>NC_080027.1:58940725-60152709 GCF_030020395.1 Manis pentadactyla
GTGGGAACTATGTTTCCTTTCATACAAATATTCTAATTGGCACATCAGGACTATTTGAAATGGGGCAGAGGAGGCCATCAGGCTGGCTTTTTGTCTTCTGAGTGGAAGGTGTTGGGTAGATACATCTGGCAGGCAGCAATGTGGACTTATGACCACAGCTGAGCTGAGGCTCTGCGGTGGTGTGTGCCATGTGCTCCAAACTGCTAGAGGTCAGAAGGCAGAAGGGAAGGTGGGCTCAGAAGAGTAGGGTGCAAGGTCTGGGGAGCTCCCTGGGGTAGGGTTATGCTGGAGACAACTGCTAAAGGATGCATATTTAGAAGGAATCATGCAACAATTTTCAAATAGCAGCTATTTTCCAAGTACCATACTAGGTACTTTAAATATAAAATCCTCAGTCCTATTAGCAACACTATGGTGTATGTATTGTTGATTTCCCCAATTTACACATATGGACCATGAGCCCCGGAGAGGTTAAGTAACTTGCACAAAATCACCCAGCCTGAATGTGGCAGAGGCAGCACTTGAAATGAGGTTTACCTTACTCTGTAGCCCAGGTCTTCTCAAGCACAGGAGGGTGACACTAACCCCCCTGAACCCACAGACTCCAGAGTCCCTGAAGGATGTGCTACAGGCAGGGTTATGGGGTGGGCAGGAAATGCTGGCCCCTCCTGCACCAAGCAGAGGCAGGGTGAGAGATGGTACTTTCCCTCTGGGGCCCTGGCTTGAGCTGTTACGGCCTGCTGTCCATGGGTCTGTGGTCAGGACAGCCCTGATACATTTCCCTTGGCCAGCTGCTCTCAAAACCAGGGTCTTGGTGGGGATGGGGCTAAGCACACACATGCCTGCATATGTATGCGTCTGTCTACTGTTGCACTTTCATGACTCATGGCCTCCTGGCAGACATGGAGAAGCCAGAACCATACCTCAGTTGATGCCACCATGGGACAGTATGGAGTAGTCCTCAGGTCAGACCTAGGGTTAAAGCTGCTCTTTGCCCCCTGAAATGTCCCTGTTGCCCTGATCCCCCCAAACCTAGAAATTCAGAAACCTAATTGCATATAAAATGAGCATCTGCTGGCTGGTTGGTATGTGTCTCTGACCCTGCACCCACCAGCAGCACCAGCACCATCCTCCATTGTCATTCCAGCTCGGAGACAGGCAGTATGACCCCCTTCTACAGATGAGGAAACTGAGGCTCAGGAAAGAGAAATGGCTTGTGAAGCTTCTACAGCAAGCAGGGGGCAGCAACAGTGCTTGGAACCAGAAGTTCCAGCTCTCGGACCCGGGCGCCCCTCCACACCCTGCTGCCTCTGTGGCCAGTCCCTCTTAGGCAGTGAGCCCTGACCACTGATGGATGTGGAATGGAGGCAGGGTCTGGTCTCTGATCCACATTTCCTGGGGCTGAAGTGGGGAGAGGAGCTGGCCCTGTGGAGCTCCAGCTCTTCTGGTTGTGGCTGCTTCAGGGAAGATTTGGAAACTACCCGTCATGGAGCACCTGTTGTGTGCTAGACACAGTGTAGGACTTTTAACATGCATGCTTCCCTCCACTGTTAGACAGTATTAGTCTCATTTTACAGATAAACGAGAGGTGAGAGGCTCGGACAGTTTAGTAACTTCCTGGTGCATGTGTGGGGCGGAGCCCCTCTGTGAGGGAGGGTGGCCTAATTGTGTGGTATGTGGAGCTGGCAAGGACCTGTGCATGAGAGCCAGTTGTTAATTTTTCAGGAATTTTGTGAGCTACTTGTTAAAAGCAGTCTTATTAAAAATTAAATTATATAACCTAAAATTAAATGCACTGCATTAAAAACAAAGGTAATAAATAACTCAGAACTCATCAACTCCTTAATTATTTTACTACTCCCTATGCTTTTGAAGTCATTTAGGTCTATTATTTTAGTTTGTTGGAAATACTACTTAAAAGACTAAGTAATGGTTTGCTGCATGCATCTATTTCCAGTGCCACACTCAATGATGTTACATTGGTGGCTTGAAATGAGTTATGGGAGTAGTATTTATACCACAGACATTGGCAGACCATCCAAGTCAGTGCTGGTTTTATTTTTCCAGGAGAGACACCTGTTAAATATTTACCTGCACACCACTGCCTGATAGGCCTCAACTGTGTCATGTTTCAAGATGGACCCAGTAATTCAGAGGAAGGGGCCCAGGATCATGAGACTGAGTAGCCCAATCCCCATGGAAGATGGCTCTGTGCTTGGCTGGGTGCTAGCTTTGATCCCACTGTCACTGCTGCTGGAGCTAAGATGTGCGAGGTAGGACCAGTCCTAGAGAGTGGCTGGGGACAGGGACCCCAAGACATCATAAAGGTGTGCTCTTTCTGCTCTGTTCAGTCTTCAGGATAACAAAGGTAATGTCAAACATTTGTCTTTTGAAAATCAAGCCCTGGCAATGACACAATTCAACACTTGTCCAATGATTAACTAAGTGTAGGGAAATCAGAGAATGCTGATAAGTCAAAAGGAAGTAAAAATTACCCAAATTTCTGTCACCTAGAAAAAAACTTCTGTTAACATTTTGACATATTTCTTACGTGCTATCTTTCTATGCTTTCTGTGAATACTTGTAAAGGATAATATTGCACTTAATGTTTTATAACTGGCTTTTTCTTTTCATCCAACATTATATTATAAGTATCTTTCCACATTAATTTTTATGGCATCTATTTTAGCAGCTGTGTAGTATTCTATCCTATAGACTTATGATGTCTCCTGTTTAGGGCATTTAGATTAATTCCAGTTTTTCTCTAGTATAAACTGTGCTGGAAGGAACATCTGGTCACTCAATCCTGTATCTCTTGAGGATAAGTTCTCTAGAGTCAGATTGCTGTAATAAAGGATAATACATTTCAATATTTGCATCCGGCAGTGGGTTAAACATTCATACCACTGTCACTATTTAATCTGAGATTGAACCAAAGAGGTGTAAGGGACTCATTTTTTTAAAAGGATCTGGAGAGAATATATTATAAAGAACAGTTATAACTCAATAATAAGATAAAAGTCCAGTTAAACATTGGACAAAATATTTTATCAGACACTTAACCAAAGCAGGTATAGGAATAGCAAATAAGCATATAAAGACACTCAACATCACTGATAATCAGGGAAATTCAAAACAAAACCATAACGAGATACCTCTGTATGCCCCTTAGAACACTAAAACACAAAAGTGTGACAAACACCAAGTGTTGGCAAGTATGTAAGGCAACTGGAACCTTCTTATATTGCTGGTGGCAATGTGAAATGAGGCCACCACATTAGAAAATAGTTTAGCTGTTCTTATGGAGTTAAATGTATATTTACCATATGTTATGGGTTGAATTGTGTCCCTCCAAAAGGCATGTTGAAATGCAAAGCCCCTGTACCTGTGACTGTGACCTTATTTGGAAATAGGGTCTTTGCAGATGTGATCAACTTAAGATGAGATCATTAGGATGGACTCTAATCCAATATTGCTGATGTCCTTATAAGAAGAGGGAAATTTGACACAGACGCAAAGAAGAGAATGCTAGTGAAGACAAGACAGAGAGGGAAGGCGGCCACATGAAAACAGGGGCAGAAAAACTGGAGTCATACTGCCGCAGCCAGCGCTGGGCTGGGGCTGCCCGAAGCCAGAAGGGGCAAGAAAGAACCCTCCCAGCAGAGGCTCAGAGAGAGCAGGGCCCTGGTAGCACCTGAATTTCAGACTTGAAACCAACGGCTGTGTGAGACAATACATTTCTATTGTTTTAAGCCACCCAGTTTTGGATACTTTGTTTGACAGCGCCAGGAAACTATACCCACTTGACCCAGAGCTCCCCTGCCTAGGTATTTCACCAGAAGGAATGAAAACATGGAGTTATGCAAAAGACTTGTTTCCATCTGATCATAGCAGCTTTATTTATAATAGCCCCAAAGTGGAAACAGTCCAAATATCCAACACGGAGCAAGGGATATGCAGGTTGTGTTGCCTTCATGCCATAGAGTACTACCCACTAATTAAAAGGAATGAACTATGGATACGTGCACCAACATGAGTGAATCTAAAAAATATGCTAGTGATAGAAGCCAAGCAAGAAGACTATGTACAGAATGAGTACACCATCTGTACAAAATGCTGCAAGAGAAAAATACAGTCTTCAATGACCAAAACCAAAAAGTGGAGCTTTCGGGTAATGGAAATACCTGTATCTTGACTGGGGTGTTGGTTACACAGAGTTGCATTTGTAAAAGCTCATTGAACCGAGCACTTATAATGGGTACCTTTTATTCCATGGAAATTATTTCTCAACAAAATTGACCTGAAGAGGGAGAGCTATTTGCTCAGGGTCACACAGTTCTGATGGCCATCCCAGAACCTGAATTCCCATCATGTGAGTGTTAGTTCAAGGCAGCACTTGGGAGGGGGAAAAAAATCCCACCAGGTTTGCTGTACAAAGCCATTAGGTTTGCTGTACAGACCCTCTTGACACACTTGAAGAGCCTTTCCCTGGAAGGCATTCTTCACAGCTTGTCTTCAGGGAGGATGTCTTTTCTCAAGGGTCCTTTAAGAGCAGAGATTAAATAAGAGCTTGACTCAAGCGTTTGCAACGTGCCCCAGGCTGCACTGGGGAAAAGGGAGGCCCAGGTGAACATCCCTTTGGGAAGAGGGATAGGAACTCTGGGCCCTGTGATGCCCAGTGGGACATATAATGTGGCATGTGCACAGGGCATGCTCAGTGGGGTGTCCTGCACTGCACAGCTCACCAGGCCACCAAGGCTGTAGAGGGGCCCGCATGGCCATGAGCTCCCACTGAAGAGAGTGCCTCGGAGAGGCAGTACTGCTGAGAGGTCAAGAACCCCCACCCTTTCACCCTATGCTTGCTGGGCCTCAGCTTCCTCATCTGTAAAGGGAGCTCAGGATACAACTTTGAAAAATCACTGTGAGAAGTCACATAATATACATGAAGCACTTTTGCAAGTACGCCACGAAGTAAAGCTCAACACGTGGAAACTTGTTTTATCATTTAAAATATTATTACCTATCCTGCTTCCTTTAAAAGCCTGAGGAGGATCCAAATGAAAAAAACTGAGGCGGGTAGACCAGCTGGTTATCCACTTCAGTCTTCATAGCAAAGGCAGGGCAGATGGCAGCTTTGACAGATGGCATCTGTTTCTAACAACCATTTCTGGCAAGATGAATCACAAAGCATCATAAGATATGCTTACCTTCTGACCTAGAAGGATGAGTCTCTAGTTAGGCCAGATCCGTGAGGACCTCGAGTGCCAGGGTTTGTTTTAGAGTTTACATACTGTATAGTAATGGCAGACCACAGAATATCCCGGAGCAAGGAGCGACCTGACAAGGATGAACCTAGGATATTAACAAATTAAATGAAACCTATTGGAAAAAAGGCCATTTGCACCCTTATAGCCCCAGCTAACAGAAGCCTTCATCCCGAGTCTGTACCAGGGCTGCAGGCTCTGAGAGGGAGTGCTCGGCAGGACCCTGGCTTACCACCAGCATCCTTGGGTCCAGCTCCCCCGTGGGGCTGCTCTGGCCTGACTTGGGCATGGCTGAGTCACAGGGTGGGTTCTGGCAGAGCCCTGGGCCAAGGCAGCCCCCAGTCCCAGCCCCTCTGCAGAGGAGCAGGCCGGGACTTGGCAAGGAGGGTGGTGTGTGTGGACATTTTTCTGACCAAGACTTCCCCCAGACCCTGAGCACCCTTGATTGGATGGGCTCGGGTTTGGGGACAGAATTATTGGTTTTCCTCTTCTTTCTTTTTTTCCTTTTTTCCCCTTCACTTCCCATGAGATGCATATGTGACACAACCAATAGCATAGAAGGATACATGACGGAAAGCAAAAGCGTGGCTTCCCGAATGCCCTTCCCCTGGCCTGGGAGTAACCACTGTTACTAGTTGTGTGCGCGACTCTCACATTTTCATGCATATATGTCCATATACGACTACAGAGCTTTGTGAGCATAAATGGAACCGTCCCATACACAGACAGCACTCCCCACCTTGCTTTTTCCCTTGGCAGCTTTCCTTGGCAGTATATATAAATTCCCTTCTTTCCTTCTAATGGATGCAAAGTACTCCATACTTTGCATGGACTATAATTTTTTTAACTAGCTTCCTGTTGATGGGTATTTAGGTTGTTCCCACCTTTTTTGAGACTACAAAGCAGTGGTTTTTATGTGCAAAGCTCTGGGGAAGGCGGAAGGCTGCCCAGCATTGAACCTCAGCTCTAAGACAGCTTCTCAGCCCCCATCCTTTTTCTGTACTCTGCTTAGGGCTCCCCCTCTTCTCAGCCTCTCCTGCCCTCAGCCTTAATAACATGTGGCACTTGGCACAAGAACCATAGAGCTGTGGAGGAGCTCCACTCTATCTCTGATGCACTGTGTTTCTTTAAGTGCTCTTGTTAATGTTTCATGATGGATGGTGGGGAAACCTGGGAAATGTACCAGCCTGGATTCTTAAAAGTATCTGCTCGCACTAACTTAATGTATTCATTTATTCAGTGTGACAGTAATAGGGCAAAAAAAAGTAGTGTGAATGCAGAGACAAGCTCCGTAGGGAGGTAAAAGAGGACAAGAGGGAAGAAACTAACATTTATTAGGCCCCTGTAAGTGCCAGGCATTGTACATTCGCACACTCATGAATTGTCCTCATGTACATGGCACTTTGCTACTAATATCTTCATTTTGCAGATGAGAAAACTGAGGTGAAGCCACTTGCCCAAAGCTGTAAAGACAGGCAGAGCTGGGACTTGAATCTGAGCAGGTTGACCAGAGCCCCTGGGCAGAGCCCTTCTGCTTTCCTGCCTCTTGCCTGAATGACCTGACAGGACACAACTCTAGGGGAGACTGCAAAGATCAGACAGCAGCCTCACACCTCTCTGGGCCACTGGTGGGAGAAGGAAGGTTGCCCAGCTGCTCTTGTGGTTTCCCAAGAGTCAGGTGTCTGATGGGGGTAGGAGATCATTTGCAGGGACTTGGCAGTGTCCACTGGCCTCACTGCACCATGGCTATCTCATATCACAGCTTCAAGCTAAGTTTCTCTCTAGATCGCAAACAGAAATGACAAAATGCACAGCCCTGAGTGACAGTGTGTAGGGACCCCCATTTCTCCCCTTTCCAGGGACAATGGCTGCAGGAGGAGCTCCAGGGCCAACACTCAGCAGTGAAGGCCCACCCCTCATCTCCTGTGGGAATCCATCTCACTTGTTTTCATGGAACTTCATGCTGTACTGGACTCTCTGGCTCAGCATTCATCTGGCATTAGGACCAGAAAATGCAAAGCCCCTGAGACTGGAGGCAGCTTGGTGTGTCTGAGGACCAGAAAGGAGGCCATCAGGGCACAGCAAGGTGAGTGAGGGAGAGATGCTTGGATGGGAGGCTGGACAGGAAGCCCAGAGCAGATCATTCTGTGACCTGTGAATTGGGTGAAAATTTTGGATTTTTCTCCATGTTTGAAGGGAGGACATTGAGGAGGTTTTGAGTGGGGGAGTGATTTGATCTAATTTACTTTTTGATGTCAATGTCATCCGTCTGGCTGCCGGGGAGTAAGTGGGCAAGAGTGGAAGCAGAGAGACTTGTCAGAGGGTGAATGCTTTTCTGAGTGGCCTGGGGACCCAGCAATGCCCACACCACCTGGAAACATGTTGGAAATGCAGACCCTCAGTTCTCTTGACTAAGGCAGTGACAGTGGAGAAGCTAAGAAGGGATCAGATTCAAGGTATATTTTAAGAGTAGATGTGACAGTGTTTGCTAATGATTTGGGTGGGGGGTGTGAGAGACAGAAGAACTAAAGCTCTTACCTGGTCTTTCAGCCTGAGCCACTGGGCTAGTGGAGGCACCTGTGCTCACATGGAGAATGCTGGAAGGGGAAGGCCTGAGGGGGCTGGGAGGACAAGTTTTGTCTTGACTGTGATGCATTTGAAACACCTTCTAGACATCCAAGTGGTGCTGTTGAGTGGGAAGTTAGCTCTTACAGATTCAGAGTTGAGCGGAGAGGTCTAGGCTGGGGTATAAGTCTGAGTGTTAAAATACATGGGAACTTCTAATGAGCATGAGTGAAACCAGGGGCTCAGACCAGCCCTCCAATATTTGGAGTTGGAAAAAGCAGGAGAGTCTGGGGTAGATTACGAAGGCTACCGTGATGGCCGCCCCTCTTTGAGCATTCAGCTTACGGCAGGTACATAGGTATATTTTTTGTTTGTTTGTACTTTTCAACATAACTGAGCAGGAAAAACTTACTTTATACATCTAATATATGAAAAAACAAAGTCTGTGGTTTAGAGAGGGTAGGGATATAGCTGAGAACTTGAACTAAGTCAACTTCAATGCCCCTGTTTTTTTGATTATGCTGCATCCAGGGGTGTTCTTCAAGTGGGCTCTATACCTTAGGGAAACATGCCTATATCTGAATTGTTGGCGTTTCCTACCAGCCTTGTGCTGCCCACTTCTTAGGCTCTCTGAAAGCTCTCCAGCCTTATATCCTGAGAAGGCCAGGGACCCATGGGTTAGTGATAGCATACAGGGTAAAGCAGATGGGGAAAGGCTGTGCTGATGTCCCTCACCTCCCAAGCAAGGCTCATCTGCTGCCCTGGGGTCCAGAGCCCTGTGCAGGCAGGAAGTAGGACAGGGAGGCATGAAGAAGAGCTGGGTACCCCAGGATGATGAGACAAGCAACAGGCCCAAGCACCGAGCCTTCCGCAGGAAGAGGAGCCTGTGATGATGGATGGCAGCAGCTTTCTAGACATACCATCAAATCAGAGACAGAGGCACAGGGTGATAGAGACCCAGTATTAGATCTGGGACACAGGTTGGAGCTTGAGCTGAGGAACACAACCCAAGATCAGTTATTATTAATAATGAAGTTTACTATTTATCAAGCACTTACTGTATATCAGACATTGTGCTAAGGACTTATATACACACTACTGACATTTAATCCCAAATAGTAACAGCTTTTACTCTGTGTTGGGCATCCTACTTTTATGAACTCTTTTAATTTTCACAATTCTATGAGGCAGGAACTACTATTAGTCTACTTTATAACTTAAGAAACCAAGGCACAGAGAGGTTAAGTAACTTCACCAAGGTCACACAGCTAATAAGTGGTAGAACCAGGATCTGAACCCAGGCTGTCTAATTCCAGAGGTTAGGCTTTAAACCACTACTCTATCGTGAGCACACAGAAACATACTTATGCATAATGACAAAAATATAGGCACCATTATCTCCACTTTACACATGAGGAAAGTGAGTCTTAGGAACCTACATGATTTGTTCAAGGTCACATAGCAGGAAGTCAGGGGAGCTGGATTATAGACACCGAAGTCCAAACTTTGAACCACCAGCCATAACACCAGATCGGTGCTACCTGGTCAAAGGAGGAGCTGGCAAAGATGGTGCTTCAGGCCCAGCCCTTTGAATGAGGAGGTCAAACTCCTTAAATCCCCTTACTGAAGATCAGATGGGCTCTTAAGTCCCCTGACTGAGGACCCAGATGGGTCCAGCAGTGTGCTGGAGCAGGTTTTGCTGGCTCACGAGAGCTAATTGCACACATTCCTTCCAGCTCTGAGCTCCTGACATCACACCAATTACTTGAAATCAGCTATGGTGGGAGCGCTTGCACCATGGAAATGAGCAAATGCTGCAAATCAGATTATTTTTTCCCAGAGAGCCGATGAACCGGTACACAAGTCATTAGACTTGAGCTGACATTTAGAAATCAAGTTTGCTCCTCTGGAGCCAGAGCAAGTTTGTGGAGTCAGGAAACCAGGAATATCTCTCCAGCGATCCTGCAGAGACAGAAATCAGCAAAAACGTATTGCAAATGCACACATAGCAGCTCAAGTGTGCCCTGTAGTCATGACATTAGGCCATGGAAATATATCAGTCACTTCAACAGACATGTCCCTGATATTGTGATGCTTACAGTCCGGTGGGGAAGATGGATAACATAAAGAAAAATAAAGAAATATAAGTGTAAATTTCAAATGACAGGAAGGAAAGAGGAGAATCTGGTTGTATAAGGAGTCAAGGGAGATGACTTTAAATAGAGTTGATCTTTAAACCAGAAACCTCTGAGATGAAAGGGAGCCAGAAAAAAACCCAGATAGTTGGAAGAATGTGTGTGAAGGCCAAGTGCTGGGAAGAAGCTTGGCAAATGTTGGAGGCCTGTTCAGGTGGAGTGGGCGGTGAGCAAGGGAGAAAGGAAGCACAAGGTATGGCCAGATGGTGTCATGCCTTGAGGGCATGGGAAGGGATTTAATGCAATGGGAAGCCTTTGGAGAAAGGGTTTTAAGTGGGAGTTGGTGGGCTGGGAGGAAGTGACTTGCTCCGACTTTGATAATGCAAGATGACTTTGGTTCATGTATGGAAAGTGAACTGGGAGGAGAGTGGTCAGAGCAGAAGCAGGGAGATCTCTTAAGAGGAAATTGCAGGAATTTAGGTAAGAGATGATGGTGGCCTGGATCATACAGGAACACCTCTGAGATACATTTAGGAAGTGGAATCAACAGGGCAAACTAATGGGTTGATATGGGCTTTAAGGCAAGAGAGAGGGTGGAGTCAAGGACGAGTCCCTAGTGGAGAGCTCACTTTCTGTGAGACATTGAAGACGAGAGGCATGAACCATACTTGCTTAGCTTGAATCCTGACCCTGTCACTTACAAACAGTGTAGTTCTGGGCAAGTGACTCAATCCCTGAGGGCCTCAGTTTTCCCATCAGTGATGCAGCTCTGACTTCAAAGTGTTATTGTGAGGTTTTGATGATTTTTTTTTTATAACATAGTATAATCTCTAAATATAGTGAGCACTACACAAAAAAGAACAATCACAATTATAATTATAATTATTATTAGTTTATTGATCATTTCTCTGCCTGCCATTAAGAGATTGAGGCTTTCAAGGCAAACAACTCTTGTTTGGAAAGAAAATGTTCTAGAGAGCGGCACCACCAGCGTCCCTTTCTCTGTGTTTGTGTTTCCTTCCGCGGTGTGAGTCTGGCAGGCGAAGCTGTTCAAAGTAAACACAGGTTCAGTGCCCCAGAAAATACCGAGTAAGGCAGCACGGCCAAGGCCAGACCAACAGCACTGCTGGACGGGAGGAAGCAGGCTGGCCTGGTGCCGACCTCACCAGGTCACTGCATCCCGGGGGCTGCCCAGCAGGGCCGGACCCCCCTGGCGGGTGGGGCTCGTCACCTGTGCTGCCTGCTCCCTTTTTGGTGTGGCTTGGGATGACTCACTGCTATCACTCATCACATCCTGGCCTGGACATTATGATTCACAGGTTTCTGAACTTGACATCCAGGTGGTGACAAGAGGTGGGGTCTAAAAGAAAGCAAGTGGGCAGTAGGAGACAGTAATTCTAGGCTATGTCAGGAATAATTGGAGGTCTACAGGGAACTGGGAGGAGAGGATGACAGATCCTAATAGAAGCCAGAGATTACCCAGCCACCTCCAGCCCCGGATACCTTGACTCAGGGTTTCTTATTCCTTCTGATCCCATGACCCACCAGCCTGGGAGATTTGGATAAGATGTATTACAAAACAATAGGTAATTCTGTTTGATTTCTAAATATGGAACTACAATAGTAAACATAATTCCTAAACCACATATGTCTGCTACTACAAGATACGGATATGAGCACGAGGGTGGTGTGGCCCCAGGAGAGAATGGAGAGTCGCCCTTCTAATGATAGTAGCAGTATTAGTCATAGCCATTTTCTGGGTAAGTGCTCTAACAATTGAGGGGAAATGGAGCCTTTGTGCAGTGTCACTCTTTTTTAATTGGAGTTAGATATACATAACATGAAATTTACTATTTTAACCATTTTTAAATGTACAGTTCAGTGGCACTAAGTGCATTCACATTGTTGGGCAGCCATCACTACCACCCATCTCCAGAAGTTTTTCATCTTCCAAACTGACATTCTATTCCTATGACACAATAAACTTTCTATTCCTCAGCCCCGGCCCCTGGCAACCACCATTCTACTGTCTGTCTCCATGATTTGGACAACTCTAGACACCTCATGTAAGTGCAATAGTATAAGATCTGTCCTTTTGTGTCTGGCTTCTTTCACTAAGCACAATGTCTTCAAAGTTTATTACATCATAGCAGGTGTCAGAATTTCATTCACTTTAAATGCTGAATAATATCCCATTGTATGGATGGAGCACAGTTTGCACATCCATTCATCTGTTACTGACCACTAGGCTTGCATCCACCATTTGGCTGTTGTTGTGATGTCACTCTTGATGCTAGGTTTGATGACATGATTCAAAGTCAAAAAGAGCATAATGATAAGAGGCATGAATATCTTATGTTTGTACAGTGTTTTTAACTTGTTAGAGAGCTTCTGAAACTAAGGTGTGAAGGTGAGAATAGGAATTTGAAGGCCAGACAGGCCTCAATTATACTCCTTGCTTTGTCCCCTTTCTAGTTATGTGATTTGGACAAGTTCCTTAAATGTGCTGTGCCTCAGTGTCCTTATATGTGAAGAAGTGAGGACATTACACCTGGTGTGGACAGTTATCATGATAGTAGATAAAAGAACAAGTGTGAAAATGTTGAGCAGAGTCTGACATTTATACTTAATGAACTTCATTTAATTTCATATTGCTTCATTTTGTCCATCTGATTCAAATGAGAATGTGTGGTTGGGTAGGACCTGTGGCATTTGTCTCATGTAGTGGGTAAGGACATGAAGGCACTCAATTAATTAATGGCAAAGGTCAGATTGGAACCCAGGTCTCCTGTCTTTTAAGTGAGGGATGATCAGGGAGCAAATCACATTTAATTTATATGCCAACTCCGCTCAGTTGCCAGTGACTGCCTGGAATGCAGTAGTAGAAGAGTGCTGTGCTTGATTAGCAATGTCTGCCATGGGTGTGGGAATGGGAAGTGTGGACACACCAGCCAACATATCTGCTACCTCTGGCCTAGATTATAGTTTACAGCATCTTTTAAATTCTGTTTGTAAAAAAGCTCTGAACAGAAGGATCATCTGCTGTGTATATTTTTTTAAATGTTTATTGCAAAGATAGTAAATAAAAATGATCATAGGAACATTAGATTTCTAGGTAGCCTACCATCAAAGACCAGAAGGTTGTTGTCCAAAGCAATTAAGAACAATTTTGTGATGAGCAGCTGACCCCACAGCAGAAGCCGGCTTGCTGTGATAAGAGTCACTCTGGATTTCAGAGTAAAGCAGCCTTCCTAAGGAAGCCTCTTTGCCCCTCAGTAGGTGGGATAACTTCAAGGATGGCCTGAGGAGCCACCCAGTGGGACCATCTGATAGAAACTGGTTGGCAAGGTCCATCGTGTATAAGACCAGATCCCTGTGTCCTCAGGAAAAGAATGGCAGTTGTTATTTCCACCTGCCTTTCAACCTTTCAGACTCCAGGTGGGCCTCACACCCGTCTGTCCTCCCACTCCTGTAATCGCTGTGTACCAGGCAGCTGGAGGGGTGGTCATATGGCCCACAGAGCTGGCACCCAGTGGCACCAGACAGACCTGCCCTTGAGCCTCCTTTCCACTCAGGTACTTCCTTGTGAGAAAGCTGTGCCATCGGCTCAGGGATTCCTGTTGCCTGCACAGGGCTTCCAAGAGCATCGCCTACTGGTCCCCACACATGAGACACTCATACCCCAGGTCCAGTGGCAGGTGGACTATGCCTTTTGCCTGCCTTCCCTGCCTGGTGTGCACTCCTGCGGCACTCCTGCCCACTTTCATGTACATGTGACCCAGAGACAGCCAGCGTCCTCCTGATTCAGAGGTCCATCCACCACTAGCTTGAGCCCCACACTTCATGCCCTGAGGAGGTCCAAAGCTCTCCCCAGTTTGGGTCAATTCCTGGTTCGGTTCATGGTAAGAGAGCCACTGGCACAAACTCCTCAGGTCCAGCACTGTTGCCTCCTTAGCTTAATGATCCTTTTCCCACTCTGCCCACGTTGATTCTGCATCACATTTTCTGGGTTGGTAACCCCATGCCTTTCACATAAAGCAGTAAATGTGTACACAGTATACTGAAGATTTGCTGGTGAGACAAAGAGGGGATATGTATTTCAGAAGTTCATGTAATTTCATATTGAATGTTAGATAAATGTGTGATAAATAAAAAAAGATGATGATTATAGGATGCTTATTACATGGTAGGCGTTGTGCTGAGCACTTTATATACATAATCTGATTTGATTGTCCCCATGAACCTACAATTAGATACTATTATTGTATCCAATTTACAAATAAAACTGAGGCTCAGAGAGGATAAGAGCTTGGAGGTTACACAATGGGAAGTTGCAGAGCTAAGGAACTGAACTCAGGCAGGCTGACCCCAGAGCCTGCCATCCAAACTGCTCCTGTGCTCCCCTGCGCTTACTGTGACTGGTTGGGGTGTTTCATTGTCTACTTCACCAGACAGCACCCCAGCCCCATGCCATCCTAGAGACATACTCTCTTTTTCCCACTCTCATTTCTTACCCTCATGTCCTTCCTTCCAGATGTACAAGGCAACTCCAATGTTTTCTCCCTCTATTATTCAGAACAATTCTAGTCTCCCCAGCCCTTTGCTCCCAACCTCCTCTTCCATCTCAGATTCCACCAAAGTTCTCAGCAGAACAAAAGGCCTTGCATGTAATAACATCAACAGACTTTTGAAGTAAGGTGTGTGGACTCATCTTATAATATGCATGATTTCTGCTACAGGGCAGGGATGACAGGTATATTGTATGTGGCTGCCACTCCCTGCTCCCAAACCCATGGCAGACATCACTGATTCATGACAGCACTCTCCTGCAGAGCCCGGACAGCCTCAGTGTCCATAGCACAGAGCACCAGAAAGCCACTGCCAACTGATGGGCTTTGTTGCATGAAATGAAGCCTTCCTTCCCTCTGCTTGGTAAGGCCATGACTATACACAAGGGGACTAGACCACCCTTCAAGGCGGAAGGCAAAATACAGCCTCAGTTGTCAGAGGAGACCGGACTTGAAAAGTGTCCCTTCAGCTGGCCCTTAACTCCTCTCCTGGGCCTCATACTCTAAGCCTATTCTCTTTTGGTTGAAGGCTCTTTTGAGTGAGAGGAGAAAGCTTACCGTTTATCACATGGATACGGCTCCAATAGCTGGGCATGGAGGCGGCTACTGGGGACCCCAAACTGAAGGCAAACCAGATACTCCAGTTTGTCTGTGACACTGCCTTTATGTCCCTATTGTTATCCCTGAGCCTGTGGTAGTCACGTTGCATGTTCCAGCCTAGTTATGACTGGTCTGCAATATATTAATGAGAGGTCATGAGTCCAAGCTTAATTTAGAGCCATTTAGAGGAGCACCCCCTCCCCCAAGGCAATATGTTGGTAACAGGGTTGACCAGAGGAATGAGTCTCCCAGAACAGACTTGAGTCTGCCATCCTTGGAGCTTTTAGCAAGCTTTGGAAAGGGTGGTTGTAGAACTCTGAATCTCAGTAGAAACTGAGAGCCAGGTATCACTCAATTCTTGAGCCTCAGTTTGCTGAATCAGTAGCTACATCCAGAAGGCTTCAACATGCCAGCAAGCACTGCCATGGAGGAGTATGTTGAGCTCCACCTGCTAAAGGAAGGAGGGGGACTAGATGAACATTTATGGAGCACCTACTATATGCTTGCAATGTGCAAGACATATTTATATCCATTCTCTCATTCAATCCTCAGAACTGGGGATCGAGAGAGCTGTCCCTCAGAGCAGTTATGTGAGGGACAGATTTTCTGCACCGCACAGAAGAAAAACCTAGGACTCAGAGAAATTAAGTAACTTACTCAAGTCATAGCTGGTGAGTAGCAGAACTGGAATCCAGGTGTTTGTGAATGTGTTGTGAAACTTGAAAGCCAAGGAGTTTATCACCTATGCTGTATTTCCTGTGGGAGTGAGTGGGGGGAGGTGGCCCCAGGCCTCAGAAGCTAAACTAAGAGACTGAGCCAAGAGAAAGCCATTGTGGAGACCAGCACTAAGTTAAGAGAATAAGATGACCACTTAAAAATGGGAAAGCAAGAGGCATGCTTGCTCCCACTCCATGAACTACAGCCCCTACCCTGGAGCTCTCTGAGCCACAGACGACCAGCCAGCAGGGTGCTGTCTTCCTCCCCAGCGCCATTACCCAGCACTCCGTTTGCATCTCTGGAGTGGATGCTGCTCCTGAGGCTAAGAAGCAGATGGGGCATGGTCGCGGAGGTGGCAGCCTGACATCTCTGCTCACAGCTTCCTGCCAACTCACGAGCCTCTTCTCCTCCACACAGCAGCTCCATTCAGGAGGCTGAACCCAGGAAAAGCATTATGGCTTGTTCTTTCTAAGGAAATGGCTGAGATACTAACATGTACTGGAAATGTTGATCATATTAGAGCCAATACATGTAAAAGCCTTAAGAGATTACAGACACTCAGTCACCATGACTATTATTATCCCATAATTTCTGATTCTTAAGATGTAGATTTGAGGACAAACTTATCTCAGACTTCTCACCATCAAAAGTATTTACCATCTTCTTGAAACAACAGAAAAGCATGATAGAATCAATGTAATAACAAAGCATGTGGCAAAGTGTTATCACTCTTCTTATAAAGAACTTAATGAACCAAAATATAAAAGGTGCATATGATATTTATGATTAAGTGTAACCATAATTGAAGATGGTTTCATTCTAGGATTATGAATCATAACATAATTTCAAAGAATGAAATATCATTATCATCATCTTCATCACCAACATTATCCCATCATCATAACAGTTTTGCATCTAAGGCACTGGCCCCTTCACATCATTATTTTCCAATCTCTCACATGCCTGCAAGTGAGGTCCTATAAATGCCCTTTTGCAAATAAATAAAACTGAGCTGCTTTCTAAGAGGATAAATAGCCATGCAAGTTCCAATGGTGGCTCTCTCCCTGTCCTCACCTCCTACCTTACTGAACCTCTTTTAGTTCTTAGACTATGCCATACTCGTTTCCAGCTCAGTACCTTCACACATGCTGGTCTGGAATGTTCTTTTTCCCTCCACACCCCTATCTCCACCTCCACCTTCATCCAGCTTAATAAGACTCCTCCTTGGCCTCTTACATTAGAATCATATGAGGAGGCTTAAAAAAAAAGATGATGTTCAGGCCCCACCCCAGACCAGTTGGATCAGAATTTCAAGGGGGGAGGCCCTGTCACCAGTATTTTTATAGCATTCTCCAGTTTATTTGTACATGCAATCAGTATTGAAGAATGCTGGTTCTAGTTAGTTCCCACTTGATTGAAATGTTCCTTCTTACAGAAGGTCTTCCCTAGTCTACATCCCACCCCACCCCAGCTTCCCCATCCCCAGACTAGATGCAGCCCCTTTGCTGTCAGTTTTCATTGTCGGTACCCCAAGAAGCTGTTAGCTCTCGGGCACAGTGTGTCCACCAGGTTCACTGGCCAGACTTCAGAGCCAGCACCTTGCACTCAGGATGTGCCTGTTCTGATTTCCTGGCTGATGGAATGAGACCAAACAGATGTTCTGAAATTCCACAGTTATTCGCTGATGCCTGCTCTGTGCCAGACCCTATGCTGGGCTTTGGAGATTTAGAATTGAGTAAGATGTGACCCTTGGCCTTGAGATGCTCGTAGTCAAGCAGGGAAGCAAATCTGTGACCAAATAATTACAATGTGGCATCTGACCAGGCACAAGCAGAAGGCTGGTGGCTTCCTCAGGCTTGAAGATACCAGTTGGGACAGCCAATCCTGTGGATGTGCTTCCGAGGCACCAGGAGGTGGGGAAAGTGACAGTGAGGAGGCAGCTCAATTGGTGGTTTGCAGGGCCCAGGGCTGGGTCTGGTGGGCTGGGAGAGGAGCCATCCCTGATGTCCTGTGCTCAGCACAGGTCCTAGAAAATACTAGGTGCTTGCTAAGAGCTTCTTGAGTGAATTGATGAGGAAATGACAGAGTAAAGCAAGTCAGTGTTTAGTCTCTGAGGAGCTGTAGAACTCCCTGGGTAAGTATCAGTGTGTGTTTTATAGATTTCTTTGCCATGAGATTAGCTAGAAACACACAGTTTGTAGAGCAGTAACCCCCAGGCTTCAAGCCTGAAGCAGTGTCCTGGTTAAAAGAACACACTTCAGAAGCCAAAAGGAATT
The DNA here is from genome assembly GCF_030020395.1 of Manis pentadactyla. Taxonomy (NCBI): domain Eukaryota; kingdom Metazoa; phylum Chordata; class Mammalia; order Pholidota; family Manidae; genus Manis; species Manis pentadactyla. Next base: position 58,958,851 of record NC_080027.1, read on the forward strand.
TCAACATAACTCAATTCCTTTATTTGTATTTCTCAAACACCATGCAAGGGACTTAAAATCAACACTCATGCCTCTCGAGCTGTGGGTTTGCTTTTTTCTCCAGCACCCCATCCATGCCCTCATTGCTCTCCGTTCCCTGGAGGCCTGTCTTGGTCAAAGCCTCCCCAGCTCCCCAGCCGAGGCCCACAGGACCACTGACTGTTTCCCACTCTCTGTCTTCCCAGGTCTGAGGGGACACCTCCGGGAAGAGAGAGGACAGAGGAAGGAGGGAATCTGAGCAGGTGAAGCAGGAAGGGAAATGTTTTGGAATGTATGAATGAGGACATTATTTTTATCACATATAAATAAGATCTGCACGTCCCATATGGAACATTATTTCCATCAATGGCTTTAAAGAGTAACCTGGGTACTTCAGCCCAGTGATCTGAAGTGCACCTGAATGGTGATCTCATATAATCTCAGACCAGGTGGGATCCCATCTCTCCATCCCTCCTCATTCATGCTCTTTACTCACCTTTGTTTTGAGACTGGATTAGGAGCCATCTTGCACTGGTTCCCAAGCCGTGGTTGTCCAGAATTCAGACTCTTCCCCATCAGCTGATCTGCTCACAGACCTGGAGGTGAGCCTGCTGGATCCCTGGCCCTCTCCCCTGGGCTGTTACATAGGCTCTGCTGTGGCAGAGCACAGGTAACTGAGGGTGTCCCATTTCATTCTCATCAGGTGATTCCCTCTATACTTCAGATCTTGGGGAGACAATGAGGAAAGCTTGGGTTTTCGTCCATTGTCCATCCACTTGAGGTGCCAGTCAATGAAGGGCAAGCAGATGGCTAGATGGGTGAATGGGGGGATGGACGAGTGGCCACACCTGGCAGCTAGAGAAGTGTACACTCTAGCCATGCCCCAGCTGCAGGGAGGGGGCAGCCAGCGGGTAAGACTTACTGAGCTGTTCCTTACCGTCGGAATCTGTACTGGGCCTTTCTGTCTAAAGGTCATTGAATTGCACAAGACATCTGCAAGCTGGGCTCCACTGCCCATTCCCCACAGGTGCAGACAGGTCAGACGCCTATATTCACTGTCCCTCCCTTGGTTATTGGCTCCATTTCACCTCACTTTCCTCTTCCTAAGCACCAGATGACCTTTCTCATTTCTTTCTTCCTTTCTTCATTTAAAATGGCTCCACTACTTACTTGCTGTACAGACCTGGGCAAGTTACCTACCTTCTCTGGGCCTCAATGTTAACATCTATAAATTGTAGATAACAACAGCACCTCTCTCAGAGTCTTGGGATGATAGGTTAATTTAATGTATGTAAAGCACAATGCTGGTACACGGTATGCTCTGTATAAAGCTAGCTATATGCATCACCTACTAAGTGCCAGGCATTGGGCACCATGCAGTTTAGCCTTCTCCTCTTCCACTGGTGACATCCAGCCCATTTATGTAGGTCAGTACTTGTGAGCAGGAGCTTTGAGCCAGAGGCAACCACCGAGTGGTAGGCCAGGTACACACAGGTAGACCCAGCTTGTCCATGATGGCCCACAGTGGCTGGGTGATGTCCTGGCTGGTGCCCAATGGGTTAGATGTGGAATCCCACCTGGCATTCAGGTCTCCAGTTTCTCTAAAATGCTAGTCTGATCATACCACTCCCCTGTGTTTGTCCATTGATGCAGTCTGGAAAAAGTCCTAATGCTTTCAGCTTGCCACAGAGTCTGAAGTGATCTGGTCCTGCCCACCCTGATCAGGGGCTCTGGCCCTTCCTCATCATGCCCACCTTGTGCTCTGTGACCCAGCCTCTCTGAACCTCAGTCCCTCAAATGCACACATAGACTCTGGCCTTTACTAGCAAACATGTTCCCTCTGCCAGTAGGCTCCACCCACCCCTCCATGCTCACCTCCTGTAGTTGCCCTTGATCCACTGTATCTCTACTGAGGCCTCAGCTTCCCTCATGAGCCTCAAGCCCCCAGTGCACTGCCTCCCCACCTAACGCTGAATCCACTGGGCAGTCTCAGCCTTGCTGGATTCCCTGTAAACTCTGGGAGGAAGGGCACTGGCCTCTTCTCCTCACTGCTGTGTCCCCAGTGTCTCTGCTGGGTGTCCAGGAGCGTGAGCTCGGTAAGCGCTCCTGGCACGAGGCGCCTGCCTTTGCCATGCTCCAGGAACTCTGCGGAAGGGCCGGTGTGCTCCCTGCGTGGCCAGCCAGGCAGCAGGCTGTGGCTGCACTGAGGCTCCTCGCCCCATGCCACCTGTAGCCTCTCACCAAGGAGGTCTGCAGTCCTCAGAGACCAGGCTGGCAGAAAGGAGCTGCTGACCAAGCATCTCTCTGACTCACTGGGCAGAGGAGGGAGGAGGTGGCTGCTAATTGCCAGGTCCCTCCCCACCCAAAGAAAGGCCCAGCCTTTGAAGCTACAGCTGGGCCACGGAGGGGGTGGGAGTGGCCAGTGAGGTGTGCCGTGGCTGTGGGTTCCTCTGAGCCCACAGGAAATTACTAATAAAGAAATAACAACCATGGAGCACTTTGCGAGGGTAAGTAATGACTCCCTGTCCTCGCTGACAGCACAGCCTGAGCACTTTCCAGCCACAACCTGGGTCGTCTGGCCCCCTTGGAACGCCAGGCCCGCTGAAGGAGGGGCCCTGTGCATCCTTCCAGCCCCCCACCCTCTCCCCAGAGCAGCCCATCTGGCTAGGCCAGCTCTCTTGACCCCTCTCCTCAAAGTCCATCCTATGTTAAGAGTCTAAAGATGGCAAACAGGTTTCATCTCCTGCTTGAACTCCAAACAGGCAGAGGAGCTTGGAGCTTGGGTTGAAAGGCATTTTGAAGCTACATCTAAGCCTATCATAAAGGAGGGTGGTGACCAGTTAGTGCTGCTTGCTACACACTGTATCTCTGATCCAGTTCTTGTGACTCGCCTTGTTTTGGACTATTTGCTCTTGTTCTTGTCTCACCAATGACTTGTCTGCACTTTTAAGCCCATTACATATAATGAACAATCTCCAGCACACATGTGCATATGTACACATACATGTCTCCTTAACTGATGGCGTGGTTTCTCTCATATCATCTTTACACAGGACCTCTTATTTCATTTAGTTTTTATGTCCTATTCTTCATCTGGGAATACCCCTTACTTATGGTGACTTTGGAAATTCTATTCCCCTTTGACCTCAGCTCTCCATGAAATCTCTCCCTAACACCCCTTCTCCAACTGGCATTGTTCGCTCTCTCCCCAGTTTCTTACAGTTACTGCCTATTCCTGCAGCCAGATTAGCTCCTTGGGGTCAGACTGAACCCCACTCATCCCTGTAGCTCCACTGCCCCACCTGCCCCTCAAGACTTTGCTTCAACAGTTTAGAGCAAATTCTGGCAAACTTTTTCTGAAAAGGGCCAGATAGTAAGTATTTTAGGCTTTGCAGGGCCACATAGGGTCTCTGGTGCATATTTTCATTTTTGTTTTGTTTCTTTGCCACCCTGTAAAAATATAAAAATCGTTCTTAGCCATACAGGGGCCCTACAAAAACAGGCCAAAGGCGGGATTTGGTCAAAGGCTGTAGCTTGCCAACTTCTGATTTAGGTAAGCAACCCTTTAGGCATTCCTGCTGTGTTCTTAGTAGGATTGTTTGGATGGGAAATACAAAGATGTACAAAGTACAATCCATGTCCACAGGGAATGCCCAGACTGGAGGGAGAGACATTCATAAATAGGTATTATGACAGAGTGGTGGGTGGGAATGCAGGCTTCCTGGGGGTGGTTTTTGAGCTGAGCCTGAGATGGAGTGAGATGGAAAAGAGGAGGAATGAGATCAAGGCAGAGAGACAAGAGTGCAAAGGCATATAGGGGTGAGTGAGCCAGCTGCATGCCCCATGAACTCCAAGGGGAGGGTACCTAGCATGCTACCTGGCACATAGTAAATGCTCAATAAAGGGGCAACACAGTGAGGGACCTCATCACAGTCCCCAGCCCAGTGCTGGGTCCTGAGTCAGCGCTCAAGAAGTATTCGAGATTTGTGTGGTTCTTTGTTTCCTTCTCAGTACTTTTTCTTCTCAAAAAGTCATGGAGCCTGACTCTACATCCATCTCTAGTAGTTAGGTAGGTCCACTTGAGTATCAGTGCTTGTTGAAGGGGGACGGTTGGAACACATTTTCTTGACCTGGGTTCTACTCCTGCCTCTGTCACTAACTGACCTTGATTGAGAAAGTTATTCCCCCTCACCAAGTGTTAGCTCTCTACCCAGAAAGTGGACATAATAATGGGGTCTGCCTCTTGGAGGTATCTTCAGGAGTCAATGACACCCTGGCAAATGGTAGTCAGCAAGATTTCTTTGCCATCTGCTGGGCCCAGGGTGTGGAGGGCAGGAGGGGTGCCCTGAGGGTAACTGGCACAGTAGCAGAGCCAGTGGCAGAGGGAGGGCATGGGGAAGGAGCCTAAGAGAAGCTGAGAGCTGGCATGTCCCACACTGACCAACTCAGGCCTGGGGCAGGCCTGCAGACAGACAGAGTGCCCTTCATCTCAGAGTCAGTGCTGGTCAGGGGCCAGGGAACCAGGTAGCTCCTGGCGGGCAGCTTATGGCTACCTTCCAAGAATAGGATTAGGTCTTAGAGAGGCAGACAGAGGGGGAGGGAAAGTTCTTGTGGTGCAGAAGGCAGATTTGTGAGGGTTTGTATGTTTGTTTACTTGCTCCTGGCCTTTCTCCAAGAGGGATATGAGACAGGTCGCCACAAACTACCTGCAAATAAGATGGTTGGTAGAAAGTCAGAAACAACATAACCCAAGAGCTGGAATAAGCATTGAATCTGGCTCTGAACCTCTGATTGGCTGAGGCATAAGCAGAGGCAAGGGAGAGGAAGAGAAAGAGAATCCTGAGGATTCAGTGAGCACCATTATCCTGTTATCGTGGAAGGCATTTCCAAGCAGCAACCCTGTGATGATAAATATTATTATCTCCATTTACAGCACCAATTTGTGTTTTATAAATATATTCATGTATGTCTGTGTTTATTGAGCATCTCTATATGGTAAGAACTGTGCTTTATACACGGAAGTTAATTCTTCTGACAATTCTCAAAAATAGATGGTATCATATCCCAATTTCAAAGATGAGGAAAGCAACAAAGATCAGAGAGGTGAAGTGATTTCTTCCAGCCCACACAGCTAGTAAGTGCTCACACCAAGATTCCTACCTAGAGGAGTTTGGCTCTAAATCTCTCACTACTCTGTTAACCCACTTCTCTGAGAACAGGTTCTTTGCCACTAAATTCTATAAGGAATTTCCCACAGAGGCTTAAGTGGGGGGGAGAAGAAGATATTGAGGGACACAACAGTCAGTTTTATAGAAATCCCAGAATTGGTTTCAGAGGGGGTGATTGGACGTTTGGGACATTATCTTTTGGTTTTGATAAACAACACATGCACCAAAGCCCTCGGGCCGCATCTTTCTCTTTTGGAGACCTGTTACCTTCCTTCTGCGGTGCGCTAAGCCTGGGAACAGCAGAGCGCAGGGACAGGAACTCAGAACCGTTTCAGGCCAGCAGCTGTTAGAAACAACATGTCCGGGATGATTTGAATTTACCACCCTGCCTTCCCCTTCCCCTTCTTGGGACTGTTTTTATGACACTTCAGTTTGCCGTTTCTTGGGGCCGGGTGCCTCCTCCAAGCTGAGCCAGCCTTTTATGGCCATGGAGCTAATCAAGCAACAGTGATGCAGGGGCATCTGGGGAACAGCTCTGGTCCTCGTCAGGCCTGGGCCACGCAGCCAAGTGCCTCCGGATGTGGAAGGAGCGCTTGGCTGAGCATCAAGTTCTTCCTCTGCCTCTTCCCTGCAGATGCCTGCTCACCTCTGTTCCCTCTGATCAGGAATACTGGAAGCCGCTTCCCTGAGTGACCTAGGAAACTTCTGACACTGGCCTGAGGATTGCTGTGTTCCAGACATTATTTCCACTCCTCACTTGGGGTTGATTTTTGCAAAGACAGATGTGAGGATAAGCTCTCAGAAGGAGCACTGCTTATGTTTTCCTTCCCGGGAAAATAGCCCCCCTGGGCACCAGCCTTTGGGCTTGAGGGCTGCTCTTGACAGGCAGGAATGGCTGCAGCTCCCGGTCAGCAGTTTTTCTCAATGGAAGGTTACAAGCAACCAGCCCTGAGGTTGAATTCCTCTACTCCCTTCTCTCAGTTTTGGAGTGGGCAGTTGGTTCTCAGGGGTGTTGTCCTGGGCCAAGCTTACCTTCTCCAAGAAAAAGGTAGGGGCAGGCCCAGAAAGGAATCTCAATAAACATGTGGTGACAGCTGGAAGTTTCTGTGAATGAGGTCACCCAGAGAGCAGGTCTTCCTGAGCCTCCGGCTTCCCAGGTATTTCTTCACTTCTCTGCCCAGGACATCAGGCTGTCCACCCTCAGCTTCCACCCACAGGCCCACCACCCTCCTTCAGACAGCAGGACTTCTCTCCTGGCCTCTTTGAAATGTGCTCCCTGTCCACAGTAAGATACAGCAGTCACCATGAGGGGAAAGAGCTAGCTTATGTAGGTTCAAATGTGGCATGGAACTTAACTAAGTAAGCCTCAGCTTCCTCATCTGCAAAATGGGGATGTCGTCGGGCCTTTTTGGGCCTGAGATAAAGGGTTCCTCTAGCCTGGTGGCTTCTGGCCTGTCCCCCGCAGGGCCTCCAGAGTCCTCACAATCACATCCCTCATCACACACAGCAGCTTCCTTCTCTTGCCTCAACAGCAGGACGCTCCAGAATCCTTAGCATGACTTAACAGGTCCAAATCACTTGGTCCCAGCCCTCCTTTCCATTTCAGCCCTCATCCTACCCACTCCTCCAGCGTTCCCCAATCTGCTCATGCATAGACACTTGAACCTTTAATCACACAGTCCCCAAATGCTCTATATCTTTGGAGGTGTCAGTCCTTCCTTCCAGTCTGCCCTCTTCCATTTCTCTACTTTTCTTTTAAGGCTTAATTTAAATACCTCCTTCTCGGAGAAGTCTTCCCTGCCCACCGTTATACCCCCCACTGTGCATACCCACAGTGCATGCCTCTGTGGGCAGCATCCTCTGAAAACTGTTGGTGTGTATGCCCTGTCTTTGCAGTCTGTGAGCTGCCAGGAGCAGGGGCATGTACTATTCCTGTTTTCCTCCTGGCACAGGACGCAGTTCATGCTAGGTATGCAATACATACCTGTGGGACTAATGCATGCATCACTGTTCTCACTGAGGGATGCATGGGAGGAAGTTTCCTCCCGCCCTCCAAGAAATCAATAAATCAGGGCTGCTAATGTATAGCCATGTGACTTGTGGAATGTACCACCTGCATAGCCATTCCCAGGGTCCCACCACTAAGTTAGCCCCAAAGTTACTCAGGTCCCCCTTAAATTAACTGATATTTGCACAGTATTTCATAATTTACAATTTAATTTTTACACTTATTATAATTACTAATAGTAACAATAGCCAGAATGGTAACATTAGTGATTAGTTACTTTGAGCCATGCAGAGGATGTGTTATTTCGCCTGATCCTTATAACAAAGCTGTGAGGCAGAGGATCATTATACCCATTTTACCGATGTGGGAACTGAGGCTCAGACTGAGAGGGGGAAAGCGTACCTTACCCTCAGACCCTCTGATAACAAATCCTATGACCCTTCCATCCACCCAGAGAGCCTGGTGCTAGTGATCATGCTAGTGCATCAGAAGCTACCGAAGTCCTCATTCCTCAGCTCTCTGATTTCTGATTCAGTTCCTTCCCGGTCCTCTTGCTCCTCTATCCCACTTCCCTGCGCCAGGGCCTGGCCTCATGGTAAGAATAATCTGAGTGGCAAGACCTCCTGAATCCCAGTGTATATATTGGAAAGGAAGCAGGCACTGGAGTATGACAGTCTTGGTTCCAAAACTGGCTCTGCCACCTGCCAGCTGTGTGTCAGTGAGCAGGTGTCTCAGCCTCTCCGTGCTTCCGTATTTTCATTTGCAAAATGGAGGTCGTACTACCAAGCCTAGTGGTTTGCTATGAGGATTTTGAACCTAGCTCAATGCCTGGTGTATAGAAAATATTGAAATATATGTTTGCCTCCTTACTACTCCCTGAAAAATCAACAGAAATCTTTAAAAAAAATTTTTTTTAGAAAGCAATTTCTGTGGCATTACACTCCAGGAAACCATAGCAGTCAGTTTCCTGCAGCGTGGTTTCCGGCCTTCCCCAACTGTGTGGTAGTGCTGGGACACAGCCTTTGTTATCCTGATACCCCAGAGAAGTCACGAGCTCTGTGGGGTGGAGGCATCTGCTGGGTAGTTTTGCCAGGCTGATGGTGGTGATATTGCCATTGGCTCCTCGGCTTCCAGTGAGCAGAGGCTGTCTCAGTCCTGTTCCTTAGTGCTCGGGCCACAAGGATGCCTAGCTCTCCGCTGGCGACTCAGTTCACCTTCTAAGGCCTGCTTCACTGTGGGCCAGGCCAGAGCAGCTGGGCTTCTGTTTTTACAGGGAGAAAAGCAGCATTTGGTTGGGTCTGGATAGCTTCCTGACTCTCCTTAGATCTTTAAGACATTTCCTAGGACATAAAGGCCGTAAGAGTGCCTTGTGATTATGTGTGCATGTGTGAGAGTGTGTGCTGAGAGTGAAGGCATTGCCTCTGAAGGACAGAATAAAGGCCACCAGCCACCAAGAGGCACTCAGGGTGGCTGTGTAGGGTGGGGAACTCTGCGTCCCTCCTGGCCTCTGAGGCACGCTGTGGTCTGGCCCCAACCATGGTGACACCACACCCAACTTGCTCTGCCACCTTGCACTCTGTAGAGGTGTTGTCCCTGGGTGCCTGGCATAATCCCACATGAATTATGGATGATAATCACTATCTACAGTAGAAATTGGTAGGGTCAAAAGAGAGGCATGGGTAGGATACCAGGGAAACAAGGAGTGCCATATTCTGGAATACTAGGTAGCCATTCAGACGTTCAGCATCCCAGGCTCAAAGGCCAGTGCCTGCATCAGTCATTCGTGCAAGAGAGCAGGAGAGGCAGGGCCTGTGGAGAATGGGCTCGCACATTACCCAGGGCTAGGTGTTCAAATGCAGAATTTGTCAGCACCTCCAGGAGCCAAACAAAACCTGTCTCAGGCCAGATTAACTTGTGACCTCTGTATTATGTTGACTGATACTTATTAACATGGAAAGATTTCATAATATATCTTGAAATATAAAGCTGGTTACAAAATAGTCAGATTAATCTGTCTTGGATTTTTTAAAATAACATATGTCTATACACATAGAGATATGCAAAGAAAGAGTTGAAGGAATTACTCCAAAATTTTTAACATATGGGGGCTAGTGTTCTGCTTCCTTGTTTTTTCCTTCATTTTTTCCCCCTTTTTTATACAATTAGCTTATATTACTTGCCAAAGGTTTTTGGTTTTGATTTTGAGAGTTATTATTCCCAATCCACCATCTCCTGACTACGTCCTTCTCTTCAAGATTCAACTCCAATGTCACTTCCTCCAGGGAGCCCCTCCTCATTCCTAGAGTGGGTTAAGGTCCCCCAGAAGTGCCCTATGCTCCCCATGGCAGAGCCTGTCTCTTGTGGAGGTTATTGTCCTGTTACCTGTGTATGCCTAGTTCCCTGATGAGACAGACACTAAATATGAGCTTCCTGAGGTTGTGGACCACGTCTAAATCCATCTTTGTATTTCCAGTGGCTCCCATGGAACTTAACACATAGTATGTGCTCCATAAATATTTTAGGAATGAGAGACAGCAGGAGAGAAGGCCCCATGGAGGAGAGACATACACAGTGGGCCCAAGGGCCGGAGAGCCAAGGCCCCTGAAGCAAGGGGCGAGGACACCCCAGGCGGCAAGAGAATCAGGGCACATCCGGGCATGGTGGATCATCCCTTTTGGCTGGAATGTGGGGCGTTTGAATGAGGACAGAGAGAAATCAGGTTGAAAAAGATGGGGGTGGCTGTAGATGAGGGCTGGAATGTCAGACTTGGGAGTTTGGATGTTGTTCCACAGACCAGGGCAAGGCTGGCTTCTTACTTCCAGAAGCCTCTCTCGCCCCAGTTCATCATGCCTCTCAGCCCCCACCCCCCTCACCAGAGCTCTTCCCTGCTTTTTTGGCACTGAAAGTGGTGCTGGCTTCTGGCCTGAGCAGCGTGACCTGCTGCCCATGACTCAGGGGCTTGGCCATTCCTAAGTGACTAAGGCTGCTGTTTCCCGCCAGTTTCCCGTAACTGCCTGAGGAAAGACTCAGTCTGAATCACTGTTTATTGTTTTTAGGGTTTTTTATTCCCCTACAGTCCACTTTTTAAATATCAACGATTTCAGCCAGGCAATGGAACTGAATGAACGCTAAGGAACCAGTGGGCACCCCAACGTACCCGAGGGCACAGATCCCATTCTGTTTAGGGAAGCGAGGCAGTGTGGCTCTGGAGCCAGACAGACCTGCATTCCAGTCCTGTTTCTATTCCTGCCCGACGTGCTCCTTTGAGCAAGTCAGTTCTCCTCTCTGAACCTGTTTCCTCATCTATAAAATGGGAATAAGAATGCTTATTTCAGAAGCTTGTGAGGATCAGAGGTAAAGTCTGTAAAGCAACTAGCACATGGCAGGCATTGTAGGAATGGAAATTATTGTCATAAATTACGGCTCCTCTGCTTAGGAATGAGCTCATGCCGGGGAAAGATGTGGGTCTCCTGCCTTCTGCTCACCTGTCATTTCAGAAAGACAGCGCAGTAATGGGCTTCCTGAAACTGACACTTCGGGAGTTTATTTCAGGCTGCTGATCAAATCACTTAGTTCTCTTATTAAGAGCCAACATTTATTGGGCACTTACTATGTGCCAGATATTGTTCTAAGCGTTTTACACTAAGAAATTAATCATTGTAAGTCCATTTGAGGTCAGTTTTATCATTATCACATTTACAGACAGAGGCACTGAGCACAGAAAGGTAACTAACTTTCTACAGTGAGAGGCAGAGGCAGGGTTTGAATACATACAATTTAGTTTCAGGAGATGATTCCATGCATGGTAGTGAGCATCTCTCAGGGACATCACTGGCCTGGCTGTCCTTCTACTCTGCCCTAATTGGGTCATCATTAAGTAAATAACAGTGTGGCAGACACTGAACTAAGCATCATCAACTTTCAGCTTAATTTTCACATTTATAAAAGATAAGTTTGATTGTTTTCATTTACAGATGAGGAAATCGGGGTTTTGAGTGATAAGGAAACCCACAAAGCCAGTTAGTGGCAGAGTCAGCATTTGAAGCCAAGTGTGTTTCAAAATCTCAGAGTCAAAGTGATTATATCCTCCATGTGAAATGACTGACTGAGTTTTGGGAGCAGGTTGACTTTGTGTTTTTGAAGTTTATTGACCTGATTTTGTGGCATTAATGGCTCACTGGTCTGCTTATGTCCTCCTGAACAGGAGATCAGTCTGATGGGAGTTAGCAGCAGATTTCCCCTTGGGAAGAGCCCGTGGTCCTTCAGGCTGATGGTCTGTGACTCTGAGAGGATCTGGCCAGCCTCTGGCAAGTGAGAGTTTGAATTCCAGAAATTGCCTTTGCTGGCACATGTCTGCAGTATCCCAATCCTCTCATCATGCCTAGTGAGCATTTCTTCCAGACCAGATGGTCAAGAAGCCACCTCAGGAATCTGCCGAGAGATCAGTGGCACCTCTGAATGGGACTCTTGGGGATGGAATGCGTCAGGTGGCTGAGAGCCTCAGGAGGCTGCATGTAGTTTCACACAGGATTTAAGACACTTTCACCTGACAGAATATACTGAGAAGGGAACTAGATGCCTAGATTGTTGGGAAAGCTTGTGTTGGCCACATGACCCTGATGCAGCACCTCAAGGAGGTGCAGGCCATGGAGTAACTTCACCTGCAGGGCTCCAGGGATGCTGGACACTGTCAGGGCCTCAGGCAGAGTAGTCGGCCCACTCCCCACTGACAGCCCCTTACCCACCATACAGGGTACTCATCCATGGTACACCCTACATGTTGCGGTTTTCACTTATCTGCATCAAGGAGCAGGAGACTTGAAAGGGAAGCAAGGAAGACAGAAAGAAGGAGCTGATGATATGCTAATAATAATTGCTCTCGTGTGCTTGCTATGTGTTAAGCACTGGGCTAAACTTTTTATGTGCATGCATTATTTCCTATAGTCCAATTATTATCCCCACTTAACAGGCAGGAATACTGAGCCTTAGAGATTTAGTAAACTTCCCAGATGGAAATATATTTTGAGAACTGTGTGAATAACATGCCAAGCAGAGTGTGAGGTGCATGGCCTAATTAATCCCTATGAGAACCCTGGGAGGCTGGTATTCATTTTTTCCCATTTTTCAAATGAAAACAATGAGATTCAGAGGAATGAAGAGTTGCCCAAGTCAAGGTCACACAGCTAGGTTGGGGGAGGACTAAACTCAAACCTAAATCTATCTGTGTTTTGTCAACTAGGCCACGCTGGCTCTGTCCAGAAGTTAGAAGACCTGGATTTTAGTGGCTGCTTTGCCTCTTATATACAAAATGGGAGTGTTGGATGAAATGATCCTTTATGTTCCTTGCTATGCTAATATTTTGTGATTCTCTGAGGAAGCAAGAGTAATCTGGAGTTTGGGAAACTGTCATGAGCCCTTGTAAGCCTGAGGAATGGGGAAGGCCAAGGAGAAAGAACCATTTAGTGTTTCCTCCCTGCAGCATGGCCAGGGAGCAGAAAGCCCTGCGACAGCATCGTGAGAGTGCAGGTTTGGTGAGGTGTTTTCCTAAAAGAGAAAAAGGTCAGCTGCGTTGGGTCCCAGCAAGAGCTCAATTGTGGACACTAATTTGGTGCAGAGAAAAATGTATGGTGCTGAGCTCAGCCATGTCCTCTGTGCTGCTGTTACTAGTCAAATTCTTATCCAAATGGCTGAGCCCATTAAAGAAACCTGAGGGCAGGACAGTCAGAGGAGACACAGAGAAGGCTTCCTGGAGTGCCCCAGAGAGCATCTAGTGGCTCTGTGGGTCTCCTCTGCCCTGGCCACAGTGCAGCACAGCTGTGTGGGCATCTGGAAAGGCCAGGCTTTGAGTCAGGTCTTGGGTGAGCTGGCTCTGCCCCTTCCTGTCTGGGTGAGTCAGTCACTCAGATCCCAGGATCTCAATCTCTCCTCCATTAACCAGCACAAATGCAAGGTCACATCTCGTAGGTCCCCAGGGAGGTGAGAAAAAGAAACACATTCAACTGGGCCTTCAACAATGTAAGTTTTTAAGTTTAAAAGACCTACATTTATTTTGATTGATTACCTGCTATGTTTTAACATTAAAATATCCTTTCTTTTACCAAAAAGCTGTAGTGAATATAGATGTATCAGTTTTTGGTTTTTTAATTTCTGTGTTTATGAAAATTAAAGATATCAACCTATGCATACTTCTCGATTTTTAAAAAAACTTTCTCATTTGTTAACTCCAAAAGCTGGAAATTCACTAACATAACCTCCTCTAAATATTAGCTTCTTCCTCTGAAAAGTGGGGATAGTAACTGGTTTTATTTCCCTCAAGGGCAATTGTGATAGAAAAGTGAGGTAATATATAATCTATAATTGCCTGAACTCAGTTGAAATAGAATTATACTTCCTTTTTCCTGCCACCTGTTACAACCCTGTCACTTTGTCCCCCTATCATTTCTGAGGGGTTTCCCAGGGTGCTGGCTCATTTGTCCTCCAGAGAGAGTCCCAGGGGCTCTTCTGTCCCACAGTGTCTCTCTTTTCTCCATAGCACAGTCTGGGTCATTACTGTCCCATGTGAGGTCCCCATTCGGCTGGCCCAGCTGTCACTACCACTAGCTAGAGTGACAAGGGGAAGGGGAAGTGCAGGCCTCAACCCAAGGGTTGTCTTGGCTGCTCTCCTCTCTCAGAAGATGGCGGACACTCAGACTTAACCCCCAGAGAACTGCCAAATGCTGATCATCGCCAAAACTTGCTGCTTCTTGGAGCTGGTGCTGCTTCCACCATGGTTAACAGTGGTGGTGAGGTGCTGCCCAGCTTCCAGATGCTTCCACATAGCCAAGGGCAGCTCATTGCCCCATGGCTCCTCACAGCCTCTCCTCACTGCAGATCTGGTGCAACTCCCATGGGTGCCAGAGTGAGGGGAACATGTCTCCCCCCTCTAGTCCTGAGGCTCATCATATTCCTGCACCCTCCAGAATGATCAAATATGGGAGCACCCATTCCCTTCAAGGAAAGGCCCTCCTGTTGCAAGGCTGGCTTCTTCACTGTGGCCTACAGAGCCGCTGGTTGTTATAACTCATGGCCCTCAGCATGGGGCCTGGCACATGGCAGGTGGGTAGTGAGTCTTAATTTCCCATCCTAAGTCCTTCACTCCATAGAGCACAGGTTCAGACAGATTAGGACCTGGAAATTGCTCTCAGGAAAAGCCGAAGATTCCACCTGTGATTAAAGTGGAGAGGGGCAGGATGGGAGCAAGGCGCAAATGCTGACTTCAGTCCTGACCCTCAGACAAAGCCCCAGCCAGGAAGTTCCCGCTGGGCCTTGCTTCCACAGCCGCCCCAGCGCCATAGTGCCAGGAGGCCCAGCTGACCTCTCAGCATGGCACGTGTGGATGACTTGTCCTGCCCTCTCTGTTGAGAAGCTTTGCCATCTGGCTTTAACTCACCTTAATTTCCAGCTTAGCAGGAGTTTTCCTCCCATTTCAAAGGTCCATGATATCATCCCTCCATAGGGACCAGTTGAAGAAGAAGCATTGAGAATTCCCAGACCCCAGCAGTAGGGGTGGAGGGAGACTGTCTTTGAGCAGCTGGAATTCCTGATGAAGTCAGGCTCAGTGGCCACACTCCTGGTCTCACTGCAAGTGCAGCCAGGCTGGGGCATCTAGCTTTGCAGATTCCAAGATAATGTTAAGGAATAATGGAAGGAAGGGGGCAGATCCAGGGTACCCATGTAAGCCCATGCACTTAAATTCCTTCATTCTGCAAAGATGTATTTAGTTCCTCTAGATGTAAGGCCTGTTCCTGTCTAGTAAAAGCCTATCAGTGCATTTGGGGCTGAAAGACTTCCACACACACCAGTGAGACAGCCATGTGAGGCAGGGGGATGCTACGAGTGCAGCAGGGACTGTGCCTGGAGACTTGAACCACACCTAACTCTGCCTCTAAGTTGCCAGATGACCTTGGGTAAGTCACTCTCCATCCCTGGTTCTCAGTTTCTCCTTTTCTCGAATGAGGATGCATCAGTCCCTAAGGGCTTCTGCTGCATGCTGGTCCTTGTCATTGTCACACACTGGCTCTGTGACCTTCAACAAGATACTCCATACTCTGGGTGTTGGTTTTCTCATATAAACTAAGGGGGTTGCATTCGATTATACCATTTAGTCTTTTATGGGTTCTTATATTTTTGCCAGGCCTTGGGCTAAACCCTTTATATGCAATACAGGTAATTCCCACAGCAACCATCCAGGGCAGGCACTGTTATTAGCCCCATTTGGCCGATGAGAAAACTGAAGATTAGAAAGTTTATGTAACTTTCCCAAGGTCACGTGGCTAGAAAGTGGCAGAGCCAGGGTTTGAACACGGGTTTCTGTGTCTGACTCCAGACACTCAGCCCTTAACCATTTTGCCTGTCCTCTAAGGACCTCAAAACTCATCATTCTGGGAGTGTGAGTCTGCCCAGAGTTTTAAAAGGGACATTGCAACATCTAAGACCAACATGCTCTCAATACAGCTTCCACCCTGGAAGCAGGGAGCAGTGCAGGCCTTCAGCCTGGAGTCCTTGAAGGACTGGCAGCCCCAGGAGCTCTATGGCAGCTCCTGGCTGCATTAACATGAACCAGAAAAAAGCTAGAAAGATTCCTTACCAAGATAGCAAGTCTCCAGGTGACAGCTTTCCCTTTCAGCTACAATCAGATCCTGTGCTTGTTTGTAAAGTTAAATAAGTTAAATTTTCATTGAAGTATTACATGCATTCAGAAAGAGCACACATGATGCATATGCAGTTAAATGAATTATTTAAAAGTGAACATACCTGTGTAACCACCACCCAGGTCAAGACACAGAACCTTACTGGCAACCCAGGGTCCCCATCATGTACCCTCCTAATCATTACCTTCCAGGCCCTGTGTGTTTTGATCTAAGAATATTCCCTGGAGCTATGGAGAAAGGCTGGAATAAGAGGTTAATTTTCAAATTATCCTTTCATCTCTAGGGAAATTGTAAGTCTACAGGAAGGAGGTGGAGGAGGGGAGGAATTCAACACAAGATGTACTAAAGCCACAGACATGGCAAATGGATGCAGGTTCTAGAGAAAGAGAAAGAGTGACTTGCATTCTTGGCCCAGACTGTGTGTGTGTGTGTGTGTGTGTGTGTGTGTGTGTGTGTGTGTGTGTGTGGAGAGTGGTATAGTGGTAAGGACATGGCTAGGAGGGAGGGATGCACAGGAGGGGAATAGTCTAAAGGAACAATGCAAATTATAGTCAGGGCAGTTGGGATGCCAAAGTCAAAATAATGGGTCAGTTCCAAGGCATAAGTACAAGGACATCATGAGATGAGGTAAGGAGCCTGGAACCAGGAAGGGGAGGAAACTTTTGGGAAGAGGTGAATGAGGTGATGGGAAAGGGGGGCACTGGGAATGGGGCTCAGGTCAAAGGCTGTGACACGAGTGGCTGAGGGCTGCCACCAGAATGGACATGGCCTGGCTGGGGAGCAGGCACCAGCCAGGCAGGAGAAGCCCTCCCCAGACTGCATTCATATTCAGCCACCTAAACTGCTTTTTGATTTCTGGCTTTGGTGGCATTGCTATGATTATCTTATGAGTAGCTATTTTTACCAAAAAAAGTTACTCGTGAGAGAAGAAAAGGATCCTAAAAAAGAAAAAAAAACTTATTTTAAGCATTAAACCTTTTTGGAGTATTTCCTTGGGGACAAATTAATCAACCAGCCCCATCCCTTAAAACCAGAGTGTTTGTGTCCTGGGTATTGGTGTCAGTGTAGCAGCTGGACAAAGCATTTTTCCCATGAGATTTCTGTCTTGTGGGTGCTGAGTTACAATAGAGAGACAGTTGTGGTCACCAGACACTGGCATCCTATGCGATGATGCTGACCATCCTATGAGAACCAAACAAATGCTGCTGAACCTAGAGTTTGGCCTTGTGCATTGATTTGATTCACTTATGTTTATCTTAATGCTTTCCTTTTTCATTCCTAGTTGTGCCACCTCCCAGTCTGAGGCTGCCCCTCTGGGCCACTCCTCTGACCGCCAGTCATGAGTGCATGCCCACGTCTGGGGGGCCCCAAGTCAGCAGGCAACATTCCTGTGATGCATGCTTGCTCCCTGGATGGAGTGGGAATATGGCACCCTGGCTGCTGTGCCTGCTGCCCCTTATCCACAGATAGGGAGGGGCTGGGAGGTGGAGGGGACAGCTAACAAGGGTAATGTCCTCCAGGGTGTTGATGTCAGCAGTGTCAGGGAAAATGGTGGAGCCTGGAAACCAAAAGCAAGTGTGGCGAGTTGAGAGTAGGCGTCCCTGGCAGACTGGGGGCTGAACACATGGTAAGGAGTTTCAGAACAGCCCAGAGAGAGTTATTGTTTTGGTTAAGAATGAAGAGTTGGGCTTAGTGGAATAAAATCCAAACTTGATCACTTACCAGCTATATGATTGGACAACTTAACTAACCTCTCTGTTCTTTAACTGCCTCATATACAAGAAGTTATAATGAACCCACTTTATCAGGGGCATTGCAAGTGTTAAAAAAGATAACACATGTAAAGTGTTTAGAATCAGTTCCAGCACATAGTAAGTGCTTGACATACTACAGTGAAAACATTAATTAATTAAAATAAAGTTCTCAGGACCCACAGGAGGACAAACTAGAACATATGTATTAGTTACCCACTGTATGAGGCCATTCTGAAGGGGACTGATGCAAAAGCCAGGGTGAAAACAAGCTTTCCCTCCCAATTTGTCTGGGAACCCTCAAGGAAGGAGCAGGTTAGCCATACCAGCTGGGTCAAGGGAAGGTTCTTGCAGGAGCTTTGAAGTTCTTCTAGTCCAAGTTCTTCATTTGTAGGATGAGGAACTGGCTCCTCTTTGGGACTCAACCAAGGTCACACAGCAATTTCAAGGCAGAGCCGAGAGAGAACTCAGATCCCATGACTTCTAGACTGGTACACAGACCAGATGTTTCTTTCTTGGGGTTTGTTCTGCCATAGCCCTCAAAGCTGGCCTACCAACCCACAGAAGCCAAGAGGCCTAAGGAATGACCTAAGTCAGGACTTCTTAAATTTTAATGTGCAAATGAATCACCTGGAGATTTTGTTAAAAATGCAGATTCTGTTTCCAGTAGGTCTAGGGTGGGACCTGAGAATCTGCATTTCTGACGAGCTCCTAGGTAGGAGTAGGGTGAGGATCCTACTGCTCTGGGGATCACACATAGAGTACCAAGGCTCTAAAAATTGTTCCTTTAAAAAATGATAATAGTAATGAGGCTCTAGGCTAGTGCTGTCCAAGAGAAATTATAACTGTAATTTAAAATTTTCTAGTAGCAACATTGAGAAACAGATGACATTCATTTTAATATACTTTGTTTCACCCAGTATATCCAAAATATTCTCATTTCAACATAAAATTGATGTAAGAATTATTAGTGAGATACTCTGCATTCTTTATTTTCGATTAGATCTTCAAAATTCAGTGTATATTTTATACTCACTTCAGACTTGGCACATTTGAAGTATGAAACAGCCACATGTGGCTAGTGGCTACAGGACAGTTTTAGACAATCACTCAGTAGGTCCCAGCCCCACCCCCGCCTTCTGCACCAGTGAAATGTGACATCTTGCGTGTCCCTCTGGCTGTTCCACGTTGGCAGGCCCACCCGCCCGACTCTTGCACCCTTGTTATGCGTGAGGTCGTGAGATCCACTCCAACCATAAGCCATGAGCAGCCCCACTTCCCACCCAGTCCCTGCTGCCATGAGCACGATAGCTTCAACAGAGATGAGAGCAAAGAAGGCCAAAACCCACTTTCTCCCTTTCACTTCTGGGTAACACTGGGTTTATCTGGGCCAGAAGACCTTTGTCTGTCTGTCTGGCACTGGGGTGTCGGAATATACAGTTAAATGCTTGAAAGCCTGCGCCTCTGCTCCCAATTAGAGAAGTGAGGCTGAGAATACTTTCCACACGGCTCAGACCTGCCACTGTCTGGCCTGGTGGTTTGAAGGGTTTTGTGTGAGGCCAACCGTGATGACGAGAGACGCAGTCCATTAAGTCCATGGCGGAGTGCCAGCTTGACATCTGTGGGCCCTCTGTGGCTTCGGGTGTGGCTCTTCTCCAGCCAAAGAGACATCAATGGGGTCATCCAGCAGCTCTGGCTGTGCTCCACAGACTCACTGCGAGAAAGCTCCACACCTGCTCAGGGCCCCACGGCAGGGCTCTCAGGTCTTTTCTGAGCCAGAAGGAAAGCTACAAGCTTCTTTCCCAATCTGTGACTTGCAGGTGACTCACCAGGCACTTCTGTTCACATGCACCCCCTGGAAACCCATGTCTGAGAAGTAGGGTCATTTGGCTCCTCAACCAAATGCTTGCTTTTGTTTGAGAAAGCTCGTAGCTTGGTGCTACCTAATGCTAAACATATGAATATCTGGAAACATCTAAACACCCTGTGCTCTACAGACAAAACATCCACAGAGGGATGTTCTCATTAATGGCATTTTCTGGTAAAGCAGAAACTATTCCTTGCTTCATGCCTTATTATTGCAAACCCTTCTAAACTTGGGTTGAGTTTTTCCTGCCTGAGTATAATGAGCAAAATTGAATTTTATCTAATGCTTCGGTGTCATTAGCTGCTTCCGCAGGCATTTTTGCGTATTGACCATATAGGCAATTATATTTCACTCATTCAATAAACAGATATGTATTGAGTACCTGTCATGTGCCAGGAGTTGTTCTAGGCTCTAGGGATGCATCAGAAAAAAATCTCTGCTCTAATAGAGCTTATATTCAAGTGTGGGCACATGTTTTACAGTGAGGGGAAGGACAGACATGAACAATGAACAAGCAAATAAAATAGAAATTATACTATTTTCTGGGTGAGACATATCTGTGTGCTGGGCACACTTAATTGGCTTCAAACTGAGGTCACAGGGCAGACCACGCTCCCAGACAGTTGGGTTGTCTCCCTGCCCCCACCAGGACATGTTGTGCTGCCTGCCCAAGACTTTCTCTCCAAACTCAATAGCTCCCTGTTTGCCTATGGCTGGGACTTGCTGATCAAGCAAGCCATTTAGTGTCCCCCCCATATTTTCAGGTTTATTTTATCTTTCACTTATCTGGAACCAGCCCATCTCTGCCTGGGCCCTTGGTTTCCTCTGTGTTTGAAGCAGTGACTGCATGGGCCACTCACCCTCCACAGGGTTCCCTCGTGACAGGAGGCCAGGGGATGCTGTGTTTGGGGTGAGATAGCAGACGGATTGTTTGTGCCGTAAACTTTCCCCATTATCATGAGGCTGGAGCAGTGATAGCTAGAGGAAATATAAACAACAATTTTCCATGCACTTTTTTATGTCTCTGTCAGCCGGGAGTGCCACGTTGACACAAACACAGTATTCATTTGTTCAGTGTTTGAAGCTGAAATGTGCCATAAATACACCATGGCCCTTCAAAGGATTGGTTCACAACAGCCTACTTTAAGAGGCCGCCAAAGTTATCTTTTCAGGAAAATATAACAGAAATATATTTACAAAACATTGCCATTGGGGGAAGTTGAAAACATTTTTCCTGTTTATGATCAGGTCCTTTTCCATTTCACAAACATCGATTGCTCTCCCTCACCCACACCCTTGCTCTTTCTCCTGTTTAGGGTGGAGTTGAGTTCACATAGTCCTCTGGTAAAATAACAAGTGCATCTGTGCCCTGTCCCAGCCCAGTAAAATCCAAATGCCAGCAACTGGAGGTTGGGGGTGGACATTGGAGGCTAGCACTACTCTAGAAAGGACAGGGAAAAAGACACTGAGTGGAGAACCCACCAGGACAGGCCGAGGTCTTTGTTAGAAAAATGTTCTCATTGTAGCTGATGGGAGAATGTTAGGAGACTGGGCCATAAAATATCCTCAGGTTGATGCCTATGAAATTACCATTTTTGAATCAAAGTAGTCATTATTAGCGATTTCATCTGGTTCTATCTAAAAATAAACACCAGCTACCATTTACTGATTTCTGTCTGTGGGCCAGGCATGGAACTAAGCACTTCACATGAATCAGTGAATCATGTCATTTAGTGTTCACAGGAACCCAGTGGAGAGGTGTCTTATGTTAGGTTCCCCAGAAGTAGACACTAAGATGAGAATCTAGGATTTATTAAAGTGCTCCCAGGACAAAAGCAGGACAGAGGTGAAGCTAAGTGAGGATGTGTGGTTTCATGTAAAGTCTTAGTCTCAGCCTCACCCTGCAGGGGAGCTCTGGAGATTCAGTTATACCTCAGAGTTTGTCCCACCTCAAGACCAGAGAGCTGGGTGTTCATATGCCTGCAGTCAGCCACTGGCCATAGGCTGGTCCCAGGGAGTAAATGCTCAGATATGTGCAACTCTCTGCATGCACGTGGGAAGGGGCTCTAGTAGCCCAAAGACAGGGTCATTAGAGGCAAAACTCACGGAAGCTGGGGAGGGGAGGCCCATGGAAATGCTAAGAGGGGGCAGTGGGCTTGGGCAGAGCATCTTCTGAAGCCACTGGAGGTAGGTGTTAGTTTTGTCACCATTTCACACATGAAGCAATTTAGGTTCAGAAGGGCAAAGTAACTTAGCTCTGGCCTCAAGGATGTAGGGCCAGAACTGTGTTATCCCGATTGGCCACTAAGTCATCTTCTCAACATCACTTTCAATGTCTTTGGTCACTGGGGTCAAGCTGGTGGCACCTGGCTCCTCCTTTCTTTAGAATGAGATTTTAGAACCAATTTGGCTCATGCAGATAGATTGGAGGGGCCCATCCCAGTGCCCAACTGCCATAGCTTGTCTAAGTCTGTTTACCAACAAGCTGGACTCCTTGTCATATTAGCTGTTTATTATACCTCTCCAGGGTGGCAGAGGGGCTTTTCCTGCTGCCAGCACTGTGGGATCCACTGGCATGTTCCTCCACTATCCCTGGAGCCTGGCCTCCCACTCATAGGCCCCCTGGTGCAGGCAGGGGTGACCTGCTGCTCTCCATGGCCAATGGCAAAGAGCTAGCCAACACTACCTCTGAGAGGGCACTTGCTTCTTGAGTCAGGAGCTCACTCCCGGCTGAGCCAGGCCAGGGGGCACCTTGCCACCAGAACTAGTGATAAGGGGATTCCCAGCAGCTGCTATACTCCCCCAGCCAGTGCAGTCACTTGCCCTTATTTGGCAGCCAAAGGTGGCCTTCCCCAGGGAGCTGAATCAGAGCTCTTTGACCCAGGACATGCCACAGTGGGAAGGATACAGATTCTGGAGGCTTGGATCAGAGTTCACAACCCAGCTCAGCCACTTAACCACTAACTTCTTCATATCTCGATTCTGCTATCTATAAACAGGAAACAATATTCTACCTTGCCAAGATTAAATGAGATGTTATCTGTAAGTGTCTAGCACAGAGTAAGCCTTTGAGAAATGTTTGGTCAGTCCCAGCCTTTTTCTCGAGGCTTTGCTGGCACTGCTTCCTGTCACATTAGCTGTCTTAACTTTGGGTCACTGCATGCATTTGAATACAGCCTAGCTGCTCCAGTCTTGATTGGGTGCAGGGTGCAAGCTAGAGAGATGTGTCCTTTGTTGTCATGTGTTTTGAAAGGTTTTGTCCTTATGGGTTACTGTTCTGTCAAAGACCACTGGATGGCCTGCATTTTTTTTTTAATCAATCTTGACTAATGCAGATCTAACACCTGGCTCTCTGCATTGAATTCCATTATACTCCATATGCTAATAGCGCCTCACATGAGGCTGTCTCAGAAAGCAGACCACAAAAGAAAAAGCAAAATGCCACATAACACTGAGATGCTGGGACATGCCCCCCTCCAACCTTATCCCCTATACATAGAAATGCTGTCCTAGTTTTCACAGCCTAAATGAACATCAGTCACATAAAAAAAAAAAAACCTGGCTTGCCACCCACACCCACTGTGCTAAGAATAACTTCTATCCCAGCAGCAGAGCTGGTCAGAACCACTTCCCAGTATTTCCTTCTGGAATTAGGTGTGAGGATTCAGAAAGTGTGTTTGTCCATTATGAGTCTAAAGCTGGCATGGGCCTGGAAACCTGGAAGTCTGACAAAAAAATACAAGAAATGTAGAGTAAACATCCAAACATTGACTTACCCAAAAATCTGTCTCGTGTTGAAAGTCTCGTTCCCTTTGGTGTGTTTGCTCAGACAGGGCCCCGTTCAGCTCAGCATCCCACAGCAGAGTCCTCACCCAGGATCCGCTTGATGAGCAGGATCACAGTTTCCAGTTTCAGGCTTTAGGGAAAGGATTGTTTACCCTTTGATTTTCCAAATAAATAGAATAGAATCATCCATTCCTTCAATATCTGGAATTTCCAGAAGACCAACTTTGTGCCAGGCACAGTGCTACCTAAGCACCTCAGCCTTGAAATACACACAGGGTGCCTTCTCCACCCACTCATTTGGAGATGACAGTCTAATACCAGATATTCCCAAACCCCGGATGCACTGTGGAATCATCTGAGAGCTTTTCAAAAGCACTCTTTACATTTATTTTCTTCTTTAATCATCACAGCAATCCTAAAATTAAAAAAGTAAAAAATAGAGACTACTGTTGTGTTCATTTTGAAGATGAATAAACTGAGGCACAAGTTGGTTGGGTCCCTTGCCCAAGGTTCTGCAGCATTACAGGTGATCTAAACTGTCCCGCCTCTTCTTGTATTGAAGCATGACAGGGGGTGGTGTATCTAGAAATGGCTGGAGCATGTGGCGAAGAAAAACTAGGGAGAGGAAGCAGGAGAAGGGCAGGGCAGGAAGAGCCTGGGGGAGACTAGACTGGAAGATGGACTTGATCCAGTAAATGATCGGAATAGTACCAAACACATACACCTGTATCAACCAGAGTAAGAAGGCATTCCTAGGGAGTGCGGGATACATTTCTGCACAGCAAAAAAGTCAGTCAGTGTCTTTGGGTGAGAGCACTGAGGTGCAGGCGCTCTGAGATGGTAATTGGTTCTGACAAGAGCTCCGTGCTGAGCTGGGAGGAATGTGAGAAGGGCCGCCTTCTCCTTTTCCCCACTGAGCTCTTGCTTTGCCACGTTATCAGGACTTCTGGGGTCAGCCCTGGAGCAGCTGGCTCTGTGCCTTCCTTCCCTGGAAGCTGCATCACCTGCCATGTCTGCGTCCACTCTGCTCACAAGCCCACCAGAAGCTGCCAGTGCCATGGCCCAGGGCTGGCCCATCACAGAGCAGAGGAATGAGTACAGATGGAGCAGTTATGGAGAGCTGGAAAGCCACCACCCTCCCCATTCTCTAAGCCAGGAGAGAGGCTATTCCATCCGAAGCAGTAGGCAGTAACAGTTACACACGTGAGCCTGCTTTCAAACACCAGCTCAACCACTTACTATGTGATTTGGGGCAAGTCTTTCGACCTCCGTGAAGATCAGTTTTCTTATCTATAAAATGCGATGACAGTCCTACCTTGCAGGGTTGTTTTAATAATTGGAGATATTATCCATAAAGCACCTAGTAAATGTGTCTAAGGCCCTCAATAAATGGCAACTATTATTATGCCTGGTTAGTGCCATTACCATATCTGAAGACCGTGTAGGTCCAGAGAGCCCAGGTTGAGAGTCACTGGACCAACCCCCTCTTTTACAGCTTAGAAAACTGAGGCCTGAAAGGGATCAGTGGCTTTCCCAAGGTCACTTGGAATTTAAACAGTAGAACCAGCACCAAGAGGTACCTGTGAGAAGCCTCACTAGGCAGGCTGAGAAGTTCAACTCCAGCTTGGCCACAAACACTCATGGCCTTTGCTCTGATTTCCTCCTTCCATCGTGGTACGGATATAACCTTTCTGGGAGGGTTGTGCAGACAAATAAGCTGTCATTCCGAAGTGCTGAAAAGTACTCCACAGGCGCCAAATCATGACTCTTCATGGATTTCAACACCTCAGTTGGTATATGCCTTTCTGCCAGATGCAAGTTGCATGAGGACAGTGCGTGCATGTGTGAGAGTGTGCGTGTGTGTGTGTGTGTGTGTGTGTGTGTGTGTGTGTGTGTGTAGGGAGTAAGGAAACAGAGGAGGAAGGAGAGGAACACAATAGAAGATTCCAGCTTTTCCAGATACTATTTCCATACCTGAACTCCAGTACACTGTGGCTTAGCCCACCACCCTGAGACACAGACAGAAGTGCTGTCTTCCTGCACAGGCCCTCAGCATCCTACTTTCAGCCACCTGCTGGAGGAAGGTATGAGCAAGGGCAGCTGGCCCAGAGCGCCAACTCTGTGTCCCATGGCAAATCAGGGCCACACTGTTGATGGGCAATGATTTGCATAACCTTCAGTAAACAGGAAGCAGAATTAGGAACTAAGTCCATGGTTGCTGATATCAAATAGAGTATCTTGGAAAACCATGAATCTGAAAGCAGACAATCCAGGATTTGAATCCTAGTTCTACTGCTCGCTGGCTATATGACCTTGGGAAAATTATACTTTACCTTCTGTACCTCAGTTTCTTCTGTAAAAGGGAGAAAATGTTACTTCCAGGCATTATTGGAGACATTAAATGAGATGAAAACTCTGGCACATAACTGTTTTGTTCCTACCCCAAACCCTGCCACCATCCCAGTGGCCTTTTGCACCTGTATTGCCATGGTGCCTGGGCCATGATGCGTTGATTTTGATTGTGGATTTCAAAGAATCAGAAAGATACCAGGATAAAGAGGTAGTTGCTGAAAGTGAAGTATCCCAAGAGGAGGCATCTCCCTTGGAGATGATGGCCTCAGACACCTCGGGCATTTGGGACAAAAGCAGCCAGTGGTGGTGGTGGTGAGGAGATACCTGCCTTTAACACTCCATGGCAGAAAAATGTTGCAGCACTTTGGACAGATTTGTTAGAGAAATAGACATGCTTAAAGCCTGATGGTGCACCTCTCTTATTACCAAGTTTGGTAGGAGCCCATGTGAAGAGTGGGCAGATGTGGGCTCGGGCTGCAGAGAGAGGGGCTGACCCCCTGTGCCTTTCTCAGTCTGCTGAAATGCAAGGACATTTCCGTCACCCTCTCTGTAGCCTCTTTGCCCTGCCTGGCTCTTCTGGATGCCACAGTCCTGGGGGTACAGATCCCTCCCCTAGGCCCTGGATGGTGCCTGTGAGCCCCCTCACAGAGGTAGGGTCTCCATTGGGCTTATAGCCTCAGGTTTTGGGCTTTCACTCAATGTCTTAGCAATGGAAATTCACACACTTAAGACATACCCACACAAGGGGTCATATGGTGACTGGGACAAGTGGGAAAGGAATTGTGGCTTAAACACTCACTGTGTGCCAGGAAAAATGATAATCATAATGGTGGTAGCAGTGACCATGAATCAATCACTGATTTAGTGCTTTACACATATTAACTCATTTAATCTCTCCATCAACCTTGTAAGAGAGGTACTGTTATAAACCCCATTTTACAGATGAGAAGCCTAAGGCAAAGAGAGGACAAGGAATTTGTCTGTAGTCACATTGCTTGTAAGTGGCAGATCTCAGGCCATGCAGTCAAACTCATGCGTACTCCAAAGTCACCCTCCTTTTAGCCACTATACCCTACTTTACTGCTGCTCATTTCTTCTTTCCCCAAAGTCCCAGGAGGTATGATTAGTAATGACAGGTGAAGAAATGAGGCTCAGAGAGGCTAAGTGACTAGACCAAGATCACACAGCCAGTTAAATGCCTATACACATCTATGGGACTCTTTCCACTTACAAAGGAGCTTCCAGAGGAGAAATCTTGACACTGTCTTTTATTGCATGGGTACGAAGGAGAGAATGTAGCAGGGTGTGCAGGGGAGAACCCAGCTCCTTGCTCATTGCCCAGCCTCCACCCCAAGCACACTGGCAGGCAGGCATGAAAGCCCCCTTCTTGCCTGGTTGCCCTCTTTTCCTTTCAGACCTCATCCAGCGTCACCCCACACATAAAATCTCCAGACATGCTTGGCTGCCTTGGCAGTATACAGGGGCCTCGGTTCTTCATCTGCTAACATAGCATGTGTCTTAGTTAGTAATTACACAATCACTGATGTGATTATGTAATTATTGTCAATTTCCCTGACTATACTGCAAGCTCCATGAGAAAAGAACCCTAGTTCTTACTAACACTATAGTACGAGTACTTAGCATGTTGTCTGGCATTTAGTGGGACTAAAATATTGTTTAAATGAATGAATGAGTATAGCACCAACCAGGTTCCAGACTCACACCAGGCCCTCTGCCTCCATTATCTCAAATCCTCACAACCACCTTGTGAAATAGTTATCATCATGTGAGCTCATTTCACTGATGAACAACAAACTGAGAGGGTCAAAGAAGAGAAGTGACCTTTGCTCAGTCAATTGGAGGTGAGGCAGATTCACAGCCAGGTCAGCGTGATTCCAGTCCCAGCGCCTTCTCTCCTTCACTCCGCTCTGTCCAAGGAACCTGGAAACAAGCCCTGGGAAGAAGTTCTGTCAAAGGTCGTCTTCTGGGAAAAACAGAGGAAGATGGTGCTGGGAGACCAGACAGGATTGAAAGTCAAGAGTAAATTATTAAAGGCAAGAAGAGAGCTAAAATGGTCGTAGGAGGGGATTCTAGAAACCTGTCTTTGATAACTCAGCAGGAAGTCAGCTTTGCAGGCCAGATGCCATTGGAGACTTGATTCTCCATCTCCAAACTCAACCCTCCATGGTCCGCTCCTTGGGAAGGATAAAACCCTAAAAAGCAAAGGATTGCGAATGGGAGTTCCTTCAACATCCCAAAGTTCAAAATGATGGTCTTTGTGGAAACAATGATGCCAGAATGATGATGCTTAACAGTCTTAGGTGCAGCCTGAGGGAGATGAACTTCATGAAATTCATATTTGATGCAGATCCAGACTGCCTTGAGGAGAAAATTCTGATAAATTTGTCAGTGAATGTCTAAAAATCTTACACAATGTGGAGCTTCAAAAAAGTGGCCAGGCAATTAAAAAAAAAAAGATTTAATGGTGTCATGTAAAACAATATCTAAGTCAAAGAAATAAAAGAAAATCCCTGTATATTTTGTTCTTTTCCACCCTTTGAGCTCTGAGGTTTTATTTGTCTTGGGTTACGAAAGGGAGCGGAAATCAACACAGCTGTTTATGTTTAGTGGCTTCGAATGATCTCAGGGCACAAAAGATCCTCATGGGTGTCTCTGCTTTGTTGATGGCTTTTAGACCAGCTTTAAGCTCAGCCAAGGGGTAGTGTGAACTAGGATTCCCCTTTCCTATGTGCCCAGCAGAGTTCATTTCAGGCATACTGGCACCCACCTTCTCCATCTTCTCTCTTCTTACAGAATGAAGATGGTCTTCAGGCCCGCATCAGTGGTTATATAGACAGCTTAAGTAGATCAGTGAGAAAAAATTGATTTCCCAGTCCCTTTGCTCAGGGGTGGTCTTGGCACTTCTGTAGAGAATGAATTTGTTGCGAGCTGCTTCCCTGGAAGGAAGAGAAAACAGGCAGGTCTCTGGAGTAACAGGTCCTGGTTGTCTCAGGAGGATGCTGCTTGCCAGTGACTTTGTTGTATAGAGAGATAACCTCCTTTTAACTAAAACAGGATTTTAATGTTTGATAGCTCCAAAGGGTGTGTTTGTGTCTTTTGGGAGAGGGGCTCGTGTCTCCTTCCTGGAAAGGTGGAGGGCAGAGATGGAGAAACTAAGTGAACTTCCCTATCACCAATGTTTGGCACAGGGCTTGGTTCATTATAGGGCTTAATAAGTCTTCCCTGAATAAAGAAAGGGTTAAAACAAGTAAATATCTTAATTTGAAAAATACAGAAAACCCCATGGAAAAGTAAGTTGAAATCACCCACAATTCCAATCCTTTAAAACAATGATAATAAAAGAAGAAATTACCAGACCCAGTCCCATAAAGGACCTCTTGGGAATAACTGCTGTTAACAGTTTGATGTGATTCCTTTCTTTCTTCTCCTTATAAACATTTTTATTTCTGTATAAGCAGATTCTAATAGTAGCCAAACATACATATAAATAAGATAAATGCCCCCCTAAAAATATATTTTAAATAAAGAAAAGAAGAATCACAAAAGGCACCCCAAGGCCCTAAATGATTTCTCTTTTAAGTCATCCACTGTTGAGATCTTTCACCCCAGCACACCCATGTACAAGCACAGACTTCCAAGAGTTCACTCTGCTCCTCTGAGCACCCTGACCCCTGGGCACAACCCGCCTCTCCCACAGGTCAGACATTGGCCAGGCGGTCCTCTCCTCACCTCTCCCAGTGAACGCTCACTAGAGCCTGTGCCTGGTGCAGAGTCAGAGGGCAAGTTGGAAGCCTCCCAGGATGGTAGCAGTAACTGAAAGAGGACATGCAGTGGAGGGTGATGCAAGGAGCCTTGTTGCTCAGTGCCCTGAGGCCCACACCCAGCACTGGTCAGCGGCTGGATGCCATCCACAGCGCCGACTGGGAGGCAGCGTTTGGGCTGCAGGAACAGCTAGGCTGGCTGAGTGTCTCTCTCAAAAAGGAAATCTTGCTCAGAAAGTAATAGAAGGCCTGAGTTCCTCCAGATTGGTTGTCATTGATTAAAATTGCCCAGGTTATTACCTTACGCTAATGTGTTGAAGAGAGCAAGCCCCTCGTAGCGTTCCTTAAAGCAGTGCTTTTCCATTTGCCTGCACCCCGAGAGCTTAGCCAGCAGGCACATACCGGGCCCCATTCCCAGAGAGTCTGATTTCATTGGTCCAGGGTGGGGCCTGGGCAGCCTTGGTTTATTAATTCCCCAGGTGACTTTAACAGACAGCCAAGACTGCAAAGCATAGAGTGAGGACCAGCTGATTCAGAGGCACCAAGTGCTTGTTTAGAGTGCAGACTCATGGATTCAAAATACTAGGTTTGGAGAGTGGGAGGGAGCTTAAAGACCTATCCTTTACCAAGAGCCCTGTGATTCTTAGGCTTCTTGTTTAAGCGCCCATAGTGCAGGCATCTTTGCCTCCCAGAGGACCCCAGCAGGAGCCGGGTCAGAGCCTGAGCATGCAAATAAGGCTCCCCAAACTGGCCTGGCACTTGGGCCTGGCTTTGCTATTAGGACCACCATCATTCACAACCTAGGTGCTTACCAAATCTTTCTGCCTGTTTCCTCAACTGTAAAATGGAGCAATTGTGCCACTATACAGGAGTGCCCTGGGGATTCACTGCAGTGGTGTTAGCATTTCTACTGTTATTGTTATGATGGTTGTTTTTTTGTTGTATACTGCCTGGTGTTCAGAGTCCAGGCTCTGGAGTGCAAGTGCATGGGTTCAAATCCAATTTTTCCACTTAATTGCCTTGTGGGGTCTTAGGTAAGGTACTGAACCCTCTCTGGGCTTCAGTTTTCTCTTCTCTATAATGAAAATGACAACGATGACCCACCTCAGGGGATTGCTGTTAATTAGAGGTAAGATATGTAAAATGCTTACAGTGTTCCCTGGCACATAGTAAGGACCACTTCATAAACTACAGTTCTTAGCAGCAGCAGCATTATTACTGGGTCACCTCTGGTCATCTGCTCTGATGTGTGGGAAGAAGAATGGATAATACAAAACAAGGAGTATAATTTTAAGAAGATCAGTTTGAAACTCAATTAACTAGACCTCTCAATTGTTGAATTTTTTTCTTCATCTGTAATAGCGAAAAGTGCATAGGCAATTAAAAATAAGAAGCAAACACAAAAGCTTGCAAGTAGGATCCAGATGGAATCTGGACATATGCACCTCAGTCTCCTTTGCCTTTGCTTCCTGCAGGTAGAGTCCTAGACGGTGCTCCCTCCAAAATATGGTAATCTTCACAAAGCCATGAGCACTGACTTGGCTATAGCCAATGGCATAGACTGGAGAGTCCAGATATTTTATTTTCCTCTTCTACTTCACCTCTTTACCCACATCTACAATTTGATATTCATCTTTTATTTACATCTTCCCTGGTACCACCTCTTAGTCAGGAGACACTCCTATTTCAACTTTCTTGGCAATCCTATTGCACATCAAAGGGGAATTCCCTCCCTAGGGTTCCCCAAATCATTGAGTGAGGGGTAGGGGAAAAAAGAAGGGGGGCAGGGAGGCAGTTTTCGCTCTCCTGGCCATCCCTGACTCTGAATTTCTGCTCCTACTCAAGTCAGGATCTCAATCATTTCTTCTTGTCTCCCTTCTTCAGAAAGAACCCAGATTCTAAAGTCAGCTCTTTTTAAAAATAATTCTCCCACATCAAAAGAAAAATCTAGGCATTCAAGCATTTGGCAGCTCAGCAGGCTTTATTGCTATTTTGGGGCAAAGAAAGGGTTTTCCTATGCCACTTTGCTCTGCTTCTCCCACCCCCCTGAGGGGGTCTCTTCACTGTGCTCTGGCTATGCCACTTTGGGGGGGCTCTTCACACTAAACCTCTCCAGGAAACTGACTTTTTCTCACTTATTATTATATTATAAGACAATGATATAGCTTGACCCCTGGGCTCTGGGCTGACCTTGAGCTATCCAAATACTTACTAATGTTATCTCTGAGACCATATACTCAGAGGCTCTTTCTTGACTAGCCCCAAACTGGCCAGAATATGAAAGGAAGTGATATGCAGTTTATGTTCCCACTGGTGTGATTTATTTATGCAACCTTCCCCCAACTACAGAAGGCAAAAGTAGTCACAGCCTAAGTTTTAAATAGGAATGTTTTCCCTCTTATATCCCTCTTATTATACTTATTCTTATTAATAGTCATTATTTTATTGAATATGGATTTTCCTCAAATCTTTGTGGAATGAGGCAAGATGCAAACAAAGGAGTATTTCCTAGACTTAAGTTACAAAGATAGGAGAGTGGACACATATCTCTTAGAATTTAACACTAAGGGTAGAGAAAGGAGATTTTTCTCCATTACTCTTTTGTTTTTTGTTGGTTAGAAAGTTTAATTAATCAAAATGGCTGCTAACTGCATGGATAGTTGATTCTCCTATGTGCCTCATTGATCACAGTATATTTTGCCCTGCAAGAGTACTAGTTTTACTATTTATCATTCATCTCCCCATTTACTTCCCTTACTAGACTGTGAGTTCTCTCAGCTTTTTGGTGTTGAAAAGAGTGATCCTCAAGCTGGGAAACAGCAGATGAACCTAGAGAGCAGGGAACAAGAATTTATTCTGATTTGCTCTCCATCATAATGCCCAAAGCCTGGCAAATAGATCGCTCTCAACAATTTATTTATTGAATTAATGATTGATCCACTCAATATCTGATTAACCAACAGTTTGCTATGGTTTGATATTTAATAAGGGCCATTGCCTCAAATGCCTACACACACACACATACTCCTTACACTTCAGCATCTGCAGGTGGGAGAACCCCCAATCTCCCAGAGATTACCATTGCACATATTGATCTGCACAGAGTCATCTGGAAAAGGGTAGATTAGATGGCAGTGGGCAGCAGGGTGAGCAGACTTTCTAAAGAGCTTTCCTAAAGTTCTTACCCCTGCCTCTGTACAGTCTGAGATGCGTGGCCCTCAATTCAGCCACTACCAAGATATGGTCGTTTGTGCCATTTCTGAAATATGTACCATAAGTTGCCAACCCCTGTTGTAGAAAATTTAAGAAAAGCTTATTTAGAAAATAAGCTAGTGTGATTCTATTTTTTTTTACTTCCAAATAAACTCATGAATGTTTTGCTTTTTATTTTATTCCAGAGACTTGCAACATACCCCTTTATCATTTCTAGCCAGGGTTTCCAAGAAGCCGCTGACTTTTTCCCCAGATCCCTGCATTTTTTATGGTAGGCTGGGGTTTAGATGCTTCAGCTCTTCACAGGCCTGTCTTCTTGGGAGGTCAGGCACAGCCAGGGGGCTTTAACTCAGATGAAGGATGGGTTGATGGGGCTGGTCACTTGCAGGTCAGCTCTGAAGCCCAATTCACACTCAACTAATCAACAGTGGCTGCTGTTGAGGATCAGAAAGCAGTGCAGCTGCCTTATCCTGATCTGAGGATGACTCTTACAACCAGGGAACTCTCTGAACTCTGAGGATGATTCAGTTGTCCTGAGAGCTTCGGGAATAAGTTTCAAACTGGCCCATCACTGACATGTGGGTGATTTAGAAAGTTCAGTATCAGACAGGAGAAAGAGAGAAGGGTCATTGAATTTGGGATTTTAAATGGTGGACTGACCATACTGCATATGATAAAAATAATAATAATAATATTTTAAAAGCCTGGATACTGTGCTCTTTCCAAAGCAGTTTGCTATTCTCTGAACCAGGGGCTTCTTTGGCTACCAAGGTTTGCCTAACATCTTCATTTAATACAACTTCTCTCATGTTAACATAGCTTCCATATGGAAGGAATAACTTCATAGGACATTTTTATAATTTGAGATTACCTTATTTAATCTCACAATTATCTCTTTTGTCCCAGAGAAAAAAATAGCTCCCCTCCCCTCCCTTGTTTGGTTATGATGATACATTATTTCGCTCTAAATAAGGAAAATGTAGTTTTATAGGAAAGATATAAAGGGACATGAAGAATGTTCCAGGAAAGAGCAAATAAAATTATTAAAGGGATGCCATTTTAAAATAGACTGAAAGACTCACTTGTCTTCCATTACGAAAGATGAGAAATTATCAGGTACTAGTGAGATAAATCACACAGGGTTAAGGTGAATGTTCATACGTTTACCAAATCCTAGGGTGTTATGAAGAGGTGCTTTTAATATACAACAATAAAAAAAGATGCACTGTTTTTCATATTAGTACATATTTGAGGGTCTTAAAACCCAAAAAAATGACTTTGGCAGCCAATTTAAACAAGAGATCAAAGATGGCAAATACATAGCATGAATGTCACTATTTTTATTTCTGTACCCATGACAGACATTATTAATTGGTCAGGGTGCTAGTACCAACTAAACTAGATAAATGCACCCTCAGAATTCTTTTCAGCACAGTGTGAGAGAAAGTCACTTAACTACAGATGGCCTTTTTTTGCTACCTATGGTTGAGATGAAACCTTTTTGCTATGTATGGTGTAGCCTTATTATTTAAAGGGTCATTTCAGACTATCGGCTTGAGCATAATATGGGAGCTTATTCTGAAAGCAAAATCTCAACCCCATTCCAAATCTGTTGAACCAGAATCTGTATTTTAGCAAAATCTCCAGTAATTCCTATGTATGTTAAGGCTTAAGAAGCCCTGAAAGAGGACTGAATGAATGATATATTCATTAGCATAGCATGGAAGTTCTCAAATTTTAGTATGATCAGAATCACTGGGTTAAACACTAGTTAAACTTAGATTGCTGGGCCCTACCTCCAGGGCTTTTAGTTCAGTAGGTCTGGGGTGGGATTTTTCAGACAAATTTCCAGGTGCTGCTGCTGGGCACCATACTTTGAGAACCACTGCATTAGGGCCATGGAATTACTTTGAAATATCTCCATGACTTTTAGAGTCAAAGACTATAATATCTTTCCATAACTCTTGGTACATCTGTCAGATTTAGAATTCTGGGTAGGAGAGTCCTAAGGTTTAATATCATGTAAAATTTCTTACAACCTTATGTTCCTAATCTAAAAGGCTCTCCTCCTGGAGAACTACTGCTAATATCATTCACTCATTCATTCAATAACAATTTGGATAGCTATTCTGTTCACAGCGTTAGATGCTGAGAGAACCTAGTAGATAACACAGTTCCTAACTTCAAGAGGCTTACCAAGAAGAAAATAAATGTGGATGATAAATAACAAGGTGGTGTCAGATGGCAAAGGGCTGAGTACTAAGTCAGTGGTATGGACCATGTGTGATTTAATTTCAGAGGGAGGGAAGGATACCTGAAATATACAATGCTGTATTTTGGCCTAGGTAGAGTAGAAAGTTGCTGTATAGAATGGGTGGAAGACAAGGTCAGAAAGAGAGTAGGCCAGGCTAAAAAGGAACCTTCTCATTTCTTAATGCTGCTTTTAAGAGCTTGTTTTAAAACTTTGAAGTTTCTTCTGGTCTGGATAATAAGTCAGGTCTATCAGCTTTGCAAATTAGGCTATAGGGTGGGCATACAATGAAAACCTGTCATCTCAGAGAAGAAAAGACAAACGCTTATCAGCAGAGAACTGGAGGGTAAAGTAGCAGTAATTTAATAATAGGGATAATAATACCCAACTTCTATTGGCCCCTTATATTGCCAGGTACCTGTGGTAATGTAAACGACTGTCTTACACTATCTCATTTAATTGAAACAACAGCACCTTATATAAAGGTAGTCAAGCCTCCTCCTTACTCCAACGAAAGCCAAAATTTTTTAAGGATGCATGTAAGATTAGAGAATTTGCCCAATTTAAATCCAGGCAGTTCTACAGGGTGGGGGCTCCTTATACGTGAACAGCGAGGGCTCTGGCCTGCGTAGATCTTCTCTTACAACTCAAACTTATTTTGGGTAAGCGCAACTTAAAGAGCAACCGAGAGGGGCGAGATTCTTCGGCGAAGTCGAGGAACCTGTGGGGCCAGTGTGTCCAAGGCGCGGACAGGGAGGGGCTCCTACATGAAACGCCTGAGCCAGCCGGGGTCACGGAGCCTCTCCTGGATTCCTCCGGCCACTCTAATTACAGCCTGTGGTAGGTTGCGAGGGGGAGCTGACTCCGGGCGGGAGGCTTCCCTGGGTAGTGTATTCGCCTATAAATATTTCAAATAGTTAAGTGAAATGTGCAGCCTTTGAAAGCTAGAGGGGAAGCTATTGGGACGCCCCCCGGCCCGCCTGGAGAGAAGGCAGAAAAAAGGAGAAATGGCTGGCGTATCCTTAACGCGGGAGACGAGAAACGGTCCTGCCCAGTCCAGCTGAGGGGCCGCAGGGCTGCAGGCGCGACTCCGGAAGACTCAAACCGTTAAGGTGACCAGAACAATTTGAAAAAGGAAACAAACTTCCCCTGAGCCTTGCCCGCGGGGCCTCGCGGGCGTTTGCGTTCGAAGGGGCATTTTTCAAAAGGTTTCAGGGACGCGGCAGTGTCTGCCCGCGGGGAAGCGCGCGTCCGCAGCAGTGCCGCACAGCGGCCACCAACCCGCTTTGTACTTGCGGCCAAGCGGGGCCCCAGAATTTCCGCGGCGGCCCCGGCGTAAAGGCCACGCCCCCTTTGCAGTGAGAGCTGCGGCCTCTGATTGGCACACCACGGACCAATAGGGGTGCCGGGGCGGCCCGGGCTGTCAGCGCGCGCCGCAGACTCGCGGGTAGCAGCCGGTCCTGCCTTTCGCAGAGCCCCGCAGCCAGCGAGCGCTGCCTTCCTGGGAAGCGGGCGGCCGCTCGCGAGCGCAGCCCTGCTCTGCCCGCCAGCCGCGCATCCCGGTGCCCGTGCTCCACGGCCACAGCTTTGCTGCGCTATAGCGCATGGAGCATGTGTAAACCCACAGGCGCTAAGGTGCTGTCTGTGGGGCTTCTGGGCAGTGCTGACTATTACGCCTAGAGATACCTTTCGAGGGCTCTCGCTGCGCCTCTGCGTCGCAAGCGACACTGCGGTGCTCGGGATCAGGGCGGCAGCTGCCTCTTGGAAACGTCTTGGGCTCCGTGCACCCTCCCTCTCCTTCCTCCTCCGCTCTCTCCTTCCCTTCCCTAGCTGCGCGCTCCCTCCCTCGCCTGCTCACAGCAGCGCCTCCCGGAGCGGCAGGCGTGCGTCCCCGCCGCTTCTCTTCCAAAGGGGCCTCCTCACTTCCGAGACGCAGTGACAAGTTAATATGGGCGTCCAAGCCTCGGGTCCCAGGAGGAGAATTGCCAGAGTCAACAGCCCCTGAGCGCCCAGAGCCCTTGAAGAGGCCTCCCAGAAAGGGCGTGAGACCGGGCTGCAGCATCTGTCCAGGTGGGACCAGCTGAGCGCCGCGACCCGTCCTCCGCCGCATCCCGGCACCGCGAAGGCGCGCTCTCCGGATTGCTCCGAGCTCCCCGACCCGGGGATTTTTTTTTTTCCCCGCTGGTGGTGGGCGCCTCGAGGGCCGAGGCCCGGCGCCTGCTCTGCTGCCCGCGCTGCCTTTAGCGGTCGCCGCCGCCGCCGCTGCCAGGGACGTGCTGGGAAAGCCGAAGCCCCGGGAGAAGATGCCGGCCATCCTGGTCGCCTCCAAAATGAAGTCGGGACTGCCCAAACCCGTGCACAGCGCCGCACCCATCCTGCACGTGCCACCAGCCCGAACCGGCCCCCAACCCTGCTACCTCAAGTTGGGAAGCAAAGTGGAGGTGAGCAAGATCACCTACCCTAGCCAGATCCCCTTGAAATCGCAGGGGCTACAGGAGCCGACGGGGGAGGGGCTCGCGCTGCGGAAGAGCGGCTCGGTGGAAAACGGGTTCGATACCCAGGTGAGAAGCTCTGTGTGTTGGACACTGTTCTGGGAGAGAGAGGTGAATACTTCTTTGGGGGTGCGGAGGAGTGGCAAGGCTGGATACCGTAAGGACAGAGAAGGGAACCTTTCCACCTAGACAGGAAGACTGGGGGATGCGCAAGGAGAGTGGGTTTGGCCGGTGGGTGTGGCCCGGGTACCTGAGGTTTGCCTTAAGGAACTGAGTGAGATCAGGGTGCGGGCACGCCTGCAGCTTCTTTCTGAAGTCACGGCTGGGTGTTCTCAAAAAAATATGTGCAACACTAGAAATGTCAGGTCCTACATGTTGATGACTTGGCCCCTAAAAGGCAGTGTCTGCTGCAGCGGCTGTCTGTCGATTCAGCAAAGATTCTGTCCCTGCCAAGGAATGAATGGTCTGAGGATTTGTTGGGCTTGACACCCCCTGGCCTGGCTGCAAGATCCAAAAAAAGGAGTCTGTGGGTGTCAGTGAATTGGCACTCCTGCTTGAATATGACCTGCCTTTGCCCATACCTTGGGCTGACAGGATTCTGGGGACAGTGCTGGGACTGCAATGGATGTGCACCAGCTAAGGCAGGCAATCTGGAGACTCCTAGCTTCTCGGCTGACCGTTGCACTGTGGGTGAGGGTGGCTGCCTAGAATGGCAGCTGAAGCTAAGCCCCTTCTTCCTGGGTAGTAGATCCAGGTTCTGGCAGCCCGGGTGATTAGGGGTGGGGGTGGGGGTGGGGGTAGGGGCATGGCTTGAGGTTGAAGACAAGTGATGATTCTGCCTTTCCAGGCAGAGCCCGCATCACCCAATTCGGCTGGGTGACAGGCCCTGGCCATGCAATCTCTTTTAAGGAAATCAGCAAGGGCCAATCAGGTTTTCTTGGCCTTCTGCCCTCCCTGCTACTTTATTTCCCTCTTCTGGTAGGAGAGAGCAGGGGCATGTTGAATTTTCTTGGCAGTTAGTCAGTAGGGGCTCTTGGGGACAGGCCGACCTGACGGAAGTGACTGTTGCTGTCAGGAGAGGTAGGAAGCCACGGGGGGTGGGGGGGGTAGTTTGGGACTGGTGTCAGGGAAGTGGCAACAGACCAGCTGACCTTTTTGGCACTTATTTCTCTGCTGACACTGTCTCCACCTTCTTCTGGAGCTTTCTCTGATCAGAGGCTAGAACTCAACACATTCCTAGCCTTTCTGATGGAGGAACTGGAGCTGGGAGCTAATTGTAAGCAGACTTTTGGAACTCTGGGCTGGAGAAGGACCTCAAAGCAGATTAAGCTCCCATGCCAGGCTGATAAGCATGCCCCTCGCTGCTGTACTTGCTAAACATTTTTGGAAGCTGACAGGTCTGAGTGATGGCATGTAGGAAGGAGGCAAGATTTCCCCCAATGCTCCCAGGGCCTGTGTCTGCTAGGGTTTTGTGCTCTGCTCTCTCTGCTGTTAGCCACAGGATTTGTTGTGTGAGCTCTGAAATAGGAATGAGGTCAGGGGCACAATGTTTCGAGGGTTTCCCCTCCATTCTGGGAGTGTGGTTTATGACACATGGTGGGTGGTTTGTGGGTGGCCAGAGCAGTGACTCTAGGATGTGACACACAGCCTCCAGCCTGAAGAGGAGGACCTGAGGAATGAGAGGGCAAGTGGCCACTAGGATCGTTCCTACCAAGCAGCTGTCTTGCCTTTGCCCGTTTGACCCTTCCTTTAACAGTGTCAGAGGACTTGCAGTGGGCAGGCTCTGGAAAGGTGATTCATCTCCCTCTTCCCTGAAAAAATGTCCTTCAGCTGCTCCCAAGGGACTGGCAGGGTCCCATTCCCTCAAGGCTTTGCTTACCTCCCTTGTGCTTGGCTCACAGTCTCTACAAGGCCCCCATCCCACCTGCCTCCCTCAGTGGGGACTTGTGTGCTGTGCCTCTTGGTGGTTTGGATGCACTGCTAAGGAAATGGGCCATTTCCCAGGGGACTCTCCTAGTTGTCACCAGCCTGCCCTTTCCTTCTCTTGTCTGGGCTTCTTGGGGCTCCTGTCTGTGGGTGGTGGCAGGTCCCTTTTCTCACTGTCCCACCCCAGCATCAAAGTGACCTTGGCAAAAGGGGTTTTCCCTTATTTGGACAGGTCTTCCTCCCACCCTTCTCAACACAGTGCCCATTCACCATCTGGGAAAGCCTCTCCATGATGACTAGAGTACTGTTTGGTTTGACCTCTGGTAGTTCCTGATCCAAAACCTGGCAATTGTCACTAGATGATACTCAGGAAATGATGAGTTAAATGGCAAATGATATCTTGGAACCTCTGACTCCTCTTGTATTCAGGGGGTTTTAGGCAGAAGGCTGTATTGTGTGGTGGTCAATAGCAGGGGGTTTAAAGTCAGTGGATATCTGCGGTGTCCTGTCTCTGCTATGTACTAGCTGTGTGAGCTAGTCACTTAACCTCTCTGGACTTCAGTGTTCCCATCTGTCAAAATGGGCATGAGCACCCATACAAATTGTGAGGATTAAGAACAA
Source organism: Manis pentadactyla (assembly GCF_030020395.1). Lineage (NCBI taxonomy): Eukaryota > Metazoa > Chordata > Mammalia > Pholidota > Manidae > Manis > Manis pentadactyla. The sequence continues at coordinate 58,998,776 of NC_080027.1, forward strand.
TAACACATGTGAAGCATTTAACCCAGTGTCTGGCAAATATGGAACTCTTAACAGGATTATTTATATTGCTAAACCAAGAGATAGGGCATGTTGAACCTAGACCTATAGCCTCTAAGTGAGAAAAGGCATAGCTTATTCTCTGGATTGATTCTCTGAGAAGGTATCAATTGGTTCACAAGGATCTGTACAGCATCTATGATGTGGGCATTCCCACCAGGCACAGTGGGCAGGTGAGGGAAGGGCACTGCCACCTGCTGCATGTCTGATGAGCCAGGCTCTTTACATATCATCTCATTTCATTGTCTCAGTAACACTTAAAGCATATAGGACATTTTCTAAAACAACAGTTTTCTATAACATTAGTAATATAATAATGGCAAATCATTACACAGCACTTCCTATGTGCCAGGAATTGGTCCAAAGACATTACATAAAATACCTCACTTAATTCTTACAACAATCCAATGAGATAAATGTTGTTATTCTCATTTTCTATATGAGGAAACTGAGGCAAAGACCCAGTTATTAACCTTGTGAGTAGCAGAAGTAGAATTAGAATTTGGACAATCTAGAGCTAGACTCCATGCCTTAACAATGATGCTATACAGAGATAACCACAGAGGTCTCTGATTCCCTGCAGGCCCTGATTTATAAGACCACTGCTCTAACCACTGATGTGGAAGAGTGAGACTCAGCAAGGTAGAGTATCTTGCTCCAGGTTGTCCTGCTCCCATGTGGCAGAGCAGGGAGTCTGGCTCAGGCTGATCTGGCTTCAAGGTTGATCGTCTTCCCACTCTTCATAGCTGCCTCCCTCCATCATGCTCAGGAAGATGTACAGGTAAATGAGACAAAGCCTGGGCCTTAGGGACTTTAGAATCTAGTTGGGAGGCACAAATGATGTACTAAGGACAAGAGGGTACAATGCAGAGAGGGCTGAGAGGTGTGCTCGATGCTTGAAGGCAGGAAAGGCCATGATGGCTGGCAAAGCTCAGAGAGCCCCATGGAGGGGGCAGATGGCGGGGCTTCAGAGATGGGCAGGAATGGTTGGGTGGGGAGGATGGGAGGTGAGATGAGCATGACAGGGAAGGATGAGGAGCAGGGCCATGCAGTGGTGCAGAACAGGAGTTGATGTCATCACAGGGAAGCTGCACCTTCATGCAATAGGTAATTGCTCTGTATCCAGCATCTTTTAAAAGGTGATTATGGGAAAAGAACAAAGATTTCTCATAGTTAAAGGATTGGATTTGCATGCTGTCTTCTGGGGGGATAGTAATTCTGAGCATGCAGAGTAATTATGAGAAGCTGGGGAGGTGTTATCCATAAAAGACCTGGTTCATAACAGACCCTTGCAAAATGACAGTGATTATTATTATAAGCTTGGGGTTCAGAATATTCAATGTAGTTAAAAGGGAAAGAGGCAGTTTTCACGACTTCTTTTATTATACAGCCAGTAACAGTCCATTCTCCCCCAAGCCTGCTCTCCATCTCCATCAAGTGTGAAAAGACCTAAGGGAGCCTTAAGATAGCTCTTGGGTACAGTCCCAGTGTCAGCTCCCAAGACCCTCACCTTAAATCTCTCCCACTAACCTACAGCTGAGGCTCCACCCTCCCCAGTAGAGGGAACTGTGCTCTGCAACAGCACATCCTCCCAAATCCCGTTCCTGGTGCTGGGATACCTGGGCCTCCCCCCAAGAATGAACATTTATAGCATCTGTTCCGTTAACATCGTGTATAAATTATGACCATGTGCAAAGAATTGTTTTAGAGACATGCTCTGTGTTCGTTCAGAAACCCAGTCCAACTGACCTTCAGATAAGGAATGCTCGTGAGCTATTTGAGGAGAGGTTAGCCTATTTTTAAGAGGCAGTTGCGGGCGGGGGGTGGGCAGGGGGGGTATATATATATATATATATATATAATACTTTGATATTTCCTGTTTTTAGGAGCTTGGTGTTCAACTTGCAAGTCATTTCTTTAAAAAGGTAATTAGAACTGATTGCAATCCTCTGTGGGTGTTTTAGATGTTTAAAAAGAAAGCAGAGGCAAGGCCCCTGGGAAGAGAGCACAGCTCCAGACTTACAACCTGTTGCAACTTTGCCCCATTGTGTTTTGATTAGAATCCTTGCTCCATCATCAGAGTTGATTATGGATTTGATTAGTGCATTTTTCTCTTATTGTGTTATTCCCTTTCTTCTCTTTCTTGGTTCTTAGAGGGGAATGTGTAGTGTGGTTATCTGCCAACATGCAAAAATGTTTATAGTTCACATATTATTGCTTATTCCATGGGTTAATTTTCTGAAGACACTTTAAAGGTGGGACTGGTGGCTTATTTAGGGTATCATTACGTGTGTGTATGCAGATGTATATAAATACATCTACCTCTAGATATGTGTATATACACATATATACACACACTGTACAAATATATACACATGGAACAGCTTAAAGTAATGAGTGCATATAAGCACTCACACATCAAAGGCTGGGCTGGAGGAATTATAGCCCCATTTCCAGCTTTCAGAATAGCTAGATTTGCTTCCCTCTTCTCATACTCTCTTCCTCTGTGACCAAAATCATGCCACCAAATCATGGTGTCCCATTTTACTTACTTATAAGACTTAAGAGCTGTAGCCTTGAGAGAGATGTTTTACTTAGGCCTCCATGAAGCTCCTGAAGCTCCTGAAGCCAGTCTGAAAATGCCAAACCACCCAGTGAGATTTTGGCTTAAGGTTAGAGATTCTTATGTCTTAGAATCAGCCTTAGCAGCAGGAAAAGGAGCATTTATGGAGCATCTGCTATGTGCCAGGTAGTCTGTGGTTCTCTCTCTTTCTGTATGTGTGTGTGTGTGTGTGTGTGTGTGTGTACGTATGAAATATTTTTAAAATACATAAAAATTTGAGACACAAGAAACTGGGAAAAATGTAAAGTGGTATATGTATTATATAGACTAAGGAAAGCTATCACTTGGAGGCAGGTTTACATGGTAGTTTTGGCTTCATTGAGAGACAGACCTAGGTTCAAAGTCAGGCTTTGGGAGAATTACTTAACATTTCTAAGTATCAGTGTCTTCATCTATACAGCAGAAATGGTGATGATTGTATGTTGGCTGTGAGGATTCAGTGAGACCATACAGGTAGGCTGCTGAGCACAGTACCTGGCATATAATAAATGAAGAATATGTGGTATTGCCTATTTTTATTCCCCAAGGTCAGTGCCACGTTGGAAACCAGATCTGGCTCATTCCAGGCTGCTGTTCTTTCTACCCTACCTCTCTGCCTCCTGAGCAGATGGTTGATTACATGGAAAGACAGAGAGCTTGCACTCTGAAAGCAGAGGGCATTGCAGGGCTTTTTTCTGATTAACGGGGAGCAAAAATAAATCCAGAACAGTGTCCTCTAAGTGAGTCATAGCTAGAATTTGCAATGCAATCTCCACATTTTGGTCCCAGACATGCCGTATCTATAGCACTAGCCGCTCTGAGGGGTCTGCTGCAGCCAAGCTCATAGGAAGCCCTCCTTTGTACCCTGAGTCTGCTGCCCCTGTGAAGGTGTCTAAGTGAAGCTGGCCAATCTGACGGCCCTGCCCAGGACCAAGAATGGAACATTCCCATTCACAGGGCTTCTGAAGGGCTCCTTATTGTTCTGAGGACCAAGGGAAAGCCTTCTTCCTTTGCGGCCGGTATGACTGTGCTGGGAGCTGGACCTTGTGATCAGTTTGGTCATTAAGGTGCCCCAAGGCATGGCCAACTGCCCAGTGGTGTTTTACCAACAGCCACAGGCCGATGTCAATGGTAACTCTGTCTGTTGGTCATATTGTTCAAGGAGAGAGACAATGTATTCCTAGAATGTCTTGGACAGAATGGGTCATATGATTCTGGGAACAAAACTGGATCAGGCTATCATGTTTCAGCCCATGCGAGACAATAGTGAAACAAAAGTTTTCACAGGATCCCCAAGTCACCCACACAGAACCTAAAGAATGACTCATAACTTAACGTCTCTTTCCCAAGGAAAACAGACCCTCTCTTGTGTTTTGCAAACAGTGGCCCCACAGCTTCAGAATATTTTGTCTCTTCTTCTAAGTATTAAGCCATCATTCCTTAATAATGAATTTAATAACTTAGTAATGATTAATTCCCAGTACATCTGGGGTTGTTACAACCCCCTCATCTTGACTGGGGAAGAGATAGGATGGAAACGGGGGCTTGGTTGAAATAATGGTGAGCCTTGCTCCCAGGATTCTTTGGGGACCTTTGAACAAAATCAGTTACTCCGGCAGTTTGACGCACTGAAAATATGTTAATGATCACTGACACTGATTGAACATAACCTCTGTGCCAGCATAATGCATAGCACCAGACATGTATCATTTCATTTAATCTTCACAACATACCAGGTAGATGCCACTTCCTAAAGAAAATTAGAAATGACAGCTCTGGGAGTCAGCACCTTTGGCTCTAGTTCTGGCTCTTGACACTTTACTGAATGACTTTTAACAAGTCACATTGTCCTTTAAGCTTCAGTCACCTCATCCATACAATGGAGGGGGTAACGCTTGCTTTACCTTTTTTGAAGAGTAATTGTGCAGCTTAACAGAGGTGAATATTAAGAAAGAGACACTGGTTTAAGCATCTTAACACCATAAATACCCTTTAAGGAAACTGAGGTTGAGGGAAGTTAAGGTGCTTTTCCAAGTGGCATAGCTGGTAAGTGGTAGACCCAGAATTTGAAGCCTTATCTGTTGGACCCCAAAGTCAAGATTCTTAAGTAGCAAGTGTAGAAGTACTTTGAAAAAATATCTGAGAAGGAACTGTTAATACTGAATCCAAGTAAATTGCTGTAAAATTTTCTTTGGGTTAGTACATACGACATTTGGCTCCTCCACTCTGCCCCTGACTTTGGGAATATTGAAAATACTCTTTCAATAATGAGTAAATATTTGTTGCCTAATAATATCAGTTAAAACCCTCTGGAATTATAAAATTTGCTGCATGACTTTTAACAAATCACATTGTCTTTTGAGCTTCAGTTACCTCATTCAAGTGTTCTGAGGCCACAAGGTCCACTAAATGTTGTCACTGTAACTGGTTGGCCTGGTTCTGGACAGAGGAGGGGAAAAATGGGAACTTTGATCAGAATCATTGGTTGGCATGAGGAAGCAATCAGATAAATTCAGACTGTGGGTCATTCTTTAAGACAACAGTACTAGGATCTTCAAAACTGACAATGTCATGAAAGATGATAAATTTAGTGAGAAACATGGAGGACTGTTCTAGAAAAGGAGACCAGAGAGCTATGACAACCAAATCCAGTGAGAGATCCTTGACTAGGTACTGAATGAGCAAAGCCATAAGTGCCAGAAATGTCATTTTGGTGACAACTGGAGATATTTGAATGCAGATTGTATGTTAGTTAGTATTATTGTATCAATGTTAGATATTTGGGCTATGTAAGAAAATGTCCTTTTTCTTGGGATATACATATGAAATATTTAGAGGTAAAGTATCTTGATGTCAGCAACTCTCAAATAGTTTAGGGAAAAAAGAGGTCAGTATACACAGACTCTGAGAAGGGAGTAGTGGTTACCAAAGGGGAAAGGGATTAAGGGGCACTATAATTCATAATCACAATATAGGTAGGTCATGGGGAAGGCAGTACAGCACGGAGAAGACAAGTAATGACTCTCTAGCATCTTACTATGCTGATAGACAGTGACTGCAATGGAGAGGTGGGTGAGGACTTGATAATATGGGTGAATGTTGAAACCACAATGTTGTTCATGTGAAACCTTCATAAGACTGCACATAAGACTGCACATAAGACTCCACTTATGTGAAACTTTTCATAAGTGGAAAGAAGTGTGTGTGTGTGTGTGTGTGTGTTTATGTGATCTCACAATGAAGAGCCTGGCCAACTTTTTATTTCACTAGGTTAAGGATCTGGTCTCTTTATCTCCTTTCTGGTGTAGTGTAAGAATCTTGGCTTCATTTCTGTTCTTTCATGAGAATGGGTGCTGACATTTTATGGAAATCATAAGATCCAATTTGATTTGATAATCTCTTGTAAAAATCTGAGATGTCTCCAAAGTTGAAATATACAAGAAACTTTTTAAAACATTAAAAGCCCTCATTGCATCCTACTCATACAGGCATGGAAAAGGTGAGGCATATGAGTGAAAGCGGCTTCTTTCTCTGTTTCAACCATCATTCTCTCCCCACTAGTTAGGTAACCTTGGCCTAGGTAAATCCTCCCTACCCTTTACCCATTGAAGTTCAGGTTTAGTGTCACCTCCTCCAGGAAGCCTTCATGAAAAATGAGATGTCACGTAGGAGACTAGCCCAAGAAGGGCCATGAAATTTGTTCAGGTCGGGGACACAGAGCAGGCAACTTGAACAATGGCTGAGGCCTGTGCCAAAGCTCTCCAGTGCCAGGTCTTAGGGAAGCTCATCCCACCAATGGAAGCAGGGCTGTCAGAATGGGGTAATGGCAGTACAGCTGGCCAGAAGGGTTGAGAGGGAGTGACCATTGTGGGCACTGGGGGGCTTTGGCTGATCCCCACTCCCAACTTTGGAATGGGGCCCAGAGCAGGGTCTGAGGATTTGAGATGGTTAAGAGAAAGGGAGAGCTTAGAGAGTAGGATGGGACAAGCCTTTCAGGAATAATGGTGACAGTCACCATTTGTGTCATTTCCGTATATAATCTCATTTAATCCTCACACTGACTTTCTGAGTTAGTATTGACCCTTTTTTCCCAGTAAGGAGAAAAATGAGAAGTCAGGGAGGGGACTGGCCTGAGAAGGGTCATGGAATTTGTTCAGGTCATACAGCTGGGATGGACAGTGGGAAGACTTGAACTTGGGTGTTTCTGATTCCAAAATCTGTACTCTTAACCCCTGCCTCTGGCAATAATTGGAGGAGGCACCCCCAGTCCCACACTGACTCAGCTGTTGCTTTAGAAAACCAGACCTCCAAACTCTCTTCTCCTTGGAGCCTGCTCCCCGTTTCCCTGGCCTTGGCCTCCTTCTTGCTGGGGCCTCCTATGCCTATGCCAGCCTGTTGCCAGAGGCTCCACATTTATAGAATGACAAACCCCATTGGCTTTTGCCCACATCCTGCTGCAATCTGGGCACAGTCTCCTTTTCTCACTGCTGTGGCTGCTGTGCCCCAGGTCACCCCTGTTCTGCCAGGCCTGGCAGCATCCATGTGCCTCACAGCTGGGAGGACCTCTTTTTTGTCCTCCTGCCATAAGTCTGCTTGGCTGTAGCTCTGCGGACAGTCCCCATTTCATGCTGACTTGCTTGATTCTTTTCAGACCTGGGAGTGACGCATGTTAACGTCAAAATGTGATGGCCTCAAGAATCCCAGAGCCGTCAGACCTTCCAATATGTGAACTTTGGTTGTTAACTGTCTCTGGACAGAGGAAGGGAAGCCTTGGGGGGGTGCGGGGGAGAAGCACCATTTAGGTGACAAAACCAGATTTAGAATAACCATGTTTACTTGGGATGTCTGCTGAGCAATCTGTATCTCTGTGGACATCTGAGCCAGTGTAGCTCTTGAAGATCATCTACTCCAACTGCTCCATTGTGCAAATGGGGAAATGGTGATGTATAGAGGGCCGTAACTTTCCCAAAGTTACCCAGCTCTGAGAGCAGAGTAAAAACTGGACTCCAGCATCCTGACACCTGACACAGTGTTCTTTCCACCTCACTCCTGCTGATCAGATCTTCCCTCTGAAGGGCCTGATGGCTTAAAGAATTAGAACCAGCCCTAAGCCCTCCTTCTACCAAGTAGTTAAGGTAAGTATCCTTAATTCCTTCATATTAGAAAGTGTTCACCTTTGTCTCACTGAATCAGAAAGCCAGGACCTCTTTGTGGATGGTGTAATTGTGGTAGCAGATCATCATTGACAGTTCCCCGGGGCCAGATAGTTTATTTACAGTATCTCATTTAAGCCTCAGAACAGTGTGATAAGAGTGCTGGCATTTCATCCATTTCATGTATGAGGCTCAGAGGCAGTCACTAAGTTGACTACGACTGCACAGAGTCGATATTGGAACTCTCTGAATTTATGTCTGTGCTCTTTCTGCTCAGTCTCTTAAAGCTCCCAAGCTGGAAGTCCAAGACCCAGGTTAAGATCCTACCTCCCCATTTATTTACCAGGCATCTAACTTCCCTAGTGCTAGTGCAGGGCCTGGGACACAGTGGGCACTCAATGAAGAGTTATTTTACTGCAGCTTTGACAAATCAGTCACATCAAGCCTCATTTTCCCCAGGGAAAGTGTAGCACTTCAAGGGGCCATGAAGATTAGAGCAATTAGTGTTTGTCAAAGTGCCTGGCATGTGGTAGACATGATTACTTCTATTTCCTGAGCTCTTACTTTGTACTGCTTACTCTTCTCAGCATTTTTTATATGGATTTTTCCATTTAATCATCATGAAAGCAGTAACCTCTTAAGTGAGCACTTTTGTTATTGCCTATATTTTACAAGTGAACCAAGGCACCTAGGGTGTAAACAACTTGCCCAAGGTCACCCACCTGTACGTGGAGCCAGGCCTGAAACTGGGCAGAGCCTACATTACTCACTACATAGTCCTCCCTCTGTGCTGCTTCTAATTAAACCCAAATATAGTAGAGGGTGGGGAGGAGAGACATATAGCTGAGGGCACAGAGATGGAAAGCAACTTGTTTAAGGTTCTCATCGTGAGAGGGAGTAAAACCCAACTAAGACTTGCCTTCTAAAGTAGCCTAGGCCTCTGTTATTTAAAAGATGCTGCCTCTCTAGTGGTAAAGGACAAACTATGTAGTCCTGGGAAGCACCCACAAACTGGAGATGGCCACCAAGGATCAATGTCCCCAGCTTTTCCTGTTGGTCCCTGTTTCTCATTTGGAATCACTCTTTCTCTGGATTGCAGAGCAGAAACCAATATAAATTTGACCTAGTCTCCAGAAATGTTTACCTGACTAAAAATATGCTGGCTTTGTTATATTTTTAGCCAAATTTAGATTTGAAGTATATGAATTGCCCACACCCATGTATTAGGCATGAAGTGTTGGTACATTCTGTAACAGGAAGCTGCTGGTTTTCCATTGCAGAGAACTGGAATTTGGTCAGAAATTTGTCATTTGCAAATGCCAACTCTCACCACATTCCATTGCTGTTTTTAAGAGTATCTCGTCACCTGGATTTGGAGGAAGCAGACCACAGGTGAGGCCAGGCTGGCCCGGCTGCCCTGGTGTGTTCTCCAGGTCTAGTGCCTTCCAGGCGACCTCCGCCTGGCTCTCCTCAGGCCCACGCCATCTGCGGAGTGTTGCCTTTGGACTCATGTATGGGCAGACAGGGTGCTTATTTTAGAACTGGAAGGAGAGGAGATGTATCAGTCAAAAAAAAGCAGGGAAGGAAAAATCCATTCAGTGGTTTTAAAATATCTGTCCCTTAACAGGACAGATTATTTTTGTTTCTTCAAAACAACTGGTAATTTGCTCCTTGAAGCAGAGTTGGAAAGAGAGATGTAGAAGGCTATAAAAAAGGAGGGGACTGTGAAGGTGGCCTGTGGGTTTCAGCAGCATGGCCCATGCACACATTTTCCCTAACCTCCAAATGCTCTCCCGCTCCTGAGCAGCAGACTCTCCAACCGTGGAGCCATATCACAAAGACCATATCAGGTTCTTTCTGCCTGGGATGTCCTCCCCAGATATAGACTTGGCTTATTCCCTTTTCTGTAGTCTCTCCTCAGATGCCACCTTATCAAAGATGCCTTTTCTGACCACCCTATAGAAAACAGTAATCCATACTTTACTCCTTACTTTGCTCTGTTTTCCTCAGAAGACCAGAGCAGTCTTCTCCTGACATGTTGTCTGTTTATCATGTGCCTTCCTCTACTAGACCTTCAGCTTTAAGAGAACAGGGCTTTGCCTATCTTGTTCACAGCTGTATCTCCAGCTCCTAAACAGTGCCCCGCACTGCTTCCTAAATATTTAGTGAGTAAACAGAGACTTAGGCAAGATTTCAGGCAGAGCTGGGACTAGTATCCAGGTCTGAGTCCAAGTCCAGGGCTCTTACACTACTTCTCCAGACCCTACTAAGAAATCTACAATGTGTACTTAATATGCTAATGGGTCAAAATGTCATCCCTTCCACAGTTTGCTTCTTTCATTGGGGCTCTTAGTGAAAATGGTGGGTGAATATCTTAGCACAAAACATCAGTGTCTTAACACAAAATGTGGATGAGGTAGGTAGGCTGGATAATGTAATGTATTTGCTCAGGTTGGGGAATTCTTACCCTATGATTGGAGTCTTACTTTGTCCAAGTTTAGGGCTGGCTCTCTGAGATGCCATCAGTAGAATGTGGAAGTGAGAATTGCATTTGCCAACATGTACTGGTTCCATTTCATCTTCAGTTTTCCTTCCTCCCCTCACTTCCTTCCTCCCTTCCTCCCTGCCTCCCTCCCTTCTTCCTCTACCATCTTTTGTGCTTCAACTCTTAATAAAAGTATGGCCTATGGACCAGCAGTAATGGCACTGTCTGCAGGCTTGGTAGAAATGCCAAATCGTGGGCCTAGCCTCAGGCCTTCTGAATCAGATTTGCATTTTAACAAGAATCCCAGGTACTTCATAAATTTAAATTAAAGAAACAGAGAAGCATTTATGCCCTCACTCCTTCAGAAGTAGTACTTGAGAAAAACCTCCTTCCTACAAAGTTCTGTCTGGAGGCAGAGGTCCCATTGCCTCTAATAACCCTACTCTGTGATTAGGCATGGGAGGAATGGCCAGAGCAACCCTAGAAGAGGGTATCATACAACAGACTGTAGAATCTGAGGCTGCTCCCTTTCTCACACTGTTCTGTCTTACCCACCTGTACACTGGGCTTTGTAGCTCCTGTTTGCTCAGCATGATAGGAGGCTGTAATCTATCTGGTAACTACAGAAGGAAGGGAGACCTAGTCTTTAACCTGAGAGCTCAGGATTAGAGGACCAGGATCAGCTCTCCACTCTGCCGTGTGTGCTCTGGGCTTCTCCACATGGCATCTTGTAGGAGGTGAAGGCCATTCCACCCCAGCCCTTCCCACAGATGGTGATGAAATCCTCTCTAGCTCTTTCATCCAAGGGAGGACAGCCATCCCCACTGTCTGAACAGAGCCCACCTCCCATGATCCTTTGCCATTTGGAAGTCTCCTTCCAGTTCTCTCTGAATAGTGATAGGAAATTGCTTTGCATGATTCTGGTGTGTGGTTTCAGAGGAGGACAGGATGCAACCTGGAGTGCCAAGGGGAGGGGCTTGCTTGAGTGGCAGTGCTGGGCTCTCACCCACCTAGGGAAGCCCTCTCAATGAGCATGTGCTGTGCAAATGTGAGCTGTCTGTCTGCTGAGACATTTCTTTCAGTCATGCTGCAGCTCTGCACTGTTTGGTGAAAGCCTGTTGATAAAAGCAGAGTAGATTAACTGAACCCCTGAATCAGGCTATGAACTTATTTTCTATGGTTGATGTTGGAGCTTTCACCTTGTTCTGTGTAAAACAGGGCTATTTCAAAGCTGCTCACAGGGTCACCTAGATGCCATAGGAATCATCCATGTTTGTGCACACTCCTGTTTCAGTCAGGCATGGGCCACTGCAGGGGGAAGAAGAGGACATCACTTGGGTGTCTGCAGGAGGAAGGAAGGTGGAGGGCATTGAGGGGGGCTTTCAGTTCCTTTCTCCAGCTTCTCTAGACTTGTTTCATTTAAGCCATCTGAGTCACATAGAGGAAGGACATCCCCAGCCACCCTCAAGTCCAGACCTGGCCCTGAGTGGGGACAGAGAAACTGCCCTGTGACTGAAAGATGCTGAACATGACACTAAGAAGGTGTTTGTGTGTGCATGCACACAAGTGTGACTGTGTGGGTGTCCAGATCCTCCTTGAGAGACCATAGAATATGGCAGTGGTGATGTTGAACGGACACTATTCTTAAGAGTCAAGAAATAAGTTATTTTTCTAGACCCTAATTTAACAAGCTGCATGACCTGGGAACATGTCTGGTAGCTCTTTGCCAGGAACATATGAAACTGTCGAAACAATACCCATGTCCAGACATCTTCCTCACAGATTCAGGCCTGGAGTGAAGCTTCAGCATCGGTATTTCTTAGGTCTTTTCAGGGACTCTGATGCACCCTCTGAGGTTAGATTTCCTGAATTTGAGACCAGCTCCGTCAGAGAAGTCAAGATAGTGAAGTGGGTAAGTGCGAGTGGTCAGGGCTGCACAGAGCTGGGTTGGATTCCATCTCTGCCCACCTATGGTACAGCCTGAAGTGAGTTGCTAAACTTGCCCCTGGTTCCTCATCTGCTTTACAGAGAGGCAACAGAATAAAGTCCTTACAATGGCACTCTGAGCATTAAATGCCATCAAATGCATGAAGCATGTGGCAAGTGATGGCATGTGATGAGTTCTCCATAAATGTTAGGTCTTGGGTGTATGTATGTGTTTTCTTTCATACCCTAATGTATGGATAGAAACCTCTCAAGTAAGTCCAAGGTAGAATGCAATCAAGAAATGAAATGGCTGTGCTCAGTTATATTAATGTAATATAAGTAAACCAATTAATTCATTCAGTTATTAACAGGAAAGGGAATGTGCAAAGAAAGGTCCTATGGGGCCAGAGAGAAATGTCAAGCTTTGCACCTCTTCCTCCCTGACAGTGTGTGTGGGTTAAACTACAGTGTGGGTCCGTCTTACTTGGGTGCTTGTTAAATATGCAGAATTCTGGGCCCCAGCCCCAAAGACTGATTTTACAGATCTGGATGAGGCTCAAAAATTTGTATTTCTGACAAGTATGACCAAGTAAATGTGCAGAGGATGGTATATATGCCCCTCTTGGACAAAGACTGGTCCAGAGTGAAAGATCCAATTGGATGTCTAAGAGGAGGAGGGAGCTGAGTGGGGCAAGAATGGGATTCTAGATAAGATAAGAGGAGCTGACATTTGACTGCATGCATGCAAGATCCAGAGAAAACAGGGCAGAACATTTTCAATTTGGCATGATTAGCAGATGGTGGCAGGCTCTGGGGGACAGGGAGCTCTGGCTCCTCTCCCTGCAGCCCAGGGCTGGGGTTACAGCAGGGCATCAGCCACCGGGAAGGGTTAACTGGGTCTCCTGGGGAAGAGTAGTGAACCCAGAGTGTGTGTCCTTTTATCCTCTGTTGGAGGCTCAAGCCAGCTGCCTTTAAGTTGCCCGACAGTGCCCAGAGGTCAGCGTCTGTCTCTGTTTGCTCATCTAGAAATCAGAGCTTAGGGCAGGAGATCTGGAAATATAAAGTAGATGTGAGATACTCAGGACACTAGAGTGGGGTGGCAGAATGACCAGAGGTGAGGCGCTGTGTATGTGAGTGCCAATGCTCCTTATTACAGGCTGTGTGAGCTGTGCGGGTCCACAGCTGGAGTCCCAGGTCTGCAAGGGATCCAGCGTCCCCTTGATAGAGCCTGAATCAGGATATCCCATCAGTGGCCTTTAGATATTCTGGTCATGGGCGGGTACATATTCTGAGGTCTTCAGTGGATAAGGAAGAGCTAGGACTTGGAAGGGACGGTGGGGAAGGGAACATTTACTTAGCACCTACTATGTGCCAGGCTCCATGCTACATGCATACGTGACTTATCTCATTCAGCCTCCTCTGTAGGAAGCAGATGTTAGTCTCATTTTACAGATGGAGAAAGAGAGGCCCAGAGAGGTGAAGCAACTTGTCTAATCCCACACAGCTAGGACTTGGCAAAGCCTGGGCTTGAACTCTCTGGCTCTGATGCATCTTTCTCAGTTCTCAGTAAATGCAAAGGATACTGGTGCTCTGTCCTCAGGCTCAGTCCTCTTGGAAGCCTGGCAGCCCTGGATGGGGTAGGGGACACAGTGTGGACAGAGTGCCCCAGAATTCCATGACATGTGGGGCATTCCACGCCCTCTGTCAACAATCCAGCTTTCAGTAATATTGCCCTGGCTGTTGGCCTCTTTTACCACAGCCAGACCCCCACCCACCCACGCAGGTGAATGCTGCAGGCCAACGGCACCCTGGAGGGAGAGGAGGAAGTGCCCTCCAGAGGGGCCAGTTACAAAGCCCCTGAATGGCCCCATTGATGTGCTAGGCAGCAGGACAATGGGCCCTGTGGCACCCTCAGCCTGGGTCTGCTGAGGTGAGAGGGCTGGGACTGGGCAGGCTGTGCTGGCGCAGAGGCCAGATGCTGACTTCCAGGGCGGGAAGCCAGCACCTCTGACGTGCTCTGAAATGCCAGCTCTGCTTAATGTAGAGCAGCTGGGGCTGGCTCCGCTTTTCTCCCCATGCCGGGCAGACAGCGCGAACCCTGCTCCCCAGGCCACAGGCTGGCTTTCAGCCTTCTGTCTGCCTGGTGCTGCTCACCTGTTCTTGGGCCAGACTCTGCTCCATAGTCACTGGGGACTATGGGTGGCTCTTTCCAGTGTCCTTGGTCCTCAGGAGCCTCCTTTTGAGCCCACTGGGAGAAATAAGCCCCCAACAGCATCTTAGGGTACCCACAGGTGAAAGTGCTAGGTGAAATGCAGGGTACCCAGTTACATTTTAATTTCAGATAAACATTGAGTAATTTTAAAATTAAGTATGTAACAAATATCAATAAATGATAAAACCTAAACTCAGATATGGATTTATTTGGCATATCATGAGACACACTTAGATGAAAAAAGTAATCAGTTGCTTATCTGTAATTCAAATTGAACTGGGTATCCTCTATTTTCAGTTGCTAAGCCTGACAACCGAAGCTCAGGGAGCCATGATGGGTACACATGTGGGGTCAGTACCACCCAGCTAGGTTTTCCTTGAGGCCCCATCTTGAGGCTTTACCCCTTCTGGTCCCACTCTCCACCTCTTACTTTCCATATAGAAAATGCTGGAGGTTGCACTTAGTAGATTCTTACTAAAAGACAGCCATTGTTCAATTGTTACTCACCCTCACCTCCAGGAGCTTCATCATTGTCCCCCATGTCCCATGGCAGGATGGGAAGCTTTGAGGGGTGTGTCCAGTTGGTGATTATTTACTGAGCACCTGAATATCACACTGGGCTGATCTCTGGTGATTTAATGGGGAACAAGCCACATGTGGTTTCTGCCTTTAAAGGAGGTTATAGGCTAGTAGGCGACATGCAGTGACTAAAAGAGGACCTGTAATGCAGCAAACCATAAGCACTGTGGGTCAGAGGAGTGGGCCCCAGGGAGGCCCTCTGAAGCCCCAGGAGGTCCTCTCACCCACACCTGCAGGGCCAGACTAACACAATGCATAGGAATCTTGGAGTTAGAAGATTCAAGTTCAAATCCCCAGCTGTGTCATAGGGCCGATTAGCTATGTGGCCCTGGATAGTCATTTAACCTCTCTGAGCCTTGGTTTTTTTCATCTATAAAGTAGGAACAATATTTCTTGCCTCTAAAGGACCAGTGTGAGATCCCAAGTATAGTGGTGAATGTGAACATGTACTGCCATGTAGGGCTCTAGATTGTGTGTGTGTGTGTGTGTGTGTGTGTGTGTGTGTGTGTGTGTGTGTGTGTTGGGGAGTGGAGCTAGGAGTTGAAGGAGAGAGGAAATACAGAGAGCCAGAAATGCCTGGGCCTCATGCTTGCTCCCTGCCCCTCCATCTTAACCCGTCAGCATCTGGTTCTCTGCCGCTAGGTACATCTCTGGACATGATTGTCGGTCTATAATAGCATTCTCCCTCTGGCTTGGCTGAATAGCAGTAACACAGATGTTTATATAGTGTTTTCCTGTTTGCAAAGCATAATGATTAAGAGCATGGGTTGGGGATTCAAAAGACCTGGGTTCAAGCCCTATCTCTAATCTATGAATTCAGGTAAGTAACTTCCCCTCTATGTGCTTTAGTTTCCACCTCTGTACAATGCAGCCTCGTTGGAGTGGCTGAGAGGATGAAAAGACACCATGCCTATGAAGGGCTGACATGGAGCCTGGCATTTAGCAAATGCCCTGGAAGTGGGCCACTGTTAAGAGGGTCCTACTTGAGTACTGTGACAACCTGGTGAGGCAGAAATTATCAGGTGGAGAATGAAGTTCAGAGAAGTTACGTAACCAGCCCAAAGAGGCATAGCCAAAAGGAGTGACTCTGGGAGAATATCTCTGGCTTCTCAGAAGGCCTTTGGTCATCTAGTCTTCAGGGGACTCTGCTTCTAGCATTCAGCCAGATGCCTCTCCAGGGACGAGCTGGTCTCAGGCCCTCTGTGCCTGCTCCTGGTCTGGTGCGGACACCTGGGTGTCTGCTGGAGATCTTGGTATGCCTTTTCATGCTAAGCCCTGCCCAGCCTCCTGGGAGGTGGGGAGAAGGAGCATCCTTTGGGAATCTGAGGATTTATGTGCCTCATGACACCCATCCTTTGCTGGGCTTGAAGTCTAAGATGTGGGCGTTTTTATTACACTCTTAAACCTTTTTGTTAACTGATGCCTGCATGGTTATGCTTTTGGCATGGTTGCTAGTTTTATTGTCCTCAACACAGAGCAGCTTTGAAAAAAGGGGTCATTTCTGGGAAGAGGCTGGGGGTGGGCCTCTCACAGGTGAAAGCAAACTTCCCTCAACCATTTCCCCCTCCTGTGGGAGCAGGAGGATGAACTGCTTCTTCAGGCTGTACTCTGGATTCTAATAAAATAATAATAAACAACTTGTGATTGTTTGTTGCAGGAGGAGGAAGGGAAGGAACCTTCCCGAGCGCTTGCTGTGTGCAGCACTGTGGTGGGGTTTCCTTCATAGGAATTGAGTGAGGTCCCTGATTTCCCTCTGGAGTTAGGTCTTCGACTTGTTTTGCAGATGAGTGAAATGAGCTGGAGAGGCTGGCCTATTTGATCCAGGTCAAGTGGCTGGTAAATGGGAGCACCAGGTTTTGAGCTGAAGAGCATTGGGCTCCAGAGCTCATGCCTTACCATGACCCATGCACCTGGGTCTGCAGGCTTTAGGGCCTCTCTCTGTGTATACTCTTACCTTCAAAATCCCACTGAGGATGTAAGATGCTCCACCTACTGCACAGTGGGCATTAAGCCATCTGCATTAGTGACCAACTTTGAAACAGGTATAACCCTTCTGAACGAGATGGGACAAGAGCCTATTTTTTTTTTGTATCATTAATCTACAGTTACATGAAGAACATTATGTTTACTAGGCTCCCCCCTTCACCAAGTCCCCCCAACAAACCCCTTTACAGTCACTTTCCATCAGTGTAGTAAGATGCTGTAGAATCACTACTTGTCTTGTCTGTGTTGCACAGCCCTCCCAATGCCCACCCCACACACTATACATGCAAATCGTAATGCCCTCTTTCTTTTTCCCCGCCCTTATCCTTCCCTTCCCACCCATCCTCCCCAGTCCCTTTCCCTTTGGTAACTGTTAGTCCATTCTTGGGTTCTGTGATTCTGCTGCTGTTTTGTTCCTTCAGTTTTTCTTTGTTCTTATACTCCACATATGAGTGAAATCATCTGGTACTTGTCTTTCTCCCCCTGGCTTATTTCACTGAATGTAATACCCTCTAGCTCCATCCATGTTGTTGCAAATGGTAGGATTTGTTTTCTTCTTATGACTGAATAATATTCCATTGTGTATATGTACCATATCTTCTTTATCCATTCATCTACTGATGGACACTTAGGTTGCTTCCATTTCTTGGCTATTGTAAATAGTGCTGCAATAAACATAGGGGTGCATCTGTCTTTTTCAAACTGGGCTGCTGCATTCTTAAGGTGAATTCCTAGAAGTGGAATTCCTGGGTCAAATGGTATTTCTATTTTGAGCATTTTGAGGAACCTCCATACTGCTTTCCACAATGGCTGAACTAATTTACATTCCCACCAGCAGTGTAAGAGGGTTCCCCTTTCTCCACAACCTCGCCAACATTTGTTGTTGTTTGTCTTTTGAATGGTGGCGATCCTTACTGGTGTGAGGTGATATCTCATTGTGGTTTTAATTTGCATTTCTCTGATGATTAGCGATGTGGAGCATCTTTTCATGTGTCTGTTCACCACCTGAATTTCTTCTTTGGAGAAATGTCTATTCAGCTCCTCTGCCCATTTTTTAATTGGATTATTTGCTTTTTGTTTGTTGAGGTGTATGAGCTGTTATATATTTTGAATGTCAACCCTTTATCGGATTTGTCATTTATGAATATATTCTCCCATATTGTAGGATACCTTTTTGTTCTATTGATGGTGTCCTTTCCTGTACAGAAGCTTTTCAGCTTGATATAGTCCCACTTGTTCATTTTTGCTTTTGTTTCCCTTGCCCAGGGAGATATGTTCATGAAGAAGTCACTCATGTTTATGTCTAAGAGATTTTTGCCTATGTTTTTTCTAAGAGTTTTATGGTTTCATGACTTACCTTCAGGTCTTTGATCCATTTTGAATTTTCTTTTGTGTATGGGGTTAGACAGTGATCCAGTTTCATTCTCTTACATGTAGCTGTTCCATTTTGCCAGCACCATCTGTTGAAGAGACTGTCATTTCCCCATTGTATGTCCATGGCTCCTTTATCATATATTAATTGACCATATATGTTTGGGTTAATGTTTGGAGCCTCTATTCTGTTCCACTGGTCTGTGGCTCTGTTCTTGTGCCAGTATCAAATTGTACAAGAGCTGATTATTGATCTTACTTCTTTCCCTAAAGGGGTAAAGGATTTTGGATATATGGGAGGGAGGAAAAAAGGTTTTCTAAGGACAGAAAGAGCCTGTGCAAGGCACAGAGCAGGAATGACTATGGCCATCATGCACTGAGGAATGACAGTGAGGAGACCTGCTTTGACTGAGTACCAACAGGAAGGATGTTGCAAGGCAGGCTGGAGGCTGGGGAATGAGGGCCTTGACATCCAGTCAGGGACATTTGGTCTCAATCCCAGGAAGTAGTAAGGCATGATGGGATTCTGAGTAGTGGTCAGCAGGCTGGAAATAGTGTATAAGGGATTCATCAGGATGCTGAGAAGAATGGAGACTGGAGGTCCGACCAGAATTGTTGGTAATCTTGTATTGCTACTGATGATGGTGATGGCCACTGTTTATTGAGTGCTTACTATGTACTAGGTACATTAGCTTATTTAATGATTGCAACAGTCTGATAAGGAAAATGTTATTATTAGCCCCAAATGAGGAAACCGTGTCATAGAGAGGCAATAGGCCCTGGAATAGGGGTGGGCATTGAGGCTGGACAAGAACAAGTAGATCTAAGAGCCACTGAAGGGAGAAGGAACTCAGAACTTGGTGCCCCGTGTTGATGAAGGAGGGGAGTCTCTGCAGTGACCCCAAAGGGAGCTACCACTTTTTATAGGAGCCAATCTCCCAGCAGTAGTTATTGGTGAAGTTTCCACCCAGCCAGCAAAGGTAAGGTAGCAATTTCCTAAATGCCTGTATTAAATTGTAAATGTGATATTTGAAAGGAAGAATATAGTAAACTGGTGCCAGACACAGACACCTTACTATAAGCGAGATCATCAGCTTTATCATGGGGAGGATGGCTTACAAGAAGGAGGGACCCTGGATGGGTCAGTGCTGAGAAGGTTCGTGCAGGCCCGATCCTTCCACTAGGGTGTGCCACCTCAAAACATGATGGCCCTGGGGCTCTGTCTCTCGAATCCCTTCCTTCCTATTCACACTCAGTCTGATACAAAGCAGTTCATGCTCAAGTATTCATGGCCAAAGCTGGGTTAGGTGTCCTTCCTTCCAGGTCACATGCTGGCATTTTAACAGATTTTCAGAAGCTTGGCTAATGCAGGGCATGTTGTGAGTCATGCCTGTGGGCTGGACAGGGAGAGGAGAGGTTCACCCATTTCCCCCAACACCCCTCCACCCCATACCACCACCAAAGAAAATGTAGTGAGAGGGCTGGAGTCTGTACCTGGGCTTCACATCAGCAGTGTCTGGAATCCAGAGGCCTTGCACCCAGATCCCCAGTAAGGTCCTGAAGCACGCACTGTCTTGGCCAGGTCCACCTGGCTGGTGGGAGGGCTGGGTCAGGCCCACGAGCCTCCTCTCAAGTTGTAAGTATGGAAAGCAACCCTCAGCACTTCAGCCCGACCTCAGTGGTATTTAGTCATCACAGGCATGCCCTCCAGTCACTGGGCCAGAGCTGGGTTCTGACCTCATGCTTCCTTGCTGTGCGACCTTACTTTTTCATTTGCAAAATGTGCATAATGATAGTACCTTCCTCACAAAGTTGAGAGGAGCAAATCAGAGAAGTGCCACTTCGAGGTGGCACACCCTAGTGGAAGGATCAGGCCTGCAAAAACCTTCTCAGCACTGACCCATCTGGGGTCCCCTTCAAGGGTCCCCTTCTCGTAAGCCATCCTCCCCATGATAAAGCTGGTGATCTCACTTGTAGTAAGATCTTGCTTAGTCCAAGACCTGGTACATAGTAAGTGCTCACTAAATGTCAGCTACAGTAGTTGCCCCAGCCCCACTCTGAACCCCTCTAGGAGAACTAAGACTTCTCCATAGCTGTCATGACTAAGCCAGTACCTGGCAGCTGAGTGCCACGGGTTACAGGATGACAGTAAGCTCAGCCTGGGTCCCTGCCCACTCCCCCTGGCTCTCTTGGCCAGGTACATTGGAGGTACTGAGGGTTAGTGTTGCCCTGGGAGCAGCCCTGTACCCTGGCATCCTAGAAAAGGCCATGTAGAATTCCTTTCCAGCCTGTAAAGGTTTACATCAGAGGTAACAATAGCTGTAGCCAATGCTTACAGAGCACCTACTATGTGCCGGGCAGTGGGTTGATTAATTTAATTCTCACAACCATTCCTTATAATAAACATGGTTATTATCTCCATTTACATGAAAGGGAACAGGCTCAGCAAGGCTAGTTCACCTGTTTGTGCTTCGAACTGCGCAGCCCAGCCTGGAGGCAGGACTCAAACACCTAACCTCTATGCCATTCTGAACAAAGGAGTTTGAAGCCATTCCTTCTGCATGATGCACAGAATTTTAAAAGCCTGCCGACATCCCAGGAGGTTTGCTGTTTTTCTGAGCACAAGGGACCAGAGCCATCTGTTGGGTGCTTTTTCAAGGGAGCTGGTGTGACTTGTTTCAGGGTAAAATGCAGAGAAATAGCATCACTTTTTTTTCCCCCATGGTAAAAATAACCTGCAGGAATGGGAAGAACAAACGGAGGTTGGGAGGCTGACATCGTGGGGAGGAAGGAGCTCAAGTGCTGGGGGCCGCCCACACGGCACCATCTGCTGCCATCTGCCCAATTTGAGGGCCACATCAGCTTGACCAGCCAGTACCTGTCTGGCCGCCAGCATCAGCCCTCAGAAATGGAAGCTCTTTCCAAAGAGGCTTTGGCCCAGGGCTGCTCAAGGGGCAGAGAGAGGTCCAATGTGACAGTTCAAATCCTACCGTCCATTCACAGGATGCAGCTGTGACCATATATCAGCCCCTCTCTATGTCAGCCAGCTCCAAACACAAACTGGACATGGCTTTTGATCAGTAAACATGTTTTCAGAAAATACAAAAACTAATTGGTGAGGTTGAGTTTATGTTAATGTACGCAGTTTCTCCTGCTTTAAGGATTAAAAATAACTTCCTTTTAGGAAAACCAGAGCTATTCCCTCTCAGTCTAGTCCACTTCTTGTTGGGTTTCTGGGTAGGTGGGCTGGGCACAGGGCATCATTATGAGAACCTCCTTGGCTGTCCCAGGCTCAGTAGCTTTTCTGAAGCAGAAGGTAAAAAGATAAGAGCAAAATTTTCACCAGTATGTTTGCTAGAATTTGATCTGCTGAGCTTCAGTGGGAACCCTGTCAGCATTAAACACCCATGGAAATATTGTAGGCCTTCTTAGGGAGTATCTGTTCTATAGACTTAGGTCCCCCTGGGGTACCTAGTATTTTTGCTAGGTATATGCCCAGCAAATACACTGATTGATTTGGAGGTCAGTTTCAAATTCAATAACCATCATTTGTTCGTTGCCTAGTGTGGGCTAAGATATTTTTAGATAAGATTTCTCATGTGTTGCTCATAAAAAGCTTACAAAGAAATTATAATTATATCCATTTCACAGAAGAAATAACTGAGTTACTCCATATAATTTGCTTGCAAAGCATCTGAGAACTCATTGGTGGCAGAGCTGAGATTTGGACCAAGTGTCAATACTCATAATCACTTTGCCAGCCTGCCTTCTCTAGCCATCTGGAGCCAGGTTACAAAATTCAAATAATCTGGAAAAATTGGGGGACCTTTAGAAAAGGCTACTACAAAGGTCTTATACCAAAGTGCTTACACTTGACTCCACAGGAAGAAGGGAAGGAACTTGCCCATTGTCACTCAGCTAGCAAATAAGTAGCATAGCCGGGATTCATACTCATGTCTGCCACCATCAAAGCCCAAACTTATATGACATCTTCTCCCCCAAGCCTGCAAGTCCAGGTGTTGCTTACTGCTTCCCTTGGCATTCACTTCAATCAGGTTCCATCACTATAAAGCATACTGATAGAGTCCTCCTTTAGGAATAGCATAGGCAACACCTCCCCTAGGATACTTAGGGGGCCCTGACAAACACTGCTGAGAGGCTCCTATCAACATGAAAAGAGTTTCTTGCTGAAAACCAATGTGCCAGCTCCATTCTGACAGGCCCACCTCGCATGAACCCGTGAGAGAACTGCAGCCCCACCCAGGAGGACCGGCTCTCTTGCCCTCCTGGGATTGAGGTCCAGTCATGGAGCCCAATCCAACACCCCAAATGGGGGTAATTGCTGGGGCTCCTTGGGGCATCTGGTGGATACCATGAACATATAGAAGTTCAGAGGGGGCCCTGAAGGGAGAACTGCGGGCAGAGACCCCCACAATTCCAGGTCTGAGTTGGGGCACCCTAGCTGACCCAGCCTTCGAAAATTTCTAGGAAGGCACTCCAAAGCCCTATTTTTAAGGGCAAGAGTGAGCACAGAGGCAAGAAAATATGAGGAAAAGAAAGGAAGTGGGGAGTGAGTCCGTTTATTTTTTAAGCACCTTCTAGGTGCTAGGTACAGCATTTCACAGGGTGGGGAGGCTGAAGACAGTACAGGCAAACAAGGAGGACAGAATCCATGCTTTCATGGAAGTTACAGCCTGGTGAGGGACAGGAATGAATCACATCCTTATAAGAAGGAGGAGAAGGGAAGAGGAGGGAGGAAAAAGGTCCATCTGTCCAGTAGATAATTCCAAAGCAGGGTAACACGGTGGAAGGTGGTGTATCATGAGCATAGACTTTGGGGTCAGAGGGACTGGGTTCAAGAACTGTCCTTGCTCCTTCCTAGCTCTAAGCCTCTATGCAAGACATTTAAACTCCTAGCTTAGTTTCCTCATCTGAAAAATGAGGATAAGAGATCCTACCTCTCCCCGTGCTTGAGAGGCTTCAATGAAATAGTGCAAGGAACGAAAGCACATAGCAGGGAGTCTGCCACACATGTAGTGCCCAATATATGGGGGCACTTAACAGTTATTATCTGGCTTCTCAAACCTAAGCAGATCCAAAGCAGTTGAATAGGAAGGCTGGGATAAGTAGGGGCTCTGACAGCCCAGTCAACAACTGACGGTGAACCCGCTGACAGCCTGAGAGCAGACGGAGAGGGGACCAAAACCCCCTGTCTTATCAGCCCTTAGAGCAATGAATGATGGTTTTGATGCTTCTTGGACTATGAAAAAAAGGTAAATTTCGGTTTGATGTACTCTGATTTTTGACAAGGTGAGAATAGATAATACAGAACTTCATGGGGGATAAAAGGGCTGCAATAAAAGTCCGGGTGCCAGTTATGCTGTCTATTCTGTGTGGTCTGGGCCCATGCAGAGCAGGGGACACTAGATGTGTGTCTGCTGAGGATCCATCTGGAGCTCGTCAGCCTTGCCCAGGATGGGTTTCCAGTTATATAGATGCGGATCATAAATGTGGGTGGCAGATGTGGGAGAGGCACATCTAGGAGATGAAAAGACAACTCCATCTGCTTGGTTCTGGGGAAAGAGTGAAGTGGGTGATGCCTTTTCCTAGTGGGGAACTTGTGGGTGAGTTTTCACAGGAGTAGGTGGGGCTTACAGCCAGTGCAGGCACCTAAACCTGATATCCTGGCCCCTGGCATGATGGGTGAAGTTGGCAGAAGGGGCTTGTTTGCTGAGGGAGAGCAGGGCAGATGGTTCCTGGCCACTATGAGGAGAGCTCCGAGCTTTTCCCCAGTGGAGGAGGCCACACAGTTCTTTGAAGGTGTTTCACTACTGCAAGTGGAAGGCTTCTGCTGCTTTGGTGTTTCTCTGCCTACGGCCATGCAGAGCTGTATGCTGGCACCCAGAACCATCCTTGTAGTTTGGCAAGTTAGGTTCTGTTCCCTGGGCCACACACTGGTACCTATTGGGTGTGGAGGCAGTAGCTGAGGAGAACACACAGCTCATACCAGAGGATGTATTTTACCCTCTTCCCTTATAATCCTTTTACTTGGTCAGTACCCATTTTAAATCATTTACTTAACATTAGAATATATCAGATTCTGTTAGTCTCTTTAGGTACTTTTTCCTCATTTAATCACCATAGCAACCTCTCGAAGATAGATTTGCATTTTGTTCCAATTTGAATGATGATAAAATGGGTAAAGAGAGGGTAAGGTGTCCAATGTCACACAATTAGGAAAGGACAGAGCAGGTATTCAAACTCAGGGCTCTTTATAACTGCAAGGTCATCCTAAGACCCTGAATCCCTCTGTTTTGAGGGTCAGTGGCAAAATTTCAAAGCAAAATTGGCAAGTTGCTGGTCCTTAGGCTGAATTAGGCCTGTGGATACATTTGTTGGTTTGGCACAGTGTTTAAAATTTTATTTTGAATGACATTAAGTCATTTTCTCTGTTTACCACAATCCCCACCACTCCCATTTGTGTTACAACTTGTTGACAGCTCAGCCCCTTTAGGAATTTGAGTTTACAATTCTTGGCTAACCCTTTCTCTTGCTTGAGTCAGTGATTGAGCCAGAGGGCTGGACAGTGTCCTGGGGTGGGGTGGGGTGTGTGTGTGTGTGTGTGTGTAATGCCTTCTTTTTCCCTCATAAGAGTGAAGAAGGGCTGGCCACTCCGGACTTGGCCAAGTGGGCTGAGGAACTTCTTGGGTTTTGCTTTTGTGCTCAGAATACAGCTTTCATGAATTCAGGTTTCAGTGTATCTGTGGAGGACAATGGAGAGGGAAATGCACCATCCTGTCCTTGGAGAGGAAAAGGAAAGTTCTCCCATATTTATCAGTGCTCCAAGCAGGCACACCTTGGCAGGCAGCCACTGGGCCCTTGGCAAGAAGTCATGTGCACTGTGCACTTTTGGGAGCACCTACTATGAATGAAGTCCTGTGTGAAGGGTTGGGAGGGACAACTGCCCACACGCATCTAGGGACAGGAAAACATATTCACCAGGAACTAAGGGCAAGTTGTACTAATTTGTGGTGGGCCTTGAAGTTTGGAGGTGTTTATTTAAAAGAAGTAGGGTAAGTGGCATTCTAGGCACAGGTAACATCATGGGCAATGGCATGGAGGTCGGAAAACGTGCGAGACATACTCAGGGAAGGAGATTGATGGTTTGAAAGATGCAGAGGGAAGGAGCATGAGGGGAAACCAGACTCACTTTGGTAGTCCAGTCAGTAATAGTAGCAAATGCTTTTTGAGTACTTTTTATATCTCCTGGGCATGTGAAAAGCGCATTACATATGTTATCTCCTTTGATCCTCATAAAAAGCCCATGAAGTAGACACTATTATTATCATTATCGTAACATTTGCAGATTTGGAAACTGATGCAAAAAGCTTAGCATCACACTCAAGGTCACCTAGCTAGTAACCCAGGCAATCAGTCTGGCCCCAGAGCCCATACTCCTAACCTTTGCCCTGTGCTGCTTCCAATAGCAGCCAGCAGCCCCAGTACAAGGCAAATGAGACTATGGCAAGAGATCAAGAGAGCAGTTTAGATCCTGAAATGGCATCACTTCAAAGATGGGCATCAAGGAAGGCCCTTTCCTGGAAGGCTTCAGCCACCTCTTACAGTTTGTCTTCTCCCACTTAGCCTTCCCAAGCCCCTTATATATACTCCAGCCCTACCAAACTCTTAGAAATGTGTGAGCTTGGGATCATACAGATTTAGGGGCAACTTCTAGATCACTACTTCATAACTCTGATGACTTTGGGCAAGTCACATAACCTCTTTGAGCCTCAGTTTCCTCATCTGCCAAACATGAGTGATAATGGCACCTGCCTCAGAGTTGTTGAGAGAATTGAAGGAGGTAGGTGCCAGGCACCTAACCCAGGGTCTGGCACATGATCAGTGCCCACTAAATAGCCACATTGAGTACAGAATTGATTTCACATGTGGGCTCCATGTAGGTGTAGGAGTGGCAAGGGGGTGGGTGTGGTTTGCAGTGAGGGTTCACAGGCTGCATAGTCCCCACCCCATAAGGCACTCTGGGTAGGACCCAGCTGCTGAGAGTTGATGTAACCTTGTTTCTCAGGGCACCTGTGCAGATAGATGGGGCACTGGTACCAGGAAGGTACTGGAGCTGGTTCCCCTCCACAAGGGCCTGGCCTGGCATCAGCACTGCCTGTCTCTAGATAGTGGTGCCAGGCAGAAGGGAACCAAGAAACTGCCCTTGTCCAGACAAATCCACTCATGGATTAGGAGCTGCAGCTCTGGAGCGCTCAACCTAGGGCACGGCAGACAAGCAAGCGCCTTTCCCTGTCCACCTTGGCCGCTGCCCTGGAAGCTGCGGCTGTTATTGCCATCTGGTGGTGTTTTGCAGCAACACATGCATGGGGACTTCAGTATCATCAAAGGCTGTGGAGCTCGTAGCATCCTGGGAAGTGAAGGTCCAATTCAACCTGCTCATTGTACTGAGGTCAAAATTGAGATCCAGAGGGGTAAAACAGCGAGGTTTAGGAGAAAGAGCACTGTGAGAGGAGTCGTATGGCCTAGGTTAAAATTCTACTCCCCTAACTGGGATTTTAGACAAATGGATGGACTTACAGCTGAGTCTGTTTCTTAGTCTTAAATCTGCTTCTCCAGCCCCAGAAATGTGATGGTATCTGGACTTGGATATGAACTATTAGCTCATCCCTTTCTGCTAATGGACAAAGGGCCCAGTGTGCTGTGTCAGGCAGTCACCTCAGCGGCTTCTCATTGTCCTGCTCTGGCAGCCATCTGGGCTGGTCCAGCCCAAAATGCCTGGAGTGTCTTTGCCCCACCGGCAGTGGAAGGTTGGATCAGACTAGGGCTATCCCCATCCTCAGGCCCGAAGGTCCTGTTCAGGTGGTGATGTGCTCCCCTGCCCACAGCATCCCCTTCCCCCACTGGCTTCAGATGCAGCTGACGTTTATTGAGTACCTAATATGTCCTAGACATTGTGCTGAATATTTTCATGGAGATTATCTCATTTCTTCCTCTAAGTGTAGGGTAATTGTTCCCATAGCATAGATGAAAAAAACTGAGCCTTATAGAAGTTGCTACTCATTTTTTGAAGTAAGAGCTTGGTTTTAAGCCCAAACTTTGTAGCTCCTTGTCTTTATGCAGTCTGAGAGTAGAAGACCTTCCAGGAAGAGACATGGAATGAAGGCCCGTCCTAGGGGTGAGTTCCAGGCTTCACTGAGCAGAGAGGGAAGGCTCCAAATGACACACTTTGCCAGGGACCTAGTGAAATGTTTCCCTGCCAGTCTTGTCCTGGCAAGGTCTTGCCCCCAACCCACCTCATTCCTGTTCTCCCAGCAGTCACCTCTATGAACAATTTCTTATGCATCATTCTAGAAATTTTTATACAAAAGCAATCCTATTCAAATATATCTATCTGTTGCTCTCCTGGTTGGACTCTCCCCATGCTTATTACCCTACAGAGGTCTTTCACTCTTCACCATCTCTTGACACAAGGATCAAATGCCCTCTCTTTAACTGCTTTATTGCAGTCTCTTGTATGGCTGTTCGCTCTATACAATTTTTTGGCCACTGCCTTCCTGATGGATATTTTGGCTGTTCTGGTTTTTTACCATCTTGAATGATGTGCTCGTTAGACCTTTATCTTTGTATAGTTGCACAGAAAAAACTGTAAGATGGATTCCTGAAAACAGAATGTTGGGTCAAAGTACATGCTTTTCAGATTTGCTAAATGCTGCCAAATGGTCTCCGGAAAGTTTGTACCAGGTTATACTCCCACCAACAGTGGGAATGGAAAGTGTCTCCACCTGGAAAATGATTCCAGTGGTCAGTTTGGACAATGGCTTAGTTGGCTCCCAAGGTACCAAGAACCGCTTACCCCTCCCCTCCTCAGGAATTTCCCCTTCTAGGCTGCCATGGTGTTAGGGACTCTCACTCACTCCTTGACCTGGGCATTGTCTGTGGAAGACTCGGATGTCTAGGAACAGACAGCAGACCTGGAAGAAGAAATCTGGGCTCTGGGATGGGTAACCAGGGAAGCCCATTTGCCTTAACCAAGACCCACTTGGTGAGGCTGCATTATGATTCCTGGGGGTCCTGGGCACTTTTGCCTTTGTGGACCTGTTGCTCCATTAAAAAAAAAAAAAGATATTAAAAACTATATTTTATGATTGCCTTATATAAAACAAATACAATCCAGGCTGGATTGTATTCATTTTTCTCATCTGATTACAAAAAATATGAAAACATTTCCATGGGCCCCTACAAATATCGTGGGCCAATTGGTAAGTGATGCTAAACCTGGTCCCAGGGTTAGCCCTCCACATACCTGCTTCCCCATCTGCTGTCATCCTCCCTCACCGGGCTTTTGACATTGGAAAGGTATGAAATTCAGGCCATATGGGTATAGCTGACTATCACATAAAGCACCAAGCAGCATTTGGACCTGGTCAGAGCTGATAATAATTACCAACAGCAGCAGAACCATGCAGTTTCCAAAGTGTTTTCACCAGCATCATTATCTTAAACTATTATGCCCATTTTACATATCAGGAAATGGAGACACTGAGAGAGAAAAGAGAAGTGACTTGTCTAAGACATACAGCTTGTAAGAAATAAAATTGTAGAGTCAACTGTAGCCTTGGCCCCATTTACACCCTCCTGCGTGGCCAGCTCAGCTGGCCTGGTTCAACTCAGATATTATACATCTTTGTTTTCAAAAATCCTCAAGTGTGTGACTTTACAGAAGACAAGGCAATGACAGGGCCACATCCTGACAGGCACTCAAGTGGAGCTCCACATATTTGGGTGACATATGGAAGCCAATTGCAGCCCTGCTTCCCAAATCTCTCTCTAAATAACTGACTTCAGTTTGTGTATGTTTTTTTTTTAACTAGAGTAAAATTGATTGCCACACATGCCTGGAATCTTATTTTTAATGTAAGTAGAGCATCATTTGAAATTTCAAATTAGATGGCTCTGCATTAATTACTTCTCTACTACACTTTTTATTTATGGAGTGTGTTTACTGTCATCAACTAGGAGAATGCTGGAAGGGCATGGAAGGAGGATTAATCAAAAGAAGGTGGATTTAATAAGTAGCTGTGAACAGAAAATTAGAAGTGGATTTATTTCTTTTTCATTTAAATTTTATCTGATTTCCACATTCTCCTGATTCATCTAACCCTTTGCCACATGCTCCTCCATTTCTCTCTTAGGAATCCTGCTGCTATTCTTTTCCTATTGCCCTGTCCACAGGGCCAGTCGGTAGTAGCCTCTTCTAGGATGCTCTCCACAATCTGTACTCCTGAATGAGAGGGGTCACAAGATAAAGTTATAAAGCTAAGTTCTCTTCATGTCCCTCCCTTCTTAAAAAAGCCGTCATGATTATACCATTGTTGTCTACCTTTTATGGAATACATGATGTCATCCTTCATGTTATTTTACCTCCCAAAAATATTTGGGGTAAGAATAATTATACCCAATTTATAGATGTGACACTTGAGGCTCAGAGAGGTTAAGTCAGTAATTTGAGGTCACACAGCAGATTGAGGATGCAAATGAATCACCTTCCATCACAATGACTGTGCTATTCTCAGGATGACCATCAGAAAGGGCTGAATAAAGCAAGCTCACTAGGTAGCTGGGAATGGACAGGACCTGAGACAAGAGCCGAGCCTCCATACTCAGACCATTGAGCACCCAGGCTGCCCTTGGGGGGAAGCAAATCAACTTCTATCCATTCCCCACTCCCTCTCTTTCTCAGTGACTGTCTTGAGGCAATGGTATTGATCTGATTTAAAGTTGTTTGGTTTCTGAAAACTAAAAATCAAGCTGAGTTGGAGTAGTCTAGCCACTGAATACTTTCCCTCAGCAGTTATTTTCCTTCCAGGAAAGAGCCAGTGTCACTTTCCTTTCTGACAGAGATCCATCTGGAAATGGAGAACTCTGCCCAGATGGAGACCTGGAAAGGCCTGAAAGCCTTGGTCAGGCTTCCAGGCTCCCTGCCCACTGCCCTCAGGGACCCCCTGACTGGGTAGCAGGGAGACTGCACAGCCTAGGAAACTTGAGCATGTGGGCAATTGAGTGTGGCATTTGTGGGACATACTGGGCATGTAATGAGACCTTCTGGAGGCTTGTGGGGAAGGATCTGATGTGAGAGGTGGGAGCATGGAGGCCTTGGGCACTGCTGACCAGTGGCGTGGTGGGGCCACAGAGATAGAATTGCCCATGGAGCAAATCACCTCCAAGTCACATTTGGCTTGCTAACTTACTCAGATGCCCTTCCAGACTTCCAGATGCCTGCATGTACCTTGAGGCCTTTGCACCTGCTCCGGGAGACAGTGAGGCAGACCTGTTTACCCACATTTTACAGATTAGTTAACCAAGCATGGGAGAGCTCAGTTAAGCCAGCCTTAGTTATAGATGTCTGTGAGAAGGGCAGGAAGGAACAAGAGACCCGGACCCTACCTTTAGGGAGGCTGGGAGCCAGGAAAGAGTTCCTGGACAGCTAGAAGTGAAACAGCTTAGACTGGGCTTGAATCCCACCTCTGCCCCTTCCCCTGAGTTAGACTTTTCTGAGTCTCAGTTTTCTCACCTGTAAACTGGGCATAATAGCATTTATGCACAAGCTCCTTGGAGATGAGGGCTGTGCCTGCCTTGTTATCCACCTTATCTCAGGCACCTACCATGGTGCCTGGCACACAGTAAGTACTGAATAAATATCTGTCAAGTGAATGAACATTGTTGTGAGTATTTACTGTAATGATGTGGGTAAAATGCTTAGTTAGGGGTTTGTGGGGGGCTCTCATGGATGGTGGCTTTAATACTCCTTGGAGGGCTGAGTACCACTTCTGTAGAGAGGTGCAGAACAAGGAGAAGCAGGCTTGGAAGAGAACGAGGACATCTCTCAGCCAGGTTTCCAAGGAAGATCACAATGCTGAAAGATAAGCTGTGAGTGAATGTGATCAAGGGTATTGACAGGCAGAAATAGGGGCAACTTGACCCAGCTAAAAGGTTGGTAACCAGCAAAAGATTGAAACCCACAGATTCTAATTCTCCGCGTGTCATTTCTGGACCACTGAGGACTTCTTTTCCTCTTTTAAGTTTTACCAACAGATTGTTTAAGCATCCACTATAAGACGCCTTAGAATTTCAAATGGACTCTTATTTTTAGAAACAGCATCACACTGAGCATTTGACAAGGATTGATTCATTTCTCAGTTTATTTTTAATAATCTTAAAGGCTATGGTTGATCATCGTTTAGGGACACAGTCAATGTAGCATTTATAGTTCTTGACTCCGCAAGCCTGGACCTCATTGCATTGTCATTGAAATGATGAAACTGAAATGTGCAGTTAGTTGGGGGCCCCCCATCCCAGGTTTGACCTCACCTCGGTAAGCGTCTGCACCGCTCCAGTCACTGGCTGCTGCAACTTAGTTCCCCATTTGACTAAACTGTCATTATATTTTATTACGACTTTATTCTTTCTGTTCTAAGCTGCTTGATCAGGAGCTGGAGGCAACCAGTAATTAAGCTCACCTGTCAGAGTTTAGCTCGGTCAAAATGAACTACATTCTCTGACGTCCCCCTTTCATTTCCCTAGATGTCAAGGCATATGAATTAAGCTCCTTGTGGGAACAATATCTGCCCCCAAAATGTTAGAACAGGGGTTACCGAGCTAGAAAGTCAGTTAAGTTACCTACTTGTCATGACTTACAAGAGCTGTGAGTTCTCAGGCTGCTTAAGCAACTACTCATTTGAAAGGAAAATTGAGTTCCAAACCATAATAGCCAGTGGAAGCAATTCCTGGGATCACAGCATTCAGACTTGATATTCATTTGTCCCCCAGAGAAGAAATTCAGGCTAGTCCAGAGACTTTTACGAAGAAAAGTGCAAAGTCCACAAAATCTTTCCGTGCCATTTGTCGTCAGCAGGGAGGCCTGCCTCCTGTCTGTGGCTTTGGGGGAGCTGCGTCGGGTACTTTGTTCCTTCTGATGGGCCATATGAACCAAAGGCTCCATGAAGCTTTGTTCTTGACCCTCGAAAATTATAGTCTGAGGTACTTCAAAGGGATTCTAATGGGGACATGGGCGGCACAAGGACCTCAACTTCGCAGATTCCGTTTTCAGTCCCATGCAGTTTGGCATTGCTAGATTTATCTGGACAACCTCTTTCTTCTTTTCCTGCACCTGTGAGGACTGTCTTAGAAGGCCTAACATTCTCCCCTTCCTGTTCCCTGTTTGCTCTGTATGCTCATCTTGTCTAACATTTTATCAATAGCTCTTTTCTGAATTTTCTTTACATGCAAGGTTTGGCAGAAATAGCCTTCCTTTCTAAAATATTGATTAAAGACAGTCTCTGAAAACCTATCAATCCTGAACCTACTCATTTATACAAATCTTTCCTTTCGCTACTGCCATCTCTTCCGTCTTTCCTTTTTTCAGATGTGTGTCTCTCACTTCTCTTGACCTTTTGGACAATTCCTCAGTTTTGCCAAGAAAAAACTCACTCAGGCTTGCTGTCCTAAACTCTGCACACATGTGTCACCTCTGTCCAGGTAGCTTTTAATACTGAGAACTAGCAAACTCCATCCCACCCTTACCATATCTTGGTAACCTGCAATCACTCACTCTTCTCAACTCTGCTTCTAGAACAGTCCCCAAAGTAGAAAGTTGCAGAATGTCCAGTGTAGAACGGATTTTATTCATAGCACTATCCCTTACTTCAGATGAAGTAACTGAAAACCCAGCAAGGGAAAGCAACTTGCCCATAGTCACACAGAAGGCAGAGACAGAGTCAAAATTAGGCCCCAGGCTTCCTGTTGCCCCTTCCTGCTTTTCCTTTGAAATTCATTTGTACATACATGTGCTGGGCCAGAATTCAACATCCTTACTGAATTAGAATTGCAACTCTCACTTATGGAGCAGTAACTATGGGCCAGGCATTATGCTAAGTGCTTTTTACATATACCTCAATTATATGTGTATATACATATACTTCTCACCAAATACTCAAGGAGGTGAAATCCATTTTACAGGTGAAGAAACCAAAGCAATGGCATGCCAGAGCTGACTGGTACTGGCTTGTAGGAGCCAACTGTGTGTGACTCTTCCTAATTCTATGTTCAGGGATTTCATGTTGCTAGCTATAATTGGCCACGGTGGGAGTATTGACACCACAGGAATTGGCAAATGCTATAAATTGGGGCTTTTCTCCATCCCCTGCCCTCCATCCCCCACCCCAAGAGATCCAGTTTAACAGCACACACCTGAGTTTCACATAAGCTAAGCAGCTTGCCCAAGGGTTCACAGCAGGGATGTGACAGAGTTGGGACTTTTACCTGGGGTGTCTGACTTTAAAGCCTGAGCTCTTAACCATCACCCTGTACTGCTGGTCAACAGAATCAGGCTTTCAATAACTCATTCCCACTTGGCTAGAAATGGTGGTCAGAGAAAGCAGCTTCCTTGGGTCCAATATATAGGGTGCTGGCAGGGTGATGGTAGGGTGTGAGATGCCTTTATCTAGAGAGACCACATCTGGTTGGCTGGAGAGAGGTACCCCAGAGCATTTACCACACCTCACTCCACTCCAACACTAGGCTTCCTTGCTGTTTTTAAGTTTTCTAATCATGCTCCCAACTAGGGGGCTTTCTTGTTGCCATTCCATGATCTTAAATGCTTTTCCACAGTAAACACAGGGCTTGCTCCCTCATTTCTTGCCTGTGCTCTTCCTTGACCAACCAACCCATCTAAAATAGCACCTCAGTAGCCTCATTTTCTTGAGTATATTTTCATAGTACTTACCACTACCCTCTTCATGGTGCATACACATTTGCTTTTGGTCTTTCTCTCCAGTGGAATGTCAGCTCCATGAAAGTTGGACCTGGGTCTTTTTCACCATTATTGCTTCAGAGGATAGAATAGGGAGGGATTAGATGGAGATGGTAATAAATCTCAGCTGTTCTATTTTGCATGCCACTTTCTTAGACATGCCTGAAGCAATTGATTACTAGTTCACTCACTTGGAAAGGCAAAGAGCTGCAGTATGGAGGTTCCTCAAAAAGCTAAAAATAGAAATATTATTTGACCCAGGAATTCCACTCCTCAGAATTTACCTTAAGAATGCAGAAGCCCAGTTTTAAAAAGACATATGCACCCCTATGTTTATCACAGCACTATTTACAATAGCCAAGAAATGGAAGCAACCTAAGTGTCCATCAGTAGATGAATGGATAAAGATGTGGTACATATACACAATGGAATATTATTCAGCCATAAGAAGAAAACAAATCTTACCATTTGTAACAACATGGATGGAGCTAGAGGGTTTTATGCTCAGTGAAATAAGCCAGGTGGAGAAAGACAAGTACCAAATGATTTCACTCATCTGTGGGGTATAAGAGCAAAGCAAAAACTGAAGGAACAAAACAGCAGCAGACTCACAGAACCCAAGAATGGACTAACAGTTACCAAAGGGAAAGGGACTGGGGAGGATGGGTGGGAAGGGAGGAATAAGGGGAACAAGGGGGCATTATGATTAGCACACATAATGTGTGAGGGGGTACATGGGGAAGGCAGTATAGCACAGAGATGATAAGTAGTGGTTCTATAGCATCTTACTACGCTGATGGTAAAAAAAGAAAGGCAAAGAGCTTTTTCCTTGACTCTGATCTCACGAGATCTTCAAAGTCAACAACCTGATCTGCTATCCACCCTGCAGCTTTTTTTACGTTCCCACTCTTCCCCTCTCACCACCACCCCCAAAAAGAGCAGTCACATCTGTCAGTGCTGATTTGCTGACAAATAATTACTTGAACATTTTAAAAAGGAACCTTTGACTCCAGGGACTAATTACATTCCCATTTGGAAGGTGAACATGGCTGTGTTGTTAAAACTGACTATTTAAGAGGATGGTTGGGGCTGATTGAGTGCAACCTTGACATGGGCAAGAGGGAATTCAGGTAACAGCCAGCCATGGGAGCAGCTGAGGGATCCTAGGCTGGTTGACTGTTGACTCATTCAGACCTAGAGGGTCACACTGATGTTTCCCAGCAGTAAATATATAATTATTTACACACACACACACACTTTCTTATTTTAAAAATCTTACATGTCTGTTATAGAACATTTAGAATATATATAAACAGGGTAAAAATAAAGTTAATGATCACTTATAATCTCATCCCAGAGATAACAACTGTGAATATTTTGGTCAATTTCCTTGTAGTATTTTTTTCCTACTAATTAACATCTGTGTATTTTCTGAATTACATTTTAATACATCATGAACTGCTTTCCATGTGATTAAATATCTGTACACAGTCACTTTTACTAGCTGGAGAATATTCAGTTGTTTGCAGGTACTATAATCTATTTCAACTCATCCATGACTGTTGGACAGTTAATGTTTCCAGTGTAGATACTCACAGAAAATGCTGTGATGGAATTTCTTGTTGATACGTCTTGGACAAACAATGCTTATTTTCATAGTCATTAACTTCAGTTACTACAAACTCATTACTATGAACTGAATGTTTGCGTCCCCATCACTCTCCACGGCCCCCAGTTCATATGTTGAAGCCCTGATCCCCACTGTGATGGTATTAGGAGGTGGGACCTTTGGGAGATAATTGGTTTAGATAAAGCCATGAGGGTAGAGCCCTCACAAGGGTATTAGTGTCCTTGTAAGGAGATGAAGGAACCAGAGGCCCCTCTCTCTACCCTGTGAGGATACAGTGAAAAGCTGCCATCTATGAACCAGACAGAGGGCCCTCTGAAGGAACCCCGTCATGCTGGAGCCAGCCTCCAGAACAATGAGAAATAAATATCTGCTGTTTAAGCTCCTGAGTCTGTGGTATTCTGTTTTGGCAGCTGCTTCACTGAATGCTCCACATGTGCTCACTAGAATGGTGCCTATATGGCAATGATGATTTTGTTTGCAGGCCTTTGCACATTCTGTTCCCTGTGCTTGAATAGCCCTTCACAAGCTTCCTCACCTGATTATCATAGGTCCTTCCCCTGTACCAAGTCACACATGCCCTTACATTTTATTTTTGATATTTTTGAGATGAGGATGAATCTAACAGTCAGTTTGTGTATTTGTGTTGGTAGTAAGTCATAGATTTTATATCATAACCTCTCTTCATCTTTCAAGGTTCAACCCAGGCAGAAATTCCTGGGGTTAGATCTCCTCCACTGGTTGTCATACGCTTGGGCCACTCTCTCATTGACTGCTCACACTGCATTCTCCTTGCCTGTTTGTCGCTTCCCCCCACACAGGGACCTTCTTGAGAGCAGCAAAAATGTATTTTTCATTTATCTATCCCCAGGTCCCAGCAGCTCAGGAACCTGGGCTCCAGGACAGGTGCTAAGGGCAGGCGGTAGGTAGGAACCGGTCCCTGGTTGTCTCCTGTCCTCCCTACGGAATGTGTAAATGGAGTTATTTCCTCGTTCCAGGCCCATGGAAAGCTCCTTTACAGAGCATTTCACCTGCCCCACCTTTGAGGTTCATGCCCATTTTAGGCCATGGTGGATGTATTTATTTGCTCTGAGCAAAGGTGGGGAGAAGGCTTGGCAGGCAGAATTTGGTAATTCGTGCCCACGCAGCTTTAGAGAGCTTCCAGGAAACCACAATACCAGCCTAGCAGTTGTTTTCACTGTGCTTCAGAATGACACTCAAGAGTTAAGGGAAATGCTTGAATTTCAGTTTTACCAAAGGGCCTGCTAGAGATATCACCTTTCCCTTCTGTCCCTCTCGCCTAGCCCAGATACAATGACCTGAATAAAACTGGCCATTTGAGCTTTTCAGTGACCCCCTCCTCCCAACTTCTCCCCTCCCCCGACTCCTTTCTGGGTCTTTCTCTTTGTTCTGAGTTCCTCTTCCCTTATGTGCCCTTGCATGACTTTTTGTGTTGTCTTTTATTAACTCCTCCTCTAGAAAGAATACAGTGCCTGTTGTAGGAGAACACACACTGCCCGAACTTGGGAAAAAAAAGGTTATCTCTAGCTGGCAAGGTGGGTGAAGACTTCCTGTGGGAGGCAGCTGATTCTTGAAGGATGGATGGAATTCAAATAACTTAAGAGGCAGTAGAGGAAGGGGAAAGGCATTTGGAGCTCAGGCAGGAGCAAAGCATAGTCAGAAAGGTGAAGACTGAGGCTGAAGCAAACATTTATGTATACCATTTATGAAGTGCCTGTAATATGTCATCCACTTGCATGTGTGGGTAAACCAGATGTCCCCCAGGTGCCTTGTCCTCCAGCTCATGTGTCTGTGTAGGTTCACTTCACCTTTACCCCCTAACAACCCAGCCTGCAAACCTGGCACCTCTCTAAGTACAAACCAAAAGAATACATGATCATAAAACCATTGAGACCCAATTTAGACCTTACTGCATATTTTATAGGGAAGAGGGGGGAATGAGCTTATCTTGTATACATAACCATGGACAACTGAAAATATCTACTATACATTTCTATTGTCCCCCAAAACTCCTTAGCCACACCTGTGTTTCTGTGTCTTCATGTGACCTTGCTGTAAGGACACCAGTCATTGGATTTAGGGCCCACCTTAGTCCAGTATGAAGTCATCTTAACTAATTACATCTGCAAAGACCCTATTTCCAAATAAGGTCACACTCTGAGGTTCCAGGAGGACGTGAGGTTTTGGCAAGACACCATTCAACCCAGTATAGGATCAGTTCATGGAGATCCTAGAAGGTAACACCAAGAAATATGGGCTGTGGGCAAGAAGCAGTCACGCTGGGCTTTTGAGGAAGGAGAACGGCAGGATCCAACTGAAAATCCCTCCCCCTGCCACCCTGGATCTGACTGCTTCTGTGTGATTTCTTTCTCGCCGCAGTTCTCCTGGCCTTGCTGATTTATTAAGGAATTAAGCAGGGTGGGTTTCCATCAGCAGGTGAGTGTTTTCTGACCATGGCAGCCTTTTCTTCCTTTTGGAAACTTTGCTCTTTGGGAAACTTTACACTTGCCTCTGTTGTGCCTTGGGCTGTTCAGTATGCTGCGTGAAGCTATTTAAAGCCTGATGCATTAGTCACAACAAATCTGCTCCCACTGGGAGTTGAAAAGACTGAACAGGGCGCCAGTTTCTTTTTGGTGAGCACAGTTTGTTTGCCCCCTCACGTCATTTGCACCCAGCCCCTTGGATTCCTTGGACTTCATGCCGATTCCCTTTCCTGAACTGGCCCTGGTGCAGCAAGAGCAGCCAAGGCCTGCTCAGGCCACCTCTGAAAACCTTTCCCAGGACAGGGGTCAGGGGCTGAGGCAGGGCAGTGGGTCAGACAGGGAGGGGCTGTTAGGCCATGCTGATCTTGTGGGAAGACCCTGGTGCCCAGGGAACACACTGTGCCAGCTGGAAGCAGCTGAAAAAGCCCTGGGTGGCTGCTCCAGTGCCCTGCTCTGACCACCCCCGCCACTCCCCCAGCAAACATGGACTGTTCTGATGTTGGGGGAGCACTGGAATTGTGGGCCTGCTCTAGGGGCAGAAGCCATAGGCTTCATCATCTGCCTCTGTGGCTTCGCCCAGCCCTCGACTGACCTACAGGGGAGCAGGCTTGGTGGAGACACAGTTAGTCTCAGTGGGTGTGCAGAGGCCTAGGGCTTCTGTTTATTTTGAACAGACACTCAAGCAGCATAGCAGGATTTCTTCACAGTGGGCCCAGTGCAATATCTTCAGATTCTGGGACTGTAGGCTGGGCAAAGCAGCAATCATAGCGTGGTGACAAGTAGAGTTTGGATTCCTGAATCAAAGGCTTTTCCTTCTCTGCTTCTTGCTCCTGTGTGATCTTAGGCAAGCTGCTAGACCCCTCTGAACCTCCGTTTTATCAGCTGTGAAATACAGTGGGTGTTTCCTGGCCCTCATAGGGTTTCAGAAGCATAAATTGAGAGATTTATGTCAAAGTGCTAATAGCTGTATGGTGCACAGTGGTTGGGAATAATGGAAAATGTGTAGCCCCGTATCTGGTACATAGTAACAGCTTGCACTTATTGAAGGCACAGTATATGCTACACATTGTTCTGAGTATTTTTCATGCACTGTCTTATTTAATCTGCACATGGCTCTAAGCTTTAGTACTATTATTATCTCTCTTTTACAGATGAGAAACTGGGCCCTAAAGAATTAAACAGTTTGCTGGAGGCCGAACAGCTAATGAGTTGTGAGGGCCAGATTCAGACTCTGGGGCCTGCAGACTTACACTACCTCTTCTCAATGCAAAATAATAATATTATTTTAAAACTTCATAGTTATTGGGACCGTGTCTTGACAAACCCCAAAAATACCTTGTCCCTAATCCCCACAGAAGCCTTGTGATGTAATATCATCACCTCCACTTCATAAAGGAGGAATCTGAGGGTCAAAGGCTTTAGTTCATTCCTCCTACTGAGCACCCGCTACTCCACTCGAGGCCCTGGAGACACAGCAGTGAACCCGATGACGGGGGTTCCTGCCTTCATGGAATTTATATGTTAGTGCCGGGGAGACAGACGATGAAATGCATAAACAAAATAATTTCGGATCACGTTGAGGGCTGTGGACAAAATTAAACCGAGTGAAGTAGCAGAGTGACAGGAGGTCAGGAAAGCTGTTCTGAGGTGGGGCCCTTGGGGCTGAGGCCTGACTGGTAAAAAAAGAGGCAGCCATATGAAACATGGGACAGGTTGCTGTCTCGGGGGGAACAGCGGAGATCTGTGAGGAATAGAGGGGCCAGGGTAGCTGAGTGAGGGGAGCGAGGTGGGTTAGAGGACCCATGGGGTGGGGTCAGGGAGCAGCAGGATGCAGTTGCCTTGGCGAAAAGTGGGGTGACTGTTACAAGAGGCAGTGCAGGCCAAGGATCCAGTCCCGCTGATGCCCACTTCTTGGGGCAATTGTGCTGCTGTATCATTGGCCATGTGTCCAGTGAGGGATGGTGGCCGAGGACAGCCCCAGGCCTGGGCAGGGCAGGATGGGCAGAGCAGGGCAGCCCGGAGCCTTGTGGAGCCCTCTCCACTTCGCTGCTGGGCACACAGGCAGCAGGCCTGGGGGCTGAGTTTTCCCTCACACCTCAGGGCTTGTCCTCACACTCAGGGACTGGCGAGGCTGGTAACCACCTTGTGACAAGACCCAGTGGCTGCCAAAGTGGGAGCCAGGACCCATCTCAACCCTCCTACCCCCCAGGTAGGCAGAGCAACTTCTGTCCACTTTCCCACATGCCCAGGAGAGTGTTGATCTTAATTACTCCTTCTGGGGGCTTGTAGGAACTCCACTGTCTACAGAGAATTGCTGGTAGATGTTCTAAGAACCTGGTAAGATTTTCTCCCCTCTTGAGAGGAGGAAGATGCTTTATGCAATGGATCAGATTGAAGTTGTAGAACTTTGGACCTGGAAGACAATTTAGAGATAATCTTGTCCAACACTCATTAATGAGAAGAGATTAAGGCTTGGGTATTATTTTAATTACGTGTTATGAAAAAAAGAAGTCTTTCTGGAAAAAAACAACAACAATAGAAAAGTACACTTTTCCTGACTTAGTAAACAGAAAAAATTGACTCTTTCGTTGAAGAGAGGCTGTCAGCAGATTGGAGTGGGGCTTCTAGTGCCACCTAAGGGTCTGGTTCCCACA
This sequence comes from Manis pentadactyla, assembly GCF_030020395.1. Lineage (NCBI taxonomy): Eukaryota > Metazoa > Chordata > Mammalia > Pholidota > Manidae > Manis > Manis pentadactyla. The sequence goes on from NC_080027.1 coordinate 59,039,758, forward strand.
TCTGGTACTTAAGAGCTGTGTGTTCTTGGGCAAGTCACTTAATGTCTTGGATTCCTCAGTTTCCTGATCTATATAAGATATAGACAATAATGGATACCCATCTAATGGGGTTTTTGTGTAAACTGAATAAAATATACAAAGTGCTCTTCACACAGTTACTATTCAATAAATGGCTAGTGCCATTACCATTTGGGGGTGCAGATGAACAGTGATGTAGAGCATGTGAAAATGCTCAGTGAAGGGAAGATGACCTACAAATAGCACTGCTATTATCCTGAGCTCGGGCCTCCATAACTTTCCTCAAAGTTGATTTTATTAATTCTCCCTCCAAAAGCTTGTTATCTTATTTGCCTCCATTCCCCAGCACTTCCAAGAGAAAAAATAGTCCCTAGTAATTAAGAGCCCCAGTGTATGCGTTAGAATTTTAGAACAGAGTTTTATATTTATTTAATGAAGGTCGAGGCACTGCCGCTGTCAGAGACAGGCTGGAGAAAGAGGCATCCAGCCTAACCCAGGTGTTCCAGGGCCCTGTCATTTGTCCCATCTCAACTCAACCTTGGGAGGGATACAGTAGGTTTGTAAGATGACAACTCATCTTATCCCACCAGCACCACATCTGGTTTCAGTCTATATCATCATGGGACAGTGATGTCTCTTATTAGTCATTTCCCTCCTGGCTTAGGGGGAGTCTGCAGGCACATGGAAGGGATCGGAAGACCCATGCGCGGCAGCCACTGACTCACAAGCTTGGAGAACTGGTCATCCGTGGTGACTCGGCCTGACTTGTACCCTAGGTGGACTATGCAGGGGCCTGGCTGGGCCTCACCACATCCTGGGTCCTTCTCTGCTGAATGCTGTTCATGCAGGTGGGACCTTCATGTTATGAAAATAGCATCTTTCCAAAATGAAATTAAAAAGAATAAGAGAAGAATCTAGAGCCCTTTCCAAGAAGGAATTTAGCTGAGAGAACCAAATCCTGTCTAATATCCTGAATTAAAAAGAACCAGTTATGAACTATAGATACTGTTGACTTTGGCCCTGAAATCTATAGAGAAAACTAGAAAAAAAATAGTAATGAATCAGTGGCACAAGCAATATTTGCTTGTGAGCCCTTCTAGTCACGTGCATGAATAAGTAACTCTGTCCCTGGATTATACTGAGTTTGCTTTGTACTCAAGGTGTGGAGTTTGGAAAAATACCAGTGCTGGTGGTTCTACTTTGGAGAATACAGAAAAGGAAACCCCCTTGGGAGTGCTGTTTCTTAGAAAACCGTTCCTCACCTGAGCCCTGTGTTCAGATGGAGGCCTGAGTGAGTCTGAATGGGCTCGCAGGCGATCTGAGCCCTGGGGTCGCTCAGTCTGTGCTGCGGCCTGGCACCCAGGGCATCTACATCGCCTAGGGAGAGGGCACTCAGGGGAGGGGATGATCTGTGGGGAGTCATCTATTCATTCTTCTTTTTTGAGCACTGATTATGCACCAAGCACTGTTCTAGGCCCTGGGAAACAAGAAAAGTAAGGTTTCTATTGTCAGGGGATTTACCTCTTGGGGAGTCAAGTCAACAAATGCACTGATGTTTATTTCAGAGAGTGCCAAGTGCTGTGAAGAAGGTGAAGGGGGTGGTGTGTTCAAGAGTGGCTTCAGGCATTGTTCCAGGAGGGACTCAGTGCAGCTTGCTTTGAGGAGGCAGCCCTAGAACTGAAGCACCCCCCCTGTGAAGACCAGGGAGCCTCATCCAGGCAGGGGAATCACCAATGCAGAGGCTCTGGGTGGGGACAGCCTTGGCTGGTTCCATGCCTGATACAATGGCCAGTGTCACTGGAGCCTCATGAACTAATGTCTCCCTTCAGCTGTGTACCCAGTGTGCTGTGACCCCAACTGGAGTGTCCACGCAAACAGCCATCCCCTGGCGATTGGAGTAGAAAGTGTTGTCTAGAATTGCTTTGGGGTCAAGCAAAAATGATCGGTTTGAGAACTAATGCTACCTTCCTCTTCACCTCCACATATGACCCACTGTCAAGCTCTGTGGGTTCATGCTCTCTGCTTTCTCTCAGGTGAGTCCACTTCCCTTGATGTCCATTACCTTCACCCCACTTCTAACCACCAGTATCGCTCCCCAGGCCTACTGAAGAAACCTCTGGTCCTCACACACCATCTTGCCCATCTCCAGTCCACTCTCCACCCTGGTCAGAACGATCTTTTTAAAACCTCCTATCTGATCATATCACATGCACACCTCCTTTGTACTTTTCCATGACTCCCCACTGCTCTCAGAATGAGAAATCAAAGCCCCACAAGGACATGCAAAGCCCTATCCATGCACAACCCCTGCTTCTTCCCTAGCCTTTTCTCTAGCTTCACCTTCCATGCTCTGGCCACATGGGCTTTCTTCTAGTTCCTCCAATATGCTGTGCTGATCCTGGCCTCAGGGCCTTTGCACAAGACTCAGTGGCTTCTAATCTGTTCTCCTTCCATGCTTGCCTCACCAACTTCTACTCAGGTCTCAACATTACCTGTTACTTCAGCAGGGAGGTCTACCTCATTCTTTGATACCACAGTACTACATAGGGCCTTTTGGTTACATGTTCCCAATAACACTTCTTATTTATTTTTATACCTTTTGGCACATTTGTATTTGCCTGTGATGTCTCCTTCCTTCACTAATCCATATGCTCCAGGAGGGCAGGAACCATATCTGTCTTGTCTATTACTGTGTCCTCAGCAATTAGAGAGTGTCTGGAGCACAGTAGACACTTGATATGTGTTTGTTAAAGCAATGAAGGAATGAGTACTCGCAAAGACCTTGACTCTTAAATGTTCCACTTGATTGTGCTACTTGCTTTCAACAAAACAATAACAGGAGACTCTGTATTTTCTGCTCCATTTCTCTATCCTATAGAGATGGTGATTCATATCAGGAATTCAATAATAAGCATAGCAAGCAGGAATTCTGGCAGATGAACAACCTGCTTAGGAAGTCTGTTCTTGCCTTCAACTATCAGAACAGCATTATTTTCTTTGGCTCAAAGGAGTCTAAGACTGTGTGTACTCAGGGAAACAGTATAGACCCGCGGTGTGGAGTCAGGGCCAGGGGTGAGACTCAAATAATAATCAAGTGAAAGAGGGTTGTGTGAGGCCTGGTGGGGGACATTGCCTTTCTCAGCAGCTGAGGCACTGGAACATTCCCTCTTGTGTCAATGTGGAAGTGAATGAATTAAGTTCCGTTTTATGCTGTGCCTGGAAAAATACCAGTGCTATACTTGCACAGTTTCTGAAAGCAGACCCCAAATGCCACTCAGTCTCAGTTCTATGAGAGACTGTTATAGGAAGAAAGAGGCAACGTTCACAGACTACGGGAAATACCACTGAAGTGGAAAAAGATGAGAGCTGTGGATTTTTACTTTTCTGAGGTTACATATACCTTTGAAAATCTGACAAAGCAATAGACCCTTCCTCCCCTCTCTACCCCTTTCCCTCTGCAAAATGTATATCCATATAGCATCCTCCCATCCATGGGGAACCCTGCAGTGCCACAGCCCTCAGATATTCAGATTAAAAATTCTAGTTAATGGGTATGATTGGAAATTGAGCAGAAATAAGCTAATAAGGGGTGACACGGAAGTAATAAGTCAGACAATATTTGGTCTAAAGAATGAAATAGAAGTGCTCTATAATTAGATTTTTCCATTGGTAATATTCTTCACTTTTTAGAACAAGTTGGCTGGCACAGGGGGCACCATGTGCAACAGAGGGAAATAAGGCAGAGATGTCTAGGGTCTAAGGGGAAGCGACTCCAAGCAGCTCCCTGGATTAGCCACCCATGGTGATCCATCCTTTAAAATGTATCCACCATGAGGCCAGCATTTTAGTCTGTTATGCTTACTGCTGATCCCCAGTGTCTAGCTCAGTGCTTGGCACCTAGTAGGTGCTCAATAAATACTTGTCAAATGAATGAATCAATTGGGCTATCCTGGGTTGCCCTAGCTCACTCTGTCTTCCCCTTAATTTTGTTCTGAATTCAACAGATTCTTTAGTTTTGATTTATTTGTTAGAGAAATATTTATTGAACACCTCCTGGCTTTCTGGTGGGCCATAACTGTTCTCCAGGCATAGGATGGTATGAGATTGGAGAACTCCTGCTCTTGGGTCCATTATGCCTGGATTAAAGTCTCAGTTCTGTTGCTTGGGTGTAACAAAAACCTCAGTTTTCTCAACTGTAAAATGGGGTATGACAATTAAATGAGGTCACATAGTTAAAGCACTTAGCACAATTCTTGACACAGATGCATGTTGTTTTCATAAATGTCAGCCATTTTTATTATTATTACATGGCTCCCCTGGGGTCCTCTTAACTTTCAGAGCCTAAACCCCAGAAACCAAGTGTTGCTGTCTATGCAATGGATAAAGCATAGGCTTTAAAAAGTCCCAGACTATTCAATCATAGCAGTATTAAAGTATTGGGAACATTACTAATTTTCCCCCTTTCTATTTTTCCATATTTTTATCTTAATTAATATGCATGTATTACCTCATAATTTTAAAAACACTGAATAATAAAATACATGTAATAAAAATGTGTTTATTTAATTTTATTAATTACTCAGAACTGACAAACAAGAATGTTCTTACTGTCTCTGGTCTGTAGAATTAATTCTAGGAAGCCAGGAGAACTCAGTAGGTCTGTTATGTTGCCCAAATAAAAATGTCCAAACACAAGCACCCAGAAAGGAAGTTCTGTATTCCTGAGTAGACCTGGATGTGTTGTTCAGGTCAGTATAACTTGGTTCAGAACTTGGACTCTGGGTTTTGTCTCCCAGCTCTCCCCCTCTCCCCCTGCACATGCAGCTTTGGGAAAATTGCCGCTTTAGTCCTCAGTTTGCTCAGTTGCTCATCAGTAAAATGGGAGAGACAAATGAAGACATTTTTCCATATAGATTGGTGTGGGAATGAACATCAAATATTTCACATATAAGAGTAAGTCTTCAATATGTTCTTTTTTATTCTGTTTTTCGAATAGCATCAGTGACATGTCATTCTTTCTGTGTGTGTGCATTTTGCATGTCTGTGTATATACGTATGTATATAATCTCTTCTCTTTGATGTATAATCATCACCTCAAAGTGATCATGGCCAAGCCAGAGCTTTTGATTTCTTAAACCCATCTTGCCAACTGTTTGTCCCTTAGTCTTCTACATTTCAGTAAAGGCACCAACACTCACCCAGTCGTTCAAGCTAAAAACCTAATAAATTGTCCTTTACTCCTCTTTTCCTCAACTCCCATAGTCAATTTGACAACTCAGCGAATGTCTCACAATCAGCGGCTTCTCACAGACACTGCCGCCATCCAGAACAAGGCCGCTGCCCTCTGCCTGCACGTGAGCTCCCAGCACCACCAGGCCCCTATGGCTGTTTCCCCAGGGCAGGGCCTAGGCTGAGCTGACAAGGGTGCCCCACCACCCCCTCCTGGCTTGGCACCCGCCCTCGCCTCCCACCACGACTTCCTGTAATACTGGAAATAAACCCCGAATGGTCTACTGTCCTTCAGATCTCAATATTAGTGGTTAAGCAAACTTCTATGAAGGGCCAGGTGGTAAATATTTTAGGTTTTGTGGACCACGTAGGAGTTTGTCACATTGTCATCATCTTCTCCCTCTTTGCCTTTATCTTTGTCTCCACTTCTACCTCCATCCCTGTGTCCTCTTCCTTCCAATCCTTTAAACATGTCGCAACTGTCCTTAGCTCACAGGCTTACAGAAACACACCAAGGGCCATAGTTTCTGAGCCTTGCTCTCCATGAGCGGCCTCTGCCTTTCTGCTCATCCCGTCTCTCACCCTCCACCTTGTTCGCTCTGCTCTAGCCTGAGGGCTGTTCTTGCTGCCCTGGTGTGCGCCAACCACACTCCGCTCAGGGCCTGTGCCCTCCTGTCCCTCTGCCCTAACTATTCTCTCAGGTCCATTGCATGGCTTATTTCCTTCCTTTGTTTGAGTCTGCTTGCAGGAGCCTCCTTGGAGAAGCCTCTCCCAGCACAAGCAGCCCCTCTGACGGGGTTGACCCCACCCCGCCGGGCACACCCTGTTCCTTGCCTGGCTTTACTTTGTGGTGTTTATTGTACACTTACTTAATTGTTGGTTGGTTCTCTGCCCTAGAGTGTTAGCTCCCAAGGTCCGGCTTTGTCCCTTTTGTTCAACACTTTGCTCCCCAACACCCAGAAAAGAACCTGGCCCTTAGCAATCATTAAAAAAATATTTGTTACATACACTAATAAGTGTGAGAACAATTCTGCCCTCTAGGTAGAGAGTTTTCAACTCCTGCAACACCACTCATTTGCAATAAGGCAGCCCTGTGTTAAAATCCTCAGCTGTGTTGGCTATACCCAGTAAAGAGGAATCGGACAAAGGTGCCAAGCTATGCTCTAGACGACAGCGAGGATTGCGAGAACCCAGCTCCGTGTGCTGCCAGGGACTGAAGGATGGATCTGAGTGTGAGCGTGGGGGTGCGAGGAGTAAGGGGAGGAGGGGGAGCAAAGCCAGGCTTTGAAGTGAGAGGAACTGTCCAGCTCTCAGGAAGCTGATGTCACTGGGGCATCCATGGATGATAAGTGCTCAGCAGAGCTAATGTCTTATGTCTGTTAAGGAGGGAGAGGAGCATCTCTTGGAGCCAGAGGAAGAGCACTGAGATAAACTGTCCTTCCCAGGAACACACAGCCAAGTTGGCCTGCAAACCAGATAGTGTGGACATTGAAGGGATGGTGCTTATCAGACGTAGATGGGACATGGTGGAAAAATCTGGTATTTCTGGACTGGCTGAATAGCCCGTGGTGACCCCCAGCCCCAGGCACACATCCCCCAGAATCTTTTTCTAGGGGCTTTCTGGGATTGGCAAGCTAGAGGGGTACATCTGGAGCAGCCAAGGATACCCTCCTCCCACTCCACATTCCTACCCTGCCCTGCTCAGTCCAGAATCCTCAGAAGTGGGCTTGGATCCAGTCATTGCAAAAGGGAGGCTGGGCCCCTTCCTGGGGCCATTGTAGGAGGCTCCTTGGGGATGGACTCCACGGAGAGGTCCTGTGGAGGACTCCAGAAGGACTTAGTACCGTACATCTTCAAGTTCTGGCTCAGGGTCAGTGAGGCTTGGATTGGGCAGGGAGCCCAGCTGTAAACTGACTCTTACGCCAGGCAGGGGCTGGATAGGCCAGATCAGGGAGTAATAGGCCAGATACAGGAATCTCTTCCTTGGATGCCCCTTAGGAAAGAAACAGGGAGGTGCAGGACAGGGGAACCTGTACACTGTCCAGATTGGGGAATTTTATGACCAAGAGCATGAGTATAGTTCTTGATTTTAGAAAACAAGACAGCTATATAACACGAGGGAAAATGTGATGATAGTACAAATCAAACCCTATGAAAAGCTACACCTCAGGAGCCCAAGCTGGTCAGGTGATCTGGGATCTGATGATGGGTCTGCTATGTGACCTTGGAATAGTCACTTGACCTTTCTGGGCTTTGATGTGTTCACTTATACAACAGTAATGGTAAATCTTGACATTGTCATCTCTTGGGTTATAGAATCAAACAAAGGAATAAAGAAGGTCTTTGTAAAGTTAAAAAGGCTCTAGTTATGTATAACTTGATCCCTAATGAAGGTGTATAAAACAGTAATACTAGTAGGAACAATAAATATCCAATGAGTACAACCATGTGCCAGGCACGGTGCCCAGTGTTCATATGCTTGTCTCTTATGGGCTTCACAGCAACCTCTAGAGAGAGACACTATTAAAATCCCCATTAGCAGATGAGGTCATAGTGCACAAAGAGGTTAAGGAATTTGCCCAGCTAGCCAGGTGAACTAAAATCTGAATCAAGCAGATTATCTGGAGAGCATACAGTGGAATCTCAAGGGGCCTATAGTCTAGATCACCAGGCCCCCACTCCAGCCTTCTTGGCTTCCTTGGGGAAGATAACCACAAGCCTGAACAGTGAAAACAGACCCATCACCATCTCTTCCCTGCCAGATGGGTTCAGTCTTGACCAGCTGCAGAGAGGGTGCACAGCCTGAGGCACATACACCAACTCTGAGAGCCAAGCGTTCTGAAGGGGACAGTGAATCCTCGTCCAGCCTGGGTAACAAGGAGACGCCAGGGAGCAGGGGCTCCTCCAAATGACAGAGAGCAGGCCCAAGTGGTGAAACTTTGCTGTCCAGGATGGGCCCCCCTCACGGCACATTGAGTGGCTCTGGGAAAAACATTTCCTTGAGAAAGCAGAGGCAAGAGGCAATCTCTGAAGGGCAGGCTGTCGTTTTCCATGTCCTCATCAGGAAGATGAGAGGGAAAAGCCGTCAGCACTGCCTCCCTGCAGCCACTCCTTCAGGCCAGCAGCCCAGGGCTGTTTGCTCAGCTTTCCTAATATTATTCCACTGACTGGAGATTGGTGAGTTCAGCCAATAGAAAGTGGCAGATAAAGGCTTCTGGGAGCTCCTCTCTGAGAATACCTCAGGAACTTTTTCAGACAGACAGGGATGGCGAAAGAACATGAAAACAGGTAGAAGAGGAATTGTTGATAGAGCTGTGGCCTTTGTCCTGGGTAAGAGAGGACCCGGGAAGCATGGACACCCTCAAATATCTGCAGGGCTGCCCTGAGACAGGCTAGTTCAGCACAGCCTTCATGAAGTAGAGAAAGGAATGGCAGGGAATAGCACAAGGAAACACGCGGAAATCTCACAGAAGGAAACTCAGTGTAACAGGCAGAGGCACCCGGATGGAAAAAAACTTCACTGGGGGAAGTTAGCTCTCAATCACTGCAGGGGTTCAAACAGAGGCAGGAGACCTTCTTGGCAGGGGCCTGCTAAGGGGGGCATGTGTACACTGTAGGAAGAGAACTCAGGAAGTCCTACAGCCTGCACAGCCCTGAGAATCTATGGCTTGGGGAAGGGGAAGAGCAGGGAAATGGGACGGAAAGGAAGGAAATGGCGTGGCATATTCAGGGCAACCTCGGACCATGCCAGACCCATTCTGGATTCCCTCCCTGTTCTGTCTTGGCCCTACTGCCCCAGGACCACCAGACCTCACTTCTACTTTTCCATCCCAGAATACCTACTAGCCCCTGCCCTTCTGTGCCTGGCTTGTTGCTGGGTGACACAACAGGATAATAGCCCAGATGACTCCAGGTAACATGGTGCCACAATCTGGGGACAAAGCCCTTACTCCTGGAGCAGAGGTTCTCAGTCTTTGGTGAACATCAGAATGAGCTGCAGGGCTTGTAAAAAGAAACTATTGGGTTCCCCAGTTTCTCATTCAATAGGTCTGGAGTGGTGCCCAAGAATTTGCCTACCTAACAAATTCCCTGGTATTGCTGATACTATTGGTTCTTGGGTCACAATTGGATCAACACTACTGTTCTTTTAAGAACCACAGTTCTAGAAGGTCTACAAGGCCTATAACCTTAGGTCAAAGGCTATGGATTCAGACAGATCAGTGTTGGAATCCCAGCTATACAATTTATGAGCCAGGTGATAATTGGCAAATTACCTAACAACACTGTGCTTCTGTTACCTATTCTGTAAAATGTGATAGTACCAAATTTCAAAGAGTTACTATGAGGATTGAAAATGGTGATTTATAAAAGGGGTTACTGTCTAAGACATGCTAAGTATGCAAATATTCAGTAAATGTTGGCGATTTTCCTTATCAAAATAAAATGATGAGTATATCAGACACCTATGTGCACCTCCATAGGACAGTGGTGTCAGAGCAGAGGAAGGCACGCATTCTCCTCCAGCTTTACCCCATGCGTATAGTCAAGCCCCCTGTTATTCCTTATCCATCTGTTCTGTGCTGGAGGAATGGGGATTCATCATCAGTTGAGCCATCCTTCAAATCTTGGTTTTTGTGTCAGGGGACAGCCATACATTCTGAGTGACCAGCTTTTGGTGTGACTCTACAGGAATCTGCCTGATAGGAAGCAGATTTTGTGTAGGACACAGGAGTGTGGTCATCTAAGGTCTTGTCACATTTCTTTTGGAGCCCCAAGACCCTCTGTCTTGTCACTCATATCCTTTAGTGCCTGGAATGATAGCCTGCATGGCCTTGGGCTGCTCTGAACATTGCTGAAGAATGGGGACCCTCTGGGAAAATACATGCCAGATTCTACCCTGTAGGAAATGTATCCGATAGTATATTCCTTGGAGTAGTAGCTTGAGAAATGCTCCACCCAAAGAATTCTGTAGTTAGATAAATTTGGGAAGTACCCCATTTGGAATTTACTGGTTAGAGCTCCAAGATGCTCGCTAGCATTATTTAAGCCTTCCAGAAGTTCTACAGTGAACATGCTAAACTTTGTTTCCCATCACTTAATTTTAGGAAACTAGTTGTAGGAATTTACCGTTCTCCAGGTATCTCCATATGCAGCACCTCACAATTTTCTAAACAACCCTGAGAGGTAAGTAAGATTGTACCCATTTTACAGAAGAAGAAGCTAAAGTGCAGAAAGGTTTATAATTTGCCCCAAGTCACAGAGATATTTAAAACACTATATTTACATGATCTGAGAAAGAATTTGATGCATTCAGTGTGATTTTATTTTTTGTAGCAGCAATTATTAAAACCAAACAAAAACATAAAACAAGCAAAAAAGAAACCCACTGAATGCAAATGGCACCTATTATTTGTCAAAACCCTTTCAATGGAGTACATTTATATTATTTATTGATCTTAGGCTCACATGATGACTGTGATGTCACCACACAGCGAGATGGAACAGTATGGGTTAAGAATGTAGATTCTGCAACTAAATAGAGTTTAAATCCAAGTGATGTCACTTTCTAGCCCTGTGACCTTGGGCAAGATATTTAACTTTTCTGTGCCTGTTTTCCCCTCTGCAAAAAATGTAATTTTCAAACCTATAAACACAAGGTCACCATGATACTTCACTGAGCTATCACACTCAGACTTTTCAGAATGGTCGCCAGCACACAGAAGATTCATTTGTGAAAGTATCAGTTATGGTTGCTTGTTACTGCTTTTGTTAATAACAATAACATTACATACAGTCCAACTGCCTTGAGAATGTAAAGGAGGTATTTATTTAGATAGCAGCCATAGGTCTAAGACTTAGCTAGGCCCTCTCATCAAGCAGCTGTGCAACTTTGAACAGCTCACTTAACCTCTCTGTGCCAAGTGTCCTCACAAAATGGGACAATGCCAGCCGCCAGGCTTAGTTCACAGAATGTTTCTAAGAATAACCACCTGGGTAATGGATGTGAAAGTGCTCTGACAAACATAAAACCAGGTCGAGTTCTCGATATTGCCTTTGATTGGAATATGACCAGGAGGGAGCTGTGGAAGGGGGATGGCTCCAGAGAACCTCTCTACTAGCTCTGCTCTAGGATCTGAGAAATGCCCAGAACTGCTGAGGCCATTTGTTCTATGGCAGAGGTAATTATGACCAGTGTCATTTCATGGGCCCACACAGAAGCCAAAAGCGAGTCATTAGCAGGGCTGGGAGTTTTCCTTTGCTAAACAATGGCGCCCTCATTCTGGGATTCCCCGGGCTGTCCTCTGTTGACTTTGGAATAGAGGATGACTGTGTACACACATGGTCGCGGCCGGTACGTCTCAGACATCTGTTTCCTCCTGTTTACCCTCATCGCGGGCCCTGTGTACCAGCCCTGATCCTCACCCAGGGCACTCATCACAGCGCCCCTCCTGGGCTGGGGGAAGCCTGGGGCCTCATAGCCGGGTGCGTGTGTATGCATGTGTGCCCGTGCACTTGTGTATGTGCATAGCAATCTCCTGTGACATCAGGATGCCTGAGCAAAAGTGCAATTGGTTTACCTGCTGCATTTGTTCCAAGAGAAAAGTCTCCAAAGCCCCCATCGGGGAATAGTTTTTAGCTCATTTCAATGGTACTTGTGTTCCTTTAATCTCTCAAGCATGTAGCTTCTCAGCGAGAAAAAGCAACAGCATTTCCTACAGCACAAGTGTATTAGGAAAGTACTCAGTTCCTCAACTGTTCCCAGGAAGCATAGGCCACAGCCTCTAGGGAAGGACGCTGCCTCTTAAATTGCTAACCTTAATCCTTGGTGGCCAGAATTGGCCCAGAATGAAAGGGCTGATCCCACAGGGAAAATAAAATAAACAAAACCACATCACCCTCTCCCCCACCAGACCAAAACCACCGAAAACAAAACAAACCAGTGCAACCTGGGAAGAGTTTGAGGGCAACTCTGTTCCAAACTGTTTCTCTGAATCATTCAGACGCAAAACCAGAACAGAGGACAAAAATTAGAAACCATTTAACTTTTTTAAGTGCTTTGAGAATAGCTATCCATAGTTCTGCGCCCACAATTTTGTGGCAGAATTTTTTAAAAATTTGTTTTGCCCTTGAACAGTTATATTTCACCTTACATGAACACCCAGCCCAACGGAGTGGACTAGGTAATCCTAAATGAGGCTTTAAGCCACTTCCAAAATCGTCTGTAGGTCACGCTGCCCTGACATCTCACCAGTCAGAGCTGCATGCTCCTTAGAGGGTGGGAGGAGGGGGAGGAGGGAGGGCTGGCAGCATAGAAGCCCTTCACAGGGGGTCAGAGGTCACCCAAAGATTGCACAATTTTAACCTTATCTACCTCACTGAGGTGGTGGGAGGGGAGAGGGCGAGGGAAGGAGCCCCCAGGCCTGGGATGTTGTATAGAGCAAATAAATACCAGGGGCACCTGGCAACTCTTGGAGTTGAGGGAAAAGCATGCCTGCCCTTCTGAGAGATGTCCTGGGTTGCTTGGGACCAGTCTGGCTGCCTTTTAAAAGTCAAAAGCTCTTATCCTGGAGCTTTAAAGTAAGTCTTTAATTATTCACTCATTCATCCTGAAATTTATTTTTATCTTCAGCTCCTGCTAAGTTTGGCAGTGTTTGGGGGGCTATAGAGAAATAAAACAATCTTCACTCTCCAAAAGCTCTCTTCTTAGTAATATTGGAAAGGAAATGTCAAGTATCCAGATTCCCGACAAACAAGTGAGTCTTTAGTCTAGTGAGGTCACCTTGGATGTCTGATTTCCTCCTCAGGGCCTGCCCAAGATGCCACTGTGCTGTGTTTCTAGCTTCACAATTCCGTTGGGTTTATTTTCATTACATTTTGCACATTACAGTGGACAGAGCTCTATATAGGGGACACATATTATTCTGGAAAATTGGGGGTGGGACTGGATGATCTTTAAACCCCTACAGTTCTGACATTCTGAATATACTAATTCTGTTTAATAATGCCAGCAATAAGCCAAGCACTATTGGGTGTACAAAGATGAATAGGATAAAGCACCTGTTCCTAAGCAATTTATAATCCAGTGGTGATAATATTAATAATCAATACTAACACCCATAACAGCAAATGAGATATACTCTCTACCCCCAACTGCAAGAGGAGATGAGATGGACTGTTATAAAGGCTGTTGAGAAGATAGACACAACGTACTGGAGGTCCCAGAGGAGGGAGTAAATAGCTCTCATGGGTGGAGGGATCTAAAAGGTCACCAACAAAGTGAAATTTGCTCTGGGTCCCGAGAGAACACAATCACATTTGTCAGAGAATGGAAGGAAAAGCACTTCCCTGCTGAGGGAGCAGCCTGTGCAAAGGCATGGAGGTGTGACTGTGCATGGCATAGGGAGTAGTCTACAGGCACATTGGGAGGAACACTGGGAGAAACTGCTGCACACAGAAATTCTCTACCACTTGACCCCCATCACTAGGAAGAAAAAAGTGAATTGTGCGCAGAGCCAGGAACCCACAAATTAAACCCTGTTCAGGGCACACACGGAAGGCACGGCATTTAGGGAGATGCCTTTACATAAGTCTTTATCTCAAGAAAAAAGAAAAGCGGTAGGGGGAGAAGAGAAATCCTTTGCTAGTCCAGCCCAGCCAGACCTTTCTAAGGGGCGCATTCATTCATTTGTGGCTTGACAGTGTGACATTGTGTCTGCCCTCCTGAAAGCCATACATCTTACTTGCAAACCCTCCAGTTGCCTTGGACCCCCTGCAGACCCCAGTTTTCCCAGTGACCTTTCCGCAGAAGGCTCACATCCCTCCCAGGCTGGTGGAAGGGAGATGGTACCTCCTTGCTCAGACCTCCTTGTCCCAGCTTGCCAACAAGGGTCCTTTCTTCTCCAGGAAGGATTAGAGCTTTTCTTAGATTTGACTCTCAAGTTCTGAAAAGCCTGACAGCTCCATACTTCCATGAACCTTTTATTTTCATTTTTATATGTCTTCTTCCTCCATATCCAAGATCTCAGGGCCCATCCAGAATGGAAAGGAGACTTAAAATAAGCCTTAAAGCCACTTGCAAAGCTGTCTGCTCACAAATTGTCTTCATCACTCCAGGGACTGCATTTCCTGTATGTACTATGACAATACTACGGACACTGCAGAGATAGGGGGTCAGGAAGACAGGCCTGAGTGATACTCCTGTTTGGCCGCTTCTGTGCTGGTTGAACCGAGCCAATCACTGTCACTCGCTGAGACTTTATGGGCAAAATGGGAAAAACGACCTTAGCATTGCTGTGATGGGTAAGTGAAAGGTACCCCATGCTGTGCTTAATAAATTGCTGGTAATGTGGCTAGGATCTTCATTTGATACATGATGCTAAACTCCTCTGTGGTATTTTGCTATGCAAGGCCAGTTATTTGAGGGAAAAATAATGGACTCCCTACATCAAGCTGTTTAGCTGACACCCCACCTCTGGGGTGGCACACTGCTACTGGTCTTTCCTTTGTCTTCCTTGGTCCATGTAAAAGCTGACCGAGCTCCGCAGCCAGCCTCGTGTGTGGGTGGAAAGGCAGAACATTTGGGACAGTCTAGAGAGCCCATTGTGTCTGATGTTCCCCAGGCCAGCCCCCACAGTGTCTGAACTTTCTCCCATTAGTCACTGCTTTGGCTGAAAGAGTAGAAGACCCCTGTTAAACTGAAATACGTTATCTGGAAAAAACATTAAGCTATTAACAGCTGGACGCAAATTGGTTTATCAGACAGGGGTTGGACTTGCAGAATGTAGGAGTAAGAAAGAACTTTACAGATCATCAGTTTGTAGGTGAGGGAAATGTGGCCCATGGATGAGCAAGTCTTTGGGATCCCTGGCCTCAAACCCTGCTTTCTGGCCTGAATCTCCTCCCCCTCCTCATGCTGCCTTGGGGAGCAACATAGTCATTCCAGCTTTCATTCAGGAGATATTTATCACATGCCTCCTGTAGCTGGGGAGGTGTTGAAAGTTCAGAGAAGTATAAGAGTAGGGAAGACAGACATGGGAGTAAGTGAGTACTGAGCAATGTGGGACAGATCTCGTGGGTGCTGGGGATGGAAAAGTCTGGAACATAGGACACTATCAGCAAAGGTCAGACCCAGCCTCTGGGGGTGGGGAGATGGTGTCAGTGCCACCAGGGGTTGCACAATACTAGGACCCAGGGACCTAACTTATGCTACCATGACAGTATAAGAGAGGTCACACTCAGGGAGCCAGACCAAGTTGGGGGGTAGGGAGGGTGTCACAGCCTGCAAGGATCAGCACTGAATTGTTCTGCCCAGGGGATGGGTCAGAGGCCATGAGCTGAAAATAGAGGCCAACAGCTGGGAGGAACCAGACCACACTCCAGGGCAGATCTTCACTAGCATTGTTCCCACCAGCTTTGTCTCATGTGGTCAACACAGGCTCATCTCTTTCCCTTAGTGTATATCAAACGCCTTGGTGGAAGATTATAGAAATGGGAGGAAGGAGAAGAAAGGCTCTGGGAGAGGCAGCTTGGTGAATGATAAATAGCTCTTCAAGGTGTAGGAGGTTAAAAGGAGCCACTTCTGTCCATGAAAATCTGCAGGGTCCTGATACCTGCTGGGGGAAACTCCTAGCCATCAGCCCTAAGAGCCACCCACTGCGTCAGTGGATTGCTGGTGATGTCAGCCTCCTTCTCCATACACCTCTCCTTATTCAGGTCCTCATTCTCTATCCCCTGCATGATTTCAACAGCCTTCTGACTGGCCTCCCTCCCTCTAGCCTCCACCTTTTCAAAGCTGTCCTCTTGCTGTTTTCTAGAGAGGTTGTCCTAAAATGGGAAGTCAGTCAAAACACTCCTCTGGTTATAAGAATTAAGGTCAGAATCCGCTTTACAGGGACCTGCTCCAGCCTAAGAAGTAGCCCCTTGATCTCCACACTTTGACCACACAGAACCTGTCAGGCTTTCTCACCCTCTGCACCCTTGCCCCTGCTATTCCACCTTCATGGGATGCTTCCCTCCTCTTGTTGAACCTACCTTCATCCTTCCAGATGCAGGTCATGTCTCCTGTGTCATGTCCTTGCATGCTTCCTAGTGGTGTTCATAGGTGTTTTTCTTTAGGGTCCAGCTGTGCACTGTACAGCCCTCTTGTAGCGCCCAGCAGATGGCACTGCTGTTGATGGTGTAGGTGTCCATCTCCCAGTAGGCTGGGTGTGCGGTAGGGGCACACACACTTCAGAGAGGGACGCCCCTCTGATTGTCAATACCTGACACAGAGCTGGGAAGATACATCACTGTAGATGCTGAAGGACTTCTTGCTAAAAGAGTTAGCACACCTACAGTCCGAAGTGTGTGATATTTGAAAGGCAAGGCCACAGATTTATTCCCTTCACTAAAGCTTGGGCAAGTGCCTTCTATATCCGAACCCCCATTCCTCCTTGTACCATGAGTGGTATTTTCCTTTTTTGGCCAGCAAAGATTTTGATTGGGAATAATTGCTCATTCAATGACTTCCCAGAGATAGGTACTTAAAAAAAAAAATGTCTTGGGTATCCTAGAGAATGGGATAAACCTATAGATGCTTCTCTAGAAAATGCGCAAATGCCCAGTCTCACAGCATTTTCATACAACCAGAAGGTTTCTGGACTTCATGTCGTCCTACCCAGCTCCAAGAACCCCTGGCTTAAAACAGTTGCAATAGAGAGTTTGTGTTTTGCTCTCCTGGCCAATAAGATTTTGTCAAGCTTTATTTTCAGAAAGAAAATAGCTATTTTAAAATCTTGTTTTTCCCAATACATTAAGCATATATCAATGTGGCATATGCCATCTCAAATGATATCCCCTTTCTGTTTCCCTAGGATGTGCCCCTTCCCTTGAGGCAGCAAATATCTCTGCCTGTGTTTCATTCTCCAGAAATATGTGTGGAGGTGTATATCATGGGGTCACTTGTAGTCCTTCAGTCTAGGTCAAGGTCCCAGGCAGGATGTGGGATGTGCTGCCTGGGTCTGGCCCAATCCTGGTTGCAGAAGTTGCTGGAATTTAGAGTAGGACAGTGTCAACAGACTTTGGGAAACATATAGTGGGCTCCCAGTATGTGCCACATACTGTTCCATGCACTTGGGGACACCATGGAGGAACAAAACAGCTAAGGCCTCTGCTTTCATGGAATTTATAGCTTAGTGAGGCAAGGCAGAAAATAGATAAGAATACCATTTAGCTAAGTTCACACAACCAGCTGATAACAAAGGAAAGGCAACAGTAATGGAAGATGTGAGAAGGAGAGGGCAGCTACATTAATGGTCAAAATTACCTCTGAGGAGGTGACATTAGATATGGGACTATAGGCAAGGCTGGGGAAACAGTGATCCAGGGAGAGAGACAACCAGGTGCAAAGATCCTGAGGTGGGGAAGATTTTGATGTATTTGAGAAAAAGAAAGAAGGTCACTGTTGCTGGAGCACAGTAGGCAAGGGAGAGAGGGTGGAAAGTGAAGTTGTAGGCCATAGAAAAGAGTTGGGATTTTTTTTACTGTACAGGGAAAACAAAACAAATCCTAAAAGGACTTGATCTAATGGGCATGTTTTAAAGATCACTTTCAAAAGATCAGAACCCATTTTATTACCTCCTCTGATTCTGAGACTACTGAAATGGACATGTAGTAAGCAATTCCATGAGTTCTCATAGTAGTTCTCTGTCAGCAAGAGACAGCTAGGGTATCTGTCCTAGACATCACTGCTGCCTAAATCAGCCATAGCCCTGAGGTCTGGTGGCCAGTGCTATCTTGCCTTGGGGAGTTGAAAGTTTCCTAAGCCTTTTCAGGATACCCCTGGAGGGTCACTGCCAGATCAGAGGGTGCTGGGCACATGCCAAAGGTTGGGCAAGATGAGGAGGTGCTCAGTCCCCCCAAATCTCAGAGGAAGACACAGGGTGGAGGGGCAGGCCCCTAGTAAGAGCGTGTGGCAGGTGGAAGCAGAAGAGGAAACAGACCACACAGCCTCTTCCCCTGTCCACATCCCCTGTCGTCGCCTGTCCCCTCCTCCTCCTCCTCCCTCATGGGACACGGATGTCCTTTCTGTGGCAGGAGCCAGGTGTGTTTGAAAACACTTGAGCTGTGTCCTACACGTATGAGGAAATAAACGTTGCGGGGTGGCAGCAGTGGGCTGGAGCAGGGTGTGGGTGGCTTGGGGTTGGGGTGGAAGTGCTGGTGCGTCCGTCCTGCAGTCACAGTTCCAGCGGCTCTGTGGGCAGCGACCCAGAGTGGCTACTATCAGACAACTTGTGAGCTCGGTGAAGAAAGAAAATGTAGATGGAACCAAGCACGCGTGGGGAGAGGCGCGAGCTGGAGGCTGAGGACCCAGGAGCCAGACTGCGCTCCCGAGGCCCCACCCCCACCCCACCGTACCCCTGTATTTGTGCCTAAGGCTATCCCTCCTGCAAAATGCACAAAGTACCCACCCCTCCCCGAAAGAGTTAAGTATTCCCCCCAACCATCTTTGCCCCTTCCACAACCCCACCCCCGCAGTGGCGACCCAAGCCACTAAAGCGCCGGGAGCCACGCGGGGCAGCCCGCGGGCCCGCGAGGGGGCGGGGAGCCCGGCGGCCTCAACACCCCCCTCCGTCGGCCCCAGCGGCCTCCGCGCTGGAGGCGCGGGCGCTCGGACGCAGGGGGAGTTGTTTGATTTGGCGGAGGCGGGGAGGCCGGCGGGGAGCGAGCGAGCGAGGCACGAGAGCCGGGCAGCGCGGGCTCCGGGGTAGGGTCCCCGCGCGCGCTGCAGAGGCCCCGGGGCGGGGGCGAGGCGGCCGCGGACGCCCGGGATGCCCGCAGGGGCCGGGGCCCGGAGGACGACTCGGGACAGGACGGCCGACCTGCCGGCGCGCGGGCAGGTGCTTCGGCCCACTCCCCCTTTTCTCCCTTTTCCTCTGCCCTTCCTTCCTCGCCCTGAAGTAAGATGAGCGTGATGCTGTGGCGCTGGGAACAGAATAACACCACCATGAAGCTGGTAAGGGTGGACTGCAGACCTCACTCCCGGGGCACTGGTCGACTTTTTACCCCTACCCCCTATCCCATTAGGAATGGTCTCCCACGATGGAAAGCCCCTGAAATGCATTCCGTACTTGGTATTTCCCTTACTGTTTTGGAGATAGACTTCAGGGATTTTTTTTCCCCTTTAAACCGGGAAAGTCCATGTGTGGATGTGTACGTGAGCGATTGAAGTGAGGTGGGAATGGGCTGCGATCTCTCCCGGTTCCTTCCACCAAGAATCCTTGGGGTCTCTCGGTTGCACACGATAGCGCTTGTCTCTTGCGAGTGGCTGTGCGCTCTCACCGCCAGTCCTGGGTCAGTTTGGTCGGCCTCCCCTCCCGCCCCCATTGTGTTTTGATACTTGGGGATGCACGCGAATGTTTGCGTTTTGGCTTGTTTGGGGGGGGGGGGGAACCCGTGAGCCCAACTTGAATACAAGTGCTGTTCTCCCGTTCCTCACCAGGGCTTAGTTTTCTTTCAAGCTTGCAAGAACCATCAGGGCTGCAGGTACTTTTTCCCTCCTCCGTTTTAAAAAATAACCGCCCATCACTCCTGGGAGGGCTGAGCAGAGCAGCGTTTTCCTCAGCCGCAGGAAGCCTGGCTTGTTTCCCCAACTCAAGGAAATACGTGATGAGAAGGCTCTTCTCTGGGTTTTGCTTTTGTGATTTATTTTTTTTATCTGATGGTATCAACTGGCAGGGACTCTAATTCCCCACTGAAGCCTTGGCCAAGTCAGTAACCCTTCTGGATGTCAGTTTTCTCCTCAGTAAAATGGGGCTGGCTCTTACCTTGTAACATTGGTGCTAGGTTAAGAAGCTGTATTTGTAAGTTTCCTGGCACATGAGGACTCAATAGGGAACAGGTATTGTTAATAAACTTGAGTTGGTACTTACTGGGTGGGGTGAGCTCTTTAAAGATGCTACCAAAAAAAAGTCAGCTGCTACATTGCAACCACAATGCTAAATCAACCTAAGCTGATTCTTCATATAATGAACTTATTTGTTGGAAAAATGGCACCTTGCTTTTCATACTTCTTGTGTTATGTTTGGCCTGTGGAACTTTAAGCTACTATTTTACAACTTTGTTTAATATGCTGTAACATTAGCAGACTTACGCACTTCGCTGCACTGTGTCAGGACTCCAGTTCCCTAATGCTTTCCTGGAATCTTTCTCCAACCAGACTGTTGTGGGAGAGCCCAGAGTTTCACACATTTACTCTCTGAGCTACCCCTGAGATGCCACCCTAAGATGCAGCAAAGGAAAGTTGGATTCTGGTCTTGGCGGGATGGTGTCAGGCTGCCAACTCTAAATGCTTTAAGAAAAAAAGAAAAAAGGATTATTTGCTAGGCAGGGAAAATGTGGAGCATCCCAGGGGACAGTTTCTGGAGCTTGGTGGCAGGTGGCTGTGGTAAAGGATGGGATGTCCTCATTGCTTCAGTAGAGCTGCCCTTTTAGCCTATGGAAGGAGCTTTCTCCAACACATGTCAAAGTTCAGCCTTATTGGGTCCATCTCAGTCTTTAAACCTGAGTCTTACTTTTTTCAAATTAACTTGGAGGGCCACCCAAGGTAGCGTGGTCCACCAAAGTACCACCTACCCAGTGGATGAGGGGCTGGGGAAGCTCAAACCAACTGGAATCACTGGAGGAGGCAGCAGCTCCTGTCCTTGTCCACCCCACTGCCGCCAGACTCCAGGCAGGAAACAGCAGGGACTTTTCATATCGAAGGCATCTTGACATTCACATAGCCTCAGCTTGCCTCAGGATGGGCCTCAGCTTTCCTGCAGAATCCTAGAAACCACAGATACCTCATTAGTTGACACATCATTAGTTTGCTTTTTGTTTCATCATTTACTGAACAGTTGATTTACCGGTTATTTATTGTGTACTCATGCTGTGCCTGGTTGTGGTGGAAGGCTGTGTTCACTGGGAAAGGCTTTGCTCTCAGATTTTTGGTTTGAATTCCAGCCTTGCCACTGCTAATCCCTGAATCAGTTTTCCTCTTCTGTAAGAGGGTTTTACAACCCTCTTTTCACAACCCTCTTTCCCAGGTTGTGAAAAGATAAAATGAGAGTATAGAAACAGGATCCAGCACAGAGTATGAAACCTGGATGTCTATTAATGGGAACAGCTGTTGTTCTTATTGGTATTTTCTTCAAAGGTAGATGAGACCCAGTCTGGGTCCCCACCCTCCAGTGTGCTGTTGGATGAATAGTTTGTTCTCCTAATGAGCTTGGGGAAAGCAAAATTTCCTTACCTTTGAATCATTAGTGGCCCTGAGTAGGAAGGAGCTCTTTGGGAATATCTTGGTAATCAATTATGTATGAATAACCATCCTAGAATGGGGCTTGGGGCCAGAGGTGGGTGTCTGAACTTTTATCACTGATGCAGTTCAATAAACATGAAGTCAACCTACAGCTTGAATATTCACCGTTCTGATCGAATAGTGGAACCAAAGGTTTTGCTTCATGCTCTGTTTTAAGGCTAATCGGATCAAAATAAGGCCAAGAGTAATGAGAGGCAAAGCTTACATCTTTATGTGTTATCTCTGCAGGGGAATGTCAGAAATGCACCTGCCCACCCAGGGGAGAAGGCAGTAGCTGGTAAATCCTACCTCTCCAAATCCCATCCAACAGGGTCATGGGGTCTTCGATGAAGGGAGAGAAGCTGACTGCTCAGGCCTAAAACACCCACTGGGAGGGGGTAAGCTTCGGGCCCAGCCAGAGAATGATGTGTGTGGGTCTGTCAGCCTTATCTTCCCAGTTCTCTTCTTTTAGATTCTTTCAGCTTGGGCAGAGAAAGGAGAAGCAATGAAGCCACTTTGGGAGCAACTTGTATCTGAGAAGTGGCAGAGCCAAAAAATGAGGAGAGAAAAGGCAAGGAGAGAGGCCACCCTTGCAGCCCATCCTTGGGTGCAGAGCTAAGCTTTCCAGCCAGAGTCCTGCGGTCCCAGCTCTGTCCAGGAACTGCTAGCCATGTGATCTGAAGCCAATTGCACAGCCTCTCTTCCAGCCTTGATTGCCTGATCCGTAGATGGGTACCACAGTGCTTGAGAGTTACTGTGAGCATTAGAAAAGAGTGTCATTGACGGGTAGTGAATGGTTGCTCTTTTGGTTAAGAAATGGTCCAGCAGTGTGTGCATGTCTCTGTGCATGGAGAAAAAACTCAAAAGAAATATGCCCAGTGTTCATAGTGGTGAGCTCCTGGGGGAGATTACCAGGGATTTTGTGTGTGTGTGTCTACACTTTTTCCTTATATTCCAAATTTTGTCAATGGCCACATGTTACATTTGTCATCAAGGAAAGAGAAAAAATACTACTGCTGAAATAATCATATTCATCGCTAACATGTACTGAGCCTTTACTTTGGACTTTATTCCATTTCATCCTCTCCATAACCCTATGAAGTAGGAGCTATTTTTATTATCCCCATTATTCTGATGAGGAAATTCAGGATCAGAGAGTTAAGTGACCTGCCCAAGATTCCAGGGCTAGTAACCTGTAGAATCTCTTTTGTCTGATGGCAAAGGCTGCGCTTTGAACTGCTCTATGGTAGTAGCCTGGGTGCCCCAGGGAGCAGCAGGGCCTTCTGCCAGTCTAGACATGTGTAAGTGTGGGATACACAGGTGTGGGCTCACCCCCAGTGCCGCTCTGTCTGAGGGCCTCTGGGTGAGTTGCTACCCCCCATCATCCCCCATGCTCAGGGAGATGCTGCGATTGGGATGGAGAGGAAACGGAACCCAGTGAATGCTGGGTCATCACCCTTCAGTGTCCTGGAAAATACTTCTAGGGCCCTCCCTTAAAATGAAGGAGAAAGTGGCTCAGAATGAAGAATAATTGAGAGTAATGATGGTGAGGGAATGTGCCTCTGACCTTTGACCTTTCCCCAAAGAGGCATTGGTCTAAGGGCCCCCTGAGCCTGTCTGCTGCTGGGCTAACAAGCAGATTAAAAGAGGTCAGTGGGTTAAAGGGCCCTCTGCCTTTCTGAGGTCATATTGCTCCCTCCCAGGGGCAAGGGTGTTTATGGACACTGAAGCTCCTGAGCCCTTGGTTCTGTGCTTAAAATACAGCAGTTCTTCAGCTCTTATTTTTTTCTGTGCATAGACTGATTCTCCTCAGAACAACTTCTACCCTTTTTCTGAATAAAACTTGTTTACCACTCACCCGAAGGTACTCTCTCCACTTCTGCTGGAAAATATCAGTAATGTCCACTCTCAGGATCTTTCCAGAACTTTCTCTGTTTTCCACTAATTGTAACTGGCATAGATTTAATCATCTCCTAAGTACTGAAATCATCTCCGTCTCCTAAGTACTGAAATCATCTCCATGCTCTGTTAATTCCAAAAATCTCAAGGGCAAGAAATTTTATCCTTTCCTAAAGAAACCAGGTTGAAATATATAGGAACATTTCCATGTGCATTTCTACTGTGGGTAATAAGCCATCATAACTTTGATACACTTTTCAGAATTGAAACCAAGGTATTTGAGAAAGATTTTGACTCTGGTTAATTGCTGGGAAAATAACTAACAATATCAGGAGGGGAGAAAAGAAAAACTCTGAAATTAGTAAGTGACTTCCTTTGGGTGACATTTTCAAGTAAGACATTTTTAAGGAACACATTTTCCTTCATTTTTGTGTTAATAGAGATGTAGAGATTTCTAATTGCTGCCTCTGGTGATAAAGTAGTCCTGAACTACTTATGCAATTCTTTTTGCATGGAGCCAGCAAAAAAATAATTTTTAAAAATTTTGTTTCTGGCTATTGTCATATAATGCCAGCCACCCAGAAGGCATGTGGCTAAGCTCTTCTTCAGGGTATCTAAGGCTTTCCAGGATGTGTAGACCAGACTGATCATCCATCCAGCTCTGAGCCTAGGGCTCCTGGCTCGGTGACACAGGGGCTATTCACAAGGGTTGTTCTTTTTGACTCAGAAGTTGTAGGTATGCTGGCTCTGATGTATAGCAGAAGCAGCCAGGGGAGTTGAGAGGCTGTGAAAAGAGGTCAGGGTTTAGAATGAGTTGACAGAGATTGTTTAAACAGGGTAATAAGAAGGTGTGATTGAGGTATTCAGGAAGGCTGGGAGTAGGAAAGGAGTGTTCTTGCCCCCAAAGATGCTAACTACGTCCGGTCATAAGAGTGTGGTGTGGGACAAGGGCAAATGCCTGCATTGTATCTTTGCATGTTATTATATCTTTGTCATAGTGAGAGAAGGGCTGTGTACTCATGGGAAACATGACAGGAACCAAAGTACAAACAAATCCACTTGAAGGAAGGTGCTTTAAACAGGGATTTACCAGCTCAAGTATATGCCTTGGGCTTAAGAGGATATATGTCTGCCAGGGGTCCCGGAGTGAGCCTTGGTCCACAGTTGTGGCCCCTGCTAACTTCTCTGGCATTGTTACGGGTGAAGTTTTAAGGAGTTGAGACTGCAGACTAAGTCACTCCCTGTCAGAAGCCCTTTGTGGAATCCTGACTAGTAGATGAACTTGGACTCCTCCATGATTTTCAAGGCCCTCTAGGTGACAGCAGTGTTTTAAAATTTACTCTGCAGGGTTTTCAGATAAAAGCTGTTTGTTCCAGTCAGCATGGGCAGCCCTGTGATTTCAGTGATCACTGTTTCCTGGGACTAAATGCTTCTTCCATCTGTCATATTATCCCATCTTCCAAAGCTCAAATCAAGTCCTCTTTCTTCTAAGAAGCCCTGCCTGACCATACCACCTCCTGGCATCTCCAACAGACAGTAATGCCAGCATGCCTTGGGACCCACATGGCCCTGCACCCTGAGCAGCATGTGTGAGGGCTGTGTCTCTGCTGCCAGACTTAAGAGAGTGGTTCGGAGCACGGATGCTCAGCCTCAGTTCCCTCTGAGCTCTACCACCCACTGTCTGTGTGTCCTTAGGAGAATATTACTTTACGTCTCTGAGGTTCAGTTTTTTCATCCATAAAATGATGATGATAATTGTTCCAAATTTGGGCTTGTTGGGATTGTTTGATAAAATATATCTTTTGAGCAGAACGTAGCATATAGTAAGTGCTCAGTAAATGTTAGCTGTTGTTGCAATGATGATGATTGCACTTGTTCAACAAATATTTATGAAACATTTACTTTATACTGGGGGATACACTAGTAAACAAAAAGTAATCTTTGCCTGCATGGAACTTACATAGGTTTATCCTGCCATTGAAAAGTAGAGCATTCCTATGAACCTTTCAAAAGCTGAAATAGTGTAAAGGGAAGAAGCCATTACCGCTAATGTATATGGAAAAAGTTTTGAGCATTCCCAGACCCAAAAAATAACCTTGCTTAGACTTTTCCCATACCTTAAGATACATCTTGCTAATGAATGCACAAAATAAATCAAGAAAGAGCACAGATGCTCTCAGACACAGTTCAAAGCTCTGGTGGCTTGAATGCTGAGATGCTGAGTGTAGTTGCCAGGAAGGGGCTTGGTGGGGCCACTGTTGGCTGCTTGGAGTGTGCACTGCCCCTGTAAGGGCTCGCTGCAAACAAAATGGTGAATGCAGTTTTCACTTCTCACCTCTTTTTATAAAAGCAAAAATCCTCTTCAGATTTCCTTTGGTTAGTGCGAACAGGTATTTAATGTAGGCCTTTCATAAAAGGCAAACTTCCAGAAGGCAGAGACACCTGTATTTTAGGGAAAGAAACAGATGATAAGCAAAATACGTATCACTTTTTTATGGTGATGAATGCTATGGAGAAAAACATAGCAGGATAAGAGGGGCAGGGAGTCTGGGAGAGGTCACTCTTTAAGTGGGCTTCACCGCAAATGTGATATGGTTATGTAATGATCATAATTATCATTTTTATCCTTACTTAGGGCAGCTTTGTAAGTAGGTGACTATATAATTTACTATCCAAACCAGGACACTTGCAGAGTAAAAGGGGGTTCTGCTAATAATTGCTTTGAATATGGGTGTAAACCAGTCCTGTCCTAGGCAAAGAGAGATGCTATTATATTCACACTTGGTTATTCCAAGTAGAGAGACTGGTTAAAATATAGTATGATGTCAGACAGACTTGCATTCAAATGCTGGATTCTGCCACCTTCTGTGAGATCTGAGGTGAATCATCTCCTCTCTTTGCACCTCAGTTCCCTCATCTGTTAGGCTATCTAATAGGGATTGTATGAGAATTAAGTGAGATAATGCAAGTAAAGCATTTCGTGCAGGACCTGACACTCATAAGCAGTCAATAAAAATTTGTCATCTTCATCATCATCAGACCAAGGGCAAAACTATTCTTTTTCAATCAATCATATCTCTTACTATGCCTGGGAAGGGGTTGAGGATATGCAAGATGGATTAATTAACATTAAGGTTGGAAACTGAGCTGAGCAGTGGGCTTGGGAGATGAGCTGACTTGGATAGACTTGCCCTATAGTTGCTTCCATCCATATTCATAGAATGTACAAGTCACGTGTGTTTGAATGCTGGACTCAGAGTTCAGATGGGAGACTTCATGCCAAGCAGCCACAGGAAGAGTCAGGCAGTAGAGTCTAGGACTAACAATCTTAGAATGTTAGTTCAGGAAGGGTCTCCATGACTAGTGGCCCCCAGCAATCCACTGAACAATGGAGGAAGCAGGGATCCAGAGAGATGAATGACCTGCTCAAGGCCTCACAGCCTGTAACTCATTTTAATGCATCTGCCGTTAGCAATCCTGCAAATTGGTGCAACCAAGATCATAAAGAGCAAGAAGAGAACACTTAGAATTCCACCTGGAAAAGCCATGTTTCTTTGGAAATGAGCCCCCAATGACGTAACCCTGCCATATCCCATTACCTGGTACTTGGCTAATCTTTGTACAAAACTTGTTTTGGTGAAACTTGAGCCTGGAGAAGCCAACTAAAGTATATTACTTTCTCACTGTTGAATGCCTCCTGGACTTGGGCTAACATTTAATCTAAAGAGTAAGGTGATATTTCCTGAGATAGCAATGAGTTCATGTTTTGAAATTAAATGAACTGAGTTTATTGCATTGGTTGGTTTTTTTTAAGTGCTAACTGCAGCAGTAAATGTTCTTTCCACAAAGTAATGTCTGGCTGCTGGATGGAAGGAGTGGGGAGCTATAGACATGGTAGTTTTCCCTCCTCAAAATTGTCTCACTGCCTCTCTGCTTATGTGCTTTTCCAGGTGGAGCCGTATTTTAGATTTAGATTTTCTATATTTAAATATTTTATATTTTTATTTCCAGCAGGACAATTTGGGGAAAACTAGATTTCTTTTCACTATATTTCTGAGCACATGCTACATAATTTCTGCCCTCTCTCCTTCCCAAGATGTTTATCACTCAGTAAAGGATGGCTGCACACCCACCTTATCCAGGTGAGGAGGAGAAAAGTTCTATTCATGGACCTTCTTGGAGAGCAAGTTAGTCAAAAAAGAAAAAAAAACATGTATATAATCAGGTAATGCTAGGAATTTGGATGGTGCATTATCCTTTTTACTTAATTCCTGAAGTGTTTTATGTTATAAGAATGTGGAGATTGATATGTGACTTAAATAGACTTTGTCAAGGAGGCAATTTGGAGTTTCAAGGTGCACTTCTGGATGTTTCAGCTGCTAAGCCCTATTGATTATGTTGCCACAGTAGCCAGTGTGGATAAGGAATCACTTTTCTCTTGCCATTCCCTTGTCTTCGGCTTGCCTGGACTCTGTAGACAGACTCCAGCTAAAGAATAAGCCCTGGGTGGGCAGGGATGGGGACAGCAACTGACCCTCCATCATCTATGCATGTTCCCCAGACCTCAAAAAGCATCTGGCATATACTACATGTTCAATTAAGGGGCAACTATGAAACCACCATTCTGATTTTTTTTCAGCATAATGCAAAGTTGGATCATATAAAAAGCAAGGTTGTTTATTGTATGGTGAGTGAAACAACTAGAGTGATTCCGGCCGGATTCCTGGCTTCTGTCTGTGGGTTCCAAACCAGTCTTGGCCCAGGCTATAGTCTGGTTCCCTCCTGAGTAGATGTCTACTCCAGATTCAGTGTTGGTTGAGTGTTTCAGGGCTATGTGGCTGCTTAGGATATCCAAGATGGTGGCAGTTATTCCAGAAGTTTTCCAGTGTAGTGGCTTCTGGGTGGCTCCCCAGGCAGATGGGGCCCGGGGAATACAAGGGATGTGCTTGCATATCCCAAGGGTCCACTTCCTCATCTCCCCATCCTTCAGCTTCACCCTCCTTCACACACATACACACACACACACACACACACACACACACACACACGATAAGACCTTTCCCTAACCTTGCTGGAAATGGAGGACTGAACTAAGGTCTGGAGCAAATAACTAGGCCCTTTGTACTGGAATTCAAGTTATCATGAGGCCCAGTTATCTCAGGATTTTGCTGTGTGTCCCAGGCTGGTAGATAATGGGTTCTGGGGCTCAGGTCACTGAAGCCAGGATTAATCTGCCTCAGACTCTATGGGAGGTGTAGCTGTGCTCTGGAAGCTGATGGGTGTGGAGGTCTGATGAAAACCTTTTGGTTCTGATATTTAATGTCACATTTGGAAGAAGACAAGCAGCAGCCCTTGTTGTCTGTCCCTCTGAATTTCCAAAGACTCCATTGTAATTGTGGTTTTGCAGTTGTTTCAGGTTGTGAGCATTTTGCGTGCCCCAGGCACTGTGCTCAGTTCTGGGGGATACAGATGAAATCACAGCTTTACTCCCAGGGTTTATGCTTCAGTGGGCTTCTGTAGACAGAGTCAGTGAAAGCTAAGGTGGCGGCAAGGGAAAGGCATCCTTTGGGTAGGAGTGCAGTTGTGGAGGCAGAAGGACAGGGCTGGCCAGCTGATTGTTAGTGGCCAGCAGAAAAGAAGGGAGTTGAAGGATTCCTGGGACTGTTAGCCTGGGAAATCTGGACGATAGCACTGTCACTGAGAGAAATCAGAAAGTCAGGAGGAGGAGCAGGTTGGGGAGAGAGGGGAATGAGGCATGATGGATTGGTCCGGTAGTACCAGGTTGGAGGTTACTGAAATCATTTTTCAAGTTTTATTGAATACTTATCTAAACTGTGGCCCAAACTATGCAAGGGGAATGTGAATGCAACATAAATCAAGACTGTGCCTTCATCCATCTTCCTTCCTAAGGACAAAGACAGTGGCCTTTATTAACCTGGGTAAGCACCTTGTAACTCCCCAAATCCAGGACTTGCTGATAAATTGTGAAGAACACAACATGGGCCTGAGTTCAAAGGAACACTTCCTGACTTCTGTCCCATGAATTGGCTGCAAGGTTACCTAACCTAACTGACCACCTGGTTTCCCAGGTGGAGGTGTTAAACAGGGAGAAAGAGGCCAGAGGTACCTGCACCCCAAAAGTAAAAGAGACAGCCTGGAGCCTGATTCCTGCCTTTTAAACACAGCCATCCTACCCACCATTAAACTGGAGCCCTGTAAGAGTACTGATCTCTGTCAGGTCAGATGAGACACGACATTTCCTGTGGGTGTGGGTGGGAGAAAGGAAGTGTTGCAAAGGGAGGCCAGAAATACTGATGGTGCTTTCTTCTGGGGGAATCCAAGTATAATCTTGAGAAAGAGGGAAAGGGGAGAATTTCCGTTCCTTCCCAACATGCTCCCTGCTGTCATGCTCTTAACAGACTAGCTGGGGAGGTCAGACTAACACTAACTTCTACAAATTATTGAGCAAAAACTGTGTGCCAGCTACGCGAATGTACAGGAAAACAGTGTGCCGGAGAGCTGTGGTCTGAAACAGGACCTAGATAGTGTAGGGGGGACACGGGGAAGGCTGTGCAACACAGAGAAGACAAGTAGTGATTTTACAGCATCTTACTATGTTGATGGACAGTGACTGTGAACGGGATGTGGGGGGGACTTGGTGAAGGGGGGAGCCTAGTAAACATAATGTCCTTCATGTAATTGTAGATTAATGATACCAAAATAAAAATTAAAAAAAAAATGAAACAGGACCTAGGAGTCATGCAAAGGCTACAGATGAAGTGTTACAGAAGATCAGAGGGAAGCAGCCTGTGTAGTGCATTGATTTTGGAAACAAAAAGAACTTGGTCCAAATCGTTGTGGCCTTGGGCAAGTTACTTAATTTGAGCTTCAGTTTCTATAATCTGGAAGACTGGTGGAATCATTTCCTCCCTTGGGATGTCAGGAATCTTAAAGAGATATGTATGTGACAGCATGCTGGTATACCTAGAGAGGGGCTGGCCCCCAGTGGGTGCTGGAAAAGCTGGACTGCTCTGAATCCAGACATGGCAAGGATGGGTGTCTTTAGGGAAAACTCACCAATCTAGAACTTGGCACTGGGCTTCCAGAATAGGCAGAATATGGGGTGGGAGAAAGGAAGGTTGCAAATTGGATGAATGGCAAGCATAAAGACTTACATTTTCTTGATTTTTATGAAATTTCTTTCCTAATTTAGCTAGCAGGTTCAGAGAGAGAGAACTCACCCTCTTTTCCTTGAAGGAGCCTGGGTGCCAGTCCCGCTTTTTACTCTCTCCAGTCTGAGCAGTGTGGTTCCAAGGACAATTTAACATGAGTATTTCAAGTTTAATATGTCCCAGATGTGGCACTAAGTAACCCCTCAAGCCATCTCCCCTCCTCACTCTTCCTGCTCCTGTAAGTCAGGCTTTCTCAGCCTCTGCACTCTTGACATTTTAAGCCAGGTAATTCTTTGTTGTTGCGGCCTCCCTGGGCATTGCACGGTGTTTAGTGCATCCCTGGCTTCTATGCTTTGTAGAATATTTAGTTCCAGCTCCCAAAACTGTCTCCATAAGTTTCCAGGTGTCCCCTAAGGGGCAAAATCCCCACTGGTTGAGAACCACTGCAGTAATGGTCCTGCCATTTACCAGCTGCTCAATCCAAGATGCTTGAGGTAGCATCCTACATTCATCCTTTTTTCTCCATCTTCCTTCCGGCAGGTAGTAATTCTGTTTGAACCTCCCCAGTAGATCTAAAACCTGACCACCTCTCAATTTCTCAAGAGACAGGTCCATCTTTTACTCAGGTAATGCAGCAGTCTCCTGTCTGTTCTCCGTAGGTTAACTGTTACCTGCTTCCAGTCCACTCTAAATACAGCATCAGAGTGGGGTCAGAATAGAAAGGGCACCACTTCCCTCTTCTGCTTCGAGTACATTTCAGTGGTTTCCTTTTGCACAAAGAATAAAATCCACATTCCTCACTGTGACTTAAAAGATCCTGCACCATCTGTTGTGCCTACCCTCCTCTCTGATCTGTTATCTTCTTAGGCTATTGCCCAGGCTCCAGCTGCATGATCCTGCCTTGACCTCACCAAGTCTTTCCCACCTGGGGGAGTTTGACTGTGGGATTCCCTTGACCTGAATGATCTTCTCTCTACTTTTTACATGACTGGCTCTTCCTCATCCTTCAGAACTCAACCTAAATGGAGCTTTCTCACAGAGACCTTCCCTGACCCATCTATTTCATGTAGTTATCCCCTTCAAAATCTCAGTCCCTTGTTTTTCTCCTTCATGACACCTATTGCAGCTAGTAACTGACTATCTCGTTAATCAGATTGCGGGCCTCTATGAAAGCCAGAATTGTGCTTGACTGCTATTAAATGTGTCCTCTACCAGGCACAAGATAGGTGCCCAGTATGTGTTGATTAAATAAATGAATTAATCTTATCATCCTTCTTGAGGAAGAGAGATGCCATTACTCTGGCTTAAATTTAGTAACAGCACACCTCTGGAATTAGACTTCTGATAAAATAAGTAATACATGATTTTCTTCTCTCAGGACTATTAGCAACTGCCTGATAAAGAGTAGTTGAAGAAGAAATAGTTGTTGAATGAATGAACCACTTATTCTTGGGTAATACGAATTTATGTAATAAATAATACATGAATACATAATGATTAAAATAAATAGATGTTAAGCAAGTAGTTGAAATCCCAAGATCTTTCCTTAACCCTTTCAAACCTTTATAAGGAATGTTTATCCCCTGCTCCCATGTGCCTACCCCTGAGTCTAAGACACTGATGCTATTTTTAGCTATTATTATATAGTTTTTAGAAATTGCCAGAATGTACACATGGCATACTACCTGGCCCATAGTAGATGTTCAATACATGCTTATTGACTTGAGTTGAATCAAGGCACTTAAGAAAAAAAGTACCTAGTACTCTTACTAGGCAGGTATACAGGGAAGTGTACTGACGTCTCACCTTAGAAATGAATCAGTAAATCAACGGGTTTTGATTAGAGACAAATTTCATATCCTCTGAGAATGTACTGTCCAATGAGAGAGATGAAGACTTTGGAGAACAGGATAGCATATAATTATACTAAACACCATGGTACTGTTTTGAATATCTTCTGAGTTCCTTTGAATTCGTATTGGGGCTTTTTCCCCTCTTTCTGGGCCAGACTTTCAGCTGTAAGGAGCATGGAGAAGTAATGAAGATTCTTTACATTCTCAGACTGCTTTCTGGGAATCCTGCAAAGTCTCGACTTCTTCTCTGATTACTCTTCTCATGGCTGAGTTCAAGAGCATTTTGCAAACCCGAACTTTGAATCTGGGAAAATGCTTTATGACAATTTTTATGACCTCAAAGCAACCCACTAAGGCAAGATATTTCCCTGTCTTTGCCAAAAGGGAAAAACCAAGAGCCTGGTAAGTTGCCCAGGATCTCCCAGCCTCAGATGTTCGCTTGTGGGCGGCTCTCATGCACCCGGCCACATGCACTCTGCTTCCATGAGACGTGCTTTGGCTGCTCTGGGAAGGGCCTGTCAGCAACCTCTGCCCACATTTCCATGGACTTCGTGGTCTTCCTCAGGAAGGAGGAAGGCTATTTCAGAAAACCATATAGACTGTTAGAGCTATAAGTTTTCAGTACAAAGTTCTAGTCCAAACCAATCCTTTTATACTTGGGCCAACTGAAACCCAGAAAGGGAAAGTGATTTGCTTAAGGTCACAGCCCAAAGTCTCCTGGCTTCTCGCCTAGTGTATTTTGGATTCCAACACAGTTGTCTCTTATTAGAAAAGTGTCCTCAACACCCATGAGATTTCACTTCTTAAGAGTAGGGGGAGGATAGTGTAGTGAACAGAGAGCAAGAGCTTTTTTTTTTTTTTGAAAGGTAGTTAGGGCAATGGTTAATGGTTCTAGCAAGGCCGCTGCCTCAGTTCAGTTCTAGCCCAGCTGCTTACTATGACCTTGCTTAACCTGCGTGGGCTTCAGTTATTCTCATCCGTGAAGTGGGAATAATCTTAGTACTTTCCCACCTGGGGTGTCCTAAAGATTAAATGGGTTAATATGTGTGAAGGTCTCAGAAATATGCCTGGCACAGGTAAGGACCATGTAAATGTTGCTCCCAACATTGTGTGAATCCCAACTGCTGCTCACAGGCTATGTGACCCTGGACAAGTTAATCTGACATCTCTGACCCTTAGATTTTCCTCTGTAGGAATAAAGCTGGCCTAGCAGGATTATTGAGTAGATTAATGGTCATGCATACAAGGCACCTACCTGTATATAGTAGATGCTGAGTAAATGTCCACATCTTTTACTGCCCCCAAAGTGGTGAGAATATTGTGTGTATAAAGCAGTTGACACAGCGTCTGTCACCAAATTGGTGCTTCACTTGTTCCTCTTTCTTCCTGTTTGCAAAAGGGAGGACTACTGGGGTGGGTCTGCAGCAACTTCCAGGGCAGACCTGCAGCTTCAATGATGTTTGCTTAAAAAGTATATTACTTATATATTTTATCAATTAACATGTGTTGAATACTTGCTAGGTGGCAAGCCCTGTGCCTCTACATGCAGTGTCATTTAGTCTGCACAGTAGCCCTGTGACCTAAGTGCTGTTATTACCCCCATTGTATACATAAGGAAACTAAGTCTTAGAAGGTAATAATTTACCCTGATTTACGTAGTGACCGGGGGAGCCACACTATTGAACCCAGATCAGTCTGGCTTGAAAAATCTGTACCCTTAACCACTTACTGCTAGAACTGTGCCAGGCCCTGGCTGTAAACGTGTGCTGCCAGGGTTACCACCCCTCACAACAAGGACACCAGAGGAGAATGGAGCACTCTCCCAGGTTAACCATTACCACCTCATCAGCTGCCAAATGAGAAGAGGGCAAGGCAAAGGGAGTACATCCTGGAACTCCTCCCCCTTCCCTCCTCCTGCTTGCCACACTGCAGACACCCAGCTGCTGTAGCCTGGGAGCATACCCAGCCGGCCAAGTTCCCTTCCCAGCCCAAGTGCAGAGCGCATGGTGCACAGACGCTGGGCTCCATGGGGAGCAACCTCTAGGCTTTGCACTGGGCAGGAAGAAACTGTGCCTGGAGTTTTTCAGAGGAGCATTTTAATCTGCAGAGAAGAGAGCACCCATCCCATTGCTGTCGGTGAAAACACACAGTTGCAGAGTTGGGGTGTAGAGGTCTGTCCTTCCCTTAGAAAGAGCTCCCAAGTAAGAACGTCTGTGACTGGTCACCTTTCTTAAGCTAGGTAAGAGCTCGGGGCAAGCTGAGTGGTTGGGTGGGGACCCTGGCCTTAGTTGTGCAGAGCAGGCTCTCCTCTCCTAGAGGAGAGACCATCTGGGGCTGAGAGCAGTGGTTCGTAGGTGTGGAAAGTACACGGGACTTGGGATAGACCCGGTCAGATTTCACCAGTTACATGACTCTGGGCCTCATTTATTTCCCCATGTATGGACGGTCATTCCTTCCTACCTAAGAGGACTTCTGGTGGGGTTACATAGTGGCCATAGGTGGGCAAAGGCCCTAACACAGTGCTGAGCCCTTAAGAGATGTGTCGCAAATGTTCCGGTTCCTCTGTGTCTCTGTACAGCCCCTCCACTGGGCCCCATGAGGGAAGGCTGCCCTGGGTGTGGGAAATGCCTGTTCCTCACACGGGTGGCTAATCTATACATCTACGCGATAGTGGGAGGTGAGTTAATGCAGAGAAGGAAGGGCAAACCTCCTTTCCTGCCTGTCTCTCTAACACATACACACTTAGGTCCCGGTCACAGGGTTTAGGTCTCCTGTGCCAGTGACATTCCTGCCATCCTGGGTCCCTTAGCCTCTCGCTTCTCCCGTAAGTTCTGGAAATCAAAGTTCTCACCACCAGGGGAACTGGGCTCAAAGCTATGGAAAACATGGGCCCCTCTGGGTGAGAGTCCCAACACTATGGTCTGCTGCGGGGGAGAGCACTCGTAAATGGAAACCGATTTCCAGGACCACTGAAGACCCCATGTCCTAACTACCTGGCTTGCACTTGAGGCTTTCAGAGGGATGGAGGGAAAACCTCTGCTCTCCGCTGCCGCCTTCCCTTTGCTGCTCTTTGAGGAAGCTGGGAAGCATAAGCTCTCCCTGCAAACTTGCCAGCAGTAGTGGAACTCAGCCTCTGCTGGATGCAGGCTCTGGTTTATGTCTCCCTTTGGGACATCTCTTCTTTATTCAGGACTTCCGGCTTCATTAATAGGTACCCTTAATGCTCTTATCTCGGCATGCCTTCTGGGTTTACTGAAGCATGATGCCAAAGCACATTCTTCCTGGGAAGTTACAGTTCGTTCTGAGGAGGTTTCAGGCTCTTAACTTTGAAACTGCAAAATAAGACTGGACTGGGATCGTGGGAGGAGCAGGGAGGCAGAGGAAGATGGGGTGCGACTGAGCCCATTTTTGAGGGAACCATTTTTCTTTAACAAGGATGAGATGCTGCCCTGAGCTTGTCCCAGTGCATACTTTATATAACAACAATCGATTGCCGTCAAATTTGAGGATGTCATTTGTTGCCCATCTGTGCTTTAGAACTAGTAGCTGTGTCTATAATCGGTTTCACTTTTGATTGAATTTAGAAAAGCCAGTCAAATCAGGTAGAATTCCAGGCAAGTTATAATTTATTCATCCAGGAAGCTTGGGTTCGGTGCCTAAGCGTGTCCCCTCTTTTCAGTTGCTTTTCCTCACTTCCTTTGGCCTCCACTGCCATCACCTGGCCAAGCCTCTTGCACCTGGACTATTCCAGTAACCAGTTAATTGGGGTTCCTGCTCCTCTGCTGACCCCACTCCTCTGTCCTTTATTTTCAAAGCAGCCAGAACAACCTTTTGAAAACAGCCTGTGTTGCTCCCTATTTAAACCTTCCCGTGGCTGCCCACTGCATGTAACATAAAACGCAAGTCCCCTGCCATGGCTTGGGAGGTCCTGCGTCGTCGTTTGGCCTCTGCTCTCTGCCTGATGTCATCCCACATTACCCCTTTCTCTTCCAAGCAGGCTCCGGTGGCTCCTTTTGTTTTGTTTTTCACAACTTCAGGTCCTCTCTTTCCCACCCCCAAGACTTTATCTTGGCTGCTCCCTTGCTCAGAATACTCTTGGCTCTTCCGGTGATGCTTCCTTCTCCTTTTACCCTCAGGGAAGCCTCCCTGACCCCCCGCCCCCAAACCATTCAGTCACTACCTCATGTCCACTCTCTACCCTTCTCTCATAATACACCACATGCACTGAAATTGTCTTGCTTATAAATGTGTTAACTTGTTTATCATCCATCTCACGAGGCTTGTGGGTAAGTTCGTGACTTCAGGGCCGCACCTGATTGTCTACTGAATTCCTGGTACCTGGCACAGTACCTGACCTAATGAGTGAGTGACTGTGCAGCAAACTACAGGAGCATGTCTTCTGAAATGGAGCACCTATATTTGGAGTATAAGGAGACCTCCTCCTTACTTCAGCTAAGCCAGCAATACAGCTCCTCCTCCTGCCAACTGTTGCAAGGATCTTGCTCCAAGTATACTGTTGTTATACTGGTTATGCCGATTTGTGGCATCTTTCTCACGCTGTATTTCTCACATCCTCTCTGAGATCCTGATCTTGTGGACAGGCTCTGTAGCTGCTGAAGAACCCGACTCCGTTGCCTTATGCAGGAGGTATGACCCCACCCTCCAAAACACATTGTGAGCCAATGTGTTCTTTACAGTGAGTCTAACAACCATTTCCAAGAAGACTTTCTTCATTATCAAACACATTATAGGATGTGCTTTGTGACATCTCTGCTAAAAATGACTGTGGTAGGTCCGCAAGGAATTTGGCCTCGTCCTGTACTCTTGATGGTATGTTCCTCTTGATATTGTTCCCAACCTTTTCTCTTATGCCTTCTTTGTTGGGTTTTGAGATACCTTAAGTGCCAGTGGCATTCTTATGGGGTGACTGGAGAGAAAATCACCCACATCCTTTCTCTCTGCTTATGAATCTGCATCTTGGAGTTCCCTTAGCTTTATAGCCACAGCTCTGTGGCTGAGGGAGTTAGCCACAGACTAGTGCTGCTTTTATTTGGTGCCAGCTATATGCCAACACAGCTACTGTTTCCTGACTTCTTTGGAAGCCAGTTCCTCAGAGGAGAGCTAGTACATTTTCATCCCCCTGGGGCCAACTGGATTATAGACACTTGATCTTTGTGACTGCCCTTGTTTTAGCTTTAGTGGGGGGCATCTCCCCTCAGTCCTATCACATCTGATTGGAAGAGAAGAAGCCTATGATTCTGCATATTATCCAGAAACGTTTATCCCCATCTCTACACTAACAGGAAGGGAAGTAAGTTGCTCATTCTATCTTCAGTATCATTTATGTTCATGAATATTCACAAGGACCCAAAATAAACAAGTATTTTTAAAAAGAGTATATCCACATACTAACATTTTTCCCAGTTAACATTTCCCAGTTATTCATTTTTTTGAAAAATTATTTGCCTTTCTCCTCCCCCAACTCTAGGATTATATATATTAAAAAGTGCATTTAGATAAATAAATTCAACTAAAAACAGCCATTGAAATTAATGATTTAATTTAGGAGGTGTCACTCCATCTTTCTGCCCTACCCAGCACTCTGTGGAGTAAGTAGGCATGTTCAGTGTTCCTTTTCCAAACTCAAGAGTGTAGCAAACGAGGTTGAATACCTTGCCCAGTGCCACAGTCTGCAAAAGGCTATTGAAATCCATCCAACAATCTTCTTGTAAGAGGCCAAGAAGAAAAGTGGGACAGAACATTATTTAAAACGAATTGTGAACATTCTCAGAGATATCTCATACTATCCTGATAAGCCAAGTAGATTAGATACTTGACATTCCCCAGAAATATATTTGTAAGGCTTGATTTAAATGCATGTCACCCAAGCTTAGTCTTTCTTACACCATATTCATATTTTTGCCATATTTGTCTACCACTCATGTTGCTTGTTTATTTACTAGTGTTTTTCAAGTTTACTATTTAATTTGAAGGAATTAATTTATAAAGGAAACTGTTCCAACTATAAATGCAAAAGCAGTATCATTGGGCAAATAGAAAATAATCATAGCAATAAATATGTAACTATTAAAATAAGATGTTTACCAATGTGCAGTCTAAAATCTTACAGAGCATACTACCAGTGGTTTGAAGGAAATCTCGCTCTTATTGACCAGAGGGGAAGGAATACAGACTAGGGAAAGGAGGAGGATGTATCAAAGCTCACAGAATGGGCATGAAGTTTTAGTTTAACTCTTAGTTCTGAGTTTGACACCTTGTAAGTGTGGTGAAAATTTTTCTCAGTTGCAGATCTGCTTTTGTTACCCAGCTTTGCTCTGGGGCAAATGTTGGTGATTATTTCTTTTCCCAGCACATGATTTTATAGTTACTTTGAGCCATCCTGGGCATGGGCACTGCTGGGTAATACATACTCCAATCTATCAATTCCACAGACTAGTGACTTTGAGGTTCTCTGGGAAGGTGTCTGTTTAGGTTGAGCCAGCTTCAAGGATGAAAATAAATCTGTATCTTGGGTAGATTCATGTAGTAGCATGCTCCTATGACCAGAGGTAAGTGTTAAACTGCATATAGATAATATGATACATAGTTACTGAGCTTGAAAGCAAATTAAGGACTTAATCAGCTGAGGTTAGTCCAGAATCTAGGAACTGTTTGAGGCAACTCAAGCAGGAAGGGATTTATACAGGCGTTTGTTCACACACAAAATTGTTGGAAGGACAGAAGGTTAAGGGTGCAGTTGAACTCTTAGTTTTACGACCACACCACCATAGCCAAGATCTAGAGGGCCTATTAGGCTGGGGCTGTTACATTACCTACTTCTCCTGCCCACTTAACCACCTGCGTCTGACTCCCATGAAGCTGATGACCAAGATGCTGAAACCTGGAGTCTGGCTTCCACAATCATTCCCATCTATTGTAATTTGCTCGCCAGCCTCCTCTGACTCACTGCTGCCTTCCAGACCTCGTGCAGGTACAACTCACTGGCAGAACCTGAATCACACCCAGAATCCCAGCTGCAAAGGAGTCTGGAATATGCTTTTAGGTTCTGAAGTATGGAGGTGGAGGAGAACATAGGAGGGGGCAGGAATGAATGCCAAGTGCTGATAACAATATAACCACTAGGAGATAAGACAGATACCTAACCAGGGTAAGTGTGCAAATCCCAGCTACATAGATATAAGCAGTGAGTACCACAGCAGTCACAGGAAGGAGAGAACAGTGTTGGCTTGATCTGGACCTCGCAGAATTCTGGTTAGGGTGTGTAGGGGGCTGTGGTAGGGAGATTCTTGGTCAGGAAAAGTCAGAAGTGGAGTGATACAATACTACCAACCTATCTCCTGGCATAAAGTCTTAAAAATCTCCTATCTCCCTTTTCTTGAAAGCTCGTTAGGTTCTATGCCTTATACTGAAATTGTTCAACGTGCAGTGTCCCAGTTCCTCCTCTGAATGTTATTTCTCCCTACATTAGCCTCAGAGAGACTTAGGAACCCCTCCAAGGTCACACAGCTATGAGACAGCTGAGCCACAATGCTAAACCCAGGTGAGCCTGCCACTAAGGCCAGCGAGCCCAGTTGCTCAGCCACACTGCCTCTCTGTGGGAGGCAAGGAGAATGGAGGTGAGAGCAAGGCCAGGATATGATGAGCGATGAACGCAGGCTAAGGATCCTGGACTTGACCTCAATGAGAAGAAGGGTCACAGGAGGTTGAGAGCGGGAGAGTGATGTGTTGGAGGTGTGCAGATGGTCTAGCAGCAGATGTGAGCTTGCCAGACACAAGTAAAGGCCCTGGGGCAGAGAGCGGCTAGAGACAGAGCAGTATAGGAGATTTTTGTTCCTTTGAGTTTTTTCCCTTCTTTTTCATTGGTTTTTCAGAGGGGGTGACTCTTTCCCTAACAATTCCTGAATCCCAGGTTATTTAAGGCTTTTGGTCAGTGAAACAGGTTCCTTCTGAAAAGCATTTTTCCTTTACTCACTGATAGTTTGATCAATAGCAATGACTAAGGGTCACCTTTCCAACACAGATCATTCTCTGTTTTTCGTTTTTGTCCTCTCTTTTCAGTGACTTGACAGTGACATTGATGACTTATGTTCCTACCTGAGCTGCTCCCGTCATGGTGGTCAGAGGCAGTGGGTCACTCTCTGTGGAAACAGACAATGAAATGTGCTGGTTCTGGTTGAAAGGGGACAGTTCTAGGACAGTGGATGAGTTTTCGAATCAGAAATACCCAGTTTGAGTGCGTATGTTGTCACTTTGTTTTTGGGACTTGTCAGACTTGAACAACGGGCTTACCTCTCCTGAGCATCAGCCTCTTGCGCTATGAAAACAATGCTCGAAGGCGGCTGTGTGATGCATTCCTCATGGTGGGTGTGCATAGGATAGGAGTCCTGGAAATATTGTCACCTTCCCTTTTCAGCTTTTTGAGATATATGGGAGGTGGTTATGACCAGCTAAAATCAGTTGGTGTGAACCTGGTCCTAATGAATTAGCAGTTAAGGCTTTTCTCTCCTAGTGAACCTGGTGTGACTCCCTCCCTCTGGTCCCTAGCAGAGGCTGCAGGGTAGAAAGACACACATTCCAGACCCATCCAGGACAAGGGCCAATGAGCCAATCCTGGATCATGGTAGCCTCCCAGTTAAAAAAGTCCACACCAAATGCCAGTTGATGGTGTTTGAATTCATCTAGAAGAGGCAGTGTACCCACTTACTCCACTTAGAATGTGTCTCTTCCTTTCTGTCATTGGTGAAGTGCGCTCCCTTTTCAATTGAGTGAAACTCTCTGATGTGAGTTCCTCGACAACTCCCACTTCTCTTCCATTGCAAAGAGCTTGAGGCTTTTGCAATTCTCCAAGCATCTGGCCTGTCTTATCCAAATGACATTTGGAATTTTAATCTTCTAGTTATGGGTTTTCATAAATCTGGTTTGAAATCATCACTGCCAATCTCATCTGCTGTGGGAAAATGGCTTTAAAAAGATGTGGGGAGAGGGTGGTTTGTGCATTTGTGGGGGAGACTAGAAAGCGCATGGGGCATTGTTGGAAGGGAGGCTGTGGAGGGGAGTTGGCGCTCATCCCTGACTGTGGCCCCAGTGTTGCTGTAGTGTAGCTCTGCTTCGGAAGCCTGGATTGGGGCTTTGGGTCCAGAACTCGTGCTGTGTTGGGTCCAGAACTCACTCTGTTGGGTATGTTACATAGATTATCTCATAGCTCCCTTACATGATTCCCATTGTACAGAGAGAGAAAAACTGAGGTTCAGATATATTAAATAACTTGCCTGAGGTTACCAAGAGGAAGGTAGAGAGCATTTTTAAGTCTTGGTTTAACTGACTTCAAAGCCTGTAGCCTTTCTGGAACACCTGGCTCCCTCCCATTAATCTGTGGATTCTTGGAAGCAAAATCCCCAAATGCACAGATCTGAAATACTGGGGCTGCCCCAGCTGGCATTCTGTTAACCCCTGTGGCATCTGGCTGTCTCTTCTACTCCACTCAGGGAGTGATGAAGGAGGTTAAGGTGGGAGAGGTGAGAACAGCCTGGACCCTGAAAGACTTTGCCAAGGTCTCAGGAGTTGGGACTTCATCTCAAGGGTAATGGGTTGATATAGAAAGTTTTAGCAGGGGAGTTGTCTGAATCAACTTTAGCAGTTAGTGAAAGCTGACTTGAAAGCATTCCTATGCTCATGTGAATTCCCAGAGACCCTAGTGTTACACTTCCAGGACCCCAAGGGTCCTAAGGCCCCAGGTGGGGAACTACCAGCAGAGAACATTTTTATAGGGTTTTTGAAAGGTGAAGAAGAGTCAAGAGGGTATTCCAGATTACAGATCTTCACTGAGCCAATTCTGTAAATATCCCTGTCACTGAAACTCTCTGCTAAAATGCAGCAACCCAGGCAGGTAGAGCAAACCACTCAGTGGGTCTCAGGGTGGACAGGCAGCATGTGCTTTGGAATCAGTTGCCCTGTACAATGATTCTAGCATCTTCCAGGATTGATCACCTGAGGTGCTGGGCTGCAGCTGGCCAGGACATCTGTGCTGGTGTGGGACAGAGGGGAGGCTGGACGATCCCCCTTGAGCTTCAGAAATTCTGTCCCCTGCCTCCACCAGGACAGTCCTGCGGAGCCTCTGCAGCCGTAAGGGAACAGAGTCACAGCTGCGGCTGCCAACACAGCAAGAAGAGGGCAGGGATGGGGTGCTCTTCAGATCCCCATTTCTTTGTCTCCCCCCTGCCTTATTCCACATACACTGGCCAGAGCACCAGAGCCTAGCGAGACTCGACTTTGTGGGGACTCAAGCGACTTACAGCAGCTGAGAGGAGGCTGGAACACGTTCCTCTTCAGGAGAGTAATTTGGTGGAGAAATTGTTTTAACTGCCTGCTTCTGGGTTTCAGCCCAGGGCCTCAAACTTGGATAGAAAAGCATATCTTGGCAGCTTCCTGGAGCCCAAGGGAGTCCCTCATCTTTTACACACTTCGATTAGTGCAGGTGTGACCTTCGTGATGGTTTCACTGTGCTTCCCCTGATCCCCCACCCCCATCTCTGCTGCTGTGCCTCTGTCCTCCCCCCAGCTTGCCTGAATGTTCCCTTGGCAGAATAGCGTGTGCTGTCCTCACAGCAGTTCTGTACGGAGAGTGGCCCTGGGCCCACTTCTGACAAGCTCAGGTTTTGTGGATCCCTGGGTGTTCCAGCTTTTGGGGGTGGTCCACAGCCTCACAAAGGGAAAGAGAGGGTCCCAGCTGGTTTGCAGGCAAGGCTGTCCCCTCCTAGGCACATCTGTAGGTTACCTAGATATTCTCAAATCCTCAGGGTTTGAGAAGCAAAGAAAACTTCCGTTTTTCCCATCGTATTACATGTGAATTAATTTAGGGTAGATGCCCTGAGACCTGCTCAGTAAATTCTTCTCCTGACCAAATTGTTTTACTCTGAAAATCCAGGCCCTGAACTGATCTTAAACCAGGTAATCCTGGGGTATAAGCTTAGTGTGACTCTAGCTTGGTGGCTTGTAGACTCCTTGTCTTTCTCAAAGGAGAGAGCAAAAAGGAGGGAAAATGGTGTGCCTGTGTGCGTGCATGTGCGTGTGTGTAGGTGAGTTTGTATGTGTGCGTGTTTATGTCCTGTGGAACCTCTTAGTGCTTTCATTGCACTGTAATTAAAATATATGAGGGTGTTTGAAAGCAAAGTCGGGGTCTCCAGACACCTGGGATCCCAGCCTGATCTCTAGCCTTTGGTAATTTATTTAAGCGCACAGCTTCAGAAAATTTCTCCATCTTAGACAAAGCATGAGGCCAAATGAACATTAGGGTCTAACCTCAGGACCCACATATATTCCTTAATTAGTGTCTAAGTTTCATCGTGGAGTTATTATGGCTGCAAATTTCAGAAGCACAAAAGAGGAATTAATTTTTTCATGGTGGTTTTCTTTTTTAACCCCTGAAGTAACCTTATAGTTTATTTTTCCTTGTCTGATTGCAATCTCCCAAGTTGCTGACAGTTTCCCTTTGAAATGAGTCAGCTTTGATCAGGGCTATGGCAGCCAGACAGGTCATTTTTACCGTCTGTGACTTAGTCCAACCAGTTTGGCAACAGCAGGGTCCTATTGGGCGTGGGGAGTGGAAAATGGGGACACCAAGTCAGCCTGTGATAAGTTGCCCTGCCCCCTGACTATGGACAATGGGCTGGTGCCTTCCCCCTGCACCCATTGGGTCTTCCTGGGGCCACTCCCTGTGTGAGCCCTGGTGCCGTGGCAATGAACCTTTTGCTGCCACTCCTTGACACCTCTCCCTTTGCTGTGTCTTCCCCAGGCCCAGCATTCCTCCAGATTGTTAAATATTTGTCTTCATTGCCTTCTGTTTTCCTTTTCTCGTTCGTTCTCCTGACTTCTCCTCAAAGAGTGCTTCCATGGCTGTTCAAGATCTGTGTCTTCCCAGTAGAGGACAGTACTGAGCTCCATCAGTGGAGTTACAGTGTCAGCCACATGGATGTTGGTAGCCCTGCATAACATGAACCAGGCTGACCACATTGGGGACTGTTTTAGCAGGATGTGATGGGGCTGAACTATATACCCCTTTTCTGGGATGGCAACTAAGAGGTCAGCCTCTGGCACGAATCTGTCTGCATTTGGATCCTGATACCATCACTTACTAGCTCTGTGACCTTAGGCAAGTCACATTACCTGTAAGCATCAATTTTTTCAAAATGTAAAATGAACAGTATAATAATCCTGAACTTGTTGCTGTGAAGATTCAATCAGAAGTGCCTATACATCTCATAGTATAGTGTATGGCATGTGTTTAATAGATAAGAGCTAAGACTGTTGCTCTTATTTTAACCATTATCACTGCCATCATTGTCCATCATCGCCCTCTGTCTGGAGGAGAATAACTAGGGTGTGGGAGAATCAAAGCCTTGCTCTGTGAAGAGTATTTACAGGAAAGTTA
Source organism: Manis pentadactyla (assembly GCF_030020395.1). NCBI lineage: Eukaryota > Metazoa > Chordata > Mammalia > Pholidota > Manidae > Manis > Manis pentadactyla. The sequence continues at coordinate 59,084,694 of NC_080027.1, forward strand.
AATACTTTTATCATATAAAGACTCCTGAGGAGATACTATGCTGCCTTCTATCTCTGAAGGACTGAAAGGGTTCATCTCTGGGGTTCTCCTCACCAAACTTAAGATCATAATCCAACTTAATAGAAAGAATAACTTTTTAAGGTAATGTCACATGGCTTCCTTAGGGCTTAGGGAGGTCTTCAACCCTGGAAGTTTGGGGAAACTAGGCATAGGGGGGTCTGTGCATCAGAGAGAAGGGAGGTTAGGCAAGAAGACTGTCTGATTCTTAGTTCCAGGCCCTTGCTGTTTGCTTTTCAGGAAAGGTTGCCTACCAGAACATGCCACATTTCCTATTTTTATAACGACTTTTACTAGCAATTGCTGAGGCCTTCCCCTGACCACCTGTGGTCTGTGGACTGGCTTATTATTGTTACTGTCTTTTAAACAAGACAATGGCTATGCTCTTAATTTGGGTTTGGGTGAATGATTCATTCAGAATACTTAAGCAATTAGGCCTCATTGTACTGGCTAGGCTCGAAGTAGTATGTCAGTGTTTATCCATCTTGGGGATGGTTTTGTGGGAACAAGAAAGAATCAGTGGAGACAGGCGTTTGCTGGAGTTTTGCTCTCCCAGACAAATAAGCCTGCTCGGAAAGCCTGAGTTAAGCGAATTCAGAATATGTATTCATTTGCAAGAAGCCAGTAAGCCTAACTAGAGGACACAGACAGAGGCGAGCAGCCCTGTCCTCTGTTGTCATTTTGATCACAGAAAGAAAAGTTTCCTTTCCATTCCTCTCCAGGTTTGTCATGTCCCTGTGCAAAGATGGTTGTGTATTCCAGGCTGGGTTTATTTTTACCAGCAATACAGATGTTTCTGCTTTTGTGCAAGATTTCATTAAATCTCAACCAGTGGTTTACCCTGGCAGGAGACTGCCAAGGTTAATATTTCTGCAGTACATTCCCTTCTGTTCAATTCTTGGCACCAAAAAACCCGAGGTGGGCATATTGTGCGGGTGCCGTATATCAAACTGATACAGTGGAATCACCACTGCATCTGCTTAACTCAGACAGAGCCTCCAGTTGCACAAAGAGTGTCAGCTTTGTCCTGGGAGCCAAGCAGGGGGATGTCTCCTCTGGTGAGTAAGAGTTGACCCTTCAGTGTCCCTCTCCAGCCTCAGAGGCTGCCACAGCTACTCGGTTTAGGACAGGCAGAGGGCAAGGGAGCATTTGGCAGTGTGGAATGTTACGTCCTTCTAAATCATGTGGGGAATGGTGGGAGCAGAGTTTCATGATGGAGATGTTGTAAGGATGAACTGAGATGCTGCATGTAATTAACTGAGGGAAAGCAGGGTGCCTGGCACAGGAAACGGCTCATGCAAGGGAACTGTCATGAATACTCGGGAGCTACCCAGGGGCGGAGGATAAGGTACAGGCTGAGGAGGCCCCTCACTCTTCACTCGGCTTTTGTCGTGGAGAAACTTTGTACAACAGAACCAGTTCTTCTACCTGTGAGCACACAGGAGCCAAGTTAAAAATAACAGCAGCCCAACTTGTTTGACATGTGTTTCCTCTGCCTCACCCCATCTGTGGCTTGCGGAATTGGGAAATGGTCAAACAACATGAGCCTTGTCTAGGAACGTTTGGCAAGGGTAAGGAGAGCTTGAAGGCCAGGGGCAGGGACTAAGGACAGGAGAAGAGTGAGATGCTACAATGTGATCTGTGTGGCCACTGGGCCTCGTGACTTTTACTACTGACTTTCTGAATTTAGGTCTGCTGGTTGGGTCAGAGTGAGAAAAGCCAGACCCCACAAGGTTCAGGGTGTGTGTGTGTGTACATGTCTCTCCTGTCATCTGGGTGAGAGTATGTAATGTGCTATACTAGCTTTTTAGATTCCACTGGAGAAGGGAAAATAGAATAATTACTTATTTTCAGTTATGGTTTCACCCAACGTATGTCTAGTCATCTAGGATTCTTTTAATCGGTGCTCTGCAGACCATCCCTCTCACACACCAAGTGCAGTGATGGTTGTGTGATTCCTCACCTTAAGTCTTGCAAGGTATCCACGTGCTTTGTGAATCATCAACAAAAAATAGTGTCTGTTGACTCCACTTAAAATGCAAGATAGACTTTATTCCAATCTTGAGATCATCAGTTATCAGTGGTCAAATCTGTGAATGGTGTTGTGGGAGGAGCACTCTATTAATCAGAATATTGTGATAACGAGGACATCCCATTTCCTGGCTGTACTGGATGACAAATAACATAGTGGATAATGTGTTCCCTCCTGGTTTCTTTGTAATCCATTAAATCCATCCATCCTTCTTTCTGACTTCCTTTCATCCATCCATCCATTCACCCGAGAAACACTTACTGGCACTTGAGTTTGCACTGAACTTGCAAGGCAATGCGGAGATAATGCCCTCAGAGATCTTAAAATGTAAAATAGGAGTCAGGACACTTAAGTACCTGAATGAAAATCCCATGGGTAATATTTAGGGAGAAGAGTAGTATTTGAGCCAACTGCTCTTGGAGAAATACACAGGATCCCAATTTGCAAAGACTTTACATTCCCCCTGCAGGAGTTAAGGCCCAGAGGCTGGAAAAGTGTTTTTTGTTAAGGAACCACCAGTAACTGCACTGAACTGAAGTGGAGGGCAGCTGGAAATCAGGGGCACCTGCTTAAGTAGCAGTTCTGGGAAATCAAGTTCAGGATTTGGGACTTGATTTGGCACTAGAGAATGCTTTCACAGCAGGTGTGGCCAAGGGAAGAGGCCCTCACTTGAACCTGGACACAAGTTGATAGAGTCTGAGAGGTCTGCCACTTTTTGAAGATTAGGTGTTAGTGGAGAGACGGAGCAGGCTCACTGAACGGGTACTGGCTGACTCGGTAGAGCCAGCCATGTGTGGCACCAACTACATTGCCTCCTTTCATGGCTTCAAACCTCTCCTTACTTTTCAGTTTTTCTCACTGTCACTGACAATTTTCCTGCTGTCTTCAGACATTCCTGTAAGACCTGCATTCCAGCCTCACCTCTCAGCCCTCTAGGAATCTGGGAGTTTAGAGAGAGGGGTTCAGCCTCCATGACCTCTTCTATCTTTGGAATCTGTCCCTTGGCTATAAATAAGGCTGTTGCTTAGTGCCAGTATTGATGGTATTTGCAGCTGGCCTCTGGGAGATGTACTCAGATGAATAACCCGTTTTCAAGAGAACATGGCCATTAGGTGACAGCTATTTATGGTCCCTATTGACTAAGGCCAAACCTGAACTGACACTGACATTAAAATTTCATGTGCCGTGAAGCTGCTGTTCCTTATCAGGCTGTCTCTTTTCATTTATTTGAAATATCTAACCATATTAATCTAGGTTCTTCAAAAAGAGAAGCTGCAAAACCTTGAGGGCCTCTTGTGTTCTGGCTGCTGGGATTTCCTCGGCACACCTCTCCTCCCCTCAATCCCTTCCAAACCAGGGTACGCACCTCTCCATTTCATAGAAGAGAACAGAGTGTCAGCCACCAGGTCAGTGAGTGAGTGACAGAGCCGGAATTCGGCCTGCCTTCTGCCTGGAATCAAAGGCTGCACAACATCCATGAAACTGTGCGTGTCTGATTGCTGAACCTGGACTGTCACTCCAGAAGGTTTTATTTATTTTGTCCCCTGACAGTTCAGCCACTTGGAGTTCAGTAGTTGACTGAACATGGCAATTTTTAAAAGCCCATTCCTGCTGAATTTGCCTTGGTAGACATAGTGTTTCATAGAGTTTCTTTCCTACATCCTTATATGCAAATAAACAAGGCCCTGAAATGTCAGGCAAGATTTCTTCTGGCTTTATATTCTAATGTACTTTGTAGGTGGCTGAATTCCCCAGTGAACATCTCATTGGAAAATATTCCTTTCCTGAATTCTGTTTGTCCCTCAAAGGATATTATATAGTACATGATAAGCATTTCTCCATTGCCCTGACATGAAGTTCTGTGTAGGAAGTTATCCCCCATCGGTCACCTCTGCTGTCATCAGATGCCTTTCATCTCAAGTACCTGCACTTCTTCAACTCAAACTTGGAGCATGATCAGGCCTGGGGCCAGGGGAAGGAACGTCTTGATCTCTACATTCATGTTGATTCTTAGAAGGAAGAAGGTACGGTGGCTAAGAAACTGGTCTTTGAAAGCAGATGCCCTGAGTTAAATGTCAGCCCTGATTCTTGTTAACTGCTCACTGTGGGGCCTTGGGCAAATAATGTCTCTAAATCTCAGTTTTCTTACCTTTAAAAGAAAGATTCATTTCTGAAGAGTGGGTAGGGAATTGATTTTAATATTCTCATATCGTTTTTGTGTACTACTGTGTGCTAATACTTTGAGAGATTAGAAAAAAAGCAATGCTAGAAAACAGAAGGAATGAAATAGCAGTAGACTCATAGACATTGAGAAGGGACTAGTTTAGTGGTTACCAAGTGGGGGAGCTGGGGGGGAGGGGGAAAAGGGGTACAATAATTTACAATGACAATGTAAGTTGGTCATGGAGATGGTAGTACAGCATGGAGAATACAGTCAATGATTCTGTGACATCTTAATATGTTAGGAGATAGTAACTGCACTAGAGGAGGTGAGGATTTAGTAATATGGGTAACTGTTGAACCACTATGTTGTATATTTGAAACCAGCATAAGATTGCATATCGATACTTTAATAAAAAAAAAAGAAAAAGTAAAAGCAATGCTGGAGACCCTCCTTTGTGGGATGTACTTAATAACTATGCTGTCCCATTTACCCTTTAATATAGATTTTCTAAATACTAAGAAGTAAAGTGAGTGTTGATGAAATGCTCCTCCTTCCTCCTTTCAGAGACAAGTACCCATATATCTATAAGCAGAGCATGATCTGATCGCTCGCGGCCCTGCCTGGGCATCAGAAGCCTCTAGAAAACTTTGAAAAGAACAAAAAGACAAACGTGTGTGGGTCATGCAAACCTACTTGAATCAGTCTTCAAAGGGGTGGGGCCTGAGCATTTGTGTTTTTTAAAAACTCCCCAAGGGGACTCTGACATGCAGCTAGAATTGAAATTACTCATGTAACCATGTGTGGATTGTGGACAAACCTGGTGAGGTTTTTTCTTGCCACTGGATGAAGGCTCTCAAAGCCCATAGCCTTTCTGCTCATTCATAGAAGGCCCCATGGTCACAATAATTTGCAAGGATAGTCTCAAATGAGAAATTAGAATATCCCGCTCTACAGTACTAATCAAAGCTGCAAACTTGACTTCCCATCAGGACCCTGCGGAGGGAGAGTGAAAGCAGTCAGCCCTCCTCCATTCCACTACGCAGAGGAGAAAGATGCCTACTTCCTAAGCTGGTATCCTGCTTTGTGGAAAGCTGAGTCTTCTTTTTTGGGACACTTTAAAGATCCCTTCTTAGGACCCAGGATGAACCCTGATGTGCACTCTCTCCAAGGAGACATTCAAATCTCTTCCCCAGTGGTGGGGGCTGCAAGCCAACCCCAGCCTGTGTCTCCTGACCCCACCGCTGGAGCCATCAGCCGCCTTCTCCCTCTGCCTCTGGAGTCTCAGGCCAGGAGTTAGATCTCAGACCACAGTGCCCAGAACTGCAGGAATAGTCACCTCAGGCTCCCCAGTGGCCCCCCTAAAGCACCCCTCCCAGGTTTGAGTGGTGGGTGGAGGGGGTGTGCATAGCACAGTGTTTTCCAACCATACTTTGCCCTGAAAAAGTCCTCTCCCACCACACTTTCATCTCCTTTTAGATCTTCTCTTGGATGCAGCACAAAAAGTCTTTGAACCTGCCCTTCACTACTCCTTTCAAATCCTAGATTTTGCACATTTGTCCCATGCTTACTTTGGTGCCAGGCTTAGAAGCAGCCCGTTCTATCATGCGTAGTTATCTGTATATTGGCCAGTGGCCTGGGCTATCAGGTCAGACGGGCATGGTTTTGAGACCTTCAGCAAGTGTTTTTACCTCTCTGAACCTTACATTCTTCATGAGTAAAATGGGACTAGTTATAGAAAGTAACTCTAAGATTGTGGGGAGTGAATGTGACAAGTGCATATGTAGGGCTTAGTGCCTGACAGGAAGTGCTTGGGGTACCCATTGCCCAGCTCAGTTCAGCTAAAACTGTAGCCATCAGAGCTGCGTTCTTTAAAACTTCATTTGATGTTGGACAGCCATCTGTAGAGGGTCTGAGTCACCACTGCTTCACAAAGAAACACTCCTCTGGCGCAGCCAGTTCCTTGTCTAGAAGCCACCAGGGGAAGGTCTCATTGAGAACTGCTCACAAAAGCAGGGTGACAAGAACTAACTGAATTAAGCAAGTTATCGGTCAGTAGAAAATGCAGTTAGATTTACATCTATGAAGCAGATGGCCAGGAGATGATTAAATTAGTTTTATTATGTTTGGGGAAATTAATTTGTCACTTTATTTTTTTGTTTTGTTTTCTTTTGTTTTATAAAATATGTGATTTTATCTCTGGCAAAAGTGATTTGTTGAAAGAGTTTATCATTTCATAGAAAACAAGGGATGCAGTAGAACCTTGAAAAACCCTTGCCATCTAGTTGCCTATTAAGAGTCAGTACAATTATGTAGAATGTGTCCAAGAGAACAGAAATGCTGCCACCTATTGCTGGTAAAAGCTGGCTTATGTTTCCAATCAGATAGAGGAATTTTTTTTCCTTTAAAAAAGCTTCCAGATCATGGGCCATTGAGTACTAAAATCATTTTGGAAACATTTTTACCCTACTGGACTTCTTAGGATCTGGTGTTTTCTATTTTACGCTGATAATTACAATGTCTCACGTCACTTTTGATCTGGTTAACTTGAGGGACCCTCAAGCATTTTGATTCCTTTTAAAGGTGAGGAAGAATCAAATGCGGTATCTTTAAGAACAAATGGGATCTTTTGAGGCAGGGCTCAGGGTTGTTAACTGGGAGATTCCCAACAATTATTCTTGGGGCACAAATACTTCTTTCATGGCCGTTTTGAAAGGATCAAAGCACAACCTGGAGTTTTGAATGGCTTCTTTTTTGTTAAGTCCTTTTATCCCTAACAGTTACTAATGAGCGTTCTAGGAAATTCACTCATGCAGGAAGAGTTTCTTGTGCATAATAACTAGAGCATAAACTTTATACATATACCCATGTATGTTGTGTGTGTGTGTGTGTGCACAAGTGAACGATGTTTCTGAAATTTTGTGGTCTCAAACATAACTTCAGGCAAGGCATTCTGCCCTTGAAATGACTAAATCCACATGTTATCCAGGGGTGTTTGGGAGTTCAATTTTCAAACTGTCTGCACACTACTCTATAGAGTTGTGGAGCTTTGTATTTTATCTTTTTTAATAACCTTTTTATTTTAGAGTAGATTTATATTTATAGAAAAGTTGTTAAGGTAATCCAGAGAGCTCTCATATACCCCACATCTAGTTCCCCTGTTGTCAGAACTTATATTACTGTGGTACATTTGCCAAATTTATTATTTTAAACCAATATTTAAAAATTGTCATGAATTAAAGTGCAGATGTTCAGATTTCCTTAGTTTTTGTTTTTTTTAATCTAGTAATCTTTATCTGTTCCAGTATCCCATCTAGCACACTTTACCTTTAGCTGTCATGTCTCCTTAGCTTCCCCTTGGCCATGACAGTCTTTCAAACTTTCCTTGTTTTTGATGACCTTGGCAGTTTTGAGGAGCACTGGTGAGGCATTTTGTAGCATGGGCCACCCACTTGAGATTTATCTGATGCTTTTTTCATGATTAGACTAGGATTGTGGGTTTTGGAGAGGAGAACCACAGAAGCAAAATGCCATGTTCATCACATCATATCGAGGGTTTATGCTCTCAACATGATTTACCGATGGTGATGGTAATCTGGCCCATGTAGTGCTTGCCAGGTTTCTCCTCTATGAAGTTACTCTTTACCCCTTTCCATGCTGTTCTCTATGCAGCTCACATTTTAGGAGTAGCAATTCCTGCTCCACTTCCTTGAGGAGGGAATTTCTACGTAAATTATTTGGAATTCCTTTTGCACGGGAGATTGTTCTATTCTCCCCCTTCATTTATTTATTAAGTCATGTATTTATATCAGAAAGGACTCATGGATATTTGTTTCCTACTTCAGATTTTAATCCAAAATTACTTTTTTGCTCAAATTGTTCCATCTTTGGCCATTGGTAGCTCTTTCCATAATCTCCTGTACCCCTTTGGCATTCCCCCATCAGCGTGTTTTGGTGTGGGGACACATCCTTCCCTTCTGGAACTACATTATGCTCCAGGCCCATCTTAAATACTTCCTGTCTCCGTCCAAGTGTTAGCAGTTTTTCCAAGGAGCACTGGTTCTTTGATGAATGGTATTAGAACCAAGATGTGGACACTGAGTGTCCTTGTTGCTACTGGGGTGTCATTGTTTTTAGACCATTTTAGTTGACGGAAAAAGGAAATAAATGTGTGTGTACTAACTCATGTATGAACATATATCTATAAATGTTGTACATAGATTAAAGTAAATGGTTGTTTTTAGATATTTTTAGTTGACAGAACAAGGGAATAAATGTCCTATACTTAACCCATATATATACATATATCTATAAATATTGTATCTAAATGAAATTAAGCATTTGTTGATACTAACATATTATATGGATCATTATATAGCTTATACCAGTAAACCATATAAACCATATTATCACTTAATTTATAAATTTAGCTTATAATTTCCATAGCTTTTCCAACTCTAAATTAATTACCACTGGATCATTCCTGCATTCTCCCTTTCTTGTTTGTAACCTTCCACTCCAGTGAAGCTTATTAAACATACATGTGCCGGGGCCCCATTTCCAGAGATTGATTTAGATGCTTACCTTGGGCCTGGGCATCTGTATTTCAATAAGCTCTGGACAAGTTGAATAATACCATCGTAGGCTCATGCTGCCATGTACTCATCTTTATCACATTTGGCATGTTTGCCTTCTGACATCTTTTTATAGTATCTTTATTTGACATCCTTACTTGATTAATGTCTATCATTCCCTGAAGACAGTAAGTTCCATGTCTGTTGTGATCGCTATCCCCAGGAAGGGTGCATAGTAGGTATTCAATAACCATTTGCTGGATCCATGAGTGAAATTACACACAGCAATAATGAAGAGGAGAAGAAAAATAGTAAGATTTACTGAACCCCTCCTACATGCCAAATGCCTTCCTAGATGCTTTAGAAATGTTTACCAGTTCAAGGATTTAAGTCAGGTTTGCCTGACCTCAGAATGCAAGCCCTATCTATATGTTATGGAGTTCCTACTGTGGGAAGCCTCTTGTTTCCTGCTTTGCATGTCACTGGATCTCCCACTGGCCCTGATGGAGCTGTGTGGGTGGCCCAGGAGGAGGCCCAAGAGGGAGAAATGGCAGTACCCATTTAGAGTCTCACCAAAGCCCCATTAGGAAATTGACTCCAATTTGGTTTGGGGAGAGGAATGCTTTTTCCTGCCTTTTCAAGCACACAATGAAGGTGACATTGATTTACAATTCAGGGGTTGGAGAAGGGAAGGGAGGCTTCTGTGGGTAGAGAAGATCAATTAAATGATTATCCCAGCTGCTACACACTAATGCCTTTCTTACTGAGTTTCAGAATCAGGAAGCAGAAGGCCACCGCATTTAGCCTTTTACAGGAAATCTAATTGCCAAGTTTGAGATGCCAAGTTTTATTAGATTGAGAAGAGTGGATCTTAGTGGCAGGCAGTTTCAAGCTTATAGAAAGCTTCCCACTGGCCACCTGGAATGCCAGATGACCTCCTCCTCTTCCTTTGTGGGTGCCTTTGCTGAAATTTTATAAATATAGCACTTTTGTAAGTCACATCTTTCTATGATTTTTATCTGTGTTTCAAAGGGCTGGGGTTAGAGCCTGGCAAACCATCACAAATCTTATTGGTTTCCTACCATGTGGGAGGCACTGTGCTCATGGCTGGGGATTCTAGCAGTGAGCAGAACCACAGGTCCCTGTTGTTTTAGTCTCCACCTGAAATGCTCTTCCCCTAGATCAGTGGGTCCCAAACTGTAGTGTGCATGAGAATCACCCAGAGAGACTGTGTGTACCCAGACTGCTGGGGCCCACCCTCCAAGTTTCTGCCTCAGAAGGTCTGGTATGGGTCTTGAGAATCTGCACTTCTAATAGCTTCCTGGGTGATGCCAATACTGCTGATCTGGAGAACCACTGCTCTGAGTCTTTGCATGGCTGTTCCCTTCTTAGATCTCTGATTGTTACTGTCTCAGAGAGGGCATTCTTGATTTCCCTGTCTTAGTATCCCTCCACCCTTCATCGTTCATTCTCCTCTGCATTTTCTTCAAGCATTTCTTATTCTCTGATATTAGCTTATTAGTTTATTGCCATTTTGTCTCTCTCAATCCTCATTCTCAATAGAATAAAGACCCATGCACGCCTTTTCTTGATCACTGTTGACTCCTCTGAGCCTAGAAAGTACCTGTCACAGATTGCATGTTCTATGAATACTTGAGTGAATGAAATAATTCCAAGTGTAATGAGTATTATGAAGGAGGTCAAGGGTGTCGTGGTATGTAACAAGCAGACCTCAGGTGGAGCAAAGGCTTTGCATTCAACCTATGCTGAGCAGTTTCTGGGCATGGCTTATGCCCATGAGGCCTTAACTCTGCACACCAACGTTTTGCCCACAAGGTTCTAGGCTATGGGATTTTTTGGGAGATGGCAGGGGCCCACTCTGGGTTTAGCTTTTCCATAGCCTCTCCATGGTCCTGTCCACATTGAAGAATGGCAATCTCAAGAGCAGACCAGAATTCCGTCAGGCAGGCAACCCCTGCACAGATTGGTGCAGTAAGCTGCCAGGTCCTAGGTGCTTTAGCATGGCAGGAAGGGAGGCCTGAAATGGGTGGCCTCTAATGCCCATCCTTCTGATGTCTACACTGGTCCACTTGCTGAGATCTGGATTCTGGCAGCCATGCAGATGCCCAGTTAGCTTATTCAAAACATCTGCAAAGTTGAATGAAGGCTTACACTTTCTTGCTTTGCAGGAGTGAGACTTTTGGGTAGAAACATGCAGATTCCTTTCCTTCATCAGCCTTTTAGAGAAACAGAAGGGCAGGCACTGTTTTTCCTCCCTTTCACAGAGAGAATTCCGGGCGAACGACAAGACTCGTGTGGGCTCCTGCAGCAGTGCAGACAAAGGTTGTTAGAGCCCAGCTTGAGAAGGTGAAGGCCCGCCAGCCTCCTGCTCCTGTGTGGCCTCAGCAGCTGCTGCGTGGGTGACGTGAAGCTCGCACTGCCCTTGGCCTAGATCTTCCTAGCTCAGCCTTTGCCTAGTGTGCATGAGTGGGGTGCCACCCACTCCCAGGTTTGTTTGCCTGGGGCAGCCAGGCAGCAAAATTTATTTCCCTCGAGTGTGTTATGAAAACAGAAGCAAGGCAAGTCAGATTATTTTGGAGGGCAACAAGAATTTGGAGGGGGAGATGGAGATGGAAGAATTGTAGTAGTCTGGAGTCAGGGCTGAGGGCCAGAGGGCCGCCCAGTGGGCTGGGGTAACATAAGCTGCCACTATTCAGGAGGTGGCCTGTGAAAGAAAATCTCACCACAGCAGGAGCGTGACTTCAGCTAAAATTAACCTTTGAGGCTTCACAACTGCCACAGCGCTTTGAACTAGACACCTCGAGAGGGTGCAGGCCTTTGACTGCCAGGACCTTGGGGCTGTGGGTCAAGCCATGCCTATAAGCATCAATTTATGGGTTCCTGCCCGGGGCCAAAGTCGGGATTCCTGTGGCCATTATAAAGTGGTAAGCAACCTTGAGGGACTCAGGCGAGGTCTCTTGGGAGATGTGATGAAGTTTGTTTGAACTGGGCTTGTGTTTAGAGGTGGTTCCAGTTTATTGTCTCTGCTGGCTGGGACCACCAGTGCTTCCAGTGGGCCTTTCATCTGCCGACTGCTTCGCTGAGCTAGGGGCTGGCTGGGTGTTGCTTTATGTTTCCTGGGCACTCACGGTGTGAGGATACAGAGGTGTGATTTTAGAGCAGGTAGAGAGGTCTGTCTGGAAGTTGTCCATGGCCTGAAAAAACTACAATTGTGTAAACCAAAGGCAGCCATCAGGAGGGGTAGGAGGGTCATGGATGCCAACAAGTGTGGCAAATCTCTGTTTTCTCACTCGTGGGCCTCAGCAGGTGCAAGTGGGAAGAAGATTGATCCCACCGCCACCCGTTAAGGGTTTGAACAGATAAAAGGAGCACTCTGAGGGCTTCACTGCCAAAAGGGTTTGTTCAGAGGCAACTTGCAGTGATTTCCTGTCCCGTGAGCCCCAGGAAGGGCACTGCTGCCCCTGTGGCTTCCCGTTCGCTGTGGAGAATCCGTTTGGGAGCTTCCGCCACAGACCAGAAAGGCAAGACCTCTTTCCCTTTATGCCTTCTGAGCCTTCAGCAGGTTCATGTAACACCAAGGCTGATGGGCAGTCCTGATGCCTGAGGCAGATGTGACAGTCAGAACGGTCAGTTTCTGGAGCTCTGGTTTGACAGTCAAAATGGTCACTTTGCGTTTTGCTTAGCTCTCAAAAAAAGGTTGTAATTTATCCTTTCTCCCAAAACTTACCCTTGACCCTTCCCCCAACCCAACATCCTAGGCAACATTAATATTACAAAGTTTAGTAACGGCTTATTTTCTAGGGAAAAGGGTACTTCTCTTATTTGCTTAGTGATTATTGTGTATAGCTAATCTTGAGAATGGTTGATTGTAAAATCTTTGCTTAGGTGAGATATTCTGTGTTGCCTTTATCTGCAAGGATATGAATGGTGTTGGTATGAATGATGTAGAAAAAGATTCTCTGCACCTTTTGATGACATTTCGAGGCCATTTTCCATGGGAGCCACTGTACTGAGCCCTCTGAATATTTTTACGTGCACTTGTTGCCCCATCCCCTGGGTATGTTGGCTCATTAGAGACGGAGGACTGCTGGGATGTTAGGCACACTGGTGTATCTTTTGCTTTAGAGGTCTAATGTTACCCAGACCAAGTACAATTAATTGAAATATCTGGGTTTATTTTATTTTAGATCTGTGATCTAGGCGCACTGTCCTGTAGAAGAGATTTCTTTTGAGGTAGTTGTTAAAAATAGACACTTCAGTAGGAGGAAGCTATGGTATGTGGTTCTGAGCTTCTGTGAATGCATCCCATGCTGTGTGGGGATTTCCATCTCCTGCTGAACCTGGCTGGATGGAGACAGAACAGTTTCATCCTAGAACTTCCATCCCACCCCCACCATAGCCATCTGGTGGCCTGGCCTGGTTTTTGGACTGAGTTTGAATACCTGGGCTGCAGCGCTGATGCTGATCCTTGTCCAGCCCAACTCTCCCTTTCCTCGTCTATGAAATGGGAAGAATGTGGTATGGCTCGAATTAGATCTCATTTACGAAAGAGCTTTATCAATTGTAAGCACTGAAAATGGGAGGCAGAGGCTATGCTGTTATTAGGACCTTCTTCTCCTTGAGATGAATCAATTGGGGCTTTCTTCCAGGACTTTGTAGAATAAATAGTATCTTTGTGCAAACTGTTCTTTTGTGCTCTGGGCCAGGTTGTTCCCTGGGTAGGGGAGGTGCCCCTTCTTTCTTTGGTACCAGCTTGGAACTGGTAGTCTTCCTAGTCAAAGCCTATTTTAAAAATATGAAACACAAAAAACCCGAGCTACCCCCTAGGCCTGCAAACTCTGACATTTGGGCTGGAGAAGGACCCAGGGCACAACAGCCACTTCTACTCTGGCCAAGTCTGTTGGCTGTGGAGTTGCTGAGAAAGGAAGGAGGCTTCTGAATGGGGGAAGGAGCAGAGCAGTGTTTCCTTCGGCAGGGCAGCGCCAGCCATTGCTGGGAACTTCCTGCCCTCCAGAGATTTAAAAGCCTTTGGATATAACTTTCCCACAAATGGCACACCAGCATCTTTGCCAGGCCGTGGGCCTCTCTGTCCAGTGGGATGTAACTCTGGCCATTTATGAGGATGTCAGGCTTCTAAGATTCTCCTGGGCCCAGTGATTGAGCACCTGGACCTTCCATACTAAGCATCATTACCCTTGATTACCCGTGTGCACGTGCTCACAGGTACTTCACATTTTTCTTATTTAATCCTTAATATAAGCTTATGCTAGGTACTATTATCTCCTTTTTCCAGATGAAGAAACTGAACTTGAGGAGTTCAGGTAACTTGCCTGGAGGTGCAGTCAGGGTATGAAAACATAAACTGAGGCATATTAAAAGTTTTAGTTTATTTGAGCAAAAGCTCATTCACTTCAGGCAGCATCCAATCTAGCAGGTAGAAAGGAGCTCTGAGGAAGGGCCTAAAATGAAAAGACTTTTATAGGCAGGAGGGATTGCAAAGGAGAAAGTTATACTAGGCAAAAAAATGGGTGGGTTATTGCAAAGTTACTTCTGCTTAAGGGATGGCAGGGTCTATCAGGTGATTATCTACTAACCAATCTGATCATATGATTCCTGATTGGTTTAGGATTCCTTTCCTGGGAGAACTAAAACTGAAATCTCAGTTTGGTGACTGAACTTAATGTAAGTGACTTCATTTTCAGCCTGTTGTTTTGTTTTTAACAAGGGTTTGATCCTAGATCTGACTTCCACTTGTAACAACTACACAACATTTTCTCCTGGTCACTAACATAAAATTCAGGGAAGTTCATAGAAGTTACCCCATATGTGCCAACCATAAACCTGCTTGGAAGTGGGGGGAGTAAAGAGACCTGCTACCCCATTTACTTTTCAGAGCCTCTAAGCCATTCTGCCTCCCTCTTTGTCTAGGTGAAACCTGAGGAGGACCCTACCACCATGCCTTTGCCCTGCCTTCAATCACAGCCCCTCATGGAGGACAAGGAACTGCCTGTATCTCCATGCTTGGGGTCTTCTCTGGATCCCCTTCTCCCTGATAAGTCCGGCTGCCATGTAATATTCCTAAGAAAGCTGACCCAAGGGGAATCCTTAAACTATCCACTACTCAGGTATTCTGGGTAAGGGATCATCCTCAAATATAATCACCAATCATGCACACAGTTTGTCTTGGTGTTATGGGTTTTAATAAGCAATGCACAGGTTGAATAACTGCTTACCTGCAGTGGTCTCATTGGCTCTAAAAAAACCCAAACCAAAACAAAACCCTTTTACCATTCAAAATAAAAAACCCAAGCCTCCCAGAGTGATTACATTTGCTCACTTTAATCTCCTGGCATTAAAGCATTGATGACTCCATTGGAAATGTAAATGTTAATGGGGAACAGTGACTCAGCAGGCTATAGCTGGCAGAGCTGTGTATCTGGGACCTACTAGCAAGTCCTGGTGGAATGGAATGGACTAAGGGTCAGGTGAGTTTTGATCAGCTGGGTGAGGCCTGGCGTGCAGGAATAGGGGATTGTGCATTGTGAGCAGGGCACCTTGGTGGGTGGGGGAGCCAGTGTAGGGGGCAGGGAGGAGTAGGCAGCTTGTGGACCTTCAGTGTTTGAAATGTTTGCCAAACCCAGCAGACTCCTGCAGGAGGAGGCATAAGGCAGCTAGGAGGCTGCTTTTCAGCCAGCATTCCTCGAGTGAGTACCGTGTTAGGTGCTCTAAAGGGCTGTAATGAGCCCACCATTCACCCACTTGGCCCTGCAGTAAACCTCGTCACTCTGTTAAACGGGGGTAACCAGACATGGCTCTGCTCACTCTTTCGACCCTTCACCCACTGGGAAGCAGGACCTGGCACACTCTTGGCAATCTTAAGGAGGGTTCCACTTGACCTATAAAGCACCTGTTAGAACGTAGATTTTATTGACGATTTCAAAGGGGAGTTAGATCAAGTACTACAGCTTCACTAAATGCCTCTGACTTCATTTTCACAGCTTTCCCTTCCTCCCACCCCACAGCCTCTCTGCTTCCTAGTCATCCCTGCAACACACCTCATCTCTTTCTCTCCTGGAATTCTCTTTTTCTCATGCAAAGCATTTCACTCAATCTACACCTGCCTACATTTGCATCCTCATACTCCTTATACTACGTAACAAACCTCCTCCACGTAGGAGGTGGGGTGGGTGGGGACTAAGTAATTTTGTTCCTGTCTTCTGTGAAGTGTGCCCAGTGGTGTTTAACAATTGGCTTCCAGCTGGGGTAAAAGCCAGATAGGCAGCACTTGCTGATTTCCTTGGTAAGTCCTTCTGTGGAGGCTGATTTCAATGACAAATATGACATCTCTGATTTCATGTTGTGAAATGATTACTAAGTTTAGAGTTGGGAAGAGATGTGCACTATTATATACAATTTCCCTCATATGGATACAATAGATGTAAATCTCAAGAGCATAAGCAGTAGTAAAATATAGAAAAATAGGAAGTGATGAGTTTTGATGATTACCACCTTAAAAAATTGTGTGTATAATTTTAAAAAATTAATTTTTACCCAGTTCTAGAAAGCCCAGATGAATCTGTAATAACATAAAGAGGTCAATGTTAGCCTTGAAACAGTAGTAGAGAAGTAAGGGATGGGTTATAAAGGGTTACAAGGAAGTTAATGTTTTCATTTTCTTCGGAGAGGTACCCACAATTGGAATTGCTGGGTCACGTGGTAGTTCTACTTTTAATTTTTTGAGGCGCCTCCATACTGTTTTCCATAGTAGCTGTACCAGTTTACAATCCCAGCAACGATGCCCAAGGCTTCCCTTTTCTCCACATCCTTGCCAACACGTAATTTCTTATTTTTCATAATAGCCATTCTAACAGGTGTGAGGTGATGCCTCATTGTGGTTTCAATTTGTATTTCCCTGATGATTAATGATGTTGAGTGTCTTTTCATGTACCTGTTGGCCATCTCTAGTCTTTGTAAAAATACCTTTTTAGATCTTCTGCCCATATTTGAAATAAGATTATTTTTTTGCTATTGAGTTGTATGAATTCTTTATGTATTTTGATACTACCCCTTATCAGATAGAATTTGCAAATATTTTCTCCTACTTTGTAGGTTGCCTTTTCATTTTGTATTTTTTTGTTTTTTTTTTTTGCTGTGCAGAGCTTTTTAGATTGATGTAGTCCTACTTGTTTGTGTGTGTTTTTTTTTAGGTGTAATTGACATGTATTCTATTAGTTCCAGGAGTACAACGTAGTGATTTGACATTTGTTTACATTGTGAAATGATTACTAAGTTTAGTTACCCATCTATCACTAAAGTTAATACAACATTATTGATTATATTCCACATGCTGTACATTACATCCCCATGACGCATTTGATAAATGGAAGTTCATACTTCTTGATCCCCTTCATCCATTTTGCACATCCCCCTGACAATTGCCAGTCTGCTCTCTGTATATGTGAGTGTGAGTTTTGTTTCTATTTTTGCTTTTGTTGCCTTTGCTTTTAGTGTCAGATTCAAGAAATCATCACCAAGACCAAAGTTAGGACTTTATTGCCTGTTTTCTTCTAGGAATTTTTGGCTTTAGGTCTTACCATTCAATTCTTTACTCCATTTTGAGTTAATTTTTGTGTATGGTGCAAAATAGTCATCCTGTTTCATTCTTTTCATGTGGCTGTTAAATTTTTCTAACACCATTTATCAAAGACACTGTTCTTTTTCCATTGTATATTCTTGGCTCCTTTGTTGTAAATTGGCCAGATATGTGTGGATTTACTTCTCGACCCTCTATTCTGTTCCATTGTCTATATGTTTGTATGCCAATATCATACTGTTTTGATCTATAGCTTAATAATATAGTTTGAAATCAGATTGCTAATCTAGCTTTTGTTCCCTCTCAAGATTTTTTTTGGCTCTTTGGGGTCTTCTGTAGCTCTATGCAAATTTTAGGATTGTTCTATTTCTGTGAAAAATGCCATTGGAATTTTGATAGTGATTGCATTGCATCTGTATATTTCTTTGGACATTTCATATAGATAGATAGATAGTATGGACATTTTAACAAAATTCTTCCAGTCCATGAGCATGGAATATCTTTTATTTGTGTCTTCTCCAATTTCTTTCATTAGTATCTTACAGTTTTCAGTACAGGTCTTTCACCTCCTTGGCTAAAACATATTCCTAGGCATTTATTCTTTTTAATGAAATTGTAAATGAGACCGTTTTCTTAATTTTTCTTTCTGATATTTATAAATAATAGCTGTGTTTTATTTACATTACATCCCCATGACTTATTTGCTAAATGGAAGTTCATACCTCTTGATCCCCTTCACCCATTTTGTGAAGCTTGCAAATCTCCTGAAAATTTAGCAATCAACTTTCCTGGGTCCTTACAAGCCTGCTTTGTGTACCATTACATGTTGTGTATATATGGGTATCTTTTAAAATAGAACTTTAATGTCCACTATCAGGTGGGTCTTACTATGCTGCTAGAAATTGCTTCACAGCAAAGTGTTACCTACTAGTGCTTGTTCTGTGCTTTGTACCTGTTCTGTGCTTTGTACTATGATCGGTCTAAAAGATACATGAAACATTGTGATTTCATAGACTTTATGATCTAGGCAGTGAAGGGGAGCAGATTCATTCACCCATCCCATCTATTCATCCATTTGTCTGTGCATCCATCTTCCCATTTATCATTCGTCTGTCTTTTCTTTCACTCACCCATCCATATGTCCATCCATCTGAACATTCACCAATCTCTCTCCCCGCCCCCTGCACTCCCTCCATCTGTCTCTCTGTTTTCTATCCATCCGTCCTTCCACCCATTCACCCTCTAGTAAGTCAGTTAAGTGCTTGTTTGAGACCCTGTAGTGAGTCAGGCATTATGCTTGTGTTTCAAAGATGTGTAAAACTTGTTCTCTGCTGTGGAGAAGCTCCTAATTAAAGAGAGATGAATAGACAAATATAAAAGCCATGAGAAAGGCCTGTGCAAAGTGCTTCTGGAACCAGGAAGAAGAAGGCTCCAATAACTGTTGGGAATGAAAAAGTGGGTTGGTAATGGCGTTATAAGGACTAACACTGGGTTTTAAGATCTCAGGTATTTGCTAGGTGGTGAGGGTAGAGGCTGGTGCTGCTGGCAGAGAGAGCAGTGCAGCGAGAGCCCAGGGACTGGGGACCCTCGTTGTTCAGTTGTAATATACTAGGGTTTTAGGGGAGGGAGAGAAGCCTGGCAGTCAGGGTTGGCTTCTAGGAGAAGTGACCATCCTGCTAAGTGGAAGAGATGAGGGAGGACATGCCAGACCAGAAAACCCACTAGCAGGGACTGAAGGTTAAGGTGGCAGGGAAGCTGTGGTGTGAGTGGTGGATTGGAGGGATTTGCGGGTTGGGGACAAAGGAGACAAGGTAGGAAAGGAAACTCACATTTAAAGGCACACCCTGGTGCCAGGCACTTCACATATCTCTCATAGTAGATACTACAGTCCTCACAATATAGATTATCCCATTTTACAGAAGTGGTAGTAGAGACTCAGAGAGAGGTGGTTTTCCCACAGTCATAAACCCTTAGCATACACTGTGTCCAAACGATGTGGGGTTCTTTAGGTCTGATATCTCACACTCTCCGCTCAACTATCTTGTGAAGAGAAAGCCGAGGCTCAGAGAGGTTAAGCAACCTGCCAGAAGGTTTCCCAGGACTCTAGGGACTTGACTGGGCATGGTGGGGCCAAAGGTCCTGGGGAGCCTGTGCCTGTAAATCTGATCTGAGGCATTTGGGCTGGATAGGGACCACCGAGATGCACAAATGCTGGCATCCCGTATATGTAGTCTGTACGTGAGGGGAACTGTGGAGGTTTGAAGGACCAGATGGAGGCTAATACTTGAAAGGTCAGTTTATGATCAGACTAGAGAAAGGCTGGTGTTATTGTCCAGGCTGTCACCAGCCCCTCTGGGGTGGCCACCCTGCCAGGCAGCTCTGAAAAGCTCTTTTTTGAGCTTTGGGATGTTTGTCAAAAATGTGTGTTCGGTAGCTGCCCCCGGGCCTGCTGGGAAGGGCTGCTTCCCATCA
Organism: Manis pentadactyla; assembly: GCF_030020395.1. NCBI lineage: Eukaryota > Metazoa > Chordata > Mammalia > Pholidota > Manidae > Manis > Manis pentadactyla. Next base: position 59,104,604 of record NC_080027.1, read on the forward strand.
CAGCCACAAAGCAAGCACTTGGAAGGGGAACATGTCCAATTAGTCAGTAACTAAGGGATTCCAAGTGGGCTCTGACATTTAGCTTTCTTGGAGCTGCTAGACGACATGGTGAAGTTGCTCAGACCTTTCTTATAGGGTTGGAGTAGGTGATAGGAAGTACTGCAGAGGGGGACCCAGTTTCTTTTGGAAGCAACCACTAATAGTTCCAGTCTGCATCCTTGCTTGGTCTTACTTGATTTTCCAGGGATGCCCTAAGGAGACCTGGATACAAAGATTGCTATTGTGAGAGGTGGTAGTTGTGCGGCCAGGCTGCCTGGGCCAAAGGGAGCATTACATCTTAGCTGCATGATCTTGGGCACATTTCTTAACCTTTTTAGAGCTTCTATTTTCCAATCTGTAAAATGGCGGTGATCATTCTTTTATTCAACAAGTATTTAGTGAGCACCCACTATGTTCCAGGCACTAAACTAGCTGTTTGGAAAAATTTAGTGAGTAAAACAGGTAAGAATTCTTGTCCTCCTGGAGACTGTCATACCACTGGTGCAAGACTGTAGATGCGATCAGCTGGCACATGGTGGGTTCTCAGCAGAAGTACTTACCCCCTCGCACATAGGTGGTGGTGACCAACTGAGGAAATGAGTGAGAAAGTAGTGTGCATCCTGTGAAATGGGGTGCAGAGCACTCCTTGTCCCTGGAGAACAGAGAGACAAGAAAGGAGACTCCTAGGCAATGAAAGTGGGCTAACCCATGGTGTGGAGTAAGCAGGCATCTACATGCTCATCCTCAAGATATCACCAGTACCTCCCAGCATGTCACCAGCCTGGTTTATTTTTCTAAAGGCGCAGTTTCACAACCTCTGGAGTTGCTGTACACACCCACCTACGGCTTGTTCCTGTGGCTGACAATGCCACCGTTGTGTGGCAGTGGGGTGGTTCCCAGGCACACTCCCTGTATCCATTGCTCAGTGTCCTGAGCCAGCCTTGGCCTTCAGACTAGAGGACCTGTGGACTTTACTCCTGAGCACTGCCCTAATCAGATGCAGCCCTGCAATGATAATTCATGATACTGACCTTTTTATTTTTGCTATAATGACACTGTTGTGAAATAGTTTGCTTTGCTGCGGTGATGTGGGAAAGTCAGCACCCCTCTTGGGTCTGTTAGTCCTGAATGACAAGTGGCCAGCTCTGTTCCCAGGGGCAAGAGAGGGTGACACAGTAATGGCTATTATGCAATAAGCCTTGCTCTCCTGCTTTTCCCACATTGCTGTGACCCTACCGTCTGTGGCTAGTGTTCCCTGCATGGGCCTTTTAGTGGCAATGAGCCAGAGGCAGTGTTTTAAAACCCTACATACTTGTCACGTGACATTGGGAGAGTCATTTCACCTGTCAGAACTTCATGTGTACAATGGGGAAGTAATACCTTCCTCCAAGTGAGTGGGGAACTACAGGAATTCAGTGTTTGCAAAGTGTTCACATTATGTCAGTTACAGTCATAGCTAGCATGTGAGTCCTTACTAAGGCATTCTTAGATTATTTTCTGTTTCATAATAGCCTGAATAATAGGTAGTTGATCCATTTTACGGAGGAGGAAACTTAGGCTCAGATATGTTAACTTGCCCAGGAAAAAACTGCTGGGAAGTACGGCCGAGGCATGATTGGAACTTCAGTGGTCTGACTCTCTAGAAGGTGTTCCCGTAGTTTATCGTAGCCATTTGGCCCACGGTAGCGATTATCCTGCAGGAGAGTGTGGCAAGAGCAGAACCGAGCTCAGGCAGTGTTTGCTTAAGGCATCGAGGCACACATGCAGCTCTAGGCAACTGATCTTGCCTTGGTATTCAGAGATCAAGTAGAAGTAAGGATGGTGGCCAGGATGTGGAGCAAGGTGGAACTCCAGATTAATCATAAGCCCTGCTCCTCTCTGGTCACTTGCTGTGCGTGTGGCCCATTGAAATAAAGGTGCGCATGTGGGCAGGTATCAGGGTGTGTCTTTGGTGGCTGTGCAGTGAGGTAGGTTACTGCAAATAAAAGGGGAAACAGCAGTCGGTTCCTCTTTCCTCCTGCAATTGCCTTCTGGCTCCAGACAGGGATGTATATGTCTTGGTGTAAATAAGTTCATGTAGCATGTTATGAAAACTGTGTTGAGAGTGAGAGCTGGCAGTACTAGTCCGTGTGTGCTCAGGGTTGGGGAATACAGAACCCAGTCCCATCTCGTGCTCCTGGGGTCTAGCTGTCCAGGAGCCTTACCTGGCTAGAGACCCACTGGGAGCCTTCCCTGCTGAACCTTGGAGCACTTCAAAGGCATGCCACACAATTCTAACGACATGTTTCTCGATGATGGAAAGTCCCTTCAAGGCTCTCACTTGAACAGTATTCTCCCTTACTTTACACCCATTTTAAAGGACTTTGGAACCTTTTAAGGAAGGCCTAGCAACTCAGCAGGCCATAAGGGCATTCTCGTACATATCAAATCACTATTATTTATAGTGATGTCCCTGGGCCTTCCAGAAAGAGCAAAATTGGGTAATTAAAAAAGCAGGGGTCATATGATAATCCATTTGGGAAAGATCACCAGTGGGATAGTTTTAAAAACATTTGGTGCTCAGAAGTGTAAACTCTCAGCCATCTAGAAAGACTTATTTCCCCCAAATTTAGATAGCCAAGTATTTCTTCTTTTGAATAGTAACCACCATTTATTTAATACTGTGTGGCGGACATGGTGTTAACCACTTATATACATGTTTTTATTTAGTCTGTGAACAGCCCTGTTTATCACTGCCGCTTGAGTGTGGGACACCAACTCAGTGTGGGGCATGGCTCATCAAGGGCTACCCACCTGGTAAGAGGCAGAGCCAGATCTTGGCCCCGGTCCACGCCAGCTCCTGAGATTGCATACACACTGCCCTTGTGATTACTGTGGTTCATGAAAAATTACAAATGACCTGAGTAATTCACTGGGAGATGGCACAGAAGGGGACAGAAGGAGAGTCATCGCCCTGTAGGATAGGTGTGTAGGGAGCACCGAGGACCTGGGGCAGAGCATGGCTCTTCTGAGAAATCAGGGAGCAGGGCCAGTTTTTGGGCCCAGCCTCTCCTGTGCTATGTTATCTTGAGCAAAAGATTGGCTTCTCTGTGCTCCACCTTGTTCTTTAACACGTAGGGCCGGGATACCATTTCATCCATTTGAATGTTTTAAGGCAGGGTTTTAATCAAGGGTAGGGGTCTGTATTGAGAGAGGCTTATAGTGTTTGGTGGAGAGAGGGTAAGTGGGAAAAGCCCCCAGCTAATTTCAGCCCCCTCACCCCACCCCATGCAGTAAAGGATATGTGGACATGCGTCTACACTTGTGGGGTAGGTACCATGGTCCTTGCTACATACTGGGGATGCAAAGGTGAATTATTGCCAGCTTTGCCCTTGATAACAAATAGTCTGTTTTCATTTTCTTAAAATTGTGAATGACTGAATGATCATTCTTTGTGCTATTCAGGTACTGGGTTAACACTGTATTTCCTTCTTAGAGATAAGTTTTTTTCTTGCTTTCAGTGAAACTGCTTTTCTAACTTCTGGACTCACCAAGCTGTCTGGCATTTTGGTCTGTCTGGATTTATAGTTGTTATGGCAGCAACTTTTGGTGTAGTAGTTCTGTGAAATTTTCCTTGGGTTCCTTACTTAGAGTGCTTCTCCCACCCACTTCACGAGAGGGCTAATTGTAGTGTGAATTTAGCAACGTTGTTATTCCCGCTGGTTTAACATGGTGCAATTATTATCCATTTTCTTGTTACAACTAATAATCAGGTTCTTTGCTTCACTTGATCTGTCACAATTTTCGCTCTTTGATTTCAGCCCTTGTGATTTGGAATGATGAGGTGTTATAAGCAAACAAATGACGCACTCCTTGAAATTCTATCAGGGGTAATAGAATTAAAATGAATTCTCTCTTCAACTGTAGTTGCCTTCCTTCCCCCTGTTATCTCTTCAAGCCTTTTTGACAGCAGCTTCTCTCTCTGTCATAGAGCATTCTGGAACACTGATGAGGGGGTGGGGAGAGAGGTAACTCAGAGAGAGAGGGATCAGAGTGGGAAAGCAGTGGGAAAGACTCCTCAGATACTAGTGTGACATGATTCTAGAGCCTTTCTCTAGAATCTTGTCTCTAGAATGATTCAATGATTTGGAGTTGGGGTAGGGATGGTGGCTTTGCTCTTTCCTGTGTATGGCTCTATGTTTCTATTGAGTTCACAGATTAAGGATCAAGAGGCTCCAGGGTAAAAGCAACAGCTGCCCTAAGTCTCCAGAACTGGGTAAGGACAAGTTCTGGAGAAATTGCTTCTGGATGCCTGAGACGTAACAAGCCCAGCATACTTTAGTCCTTGCTTAAAATTTTTCAAATGCTCTGCTCTGGTTTTGTTGAGTTGCCAAACCCAATGGATTCTGATTTTGTCTTTGATGACTAAGTAGATTGTGAGTTTATTCTCCAAGGGGTGTCCGCTTAGAAGAGTGGTATCCACTGCGTGAGCTATAGACACAGCAAGTGAGGGAGGTAGGGCTGAGTTATGTCAGTGTTTAGTATGGCATGTGAAAACTGGTTTCTGAAATAAATCTAAGTGTTTTCTTGTGACTCACATCTTCAACAAGGTGAGTGCTGGGGACAGGGGAGGGGAGACTGAGATAATTAATGATTCTCATTGGATGGGTCCTAATTAATGAGCTTGAGCTGTGGAGTGATTTATTTTCCACATTCCTTCCTCTTTTCAATCAATACAAAGATTTGAGATCCTGGTTTGAAGAATTTGCTGAGAACCCACCTTATATAAGTTGGAAACATAATCAGTTTCCCAAAGATTCATCGTTTTTCTCTGTGTTCAGCTCAACCCAGCAACCAGTTAGCAACCTCTTGCAGGGTGCCACCTCCTTGAGTGGGAGGTAAAGATGGGCGAGACAGTCTCTCCCAAATCTGGTGGTGAGAGTGGGAAGGTGGACCAGTGTACAGGTTCCCTGCAGCCTGTGCAACATGCGTAGCTCAGGATGCAATCTGGGAAGAGTGACTTCCTGAGGCACTGGCATACGAACAGAGCCTTGCCAGGTGACCCCAGATGGAAGCACTCAGGTAGATGGGGTGGCATGAGCTCAGAGACAGGAACTCATGAAATCCAGTTTCCCTGAGGATAAACATAATTATTGAGCACTTGCTTTGTGTAAGCATATTGTTTCCCTCAGTTACAATAATACAGAGAAGGGATTTTTTTTTCTGTAAAGAGCTAGGTAGTAAATACGTGAGGCTTTGTGGGCTAAAAGATTTCCATCACAACTACTCAGCTGTATGTACCCTTGTGGCAAGAAAGCTGCCAGAGACAACAAATGGGTGTGGCTGTGTTCTGATAGAGCTGTTTATAAAAACCAGTGGTCAGCTGGGTTTGACCTGGGTCACAGGTTGCCAGTCCCTGCCTTATAATATAGTTGGTATAATTCCATTTTATGGAGGATAAAACTGTGGTACAGAAAGGTTAATAGAAATTCCCCTGCCAAAGGCCAGCTTTACTTAGTTCCGAAGCCCCTGCTCTTCCACACGCGCTGCCTCTCACGGGAGGAGGAGTGGTCTGGGGAAGAGTGGATGGAGAAGAATGCCTTGAATCAGCGTGAGAAGTCTGCCTTCCCTTCAGGGGGCAATGGGGAGCACTGATGGTTTTTTTGAGCAGCCGACAGGACTAGAGCTGTGCTCTGGGAAGATTAAGCTGGCAGTGGCGTGTAGGTAGATAAAGTTGAGAAAAGAGCTCTTGTTTAAAACAGCTTGGGGCAGAGAGGTTTACTTCTTTGGCTGAGCCACTTCTGCCCATTATAGAACTTGAAAAGTTCTCCTGGTATACCGGACACCTGACCATGGCTTGGGCCACAATGTGTGTGTGTACATATGTGTGCACTTATCTAAAGTTTGCTTAACTTCGGTTTCCTGCTGGATTGTCAGACAGCTAGAGGGCTGGTTTTAGAGAGGACATCTGTTTTAAAGCACCCTTAATCCCTTAGGAAGGGACTGAGCAGGTACCAGTATCAACACCTCCTGGGGTGTCCTTACCCAGCACCCTCTCACCTCCACTGATGGTCTTGGGCGAGATGGTTGGCTTTAAACTCTGGACTGTTTCGCTGTCCCTGAGACATAGCTGGGGGGCTCCCTCCAGGGCTTGAGGGCACATTATGAGTGTATCTCCTCCTTAGGGAAGGAAGCCTCCTTCTATTCCCAGCCTGGCCAGTTTCTGGTCTGCTTTTTTTTTAAAAAAAAACAGCCTACTATTGTGATTCCAGATTGAGAGACTCCAGACTCTTGGGATTGTGCCTGGTGAAGGAGAAGGGGAAAGAGTCCCTGAGTCATTTGTTTTTTAGAGGTTCCAGGTAGAGGCGGTGGTTTGTTTTGTTATGGGCCATTTTGTAATGCAGGTAGTCAGATTTCTAATTACTACTTTTATTTACTGAGTACTTAGCATGTATGCTGTGTCCTTTATGTACGAGCTTGTTTCATCTTTGTAACAGCCTGATGTAGGCATTATTATCCCCATCTTATAAATGACACCCAGGTCAAAGGTCACTGAGGTACTTGGCAACGTGGCTAAGATGTAACACAGGTCTGTAGACTCCAGAGTCTTCCTGTTTGCCAACTACTCCAATGCTTCCATTCCTAAGCCCCACTGTGGGTCAGGTCAGAGGCTTTGCTGTGGTACCTCACTGAGTCTTCTCAACCACCTTCTGAAGTAGGCCTTATGGTACCCATTTTACAACTGAATAAACTGAAGCTCAGAAAAGGTGAGTGACTTACCCAAGGGCATTCAGACAGCAAGGGCTAGAAACTGGGCTTTGGGTTTTTATTTTCTTATTTTTTAAAATTCTTTGAGAATGTAACTGAACAGAGAAATGAGCCTTGAGTCAGGAGAAGGGTGTCATGGGAAGGAGTGAAGGATTTGAATGCCATTTATCTTGTGCATGGAGAAAGCGGTATTATAGACTAGCTGAGGGATTCTAGAGTCAGCCTAGGTTCAAATCCTGGCTCTGCTATTTACTTGTGACCTTAGACAAATTATTTTAACTTCTGCACTTCAATTTTCTCCTCTGAAAAACAGTTACAGTATTTACCTTATAGAATGAGGATTAAATAAGTTTATATAAAGTGTTTATACCAGTGCCTGGCATGAAGTAGGCACTGTATGCTAGTTATTAAGCTCCTCTCTGTACCTTCTTTCCAAATATGTTGTATCAATCAGTCCTCACAGTAACTGACAAGTAGATGATATTGATCCCATTTTATAGGTAAGAAAAATTAGCCTCTGAGGTTAAATAGCTGCCCCATTGCCACACACCCACCCATCCACAGGTGCGGACTGAGAACTACCGTGCTTTGTGCTGTTGGCAGCTGCTGGGACACGTCACTGAGTAAAACAACCCAGATCCCTACCAGTGCCTCCAGAACTGGGACTTGAACCCAGGACTGCCTCTTTCTCCTTTTAGTGTTTTTCTCCCTCTGAACAATATCATTTAATGATCATTGACATTTCAGATTGGCCATTGTAATGACCAAGATGGCCCTCCACTGCCTGAAGCGCTTCCTCAGTGCTTACAAAATTGAAAATTCTCTTGCTTTACTAGATTTTCAATATGACAGCTTGGGATTCATGGGGAAGAGATTGGATACTTTGGACTGAGGTGTGAAACAGAACATCTGGGGCATGCCTCTGGCTTGTGGGTCTCCACAGTGGAAGATCAGGCTCCGGGGTGGGGGTGGGGTGGACAGGGGGTGTCCTTCTTCACTCTTAGAGATGAACTAGAAAGTACACCTCTGCCTTGCCTTTTCTGGTGATGAGGCTGTCACCATCGCAGGTGGAGTAGCCAGAGTTGCCTCCCTAGAAGGGCCAGTCCTTTGCAAGTCCAGGCCTGGTCCACTGTCCCCATTGTAGGAGCCTTGAAGGGCAGTGCCCTGTTGTGTAAGATTACTCCTGGGCCTGGTCTCCAGAACAGAGGAGCGTGAGAGCTGGGCTGAGGATAGGGCTCTTCTGCGAGTCACAGGAGATCTGAGAGCAGGCCTGCGGTGGGAGGTAGAGGGATCACCATCATGCTGGAGGAGATGTACCGGTTAGTGTGAACCTGTTGGTGTTAATATGTGGACCAGCTGAGGTAGAAGAGTTCTCTTTTTAGAGCAGCCATTAGTTCATTTTACTGTGAGGAGGGAAAAAGGGTGCTGATATACAGGGCCTGTGTGTGTATTCCCCATAAGCTCACAAACCCATGCATGGAACTTAATTCAAAATTGATGAGGTTTTTAATTTTGTTTTTGCTTATTTCATTTAGGTAGAAAGTTTTTAGGTGAGTTTTCCTGTGCTGCTTGTCCTCTTGGAAGAAAATGCTTTTCTGTGCTGACAGATTCTCTGACTGAGAGGAGCAGATCTGTATGTCCCCCAAGGGGATCTGCTTTCCTGACCCCTTGGGTGACCCAGCCTCTGCCTTTCAGGATGCTGTGCACACCAATGCTGGGTTTAAATATGTTGGAATTTGCTGGGTTTGATGTTCACAGAATCCCAACAATGAAGATGATGCTGGGCTTTTAAATTAAATGGATTAAATTTGAGATTATTGTGAGGCCATCAATAACCCCAGTCACACAGGAGTAATTGAAGGGCTTTGTGTTTTCATACTTGGCTTCTTTACAAGGGACGCAGGCTCCTGAGAACTCAGCTAACTCAATAGCCCTCCTTACCCCCGAGATGGCCCATTAAAAGATGCCTGTTGGGTGGTAACCTCCCCATATGTTTTCTCAATAAAGAGAAAAAGATGGGAAGGGGCGGGGTGGTGGATGGGGTGGGGGAGACTTCTCTTGCATTTAGAGTTGCAGCCTCTCAAAGCCGTCTGAAGCATACTGTTTAGTTCCATGGGCCCTGTCGCATTCAAGCCCCTGCATGTTTTGAAGCTTTCTCTAGCTTCTCCCCGAGCCTTGACGGCAGATCTGTCAATAGGCCAAAGCCTCACTATGGTTAGCTGAATGCCCCTTCGGCTTGGTGAGCTGAATATTAATGGTGCTGGCTGGCCCACGGAGCTTGCAGGCGGGGCGGTGGGATGGCGGCGGCTTTGCAGATCAAGCAGCTGCCTGGGGCTCCGAGGTGGGGTCCGACTGGATTCCTAAAGCTGCGTATTCACTGTGTTGCAGATCTACACGGACTGGGCCAATCATTATCTAGCCAAATCAGGCCACAAACGTCTCATCAAGGACCTCCAGCAAGATGTGACGGATGGTGTCCTCCTGGCGCAGATCATCCAGGTTGTGGGTAAGGGCAGCTTTTATGTTGGCAACAGAAGAGTCCCAGCGGCGACCCAGGAGGGTCAACGTGGGGGTCGAGTTGGGCAAGGGGACCGGAACACTGAAACCTCTAAGAAAAAACCTACTGTTTCTGTCACATGTGTTGACAATTTATTTGACTGAATTTTGTGCTCTGGGAGTGTGGGTACCAGCTTGCTTTCCCTGATAAGATCGCCCACACAGCAGTCAGTCTCCTCATGATTCTCCGAGAGGAGAGACTGCCCAGGGCTGGAGGGAGGGGCTGGTGGTTTGGGGGGTAGTTCCTGCCCACCCCCATCTTTCTGGCTCTCCCACTTCCCTGCTCTGGTGGTACTTTTCTTGTGGATTACTCTGGAAATAATTCAAAAAAGAAAAAGGGGGAAAAAAGGCAACATAGGGCTGGCTGGCTTAGTCCAACTTTGATTGGGTCTGAGAACTCAAAGGATCAGACCGTGCAGGGGGTTGGTTCTGCCTTAATACTAGGGGAAACAGCCTGGCACGGCGGGGTTTTTAAGGCCTCGGTGTGCTGGGAGGAGCGGGTCCATCCCGGGAAGGCATGTGGGTGGAGGCTGGGCACAGCTTTGCTTTGGGCCTGAAGGGAAGCATCCCAGTGGTCCTGCCTGAGAGCTCAGAGGAGGCGGGAGGTCAATTAGACGACATTAGGCTGATTGTTGTCACTGGCAGCGCTGGCAGCTGACTCGTGCCAAGAGAGGAGGCAGAAGGGAAGAAGCCCAAGCCCCTCTGGCGTGTGTTGTGGAATTGTTGCTTATCCTCCCAGTGGGAAGAAGTGGCCTTTTCTAGTTGTAGCTCTGCTCATATCTGTGGAGAGTGTATCTGAAAACAGGCAAGTCGGCCTTAGCCTAAGATTGCCGCTACCACTCAAAGAAGAAGAAATTTCCCGGTTGTCCTAAGATTGATTTCTTAAGATTAGTGTCCGTTGGTTTTCCTTCCTTCTCTCCTTTTTTTTTTTTTTTTTGCCTTACCTGTATTAGTTTTCTATAGCTGTCCAGAAAATTGTCACAAATTTAGCAGGTTAAAACACCATTATCTCACAGCTTCTGTGCATCAGAGCCCAGGCATGGCTCAGCTGGGTGCCTCTGCAGTCAGGGTATCGGCCTGGGTTGAGTTTTCATCTGGATGCTTGTCTGAGGAAAGTGTCACATTCACTCAGAGTGTCAGCAGAATTCATTTCTTTTCAATTGTAGGGAGTGAGTCCTGTTTTCTCACTGGTTGTTCCCTGAAGGTCACCTCTGCTCTTAGGAGCCCCTCTCAGCTCCTTGCCATATGGCGAGTCTCCCAATTCTTCAGAAACCATGCCAGCGAGGGAGAAAGTTCCTAGAGCAGGTTGGCGAGCAAGATGGCATCTCATATAATGTTAGATAATCATGGGAATGGCACCCCTTTCCCCATTTCCATGTTGGAAGCAAGTCCTAGGTCCTGCCATCCTCAGCAGGAGGGGGTTGTATAAGGGCTTGAACTCAAGCAGAAGGACACTTGGGGCCACCTTGAAGTCTGGCTTCCACACTTCTTTTCTTGCCTTTCATCCTCTTCTCCCACTCTGTATCATCACTTACCTTGAGCTCTTTTAAAAATTTCTCGCTTGATTTCCTCAACATCTCTATGAAGTAAGTGATATTCTCCTCATTTTAAAGAAAGGGAGGCCCAGTGAGTCTCAGTAGCCCAGCGTCACACAGGTATCCCTTCAAGAGAATTCACATGTGGATGAGATGAGTCTGCTTCTAAAGCCTCTGTTCCTTTCCCTGCTGCATCATACCCCCTCTCAGTCCAGAGACACTGAACATGGTACAAGGCTCTACCTGCCTTTGCTTCAGCTCAGTAACCATTTATTGAGTACCAACTGTGTGTCAGCAAGGAATAAAGAGACAAATGGATAAGGCTTGTAACTTTGGAAGAAAGAGTAGCATCTTGGCAAGTTCCTCACGGAAGAGTGACTTGCACCTGACCTGGGTTTGAGCTCCATGTCAACAGGGCCACAATAAGCACATGGGGCTATTCTGGCTGAGTCTTGGGGCTGTGTGGAATGTTTCCAACAGAAACCTTCTCAGCTTTCAGCACAGAGAGCAAGAGAGAATGTGGGAAAGGATGGTACCAAGAGGCCTTTCTCTTACCCCAGGTCCATTGCTCCCAACTGTAAGACCTCAGAAGAGTCACTTTTGCCTCTGTTCTTCATCTTGAAAATGGGCATGTCCTTGCCTGCTTTTTCTGATCTGTGGCAGTCTTATGAAATGCATCGTAGATATCAAATATGATTAGATTTGGAAACCTTGAAGTGTTCCTAGATAGCACTTGATAGCCACTGCCTAGAAAGGTATGTGTAGAAGAATGATAAGGCCTCCGTGGGAGTGTTACGGTGTGTTGTGATGGACTGGTTATGTCTGTCAGGGGCTCAGAACAGGTGAGTGTCAGTGTGTATGTTGAGAATTTTCTAAACATAGTGCCACAGGCATGTCAACTAGCACAGTTTTTATCATTGCTCTGGAAGATGCTTCCCTGAATCTATTCAGATGATATGAACATCCCTAGGCGATGACCTCTTTGGGCCTGGGCTACTGGTCTGTAATTTTAGAGGCTCAAGTTAGTACCAGTACCCAGACTGCACCTCAGGCCACCAAGTTCTTTCTCTCTGCCTCCAGGAGAGATCCACTCCTGCCAGGGACTCTCTACATAAAAGCAGATGTCAGGACGTGTTTCTCTATCTCTGACTGCCAGGTTCACACCCTTGCCTCTAGAGTGGAGAACAGAAGATGGGGAACTGAGGAGACAGCCAAATGTAGGAGTCCTTCGTGACATCTTCTCTCGATTGTCTATCAGCCAGTTCAGTGTGATCCTGTGAACACAGATCTCTTGGCAAGGGATGGGGAACATTTTCTGATCAGGATACTGAACTGTTGACCAGTTGTACTCTTTACTTTGAAGTCCATGCTTTCTCCCACACAAGTGTCCATTAAAAGAAAATGTAATAAAACACGTGAGTACATTGATTCAACATGCATATGTATATGTGTGCCTGTGTCTCTCTTCCCCTCATTATCTTGCTATTGATATAAAATTTTCTCAGGCTTGGAGTCTTGGTGACTCTGCCTTGTGCTAGACAGAATCTTAGTGGTTAACAGTATTCCTTCAATTGGTGAACTCCTACTCCTTCTTAAAGTAAGTTTCTCTCTGATTCCTCTCTGAGCTGCTCCAGGCAGAGCTGGAGGGACTTCCTCTCTCATTCTAGGCTGCTGTATTGGGCCTGGGCCTTCTCTCGTCCAGGGTCTGAGTTGTCTGCCTTTCTGAGTTCACAGCATTTAACATGGTGTCTGGCATGCATGGATGTTCAAGAGAAGCTGAGAGATTAGGGATAAGAATTTTACAGCAGCCCCTGCTCCTACAAGCCTGGGTTGTATTTCCAACAGGTGGCCTTGATATTTCCTCTTCTCAGCAGTTAGTATTCTTCTGAACATTCCTCCGAACTATATATACTGTCCTCCTTTCAGGATTCTGCTGCAAGTCTCAACTGTAAGGTCTAGAAGGGACTTTTAAAAACCCCAACTTGATGCATAGATTGTGTTTATGAAGACCAGTCAACAGACTCTATTAAATACTTCCTGTGATGGGCTGCTTACTACGTCCTCAGTCAGTCAGTTCTAGTGATGCAGAGTTGGGATCCTTCGAAAGCTCTTCTTCCATTAGGTCATTGCCTCCCTGTAAGTACTAGTTCTGCCCTCAGGGCTATGAAGAACAACCTCATCCAAGACCACAGGAGCATCCAAATAACTGAGGACAGTTGCGGATTAGAAACTGGAACGAAAAGGGACCCTGCAAGTCTAAACTGATAAATAGATCAGCAGAGGAGTGGGAGGTCTCCACTGTGCAGAACACTGACTGATAAATGTAGAGGGAATTGGGACAGTGTGGTAAAGACTCATTAAGGCAAAGATCCATGAAATCCTGAGGAGAAAATTCGATGAGGAAAAGTCTATTTGCATGGTCTCTAAGATGTCCCCAGGAAGAACACAACATCATGTATACTGACAGGGATGAAAAGCCTGAAACTAATCATGAGGACTCTAAGACAAACCCAAATTATGGAACATTCTATGAATATGGGCCATTTTTTTTTTTGAAACTAAAAAAAATTGCTGTGAAAGACAAAGGCTCAGAAATTGTTCCAGAACAAAGGCAACTAAAGAGAAGGGACTGCTAATTGTACTGTACAATCCTGGATGGCTCTGGACAGGGGAATAAAATGCTGTAGAGGACATCTTTGAGTCAAGTGTCAAAATTGGAATATTGGAAGTGCCTCTCTGAATTTTACAATTGTACCATGAGATAATATCCTTGTTCTTTGGAAATACTAAGTATGAGACAAAGGACATGGTCTAGGTAGTCTACACTAAAATGACTCTGGAAAAAGTATATGTATACCTATATAGGGGGAGGGAGAAATAAGAATGGGTGATGGCATATGGGAATTATCTGTACTATCCCTGTAACTTTTCTATAAATTTGAAGTCATTTCAAAATGAAAAGTTAAAAAGAACACGTGTAAGTGAAGGCCCCCCTCAAACTTGCAGGCAGGGAGATTGTCCTTTTTAATGATTAAGGGCGAGTTGTGCTATGAGACGTGACCCAATGATTGGGCATGGGGGGAGGTGGGAATCAGGGAAAGTCTCCTCGAAGAATTAGCCTATAAGCCAACACTTCAGCCTTGAAGTTAGCAAGGCGAAGTGGTCAGGGAAGGCATTGCTGGCAGAGGAAATAGTGTGTAGAAAGGCTGGAGGGCAGAAAGCCAGAGGGTCAACAAGGCAGAGGAAGGCAGGGCTTCCAGGTACAAGGTGCTGAATTCTAGGCTTTAGCCAAAGAACAAAGGCTGGGGTTGGAGAGTTAATTTTCAGGTTGGGGAGTGACACCGTCAGATGTGTGACTTGAAGGAAAACCTTAAATGCTTTTCACAGACACTGCTCCTGAATCTTCGACTAACCCAGAAAGATAGCTCCTGAGATCTTTAAGTCCATCCATCCTAGGAGCTGGGCTTCCCAGATAGTGGGATTATTTGGGCCATCACCTCCCAGCATTGCCTTCTGCCTATTAGGCAGAAATGGACCTTCTGCTTCCTTGTGGGCCCTTCCTTAAGTGACAAACCCTTCCTTTAGGGTCGGGTCTGTGCATCCAACCTCTTATTAGTGTGATTATTGTCTTGAGTCATGAGCTGCCCGAAGCCGGCAGTTGCCTGCCAGCCCTTCACAGTGCCATCTCCGCGAGTTATTAGAAGGTTTACGAGGCCAGGATAAACAGCATGAATCAAGAGGGAGAGACAGGCCTCCCTCCTCCTGCTTACATTGCTGTCACTCAGGGAGGACGCCAGAAGGGTTAGAGGGAAGGAAGGGGAGAAGGGGTGGGAGAATGGAGGAAAGCGGAGAGAGAGGAAGGGAAAGGGATGAACAAAAGAGGATTGGGGAGGAGGCCGAATCAAGGACAGAGAGGGAAAGAGTTACCATTAGAAGTGAGAAGAGACAGAAGAGCACTTTATTTTCCACTACCATTTGGGCTGCCTCTGAGCACAGCCAGGAATTTCAGAAACACATAGGCCTATACCTTTTTTCCATTGATGACCTACTACCATTGTATGACTTTGGGTGAGTCATCTGCCTTTCTGGGCAGCTGGTTTCTTTTTCCCATTGGCCAGGCAGCCAACTGCCCTATGCATAGACCTGTGGGCTGGCAAATGCTCTGGCCCCTTCAAATGAGATCCTCTGGGAAGTAATGAGTTTGATGCGACTCTTCTTATTTAAAAGGCACGCTGATGCTTTCCAGTTGCTTGCCACCATGTGTACAGAGAGGTTGCTACATTAGAGGGCTAACAGTGTCTTGGACACATTGGAATAAATAAGTTTCCATTGGTACTTAGGGATGCCAGTTTTAATCACAGTTGAGGACTTGGCAGACAAATGCCTTTGTATCTTTGGTTATCTGCTTTTGTGTTGCAGCCAAGGACCCCCTGTCCTGAGTTAATAAATGCAGCTCTGAAGGCCAAGCCCTCTTCCTTCTTACTGGAAGAATCAGAGCCTCTATTGTCATTCTAAGTATTTATGACAACCATAGACATTCTTGAGAATATATAAGTAAAGTAGAAGTATTTAAATGAAATTGGAAACTAGGAGATTTCAAACCCAAAACTTGTTTTGCATTTTTATTAAGCATTTATTTTGAGCTTGGGCTTATTCATTTGATTCATCTCTTTTCATGTATTCTTCAGATTGGTTTTAAATAGGCTGCACTCTATTGGTTTATTTTGAATGTTGTAAGATGGCAGCATTAGGCTTTTAGGAGCCGTGATATTTGAATTCAAGAAGAACCTAACTGGTTTAGGTGACAGACCAGAAAAAGGAATTAAGAGGAGTAATTAGAACAAACCCTTCAGTGCTGTTTATCCAGATGGTATATTAGAATCTTTAAAATGGTTTTTTAGGAGCACAGTTATCCATCCTTCACTTTAATGAGTGCTAATGACCTAATGCTGAACTGGGTATTGATCGGAGTCCAATGACTTATGACTTTGGCCATCATGCGTATCCAATTGGAAAATACTTGGACTGGCCTTAATTCTCAAAAGCCACTTATTTATTCTCCAGTGTTGTATATCAAAATTCAAGGTGAGAGTGCAGGCCTGCCATAATTTCCCATGTATGAAAGAGTGTCATTTGTCAAGGATCTTCTTTTTCCTTTTTTTTCCCAATACATACATCCATATTTATAAGTGAAAGTACAGCTGCCTCAGGTTGTAAAATTTGAATTCTTTTGAAATGTTCAGAATTCTCATTCTGAAAAGTTCCACCCAACAAATGTTTACTGAATGGCTATTGTGTCAGGCACTGTTCTGAGCTCCGGGGTTATGTTAGGAAACAAAATGTATAAAAATTCTTGTTCTTGTGGCGTTTACATGCTAGTGCTACATTCTGGTAATTGTTTTCTTGTGAACTGAAGAACAAATATCCATGAGTCACCCTATTCATTGGGCATCCTTTATGTGCTTTTGAAAGGCTTTATGGTACCTCTTTTGGGAGTAGGGGAAGCAGGAGGAAAAGGCTTCCTAAAATGCCTATCTCAGTTTCTTGACAGTTGAGAATATATACTTGGATCTCTGAAGATTGAGATCTTCCCAAATGGATGGTAAGCCTGAATATCTATTACTTTAGGCAAGTTCTAAAGAAGGAATAAGATTAGGCTGAATGTATACTAACCAGATTGTTTCATGCTAATCGGGTTTTTAAAGAGTTTCCTGCCACTAGCTGGCTTTCTTATTTTTTACTTCACTCTCAAGGTAGAAATACTAGAGGAAAAAATAAGCCCAACTGAGGTCATGGGGAGCTGTACTTATGTTCCAGTGTTCTAAAATCTTGGAGGTTTGGGACACTTTGATTCTGTTACCTTTTCCAGTTCTTGGTGTCTTTTCTCTTCATAGAAGTTTTAGACAGCCTACCCATTAAAATCGGATGTGTTAGGTATTTTTGGAATTCAATTTTGCAAAGACTTATTGAGGCCTCAGTATTCAAATGTGAAAAACAAAATCTACACGTCTTCCTGGCTCTTGTAGCATAGCTGGAGGAAACAGGAAAGGAGTTATACATTAGATGATTAAGAACAAAACAGAGGTAGGTACAGGGTGCTAAGAGAGCACAGAGACGACCTGAATGTGCCTTGTCCTTCTGGGGATGGTGGCCAGGGATGCAGGGACATGGAATCAGGGAGCTTATAAAGGCTTCACAGAGGACATAAATTCTTAGTTCTTTACTCTGGAGTCCTGGGTGAGTTCTGGGCTTAACTCGGAGACATCAAAAAGGAAATTTTTAGTTTATGTGGTTTACTTAGATGTTAATATAGTAATGGGTTGATGATAGCTACCGTTTATACAACACTGCGCTAGATACAAGGCCAAGCATTTTACTGGCATCATATAATCTGTTTTGCATAGCTCTTCCTATGAAGTAGGTTGTATTAGCTCCAAGTTATAGGTGAGGCAACTGGTCCAGAGAGGTTGAGAGGCATGGCTAAGATCACACAGCTAAGACACTATAGAGCTGGGATTCAAACCTGAGTATCTTTCCTCCAAAGCCAGTATCCTAGCCTGTGTGCACACTGCCTGTTCTGTGCTGCTGCGGTCACTAACTCAAGGCCTCTAAAGATATCCTGGGCTGTGGCCAGCAGGGCATCCCCCATACTCCACCATGAGGGCTGGTCCCATCTTCCCTGGCATGGTTATTTGATTTCCAGCTAATTCAATGTACCGTCTTTCTTTCACTTCTAAGTAGGTAGGTGTTTCAGATCTAACTTGGATTACTGTACGGCCTTGGATGAACCACATTTAAGTTTTATTTTTTTGTTTGGCACTTTATTATCACATTATTAGTAATCCTATTAAAATGAAGCAGTATTAGTATTTCTGGCTAAAGATGGGGTGAGATGCTGTCATCCCCGGCCTTTGCCCCCAGTTGCTGAGTCATGGTCGGACTGATCCATTCTGAACCATCCCGTCTTTTGCGGGAAGGTTGCAGTGTTCTTTGTAAATGCCTGAAGTGCAATCACTGCTCAGTCCATTTCCCAGTCTCCAAACATTTCCATGATGTCCCATCACTCCAAGACTGTCATCAATGCAGTTGTCTCTGCTTTAGATGATGACGACCTTGCCCCAGCTGTCCCTGAGGGACGGCAGCTTGATGAGTAAGTCCTGACGCTTGCTAGATGTGGCTCAGTATTTCACATGCCTGTGCTGATTGGACAAACCCCAGTATGGGCCTTCGGTTTTGGTTGGCCTCAAGGGTGCTGACCATCACTACTCAAAGTGTCTGTGGTGATAATTTATTTTCTGACTTGTGTTTCCTTTTTCAGCAAATGA
Source organism: Manis pentadactyla (assembly GCF_030020395.1). Classification (NCBI taxonomy): domain Eukaryota; kingdom Metazoa; phylum Chordata; class Mammalia; order Pholidota; family Manidae; genus Manis; species Manis pentadactyla. Next base: position 59,122,806 of record NC_080027.1, read on the forward strand.
AAAAATTGAAGACATCAATGGCTGTCCGAAGAACAGGTCACAAATGGTAAGTGGTACACAGGTAGTGAGTGTTTGTGTTATGTTGTTAAGCCCTGCCTCTAAATGATATTGACCATCTTGAAAATGTTCACACCATAAGCTTTACTCTAGGGGATTATATTAATAAACTCCCAGCCATTTCCAAGTGGCCATGGTTGGCTTCTCTGATATTTGTTGGCATTTACTGAAAAATGGCTGTGATTTTTACATAGGTTATGAGACAGCAAAAATGAAATAGTGTCCTTTCTCTTAGAAACAAATCATGCAGAACTGGTGTAAACATTCACTTGTGGGGAACTCGGACGATTCTGACTCATTCTGTTTCCTCATCAATTCCATTGTGCTGAAGCACGGATGAGGTGATGGTATCTTACTCAGAAACTGGGGCATGTGTTCTGATTGCCTTCAAAGGTTAGAATGATGTGAAATCAAAACTAACAGGAAATGTGAAATTTGTGATTATATTCAGACCATTTTCAATGTAACCTTTACAAATAATATTCTCTCTGGGGTGATCTGTTAAGCTCTAATATTATAGCTTTGAAAAAAAACCAAGCCTTTTAAAATATATTCTTGTTGTATGTTCTGCATATAATCTTCAAATTAAAATTCATGATCACTGTTGAGTTTAGAAAACACTAAGTTGTGAGGCTCTGAATGCTTAGTTTTCCCGTTCAAAATGCTTTTCAAATATGAATATTTACACAGAATGGGTATTACCAGAGTCTGTTAAGATGACACCAATGCCTGTTCTAAATATGCCGGTGGCAACTTAAGGACAATTTTTTTTTGCAAGGCATCAGTTTGCTTCCAGAAATCTAAAAAAAGGCGTAAGTTGTTCTGACCTCACCCCACTCCCTTTGAGTTGGCACGGTTTGACAGTCTCATTCCAGAATACACCAAAGTGATTGGCATTCCTGGGGTTTGCTGTTTTAATTTTCTGAATTGTCTGTTATCCAATGAGTTGGACAGACACCATTTTCAACTTTTTTACATGCATCAAAAAATTTCTTATTATCAAGAGGAGTGAATGGATATTGGGGGGTCATTTTTCAGTTTACATTTTGAAACAAATTTCTCTTTTTTCTTGTTCACTGGAGATTGTTTCTTTGATCCAGAGAGCAACCACTCCTTGCCATAGGAAAGTCCCCATGCATGTATCTCGTGGCTGCTTTGACTTTTGGAAAAGCTTGGCTGCTATTTTTTGCAAGAGCTACTGCAGCTGTCTGGTGTATTAATAATTGAGAAAATTTGAGAGATAGAAGACAATGTTAGGGCAAACATTTTACACAGGCAGCCATATCTTCCTATGGAAGAGATGCAGTATTTCCCCATGGGACACATAACAATGTCTTTGTCCTAGCCCAGAATAATGCATATGTAGAACTGACATTTGAAGGTAGTGAACGTTTATGCTATGGCATTTATATTTTCTGCACTTTCTGTTGAAGGTGTTTTTGTTGTTATTGACCATTTTCAAGCTTCTAAACTAATAATCACTCAAATTCTTCTGTGCAAATTTAGTTATATGCAAATATGGTCTTTATAAATGCTATCATAGCACCAATGCGATTTTGTGGTTTCTCCGTAACTTTGAGCTATGAAAGTATTGGGATTTTTGTTTTTTTTTTCACAGACTGTGTTTTTTTTTAGAACACAGGAATATAAAATCCTGTAATTGTGCGATAAATAGTTCCAGCCTAGGGGTGGAGAGGCAGACATGGTCTGGTGGTGAGTGTAGCAGAGAATAGTTCATTATACGGGATGTGAGTCCAGGAAAATCTAAGAACCTCCAGCACAGTCATTCCATTCTGTAGGAAATGAGAAAGATGATGATAAGGACAAGAGGGCCATTGTCCTTTCCCCTATGTCACCAGTGACAAACCCATAAGGCAGAATTCACCTAGGGCACACTGGAGTGCTTACAGAGAGGTATGGATGTGCTGGCTAATAGGACACCTGTGTATGTGCCTGAGCATGTGAGCATGTACAGAGCTAAAGCATTTCCACTCATGGGAAGCTTGATTTGGGAATACGGCATAGTGTATGAGCTGCCATTTCTAAATTCCTAGAAGAGTAAACTCCCAGTTAGGTTTATTTAGGGTGGCCAGTGATAAAGATTTGTTATTGTTGTTTGCTAAATAGCCTGTTTGGGTGTGGAGGTGGAGGTATATGGAGAACAGCATGTTGGCAAAAGGAAGATGGTGCACCCTGAGATGGGAACTTGTGGCGTGTACCTGATGGGATGGTAATTGTGGATCCCTTGAAAATAATCAGCATGGAGTCGAATTGCTCACTCCCTAAGAAGACAGAGCATCTTCAGGAGCCTTTATTCATGGAGCCAAAGAAAGGCAGTTTTGTTTCAGAGCAGGAGGAGTAAGTGCTCTTCCAGTTTTCAGAGGGCAGATTCATTTCATCAGTTAATGGGGGAAGGAGGCACAGCCCTTTGCCTCTTTGTCCTGCCCCCTCATTTCTCTTCTTCCTCCTGACCCACCAGCCTGCCCCAGAGCTCTATTCTCTGACTTCTCGTCTCCAGACTCAGCTTCAAATCTGCTGACTTCCCAGAGGGAAGGGGAAGTGAAAGCAGACCCCGGTGGCATACAGACCAGAGAATTCCAGGCACCTTGATGCACAGACATGGGCATGACATTGCATACTGTGAGCCTACCAATCAGCACCTTTTCACTATGCCAGCTAATGCCAGGTACTGGGCTGCGCCAACTGAATACTCAGATGAACAAGATGGGATCCCTGCCCTCAAGGAACTCAGTCATGAGTGGGCAGGAGCCCAAAGAACAATAGAACAGTGCACCTGTTCCCCCAGACATCTGTCAGCAGCATAGCAGGGGCCGATTTCTGGGGCAAGGGGAAGCTTAAGAATAACTTCTAAAGGGTAAGTCTTGAAAAGCAAGAGGATCCACCACAGGGGAATGATGAGTGGAAGAGGATTCCCATTTCTGGAGAATGTTTGCCTGAGGATGTCATGGACCTTGCAGAGAAAGGTTTTACAACATTTGTTCATTGATCCTACTGAAGTGCCATAATCTATATCTTATGAGAACTTTTCTGGGCCTCTCAGCACCTTTGTGTCCAAGGTAGGGGATGGGGCATGGAAGAGCGAGCCAGAGTACAGCAGACCCCACAGGCCTGGTGATCTTCTTAGGTCTGGGACAAGGCTTCTGCATTCATCATCACTACCCAGATGGCTGCATCTTGGGGAGCAAACTCCACTGGACCTAGGGGTGAAGTTTTCTAAAGGAAAATACCTCTGGTCATCAACTCCTGTGGACAGAAGTTCAACCATGGAATCTGGAAAATGAGAAATGCTGTGTGGTGAGAAATGATGGTTAATATTTTTAATATCAGCACTAATGTGCTTCCCTGCAGTGCATTAAAGTTTACGAGCCCTTTCACACTTATGAGCACAGTGGATCCTGCTGACTCTGCTCTGGGCCAGCATAACACTCCCCTTGTCCCAGTGAAGAGACAGGGTAGTGGAGGGCTGTCCCCAGCGAGAGGCAGAGCCAGGAGCACCTGCTGTAACCTTCTCACAGCCCTCGTAGAGTGGGACTGGGTCTGGGACCAAATGCAGAGAGACATGGCACTGACTTCCCTTTCCCTAGCAAGCCAGGCCTCAGCTTGTGTTTAAGGAGTCCTTTGTCCTGTTTTGGGCTGACCTAGATGCTTTTGGGGCCAAATCCTTGGAGATGGAGCTGTAGAAACAGCACTCCTGACCCTGTTCCCTCCCCACTACCGAATCCATCCATTTGCCCTTAAAGTTTATGTACGTGCATCAGAGCTGGTTAAAATGTTTTGTCTGTTTCACATTGTCATGGCAACCCAGGGGCATCTTTTTGGCTTTTCAAGCGGTGTGTGCAGCAGTTACGTATTAACTTGGAGGGAGAAACATTGCTTGGAGCCCAGCTGCGGGTGCTAGGCGGCTTCGCTCCTTGACCCACTGTGCTCCACGACACTGGCTCACTTTGGAGCCTAGGAAATGGCTGCCACAGGGGGTGGGTTTCTTTTATAGTCATTATTATTTTAAGTGGCTTGGCTTTCTGTTATTGATTAGAGAAAGTGCAAAGTTAGCAAGTGCTCCTGGTCCTGGCAGGGGAAGCCCCCCTCCCGCTGTTTTCCCCTCTGGCTGATCTCAGGCCTAGGGTCATCCGGGCCTCCCAGCATTGCCTCCTCCTGGGGTCTCAGGCAGTCTTCTGTCACCTTCTCTTGGTGCTTCTAGACTGAGGGCCCTCCTGGGCTTGGGAGCCAGACAGGTCAAGTTTGAGTTTGTTCTCTGAGCTGCTGTGGCCTTGAGCTAATTATTTAACTTTTTGAAGCCTCTATTTCCTGTTCCATAAAGTGGGATTGATAATAATACATACCTCATAAAGTTTTTGTGAGGACTAATGAGGCAATGAAAGTGATAATAGTGAATAGTAACAATTAAAATGGTAATATGTGACTAAAGTCTAAAGAGTGTTTGCCTTGTGCCAGGTGCCATTCTAAGTGCTTCGCAAATGTGCTGTTAGTTCACCCCCACCCCTACCCCCGCCAGCACCACCACCCCGACCCTGTCCCCCCAGCAGCCCTTTCCCTACGTGATCTTATCCCCCTGCTCCTAGCATAGGAGTTTCTATGGTGATGGTGATTGGTTTTAGTTGTTCATTTGTTTTGGGACATGGAAGCTGCCAGCCCTCTCCTCCTCATATCACACATACCCCAGAATTTTGCATACAGCCTGAGCAGATCGTGGATCCCAGAGACTGACCCATGGGACCCCGTAGGTCCCTAAGTGCAGTGCTCCTGCTGCTCAGGGCCCAGCTCTCCTCCTCACCCCGTCCTTTCAGGAGCCAACCCCCAAGTTCCCAAGACAACAGGAGTTTTTACTTAGACACAGAGAAGGATAGAGCAGTGGTTTTCAAACTAACTTCTATTCCATGAGCAGAACCCCACTTTTTTTTTCCAAATAAAGTTGCACGTGGAGACCAAGGCTTTCAGAGGTAATTTTTTGCCCCAGAGTACTCACTTGGGAGGCAGAGGAGGTGCTCAAACCCAAGCCTGTCTAGTCTGAGAGTCCGTGGAGTTCAATCTCATGAAGAAGAGGTGGACTAAAAATAATCACCTCACCAATCCTTGTTCTCATTACTTTTCACCTGTAGATATAGCCGAATCAGATGGGTTTAGCTGGGAGTTGGTGAAAAGGGAGGAGAATGGAGCTTTTCTGGAAACTGCCTGATTTGACCTGTTTTTGGAAACTCAAGCTGAAAAAGAGGAGGGATCCCTAGAGTCCCTAGTGAAAGGCAGCCTCTTGAGATGGCCTCAGAGTCCTGCGCCAGGTGCCTCCAACTGTGTTCTGTACAGAGCTTCCTAGGCCAAGGGAAGGCTGGCAGCTATGCGATCGGGTTCCCAGGCCCGGTGACCTTGAGCACTCCCAACAGCTGAGCGAAAGCTGGCCACACGTGTAGGGAGTGTCTGAGATCCTTGGGCAGCTGAGTTGCCTCTTCCCTGGGCCCCTGGACCTATTTTTACACAGCCCTAAAGGGTACACTTGTAACAGAACCAAGAAAGAATGAAGAAAAGTCCATGGGCCACTTAGAATTTAAAGCAAAGAAGGAAAAGTCCAGGGTCAAGATCAGGAAGCATCCACTACTTCCCACTCAGGGCACATCCAGTCGCTGCTAATGTTTTGGTTAGCCTTCTCTTTCAAAGGTGGTGACCACTTCCTCTTGGCTGTGCATGTAAACTCCCAAGTAGATACTGCATTTCCCAACTGTGTGCTTGTCTTGTAATTAATATAAATTAATATATATGTTATATATAAAAATTACTATAAACCTTGTAATTAAATTTTGAGACCTAGTCATATTTTGTTATTTCATAACGTCAAAGCTTTGTAATACATACAACATGTTTTTCATCTCTCTTAGTTCAATAAAAAAAATCTCCATATTCCCAGCACCTGGCATGGTGCTAGGTGAATTGGAAGTGCTCAGCTAATGTTTCTTGGATGAATGAGCTAATTAATGGCCCAGTGGTCCAAGAGCTTCCCAGAGAGTGGGGGTGACGTTAATATGACATCAAATTTTAATATGTCAAATACGCTGTGTACTTCTAAAGGCTATAAAGAAAGTTGAGTTGTCCTAAGCCAAGAAATTCTCTGAAACCAATCTCTTTTCTCACAATTTTGTATTTTAACTTCATTATAGAGGTATAGGGAAAAGAGAAAAATAGCAGATTTTCATTAGTAAGGGAACTTGTGTTGGGTGTGACAAAGCCGCCTACACTAGTGCTTCTGCTTTAGTGTGCCTAAGACTCAGCTAGAGGGCTTGTGCAGACAGATCGCTGGGCCTCGCCCCTGAGTTTCTGAGTCAGTAGGTCTGAGGAGGAGCTGGAGAATTTGCATTTTTAATAGGAGGTGATGCTGAGCTGCTGTCCGGTGACCACACTTTGCCAAAGTTGCCTTAAAGCTAAGTAAAAAAAACCTTTTTTGGGATATGCCTGGGGAAACCTGCATTTAATTTTGTACATTCTATTGAAGAGTTGTTTGAAAAATTAATGGTATCTCTAAAGGGTTTATTTAACTTTAAATGTTTTGAATGAGCCAATCAGTTTGCTTTTTTGGAAAGGTTAGGACGCTTCAGATACCACATCCACTCGTCTGAGAACTACAGTAAGTTCTAAGGTGATAGGATCTGGATTGTGCATGTGGCGATAGTCTTAGAGTTTGCAAGTGCCTTTACCCCTTCCAGCTCACTGAACCTCTGTGACCCTTCATTTCTTCCATTAAAAAATCGAAGTGATAATCCTTTAACACATTGTACTTAACTGCTTGTATCCCACTAGACACTTCTCTGAGGTTGGTGTCACATCTGTCCATCTGCCCGTACTGCCTGGCACCTGGTAGTTTTGCTCAGTGAATACTGAAGAAATTCCCATCATACTTACCTTGGGACTGAGGCATTGTGAGTGGCAAAATAGTGTTCAGTAAGGTTAAAGAAACTTAGCGAATATGAGGATAGGCAGAGAGAGAATAGCTACCCACTTACTGAGCCGAAAGAAGTTGGATGGTGACTTGTAACCATGTAGATCGTGGTTTCTGTAAAAGCCATCTGGACCTCATGCTTGGATCCACCTCTCTGCGTATGTCTTCACAGAGTTCTTATGTTTCAACCTAGCTTTGAAGGGGTCTTTTTGTATGTGTGTGTGTTTTTTTTATTTTCCATGAAACAGAACTCAACAAGGAATTCTTGTTTGCACTTTAAGGCACGGTCGCCTATGGTGTTTGCATGTTGGGAACTGGTTAGTAGATGAATGCCAGTGTGCTCACTGAAGCAAAAGGGTAGAGAACATGGGGAAACAAGCTGAGTTCAGGTCCCAGAAGACCTTTTAAACAAAACAGAAACTGAATAGATGCAAACAGATGAAAATCAACATACCAGATAAAAATGGATCTTCCAGCTTGGTTTTAAAAAAGACATGATAATTTGGCAATGCTGGGTTGGCATTCCCCAGGCAAAAAATTGCTAAAACTGGGTAGCAGCTGCCCCCTTTAGGTAGGTATGAGTTGCATTTGTCATACTCCCCACCATTCCCTATTGTCTTATATCCAGCTTCTGTTACTCTTTTTTTTTTTACCTGTCCATAACCTGCACACATTTGAGGGTTTTGATCCCCAAATATAAGTATCATGAGTTTCCTGAGTAATCCTAAGCATTGACATATGGTAATTTGAAAGATCCCTGTTTGGAAAGCATTTTGACTTCAAAATTGTGTCTGTAAGTGTTTATAATGTGTTAAATGATTTCTTCTAAAGATTTAAAACACTATAAAGAAACATAAATATCTTTCACAAAACATGTCTAAGAGGATGTCAGAGAAGTCACTCTTTCCTCTGTGAAGTGTCCTTTGTTCTTTTGATGTAAGGATGAGATTTGGTTTGGATGGACTGATTACTTACTTGCCTTGTCACACTGCCGAGGTAGAGGGTAGAGAAATAGTGAACCTCTTGCTGTTTAGTTGTTAATGTTCCATGTTTGTAGGAAGCTTTATACCTTTAAAACACTTAAGTGTTCAAATTTCTGCAATTTAGTAAGTGCAATTTTAGGAAGGCACTCAAATGCTCTGTGCCTCCATTTCCGCATCTATAAAGTGATAGGTACCCATCTCATCTAGTGGTGAAATTAACTGAAATAATGTATGGAAAAGAATTTATCTGGTGCCTCGTGTTTTCTGAGTCCAAATACTTGTTTCTTGTGGGGCCTCTATAAGGCTTTCAAGAAAGGGATAAGTATCCCCATTTTACTGAAAGAAGAGTTGAGGCTCAGGGAGATTAAGTACTTCTCGCATAGATAGCCAAGAAGCTCTGAGAAATCCATGGTTGTCCACATTTCACCTCTGGTCCTGTGAAATCCTTTATATTCCTCTCCCTCATTCATATTTTCTCTGCTTAAAAGCTTCAATCACAATGCAAATGGTAACACTTTAACGTGAGTTCATTTTCCCCATGGACTGGATTTGATGGACAAGCGGGATTCCCACATTGGCGTGAACTTGGTAGCAGTCATGTCAGGTTTGATGGGGTAGCAGAATCAGACCAAAATCTCTTCATTCTCACACCTTCCCCTGGAGGAACAGGAAGGTAGGAGAAGGGCATGCAACCTGGATTTCCTTCACTGTTGCGAAAGATGATTAGTTACCTTTCATGGGAGGTTTTGTGATGAACAGCTTAGAATTAATGCCTTCCCCAGGCTCCATTCTGCTTCTCTAAGGGGATCATTCAAAGAAACCCTAATTAAAACGAAGGGCCTTTAAGGATTAGCCAAAAGATGGGGTGTTTCTTTTCACCTGATCTTTTCCCCTCTATATATTCATCAGTCTTTTGAGACTCCTTTGAGACTTGCAGAGATTTTATTCTGAGTTTCAGAATTTACTGGTGCTTTGTTTATAAATGGCTGTAAAATGCTTTTTATGATTACTCAGTTGTTTAATGTTAGTCTTTAGGGGAGGATGTCTTCCTAATACATTAGCATATAGGTAGAGCCATATGAAATAACCAGTATTTAACTATTTTTTACTTACATAAAATATATAAGTATATATATTTTATATATACATGGTTCAACTGAGTGCTTGACAAGGGTAGAAATAGAAACAGATTAGCAGTATGTGACAAATTAAAAATTGTCACTGTTTCCTCACAGGTGCATTAGATATCTTGTGGCCTTGGAGAGATCGAGGATATCCTGTAATAGTGACCTTCCTGTCTAATTTGTTCTCTTCCAGTGGACTTTGACCCTGCCTCTGACATTTTGGCTATGGCAGTATGCAGAATTGAGAACTATATTAGTTATTTTTAATTTTATATAATTTCTAGTTGGTTGACATGTAGTCTTTACCTTGATCACAGATTTTAGAATTTGAAAATGTTGGCCAAATCTAGTTTCTTGGTGTCACTAGAAATACTGCTTATACACTACTTGTAAAATCTCCCAAATGTTGTATAATTAATGATCACCAGTGGTCTACAAAGCAGGTTCACCTCTTTCACCATCCCCTCAAATGGCTTTTGAAATCAAGAAATCATTTGAGGTAATGTATGTACAAGATCCTAGTATTGTGCCTGGTATATAATAATCACCCACTAATTTCTAACAGCATCTGGAATTGGAGTGGAAAGAGAAGGGCAGGTTTTGGATTATATCTCCTGCAGAAGTGAACACTATAAGGTGACATATACAGGCAGAGGATCAAAGAGCAGTCACTGTAATTCCAGCTGCCGCCACAGCAGGAGAGCAGTCTCACAAGAGTCTGAATGGAGTATTAAAGCATTTAAAGTTATCTACTTGGCTTGGTTTCCCGGGTTATAAGTGCTATCAAGCTGTGTCTCGCAGTTGTGTACCTTCTATCCTTGGAACTGGAGGCTTGAAATCCATGGATCAACTCTTCGTGAGCAACCCAGAAGAACCATAAGCTACAGACATAGGCAGACTGGCTGAGCCTCAAAGCTGAATTGCACGGGCTGTTGTGAGGGAACTGGTCACCAAGCTGGTGAGCAAGTCTGGCTCTTGGCCTTGATCTACAAATGATCCCATTACCCTGTTCCTTTATATGCATTTGCTGTGTGGGTGAAATGATATATTCTAGTGGTATTTCCAAAACTGAGGATTCACTGCACTCGTGATGTGTATCCAAGATCTACTGTGTTGGTTTATTTTGGTTTATATTCTGCTGCCTCTTGAAGACTTTGTGGTAGCTTATGGGTTTAAGCATGTAAATATGGTAAAGATACAAAGAGAACCCAGACTTTCTAAAGAGAACATAATGCCAGGCTTTTGAGTAGGTGAGTTGATAGGTGTAAGTTAGCCCTTATCACATTTGTGACTGATGTTTAGTGAGGTAACATCTGCTGAAAGTCTGCTCCAGGAGGTGATTGTCACCACTGTTTCGCCTTCCCCCAGAGTAGGGCCTGCAAGAGAGTAAATACCCAGTCATTATTTTGCAAGGAATGTATGGGAATACCAAATTCTAGTTAGTTCCTGAGGGAGGTGCCCCAGTAAGTGCCCGCAGTCCCACTGCTGTCCATTGGTTCAAGAGGCAGCCATGTGTCTGGGGTCCAGAAGTCAGGTTTTTCTTGTTAAAGTTGTAATCTGAGTTTGTATCATTTTCTGTAGTAAAGTCAAAGTTTTTTGCAAAAAAAATACTTGATTCTTCTTAATGAAACTATTTAAGGTGCTAGGGTTTCCCATGTATCTTAATAGAGTAGACTTTGACCAGAAAACTTTTTTTTTTTTTTGACAGAGCTGATTCTGACAGGGTCAGAATGAATTCCAGCTGCAAAGAATGCATTTGTAGAGAGGCTGTGCTAGTGTTGTACAATTTTAGCGATTTTCAGAGTGACTCACAACTCCAGAACAGTCTTTCACTTTCAGGAGAGGCCATTGGTGTCTAATATTCTGCTGTTAGGGGATTGTATGAAGAAAGAGCCTTTTTTAAAGCTCTGACTATATAAAGTCTCAGACCTTTTACTGTCAATCCGTCTACTCCTCAGTATCGTTATCAGCATTCCTATGTAACATGATGAATTTGAGGCTTGAAGCAGTTAATAATCTTACTAGGATTTTGTGGGCAGTCTGTAATGGAACCAGAATCCAGTATGGAAGAGCTCAAAGTCCATATTCCTTCAACAGACACTGTCACCCAGTACTTGTGACTCCAAGGACTACTGGGTGAGCTACTGCATGGGAAGCCAGTAGGTCCCTTCTGCCTTGGTATGAATTAGTTATTAGCATCTTCTCAAGGGTCGTTGCTGAGAAGCAGGCAGATAGCAGGTGATGGAGAGGGCCCAGGGTCCTGGAGAGCTGGGCTTGAGAGGAAAGCCAGGAAGAGGAAATGTAAGACAGCGCAGATAAGCTTGTTAAATTCTCTGTCTTGCCAGGGGCCAACCCCACACACAGCATTGGGAATGTCATGGCCTTAGAACTATTATTGCCCAGGGATGTCATGTCAAAAATTACAACACAGTAACAAAAAGAGCCTTCCTGCGCACTTACTAAGTACCACACTTACATTCTCTCATATAATGGCAACCACCATCCTGTGTGGTAGGTGTTACAATGCTCATTTTACAGATCAGGCCATAGGGAAGTCACCAAATGTTGTAATTTAGTAAATGGCAGAATCAGGCTTTGAATGCAGATTTGTCTGATTCCAGAGCCTGTGTTATGTCCTGTAAATAAATACCTCTCTTTAGGTCTAATCACCCCCTTTTAGCATTTGTGTCCAGTTCCTAGTTTGGAAGCCTTGACTTGGAACCATCCCTTTGGGGAATGCTAGGCTGTTAGGGGGCATTACTCTGAATTTGTAGCAGGAGAAATAATATTCAGAACAGTAAACTGAACTCAGCGCCTCTGTTTGGCTCTTTTGACTTGAGGGTTCCTGAGTGGAATGCTTCCACTTTTAGTGACTGCTACCTCTAAAAGGCGATATTTTGCAGAGCTCAGCTGTAAGGGTGATTGTGGGAGCCTCCCGAGTAAGGACTGACTTCCAGAACTTCAGCTACAAAGGTTTCTCTCAGTGTTTCAAGGGAAAAATTGAGAAGTCAGGAAATAACAGGAAAATTAAATATTCTAGGCAGTTTGAAGCCAAGTGGCAAAAGATAGTCAAGGAATTTGAGATTCTTCAATTTTTTTTTCTCCTCTAGAATTTTTTGTGTCCATATGGACTCACCCATTTGCTATAAATACTAGTAGATTCCTATAAAGTTTTTTTTAAAGAAGAATTCTTGAGAACATCTTAGGAAGTGGAAGTTACAAATATTGTAAAAGATAAGGTAGATAACATTGCCAAATTAAAGGAAGGAGCTGGGAAAGATGTTAAAGCATAAAGAGAAACAGACTGACATAGGGACTCAAGCCCGATCTGGCTGTTAAGTCCCACATTCTTAAGCTTTCTGTTTCAAAGCCACCATGAAAACTAGAGCTGACTTGATGAATGCTTTGAAGCTTGAGTGGTCAAAGCTGAGACAGAGGACATGGAGCCCCTCATGCTACTGGACATAGATGGCCTTATGCATCAACCAAGCAAGAGGCAGCTTGTGGGGCTTACAAAGCGGGGGTGTTCCTGAAGATTTCCCCACCTAGAATTTGAAGTGTCCCCATTTCCCTCATTTCCAGGGACCACTTCTAAAGTGAAAACTGCATTGTCTGTGCTCCATCAGCTTTGTTCCATGGGGTTGTGCATCTCCAGGACCACCCTATGGCCCTTGAGGCATGTGATCATGTGACAGTGCTGGGCCCCAATACTGACAGTAGGTGGACAGAAAAAAAAAATTTAAGCTGACAAATCATGTATCAGTTCGTGCCCATAGGAATGCAGAGGAAGGAGACAGATAACACTGATAAGATCAGTGTTTAGGAGAGCAGTGCCCCAAAGTTTATTTTGCTTCTTGGTTTAGTTTCATGGTGGCATTTCTTTTTCTTTTCCTGGCCTCTTTTCTATTTTTATTTTTGGAAAGGAACAGAGGAAGGATATCAGAGGACACGGAGGCCTATTAGGTATGAAGCTGACCTTCCTAGTATATGGGACCACAGATGCTAACCTTGCTTTCCCATCCCTTCCTGCCTCTGTGCCCAGCCCATATGCCCCCGGAGCCTTCCCAGACACAAAGTAGCCCATCTGCAAGCTTTCAGACCAAAAGGGCTAGGCTTGTCTGCAGTTGCCATGGCAGTGGCTGAGGCCCTCAAGACTTCCCTAAGAAGAACAGGAGGACCCCTGCCTTCCCTCTCCTATGTCATCTTCTGACTGTGGCCCACGTGACCAGCCCTCTCTTCTTGCTCAGTGTCATTTCTCACTGCTCTTCTCCCTTGCCCACTGCCCCCAACTATTCCACTTTCTTTTGGTTCCCAGAACATGGTATGCTGTGCCCTGCATAAAAGCTTTCAAGCCTCAGGCTCACTAAGTTTGGTATGTTTCTCCTCAATATTGATGCCCAGCTAACTCTTAGATCTCAGCTCACATTTTCCTCCAATGAACAGATATTCTTGAGTATCTGTGATGGGTTCCACACTGTTAAAGTACTTGGGGCTGTATCACTGAACAGAAAAGACAAAAAGCCTTGTCTCTGTGCACCTGCATGCTATCTCTAACTTAAGAAATTGTACCTGACACCCCCTGCCCCACCCCTAGGTCAGGGGTTGTACTGCATGACAGATGTTATCTGTACTTCTTTGTGCACTATTTAATGCCAGTCTTCCTCCATTATTAGACTGTAGTTTCTGTAAGGTCAGGGATTATTCACCACTGTGTACCCAGTAGCACCATATGGCCTGACACCCAGTAGGTGCTTAGTAAACAGGGGTGAAGCAATGGATACATGAAAAAGGATGAATAATGATTATTTTTGTTGGTAAGTAGTAATATCAGGGGTGAGGGTCATACTTCTGGAAGGAAATTGTTTGAATTGATGCACGAGGCTCATGGAGAAGCTACACTGTGCTTTTAAAACCCCCAGAGCTTGCAAGTTCTTGCTCAGCCTTGTCTGGGATCTAGGTCTCCCATTGCCTAGGTTTTAGGCATTTCATAATTTTTAGACAGTGGCTGTGACCATGCCTGACTTTAATGCAGCAGCTGTTTATCTCCCCTCCCAGGATGGAGATCCCCATGGGGCCTGGTGAGAAATTCTGAACACATGAAAACAGAGCCCATTTTCCTCACTATGCCCAGAGCCTCATCTTGCCCCAGTCTGGTAGCGCCCATAGAGATGGTCTTCATTTGCATTAGTCATTTTCATGCACTTTACACTCAGCTACACTGCTGTTCAGAGAAAAATGCTGCCATGACAACTGCCACAACAGATGGTATTTGATCAGTCTCTAAGCTACCAAGAAGACATACAGCAGTGCTTCCGAGCTTTGCATATTTTACTGTATCATGAGACTCAGTCCAGCCTTAATCATGATTGAAATGTGAAGTTTTCCATTTGCCTCCTACTCTCCCCCTTCTCTTTCTAGTTGTTTGGCATTTGTTTTGATTTTCCTTGTTCTCAGGCTGTCCTGGGTGGAAATATATTTCTGGATGTGGAGAGAAAGGCTACAACATACATAGTCCGTGGAAGTTGCCCTGCAGGTTTCAAGTTCAGAGACTGAGAAACTATTCATTTTAAGGATGGAGATCTGAGCTGAGACTGGGAGAAAGGTTTACCTGCATCCGTTTTCTTTTGGATGTACATGGTAGAGACCACATACGGCCCCCAAACAAAGGGAAGCCTGGGGAGGTACATCTCCCTCCTTCCTCCAGCACCTTTCGCTTCCACGGTCTCCAAGCTACATTGTGGTCCTTCTGGGCTTCCTACCTCTACCTAGGCTGATGCTGCAAACTCCAGGAACTCCATCCCAGAGCCATTTCTATGGTAACGACTACAGCAGCTTTTGCATCCAGTGCTGTTTCCTGCCCTCTCTCAGCAACAGTGGAATGTCAGACTTTGCATAGATTTTCTTTTCAGCTAATTTTGGAAAGTAGCTTATATTGGCTGCTCCATGCTAATGAACAACTTTAGTTGTATTTACATACTTTGCTGGTTAAGAGACTTTTCCATTGCTCTGCAGATCCTCATCTCACACTGTGTCTGGATCACACAGGAGCCACAAGCCTTATTAACTGATGGGCACAAGGACACCCCTGTGCTATGAGTGCTGGGCTCTTCCACTGGGATGTTCCCCATGCTGGGTATGATGGGAGCTTGCAGTTTCTACAGTAAACTCAGGGTTGTTTGCCTGTATGGTACTTGAAAGAAAACTTTAAGGTGATTTTTAATCACAGTAGAGCCTGGATCAAATAAAGTTTCCCCTTCTGATCTCATTCCCAGTAAAGCTTTAGGTTGAAATCTATATTGGATCCTATTCTGCTTCCCAGCCGTGCTCTCTTCCCGGGATGCAGATCAAAAGAGCATGGTCTTGTCCACCTTGTAGGGAGGGATTTTTAACCATAGTGGAACATATTAAAGAGTGGATTTGGGACTTCAGGAATTTTTTTTTTTTTTTACTTCTAGTGTCATTAATCTACAATCACATGAAGAACATTATGTTTACTAGGCTCCCCCCTTCACCAAGTCTCCCCCACAAACCCCATTACAGTCACTGTCCTTCAGTGTAATAAGATGCTGTAGAATCACTACTTGTCTTCTCTGTGTTGCACAGCCCTCCCCTTGCCCCACCCCCAACATTATACATGCTAATAATAATACCCCCTTTCTTTTTCCCCACCCTCATCCCTCCCTTCCCACCCATCCTCCCCAGTCCCTTTCCCTTTGGTAACTGTTAGTCCATTCTTGGGTTCTGTGATTCTGCTGCTGTTTTGTTCCTTCAGTTTTTCTTTGTTCTTATACTCCACATATGAGTGAAATTATTAGGTACTTGTCTTTCTCTGCCTGGTTTACTTCACTGAGCATAATACCCTCTAGCTCCATCCATGTTGTTGCAAATGGTAGGATTTGTTTTCTTCTTATGGCTGAATAATATTTCATTGTGTATATGTACCACATCTTTTTTTTTTTTTTTGAGAGGGCATCTCTCATATTTATTGATCAAATGGTTGTTAACAACAATAAAATTCTGTATAGGGGACTCAATGCACAATCATTAATCAACCCCAAGCCTAATTCTCAACAGTGTCCAATCTTCTGAAGCATAACGAACAAGTTCTTACATGGTAAACAAATTCTTACATAGTGAATAAGTTCTTACATGGTGAACGGTGCAAGGGCAGTCTTCACAGAAACTTTTGGTTTTGATCATGCATTATGAACTATAAACAATCAGGTCAAATATGAATATTCGTTTGATTTTTATACTTGATTTATATGTGAATCCCACATTTCTCCATTATTATTATTATTATTATTTTTAATAAAATGCTGAAGTGGTAGGTAGATGCAAGATAAAGGTAGAAAACATAGTTTAGTGCTGTAAGAGGGCAAATGTAGATGATCAGGTGTGTGCCTATAGACTAAGTATTAATCCAAGCTAGAAAAGGGCAACAAAACATCCACGGATGCAGAAGATTTCTCTCAAAACAGGGGGGGTGAGGTTCTAAGCCTCACCTCTGTTGATCCCCAATTTCTCCCCTGATGGCCCCCCTGCGACTGTGCCTGTCTTAGGTTGTTCCTCCCTTGAGGAATCTTACCCGTCTCTGGATAACCAGTCATCTTCCGGGGCCATACAGGGAAATGTAAAGTTGATAAACCACATCTTCTTTATCTATTCATCTACTGATGGACACTTAGGTTGCTTCCATTTCTTGGCTATTGTAAATAGTGCTGCGATAAACATAGGGGTGCATCTGTCTTTTTCAAACTGGGCTACTGCATTCTTAGTGTAAATTCCTAGGAGTGGAATTCCTGGGTCAGATGGTATTTCTATTTTGAGGAACCTCCATACTGCTTTCCACAATGGTTGAACTAATTTACATTCCCACCAGCAGTGTAGGAGGGTTCCCCTTTCTCCACAACCTCACCAACATTTGTTGTTGTTTGTCTTTTGGATGGTGGTGATCCTTACTGGTGTGAGGTGATATCTCATTGTGGTTTTAATTTGCATTTTTCTGATGATTAGTGATATGGAGCATCTTTTCATGTGTCTGTTGGCCATCTGAATTTCTTCTTTAGAGAACTGTCTATTCAGCTCCTCTGCCCATTTTTTAATTGGATTATTTGCTTTTTGTTGAGGTGCGTGAGCTCTTTATATATTTTGGACGTCAACCCTTTATCGGATCTGTCATTTATGAATATATTCTCTCATACTATAGGATACATTTTTGTTCTGTTGATGGTGTCCTTTGCTGTACAGAAGCTTTTCAGCTTGATATAGTTCCACTTGTTCATTTTTGCTTTTGTTTCTCTTGCCTGGGGAGATATATTCATGAAAAAGTTGCTCATATTTATGTCTAAGAGATTTTTGCCTATGTATTTTTCTAAGAGTTTTATGGTTTCATGACTTACATTCAGGTCTTTGATCCATTTTGAATTTTCTTTTGTGTATGGGGTTAGACAGTGATCCAGTTTCATTCTCTTACATGTAGCTGTCCAGTTTTGCCAGCACCATCTGTTGAAGAGACTGTCATTTTGCCATTGTATGTCCATGGCTCCTTTATTGTGTATTAATTGACTATATATGTTTGGGTTAATGTCTGGAGTCTGTATTCTGTTCCACTGGTCTGTGGCTCTGTTCTTGTGCCAGTACCAAATTGTCTTGATTACTGTGGCTTTGTAGTAGAGTTTGAAGTTGGGGAGCGAGATCCCCCCCCACTTTATTCTTCCTTCTCAGGATTGCTTTGGCTATTTGGGGTCTTTGGTGTTTCCATATGAATTTTTGAACTGTATGTTCCAGGTCATTGAAGAATGCTGTTGGTAATTTGATAGGGATTGCATCAAATCTGTATATTGCTTTGGGCAGGATGGCCATTTTGACAATATTAATTCTTCCAAGCCAAGAGCATGGGATGAGTTTCCATTTGTTGGTGTTCCTCTTTAATTTCTCTTAAGAGTGTCTTATAGTTTTCAGGGTATAGGTCTTTCACTTCCTTGGTTAGGTTTATTCCTAGGTATTTTATAGGAATGTTTTTTGAACTCCTTTTTTTGAGCAGAGACTCATAGTAGGGGGATAATATTCAAGGTGCTTGATAGGTTTATGAATTGTCTTTTAAGTGATGACCCATGTTCTTATTTTTAGTTTTTAATGTTTTCTGAGAGTACGATCTGCCATCCAGATACTGTTCCCTGTTTCATATCCTCTTTAGAAGAAAGTATTCTTGGTGCCCTTAGTCCTCCTCTTTCAACTAGTGAAGGAAGATCCTAATGCTTCCCTTGTTTATATGCTCAGATTCTCCCCGAAATGGATTGGGAGTCAGGGTGTGTGTGTCAAATGGCTCTGTGGACCCTAAAGAGAGCGATTGTGTAAATGTGGGCCCCTGGACGAGGTGGGGGACTGCAGACCACCACCTAGAGAAGAATCAAGCACAGAGCAGACAGCCACTCAATTACGTTGAATGAATGATTAAAAGAATCACATAATTCACAATTCTCAACCTTGACAATACTGACATTTTGGATTGGATAATTCCTTGTTGTTGGGGTGGGGGCTCCTGCACACTGTAAGATGTTCAGCATCCTTGGCCTCTACTCCCCAAATGCCTGTAGCATCCCCAGCCCAGATTGTGACAACACAGAATGTTGCCAGCCATTGCCAGATATCCCCTGAATGGACAAAATCACTGCCCCTTTTCCACCACTCACCCAATGCCTGGTGGAGAACTACTGATTTAAATCACTAAATGTGTTGAAAGAGTGATAGGGTTTTAAAAAATCAACAGAAAGTATTCCAGGTAACCTACTTACAGTAATTCATTCCTTTAATAGAATTTAATATTAGAAGAAAGCCCAGTAGATGGCTGAATCAAAATGGACCAAGGCTAGGTTTGCAGGATGCACTGAATACTCCATGAATGTGACAAATAAATGTACTTTATGGTCCTTGGAAGAAAATATCTATAGTTACAATACTGCAGTAGAGTAGTGCTTTTCTTGAATATGTTGGTGAATATCTTGTCTTGTTCAATATCACAGTGCTGCACAATTGTTGAGAAAACATAACCTGCCCATGTTAGCCCACCTATATGACACTTACCAGGATCAATATTGTGTGCACTGTTTTGATTTTGCATTAACAGGTTCAGGGGTGGTCAGCTTTTGTTTTTCCCATTTTCCATGGGGTCATAATTGCCAAAGCCTTGCTTTCAAGCCATGTGCAAGATACTGAGGAGAATAGGATTATAGAAAGAGACAAAGGGTAGAGGAGGATTTTTATAATTTTATCATGGTTTAAACACTAGTCCCTCTCTGTGAGGGCAGCAAATCCTTCTGAGTGGTTTGGTGTATAGCCAGTGTGTACAATAGCAGAGAAGGACTAGTAGTTTTCTCAAAAGTAGGGTTTTGTAACAGGGTGAAATAGCATTTAGAGATAGAATTTTTATTACACTTACAAATGCAAGCCGACTGCTCCAGAACAGCTTCCACATGGCCGTCCTAGCCATTCTCTTCCTTCCTTTCCCCTCCCCTCTTCCCTCCAAGATGGTAGCACCTGGTTGTCCTTGTCCGTCATCCTAGGCTGGAAAGAAGGGAGTTAAATGCGATCTCATTTTTCTCCTCTCTTTATAAGAAATGAATTTTTGCAATGGTGGCAGGCATAATCCATAGCATCAGTGTTCATTCAGTTTGCAGGAAATTACATTCTGCCCCTTTTCCTAGAGATGAAAAAAGTCTCCTAGATGAGGACCCTTGAAGGTGAGCGGGAGGCTGGGAACAAGATGGGAGCCTGAGCTAAGAAATGTGAGGATGGAGCACCTCAAGCTCAGGGTTGAGTGGATTCTTATAAAATGGGTGCAGTTTTCATGAGGTGCCCCATAGCTTAATATAAAGCATGTGGAAGATGTGAAGACTGGGAGAAGAGAAAAAAAAAGCCAGACATTGAGAGAGGGTGGCTTTAGGAAGACTGCCTTGGAGCCTGGTTCCAGAGGAACTATCAGGATATTGCTTAGGGAAGGGGAGGGAGAATGGTCACATGTACACCATGAAAGATAGTCATTGATTCAAAATAAACCTCATGGGTTAAATACTGGTTTGAGTTTCTTAAGAATGTGGAATGGAGCCTGGGAAGTCAGGTGGGGTTAAGGGTTGTGAAGGTGAGGTGAGGGGGCTCTCCATTTGTGAAATGCAAATTGTGTGAACTTTCAAAGATCCCGGTTGCCAAGTCTAATGCAATTTCTTTCATTCATGGTCACCATCGACATTATTCAAGCCTGAACATTTTCCTGCAGACCAAAAAAATAATTAGCTCTGACAACTGAAGTCAAATCAGACCTTTGGGAATGACCTAATTGTTCTTTCCTGAGGGCTAGACATTTTGGCATGCCCTTGGCCATGGCATCAGCCCTGGCAAATCTGGGAAGGCTCTGAGACTCTGGCTGTGGGTCCCTTCTTGCCACAGAAAGCACAAAGTACAGAGGGGTTTGGTGAGGTCGCAGCCCTGCCTGTTCATCTGCAATGCCCGCCATCCTGAGAATTTGTGAGTAAACACTGTCCAAATTCCTGCTGAATTCCTGCTGAAACAGTGAAATTCCTGTTCACTATTTTTATATTTGACTGCCTGCCTCCTCGTTGGCTGGAAATTTCTTCCAGCTGCTTGTAGATGGGTGGGATTTGACCAGCTCTTCCTTTTCCCCACCTCCATTTTTCTGGCAGCTGTTCAAGTTTTCAGGATGGTACTGGTGACAGTGATCAGCATAAGAGCTCCATTTCCACCCTGGTTATTTTTGGTAGGCATGCGCAATCCAGGGCCTCAACTTTGGTGCTGTGTGGTTTTGGGATATTAAGTAACCTTTTCCTGTGCAAGTTCAGCCGGGGGGGTGGGGGTGGGGGAGTCCCAACCTGTATCCATCCATCCGGCGTTTTCCTGTCTTTTTTTTCCTTGTTGAGAACTGTAGCTAATGCGTGGTGAACCTTCTCTCCAACATAGCCCTTTACTCCTAGTGAGAGGTGGCTCTAGAGAAGGCTGCACGTTTACTGAGCGTATATTGTTGGTTTTTCTCCCCCCAGATTGAAAACATAGATGCCTGCTTGCATTTCCTGGCTGCTAAGGGAATAAACATCCAGGGGCTGTCTGCAGAAGGTGAGTCACAGTGCTTGTCATGAATCTGCCTTTCCGTCGTTGGAAATGCCTGCCTGTTACTTATTGGTGACATTAATACAGTTCAGCCAAGGGGTGCTGGTGGCTTCTTCTGGCTTCGAGACTGCTCAGTTCTTGTCTAGACTTGAGGATGCCAAGTTTTTGACAACCTAAAGAATCACTCCAAGAATGCAGATTGAGCCATGCTGGCCATGTCTGCAGGACACTGAGGGAGTGGTGAGGATGGTGCTGCTTCTCTCTGAAAAGAATTTAAACAATGCTGATTGGATTCACCCGATGAGCAATTCAGTTAATTATCAAGCCAGACCTTATCTGGGAGAGAGAGAACATTTAACCACAGACCATATTTAAACTGTACAGTTCCCAGGGAAAAATGCCTAATCCTTATCTCTTCTATTAGAAGCAGCAGCAATTTTCCCAACCAAAGAAAAGCACCCGATTTATTAATGAGATGCTGCATTTTGACATCCTGATTAGTTTTTAATTAACTTCACTTTGGTGGCTAATTAACACATTAGCTTTTGCTGGTGGTTTGTTGTTCAGTTAGGTGTTGGTCTAGAGACGGCTTGTCCAAATTCTCAGCCCCCTCAAGCAACATTGCACCCTGGAACCTTTCACACTCCCTCCTGTTTGTAAATAATAAGCAGCTGCCAGCTCGAAAGCTGCTCTAGGTCCCAGCACCTTCCCCAAACTCATTAGACTGCACCGGCCTCCAGCTTTCCTGGAACAGGTAAAGCAGTTTTGGCTTCAGATGATACCACCTTTCCCTAGCGAGGTCACTTTTTGAAAAGATGCCTGTTAGCATCAGCTCCTATGGTCAGAGTAGGGAGGAAGGGAGCAATGAGGAGGGAAGCAGCCCAGTGGAGCAGGTAAGTTTGCCGATGAGATCCACGCACGGTCTGTTCCTCGCCTTTGCTTTGCTGTGCGAGGAAAGCCTGGTTTTCCTGGCTATACTTTTGAACTGTAGTCGCTTCTGGTCTTAGGGGCAGGTGGCCATTATTGGTGCCTCATGAGTGTGTCGTGTTTCTGAATGGGACCTCGAATATGCTGGGCCTGTCTCAGGTCAGGCACAGTCACATTTCTTCCAGGAGCAGCTGTCCAACGGGCAACCCTAATGCAGTCATGCTGCATCCACAGGTCTACACAGCAGCTGTTGGTGGTTAGATCTAATCCCAGCTCTGCAAGGAGGGTCCTTGGAGGATTCTCTTGTCCCGGGATGTGGCCCCTCCTGTGTGGGGTTAAGGTCTGAGCTGATGGCATGTGGAATGCACTTTGCTGGGGGCCTGGGGGTGGGCGGTTGTTGTAGGTGTTCCTGTGGATAGGTAGGGAAGTGCGAATTCCCATTCCAGGGAACACATTATGTCCTCCTGGTGGAGAGTTCTTGTGCTGGCTGGTAGGCAGCAGGCACACACTGATGTTTTCTGGGAGTGGTTGGATCCCAAGCCTGCAGCCCCATCAGGGTGTCAGCTGGGGCTTTCACAGAGTCATGCTCAGCAGAAAGGGCTCTCTGGGATGTGGGTTCTGTATATCAGCCTCATCCCATGTGGCCTGGAGGTGGCCCCTGGCCACTCTGCTGTCTGTCTACCTATTGTTCTGCTTTCGGCCTCTTTCCCTCCCACCCATCCTGCCCCATCCTCTCTGGACCTTAAGACATAGAAACACTACTCAGTAAATATTGTTAACTAAGTCTCTGCACATGCTGCTGACCGCAGACTCACTCTCGTGCTGCTCCCAGTACCTTGGTAGTCTTTTGTGAGATTTGACCAGCTCTTCCAGCTCACCCCCAGCTCACCCTCCGTATGCCATCCTCCGGCTTCAGGTGCCTCATTGTCCCCACACTGAGGTGGTCCTGGTGAGAGTGTAGACCTCAGCCTCATAATCCTGGATTATTCACCACAGAACCAACAGGAATGTTTGGGCTCCGTCTTCCACGTGCAGTTGGTGGGGCCGGCCTCCAGTCAGCTGGAAGCCCCCCACCGTACAGTCTCTCTCCAGCTCTTGGGCCAAGCAGCAGACCAGCCACGTTCTCTGCTAAGCAGACATCCACCTGGGGACTAGAATGCCAGCACCCCCACTTGGAGTTGTTGAGAGAGGCAAGGACCCCATCTTCTTGCTCCTTGGTGAGGGGAGGAAGTACCCTGTCCCTGTGACCATCAGACATCACCATCCTCCCCCGGTCACAGTGACTTCCTCTCATCTGCACCTCCTTCCTTGGGTGTTAGTGGGGTGGGGGATGCTGATGGTGTTGGCTGGTAATACTGATTCTGAACTAGTACAGTTTGTGGGAAGGTGACCTGCCCTATCTTTTATCAACTTCTTGAACTTAGAAAGCAAGGGTACTTAAAACCTTTTATCCTCAGATGGGCCTTATTCACAATATCAAGGTTATGGGAATTATCTCACTAGACATACTTTTAGATTATAGTAACAGAAACCATTTGAGGACCCAGGCATGTGTCAGTCACTGAGCTGAGCGCTGGGCACATTTTATGTTTTATTTAATCCCCACAGCAACCTTACAAGGTGGTATTCGTATTATCCCCATCAGACAGGTGAAACTAAGGTCCAAGAGATTGAGTTACATGTGGGAAAAGGGAAGCCCACAAGGTCAGCAGAGGGTATAAGCTGCTCACATGTGCTGATTCCAAGGCGTGGTGTTTCCTACTCTGTACCACTCTGGGCTTCTAGCCACCTGCATTAACTACTGGAAAAGCAGTACAGTGTTTAAAGAAATAATGATATAGTCTTAATGCTTTTTGTTTTCCTTTTGAGGAGGATTAAATACCCTGAGGCAACTCCTCTGATGGGGAAATAAAAAACCATCAGCCAGGCTGGAAAGCCCCATAGGCACACCTCCACCCTTTCCCAGTGACTAAAGCTGGGCTTGGAACCCAGAAGGGTGGCTGTATGCACCTGTCCTTGAAGCATTTCAGCAACTCAGACCCTGCCCCAGCCTGCCTGCCGGAGAGACCCAGTGAGCCTTTGTTCCAAGGCAGAGGCTGCAGGCCCAGGTGGGGCCCGTGGAAATGCTGCGGGTTTGGGGCACTCCCCCTGGACTAGGTCCTGCACCCTTTGTGTTCCCAAAGGTTGGACCCATCTCTTTGCTCTTGGGGACTTGTCAGGTCCTGTAAGCCTGGGCCTCACCCTGCCCTGGGTGATTTTCAAGATCCCTTCAGACCCTCCCCTACACACAGTCCACCTGTCACAACCTTCTGTACCTGCCCCTGTGAAGAAGGATGGCCTTTATCCCTGGGGGTTGTGAGAAATACCTGGCCGTGAGCCCATCCTCCTGTAATGGAGAAGTAGAGGTCTGGGGGTAAGGCGTATCCTATTTAGCTCAGCAAACATTTGCTGGGCTACACAGAGAGTTAAGTCAGCTGTATAAAGCTGTCCTTAAATCCAGTTACTAAGAGAGCTATGCTAGTGGTATGTACTGGATCAGTGGTGCCCAGAGCTCTGCCTGGGGGCAGTGATGTTTCTCCTGGGTTTTACAGGATGAGTTGGCATTCGCCGGACAAAAAAGGAAGATCAAGGGAAATCTGGCCAGGTAATGGGATGGAGGCGAAGGCCTATTTCTTTATCTGCCTTGCAGATTAGAGAAACAGAGGCAGGAAGATCCTTCCAAGTGCCTCCCGAGTGTATGTGTTTGAAGTGAAATTGGTCACTGATTTGATCAGCTCAGACCTGGTTTGCTGCCCTGCTGGCCAGAAACCTAGGTGACTCTCCTGTCATCCTGAGCCAGAGAGCAGGAGGTCTCTGGGCCTTCAGGATAAAAGCAGCAGGTGGGATGATTCCATTTCCTTCTACTGACACCCCTGAATTTGGCAGTGAGGGGATCATTTCTATCCCTCAGCTGGAGGAGCCTTGTAGCCTCTGTTCCACCACCCCACCACCACCCCAGCCTGCGTGCCACATCCCCTGTGGGCAGAGTCACTGCCAGGCCTAGAGAGCAGGACACAGAAGGGGCTGCGAGAAGGGGCTGGAAAGTTGTGTGGTGAATGTAGGTTATGTAGACGGCCCGTTGGGAGGAATAATGCCACAGAATCCACAGTTCTGAGTCAGTCGGGTGAGCCTTACACCACCAGAGCTCAAGGGACTGGAATAGGAATTCTGTGCCTCTGAGGTCTGAGGCAATCCTCCCTTTGGCTCTGAATCCCTTCTTCCCTGCAAAGCAGGTTTCTTTGTATTAGATTATTCCAGTATTTGTGCCTTTGTAAGCCAGGCCTGAGGTTTCTCTTAAATAATGTTGAAAGTGAATAACTCTATTTATCTTCCCCCTTTATGCCCAACATCGCCTGCAGCTCCTGTGCAGATTAGAGCCAGTCGTGAGGATAAAGAGCCCAGTCAGCCTGAGGAAATGAAGAGCCAAGGCAGCACTGAATTCCAGTGGCAGTAGGAATATGGCCTGTGTAGTTTGTTCTTCAGTTTACATGGGACCGGCCCCAAGGAGAGAAAGGAGAACAGGGTTCCCATCCTGGCTCGCTAGTGTCTCCTTGGACAAGTCAGTTTTCTCTAGGTCTGTGTTTTTTCTTTCTCCAAAAATTAAGTGGATGAAGGTAGTTGATCAGGTACAAAATCACATTCTTTTTTCCAAAGGCTTGGGAAATGTCATGAAGGAAACGTTTCTGTGGGCTGATGGCTTTTGTTTCTAGACTGCCTGTGGCACCAGCTTACCAGGCCTCGTGAGACAAAGACATATGCCATTTGGAAATATGGGAAGAACACAGTTCTAGCTATTTTGGACACTGTCTGTTCTAGACCACCCATGGCATACACTGTGTGGCTTCCAACCCCAAACAGCATCTACCACTCATGAGCTTTTGTGTTCTGAAAAGAAACCAGTCCAAATGTCCACCAGCTGGTGAATAGATAAATAAGATGTGGTACATCCATATAGTGGCTTGTTACTCTCCAATGTAAGGCAACAAATGAATGATATATGCTCTGACACGGGTGACCCTTAAATACATTATGCTAAGGGAAAGAAGCCAGATGCAAGAGACAACATATTGTGTGATTCCATTTCTATGGCATGTCCAGAACAGGCAAATCTGTAGAAACAGAAAGCAGATTAGAGGTTGCTTGGGAATGGGTTTGGGGTCTGAGTCCAGGTGAGCATGGGGACTCTTCAGGGTGATGGAAATTTTCTAAAACTAAGTGAATTGACGAAAAATCATTGCATACTTTTATGGATGCAAATTATACCTCAATAAAGCTGTTTTAAAAAAAACAGATCGCCGTTGAGTTTTCTCTAACACACAATTATTCGTGGTTGATTTCCTTCTTGTCACTCATGACTGTGGCATAGCAGAGAGGAGCAGCTGCTTAGGCCTTCTGTAGGTGAAGAGCCCTGTGGTGAGTTCTGAGGAGGCTGCTGGTAAATTGACCATGTTTTCTGAACCAAAAAGGGAAGTACAGAGTCAGGCAGTGTCCTAGGTGCTTTGCACTCATTTTCTTGTTTGTCACTGAATTCTCGTAACAAACTTGTGGGAACGATGCAGCAAGGCATATGCCCGTTTTAAAGAAGAAAACCGAGGCTCAGAGAGGTTGAGTCTTGTGAAAACTCAGAGTCTATAAATGATGGACCATTGTAATTCAAACTCAGGTTCTCTGGCTCTAAATATCAGTGATCTTTATAATAAAAATGCTGCCTGGTATGAGAAACTGTATTTATGGGAACACTGTGCTCTTTGACAGGTAAGATGTTTCAGGGAATAATGCTAAGTTACGGACACTGACTTAGCAATCAGAGTAGGCAGAGAATATGGCAGCTGCCTCCATTTGTCTATCTTGGTTTGGGCTGGCAGGTTAGCGTGCTGACGCTGGACATCCCTGCTGCTTGTCCGGGACAACCCCTGAGCCCCAGGCATGCTGAATTGTTAGTTCCTCCCTTTGTTTTTCTTATGTGGTTTAAAGGAAGTATTATGGAATGTTTGGCACATTCCATAATAAAAGAAAACTTACAGAAGAAGAATAAAGCATAGTTATATGCCCACCAGCTAGCTTAATAAATGAAACATCATCTGGGATGCTTTTAAATTTGCCACACATGATGGGTGTACAAGTAAGTCAAGTGACACAGCGTTGGGAGACCAGGCTTTGAGCTGGAAAAAATCTAGATTCAAATCTCAGCTCCAGCATTTATTACCTTGGAGAAGTCATAAAACCTTTCTGAGCCTCTTGTTTCTCCTTAAATAAAAGAGGAATACTACTGCTCATTTCCCAGCTTGTAGGGACTGATGAGACTGTGCATGTAAAGAGCTTAATCTGATACATATTAATTAGTAGCTCTTGTTATATTCTCTGTAACCTGATAATTGTAAAAGGCACTAAAACTAAGTCTTAGATAGATTTCATCTATCCCCAGATTAGCTCTACTTTCTTCCTCCAGTGAATTCCATTTTGAGGGGAAGTTGTCCATTTTCCCAAGTTGCTTCATAGGTGCTAACCTGCATGCCAGCTCTGGACTCTGCCCAACTCCTGTCAGTGTCCAGCTGGGTGACCACAGATGGGTCATTTCACCCTCTATTTTCCCATGAGTAAACTGAGGAGCCCACTGAATCAGACAGTGCCACCCTCACACTCTGTGACAGATCCCCAGAAGCAGAAGTGGAGTGAGCCCCAGGTGTGCAGCTGCTCTGCTTTCCTGAGGGTGGAGAAGGGTTAAAGCTGAACTTCTCAAAGAAACCAGAGGCTTGGCTGCCCCCTCGGAACCTTCCCTGCTCCCTGCATTGCACGCCATGCTTTATAAGCATCCTCGTGTGTCCAGGTCAGTCCTGGCTTACACTTGTTATCCTGACATAATTAAAGCCTCCCTTCTTTCACTCTCAAAAGTATCACGGCTTCCATGATAAATGACAAGGTCACCAGAGTAAAAGCTGTCATTTTTAAGGTCTGAAGCTGGACCTGTCTGGGAATCTCATACAGGATTCTGGGCTACACTTGTCACTAGGGACCAAGACCAGTGAAGGACTTCACTTTTTACAGTGTGTGTTGTACATGCTCTCATTGGATCTGCAGAACAACCTTGTGTGATGGGGCAGCTATGTCAATATTGCCATTGAGCCCAGAGAGATTAAGTGACCTGCCCAGGGTTGCACAGCTAGTAGGTGTTGGGTACAGACTGGAACTCACGGTTTAGGTTTTCCAAAAGCTCTGTATCCTGTCAGTGTTGCCTCGCAGTCAGAACCTGCTAGCTCCCCAAGCAGGGAGTATGGGCTGGATTCTAGGAGTTATGTTGTCAGTTTCTACATATCCTGGAGAGGGGGAGGTTCCAACAGGAAGTGATTCGGTCTGGCTTAAATCAGCAGATGACCCCTAGGACACTGGCCAGCTTGCAGGGAGTAAGCCTTCTTTCTGAGGGGACCCCATTCATACCTTATGCCCCTCAGCCAGTCCCTGGAGGAAACCCTTGTGCCTTCACCAGCAGTCTCTTGCCCAGCCTGGGGCTGACATGTAGGTGTGCATTATCCACACAGGCCATGCTTCCCTTCCTCCGACCGCACTCCCTCTAACCCCCTTGGCAGCACAGGAAAAGAAAGGCAGCTGAAGGTTGAAGTAAAGCAGAGGGAGGCTCCAAGGTTCCTTCCCTGGCCCTCATGCTGGTTGGCCCTGTAACCTCGCACCCATGGGCAGTTCAGACCCGGGCCATTCTGCCTGGTGTTGGAAGAACTGCAGGAGAGGAGAGAGAGTTCCCCCAGGAGAAATACTCTCTGATCTATAGCTTCTGCCTGTGAATAAATATTTTATTCCTTCTCCTCAGCTCTTTATGCATGCCTTGGGGCAAATGCATTTGCACGTCTGAAAAATTCTGTCTGGAGTTAAAGTTTTCTTATCCCTCCTCTGCTCTACTTTATTTATTTTTATTTATTTTTATTTTGGTATCATTAATATACAATCACATGAGCAACATTGTGGTCACTAGATTCCCCCACTTACCAAGTCCCCACCACATACCCCATTATAGTCACTGTCCATCAGTGTAGTAAGATGCTATAGAGTTGCTACTTGTCTTCTCTGTGTTGTACTGCCTTCCCCGTGCCCCCTCCAGCCCTGCCCAATGTTATGTGTGCTAATCATAATGCCCCTTATTCCCCTTCGCCCTCTCTTCCCACCCATCCTCCCCAGTCCCTTTCCCTTTGGTAACTGTTAGTCCATTCTTGGGTTCTGTGAGTCTGCTGCTGTTTTGTTCCTTCAGTTTTTGCTTTGTTCTTATACTCCACAGATGAGTGAAATAAATCATTTGGTACTTGTCTTTCTCCACCTGGCTTATTTCACTGAGCATAATACCCTCCAGCTCCATCCATGTTGTTGCAAAGGGTAGGATTTGTTTTCTTCTTATGGCTGAATAATATTCCATTGTGTATATGTACCACATCTTCTTTATCCATTCGTCTACTTATGGACACTTAGGTTGCTTCCATTTCTTGGCTATTGTAAATAGTGCTGTGATAAACATAGGGATGCATCTGTCTTTTTCAAACTGGGATACTGCATTCTTAGGGTAAATTCCTAGGAGTATAATTCCTGGGTCAAATGGTATTTCTATTTTTAGTTTTTTGAGGAGCCTCCATACTGCTTTCCGCAATGGTTGAACTAGTTTGCATTCCCACCAGCACTGTAGGAGGGTTCCCCTTTCTCCGCATCCTCGCCAGCATTTGTTGTTCCTAGTCTTTTCTCTGTTGGCCATCCTAACTGGTGTGAGGTGATATCTCATTGTGGTTTTAATTTGCATTTCTCTGATAATTAGCAATGTGGAGCATCTTTTCATTTGCCTGTTGGCCATCTGAATTTCTTCTTTGGAGAAGTGTCGGTTCATATCCTCTGCCCACTTTTTAATACAGTTATTTGCTTTTTGGGTGTTGAGGCATATAAGTTTCTAATTTCTTTTTAATGTATAAGAATTTTTGCCTAAGTGCTTTATGCAAGCAAGTCTTATAGCCTATTCCCACACCCATCCCAAATTAAAGTTATTTATTCCATGGAGAAGAGAGACACAGGGCCATGTATTTGAGGGAAGGACGATTGAGTAAAGCAATGCAAGGGTTTTGGAATGGGGCAGCAGGGACTTGGCATGCTCAGCAGGGCTTGAAGCATAAGTCGCAGACTTGGCTGAGCCACGTGGAGAACAGTGAGTCTCCCCTGGGGCTCTGCCCTGATTGGTCGCTTTGCCTTAGAACAAGCACAGTCTTGCTTCGGACTCTTACTTTTTTTGGTTGTGCCCTTACTGAGAATTTCCTCCTGGCACTTGCCAGACAACCAGTTGCAACTTGCCTCATGTATCAGCTCTTATCCTAGTGGGGAGAATAAGCTAATTTCCTTGTGGTTTAGAGCTGACTTTAATTGACTATGATACCAATGACATGTTGAGGAAATCTGTCGTGTCCTAGAGGAATTAAGCTGGTCTGAGGGCCGAAGAGCCCACCAAGCAAGAGCAGAAAGGATGCCTCCTCTAACAAGACTCTTTGCCCTGTCTTGCAGAGATCAGGAACGGGAACCTCAAGGCCATCCTCGGCCTGTTCTTCAGCCTGTCCCGGTACAAACAGCAACAGCAGCCCCAGAAGCAGCCCCTCTGCTCGCCGCCTGTGCCCTCAGCACCCCTACACCAGGCTGGCACTCCACAGGGGCCAGCTGCACCCCAGGCCCCGTGCCAGCCGCCCCAGCCAACACCACAGCAGCAGGCAAAAGCACAAGCTGACATGCAGTCCAGGTGGGGGCTCCTTGCCAACTGATAACTCTGTTTTTCAGGCCTCCTCCTCCACGCCAACCAGAGTCTAGCCTTCACTGAATGTGCTTTCCATTCGTGCTTCCTTAGTACCGAGAACTGGTGGTTAGTGAAGCATTTGCATGACCCTGGAATGGATGGCGTTAGAGCTGCGTCATGTGCCTGGCAGAGATGTGTACTTTTAGAGGTCAGAGTGGCCAGCAGCCAGAGCTAATTAGCTGCTCCTGCCTTAACTCTGGCCTATTACATGCACGCTCTCAGGCAATAAACAGCCCCTAAAATAGACTTCAAACTTCTTTTTCATGTGTGCCCACAAGCTGGGTGTTCAGTGTTATATGTGCAAGCAATTTATCTTAGTAGAGGCAAGATTTCTCTTCCAGCAAATGCCTCTGTTTTGCCAGAAGAGAACCATCAAGAGCACACAAGAAAGATGGCAAGTGGTTCTTAGCAGGAGAATAGGCAGCCACCTCCTTGAGTGGGCCAGCATGCCCTGATGGCAATGGGGTTGGTAGCTGTGCTAGCTGTGGTCATCTGCCTTGTAGTATTAGGGCCTGACTTTATTGATGTCCCCAGAGGGATTGATGCTGGCCAGGGGGACTCAGCATAGAACGACATGCAAGCAGAATGCCAGGGTAGTCACTGTCTATGGTGTTACAACAGGAATAATTGTATTCCTAAACATCTCTGCAAAAAGATCACCTTGGAAAACACTTGTTTTAATGGCAGAAGAAAAAGATATGGGTTAGGAACTAGAAATTTTTTGACTCATGGTAAAATTCTAGAGCAAAGTCCACAGTGATTGTTTTTTGAGCAATAAATCTTTACCTATCAATTCTAAATGTCACTGACTAAAATGACTGCCTGATTTCATTTAATGCATGCTAAAGAATAATGGCTTTTCCTTTCCAGTTGCTGAGCACCAGCATTAGTAACCATAGGGCTTCTCTCACACTTCTCTACCCATAGTAGCCCATTGCAGTTGGCCAAAAGATGAGCAGATGCCTCATAGATGGTTATAGTTTTTTTCTTTCCATGAGAATTGCTCTTTCCCAACTGAAATGGTGTTAAAACCAGCAGTGATGGATGTCAGATCCCCTAATTAATTATGTAATTATATCCAGTTCACATTACGGAAATGTGTGGGCTAGCAAAGATGCCTGGATTAACTATGAGAAATAGACAGTCTTTCAGCCTCTGCACCCTTGCCCTGAAAAACCAACTGAATGGAAACATTCTCTGATCAGAGGTGTCTGATGGACCTGGATAGCTGAATGATCAGGATATCATTTCCCCCACTGCCTTCTTCACAGTGCTTATTCCCTGGATGGTAACTTGTTAGGGGGAGGGTTCAATGTGTGTGTGGTGGGGGAAGATTGAGAAATAATCTGGGTTAAATTGTTAAAGCGGTTATTGCAGGTCTACTCAGATGCTTGAATCTGCCAATACACATTTATTTAGTTAGTGTGAATGCCTCATGTGTGCCAGGCACATTCCTCTGCATTTGGAGTCGGGGGTAAATGAGATGGCCAAAGGGTGCTGTCTACATTCTAATGGAGGAACCAGGGAAATGTCAGATAGTGTTATTATAAGATGATGAGATTCAGAAGGATTAGGTCAAATAACTTAAGTTGGGTTGATAGGAAGTTCTGAGGACATGACACCAAAGTGGTTATACGAATGACAGGAACTAGCTATGCAGAGCTCAGGTATGGAATAGATCGACCATAGTGAGCAGCTGGTGCAGAGGCCCTGTGGTGTAAAAGTAAGCTTGGCAGGTTGGAGGAGCATAAAGAAGGCTAGTGTGGCTGGAGCTCAGTGGATGAGGGGAGTTGGGAAATGATAAGGCAGCTTGTAAACAAGGCTGCCACCTTTACATGGGTGATGGTGTGATTGATGGCCCTGAGGTAAACTGGGTAGAGACTTTATTCCATTCTAACGGTGACAGGAAACCATGGGTGGATCTTGAATAGAAGAGAGATTTGATTTGATTTATAATTTTTTTTTTTAATGTTAGCTTGTTTCTAGAGAGTAAGACTATGAAAGAGTTAAGAATGGAAGGGAGGACTCAAGTTAAGAGTCCTCTAGATGCTAGTGGCTTGGATCAAGGTGGCAGAGCAGATACAGGGCTGGTCCAGTTCAGGATAGTTTGGAGGCTGATCCAACAGGATTACAAATAGATTGACTCTCTGGAATGAGGAAGAGAAGAATCGCAAATGAGCCTGGATCTCTGGCTTGCGTGGTGAGGTAAGGGGTGGTGTTCATTGAGGTGAGGGAGCCTCACCGTGCACGGTGGATCTTCAGAAGGAGGCATAGGAAGCCTTTCTTAAGCTTAGTTACAGAACTCTTCTTATTTTATATAGGTTGTCTCACTGCATAGGGCTCTGAGGAGCATGTGCTAAGAAACATTAGCTTGTGGCACTGAGCTATGCTAGCCTGAGGCACCCATTTCCAAGGGAGGCATTTGTTTTCATAAAAGAGCCAGATGTTCCAGTCAGGACACTCATCTCCCAGTAAGAAAAAAAAAAAAACAGCCTACTGTTAAGTGCTTTACCTAAAAAAGGGCCAAATTCAGGCCAGGTTTTTATATCCATTTACTCCCAAGTGGCTCCTGACACCATGGCATGTGGCAATGTGCACTGGGCTTTAAAGTTAGTCCTCACGCATCCTCCGTCTGGCCCAGGCTGGGCTATTGCTTGCAGATGACTGGTTTCATCCATTATATACCGATACTTTCTAATTTTACTTCCAGAGGATAAACTTATTCTCAAGTTCTAGGGATAGGATATCCTGTGCTGACACTCTGGCTATAAACTTAAGTAAAATTACCTCACTGGCTCAGTTCCATTGTATTCTGTCCTGAATTCTGTCTTATAGACAGACATAGCGCAAGTCCCAAGGGTAATGGTTCAGACCCTTGATCATCAGCGTGAAATGTTGATGCAAACCCCAAATGCCAGCTTTGTTTCAGTCCTGTGTTAGCACCCTGCCACATACAAACATGGCTGAATACTGTACCTCTTGGGATAACAAATACTGAAATTTGGGAGCTTTTCCATGAAGTTTGTTAATAAAGGAGTCGTGGAAGATGACAAAGGAAACTCATTGCCATGAAGGAATCTGAGCAACTCCTGTATGATGGCCAAAAGCAACTCCATTTTACCCCTTCACTTCAGCACGTCTCATGAATCTACGTGGTGGCAAGAATTTGATTCACATTTCATGTCATAAAGTTCCTCACCAGTCTAGTGTCCAGAAGAGGAGCATAGTCCCCAAGACTTGCTTCCTCTCCATCTGTGACTACCTTACATATTACCAATATTTAGCTGTTTAGGAAAGATCCAGAAAGTTGTTTCTGGGTCACCTTTATGAGGCAGTTGTCTGAAAAGTCCCTGGTAGAACAAGCACATGAGCTAGAAGCATGTAAACACCTTAGAAAGGTATGAAGTTTGTTTACTTGTTGGGGACCGCTCGCTTTCGTGTCTTACTGTGTGGGAAGAAGGCCTTACAGTGATTGGTAGCATAGAAGATACTTGGTGTTTAAAAAAGAAAGGAAGGAACAAAAGAAATCACAAAAGTTCTTGGATAATCTTGACAGCAGTATCTTCACACTGGGGTTTTGTCAAGTCAGAAAAGTTAGAAGAAGGCTGTATATTGTGGAAAAAGTGGGCAGAGAGGAAACCAGGCGCATTCCCATTGTTCTAAGGCTTCTATTATTTGTGCTTCTAATATCTCTTCTCTCCCTTCACTCATCTCTTCCGCTCTTTTCTTCCCTGTCATGCAGTGCATCATCCCAGGACTCACCTCAAAGCAAAATCATCCGCTTCACTCTGGGTCAGAAAAAGATCTCTAGGTTAGACTTTCACTGTGTCCTGCAAAGCATGGTTTCCACCTTGTCAATTGTTTTCTCTCTGTTTTGGCTAAGTTTCCTTTTGGTCCCTCTCCCCATTTCCTGTTTGCAGTTTGAGAAATCCAAACCTGTGTTGGCTAATGACCCAATGCTGGAGAGTTTTGGGAGTGGCCATGAGGTTGTTGAAAAGTGTGTGTGTGTGTGTGTGTGTGTGTAAGAGACAGAGTGAAACTGAAATGCAGGTGTACCTGTTTCTGGATTTTGGCTTTGTTTGCTTGATCATCAAAAAGTCCCTTGTGATGTGGGGAGAGGTAAGTTTCTAGCTGGCTTTTGTGGTGGTTTCATGATGAATTTGACTCCCCACTCTGTCCTTGCCCTGATCCCACCTCACCTGCATCTTTTTTACGTGTGTTGTGTTTTTGTTGGTGTTAAAATTACTAATGTGGGGTTAGTTTTCTCTTGAGTTAGGGAGACCTGTAGCATTAAATCCACTTGTCAGAGGAGGCAAAGCAACAAGGCAGCTGTGTCTGTTTTCACTTTGGGGTGCTCTTACAAACCATGAAGAGATGGCCTCGGTTTCCTGAAAATAAAAATTAGTCTCGCTCGCTAACTAGTTCTCTGGACACAGAGTTTTGGCGTCTTCTGCATCCTGTAGGTCCCATTCCAGGGTAGGGCCAAGGCCAGTTACATCCCTGTATCTGCTGTTATTCTAAAGGTATGGATAGCTCACATTTGCTATCTGAAGGCTTATTCCCCAATCTGAGTGCATTATCTTATTTAATCCTCACTTCAGTCTTTATGTGGTAGGTCATGGTTATCCCCATTTTACAGTTGAGGAAACTGAAATTTTAGGAAGTTAGATGAGTTACCCAAGGTAACTTTGTACTTCCACACAGAAAGGGGAAAGCCAGGTGGTCTGACCTTAGGACGCTCACTTTAACCACTTTGTTCCACTGCTTCTTCGATCCCTTCCTCCTTGAATCCTGACATTTATGTGCACGTTGAAGCTGATTTTTAACATTACACATTTCAGCCACTGTTCTCAGCCTTTTGCCTCCTGTTGCCCTGGGAGCATCCTAACAGAACTTGATGCTAGGGTGGGATCTCCTCATTATGACAGAATTTGTTTTTCACTTCATTGTCATGTAAAGCTGAAGGGACGTCCACGTCCTCTTGCTACCCTGCTCTCAGGATCCAGGTGCCTTTTCTAACCAGAGTTTCCTTTTCTGAAAAGCTTACACATGGGAGACCCATCCAGGCTCTTCCTGGCTGCAGGGGAGAAGCCACAGGGCAGTTGTTTCTCTGTGAAACAAGTCAGCATGTTACACAGACTTGGTTCCAGGGGACAAGAGGGAACCTGCATTTGTCACTGTTTCTTGCAGCCATGTGTCTTAGTTCAGACTACTGTAACAGATCACCATAGACTGGGTTACTTAAAACAGCAGAAATTTATTTCTGACAGTGCAGGAGGCTAGCAAGTCTGCCATCAGGGTGCCAACATGGTCGGGCTTTAATGAGGGCCCTTTTCCTGGCTTCCAGATGGCTGTGTTCTTGCTGTGTCTCATGAAGGAAGAGAGCCAAGAGAAGAAACCAGCTCTCTCCAGTCTCTTATAAAGCATGCATCCCATCACAGGGGCTCCAACTTCATGAGCTGATTCTCTCCCAAAGGCTCCATCTCCAGACACCATCCCATTGAGGATTAGGGTTACAATAGATGAATTTGGGGGTGGGGACAAACAGGTAGTTCCATAGCACTGTGCTGGAGTGACTGTTTTCCCTGACATCACAAAGGCCAAGTCAGACACCTCCTGTACTGGCAAACTGGGTCCCTAGTTTTCGAGTGTCTTGCAAGTATCTATATATAGGAATTCACCTCCAAATGAGGTAAACTGAGGCAAGCTTAAATTACCAGAAACTAAATTTATTCATGAATAGCCAAGGAATTACCATTTGGAAAATGCATGTTGTACCAAGCTTCAGGTGAGTCCATTGAGGTTTGGGGGCAGGTTCAATTTATGAGCCAGCAGTGCAAGGAGGGGGAAGTCCTGCCAGAGTCCAGGCACTGAGTTCACCAGCTTGAGGCTGGGGAGATTCCTGGTGGATGTTCATTGGTCAGGAGATAGGTCTCCATCTCTGTAAACCAGACATTTACAGGAAAGCAAGTCTCAGTTCTTAACTTCTGTTCTCCTGAGGGTGCATGTATGAGAATCTCCATTTCCAATCCTCTGGTTCCATTTTAGATTGAAATCCTGTCACATAGGAAAGGAAAAGAGAGGAAAGAGGTGAGCTGGGAGGAAACTTGAAATCTAGTGTGTGTTCCCACTATGTGCTCGGTTCTGGAAGATAAAGAAAACGGGAGCTAGCTGGGAAAATACCTAATTGACAGCACATGCCCATCCAGAGAATGACTTGTTATCAGTCCCAGATGACGGAAAGAGCCAGTGGGAGTGGAGGCAGCCCTGAAGGATGAGGGTGTGTCTGCCCCTCTCCTGAGGGTGTGCTGGATGCAGGGCTTCCAAGCTGACCAAAAGCCAAGGCCTGGCTTTCCTCCAGGGTCATAGCCCTCACCTAGAGTTTCTGCATTTTGTGTCTGATGAGGCCAGTAAAAGGAAATTCTTGGTTTCCTTGTATGCCTACTCGCCTTCTGTACCCCACTTCCCTACCCAAGCCTTGAGCAATCCCGATAAACATTTTAGCTGATCCACACAGCTCTAAGTGTAGCAGTAAAGTTTGGTTGCCCGAAGAAACAGCCTTACCCCGTCTGGGTGAGTAGGACAACTCCCAGAGCTCTGGAAATAGGTCTCTTATTCGAGTGTAAAGGTTATTTGAACACCTGCCAGAGTGTAACACCTTGAGAGGCACCAGAGATATTGAGCAGGGAAGGAAGCCTTACCCTTGAATCTGGATGTGGGGAAAGGGCTTATGGAAAAAAGAATTGGCACAGGGATGAAGGATGTCCATGAATTTCTGCTTTTGACCCCTATTATTGTCCCTGGCATTTGTGCTGACCCCAGGTATTTAGGCTCATTCTACCTGCAGGAGACAGAGAAGCTTAGTGGTCAAGAGTGCAGCTTTGCAGGAAGACCTAGAGAGAGCCCGTCTTCACCACTCATGGTGTTACCTAGACAAATTGTTTTCCATGAGCCTGGGTTTCCTTATTGCCTCCCTCACTGTTAGGTGGATTAACGTCATTCCCCCTCCTCTATACCTGACCTGCAGTCGGTGCACTGAAACTAGCCGAAGGTGGTGGACTATTGGGTCAATCTTCACCAGCTAGGGCAACCGGGTCGCCTCCAGCAAATCCCACAGGGTTGATCTCTGTAGACCATCTTGTGGAATCAGTGGAGCTAGTAGGTTGGTCCTCTCTGCCCCGCTGCTGAAAAGCAGATGCCATGGAGATGAGAGATTTCACATTTAATCATCTTGTCTGGCAAAAAGCATTTCCGATCACCACCCCAGCCACCCGAGGTCCTGAGCATGTGCACACAAGCTGCCATCCTTGGGAGGGCCATCCTCTCCCAGCCTTTGAAGTGGTTTTGGGAGAAGAACAGCTTTCTTCCCATCAGCACGTACAGTGTGTGGAGCCAGACGTGCTGACAGGTTACGTGGCAGGGATGACAGTGTACCGCCCTTCCTGCTTGGATCTGCACATGTTGGAGAAATTGACCATGGCTCCAATAGCAGCAGGATTTTTCTTCTGCCTCTTAGTTATACCACTTCCCTTAAACTTATTTTTTAAAAAAGCAACATGTGTATGTTTCAAAGAACCCATCTGTGTCCTCTGTTATTTTGTAACTGTGGTCGGACATGGAATGATCACGAGACGTGGATTTCCTCTTGCAAAAGAGCTGTTGGAAGCCTCTGGCACTATAAATGAGGCAGAGTTGACTTGCCATGCTCTCCTCTCACTGCTTCTCTTGGGTGAGGCGGATACCATGGGCAGCATCTGTTGTGGTACCTGCAGCTGTTCCCCAGGACCATGGTGCAGCTCTTCAGAGAGATTTTGTGCGGACAGCAGCTCTTTCCCAGATGGGGTTTGTAGAAGCTCTGATGCACAAAGATGTTAACAATAATGAACTTCAGAATGTTAGCCAGAGGCCTGGGGTCTGTGTCACTGTAAACTAGAAGGTACTCTGCTCCCAGCCTCCATATTAATGCCTCACAGCTGGAGAGCAGGACAAAGTCAGAGATTCATACTGTGACATACAAGGCCCTCCCTACTTTGGCCCTGCCTGCTTCTCCAACCTCATTTCCTCCCACTCTGTCCCCAAGCCCCAGCACACACCTGCCCTGCCCTTCCTCTGCACCATTGTCCAGGCTTCGCTCTGCATGACACCTCTACCTCTAAGCACAATGCCCTGTCTTCTTGCCCTCCATTCACTTTCCCATTCCATGTGCCACATCTTGCTCTGGATTGCTTTTATTTGGAAACTTCCCTGACCATCCCCCTAAACTTCAAGGTGATATTCTCCTCCTTTGAATTACTTCTAACCCTTGCATTTTTTAAATCAATATGTGTGTAATTTAGATGTCAGCTGGGGTCAGTCAGTCCTTTAAGATCTAGATAAGATTGAACTAGAATCCTGTCCTAGGCTGTTCTGGCTGCCTTAGCAAAATAGCACAGACTGAGTGGCTAATCAATAACAGAAATTTATTGCTCCATTCTGGAGGCTGGAAGTCCAAGATCAGGATACCAGCATGTTGAGGTTCTGGTGAGAGCCCTCCTCCAGGTTGCTGAGTATCCACTTCTTCCTGTGTCCTCCCATGGTGGAAAGGACAAGCTAGCTCTCTGGATCCTTTTTTATAAGAGCATTAATTTCATTCATGAGGACTCTGCCTAATGATCTGATCACTTCCCAATGGCCCTACCTCCTAATACCATCAATTGGGTATTAGGATTTCAGTATGAGTTTTGTTGAGAAACAGACCCAGCAAACCTCTAGTTCAATTTGCAGCAAGTCCATTGTCCTTTCCATGGTTACTCAGGTATCTTAGGTTCTCAAGGTCATGTTTGTCTTTGAAATCCTGTGTAGACACTTCAGTCTGAATTAATTCAGTTTGTGAGTTGACTCACCATCTCAAAGAATATTTTGGCTCCCTCATAGATGCATCCAAACTAAGCTTTTTCCTTACTTCCCACCCACCATGCATTCATTCATGGCCTGAGTACAGGTGGACTTTGCCAAAAATTTCAGAGGGATAGAGGCTTACTTTTGGAAAAGCAATTGTCCAAGCCCATTTACAGTGGAGCCCAAGTTTTAAATCACAGTATTGACATAGGCACCCTCTGAAACTTGGAAGAAATTACTTGGTCTCCATCCAGTCTTCCCATTTGGTCAAGTTCAGGGA
Source organism: Manis pentadactyla (assembly GCF_030020395.1). Classification (NCBI taxonomy): domain Eukaryota; kingdom Metazoa; phylum Chordata; class Mammalia; order Pholidota; family Manidae; genus Manis; species Manis pentadactyla. The sequence continues at coordinate 59,162,995 of NC_080027.1, forward strand.
ACTGTCCTGACTAGAGTATAATGGTAGTAGGGGTAGAGGGTGACCTGTATTGGCTTAAGCTTATGGTGGCTTTTGATAGCCAAGTATGTGCCAACTATCCTTTATTCACCATGTCATCCTTTATTTACTCAAGGGCTTCAAGAACTCCTCTTCCATGTCCCAGAAAATTTGGCACAATCCTGTAGCCATTTGAAGAATATGCCACCCCCATCAAAGGAGCACCTCTAGGTCCTGATTCAATGAAGAGAATCTGATGACCACCCATGGCAAACCCAGAACTGTCTTAGTTAATCCAAGTCCAGGAATGTTTTGCTCTGGGACATAGAGCCCACAAATGGCTCAGAGGTATCCCAAGTATTAGTCACAGATACTTGAATTAAGCAATTTCTCTTCTGGAATGTTCCTTAGGGAGATGTGGGATTCTGTGTGCCAAATCCTGTCTTGACTCTTTGAAAATGTTGATCTCTGACTCTTGTATGTTGATTTTTGGGTAGCTCTCTTCTGATACTTTTACCAAGGTCCATCTATTTCCTTATTTGTCTATTTGTACCATAGCACGTTCCCTTTATGACAATGCCCGATTCATTTATGAAGTTATGCTCAGCACAAGTTGAGAAGGGGAACCAACATGCACTGAGTACTTACAACAGGCCAGACATTAAGTCCTATTTCAAATTTATAACCATCCCATTGGGTAGTTTAATATTATTCTAAAGTTATAGGTACAGAACATGAATCTTAGATTATAAGACTGATCCAGTGTCATATGTGTGGAAAAGTGTGTATTTTATCCATTATACCATACTGCCTCACAGAAGAGCAGATCGCCTCCTAATTCAAGGTGGTGCCCACCCCATCCTATACTTTGATATCTTGCTTCTATAAAAGGCCCTTTACTGCCCTGAAAATTCCATAGTCCAGCCATGGGACAGAGAGGTGAGGACTCTGCAGCAGCTTTGAAAGGAATGCATCTTTTCCCTCTTGGTGATTTTTGATTCCTACTCTTTGCAAACTCCCCAATGAAGGAAAATGCTGCTGCTGCTTCCAGTGTTATCCTCCACCATGTACTACTGTTGCTGTGACATCACCTTGGAACAAGTCCAGAATCCTTTTCCAGACCTATCTGTGAGCATAAAGACTCTGGCAGACTATGGCTGGGCTAAAGGAACCCAGCCCAAAGGACCTCAAGTCTGCAGGTGCAGAAGCTCTGCTGTTGGTTGTTAAGTACCCAGGTAACCCTGACGTGGAGGGCTTGCAGGATGCTGTTTGCATTGGAAGCAGAACCAAGAGGTACCAAGATCCCATTACTTGGCCTCCTTGTTTCCTTGTGCTGGCCACATATAGTTCCCAAACAAAGAAACTAGTCCTGCTGGTTTTGCACCCCACTCTGTGTGCCTGTCTTTGTGCAGTGGTTATCTTCACTTAACAAGATGGGGTAAATGAACAGGGGAAATTCCTCCTAGTGCAGTGGGAAGTGATACCTTTCTTCTGCTGCTTGTTGGGGGAAGACCTCACTGCCTTCCTTCTAGCTCCCAGTATAGAAGGAATTTGGGCACCTTCTTAACTGTATAAATTTTACAGTCCTCTCACACCAGCTCATGTTCTCTGTTTGCTCTACAACCATCTTTCTTGCTCAGCCAACAAGAAAAAGTTTAAAGTGATTGCCTGCTTATATCTAAAATGCTTCCAGACTGCAAACTTCTTTGGTGCCTACAGATATGCATGGAAAGAGAAGGCTGAAAGTTATGAGTTGAGAATTCAGACTTATCACTAGATCTAATGCCAGTCAGCTGTGGTTCCAATGGTTTTTAAACACAGCTAAGTGGTTCTTCACTGAGAGATATAACTAAATATTTTATTATTTATTCATCTTGCAATATTAGTGATTGGGAACAGCCTGCTTAGTAGTCTCTGAACAAAAATTCTTATCTGGGGAGTCTTAACTCTTTGGGGAGTGGGCCATAATATCTTTAGACAGATTACAAAGAAGTCTGTTGACTTTTTTCCCAAACCACCTCAGATGAGGTGTTTTATTTAAAGGGAAAGTGTTGTGCATTTGTCTTTAGGCTAACAGATTCCTACTAAGTTTTACAGCAAAAACATATGATTTTCTCCGTCTGCTGTGTTGAGAAGCTGGACTTTGGCCTCAAAGTAATGTTCGTGGAGACAAGTTGTCAGGTGTTGAAGGAAAATGTATATCTGAACAATGTTTCCATCCAAGCCTTTCACTGCAGGTGTGTCAGATTCTGAGTACTAGCAGTTCCCTTTCTGACCATTATAAATTGCATCTTTTTCTGAATACTTACATTACAAAGAAGTCTGGATTATGGCAAATACCATATCAATACCTAGTGGGAGAGATATACACACAAGGCAGTTTGGAGTCTTAACAAGCCTTTATGTTCCATGCTTGATAAAATTAAAGATGATGGGTTGGTCCTACTGAAAAGCACAATTACTCATCCAAGAGAAATAGGAAGATAACCTTTATATTTTTAATCAGCAAACATATTCATATATTTTCCCTTCAAAGTTTCTCTCTGTGCTCAAAGGAAAACTCATGTTTTGCTGTTGGACTTTACTGGGGTCATTAGTAGTCTAGATGTTTGTAGTGATTCTACTAAATCCTTTGGCTGGTAAACCTCCCCAAACCCAGTGTCTTGAATGGTTTCTTTTCCTGCATGGTTGCAGTGTAGTTCTTTCTTTTGAGACACTGTTGTTCTCCTGAGACTGAATTCATTACTCTGTTGCTTTTGTATTTTAGACTGCCAGGTCCTACCTCGAGGGTATCCACTGCAGGCAGTGAGGCCAAAACACGTGGAGGGTCAGCCACTGCTAACAACCGACGCAGCCAGAGCTTTAACAACTATGACAAGTCCAAACCAGTCACCTCCCCGCCACCACCAAGCAGCCATGAAAAAGGTGAGTTACCTTCTTGAGGGTCCTGCTTGGCATCCTCCTTTATAGCAGATCCAGTTCCTTTGGGGGACTTTGGTGAGGGTTGGGGGCAGGATTGCATATAGGGTAGAGGGAATCGATCACAAGGACATACTTGGCTGGGAGGAAGTTTGTTAACAGAAGCATTAATAAAGTGGGAGACATAATATTATGTTCATACTTGCCAGCAGTAAATAGTTGCATTTGTTTCCACGGGGGCCCAGAAGACATCTGGCTGCAGATAGAAGCAGTATAGCACTTGCAATTTGAAAATAAATTTTCAGAGAAGATGCTCTATATTCAGTAGGTCAATTTCCAGAAATGCAAGTTTCTTGGAGTGTGCATTTTATGACCTGGTAAGGATTTTTACCTATCAGAAGTGATGTGAGGGGAGTTAGGAGCAAGGGGGTTTTCACCCTTGGAGAAGGTCAGCAATGTGGATTGGTTAAATGAGTATCCTGGCTACATCTAGCAAGTGGGCAACATTGCTCTTGGTGTTCTGATGATGTGACTTTCACCCAAAGAGGATATGATTTTTTTACTGTACGTAGCACTGAGCTTTTAGGATGGGGAGAAAGATGAGGAGCCCTGTGGGGGCTATTGCACAGAAGGTAGTAAAACAAACCTTTGCTTGCTTCAGTCTGTCTCATGAGACATTTGGGAAACTGAGGCAGCTTAGAAGATTCTTCAGTAAGACAGAGCCCTTCCTCATTCCTCCTAGGCAAAGTGGTCTAGACTTCTTGGGGGAACATGCCCAGGTCTCTGGGAAGTGTTTCCTACCTGGCAGCATGGAAGCTTCCTATGGCTTGTGCTGATTGTGCCCCTCTATCCCCCCGAGGCCCAGGAGAACTGCCTCCTGCTCCCTGAAGTGCTGCAGGAGCCCAGGTGACCCTCCCATTGTGATCAAGCTCAGAACTTCCCCTACCCGTCCCTCCAGTCCAGGCTGACTTGGTTTGCATGGAGCTGGGTTCCCCCCACTCCTACCCCTACTCCCACCTATGTTACCAAGAAAATATGGAAGAAATTTATATAGGGCTAATGTATAAATGGCAGAAGGTTTCCCAGAGGGGGCATCGGGAACCTTGCAAACTAGCACTGCATTGTCTTTATGTTCAAGACTCTTTGTGTTCCAGCCTTTGGCTACTGTCTCAAGCAAACCATTTTTCTACTTCTCTTACCCACCCTCCCTTTCTTCTTCACCACACCCAAAAAAACCCAAAAAAGTGTGTTTTTTTAAAACTGTGTTTAAATTACAAAAATAATACATGCTTGTAAAATTGTACAAGTATCAAAAGTTCTCCTTTACATGCTCCCTGAAAGATACAAATATAAATGATCCTATTTGTATCCCTCCGGTACCACTATATATATATGTGTGTGTGTGTGTAAATACATACTATATAGAAAGTTTTTATATAAATAAGAACTAAATTTTATTGAGTACCCACTGTGTGCATCATTGAATCCCCTCAAATAAACTATGTTATTATCTTCAGTTTACAAAGTATGAAACTAAGGCAAAGAGAGGTTAAGTACTTGCTGAGGTCACAGCAGAGTTGGGTGAGAAGTGGAGTTGGATCTGAGCCCAGGTTCTTCGGTTCCAGAGCCTTGATTAATACTGTACCTTCCCTAGAAGTGGAATAGAAATGCTTGAAGCCTTGCCCATTGAGGGCTAGTTAGAGATGTGCAAGAGGGCAGAGCTGGGAAGATGTTGGGGGAAGCCTGTGCAGGGCCGTGTGTGGGCCAGCCTGCCCTCATCCCATGGGCGCTTGGCGAGAAACTGTCATAGAAAAAAGTATGAGGGATGGATGTTAGACCATTGTCCAAACATTGGGAAAATAAAAAGTTCCTTGTGGATGGAACAGATGAGGGGAGAGGAGGATGGTTGGCAGCTAGAACCATGTCCCAGAGCTCACTGCAAAGACAGGGCCAGTCAGGCAGCCCAGCCGGGTGCTGACCAGCTGGGACAGCCTCCCGCCCACCTCTGTCCTGGGCAGGGGTTGCCAAGTGTGCACCGTGTGGCCAGCGAGCCATGAGGCCTCTCAAAGAGCTGTGGCTGCAAATTCTATGCAGGCATTGTCTGGGGGAAGACTTTGGTGTCAGGAAAAAAGGCAGGTCATACTGAGTACCCGGTGTACAAAAAAGGTTTTGCCACCTTCCTCAGTCCTCACAGACATTCTATGAGGTAAGTATTATTGACCCAAGTTTACAGGTAAAGGAGATGAGGCTAACTGAGATTCAGTAACTTGCTCTCCCTGGTAATTGAGCACTGGAATCCGTATTCAGGTTTGACTCCTGAATTTGAACTCAGGTTCTGTCCTGTCCCCTGGGAAGTCTGCAGTGAGGATCAAGTGTGGCACTTACTATGTGTGAGAATGTTTTCTGAGCTATGACTCACAAATTCCTATGAGGATTCAGAGTGAGAAAAATTACTGATGGTGGTTCCAAGTGCATGGAAGGTGCATTTGTCAACCCTCTCCAATCCTGGGGAGCTGGGGTGAAGCAGGCTTGGGGCAGGCCTTCTGGCTGTTCTTTACGCTAATGCTCCTTCACCATCCTGAGGTAAAGGGATGGTATGATTTTACTTTCCAAGACATGTTTATTTCCTTTTCCTTTTTCATGGTCCCTGTGTTCTTCCTTGGATCTGATTTTGATAATGAGGAGCCAGCTCACGTGCAAATACAGTATGTGGAGAGGGAACAGAAATAACTTACACTGTGACCATGTGTAAGACATAACAGGAACCTGGGTGCATAAGAGAATCCTTCACCTGAGAAGTCTTGGAGAGAGACAGAGTTGTGAAACACATAACTTGCAGTTCCATGAGGTTGGTGCTGTAGTTGAAGTATGCACCACTTCCAGATGTGGTAAGGTCCATATCTCACCACCTGTCCTTCCTCAGAGCTTTCTTGTGAGTTAGTCAGGCCCTGATTGCATTGTGTCTGGGCATTTTGTTCTCAGGTGAACCAATTCACAGGGTTTTATGGGTAAACCATTGAGCCAGGAATTCCACTCCAGGGAATGGCTCTAATCACATCAGTAAATTAAATGAGAAATGCATTATTCTGTCATGAAATGACAAAAAATATTTCAAAACTGGGTCCTTATTTTTAAAAAGGATTAAGAGGAATAAAAAGGAATGGTAACAGGTATCTTTTGCAAACCCCCAGAGCACTTTATACTTTGTGGAGAAATACTAAAAGATTCCTTTTAAAATCATGTTCCAAAGAAGTGAGTTCCCTCTTGCCATCACCACTGAATTTAGTTGGTTACACTGAACCGTCAACTGAGATGAGGAGCAGAAGGAAAGTAACAGATAACACTTCATAGCTAGAAAATACCTAGGGACTCCCACAAAATTTATTAGTTTGTTTCATTAGGTGACCAAGTAAACAGCTGCTATGTGAAAACCAGGAATGTTCCCTGTACAGCGATGCAACCTATTCGTTTTCCTTCAGACTCAGGCCCCAGAGTGTGCCTGCGAGGTGTGGAGGAAGGTCTGCAGATCCTTACCCTTTAGGAAAACCTGCTAGTGGCTGTGTCATTTTTACTCTCGTGGTTAGGTCCACCTTTGATTCTTCCTCTCACTGCTGTGGGCACAAGTCAGGCACAAGTCAGCCTTGCCTGGCCCGCGGGACGTGTGAGCAAGTTCCGCTGTGAAGTGTCTGTCGAGGGCTGGCCGGGACACAACACGCAGCAGCTGCTCATTTCCTCTGTTGGCTCCAAGTGGCTCTAGGGCTACAGACCACAGCCACAGATGTTCAGGGGAGAGGAAATGGCTGTTTTTTTCTAACATTTATGACATAATCTGTTTTCTCTCCCTTCCATCACCCTCACCTACATCCTCTGAATGGGTTAACACTGCCAGCCATCTTTATATACATTTCTAAAGTATTTGGTCCATCATATGAACTTGAAACCTTTAGTGTTCCATGACTGAATTCTATGCATATGGAAGATGTTCACTTCTGAATAATATAGTTTTCTTTATTTTATAAGAAGCATATGTTCGTTATATTTTCATTATAAAAATCATGTGAAAAAATGGTCAAACACCATCAAGTTACTAAAAGAGAAAAAGAATGCTACATAATACCACATCCCAGAAATAGCCACTGTTTACCACTTGATTTAAAGTCTTTATTTTCTTCATGTATATACCATCACATTTTGAGAGAAATTTTTCCTAATTGCTGTTTGCCAGGTGATATCCTAAGTGATTTATACTTAATGTGTTTCTCTTCAAGGAGCTATAGACGTATAATACACTCTCACACATATGTGTATGACTGTTAAAATCTTATAAATTAAATCAACAAATCACAACAGCCTTTTTATGGGCCATGCTCTCTTCTTAGTAGTTTCATAGTACTCCACTGTGTGAATTTACCTTAACATTTTTAACCACTTTCATTTAAGTTGCTTCTAACTTTTTGATATTATAAGCAGTACTGAGATTAGCATCCTTGTATGTCTTTTTTGCATGTGTACACCATTACAGTGGAATTGCTACATTAAAGGGCACGCACATTTTACAGTTGTTTTATCTTTGCCAAAGTTTCCTTCCAAAAGGTTATACCTGTTTATGTTTCCATTAGTAATGTGTGAGAGGGCTAGTTTCCTTACATGCTTGACACCACTTTTATTTTCACTCTCTTGGGCAAAACATAGTCTGTCTTTGAAATGAGGGAAATTACTTTTAAGAAGCTGAAATAACAAGATCATTTGCTAAAAACTAGCCTTTTCTACTGGCACCTTTCTGTGAGTTACAACTAGTGATCTTAGCATAGTACAAAATGCACTTGAACTTGAGATCAAGCTCTCTACTAACTAGTGTGACCTCACTCAAAACACTTCTCCAGGCCTCAGTTTCCCCTACTGTAAGGTGAGTCTGAGGCCATCCATCACTAAACCACTATGAAGTGTGAATGAATTCCTCATTTTTCACTGGCCGTTTGGCTTTGTCTAACATGAGCCCCATCGATGTTTTCTGATGGGTTCCCTCCTTTGGTCTTCGTTCTGAGACACTTTCTTCCTCTTTGTTCACTCCTGCCTATTACAGGCTGAAAAGAAGAGCCAGACATGGCTGGAGACCGAGTGTTACAGCCTTCGGTGCTGTGTCATGTCTGAGTAACATTGGTACCATTGATTTAGAACCTGTAAACTAGTGGCACTGTGCTTGGCAAAGCAAGTTATCTGAGTTGGTGACTGGGAGATGAAGAAGTTGCCCATGTCCTGCCATAAGCCAGCATTCTGAACATGAAATTAGACAAAGGAATTAATTCAGTGATTCAAGTCAAGCAGAAAAGAATGTGATTGGGGTGCCTCTGTTTTGTGTTGCTTCATTTGTTCATTCTGCTGTTCGTTAGGTCCAGCACTGGGCTTGCTGTCGTGACAGAGAGGACCAGGGACACAGATTCTGCTTTCTAGGCCCCCAGCCTCAGGGGAGGGGGAGGCATGCCTGTCCAGTAATAGAGAAATGACCAAAGTTGTGAGAAAAACGATGAACTTAGCCAAAAAGGCTCAGGGAGGACTTGAGAGAAGGGATGTCTTTTGCAATAATTTCCATCTCTAGATTTTTGCTGAGAGAAAAAGGAGGGAATTCTGGCTGGGAAGGAATGGCTTATCCGACTGTGCTGGTGCAGGTGTTAATCTGAGAGGCCATCTGCCAGGGTGGGGTCACTGTATTGAACTCCTGTTCTGTGGAGGGCCAGCCTGTAGAGGGGACCCTTCTGTAGGATCATTTCAGTGGCGGGGGTAGGGCCTCCCTTGGTTGTCCAGAGACTTCTGCCATCCTGCCTCAGGGAGAGTTTGGGTACTGTCAGTGCTTGGTGGGTCATAATCATATCTGGCAATCAGCTGTGAAGTCTCCTTGACCCTCTAACTAGAAGCTGTAATTATCTGAGGGCTTAAAAAGCCAGTGTAGAGGTTTGAACCAGGGGGCTACCGTTGAATTTAAAGAAGTCTCTCACGGGTCATCTAGAAATGGAACTCAGTGAGCTCTGAGACCAGCCACGGAGGTCAGGCAGGCAGGATGGATCAGAAGCTACTGCCATACTTGGGGACTTAACATGGTTCAGGAGGGAAAAAAGCCTGGTAAGTGTTTGAGAAGTTGCATGAGTCTTTTGGGCCAGAATACGGTTATGTTGGGAGAAAAGGTGTAGGGCCTGCAAGTAAAGAGAAAGTATTTACCTTGACAGCACACACAGTTTGAGTTCTGGCCTTGCCACTTCCCAGGAGTGTGGCTTTGGGCGGGCACCATGCTCACCAGGGAATCTGCTCAGAATCCCCCTCAGAAGACTGTCATAGGCCACCCTTGGCTCTTCTCTGCTCAGTCGGTTATAGTCAGGAATCTCAGGTCGTGGCATTTCTCTTTCATAGGAATGGTCCCTGCAGTACTTAGGCGGCAGTACACACAGCCATCCAGGTGCTTTCACTGCCCCCTCCCACCTCAGATGACAGCTCAGGTATGAGGGTACAAGACTCGCAAGGCAGGTGCAAGAATCACTCTAGCTTAAGAACCACATGCCCCAAGGGAGCCAGTATCTCTTGTAACAGCTCCATATGCATAACTTCTAGGGTTCCCACAAGAATTAGGCCTGATAATTAGAGTCATGGCACTCATAGAAGCCAAAAATGATGGTGGCCCTCAAGAGGTATTTCTACTTCATTTATAGCTCTTCCCCATCCAGATGAGGTTTAACTATCAAGGGTCATTTTCACTATGAGCAATGTTGCTAAGTAACATAGTTGGCATTCCATCTTTATCAAGTTTCTAGAGGAACAGAGTTACAAGGTTAACCCAAAGTTGAATTCTCATGCAGAAGTGGAAGAGATTTTGTTACTCCTATTTGAACAGCCAGTCATCTCACTCCTCGGAGATTCAGTTTATTTATCTGTGAAGTGGCAACAAGCTGATCTAGCCCAAGTGATGGGAGGAAGTTAGATGCAAAGCATCCTCTTTCATTGTTTTGTGTGTAGCCCAATTCAGATTTTCTGTCCTTGTCGCCTCTGTGTACACATTTCTGTGAAGGGTGTGAATTATATCCTGATATCTGGAATTTATTGACATCATGAGATTCATTTGCATAGCATGAAAAAATTACTAAGTTCTACTCTTGAAATACTGGAGAGTCAGTCAGTTTTCTGTTAATGGTACCCTTTCACCAGTGGGCAGGTGGAGGTTAACAGCTCCTACAGTAAAGGCAGGTTTCATTTTCCTAGCTTGCATTTCACATAAGTTTCCTTTTGTTCGAAACAAATTATTGACATTGCTTAATTGAAGAGATGAAAAGTCCCAGAACACATAGCACCTCTCTCCAAAATAATCCTAAACGTAACATGTTTCCACTTCAGCCTACTATATGCAAATTGCCCAAGTGCAGTCTGAGAGGGAACAGGCCTGACATGGTAGGTCTCTGCGAAGTCTGAAGTCCCATGATCTGGTGAGATAGTAAATTCAAGACTTTAGACTGGTGTTTCTCAAGGTCTGATAAATGGACTATTGAGACCATCATCCTTTGAGGTAATTGCTGAAAGCACAAGTCCTAGGTTTTATAAGCCTAATCCTTTTAATTCAGATTTCTGAGAGCCTGAGAGTCTACATGTTATGCCCTGTAATCTTATAGTGCTGAAGTTGGAGAACGAACCCCTCTCCTAGGATGATCTGGTGGTCACTTTGAAAGAGCACTCTGATTGTGCTTGAGTTCCCAGCAACTACTGTGCTGTCTGTTCTTATGGGGAATGGAGATAATGTAGTAGGACACCCAGACTAATTCCTGGCACATAGCCGCAGCTCACTAAATAGGAACTCATTTAAATTTACATATACATTTTTTTGTAAATATAATTTTAATTTATTTTCAGAGCCAGCAACTGATACTGGGTAGACTTACCTCCTTGTGTAGGTCTTCTATCTTCTTTTGGTTTCATTCTATGTCCTCACTGATCTTCAGTGAAGTTCTTACCTTCATTAAAAAAAAATGCAATGCTATTTTGTTTCAGCTCTGTTAGTAGAAAGTAAAGAAAAGGATTTTCATCCCACAGGGAAGCTGGAAATATACAAAAAGGAGTCCCTGTAGGGTCTAGATCTGGTATTTAGTAGAGGGAATATAATGCAAGGAGATGCCCTGAGGGGGAAGTCAGTTCACCCTTTCCCTGATTGGACAGTCCTCTGGCTCTTTCTGTACTGGGCGCTGGAAGAGCGTGGTGTCACCATAAAAGAGCGCTATCTTATTCAGAGAGAGGGTGAGCAGCAATAAAGCTACCTGAGAGGGGCCTCAGTGACTCACCTTCCTTCCGGACTGCATCCTAGCTGTTGTCCTTAACCTCTGGCATTCAACTGAAGTCAAACATGAAGGTGAAAGAAATCCTTTCTGGTATAGTCTCTCTGACCACCTTTGGGAGCCATTTTCCTGATACACTGTGTAATTCAGAAGAGCCTTCAGAGAAGAAGGCACGTCAATCCCTCTCTTGTGTGAAACCAATAACTTTTAAAGCTAAAGCGATCCTTTTTTGCAGAGAATAAGAAGGATATAACCATGTTTGCTTTTCTCTAACTATGGATGTGTTTCAAAGCCAATGTATGAGCTTATGGTTCTGCTATAAATCTTTTCTCTAAATTACAATAAACCTGGCTTTTTGTAACAGGAAAAATGAGTAGAGAAAGAAAACAAATCATTTAGGAAGATGAAATATCTATTTGATTAGTTTGTGTCAGAAATGGAAAATGACTAGTTGATGTTCATCTGATCTTCAGGTGATAAATCCTGGCATTTCTTTTGCTTGCATCTGCCATGTGGAAAGTGCTACACATACATGAATTCAATTTAATTTCAAGGATCATTGGTAGGAGAAAGTAATTATGTTTCTGTGTGCTCCCATAGTCATTTTTATCTAGGTGTCATCTGAAGTTGGGGCTTAATTTAGTCATTTAATTTAAATGTTCTTTTTTTAAAAAAATATTTTTCTTCTCCAGGTTAGGTATTTGACAGTGTTCATTAGCATGAGAAGATAAATATGTTTTGGAATAAAGGAAATGAAATTTTCTCTGAGCTCATGTTGACAATGCAAAGATCAGAATGCTGGTCAGAGTAAGGGGAGAGCTCCAGAACAGTAGAACTTGACAGCCTGTGTAGCTGCAACAACTTGATCAGGAGTTTCTTATGAACGCATGTGGGGCTGCCTCTCTGTGCAAAGGACATGACATCCTCAGGCTTAAATGAACCTCACAGATAAAAACCCCTGTTTCTCAGCTGTGGTTTGCTGTCACGATTGTCAGTACGTGTATTTCATTAGGATACCAATACATAATACATATGCCAGGGAACCATCTTCTCCTGATAAAGATGCCAGATGAAGGAGGTCACAGAGTATTTGTCTCCCAAGATAATGGTTGTAATACACCCACATCATGGTAAAAGTGATACACAAGCCATCTGCAGGTGTCATGCTGTGTGAATAAAGGGTCTTGTTGGAGAGTGGTTTGTGCCAAGGCACTGTGGCCACAGTTCACATTCTTAGTGTCCTAGGAGCTCCTGCCACGATTCCTTAGCAGCAGCCATGTTCATTCATATGATTGGCTAGGTTCGTTGAACTTCATGGACATGCCACAGCTATTAACTACTGATGAAAATCAAGTGGCCTGGCTTCCCTCATGAGAGCAACGTTAAAGACCTCTTCAATACCTAATGCTCCCTTTGCATTTTTCAAAGAGGGAGAAACACAGCATTTTTATAAAATATGAAATGGAGTGAGAAATCAATGACTCATAATAAACACCTGGGTAAAGCAAAGAAAAACTTGGTTTTGGACAGTAAAGGACATTGAGTCTCTGCTGCCCCCTACTGCCCAGGTTTTGTATCGCGTCTCTGAGTGGCACCTTGGTTTTCCAGCCTGGCATTCTCAGGGTGTTCTGGGAGGATAATGACTTCTGGCTGTCTAAATTTTTTCTTCCAGACAGGGCCTCCCCACATTTGTTTCCCAAATTTTGGAGAATGTATTTGGACTGAAGAAAACCCACACTGTGGGCATGATCAGGATCATGTGGCATGAGGAACTGGCAGCAGGCCCAAGCTAAAATCTGTCTTCACAAGGCTGTCCACCCCGTGCCTTCAGTGTGCCACCAGCTGTGGATTCAAGAATCTGGGTTAGCCCTAAGGATAAGGATCTTTGAAGGCACTAGTTGATTTCTGCTGTAAGAAAAATAATGCTACATTTGGCTTCATTAAGAGGCAGATCCTTCCAACCAGACTGTATAGTCTGGGGTAAATGAGTCTCTCTGCCTTCTTGTGCATTTAGGTACTTGGAACTCAGTCTTTAATCTCTTCAGCATATCACTGGGTGCCCTCTGTGTTCCAAACATCAGCCAATCACTATGCAAGTGTGAAAACCAGATAATGATCCCTGCCTCTTCGAAGTACAATCAGTGGACAGATATTAAACCACAGATCATCTCAGGACGTTTTGTGATTAACTGCTCTTAAGAAGATTAGATGCTGTGAAGGAGAATAAAGGAAGGATGAACCTAATTCCGTGGATTAGTTAGAACCTCATCAAGGTGGGAACCAGAGATGAAGTTTACAGGCATCCAGTTTGAGTACCCATTCTCCCAAACTTCAGGAGACAGTTCTAGGCAGAAAAAACAGTTTCCTTTTAGAAATGCAAGTCTACCTGCTGGGCTATCTTTTTTTTCCCTTCTGGTCGCCAAGAGTAAAACTAAAAAATTACAGGGAGGTAAACTTTCGCTGCATATTAAAGAACTTCTTCACCTTTATCTTCTAACAGTTGAACAGGCTCTCATGGGAGTAGGGAGTTTCCTGACTCCACAGGAACAGAAACAGGCTAGATCATCACTCACTAAATTTACAAGAGGTGAGGTTTCTTGTATCAGCAGGTAGATTGGAATAGATATTCTCTAAGATCTCTTGCAAATACGGGGTTTGATTATCCGAGGCAGAGGGTAGAGGTGGTGTGATTTCAGTGGGTCCTAGAAAGGCCTGGTAATGACATATATCCCCCATACTTCATTAGAGTTCCCCAAATCCCACCTCTGGATTGATTCTTTTGAAAGCATGCATTTGTTCCAAAAATGCCCTTTATTCTTGATGGTGCTGCTTCCGCTCTAGGGTTCATTTGTGTGCTGATCAAAGCTGCATTTCATGCAGGTAATGGCCTGTGTAGGGTTTGTGATGACTTTACTCCACTCACATATTTGGGGATGATGTCTGCCTTAACCTTAAGAAAAGTTGTCTTGAATTTTCTGAGTTCGTGCTCTGAGGCCATCAGAGAGGCCACAGGCAAGGAAGCAATGAATACTGAGAAGTTATTCATGGATGGTTTCAGCCACTTAACACTTTGCATTCATTTCCTTTTCCTCTCCTGAGAAGATCCAGATATAACTATCTTCAGGCAGTTGTCCATGCACATATGTGCGGTAGGGGGCAGCATTCGTTAAGGAGAACCAAGGGATAGCCCACAGAAGAGAGGAATCATTTAGGCCTCATAGGGAAGAAACTGGATTCTATTTGTAAAGATTTCTATACACCAGACACTCATTCTGTCCTGTTGTTTAAATATGAATGAGACTTTGGTCCATTAGGAGGGCAGGATTACTTTGCCCCGTATTCAGTCTGGTTCTGAATCAATCCCAGTGAGCACCTGGGAGGGAGTGACTTACCATGCAAGGGCAAGGAGTTCAACCCGCTCACCTGACTCCAAGCTGTGTTCTTTCAGCCAAGTTCTGGGTCATTTCAGTCTTGAATGCTCCAATCAGAAATAGTGATTATTTTCCTTGGAACTTCTTCAAACCTGTGACTTCCTAGGAGATATAATAGCGAACTTGGGGGAGCTTACTTTTTTCTGGACTCTTCAGCCTTGAGAAGGTTGGTGAACAGGCTGTGACATGTTGACCCCTATCTTCCTGGGACCTAAAAAATAATGTTTTCAAATAGTAGCCGTGTATTTTTTTCCTGCAAGCTTACAAGACTGAGTTCTGTATGGGACAGTTCTGCTGGGGTGGGCCAGGCTCGGTTGGGTTTGCTGGATGCTGGCTGATCTGTAGTGGCCTCAGCTGGAACACCCCAGCTTCTGTACCCAGTCTTTCATCCTCCAGCATGCCAGGCCAGGCTGCTCTCATGGTGCCCAACAAGTTTCAGGACAGAGGGTTAAAGCGCATAAGGCCCTGTGGGCCCTGAGGTCTGAAAAGGGACATCTGTTCTCGTCTGCTGCATTCTGTTGGCCAAAGCGAGGCACTCAGCCTGCCTGGTAACATGACGTAGGAGCCATATTCTACTGACTGAGGAAGGAGCTGCAAGGTCACATTGCAAAGCATACAAGACCCAGAGAGGGGTGGAGATGTGGGCTGTTTCTGTGATTCATCTGCCACAATAATGAAGTTGGACCCAGTAAGTACTATTGATGGATTGAATTCACTTGTCAAGGTGATGGTCTGTTTTCATTGTAGTCTCATGAAAATGAGACCATTCTGAGCTCATAAAAGGTAAACTGGGACACACCTGTACTTTCCTGTAGTTAAGAGGACCTTTACCTTGAGAACTCTTAGGGGGTACAGTAGCTGAGGGATCCTTGGTTGCCCAGTCCCACAGAAGTCTTCTCTGAACAGCAATCCATTTGGTGAGGGGACACAAGCCCTGCTTGCTTTTTGAGACTCCCTTTGGCCAAGGCAGGAACTGCTTGTGACAGTGGCATTTTGCAAGACAGGTCTGGCTCTGCTGAAGCCTGTTCTCAGGGCTCTGGGATCTTGAGTCTTCCGATACCCATGCTCCTCTGCTTTCTCTCTCCCACACCAAGTGGCACAAGTTGTTCTATGATTAAGATGGTCTGAAAGCCAAACTGGGCTTCAGGACACCACGGGTCTGATCCCAGCAAGTCTACTGGATGGGCCATGTGACTTTGATGGATCATATAACATTTCTGAACTTTGAATTCCTTAGTTCTAAAATGAAAATGAGAATAGAACCTCCTAAAGTTGTTGTGACGATTATATGAAATGAAACATGTGGGAGATAAAGCCCTGAGTTATGTATCTATACTGTTTGTCAAATACATGAATTCATGAGTGTACAAAAGCCCAAAATGACTGCAAGAGGGTGGAGGTTAGAGGGTAACCACAGCAGCTGATCGGCACGCCTCTAGGAGCCAGTTTTCCGTTCCTGGTCTGTTGGCTCAGATCAAAAGCCCCCATATAACCACCTCTCCTTGCTTAGTACCATCTCTCTCAGTTAAACCCTGGTGAAGGAGGTTTTCGAAAACCAAGGGACCAAGAAACTCAGAGTGACCTTCACTAAAAGAACAGCTTCCAGCAGACGAGCATGTGTCATAGCTTGGTAAATATCCACCTGGTTATCTTTTGCTGTTATCTTAGAAATGTCACCTATTGATTCTTGAAATCCTTACTGCCACTCACTGAGGAAGGGGAAATTCAAGACAAAAGTATTCAGACAAGGAGGCATAATGGAAGAAGCATTAGTTACATTGTCTAAAACATTGTTTTTGTTTTGTTTTAATACATTGGCTAGGAAGGCAGAAGAAAGAAGATATATCTTTCAGCAGTTTTAACGGAAAGGGTATTAGCCAACTTAATTATGGTCCTCTAAAGCAAC
This sequence comes from Manis pentadactyla, assembly GCF_030020395.1. NCBI lineage: Eukaryota > Metazoa > Chordata > Mammalia > Pholidota > Manidae > Manis > Manis pentadactyla. The sequence goes on from NC_080027.1 coordinate 59,179,554, forward strand.
TTTCAAAGGTCATGATTTAATGATTTTTACACAGTGTTTTAGAACAAAAGATCCTTTGATTGGTAAAGGTTTTTTTCTGAATGTGATTCCGTTTTTCCTTTTGTTTGTCCAGCATCCTTGAGTCTGAGTTCTTTGATCATCTTAATGTATCCAAACCCACAATTTGAAATAAGCTGCTGCCCCTTTCCTGGGAGCTGGTGACTGGAGCATTTTCAGACAATTAGAGGGAAAGACATTGTAGCTGAAGTAAGGCCCAGGCCAAGGAAAGGGGTGGAGCCCGGACCCCCGGGTATGGCCATTTCTGAGAGCTCTTGTCTGTCTGAGCATGCCAGGGTGCCATGGCTCTGGCCCCGGGGTGTTGGTCGGCCTTAGTGGTCATGTCTTGGCAAATGAAGCATCCACTGCTGGCCAGAAACTGACCAGGACTGTTCAGTCTCATTAAGGAGCCCCTCAGATTGCCTTCTGGCACCAAACACTTCAGAAATCATCAAACGGCTGAGGTAGAGGCTGGATTCCTTGAAGTGCTTCCAAAGGCTTTGGCATATCTGCCTTTTGGATAAGCTTAACTAAACAGAGACCTTTTCAGGTTTGGGGCTGGGGTGGGGGAGGAGGGTGCCTTGCAGAGAATAACACCGACTGGGGGTGGGGAGGGTGGGAGGAGGGGTTCTCTCTTCTTGGCCCACTGCTTGCTGCCTCCCTTCTCCCTTGAGCTGTTTCTTGCTCCCCCTCTGCAGAGGTAACTTCCCAACACCAGGAGGAGCAGACATTTTGTAGAGCAGGTTTGTTGTTAATCAGCAAATGCCTCTATCTTCTGAACACCATCCAGTGGAACTTTCTGCAATGATGGTATACTTTTCCATAGCTGTGCCATATAATATGACAGCCACCAGCTACACGTGGCCATTAAGCATTTGAAATGTGGCTGGTGAGAATGAGGAACTGAATTTTTAATGTACTCAGTTTTAATTAAATGGCCACATATAGCTAGTGGCTATAGGGTTTAATAGCATATCTCGGGAAAATAGTTGAGTGAGCTAACAGAAGGTGTGCTACTGAAGTCCGTCATTAGGAAATGGCTTCCTTGTCACAAAAGACCAAATATTGAATGATTGCATTTATATGAAATATCCAGAGTAGGCAAATCTACAACTTTATAAAGTAGATGAGTCGTTACCAGGTCTCGGGGTCAGGGTGGAGAGGCCATGGGGAGTGACTGCTATGGCTGCGGAGTTCCTTTTTGCTGCAATAAAATGTTTTAAAATTAGATTGTGGTGAGAGTTGCACAGCTTTGTGAATATACTAAAATCCAGTGAGTCATGCACTGTAAATGGGTGAACATTATGGTATATGAGTTATATCCCACTAAAGTGGTTTAAAAAACGGCTTGCTTTCATGCCATATTCAAGTAGACGTAACTCCAGTGCTGCACCTAGCCAGTAGTGTTTGTGGTTAAATGCCTCTCCCTCCCTAGGCCTCAGTTTCCCCTTGATAAAGTGAGGCTAGAAAAAAATTAAGGATTTCTGGCTCTCCTTTCTCTCTGTATCTCTAACTTTAATCCAGGTGGGATAGTCTTGGGGCTTCTAGAGAACACATCATCCTTTTCTAGAGATCCGCTTCCAGAAGCTGCCCCAGTTCCAGGAGAGCCCTAAGCAGTAAACAGTTTTGAGGCAGGTAATGGTCACAGACCACCCTGCTCCATCCATTCCCTCTGGAACCACAGTCTAGGAATTTTAAGTAATGGCTGAGATATGTATCTTTTTGTCTTTGATTCAGATAAAAACAGATTGCAACTTTGAGTTTTCAATTGATCTAATGTGCAGAAACAGCTTTGAATACCCTCAGCAAGCAAAGATTCCCAGGGGGCAAGGAGGGGATTCTTGGTTGTAAAATGTCTTATTAGGGTTTTTGTGGTTTGTGGTTGGGGATCCTGTGGAATCTCTGGGAAGTACAGTGTTTTCAGGAACAAGCACGAGCTGGTCTTTTTCTTCTCCTACCTCTCCTACATGCTTTTGGAAAACAAAGGCCTGTCAGAGGGCAGCAGATCAGTGATGTTAGAGGAGGTAATTGTTGCCATTCTCCTCCCCCTCCCCCTTGCCCTCCCCCTTCTCCTCCTCTTCCTCTTCATCGCTAGCGTTAAGCCTTGCATGTGGTCAGAAAAGCAGATGTTCTAAATGCCGGCCTTATAAATAAGTTTAGGACCTGCTTTTAATGTAGATGAGGAGGTGATGGACTGTGAACAGAAATGGACATTGTAGTGGTGACAAAAAAATAGCGGTAACGCATAGTCTCTGGTTATGGAGGTATTCTATGTGCCTGGAGGTGTGCTAGGTATTTTGCACTCATAGCCCCATTTAATCCCTCACACCACTGCCCAAGGGTGTCGGTACTATCTTCTCTGTTTCACAGATACAGACACTGCAAGACAGAATGGTTAAGTAAGTTGCAGTGAGGAAAGGCCACAGCTGAGATTTGAAGTAGCGTCTGCATGGTTCTGAAGCTGGTATTTTGTTTTTAACCATCATACTATCCTACAAGCTAGATTTGACTAAGCTCACTAATCATTGAGCCTCTTTTATATGTCAGCTACTATACAAACTATGGGAGATGCAGCTACGACCAAAATCAGAAATGCAAGGTGAGTGGTGAACTAACTATGTACAAGGCAAGAGCCTTCTGGGACAGAGGGAATGGCACTTCCAAAGACTGGGGGGTGTGAGAGCATGGCCCGATCAAGGCAAAATGACTTTCTCGTTTTCCTGAGCAGCTCTAGACTGAGTTCTCTCAGGGCAGGGAGCATGCTGTCCTGTTCATGAAGTCCTTGTTGCAACAACAAAAGGTGGCCGAAATGGGATTAGAACCCAAGATTCATGAGCCTGTTTAATGTTTTGCTGGGTCATCTTGGACAACCCTTGAGTTATGGCAAATTGGCCTTGGATTGTGGATGACTGTGATGCTGTGATTTATAATAAGAAATATATACTTAGTCTTCATCCCCATTTCTGGCATAAAGCTCCTAAAACCCTTGGACTTTGCTAAATGTTGGGAGCAATAAAAGTGTCTTTTATTATGTTAATGAGGTGACTTTTGGACCCCCGCAGGGATGGGGGCTGGTTGCCAGTGGAGCCTACCCTGTGATTAGAGGGTTGGTTCCAACCCTGACTTCTGGGGAAGGGAGAGGGTTTGGAGGTTGGGTCCAAGGGCTAATGGCCAATGATGTAATCATTCTTGGCTCTGTAACGAAGCTTCCATAAAAACACAAAAGGACAGGATTGGATAGCTGCTGAGTTTGTGAAAACATGGAGATGGGAGAGCAGAGGGCATGGAAGCTCCTTGCTCTTTCCCTATATGCAACTCTGAGAGGAATATCTGTCTCCCAGCCCAGGGTAAATTGCCTTTCAAACTGAAATCAGTCCAAGGAAGACATAAAGTGAGAGAAACCCATTTATTGCTTACAATCAATCATCCTTTTCTATTCGCCCATGTCTCTCTCAACCTGGCTGTAAAAAGGGACCCCAGCAAACCTCTCTGGTCCAGATATACCCTCGCACCTCCCCCCCCTACCCTTGTAATCACCTATCTATATGGAGATGGATTACTTCTCTTCACCCCTTGGAAACACCTATTGATACAGAGATGCACCAAGTAAGGCCAGGTAAGAGATTCTGGAAATACGGCAATTTTATCCACACCATACCTTGCCCTCTGCCCCTCTTGCACCTGGCTGTTCCTGAGTTATATCCTTTTATAATACACTGGTAATGCAGTAAGTAAAATGTTAATCTTTGAGTTCTGTGAGCCACTTTAGCAAATTAATCAAATCCAAGGAGGGGGTTGTGAGAACTTCCAATCTATAGCCGTCATTCAGAAGCCCAGGTGACACCCTGGGCTTTTGAAGGCTTCTGAAGTTGGGGCAGGCTTGAGGGGGTGGGAGGACAGTGTTGGGGGACTGAGCCCTTAACCTGTGGAATCTTATGCTGTTTTGAGGGTGTATGGTGTCAGAATTGAACAGGACAGCCACCTGGTATTGGAGAAATGCTTGGATATATGAGGAAACCTAGCCCCGTCTCCTCCCCTTCCCCATAGATGCTGGAATTAGTACTAGAATCCTTTTAATGACCTAGTGTGCCTATACATGGCAGAAATCAATATTCATAGCTCTATGGAGTGAAAAATCCCAGCGGGGGGGTGGAACCATAGCAGGAATACAGAGACTGGACAAGTTCTGTCCAAGAAGCTTTGCTGAGCTGGTGGGCTTACAGTAAAAGGGAATGCACACCATTGAACCATGACAGGTTTATTTGTGGACACAAGGAACATGACATTGTGGTGAAGTCCTGGACCAGCTAAGTCCCAGTAAGTTTCAGTGTCTGTCAGCAAAAGTCAGCTCTGCCGTTGTGATAACTTCACAGCCAGGGTGACGATTCTAATTGGTGAGAGGATAGGTGGCAGGGACCTCACCACTGACCTTCTGCTCAGTTAGATGTCAACTGATTGACTCATGTTGGTGCTTACATTCTAATTTTTAAGCAAAATTTCTACTTTTGGAGGTAATTCTTTATCTCATTAAAGATTAGTGATGAGCTAGGGCCAATGTTTTCTGAAATGTGTAGAGTGGAAATGGAATTTATATCTAGACTCTAGGATAGTTTTGCTTCTCCCTTTGCAGAAAAAGTGCAGAACAACTCTGGTGCATTTTCCTGTCTCTTTAAAGAGGCTGTTCTGCTTTTAAACATCACACACCTTTGAGCAAATGTTTATATTCCACTTAAACACATTTGGACTTTAATGTCTCTGCTGCTGGTTACTAAAATGTTAAATGAAACAGAAAAAAGTATTTAAATGTAATATTTTAGAATGCCTGACTCCTTATCTACACCATGAGGTTAGTCACTGCTGATCTTTGTGTCCCCATAATCTGGCCCAGAATAGACATTCATGAAATGAATAAATGCATCTTGCAGAGTCCTTTTCAAATGCCCATCCTCATGAAGACCATTCCATCAGTTTAACTGGAAATCCTCACCCTTGAGAAAATGGCCCTGTGGGTATGTCTCTTCTTTACCTTAGAGTAAGGTTCCTAGGGCCCTAGACTATGATCTTATTTCTCTTGGTATCCTACCCACCCCTCCAAGGAGCACAACTTTGTACATTTGTTCACCCATGTGTTTGCCTCCAGACTGTCTTCCATGATCTGAAAACTTAGTGGCAACTCAGAAACTAGATTAAATGGACACTTTCAGTTCATAGTTTTACTAAAGGCAGGGACAGGGCATGTAATCTGAGTTGTTCAAGGGAACCCATGCATTCCTGGCTGCTATTTTAAGGCTCGCCCCCCAAATTGATACCCTTTAGGTTTATTTGGTTTAACTCCTGCTCTGGAAGTTGGCTTGTTTCTGTGCCTCAGAGTTCTCATGAAAGCCGCTCCTCCAGGACCCCGGCTGGACAGCTGCAGAATAGCTGGCATTTTTCTTTCCTTTACTCTGTATTGACAGCAGGTTTGAATCACCCTGCCCTGTTTTCTGTAACATAACCAGGCCAGGAATCATTTGAAAAACATTCAGGATGCCTAATTTGATCTTCTTTTCAGTGAGAGGGAGGCATTGGCTGGTACCTTGTGTGTTTCTGAATTTGGTGATTTATTAAGAAAATGAAAGGACCTCCTTTTTCTGCTCCTCCTATTTCCTGCTGACGGAAATGGTATGGGGGATCCTATCACAGTCAGGGATATCCCGTCAGCCCGCTGTTTCCACCAACATCCTTGGAAATTCCTGGAGAAGCCTGTCCTCTCATTCCTGGTTGGGCCTTCTCTTACTGTCATCTGGATCTCTGGCTGGCTTTTCTAAGCTCACCCGAATCCCTGGCAGGGCTCATTCCCTTCATACAGAAAGTCAGAAGTTCTCTAAATGGTCAGCTAGTAAAATGTGAAAACTTAGCCAGAGCTGCCTGCCCAGTAACAAGCCAAATTCATGTCCGCTTTTCCCTGAGAGGAGGACTCTGAGAAAAGCACAGAGGAGATGGAGGCAGGCAGCCCCAGCTCTAGTTCCAGATCTGGCAGTAATGGGGAGAGTGACATCCAGCAGTAATCATGCTTTCCAGGCCAGGCCTCAGGTTCCTCCTCTTTCAGAAGGCTGACCAGCGTGCTTCCTTTCAGCTCTGACACACGGTGGTCACACCATGGCTTCCTGATGATGGATGGTACCCACCGCTATGCCTTCCTTACCCTCCTATAGGTATTGCCTAGGGTCTGAAAGCTAATATAACTCTGGATAAGTTTTTCTTGTCAAAGCCAAGACAAGAACTTAGTCCATGGACACTGCCTTTAACCTAGATACCATCTGTGGACTCCCTGAGCCAGCAATACATGAGCCAGCTTATGAGAGCCAGTTTAAAGAAGTTTCAGGAGTTTTTCAAGACTGTTGATGCCATGTAGGTAGCTTGAAATCTGCCATGGTGGGAGTATTTACACCACAGAAATCAGCACAGAAGCCCAGTGCCCTTCCTAATCTTTCTGGAAGTGTTTTGTTGGGATAAGGTGGGGCTACACACTGTTGGTCAGCATCTGTCTTGCAAGATGCTTGAACTTGTAGATCATGGTTCTTACCATCCCATGTGTGATATCCCTCTTTTACCCTCCGGAACTGCCCCAACTCATTTTCTCCTCAAAAAGAGTGACATAAGACTTTGGGCATAGGTTTTTCCTGAAAGTTTAGGGCCATGGAGGTGTTACGGTGATGCAATACAAACCACTTGAAATTGAACATTGGGTGTTCCTGTTCAAAGTCCTTCAGCTTCCCTGCCCCTGGGAATTTAGCTTAACTTCTCAGGCCACGTTTTGTTTTGTTGTTCAGATTCCAGCTTCCTTCTGTATTGGTCAGTTGTCCTTCACCTCTCTGTCTCTGTTTCTTATGCAGAGCAGTCCATGTCTGTTTTCTTGTCTGCTTACAGACCATGTCCCCAGAGCCTCATCTTCCACACATGGAGTGGCCTATATCCAAGGTATTTCCTAAACAAAGCTGCTAAGAGGAGCTCTGGTTCCAGCTATTAAAAACATATTGTTTCTGTACATTCTTCTGTCTCCAAAGCTTGGTAGCTGACTACCTCCAGTTAATAATAGATTTCAATTCAGAGGTGGTTGTGGGTAAAATTACAATATTTCCAGAATCTCTCTCCTGGCCTTAATGCATATCCATATCAGTAGGTGTTTCCAAGGTGGGGAGAAGTAGTACATCTCCATATCAATAGGTGATTTAAAGGGTTAGGGAAGCAAGGGTATATCTAGACCAGAGAGATTTGTGTGGGTCCCTTTTGGCAGCTGGGTGCCAAAAGGCACAGAGAGCACAAGTGGACAACTGCTTGTAGGCAATGAAGGGGTTTCTCCTACTCTGTTTTACCCTTTGACTGATTTCGGCTTCAAAGGTAATTCGCCCTGGGCTAGGAACTTATTTTCCCCCCAGAGTTACAGTGGTGCACAGCCTTGCTGCTCCAGTCTGTCACATTCATTTGGTGCACATTTATTGAGTGTTGACTTTCTAGCAGCATTATGGTTTCATGGAGTCCATCAGGAGCTTAGTTTTCAATGGTGAGAGGAGATCCCCAGTGAGAAGTTACCTGATTTTCATAAAGAAGAAATGACTTTTGTTGAGAAGGAGGAGCTTACAGTCAAGTGAACCTCTAGAACATGGGCCTTGGAAACACTTATTATTACCATTTCCCTTTGCTGTTTGGCCATTTGGAGGGTGTGGACTCATCCCCATAGCCTGCAAACTGCCTGTGAGCTGGGCAGCTTTCTCATTCGAAGCCTCTGCCCTCTGGCATAGTTAGTAGCTGTGTGCAGGGGCCAGGTCCCCTCCCTCACCCTGTCTCTGTCCGTACTACTCTGTTTGAAATGCTGTCCACCCTCCTCATTCCTCCTCCTTCCCACCATTTCTAATGTACCTTTTATTGTTTCAGGTTAGACTTTATTTCCTCTGAAAAGCCTTTCTTGACCCCTGAGACTGTTTGAAACCCCTTCTCTGAATTCCCATGCACCCTGGCCCTCTTCCCTGGTTGTCCTTGTCCTGCTCGGTGGTTGTCTTGTCCATCCTGCATCAGATCAGGCACTGAGACTTATTGTCTTCCCTCTCTGCGGCCATCACAGTACTTGGTATACAGACCCTTTCGATAAATAAATGCTGGTAGAGTGAATAAATGAATGAGTGAATGAGCTACAGAATAATTATTTACAGCTGAGACATGAGCCAGCAGATGCGTACCTGTCATTTGAAATTAGACAAACTACTCAACCTTTCCAAGCCTCAGTTTTCGCATCTGTTTGATGGGGAGGTAGCAGTAATTAGGGTTATTATGAGGAGAAGATTAGGCAATAAAAATAAAGTACTTAGCACAGTGACTTTTACACAATATATGCTCAACAAGGTAGTTATTATTAATGATTAAAATTGCAAAGAGCAAATGATGGGGAAATAAGCGGTTATTTTTGGTATATATACCGAAAAGCAGTAACTTCCATCATTTAAGTGGAAAACAAATTATCCTATTTTCAAATAACATTTACAACAACATCTGTGACTCTCAGTAATGGATATTAATGTTCAGAATTTCAGGCCTGAAGCATCACATAGAGTTTTCAGTTAAAGCCAAGTTTACTAAGGAAGAAAAATAGAATAACATGCTCTTGAAAAAAAACAAAACCAAATCAATGTGCATTAACATATAAAAGCTTTTGTTGTTGCTAACTGGCTTAATTAGAAAATATAGTTAACTAGAATATTTCTTTTCAGTTTGTTCAAAGCATTTCTAATTAACTTTTCTGCATTAACCACTGTGTTGGGTTCTTGACCTAAAGAGGTTTTTCTAACCCTCATGTATGCTTTCACCCCCCCTAATCAAGCAACATGTATCATGTCAGTAATGGAGATAAAAAGATGAAACAGATAAAAAGATAAATAAAACAGAGTCCTGGGCCTCAGAAAACTAATATTCTAGAGCAAGGGTTGGCAGACTTTCTCTTAAATGCCAGATGGTAATATTTTAGGCTTTGCAGTCCAAGGGGGTCTCTGCTGCAACCAGTCAATTCTGTCTTTGTAGTGAGAAAAGAGCTATAATTCAATATGTAATGAATGGGCCTGGCTGTGTCCCAATAAAACTTTATAAATATCGGTGGTGGGCCACATTTGGCCTTCGGGCCCTGGTTTGCTGACCTCTGTTCTAAGTGGAGAGATATGTACTTAGAGTAAGCTAAATCTGCCAGGCTGGCGGTAAGCACAAAGGGCCAAGAACTATGAAGGACAGAGGGTGAAGGACAAAGAAAAGGATGAGCTGGGCTGTGACTGCACAGGGGGAAATGAGTTAAGGAAGTGGCGGTGAGTGGTGTGAAGTAGAGGAGGGCAAACTGAGGCCAGGAGGTGGAGATGGCTGGTCCTTGATGCAGAACTAGGCCATGCTGGTGGAACTCAGAAGTCAGCTGTCCTGGACCCCCACTAACCAGCCCAGACATATTCAAAGACCAATTTACTCTTGGGAGATCTGATTGAACAGTCAGAAACCCACTTTAGAATACCTACAAGCTGCCACAGACTGCTTCCCCTCTCTGCTCTCTGTGATCTCCATTCCACCCCAAGACCCTGAACACAGAAACCTACCTCCTTCCTGGTTTCCAAGAAATATACACTTACAGCAGGCATTACTTATGTTTTAGTAATTTTGGTGATAATTTATTCTGATGTCACAGGGAGAATGTTGAGTATCACATGTCCCCTAGCTTGCTTGTCTTGCCCACTTCTTTTGCCTTTTCTTTCTTAGATGTAACCAAGCAATTCTTTTTCTTCTACAAGACAGTTACTTCCACATTCAGGTTCCCCCAGGGCATCAGCTTCTGGCCCAAGTGACTTATCAAGGAATTCTCCTATCAGAGACAACTCTTCCATCCTAACAGAAACACTGGTGCTTTCATTACTCTAACAGACTGGCGCTTCCCGGAAATAGTCTGCTATCCCCTTCTCCCCCCACAACTCCCCACTCCATAGCTTTAGTCACACAGGCCCATTAATTTTTACAAAGGAGAACGAGGCTGAGGCGGTGAGCTGTAGCCCCCATGTTGGACATCGGCTTCAGTCTCACCTTTGTATTCACCAGCTGTATGAGCCTGAGTTTACTGTCCTATGAGATAGGCTTCATACTGCCCCTTTCAGGGGCCCTTGTAAAGATTTAGGAAAAGAACCTGGCTGCCAAGTTCAGTCCTAGACTGGGTGGATGTAACTCCAGGAAGGGAAACCCTGGGACAAAATACCTCCAAAACCAAAATCAGTCAAAGGGAGAAATAAAGTTTAAAACTTGTTTATTGCTTACAAACTGCAGTCCAGGGTTGTCTCTTTCCTGCTAGAGCAGAAGCAAGCAGGAACTCCCCCTAACCTCTCAGGTTCGGTTAAGCCCTCATCACCCAGGTAATTACCCATTGATATGGAGATGAACTACTGTATCCACCCCTGAGGAACACCTGTTGATATGCAGATGCACTAAAGCCAGGGGAGACATTCTGGAAATACTACAATTTTACCCACAGTGGGAATAATGCTAATTACCTTTTACTGCCTTCATTTCCTTCTTTAAGTCCCAAATTGGGAGTATAAAACTGCTTTTGTGTCTCTGTCTTTGTTACTGCTGTTTGTGTCCCTTGCTAGAGGAAGTTTAGCCAGTTTCCTTGAACTTGTGGCATCTGGATTGGTAGCTGAGAGGGACTGAATCACTAGTTTGATATTACTTGAAACCATCAACTTTGCTTTTGGCTTCTTAGCCAAGTTTGGGAAACAATGGAAGAGTCAAGTCCGCATGCCTCTTTTTCTGGAGTGGACTGGGAGGTGACTAAGGAATCCTTCATTGCTGAAGTAAATTCAGTGCATGCACTGAATGAAGAGACTGTATGCGTGCTGGGTGAGCAGGGAGAAATAACATTCTGATTGAGTTATATGTCCCATTTTTCATTATGTCTGGATGCAGTGGATATACCCCCAGAATTCCTGGGTATGATAAGGATCATGAATGCATGTGGCTGGCCAGATTTTACTCGGATCAAGTGGAGAATCTGTATGTTTTGTTCTTCTGAGTTTGATTTTAGTTACTAGGTTTGGGTGCTTAGATACTTTTTTTCTTTTAATGCTTTTTAAAGAATTAAGTTCTAAAAGTTCTATGCAGGGTTGGGAAAACATGGCTGGAATGACTTCATTTTGCTTGCTCCCGGACCAAGTTAGGTAACCTGCTTTGTGATACACAGTGCCATAAACATTCCCCAATCATGACAGTTTTCCACTTTGTTGTTACTTCTACTTTATGATATATCTCACCCACAAGACTTAGAACCCCTTAAAAGCACAAAGAACCCCATATATTCATTGCTGTATCTCCAGCACCTGGGAAAGTACCCAGAATGGAAATGTCAAAAATGTTGGGGGGATGAGTTGGGTAGGATGGATAGAGAAACTAACACTAAATGTTGTGGTTTTAGGATTCCAAGGAGAAACATAACCAAATAACTCTGAACCCCAATCATATACCTGGTTCACCCTACCTCCAGAATTCATTATTCCAGATGACAAAGATACCCTGGAACAACATTTAATAAACTTTGGCATATGTAAGTGTGCATTAAAACCTCCAAGCTGCTTCATGAGTAAGCCTGATTTCCATATTATGTCTCTGAGCCCTGCATATGGGTGAGAAGCTCCTTGAATCCCTTTTCACTGTCATTCATGGGAAGAGCGCTTTGAGTCTTACAGCAACAGCAGATGTTGCCAGGAGTGTCTGAGTCATCACATGAGACAGTGAAGGCTGTGTGTTAGCTGGGCTGCCTCCAGTGAGCTTGGTGAGGGGGATGAGGTGCACAGGCCAAAGCTGCCTTGCACAGGGCCCTGGTTCGGAGAGGAATAAAGGGGAGCTTGCCTGCAATTTGCAGTCAGCCTGGATGGGGCCATGGGGATCTACTTGTAAAACGTGGGCGTTTTAGAATGCACAGGGCCTTAGGAAGGGTAATTCTCTCCTCTATGGAGTTGACTCTAGAGGGCTTTTGGGGTATCTTCTTGTCCCACTCTGCTTATGGAAGACAACAATTCCACTGATACTTGGTATAGCTGTACCTTCGTTTTAAGAAAGTCCAGTATTTGTAGGGGAAATGAAGGTCAATCTGTACACAGAGCTTTTTGTAGGATGCTCTCTCATCCTTACTCCTTTGTTCCGCATGTGAAGGAAGAAAGCTTTGGTCACCATCTCCATTTAGTGGAGTCCGTGGACTAAGAGCATGGACTTTAGTGTTCAAAAGCTATGCTTTTTAGCCATAACCTTGGACAGGTTACTAACATCTCAGAGCTGCAGTAAATCCACTTCCTAAGATGCTTATGTAAGGATTAATGAAATCATTAATTAAATGACTTTGTTAATAGTTAAAAGTGATATTATTTCAAACCCTTAGAATAGTACCTGGTACATGGTGGTAGTTGGTAAATGGTGGTTATTGGTGGTTGTTTAGTTTTTACTTATGAATAAACTGGAGCTCAGCTAGACTAACTCCAGTTTACCAAGCTATTCAGTTGTCCTTGAACCCGTGCATGAATTTCTGTGATGGCATAATTCTGAAGGTGGTGTGAGTAGCACAAGGCAGAATAAGGCAATTAACTTGACATTCTTTCCCCCTTCTCACAATTATCTTGTTTTTAAAATATATCTTAGCCTTACAGAAGAGCTTACTAGGATTCATCTATAAATGAGTGCTCCACTTACAAGAATTCAATCTCCCCCCAACTTGTCACAGCCAGGCCTGTTGTATAAAACAAAACAGACACCTGGTGGAAATTGCTTCCTGATCTGGGTGAGTAAAGCTGATGAGCAGTCCTTCGGGGTGTTTGCTACTTTGGCGTATTTAGTTTTTTCAGAAGAAAAATTCTGCTTTTTTGATGAGAAGACAAGGGTCAGGTGAAAAGACTCAGAAGTCTGGTAGAGCTGCGTGTGGATCAGTGACATCCGTGAAGCCCTGAAATGATTTGATCCATCTGATACCAAGTGCCTACATACTTGGCAGAATCAGGATAAATGACTGCTTCTTTCTTCTGTTCCTGCACATTTGGGTAATATAATCACAGATAGTGAATAATAGTCTGATTCAGCTCTCAGTTTCTGCATGGATTCCCCAGAGAAATACAATAAGCTAGTTCTTTGGTTGGCTTCTGATTTTGATTGGCAGAAAAAATAACAGCAGCAAGATTACATTTTGCCAGCATCCTAAATTTTGAAGAATAAAAACCATACTTAAAGTATTGCTCAACTGTTTGGCGTTCCCATTTTTAAAAAGAACCTCTGTGGAGGGAAAAATTCTCTTTTTTCCTCAGGGAAGGAGCTAAAGGTTGGAGAACTTTGCCGTAGAATCTCTAAAAGCTGTTGACTGAAGACTTGATGAAAATACCGAATCTGGTACCAAGAGAGGAGCACATACTTTGAGAATCCAGCTTGTTGGCTCTTCTCAAGGCAGCTGAAATGTGTGGACTTTGAAGTAAAGTTGTCTGGCACTCATCTGTTAGATCTTGGGTAACCTACTGAAGGTTCCTCAGTTTCCTCATTGGTAAAATGGAATTCTCATTACCTACCTCATTGGATTTGTCCTGCAAATGAGAAGTCAGTACAGTAAAAATGTTTTCTGGCACAGTGTCTGGCTCCAAGCACAGCTCCATAAATGTTGGCTGTTATTCTTATTAATATATGATTACTAATACCATTATAGTTTTCTTCCATGGAAACATTTTGTGAAATAAAATCTTGCATGTAGAGAGAGCTGTTCTGGTAGAAGTGGAGCAAAGAACATATTAAAAACAGGTTGGGTGAACTCCCCTTTTCCACAGTTGCTGTGACTACTCCCCTACCCCCCACTGCCTCTGCTGTCCCTAAGTCGCTCCGTGGATCCCTGGGGTTCCCCAGTGTAGTCATGAATCCTTGGCCTCTCAGTGTCCACATACTCCCGTTCAGAGCAGACCTGAGTCGTGGGCCTACCCTGACAGGTGTTGCTTTAACCCTTTTTGGTTGTGGACCAGATCTAGCTCTGATCTGGGCTATGAGCAGTAGGACGAGATCCTCATCTCCCTTGTTCTGAAGGTCATTCCTGTATTAACACAAGCCGAGATCACAACAGTTTTCATGGCTACCATGTCCCAAGACAGAGTCACAGTGAGCCTCACTTGTAGAAATCTTCTTAGGTATACTATTGCACAGCCGTGACTCCTACTTGCTGTTTACCCATATGGACTCTTTGGCTTTAGTGCAGAGCCTTACCCTAATTCTCTCAGTAAAATAGAGCAGGTACATATTAAAGATATTCAATGCTCATGAAAGCATTCCATGATCTACTAGATTATACCTTCACAGGGGAAAAGACGGGGCATCTTTTTCCTTCTTCCTTGCATAGCTCTCTTGTTAATGACTATTAACCTGTTGGACAACTGTCTTACCTGATTTATGTTATGTGCTCATTTTCTGCCCCCTCCATTAAGAGGGTGTTTACCAAAATGCATCCAATGGTAAGCCATTTCCTTAAGCTACCCCATAACATCAGTTCTATGACAAAAATACATTTAGGAATCATCCTATCCCATTATCATTTTGGATATTCCCACTACAAGTAAGCATATCAAAGGCTCTGAGAAGTATTGCAGGCAAAAAACTGACTACTTGTTAGCCCTCTGTTTTCTAAACTTACCTTACTCTGGAACCTCTTTTCTCTGTTATTGTCTGTTTGTATTTTCCAGTGGAAAGCATTCTGGCTTAACACTGCTCTAGAGGCTTCTATTTTGGAGTGTGTGTCCTTTACCCCAAGAGGAAGCAGGTTGGGCTGGTATCTTAGGGGAAGGGACTTGAGAATTCCTTAATTTACTTGATGTTAGAGGGAAGTTATTTACAATAATGTACAACCATTGCACTCTGCCAAAGAGCTGTTAGCTGTGGACAGTGACCTCCTGCAAGAATAAGATTTGTCCCCTGTAAAGTGTTTATAATCTCTCTGTGAAATTTCATGAGCCCTTGAAACAAGGGAGGTTTTCTACAGCCAGTTTTGTACTTTCTTATATCCATATATGGTACAAGATAGAAGATTGGCTTGATTAATTAAAACAAAAGCTTTCTCCTCTAACATATTGCTTGGAATTTTTAAGAAATAAGTTCAAGAGAGATGAAGGAGGTGTTCTGAAGGTTACTATGGCTTCAAAAAATGAAAGATAAAGAATCGGAACACTTTTTATTTTTAAAGTATCTTCCTTCAAATGTCAGCAGTCAAATGATTTGTTTCTTTACCCAGCTGAGTGGGAGGGTTTTAAAAATATGTGTAGGACACTTTTTGATGTCAAGGGTGTGTGGAAAGGAGAGGGAGATTTTAAGAATGTAGTTTCTTTATGAGGTGTTATTACCAGGTCAAGCATAAACCCAACTGTATACTAATATTTCCAGTATGTTCAACTTTGTTTGGCTTCAGTTCTTTATAGCATTAAGTGGGATTTTTAAATGGACCTTGTAGAACTGGAGAAAATGTAGTGAAAACTACATAGGGAAGTGGTACTTCCTTATTTTCCTTTACGGCTTTTTAGCTAGCAGGAGAGAAACAATGACCTCATTATCCATAGTTTCACTTGGTTTTATCCAAGTGTAGAAAAAGAATTACCTGTCATGTATTAAAAGGAAACACAACTGTAATTGCTCCAGCTGTTGAAGGCTGCTGCTTCCATCTCCTCACCAAGGAAAACTGGGAACTTTGTGGCTCATGCAGGAAGAGACAGCTTCAGTCTATTAGGATGCTGTGCTTTCCCATTCTGCACACTTATTTTTGGTCACACCCTCACAAGATACTGGAGTATTTGAACGTGACCTTTTCAGTAACCCAGTATAGCAAAATTTCCACCATCCATAGAAGAAAAAGCATTAAAAGCATCACTAGGGTTCTTTGAGTTCACTTAGCTTTAAAGAGAACTACCATGATTAGCCAAGAGGGAAAAGCCAGGCACACCTGATTTTAATTTTGAGTCTTATGGAATTCAGTGGGGGTAGTAGTTTTTATTTGTTTAATGATTTTTTCCAGCAACCATTTCTGGGCACCTATTAGTGGACCAGCCATTCTTACAAGTAAGCTAAGTACAACTGCTCACACGGTGCAGGCCAGCAAGTGTCAGGGACCCCAGAGAAACCCCGACAGTGCTCTTTAGCTGAGAAGAAATTACTTCTGGTTTGGGGATTCTGGTGGTTTCCTAGAAGAAATGGCATGGAAGGTAGACTGGGGGCTCAGGCTGGCTATGGATGTGAGGCAGTGAGGAAGGCAGTGAAGCATCTAAGTCAGGAAACAGCTTGACCCGGTGGTGATGGCCAGTTTAGCGGGAGGAGAAGCCAAGGAGTGTAATTTGCCTGCCTGCTAGAGTTTGTTAAAAGGGGCCACTCTTCTTTTGAATCAGAAGTTGTTTTTTAAAGCTAGAATAGAATAATACTGATAAATATTCAAAACTGTATGATTTCATGTGATTCATTAACTATCACACTAACAGGGAAACTTGTTTTTAATTTAACAAACATTTATTGAGCTCTTAGTGTGTGCTAGGCCATGTACTATAAACATTGGAAATAAAACTGTGAGCTCACCTGTTTAGGCCATGGTGGTCATTTTAAAACTATACAGTACTGTGAGATTGAGTATATTCATGTTGTTGTGCAACCTTGACTACCATCCCTCTCCAGAAAAAGTCATCTTCCCTGACACTCTGTACTCATCAAAGACTAGCTGCCCATCTCCTCCTCCTCTCAGCCCTTGGCAGCTATTGTTCTACTTTCTGTCTATAAATTTAACTACTCTCGTTACCTCTTTTAAGTAGAATCATACAATTTTTTTTTTCAGAACTGGTGCATTTCACTTAGTATGCTTCAAGCTTCATGCATGTTATAACATGTATCAGGATTTCCTTCCTCTTAAAGGCTGAATTAATATTCCATTGTACGTGTATACCATATGTTGTTTATCCACGCATTTATCTGAACAGTAGCCATTGTTGGTCCATTCATGAACACTTGGGTTGCTTCTACCTCTTGGCTCTTGTGAATAATGCTGCTGCTGTGAGCATGGGTATACACGTATCTGTTCAAGTTTCTGTTTTCACTTCTTTTGGGTACATACCCAGAAGTGGAATTGCTGGATCATAGTCTATGTTTAATTTTTTGAGGAACTGCCATTCTGTTTGCCATAATGGCTGTACCATCTTCCATTCCTACAGTAATGCACTTAGGATTTCAATCTCCACATCCTCACAAACATTTTCTGGATTTTTGTTTCTTCTGTTTTTTTATACAATAGCTGTCTTAATGGGTATGAAGTGGTAGCTCATGGTTTTGATTGGCATTCCCTAATGATTATTAATGTTGAACATGTTTCCAATATGTGCATATTGGCCATTTTGTATCTCTTCTTTGGAGAAATGTCCACTGAAGTCCTTTGCTCATTTTTTACCAAGGTGGTTGTGTTGTTTTTGAGTTACAGGAGTTCTTTATATATTTTAGATATCAATTCTTTATCAGATATATGACTTGCAAGTATTTTCTTTCATTCCATAGGCTGCCTTTTCACTCTATTGATTGGATCCTTTGATACACAAAAGATTTTAATTATGGTGAAGTCCAACTTACCTAATTTTTCTTTTCTTGCTGGTGGTTTTGGTGTCAGATCAAAAAAATCATTGCCAAATCCAGTGTCATAAAGCTTTTGCCCTATATTTTCTTCTAAGAATTTTATAGTTTTAGCTCTTGCATTTAGGTCTTTAATCCATTTTGAGTTTTGAGTTTAATCCATTTTTTAAAATCTGGTATAAGGTAAGAACCCAATTTCATTTATCCAGTTTTCCCAGCACCATTTGTTGAACAGACCGTTCTTACCCTATTGAATAGCCTTGGAAATCATTTGACCATATATGCAAAAGCTTACTTCTGGGCTCTCTAGTCCATTGACCTATATGTCTGTCTATCTTTATGTCAGTACCACACTGATTTGATTACTGTAGTTTTATAGTAAGTTTTGAAATTAGGAGGCATGAGACCTCCAACTTTGTTCTTTTCCAAGATTATTTTGGCTGTTCAGAGTCCCTTGAGATTCCATATGAGTTTTAGGATGGATATATCTATTTCTTCAAAAAACATTGTTGGGATTCTTATAGGGATTGCATTAAAAGAGCAACTTTCTAAAAATACTTGTTTATATAGATCATCATCCTTACTGTAACTTGGATGTTCTAGGAACCTATGGAAGTGTAGACACAAGAAGATCCTTAGGGTATAAGGGTCTAAAGCCCAGCTCCCTCTCACTCCATGCCTTCTCACTTTTCTGCCCACTTTTCTTGATAGTCCTCATGTCCCTTATTCTTCCTCTTTCTGTACTTCCATGGATCTTCTCCAAGGAGTAGGAGAGAAGAATATGTTTAAGTCCATGCTTAAGACATTGGTCACAACAGTGTTCAGAGGGCTTCTCCAGTCAGGCTCAAGGAATCCTGCAGAGTGACTCAGTGGTGTGAGTGAGATTCATGTGCCCCTCTGTGGTCTGCTGGCTAACAAGGTTGTAAAGAAATCAACCTGAGCAACTCTGAAAACAATCTCCAGCCTGTGTGGCTAGAGTCCATGCATTAAAAAAAAACTGGTTTCAATTATTCCAGCAAATTTGAATGCTCAAGATTGACACCTTGACAAATTATAGGAAATTGCAAACATTTTCCCAGGCCCAATAATCAGGCCTTTTCCTGAAGACTACAGAGGATTTAGGCAGGAAATCTCCCCAGGGCAGGTTTAAAATCACAGTAGCGGTGACAAGAGCTGGGATCACCCAGCCCAGAACACACTCCCTGCCTGCCTGCTGGCACTGGGGTGAGACCACCAACGTCCCCTAAGAGGCTAGGGACAGAAGGGACTTGGGGCCAGTGTTGGCCTTCACAGAGGGAGAGAGAAAGAAGTGCTTATTTATCTGCCTTAGACAGTATTTTCATTTAGAAAATATTTTGGTTACTGTCAGGGAAGGTTAAGGCTGGTTGCCAGAAAAACCAAACTTTTCCCTCCCTACAGGAGGATTAATGCTCTCCCTAAACCCTAAAAAAAAAAAAAAAAAGCCCTTTCTTCAAAGGCATGCTGTCTGCAATGTTTCAAAGGAGACTTTTCCTTCTTGCAGTGGTTGTCAGTTGGTGGGAGGTGAACATTGTAAGTCAGTCTTTTAGAACTGAGGTGTTCAGGCTGCAGGTTGCAGTCCACTGGTGGGTCCTAAAATCGATCTGGGGTTCTGTGATCAGCATTTTAAAAAATGGACTAGGGAAGATACATCAGTTTATGGCATATGGTAGAGTATGTCTCGATATTTTTCAGTTTTATATATGGATATTTGGACATTTGTTGGATGTGATGTAATGTGTCATTCTTAGTATGTTTAGTAGTCAACAACTCGTTAAAGCCATTATTTTTTAAATTGTCTTTGGCTGAACAAGGCTGGGTCAAACAAGGCCCTGGTCTGGCCATTCTCAACAAATGTCATGCTAAACAAAAACATAAACTCTAAAGAGTAGCCATTTCAGTTTGAATCTAGTCCTGATTTAGGCTTTCTGGTCTGAATTCTACAGTTGACCCCTGAATAACATGGGGGTTACAGGGAGTTAGGGGTGCTAACCCCCACCGCACGGTCTAAAACCACATGTAACTTTGACTCCCCCAAAACTTAACTACTAATAGCCTACTGTTGACTGAAAGCCTTAGCAATAACACGAATGGTTGATTAACACATATTTTGCATGTTATATGTATCATATACTGTAGTCTTAACAATAAAGGAAGAGAAAAAATATTATAAAGATCATAAGGAAGAAAAAGTGTATTTACAGTACTATTTTGAAAAAAATTCCACATGTTAATGAATCGGTGAAGTTCAAACCTGTGTTGTTTAAGGTTCAACTGTACTTTGTCGATGACCTTTTCCAAAAGAATAGATTTAATATACAATAAATATTTATGAAACACTTAATACATATTTTATATATAAAATGTGTTTCTTGGTTTAATGGAACAATGTTTCCCCAACTTAAACCTTTCACAAACCTTCTGTGATTTTTGCTAAACCTGTGAACCACTTATGTTTTTATTTATTTAATATTTTCCTTACATCAACTCAAATTATAAATCTGCATTTAATATCCATGAAACTGTTGGCTTATATATGAGCTAGTTACCTGTTCCAATATTACAGTAAAATAAACATACACTTTAAAAATATAAAAACATTCACCCACGTGCCATGGAAAATAGTCTCACCTACTTCTGTAGTCCACATACTATTGTTGGAGGAATGCTGATGTTGAGAACATTCTCTTATGCTTTTCACCCTCTTAGATGCCCTTGCTCTAACAAAAGTTCATACACATGAGTGAAGAAACAAGAGCTGTTAGTTATTAAGGAGAGGAATCCTCTTAATTTTTAAAGAACTCACCCTACCCTCCTTCCCCCATGCTCTTTTCATAGATACTAGCCTTATTAATTCACAAGCACCTGATTCAAGGTTGACTATACCTTGACCCAACCAGTTTTCTCCTCCATTTATTAGTAAACATCTTAAGAGAACTGCAGAGGAGGAATATTTAAAGACACAGAAACACCTGTAGTCACAGCACAGAATAATTATAGATCCTGGTGAGTGACGGCTGCCTTCTTGGGACCCCATGGGACAGGATTGGCTGAGGCCTGGGTTCCGAGGGACTCTCAGAGATTCACTGAGATTTGAGTGGAAACAGAGCTGAAAATATGCTAGAGAAATAGCTCATCCTCTTTCTCATAAAAGGGATGACTGAGGCCCCAGATTGGCAAAATGGCCTATCTGGGATGACACCGTTGGTTGATGACAAAGTTTGTGGTTTGGCCTATACCCACACTTCTGCACTTATCTATTTCAGAAGTCTGCTAAGGGAAGTCTCATTCTAGGAATCATAGAACCCCAGCATGGGAAATGGCTGCAGTCCTAAGAAAGAGAACAGGCCTCAAACAGCCACTTGAGCCAGGGTCACTGGTATGCTACCCTAGGAATGATAGAAATGTGTCAAGTTAACCTGGACACGACCACTCATGACCTGGAGCCCCCTTCACTATTAATGGGACTTCTGGCCGTGACACAAGCACAGAGCATTGATCAGTTGGTCATCAGGTGCCTCGGTGTGCTATAGCCCTACTCAGGAAATGTCTGTTCTGGAAACCAAATTCAGAATCATTTCCAAGTGCTACCTTTTATAGCTGTAATGAGTAGCCTTGAAATGTCCCCATGATTCCATAACCGGGGGGACCCAGACTTTCCAAGTACAAATTCTGAAGCTCTGAGTCCTCGTTCTGGTTTTTTCCTATGCTTAGGTTGAAAAGTTTTAATAACTTTTATTAGGGAATGACTAATCACAAATCTTGTGTTTCTGTTGCCTTAATGTGACTTGCAAAATTAAAAACTACCATCCAACAATTCAAAAGCCAGGCACTGAGTATTTCCTATGCTCCAGCAGGCTTTGGCATATCAAGATAAATCAGGGAGGGTGTCTACCACAGCAGAAGTCACAGACCAGAAACTCATAACCAACCCAGAGCAGAAACGTGGCATGATAATGCAAGGGACACCTCCTCTGTGAAAGTTTCCCAAATGGGAGAATCGTAGGTCCCAATCCTTGGGTCTCACAGTGCTTTGTGAAGCCCTTTGCAGTCCTTCACATTGTCTCTGGGCTGTTTTGAGGTCTGTTGCCTCTTTGGACCTTTGGACAGTGAGTTCCTAGAGGATCAGCTATATTTTATTCAAGGCTGTATTCCCAGTGCCTGGTGAAAATAGGTGGCCCTCCCAAAACATTTTATGGGGAGATATGGACCAGGTGCTAGGAAAACACAGTAAGGAAAAATAGTATGTGATGCGAACCAGGCAGTGCATTTAGCTTGAGGGCCTCAGCCTGGTGGAGGAGAAGGCATTTGAGCTGGGGATTTAAAAGACTGGTAGTAGTTTCTCTCTAGGAGCCCTTTTGGGACAGCCTGAGGGGTGACAGTGTGAGTACCTGTCATGCCTGAATTTGTGAGCCTTTTCCCTACATTTGGCACCTTTCATCGGAAGGAGACACGTTATCTTCAGCTAGTCTGCATATTTCACCTAGACAAGCTGGATGTCTGTTTAAGCCAGGGTCACTTGTTACCTAGTTAGTTGTTAATTTCTGACTGGGAGGGTAAGGATTAAAAGTACATGGACATGCTAGGGGCATTTCTTGTCAAAACCATTTCAAGCTTTATAGGAGTTCCAAGAATGTGGAAGCAGAGAAGTCACCTTGATCCATGTCCTTAGGCTCAGGGGAGAATATGCTGAACACTTCTTCAGAAAAGAGGGAGGTACCTCTGAATGTTATATTGTAGTTCCTGTAAAAACATTGTTGCAGCCTGCTCCCAAAGACCTCCTCTTCCTTAGAACTTATTTCCTAACAAATGATAAAATTTATTAATGACATTAATTATCATTTGTTCCTTTCTACTAGAATGTAAACTCCATGAAGGCAGGGATTTTTGTTTTGCATGATGTATTCCAGTTACTAGAACAATGTCATATGCTAAGTGCTCATTGAATGAGTGAATTTTGATATGAATGAATATACTGAATGAGCAAATGAGTGACTCCTTTGGTCCCAGATCTGAGCCCAGGGACAGAGAAAGACAACTGTCCTAAGAAATGGACTCACCACTGGAGGGTCACTAGTGTTTCCTCCAGAGAGCCAGCCTCCATGGTATACAGGCTGCCTCCTCTCCAATGGCTGTTCTGGCTTATTGCCCTACTGTGGATGTCATGAACATATCTAACTAGAGAAAGTGATGCCTGAGAGGTGCTTTCATCATTTAAGGGCTGCTGTTTAAATGTATTGTTCATCAGTGGAAGTAGCTGTGATGTAGTTCTAAGAGCACTGTGTCAGGAGACCTGGGTTCAAGTCCCAGATATGTCCAGCTGGGTGATTTAGGACCCATCATTAGCCCTTGCCTCAGTATCCTCACCCATAAAGTGGGGGCAGTAATCCCATCTTCACAGTGTATGTGGCGCTGCAGTCCCTAGCTCCCAGGAGGCCCCCCATAAGCAGTGTCAGGCCTGTGGAGACCCCTGGAGAGGCCGACAGTGTGGGTGAGTTCCACCAGCCTGTTTCCAAGCCAGTCCCCAGCTCTCCCCAGGAACAGATCCAGCAACGCCCCGTGAGTTTCGTTAGGGAGGATTGTGCTGCAGCCCCCCTCCAAACCCAAATCCCTAGTAAGTCAGGAAGATGTATGTGTTTTAAAACATTGGGAGGTCTGCTTTGGATCACCCTGGAGCTGTGGCTTCCCCAAGCCGCTGAGAGAGAGTGAAGGGAAGCCGTTCGGAGCTCTCCAGGCTCGGCGCTCGTGTCCCACCCAGGCTTTGGCGGCCGTTGACTTTTAAATCATAAAAAGCTGCTCTATATACAGTTTACTCTGTTGCAAGAAGGCAACGGAACCTAGGTATTAAAAAAAAAAAGGGCAGAAGAAGCAGCCGTTAATCCCGCCAGGCTTCTGGGCACTGGAGCAGTTGCGGATGACAAAAGTTAATTAGAAACATGAGCAGTTTAACCGAAAACACTTGTGACAATTGGAAGGGCAGCCTCTCCAGTTGGAGAATTTTTCCTAGGGAATCGTTGCTGGAGAAAGTGGCTTCTGCTAGGTAAGTCATGTCACTGGGACTCTGCAGACTCGATGTGTGCTTTGGGGGCTGCAGTGTCACATCCCGTCTGTCCTGGGCACTGGTGGGCATGGGTTGTAGATGGGTGTGGGCCTGGGCTCAGCCACGATGTCTTCCCTGCCACGTTCTGTATGACAGCTGCCCTGAAGTGGGAGGTAGAGCTGCGTCGTCTAGTACTGCCTGAACAAGGGGCACCGCAGTTCCCGATTCTGTGATACGGGCCACCTTGGTGCGTGCAGAACTCCGGTTCAGAACCCACCCTTAGCAGAATAATTCCACGTCTAGTTTGGAAATATTTTGAGGCTTTTCTGAGAAAGGAAAAAAAAAGGCCGGCTGGGCCAATACTCCCTGAATGCCAAGGGGGAAGCCTTGACTTTCAGATAACCCATATGTTTTCTTGCCTACAGTGAAGCCATGTGCATAGTTTATACTCTTAAGCTAAAAAGTCTCTTTTAAGTTCAGCCTGAATCATGTTTGGAAATCTTTAAAAGTGCCAGCATAGGAAGAACTTATATGCTTTGATAGCACTTAACAACTTCTGTGGGTAATTACTCTTCTGTAAAGATTATGCTTGGTTTCACTTCTTTTTCTTTTCTTTTTTTTTGGGGGGGGTGGGTAGGAGAGGAGGTCCTGTTTTAATGTCTCTGCTACATTGCTTTTTTAAAGTTGGATAATTCTCTATCATTTTGTATAACTGGGAGACAGGGCTGTGGGTTGAATAATTCAAAACGGTAGATATTTCCTGCATCTTTCCTACACTACCACAGTGATAATGCGGGTTTTTGCTTTTCTATAAATTTGTGTGCTTCATTGTGCTTTGCACATGTGATGTTGAGATCAGCAGGCATTTGCACAGTGTACACAAATGGTGCCGGGGCGAGGGGATGAGAGCTGTGTGTGATGGAGAGCAAGAGGAAGTCAGTAGGATTTAAAATCTAACCACAGGTAAAGCATGAAGCAGTAAAAGAGCTGTAGGGCATTTGGGTTGGGAGCGATTGGCTGTGTAAATGTGGCTGACCCTGCCTCGTCTTGAGCACAGATCCACAGGTAATTCAGATTTCCTTCTCTCCCCAATTTCTGCAGAGCCATTGGCAAGCCCAGCCTCCTCCCACCCCGGAATGAGCGAAAATGCACCTGCCACTTTGGAGAATGTCAGCAGCTCCACCCCTGCTAATAGCGGCGCCTCCTCAGCCATCCCCCAGCCTGGAGCTGCCCCCAAGCCCTGGCGCAGCAAGTCAGTCAGCGTGAAGCACAGTGCCACATCAGCCCTGCTTGCGGCCAAGCAGTCCGTGCCTGAGGTCCCCAGGCCCATGGCCGAAGTCATGAAGCCAGCTGCCAACAACCAGAAGTCCATGCTGGAAAAGCTAAAACTTTTCAACAGTAAAGGGGGTTCCAAGGCAGGTGAGGGCCCGGGGTCACGGGACACGAGCTGTGAGCGGCTAGAGATCCTGCCCAGCTTTGAAGAGAGCGAGGAGCTGGAGGCCCCCGGTCGCTCACCCTGCACGGCGGGCCCTGCTTCCAGCAGCCCTAAGATTGCCCTCAAGGGCATCGCCCAGAGAACCTTCAGCAGGGCGCTCACCAACAAGAAGAGTTCCCCGAAAGGCAACGAGAAGGAGAAGGAGAAACAACAGCGGGAGAAGGAAAAGGAGAAAAGCAAGGACCTCTCCAAGCGGGCCTCTGTGACAGAGAGGCTGGACCTCAAAGACGGGCCAAAAGAAGACCCCAGTGGGGCAGTGGTGACTGAGATGCCAAAAAAGTCCTCCAAGATTGCCAGCTTCATCCCCAAAGGGGGGAAGCTCAACAGTGCCAAGAAGGAGGCCGCGGCCACTCCCCACAGTGGGATACCAAAACCAGGAATGAAGAGCATGCCCGGGAAATCCCCAAGTGCCCCTGCCCCTTCCAAGGAGGGGGAGCGGAGCCGGAGTGGGAAGCCGAGCTCGGGGCTCCCCCAGCAGAAGCCCCAGCTGGACGGCAGGCACTCCAGTTCCTCCTCCAGCCTGGCATCCTCAGAAGGAAAAGGCCCAGGAGGGACCACCCTGAACCACAGCATCAGCAGCCAGACTGTCAGTGGGTCCGTCGGGACCACCCAGACCACAGGAAGCAATACTGTCAGCGTTCAGCTACCTCAGCCCCAGCAGCAATACAGCCACCCCAACACCGCGACAGTCGCGCCTTTCCTGTACAGGTAGGAGCGGCCAGGCACCTGCCCTTCCTGGGCCATTGCACAAAGATGGCTTTCTGGTGGATTCCGGGTCTCTGAGGGCAGGAATGAGGCCTGCCCTCCGGGAACATTAAGCAAATGACTAGGGTACCCCGGGTAAGCTCCTCAGGGAAGCACACACACAATGAGCATAGCATGGCTCAGGCAAGGGCCAGAGAAAGCTAGAGAGGAGGTATATTTGAGCTGGTCTCAAGATGAGCAGGTGTTCACCAGGCACGTGGGGACCCAGAAACATGTCAGCAGCAGCAGGGTGAGCAGGCATAGGAGGGGGTTTGGGGATCACTTGACAGCCTCCAACATCAGTCCTAACACATCCTGAATGTATTTTTTAAAATGACAAACACAAAAACCATCTTGCTGAATCTCTGAGACTTCTCACAGAGGTGTTATCTTGAACTTCTAGATCCTCACAGTTTCTTAACCACATCACACATATTATTTTTTCAGTCTCTGTTGTGTGGGGGCACTTTTTTGAGGGTTGAGCAGGAAAAGGGCAAAGGGTAGTCCTTCCTCAGGAGGAGGAGGAGCCAGTTCTGGAAGCACAAAAGGACCCAGGCTGTACTGCAGAGAGAAGCCTGGGTGTTTGCTCCTGACTCTGTCCTTCTGTCCATTATCTGTCCCTCAGTCTTGTGTTGCTGCTGGCATGTCCCTAAGACCATAGGGCACATTATGGAGGCAGATGCTACTTGCTCTGTGTGCTTCTGGCCTGTGGAAGTCTGTGGTTGCTCAGCCTGCCCCACACACCTTTAGGACACTGAGGACCCTGGCTCTGGGTAATACCTGGTACCCATGGATGACTTCTCTCCAGGCAGACAGAAGCTCCCCTCACCCTGCTCTTACAGGCGGCTCCGAGCTTTGCTCACCTGGACCTGTGCTTGGGGCGTGTAGTGCCTTCGGCCACACTGCACAGTGAATGATAACTAATAACCTCTACGTACTAATATGCTAGGTGCTTATTTTAAAGCTTCTACCTTAAGTACGGCCCTTACACAACTGTATACACACACTCATAACAGCTATAATATACAAATACATTGACAATCACAAGTAGAGGCAAAACACACATTCCAGTATAAAATGAAAGCACACATATGTACACGTATGCGCATCCTTGTTCGTATGCATAGACTCATACCCGTACTTGCAGTGTCCTATGTTTATGTAGTTCCCCAAAGAAATAGAAACTCTGTCTGTCCCTGCCTCAGTTGAGTTTTTGAAGGCCTCTCTACCATTCCTGCCAATAACTGGTGGAAAGACTGTCTTGGGCCATTGCAGAGGAAAGCCAGCCACGTCCAGCCAGTGAGGGAATGTTAGGCTTTTCCTAATCCCTTTTCTTCTGTTCAGCCTCCCCTTCAGCAAGGCTCATGCCCAAACTTCTTAATTGGGAGCCAGTCATCTTTTTGTTAAATCAAGTCATCAGCTCAGCTAGCAGTCCTAAGAAGAGTGCCAAAGCTGAGATAATGATTCAGCACGCGCCTGCATCCACAGCTTTTAATACAATTGTTCTCTGAACCATGGAGGCAACTGAATTGCTTCCCGTGAAATTTTTATCATTCGAGTAACATTAATAGTCTTGAGATAATGCATATTCAAGCTACTGTTCATAGATTCTGGATTTGCATTTTCAAAATGAAAGTATATGGCAGTTTTTTTTTTTTATCACCATCAATCCCACTCCCTCCTTTTTGGGGGACTATAATCATTTGAAATACTGTAAAATATTTTAATCCTTTTTGTTTTTTTTAATTTTAAGCTTTGCTATGAGAGGAAAAACTCTTGATAAAGAGCAAATGCTTGTTAAGTGGGAGGAAGGAGAAAATATCATGTGTGTATGCCAAGCTGCGTTTTAATATTATGCTCACCCTGTGTGATATCCTTCTGGCCCCTCTGAGGTGCCTTTCCTCTTTAGGTGAGACAATGAAGAGCCTGGAAAGATCCCTGGGATAGGAGTCAGGACACCTGTGCTTTGTCTTTTACTAGCTTGCCCCTCACTGTGTGATCCTAGGACTTGGCTGCTGGAACAGCTATTGAGTCGCACTAAGTCTGTGCAGACCCCCAGCTGAGAGCTTTGCATGCCTCAGGTCATCTAATCATTCCCACAACTCCATGAGCTAGCTACCTTTTTTTTTGGATCCCCATTCTATAGATGAGCAAACTGAGGCCTAGAGCAATTAAATAACTCGGTCTATAAGTCACAGAGCCAATTGTGAGAAGAGCTAGTGTTTAAACCCAAGTCTAACTAGAGAGACTAACTTCTTAGCCATGAAGCAGTCTTGACTATCTAAATCACTGCATCTCTTGAGCCTCATTATCTCCATCTATAAAGGGAGGAAATTAGACTAGATTAGAGGATTTTAAGAAATGGTTTAAATGCTAATGGTTGTGCTGGAAAATTCTCTCGCAAGTTTATGGCTATTTATAACTATGATGCTCTATGCAGACCCTCTCCATGTCAGTGATGTTACCAAGGGATAAAAGGAAGCTAAGTCATGTTTTAAAATAACTCAGAAGGAATTGTATTTATTAATTCAGAAGTAATACTGGACACCTTCATCACTTTATGCTTTAATGAGTGCTTTCGTGCCGTATCACATGTGGTTTTGTAACCACCAGTGAGGTGGGTTTTGGTACCTCCCCTTGCCCTGCCCCGTACTGATGAGGGCCTTGAAGCTCAAAGAGGTGAAGTGACTTATCAAATGTGCATGGCTATCCAGTTATGGACTCCAGACCTTCAGCCAGCTAACTGGTCACTCCAATGCTATAATGTTCCTTCTAGTACCCAGCATCTTTCTAGACTTAAAAATGTCTCAATTATCCATTCAGCACCCCTGCCCAAGTGCCTGCTCAGCACATGCATTCTAACCGATCATGATCTTAAGTGAATACATCAAAAGAGCCAGTCTTTGCCTTCAGAGAGCTCTCAGTCTAGCTGAGGAAATAATAATCAGATCCCATTGCAATAAATAGGTATCGGGGGAATATGGAAGAATGCCGTTGAAACACATGATCCGCAATCATCTCTCAAAGAGTCCTGGGAGGCTTCCAGGCCACGATGACATAGGAGTTGTATCTTAAAGGTAGTTGAGGAGCAAACTAAGGAAGAAAGAGTAGAGCCTTTGGGCAGAGGTCTCAATAACTACAGAGACTAAACCGTTAAGGGCATGAGAAGATCTGGGAATGGAGAGAAAAGCCCCATGTGGGTGGAGCACAGGGCAGGGCTGTGTGTAAAGAGTTGGAGTGACAGGAGGTGGGGCTGGGAATGGAGGAGGGAAGAATCCCTTGCTGTAGGGCACCTTCTGCCACTATAAGGATTTCAGACCTCACTCCGGGCAGTAGGAAACCACTAGAGGCTTTTCCTCAGCAGGTGATATGATCACATCAGTATCACGAGGATCGGTGGGGGTGGTGGGGGGAGTGGACCCATCTCAGGAAGTCAAGAATAAGAAGTCCTGGACTCAAATGCCTGATGGGGACCCACGAAGTAATGCAAATGAGTGACTCAGAAAGGAGGGGACTGTGGCAGAGGGAGCTCCACACCTTTCTAGAGGAAACAGCTACCACTTGGCACTGGCAGGTGGCACCCTGTAAGAACGAGCTCAGTCAAGTTGGACTTTCTTGTTTTTACTGATAATAAAAGATAGGAGACACAGGGAGAAGGCAGAAATTCAGATTTTTCTTGTGAAATCTCCCAATTTTTAAAAGTCAAAATTAATTCAAGAGCCTTAAAATACTGTGCAGACCAATAAGGATAAATATGTGGGCTGGTTCCCACACCGGACTGCCATTTGCAGTCTCTAGGCTGGAGGCAGCGTACTTATTTACACAGGGCTCATGGGGCCTGGGCAGAGACGATGTGAGCTTGGACTATGGCCAGGGATGGGAAGAAGCACTGGGAGTATGGAAATCCTTTAAAGGTAGAGATCTTAAGAATTGGAAACTGATGCCTTTGGTAGGAAGGCACAGTAGGGAAGAACAGATGGATGACTCAAGGTTTGTCCCTTAAGAGCCCCCACATTTAAGACAATTCACATTCTTGGCAAACACCTTTGTAGAGAGTGAAATCTGTTGAATTAGCTCTGGATGCTAATGAATTAATAATGGTACACCCAGGGTTGTGCATCTGAGTGTAATTACACATTTGCATGCCATGCCTACATCAGCAGAGGTAGTACGGCAAGCACACATTGCATGAAGCTATTGCCTCAATCTGCTTGACAAATAAGGGCATGGAAAATGTTTGGGGAAGTACAGCTTTCAGTCAAGTGTTGAAATAATGATCAATGAGACCTTTCATCTTAGAAGATCTGAGCTCTGAATCAGAGAGCTAGAGGGCAAACACACCTGCTTGGCACCCACTTCTGACTGGTTTTGCAGTCACCTTGCAGAGAGAGCCATGTCAGGAGATTTGAGGGGGGCCCTGGAAGCTGTCAATGGAGTCATCTTTATGCTTGGCTTGCTGGCGGTGCTGGTTACTTAGAAGCCGTTCTTTGGCGTGGGTTAAATGATCCAAACCACCCAGGGTGCTGCAGCATTTTTCCGGCTAGACCTCGCTCCCTGATGGGGACTCAGAAAAGCATTCCCCGGTGAGGGATTGCAGACCCTCTGTTTGGGTGATGAATATTTCATCTTTTACAGTTCGGTGGCTCTCTCTTTCTAGGACATTGCTCCACATGTGCTAATGAATTATTTAGTGTCAGTCTGCTGGTCTGCTCTGTTCGAAAGCTTCTTGCTGTAGGAGGTGATGGTGGGTGCTGCAGTTGGACCACAGTGGCCCAGAAGTAAGAATTACCGCTTGTGACAAGTGTGTCTGCTTTGGTTTGCATGTGAAGGTCCCAGACAGACACTGAAGGGAATGTTACTGCCGAGTCCAGCTCAGCGAGTGTGAGCATGGAGCCCAGCCACTACACCAAGAGTGGACAGCCTGCTCTGGAAGAACTCACTGGTGAGTATGGAGCCCTAGAAATGGTCGGTTGGTGATGTAGCCTCCCGTATAACCACCTGCTGGAAGGGCATGAACCCAGCTTGATTTGAAGTTGCTTGACTGTTGCCTTGATTGATGAGCTAAACGAACTTTCTTTCCTTATTATTTTCCTCCTCCTTTCTTCCCTGTCATCTTTCTCATACAACCTACTCCCTCCTCCCCACAATTGTAAATAAGTCTCTTGCTCTTGGCAAATCCTGTTTTAAGGTATGTTCCAGTTCATTCATGCAGGGGATCTGGGCTGCTCTGACACTTTGAATCTCCTTATTTACTCTTCAGATGAAGTTGATTTCCAACAAGAGCTGGAACTCTAAAATACTGACTTTTTTCTTTCCTAGATTTAAGTACTAATTGAAGATGTGTATTGGTATCCTCCATTAACTGAAAAGATTAGAGCATGTTGCTTTGACCAAATACAAAACCCCCCCAAAAAATCTATATTTTATATAAGTATAACCTAGACAATGATGATTAAAGGGGCATATTATATAAAAACATAAAACCCACAGTTGTCACAGTTAATAATAGACATTGATTTATTAATGTTAATATTATTACACTCTTAAATTAGAAAAGTTCACATCTGAGTCAGAAACCCTCCTGTAGTGCCTTCCAGTTTACCACCTCCACTATTTCTTTTCCCTGGTCCCAACTCTGTGCCCTACAATCCAGCAACTTCTTATCAGGGAAGTAAGTCGTAAACCACATATTTAACAGCAGACATAGTACTTCTCATATCTTTATCACTTCCAGAGTTGGGTTAAAATTTGAATTCATGTTTAAAATCCATTTATTAGACTAAATGTCCTTCATCACACCATTTTAATAGCTACATTACAGCCGTGGAGTTGGTCTGTGGCTCATATCATTGAATCATAACTATATTACTATTAGCTCTGAGTATTAATTTCAGAGGATCTGAGCAATTTTAACCATTTCCTTCTGGTTCTGCTGGCTGGGCACTGAGATGGGGCAGAGAGTTTTCAAGCCATTTGAAGCCATTTGTAAGTGATCCATCTTACAGTGGTTCAGGCCCCACATTTGGAACTGATTCTATGCTTCCTTCTCTTTAAGGCTTATAGCTCCCTTGCATATGAGGACATGGATAGCACAGGAAGAGGCCAGCTATGAGGAGAAGGGTGTGGAGTTCAGACGACTGCTTAAGTTTCCACACACATTTCAGATCATGTTCTTATGTGCACACATCAAAAGAGCCAGGCCAGTGCTTCAGAGCTTGGCATGTATCATATACGTCTCCCATGGAGTAGTATGGATTCATGTCAGACATTGAGGCTCAGCAAAATTCACATTTGAAAAACAAAAGCAGCAGCCAGAGAACATTCCACATAACACTTAAATTTCAAAGTGACAGATTACAGCCTGTGATCTTTCAGTAATTTTTCTTTTCCTCCCCCGTGGCTCCTCTGTATCAGAACTGTAAAACCAAGTAAGAGCTCAGAAAACCTGAGATACTGTCAGTTGGTTTGGGGAACAGTCATGTCTGATCAGGCACTCTTTGGTGTTAATTCATTCATATGGTGTCGGTTGCTAATGGAAATGTCTTAATCACAGTGACTTGTCTTTACATTCAAGCAACAGAAATTACATGTGTTACTATACTGCAAATTATCCTATGGAGACAATGAATAGTAGCACAAGGTTGAGTTAACTTATCGACAGCCAATCTCTTGCAGTGATAACGAGTAGTGGGTGTATTTAGAAATGGACATTTATGAGACCATTTGATCAGTGGCTTAGTTCTTCCCCTTTCTTATACAGTAGGTGGATTTTCCCATGGTGCTTTGTTATTTACATAGCATAACAGTTGAGACATGCATCTTGGATTGTAGATACTAGGAAACACGTGATTATTATCTGGTCCTTGAATTAAATCCTTTCTATCATTTACTGACAAATCATCTTTCAGTCTTTGCTTGAATATTTCTTGGGACAAGCAGGTTATTTTTTGTTGGCTTTAACTGGTAATGGAGTTCTTTGTTCTTACATTTCCAATCACTCAATATGATCCAGCCTTCTAAAGCCCACAATTTCCATTCTTTTCCATTTAGGAGCATGTCCATTCAGCCTGCCTCTTCTAAGTAAAAATTCCGGCTTCCTTCCGTGTTTTTTTTTTTATACCCTAATATCCTCCAAACTGAGGTGTGTTTGTTCAGAATGTGGTATGTTTCCATCATGGCCAGTGTCTTGAGGGAAGCTGACCTTGGCAAATGCAAGAGAGCTGCAGGCGGTCCTGGAATAGCTTACTCAGTTTTTAAGATCTATGTGAGTAGAAAGGGCCCTCTGTTTCCAGCAGAGCACTGTTGTGTTTCTGTTTTGTTGGCTGTAAGTCGGAGGGGAAATCTTACCTTCAGGTCGCTGTTCAAGGAGGCAAAATTGGCGATTCAGAGTGTGATCGCCTGAGCGAGGCGAGTGGATCACTGGCTTGTGTTTCTATGTTGTTCTTGGGATCTGTTGTGTGTGGGGCCCTGAGAGGGGCAGTGAGACCCCCAGAAGGAAACAGAAGCTCAAATTCAAGGAGCCCTTATTTTGTGCCAGGCATGTATGTGTCACCTCATTGGATCTTCCCACTAACCCTCTGAGGGAGGGATTTTATCCCCATGTTATGGATGACATTTGGGAAAGATAAATGACTCGTCCAAGGTCAAGGGGCTAAGAAGCAGCAGGGCCACGATTCAGACCTTTATGTGTTGGGATGTGAAGTGTGCATTTTCTTCTTCAACCCAACACTGACCAAACATGTTTAGGAGAACAGATATTTCTTGGGCGTCTGTAGATTTGTGTGAGGATTACCAAAAGGAAAGGTGAGATACCACCTCATCTCAAAGATCTTTGAGTTTCTG
The DNA here is from genome assembly GCF_030020395.1 of Manis pentadactyla. Taxonomy (NCBI): domain Eukaryota; kingdom Metazoa; phylum Chordata; class Mammalia; order Pholidota; family Manidae; genus Manis; species Manis pentadactyla. The sequence goes on from NC_080027.1 coordinate 59,213,378, forward strand.
AAAGAGATAAGACAGGCAAAAATGTGATTTGTAGAGACCTGGAGAAATAACTATATTTCTGCTTTTTGTATGTGGTTAATTAATGAAATAATTTAAAAAACTTGTGACTACACCTAGTTTCCTAGTAAATATTCTTTAGAGGGCCTAGAGCTGTCCAAAGAATCAGTACCTATTTGGCCATTTTACATAGATAAAATGTGGGCATACTGGGAGTAAGAGATATTTAGTTGATGGCTGAGGAGATAGATGCAATTACATTCCTCCAAGCCCATTAGGGGAAAGTAAAGTAGGTATTTGTCACTGCCTTCATTTAAAAACATGTATGTATGTATTTTAAAGAATTGGTGGGATTGAAATGGGTGGGAAATGAAAGTTTGACCAATTTTCCCTTAAGAGAGACATGCCTTTCAAATTTCTCCTGCTTCAAATTGGGAAGAAAATCGAAAACACTTTGCATTTTCAAGGACAAGTGCTTGCTATAGCAAATTTCCTCCATTAGATCACACATTTATCATTTAATCCATCCCCCAGCCTCCAGGTACCAGCAAGCAGAGAACAACTTAAGGAAGTCATTATCTGTCGTGGAAAGAAAGTGAAATCTATGATATTTCTTTGCTGCTTACTGCCCTATTGATGGAAACTGCAGGAAGTCCTACTTAGTGTCTAATGTAAATTCCACCGCTGTTGCCCATGTGTGCTGTGTTCTATGTGGAGATTTCTTTAAATTTGTTGCTCAACACTTGGAACAGTCATAGGCTTTTAAAGAGCGTTGATTGTGGTCAGTACCCTTACTATTCCTACTTAGGGCTGTCGAATCCAAAGGATAGAGAGGGTCAGCACCTTCCCCATGGTCACACAGCCAGTGAGTAAAGGAACCAGAATTTGAGAAAACATAATAAATCTAACAGAACAAGACAAACCTCTCTCTTTAGAGATATTTGTGATTTATAAGCACAGATCTTTTAGCCACTATAAGTTCCATTTGTGAAGTCGGGCTGGTGGACAGCAGCGTATATCACCACTGAGAAAACAAAATGCCTCACTCACGTTTGCGTGGGCATAAAATGGTTCCTGGGAAGTGGTCAGACCTAACTAGTGTAAGTATTTATTGCAGACAGTGGGTAAAGGTGTTTCTACCTCAGAATAGGTGCTTTGCTTCTCCCACAAGCTAGACTTGCCCTATTTCAGGAGGGACCTGTAAGGAGAAGAAAGATTTCTTTCTTTAGATTTAACAACTTCATTTGGGCATCCATTCATTCATTGATTTATTCTCAAATCCTTAAGCACCCATGGTGAGCAAGGCCCTGAGCAGGGAACATGGTTATGGCCATGGACACGATCACTGATCCCATGGAGCTCATGATCTATCAGAGAACTAAATAGCCTTAACCCTCATCTTTCCAGGGGAAGATCCTGAGGCTCGGCGGCTGCGGACAGTGAAGAACATCGCTGATCTGCGGCAGAATTTGGAGGAGACCATGTCCAGTTTACGGGGAACTCAGGTCACACACAGGTAAATTACTTTACTGAACTGTCTCGTGGTTTGAGTTTCACACGACTTCTCCTGTGTTTGTTCATGCCGCTAACAGAGAGATTTGGTCAATAATGGAATAAATTGTCTTGATCACCAAATGTTGGGGGCGGAGCCAACATGGCGGCGTGAGTAGGACAGTGGGAATCTCCTCCCAAAAACATATATACTTTTGAAAATACAACAAACACAACTAGCCCTAAAAGAGAGACCAGAAGACGCAGGACAGTGGCCAGACTGCAGCTACACCAGCGAGAACCCAGCGACTGGTGAAAGGGGTAAGATACAAGCCCCGGCCCTGCGGGACCCGAGCGCCCCTCCCCCCAGCTCCCGGCGGGAGAACAATAGGCAGAGCGGGAGGGAGACGGAGCCCAGGACGGCCGAACACCCAGCCCCAGCCATCCGGGCCAGAGCGCAGACACAGTATATGCCCAGGGGGCCCTGGATACTGGGGGAACAGGGAGTAAGACCTCTGAGCGGGTGCTGAAGCTGAAGCCCCTGTGACAAAGAAAAGCGGAGGCTTTTTGAAAGTCTTAAAGGGACAGGGACTTAACAGCTTGACGGAAACAACCCAGGTCACAGTACAGCAGCTGGAAATTACAGGGAAAACCGGGTGCACTAACCCCCTGGGCAACAGCTCTGAGACCCCTCACGGAGGCAAACAGTCAAGCAGCCCCCCCATCCATCACCCCACCGGGCGCTGCGAAAGCAGAGAAGCAGCCTGAGACAAATTCCGCCCACAGAAAGGGAAATTTCTCCCTCCCGGCCAGGCAAGACACAAAGACCCAGTCTACACGCAATTACCCAACACAAGCCACTAGGGGTCGCAGTTGCCCCAGTAAAGAAAGGCCAGTAGTAAGTGAAAATTTTGGCCCTCCCAGCTGACAGTCAATAGCACCTGTCAACATGAAAAGGCAAAAAAATATGATTCAGACAAGACTAACCCAGACAGCTTCGGCATCTGCTACATCTTCCCCTGAGAAGGAATCTGGGGAGATAGATTTAGCCAGTCTTCCTGAAAAAGAATTCAAAACAAAAGTCATAACCATGCTGATGGACTTGCAGAGAAATATGCAAGAACTAAGGAAGGAGAATTCAGAAATAAAACAAGCTCTGGAAGAACTTCAAAACAGAATGGACGAGATGCAAGAGACCATTAATGGACTAGAAAACAGAGAACAGGAACGCAGAGAAGCTGATGCAGAGAGAGATAAAAGGATCTCCAGGAATGAAAGAATTTTAAGAGAGCTGAGTGATCAATATAAAAGAAATAATATAAGAATCATAGGCATTCCAGAAGAAGTAGAGAGAGAAAAGGGGATAGAAAATGTCTTTGAAGAAATAATTGCTGAAAATTTCCCCAAACTAGGGGAAGAAATGGCCTCTCAGACCACAGAGGTACACAGAACTCCCATGACAAGGGATCCAAGGAGGGCAACACCAAGACACATAATAATTAAAATGGCAAAGATCAAAGACAAGGACAAAGTATTACAAGCAGCCAGAGAGAAAAAAAAGGTTACCTACAAAGGAAAACCCATCAGGCTATCATCAGACTTCTCAACAGAAACCCTACAGGCCAGAAGAGAATGGCATGATATACTTAATGCAATGAAACAGAAGGGCCTCGAACCAAGACTACTGTATCCAGCACGAATATCATTTAAATATGAAGGAGGGATTAAACAATTCCCAGACAAGCAAAAGTTGAGGGAATTTGCCTCCCACAAACCACCTCTACAGGGCATCCTACAGGGACTGCTCTAGATGGGAGCACTCCTAAAAAGAGCACACAACAAAACACCCAACATATGAAGAAGAGAGGAGGAGGAATAAGAAGGGAGAGAAATAAAGAATCATCAGATTGTGTTTATAATAGCTCAACAAGCGAGTTAAGTTAGACAGTAAGACAGTAAAGAAGCTAACCCTAAACCTTTGGTAACCACAAACTTAAAGCCTGCAATGGCAATAAATTCATACCTTTCAATAATCACCCTAAATGTAAATGGACTGAATGCACCAATCAAAAGACACAGAGTAATAGAATGGATAAAAAAGCAAGATCCATCCATATGCTGCTTACAAGAGACTCACCTCAAACCCAAAGACGCGCACAGACTTAAAGTCAAGGGATGGAAAAAAGATATTTCAAGCAAACAACAGAGAGAAGAAAGCAGGTGTTGCAATTCTGGTATCAGACAAAACAGACTTCAAAATAAAGAAAGTAACAAAAGACAAAGAAGGACATTACATAATGATAAAGGGCTCAGTCCATCAAGAGGATATAACCATTATAAATATATATGCACCCAATACAGGAGCACCAACATACCTGAAACAAATATTAACAGAACTAAAGGAGGAAATAGAATGCAACGCATTCATTCTAGGAGACTTCAACACACCACTCACTCCAAAGGACAGATCCACCAGACAGAAAATAAGTAAGGACACAGAGGCACTGAACAACACACTAGAACAGATGGACCTAATAGACATCTACAGAACTCTACATCCAAAAGCAACAGGATACACGTTCTTCTCAAGTGCACATGGAACATTCTCCAGAATAGACCACATACTAGGACACAAAAAGAGCCTCAGTAAATTCCAAAAGATTGAAATCCTACCAACCAACTTTTCAGACCACAAAGGCATTAAACTAGAAATAAACTGTTCAAAGAAAGCAAAAAGGCTCACAAACACATGGAGGCTAAACAACACGCTCCTAAATAATCAATGGATCAATGACCAAATCAAAATGGAGATCCAGCAATATATGGAAACAAATGACAACAACAACACTAAGCCCCAACTTCTGTGGGACGCAGCAAAAGCAGTCTTAAGAGGAAAGTATATAGCACTCCAAGCATATTTAAAAAAGGAAGAGCAATCCCAAATGAACGGTCTAATGTCACAACTATCAAAATTGGAAGAAGAAGAACAAATGAGGCCTAAGGTCAGCAGAAGGAGGGACATAATAAAGATCAGAGAAGAAATAAATAAAATGGAGAAGAATAAAACAATAGCAAAAATCAATGAAACCAAGAGCTGGTTCTTCGAGAAAATAAACAAAATAGATAAGCCTCTAGCCAGACTTATTAAGAGGAAAAGAGAGTCAACACAAATCAACAGTATCAGAAATTGATCACCAAATGTTGTGGAATTCACAAAGAATGCCATATAGCATGCAAAAAAAAAAAAACAGAACAAAAAATTAGTATAGACAGATTTCTCCCCAAAGCAGAAGGCTGATAAATCTGTTTGACAGAGGGTACTGCAGACCAGCTCCATTTAAAATTGAGCAGGTGAACTATATTTGACCTGTGTGATAAAGCAAATAACTTGAATTCCTACCGGGTCTTCTGATATGCAACACTCTATAACGTTAGTCATGCACGTGCATGAAACATGTAAGGAATATTTATAAAAAGCTGTGATCATGTTTAAACTATGATTTAGTTGGATGAAATCTAAGATTACATTGGAACCATTTACCAGGTTGTTTTCATTGTTGAGCAAGAAGTTAAAGACGATGCAACCCTAGGACACCCTTCATGCTTTTGGCAGAACCACATTTTATGGTTTGTGTTTGGCTTTGATAATCAATGCAAAGTCCTAGTGATCCCAGTGAACTCCTAAGGAGCCTCCTTTGCTTTCCCAATTTCAGTCTCTGATGAATATTGGAAGGAGACTGCAGGGCTTCCCTATTGCCAGCGGTCTTGGCAGATGGGAGGTAAGCAGTGTGGGTTCTGTCTTATGTAAGACCAGGGCCCGAACCTGAGGGGTCCCCAGTATGAGGAGAGTGAGGCCACTTCTGGGATGGGGGGGAAACAAAGGCAGTTGAGCCCCCATATTGGTTCTTCCAGAGGAGAGTAGACTTCGGGATTCTGATATGGTGCCCCCCTCAAACTTTAGATATTTGATGTCATGAAGCCAACTGCTGGACCCTGTGAGGCTGTATGGAGCATCCCTCTTTCCACCAAGGTTGCCGGAAGTGACCCAGTGTGGGTTACAAGTGTTTGATGGTTTTCTTGGCTTGCTCTAGGAGGGTAATGATGACAGGAGGGAAAGCTTTGATGCTTTCTTCTGCAGTTAGGAGAGCCCAGTGCCATTCTGCAGAGGTCCCCTGTCTTGCCTGTGCCACGAACACCTGCAGGGCCCAAAGGACAGTGGACTGCAAAAGTCTTTCTGGTAGCCAGGGATGGGCTCCTGGCAGATTGGGACCCATGTTATTTGATTTATTATGGTTCTCAAGCCCTGGCAATTATCACTCTTGTTGTCTTTTGCCCTTAGAGTTTATTTGCCATTTTGAGCAAAATGTGGGAGAAGCAAAAAATATGGGGGAAATGGACTTTACAAAGTTAGAAAAGGCCCCTCCCCACCTGCTCAGTCTAGAGGGAGCTGAGCTCATGAAATGAGACATTAGGAAGTCCGAGTGGGTGGGTCCATCCTGCCTTAGGAAAGGAGACTGAAGTAGCACCCCGGATGAATGAGTGGGTAGGTACCTCAGTGCTCTATCATCGTCATCTTAACATTTTCTATTTCCTGGGTTGGGAAGAAGATTCCAATAGTTAAGATCACTTAATTAAAGTAATTGGTAGTGGGTATCTTGTACCATGTTTTTTGGGGGAAAGTCTCTGCTGAGCTGTTCAGAATGCTGCATAGCTGTTCTGCTTTATCTAAGTACAACAAAGGAAGTACACCAGGTGAGACATTGGTGCCTGTTTCTGAGACTATTTTGTATATGGGAAATATTTCATAATTCTAAAAATTAAAGAACGTATAAACTGCAGAGGATCCTTGGCACACTAGGGTCTAACCCAAGGCCGGTTTTGTTTCTAGCACATTGGAAACCACATTTGATACCAATGTCACCACGGAGATTAGTGGGCGCAGCATCCTCAGCTTGACAGGCAGGCCCACTCCTCTGTCCTGGAGACTCGGCCAGTCCAGCCCTCGGCTCCAAGCAGGAGATGCCCCCTCTATGGGCAACGGGTACCCGCCCCGAGCCAACGCCAGCCGGTTCATCAATACCGAGTCGGGTCGCTATGTGTACTCGGCCCCTCTGAGGAGGCAGCTGGCCTCCAGGGGGAGCAGCATTTGCCACGTGGACGTCTCTGACAAGGCCGGAGGTGAGATGGAGCTGGAGGGCATCAGCATGGACGCGCCTGGCTACATGAGCGATGGGGACGTGCTGAGCAAGAACATGCGGACAGATGACAGCACGAGTGGGTGAGTTCCCTGAGGTTCCCCTCTTCTCCTGGAACAGGAGGAGACTTAGAACCCAGTTTCTCTTTGGCATGGCTTGATTTCAGGAGGAGATCAAACTTCCTGCTTCACTTTCTGCTGTGTATGTCAAAGGCTGTGTGCTGTGGAGAGGAACCTTCCGGCCTGAGACTTGCAAGACCTGGGCCTCCATCCAGGTGTGACCAGTAACTCTCTGGGCAGTTCTAGCAAGGCTCCCTTGGCAGCCAGAGTGACACTTGGCAACAAACCATATTGTCTCAGTCCTTTAAACTCAACCTCACACCTAGGTTGGAATCTGGGCTCCTTAGCATGAGCTACCTGGTCCTACTGGATCAGGCCTTTACCTGCCTCTTTCTCTTCTCGCTCTCCACCCACCTAGCTGCTCCGCTAAAGCTGTTTGTTCTGATCCTTGGTCTCATCAAGCTCTCTGCTGCCTCATGACCTGTGCACTCTCTGTTTCTCTCTCCGGATTCTGTTCCCCAGATCTTTGCGTATCTGGTTACTCCGTGCTGCTCTGCTGACATCTCTCTGGAGGGGCCCTTCTCGACCATTCAACTTGAAGTAGTTTATGTGGCCTGCCCCATGTCCCTAGTCCTCTCCATCACCCTGTCTTAAGCAACTTTGAAAGCTTATCACTACTGAAATGATCCTGATTATGTGTTTATATTTTGTCTCCCTGCCCCCTCCTGCTTGCAGTAATTGCACCACAAAGCAGGAACACTCTGGCTTGTTCACTGCTGAATCCCCCAGTGCGTTGTATATATAGAGGCTTATAAATACTGCTGAGTTAATGTATGCACAGATTGATGGGCGAAGGAACAAAGCCAGCCTCCCAGGCTCTCATGTGGCATTAAGGGGAATGATGAGATGTTGTCTAAGCCATGCCGGGTCCATGTGTAGCTGGAGGCTTGGCTTCCGGTTTTTAGCTCCACCTCCAGATCGCTGTGTAACCTGAAGGTGCATCTACTTATTTCACTTGCCTGAGACTTCTTCATCCATTAATCTGACTTGTAAGAAGCTCTCCAAGATCTTTTCCTCCTCTACCATCCTAGCAGTCAAATTACAGGTAAAGAAATTTTGTATAATAATGCCACTCATTTCCATGAACACAGAGATCAAGAACCCCATGGGTAAGTCAATGTTTTCATAATTTTAATAATAGCTTAGTCACTCACTATGTGCCAGGCAGTCTGCTAGGTGCCTTATCTATATATATATTACCTTGTTCTAGCCTCACAGCAATCCTTTGAGGTAGGTGATATCATTATCCCCATTTTATGGAGGAGTAAACTGAGGCTCAGGAAGGTTAAATAGCTTACCGAGGGCCCCACAGTGATTAAGAGGCAGAGCCTAGGGTTAGTAGCTCCAGATCCTGTTCCTTCACCACCGTATTACATCATCTTGCCCACTATTGCTGAACTGAAATAGCTCAACTATTGAAGTTTATTTAAAAATTTATTTACTTTTGCTTAGATCTACCTGATTAGAATTGTTCTTTTATTTAATTAAAAGTTTAGCGGTAGAGGTGCTTTGACTTTCTGCCTGTTATTTTTAGAACCGTTTTGGGTAGTGAAATCATGGAAGACAGGAGCCCCGAAACCCTGACAATGTAACAAATTTCTGCTATCCAGAATGGCTGGGAAAGTTTAGGGAGCTGAAAACGAGCTGGTTAACTTAGAGTATCATTTTGTATTTCTAGTTTTCCATGCATAAGAAAAACAGTAAATATTACTAAAATTGCATGTAATTTAATCTTTTATTATTATTTAGAAACCTTTTGGTATCCAGCATGGCCTCAAGATTATATTATCAATTTATACTGGACAATGCTACCAAAATATTTTTGGGTTATTCTGAGATTTTCTTTTTTTTTGTATCCTATAATAAAGACTTGGTGTCGAGTCAGTCCTTTAATCCTCAAGGTCAGTGTATTTATTTTGATGTAGTATTCACAGCTTCCACAAGGTGGAGACATTGAAACACTCTAAACTGAAGCCTAGTGACATCACGGTGAGAAATCCCTAGTTTTTTAGCTATCAAACCAGAACCTTTACCCCGGCTAAAAAGCACAAATGTTTACATTTCAGTTCCTGCATTGTGAAGCTTACATTTTTAGCAAGTGCGATAACACTTAAAGCAAGTGTAGATAAAAGTGTAGAAATGTAAGCAAACCATCCAATTATTGAAATCAGAGAACTCTGGTCTGATTACCTCTCCCCACACACCCCCGGCCTCCCCATTCCATTTAACATAGAAATTTACCTTCAGAATGAGGAGCAGTAAGCCCAGATGGCATTGAATGCTCTATCTACTTGTAACATTATAGATCACTAGTTAAATGTGACTGCATTCTGGAAATGCACGCAAGTTTCTGCTTTGAGGCTTAATTATCAGTTTGCTTTTACATGCTGAGTTCAGGGCATGTTTAATGTCCACTGTACTCATTTCATTTTCCTCTTATAAACGTGCCAAGGTTTACATATTGAAGGACTAGTCTTTTATTCTGTGCTTCAGAATCTGCGGAATCAGTCATATTGCTGAGGTCAATGGTGGAGTAGAAAGAAAACAGACTGAGATATCAGACTAACTGAGCTTAAACCCTGCTCTGCTGCCTCCAAGATCTGTGCTGTTAGGCACATCATTTAACTTGCCTAAGCCTCAAAACATTACAATTAGTATGGCTTTTAACCTTCTACAATTAAGTATTTCTCTTTGAGGTTGTATCTGATGAATGGCAAATATCTGATACAGCCATAAAGTTTCATCCAGGGTCTAGATGTCTTAGCAACCTGAAACTTCTAGCCGCTCAGAAACCCTGAAATGATTAAAGTTTTCTTCCAGATGTTTGTTTGACTTAGTGGGAACAGCCTTGGTGTTTGAGTGATACATAAATCTGTACGGAGGCTCTTGGAGGGAAGTTCTTATAAAAGCTCACAGCAAGTTTATTTAGAATGCCTGATATGGAAGTAAATTTGGGTTTCTGAAAACCCGTGACCTTTGTTTTTAAAATGACTCTGTGTACCTCAGCTTGGTACAGCAACTGTGTTTTGATGTCTCTAGTTCTCTACTGGGTGTGTATGCACGTGCACCTGTGTATTATTCAGTTCTCCCTGAGGTTGGCCTGAAATTACTTTATTTCCATGGAGTTCAGTTAAGAACCCAGTGTCGAACACCTTTTGTCTTATGAAGTGTGTATGTTTGTGGGTGTTTATTAAACCCTTCTAATGCACTAAGTATGTATCAGGCATGTCTAAGTACTTTACAGGTTTTTACCTGACCTTACCACTTCTATTAGATTGATAAATTGGGCTCTTCCTGTACTTACTGGCAAAGAAAGTAAAATAACAGGTGAAGATGGCTCTTACTGAAGCCAATACATCTACTCATCTTCTAAAAATTCAGAGTGCCATATGGTGTAGAATAAAATTAAAGGGACAGATTTAGCATCCATATGTTTGGAAAGATTATTTTTTCTTTTCAAAGGAAGTACTGAGTTATGAATATATATCCCTTCCTGGAAAAAAAAAATGACCACTTAAATTTAACATCAGAAATTTCTCCAGGAACTTTCAATGGCATCCCCTTGCCTGTGGGAACAGATCTCAACTTCTTAACATGAGAGACTCTTTAAGGTCTTTTCCTCAGATTCCCTCCCTGCCTTAGCCCTGGCTCTGTCCCTTCTCACACATCCCACACTCCCCGCTGCTCTAGGCTACCTGCCATTCATTACCAAAGGCTGTTGCCTGAATTTGCAAAGCTTTGTGCCTTAGGACAAGGCACTTTCTTCCTGGAATTCTTTTCATCTCAATCCTGTCTGACTGATCTACAAAAATAGTCCCCTCTGTGGTGCCTTCCTGGACTCCAGAGTCAGTGCCAGCTCCTGTGTTGTTGTGCTCACCTTGGTTCACACCCCACCTTCCGTGTGCCGCTTCTGCTTTGCATGGTAAGTGTTTGAGAAGTGCTGGGTTGTGTTGAGGAGAGCACCATTTTAAGAGGCAAAGAGATTTGAGATTTAATGCCGGTTCTGCCAAATGAACTTTAACAAGTTCTTAACTTTTGGGCCTTAGAGAACATGAAAAGTATCTAGCCAAGTCTGGGATGCTCGAGAAATGTTGGGCACTTTGTGTGTATGTGTTTCCTCCGCCAAACTTGGAGCTCCCAAAGACAGATGCACCCATTATTTTTCTAAAATCAGAGACTAGCGCAAGTAGGTAGTTAATAAATGTTTTGCAAATGGTTTATTCTCCATTCCTACCCTCACAGGACCTTGGGCTTCTGTAACTTGTTATCACCAGCTGTGAATCTGAACGATTGTAGTACTTAAAAAACGCTTGCAGAGAATCAACTTCGCCTCCCACGTCTTTTTGGTGTAACGCGCAGCTCCATCTAGTGGCCAATATAGGAAGAGAGGAAGTGATGTGGTTTTGATTGCTTTTAAGAGTCTTTTTATTGGTTTTGACTCAGGGCTGAGGAAGTAGAGATTGTAGCAATTGGCTTGCCTTTGAAATGTCGCCTGGGCAGTAGTTTAGTATGGGAGAGAAAGCAGGGTTGTGAGCCAGCTGGTCTTCAATGTTGGTTTTTTGATGGCTGAAGCCTCCCCTCTCAGATGTCAGAGATTTCTCCATCAGTGTATGCACTGGTGCTGCTGGGAGACTCAGTTCCTGGGACGTTGAGGAACCCATCCCTGCTGAATTACTTGTAGCTCATAAATATGTCAGGGCATGCCTTAGCTCCAGCTGCTTAGCAAAATACCACAGGGGGTGCCTTAACGAGCACACATTGATTTCTCACTCTTCTGGAGGATGGGAATCCCAAGATCAAGGTGTTGGCATGGTCGGGTTCTGGTGAGCGCCCCCTCCTGGCTCAGTGTCCTCTCGTGGCAGAGAGAAGAGGCTCTGGTGTGTGTTCCCCTTCCTGTAAGGACACCGAGAGCATCACGGGACCCTACCTTCATGATCTCATTAAACCTAGCTACCTCCAGAGTCCCACCACCTAAAACCCTCACAGTGGGAGTTGGGCTTCTACATATGAATGGGGAGGTGAGCACACGCAAACATTCATGCGTCATTTGCATGTGCAACACCCTGTGCTTTGATCACCTTTCCCATCATGGCCTGCCAGGTCACCCACCTCCTCACAGAAGCCTTCCCTGATGCTCTTCAAGCAGAGGTGGTGGTTTTTCCTCTGAGCTCCCTGGGTATTTGATATACCTGCATATATAATGCACTGATAACACTACATCCAAGTTGTTATAAATGTGTGTATAAAATCAAAAAAGTTGCCCATACAAAATACTTTTTTTAAGCTGTTCCACTTCATTAATTATGAGGAAGGGACAGAGCCCATAGCTGTTACAGCTCTCAAAGGTTAAAGTCAGATCTTAGATTGGCTGGCACTGGGCCTGGTCTATAGTAAGTAGTCAGCAAATATTTGTTGCATGAACGTGACAGCTGACCTTCAGTGGAGCAAGAGCAGTCATGTGCCTCTGAAAGAACGTGTCTACAATCGAAGTCCCTTGAGCTTGAGACCCCAGCCATGTGGTCTTCCCTCTCCTTGGCCCTGTCGTGTATTGTCTGATTGATCACGTCAGACCTCTGACCACCTGTAACCCCGTGAACTAGGCTTTGACCATCCAGGAATGAAGAGGCATCCCAGAGTCCCAGGCCCATGTGCCCAGGGGCGCCATGGAAGTGCGCCTTCTTCCTTTCTCCATTGACTGCCACGGGACAAGTGCAGGAGGTGTTTCTCACCAAGTCAGCATAGAACATAGCAGGCAGCACCAGCAAAAAGGCAGCATTCATTGCAGGAAAGTTTCTTTCTTATCTGGTGAATGTTTTTCATGGTCTTTCCAGGCCAGACCTAGGCAACCCTGACAGGCTGTTGTTTCTGGCGAACTGACAGGAGAGGAAGCCAAAATACTCCGTACAGCCAGAATGCACCCCGGAGCCAAGACAAAGGTTTTTAGGTGAAGCCATCCTGAAAGACACTGGGTCGTGGCAGGTTCCAGCAGGATGTGGCGGGTGCTGCTGGGGTTTGAAAAGGATGTGCTCTTCTTTCTGCAGGTTGATCCCTCTGGAATGATCTTGCCTTGTGGAGCTCTTGAAAGGCTTGAGAATTCCAGGTTGCCAGTCAGCCACCGTGTGGATATTGGTGGGGTCAGGAAGGTTGAATGTCAAGGAAAAGTAAAGTCTCAGCTCTGTAGACTGATTGTTAGGGCCTTGGGTGAGTCACTTGCCCCTAATGCACTGCCATCCTCTCACCACACACACACACTTAAAAACATACAGTAGAGCTCCAGCATGCAGCCACAGGCCCAGAGTAGCCCAGTAGGTTGGCGGCAGGCCTGAGTCAGGCCCCAGTCTGGGGGTCTTCCCTTCCCTCTCTGCTTCCCTCGGTGCTTCCTTACTGACAGCTCTTACTAGTGTGTGAATCCACAGGAACTGTAACTACTTCTCCCTGTCTGGTATCTTTCTTCATGTTCGCTATCCCTGGCAAATACAATGACCTCTGTTTTCATAAGCAGCTGTCTGGGTAGAGGAAGCAAGCACAGAGAATCATGCAGGGGTCAGGACTAATTCCCCTAAGTGTTGCCAAATGAGTGACAGCTTTCCCCACGTGCTTGCAATGTCCTCTGACATGGGCGGTTTGGCTGATCGATGGCTTCTTCTACCAATGTCAGTTGTCCCTGATGGCTGGGGAGGTATCCATTGTATGACCTTCTTCATCTGCAGTGGACCCACTTGATTGACCGAGTGTGGGAAGTTAGTCAGTCCTGTCACCAGCTGGGCAGGCAATTTTGTAGGGGAAAGCACAGCAGAGCCAACAACGTGCTGAAAGGGGAAAAATTCCCCTCATTCCCAAGCCCGCTCTAGCCACTGTTGGTGACGATAGATTTAGCAGGCGGAGACCTGGATTTAAAAAAGATTTACTGGAGAACAGCCTCATGGAGAAATGAAGTGTGGTCCAACTTTGAACATGGGCAGCCCCGGCTGCCACTCATAACTAATAACAAATGTTGGCCTAGTAATTTATGGGAAGGGTGAGAGAGAGAAGGGGGTGTCTTTTCTTCTTAGAAAATTGGGCTTACGCCCTGACTTCTTGAGCATTTCCTAGCTTGCTTTGAGATTCAAATCCCTTCACGCCTCGTCCCAGCATCCTGTAGGGGAGGAAAAGGGAGAGAGGAACAAAAGTGGCTGCTTTGAGAGAAGCAATCTCCCCCCAGCCCTTCTTGAGTGGTCCCTGGAGGCGCTGCTTACCGCTGCCCTGCCACCCTCAGGCACATTCCCCCAACACACCCCCAAAGCTTTCCAAAGCATGGCTCTCCTGGAGTTGGAAACTGGAGACCCATCCTTTGGCCTGCCTTCTGGGGAGGCTCCAGGTAAAATCAGTACAATTCCACTGAAGAGTGTTTATTGAGTTTTTTGGCTATGCTCAAGGCTCTGAGGCCAAGGGACAGAAACAGGACCCAACCCCCAAGATCCTGATAAGCTAGAGGGAAGCTCATGCAATGGGAAAGTGGTTAGGTGGGTAGAAGGAAGAGTGTGAGCTCCAGAGGCCAGTGGGGACAGCTAATGGGAAATAAAGAACATGCTGGGAGGTAGGGACAGTGGTATAGTGTGGGCTGTGGAATCCGACCTGGAGTCCAGGCCTGGCTCCACCACTCTTACATGTGTGTCCTTGAGCAAGCAATTCAGTTTCCCCACAGCCTTCTCCCAGGGTTGTGTGGCTTTAGTGAGATTGTGCATGGAGAGATCACGTTCTCTCCCACAGTGTCCACAAGCAGCAGTCTGGCGTCTTCAGGACATGTGAGTTGGATAAACAAGTGGCCAGGAAGGCCGAGATCAAGATCAAGGGCATGAGAACCTATGAGCATGGGGCATGTTTTTATGAGAATGATGCCTAATATGGGAAGGAGATTCAAGTTCGGAATAGGGTGGGCTCAGGTCAGAAGCTGGTAGAGTCTAGAGAGTGGTGTGGCTCTGGGAAAGGCTGAGGCTGTGGGAAGACATGCAGAGGAGTAGACTTTCCACATTACACTCAGCCTGACATGGGGGTCAGGTGGGCAGGGGATATGCAGGTGCCAGAGAGAAAGGATGACTCCCAGGTTCCAATCTGTGCTGAAACTGCTGGGAAGCCATTGCCCCTTGTCCTCAGCACCCTCTGTCCTCTTCTACTTCCCCTCTTGCCTGTGACCCTGAGATTGTCTCAGGCCCTCGAGCCAGCCCCAGACCAGGGCAGGCCGAATGTATAATAGTCCATACATGACAGTCCATAGAATGTAATCCCTGGGCTCTAGGAAAACTCCCAACCCCACAGCCTTCCAGTTTTTGCCCTGGAAAGCTCAGGGCCCCATGCAGGCAACTGTCCTGTGCTCAATTAATTCTAGCACAAGGCAGGTGGTGATAAATGTGAGCACTGAGAGGCAAAGTGTGGGAGTTTTGAGGTGGATCTGAGAGTAGGGCAGGCCCTGTGGGGGTCTTTTATGTTCTCACTTTATCCTCTGGGAAACCAGCTTTCCTTGTCCAGGAATGAGATTAATAATGCCCAGAGTTGCAGTGAATGAGATAACACATGCACAGTACTGGGGACAGTCCCTGGAGCATTGAAGATCCTTCCAGATCATCCCCATAATAGCGATGGTTGCCAAGATTAAACGGGATGGGATGTGCATATAATACCTAGTTCAGTGCCTGATGCAGGGTAAAAGTATTCTATATGTTTCACTCTTTTCCACCCTTACGCATCCCTGAACTACAGTGAGACATCAGGCAATGTATGGGGCTTGATACCATAACAGTCATGTGGGAAATAGAATACCCCGAAACACTGCAGCCGACAGCCACGGTGCTGGGTTGGAGAGCCTGCCATGGCGATCAGGCTGCACAAGGCTCTCCTCCTTGTCCGTCCCACCTCTGAGCTGTTTGCTATCTTGGCAGAACAGACTTCCTGCCCTTCACAGGGCTCTTCATTGGTAAGTAATGTCAACAAAACACTCAGCTTTTTGGGCATTAACTCAGATTGGTGCCAGGTGTTTAACCAAGGGAAATTCCATCTGGGATCCACTCATTAATGCTGCAGAGAGACTCTGTACCTTAGTATTTCAAGTCAGCAAATATTTAACAAGTGTCTCCTCCATCCCAAGCTGTGCTCTAGGCTATGAATGACAAGATTTGTTCGGCAGGCTGAACCAATTAGTACTCTTTATTTTGAAGTCTCACTTTTGACCATCATAGGTCCTCTTCAGGGTAAACCTGGGACCCATGACCTCACATTTTCTGTGAGGTACTTACACATACAGGAAAAGCATATTCCAGCTCTATAGCTCTTGGTGGATGACAGGGAATAGAGCCTAACAGATATGGCACCCCATCTGTGCACTGAGTGTGCACTCATAATCCCCAAACTCTGGCTCTGTATGATAACATTTTCATTTTACTAATAAGGAAAATGAATACCCAAGAGGGTAGTTGTTACTTCGTTGTTTTTAAGCCTGTGGAAGAGATGAAAAAGATGGCCCACCACTTTGTTTCCTTTCATGTGCTGGGATTTCCACGTGACTCTGTGACTCCCATGCTTTGCTGTAATTGGGTACGGTGTGTCCTGCATCCTTCAGGACGACCCTCTTTGCTGAAGTGCCCTGGTCTGCAGGTTCCTCTTGCTCTACTCAGTGCTTTGCCAATGTACCTTGAATGCCAAGAACAGATAGATCCGAAGGTCCCTTGTCTTTCCTTTTGTATGAGTTGTATCTAGAAAAACCCAGCCTGTATCTGTTTATCTTTAGCCAGTCCATGTTTCCTTATATCTTGTGCATATAGATGACTCAAGACCCTTCCCAATTATTTTTCGAGGGTCAGCAGCTACAGAGTGGCCCAGCAGATTTATGACAGCAAGGTTGGAGAATACCAAGTTCGAGTTGAGGTGAATATGAAAAGAAACATTTGGATGAGGTTGGGAGTATTTTGGCCCTGAGACAGTAAGCCCATGTTGGAAGACTCAAACAAATAGGCCATATGTGCTTGTACTCAGATCAAGATAAGAAACTTAAGTTTTATTGGGAACTCATGATCCTCTCATCATGCAGCTCTGGAGGCATGGTATGATAAAGTAACTTCAGACTTGCTTCCATGTTCTTTGCTTGCCAGCTGTGTGAAATTGGGAGCTTCCTTTTCTGAGCCTATTTCCCAACTGTTGAACGGTAGCCTACTTCTTAAGTATGTGGTAAAAGAGGAGAAAGTGTTTGTAAAGTGCTTGACACATATACAAAATGCTTGTATAGTTTCTTTTAGGCTTCCCAGAGTTATTGCATCTATTTGCCTTCCTAGTCTTTTGTGCTATTTAGAGTATTCACTAAGATGATCTCGTGGTATTTCTTAGTCCTGAGTATACTGACCAGCTTTCTGCTGGCTGCATCAGAGCTGGTTTGTGTATTAGGTTCTTCAGAGGAAAAAGTTGATATTGCAGCTCAAGTCTAAAGACAGCCTGGGAGGAATTCCCAGAATTCCCTCTTTCTTGAAGAATGTCAGTCTTTTTTCCTCTCTCCTACTTCAGCGGATTGGATGAGGCCCACCCACATTATGGAGGGTAATCTGCTTTACTCAAAGGCTACTCTTTTAAATGTTCTCTTCTCTAAAAAGTATCTTCACAGCAACATCTAGACTAGGGTTTGCCCAAATATTTGGCATCATGGC
Source organism: Manis pentadactyla (assembly GCF_030020395.1). Classification (NCBI taxonomy): domain Eukaryota; kingdom Metazoa; phylum Chordata; class Mammalia; order Pholidota; family Manidae; genus Manis; species Manis pentadactyla. Next base: position 59,230,847 of record NC_080027.1, read on the forward strand.
CTAGCCAAGTTGACACGTAAAATTAATCATCACAGTCTACATTCCTACCTTACAGCACGGTTGGTCGGAATGAGTCATCTGGGGCAGGCAGCAACTTACCTGTGGCCCAGAGACAAAGAACAACACATGAGCTTATAGAAACATCTGTGAGGGCTCAAAGCTAATGTATCCCACCTGGGATGGGACCACAAATCAAGAGTCTGTGCATGTCTTGGAAGAATCATTGCATCCCTTCCAGAATCCCCAGGGTCCTGAAAAGAAGTCTCCCTGAGAAAAGGAAGTTTTGACCTTTCCTCTTAATCCTGAAATAACTACAGAGTGAGACAGACACCCTGGCATGAACAACTCTGGAAGGCTGATGATTTTTTGAGACCCTGAAGTGAAATAAGATTCCAAGTCTAAGGAGAGACCCAAGTGTGTGTCCAGAGTCTGCCAGGTGTGAATCAGGCCCACATTCACTTCTTGATCTTGGGACAAGTGGGAGAAGGGGGTCTGTGGTTCTCTCTGCTCTGTTGTCAGAGTCCAAATCCCAGTTCTCAGAGCTTTGAGTTTGTAGTCACCCAGTCATCTGTTTTGAAATGAGAAATATCACATACTTGAGCAGTGAAGTTTAAAGGGCAATGTCAACTGAAATTGTCAGAAACATGGGACAGAATAAATGTGGTATTGGCTCTGCAGAGAAGGGGGAAGACCACAGAGAAGTTGACTAACAGTGCCTGCCAATAGAGCCTCCTTTGCCCCTCCTGCAGCAGTGGTACTGTAATTCATAACAACTAAGCTGCTTTTAAGTCTCTGTTGTGTTAGCCACTGTGTTGAGCTCTTCATATGCATTGCCTCATTTATTCTCTACATCACTTCCTTGAGATAGAGGCTGTTTTTCATCCTCTTTTTACATAAGTTGAGGAGACCAAGCTCAGAGGTTAAATTGCTTGAACAGGTCACGTGGGTAGTAATGCTAGAGCCAAGTATTCACCCAGGCTAAATTCAAAGCCTGTGCTCCAAGAACCCTATCGTATAGCTTTTCACTGGAGCTGGAGCCTGTGCTCTGAATAGATGGAAGGGAAGACCACCAGTGGGCACCCTCTGGACAGTGGAAGCCCTGGATATAACCCTGTGCCATTTAGGGAGCAAGAAAGAGAGGGAAGGCGGTGGTCAGAAGGGTGAGGCTCAGAGGGCTAAGTTGTGTGGGAACTGGAAAACACTTGGCCAATGCTTGCACGAGGACCGTGGAGGCTGGCGGGGGCAGGAGCAAAGGCAGGTACTTCTCTTTGCCTCGAAAGCATTGCTGAGTGTTTCATTTCAGTTAAATGTCACAGGTCTTTACTGTAGCATGAGAAACACTTGTGTCAACATTCCCTAGGTGCTTGTGCAGAAAATGAATGGAGGTAAAACTGGTTCTGTGTGTGTTGGAAATGAAAACTAATGAGGTGATCAGAGACAGGAAGGTTCAGATCGGGGGCCCGTTTTGCACAGTGATTTACCGAAGTGCCTCACCGCAGCGTGGCTTCCTGTTGTTTTCGTGAAAGTGGGCATTTCAGTCACCTACGGTTTCCATCCTTTGTAGATGTGATACCTGAATTTCTCTGAGGAAATTCTACTCTCGTAGCCCCCCACCCACTGTGAACCCAAACAAAAAACACAGTTACAAACTCAGCACCACCCGGAGGCCTCAGAACCACACTGGGCAGGTTAGGGCTTTATTAATCCAGTGACTTTTGCCTTACTCTGGGGGAGTTGTTAATTAAAACCACTCAACTGTTGAGTTGGGAGAGAGGGAGACAAAGACTGAGGACAGCTAACAGATTGGCTTTTCTTACTCCTTTGCAGGCTGGTGTAGCTTTTTAGAAGTTGACTCAGACTTTACAGTTGAATAAACCATTCACCAGAGATGTGAGGTTCCCTGGGAACAGCATTCATTTAATGCCCTGCAGCCAGGCCCTCCAAGTACAAAGAACCTGTGTGGCCTCTGACCAAGTATGCATCAGTTAATATTAAGAATCACTGTGACAATAAGAGCAGATGCTATTTCCTGAGCACTTCTGAATGCGAAGGAATCACTGTGTGCAGCCCTTTATATGCCTCATGCCATCTCATCCTGGTGTTCATTGATGTGGTCTTCCCATTCTGCTGATGAGGTGGCCTAGACCTGGAGCGTCAGTAACTTGTCCAAGGGCACAGAGCTGGTGAGTTAGGGAGCCGAGACTCGGGGCGGACAGCCTGACTGCGCAGCCTGAGCACAATCACTGTGTTGCAGGTTTCTCACTCAAGCTGTGTGAATATGTCAAAAATCTGACGACTCCTCTTCTCCCTAAATCTGTTCCTCCTCCTGTGTTTCCTCATGCATTTCTCTTCCACCACCAGGACCCAGAAATAATCTGAGACTCTTCAGCTTCCTTGTCTCTGCAACACCAGTCACTGAGTTTGAGGGAGGGTGCTCTCTGCACTGTCTCTGGCTGTGGTTTTCTCTCTAGCCTCACTGCTCATTTTTGCCCCCAGATGATTGCATGCATCCCTGCATTTCTTCCTTAACTCTGATCTCAGTATCCATCCAAGAAACCCATTCTATACTTTGATGAGAAAAATCTGCCTAGAGTACTTATCTGCTTGCTTATCACATGCTTATAATTCCTCATGGCTCCACATTGCCTGCTGGGTAAAACTCTGTTTTAGTTTCTATTGCTGTATAGCAAACATCTCCAACATCTAGCTGCTTAAAGCCACAGCTTTATTATGCTCATGGGGTCTCTGTGTCAGGAATTGGGACAAGGTGCAGTGGAGACAGCTTGTCTCTGCTCTACCATGTCTGGAGCTTCAGCTGGGAGGCCTCCAGGGCTAGAATTGGCTTGATTTAGCCCAGGGTCCACATCATTCCTAAGCTTGTTCACTCACATGTCTGACATGTGATGATATGAAGATTAGGACAACCATGGCCTCTCCGTGTGGTTTGGCTTCCTCCTGTCAGTAGGCCTCGGGATCGGCAGACATCTTCCCTGGGTGCTCAGGGCTCCAAGGCAAGCATTACAGTGAGCAGAGCAAAGCTGCCTCACCTTTTATGATCTCCCCTCAGAGTCATACACTGTCACTTTCATCGTACCGTATTGGCCAAAGCAGTCACAGGCCTCCAGATTCAAGAGGATGGAACATAGATCCCACCTCTCAGTAGGAGAATGGCAAGGTCACCTTGAAGAAGAGCGTGTGGGATGGGAGACACTGCTACAGTCATCTTTGGAAAATGTGGTCTGTCGCATCCTACCACCTTCACTGCCCAGCATGGCATTCAGGGCCCTCCATGGTCCCCACATTAGAATGTAAACTCTGTGGAGGCACGGCCCTTGTCTGTCTAACCACATATCCCCTGCCTAGCACAGTGCATGGCCCATGGCATGCCCTGCTTTTCATTTGGGCAGCTAATGAATGACCTATTTGCCTACCCTCATTTCTTGCCATCTTCTCACTAGCCATCCTCTCCCCCCACTCGCATACTGGTCCTAATGCTCTGAACCACTGCCATTTTCCTTGGTGTAAATACCACACTCTTGGACCTCTGTGCCTTTGCATGTTCTGTTCTGTCTATAAATCCCTTCCCTTCAGCCCTATCCACATGCCACAGTCCTTTAAGAATCTAGCAAAGCTCGAACACATTCCCTGGCAGCCCCAGCAGACATCAGGCCTCTCTCCTGTGGGCCCCCAAACACCTGGTAATCCCTGCCATATGGCTTCTCTCCATTCCTTTGCTCTGTCTGTATAACTGTTGCCTAGACTAGGATATCCTTGAGCAGAGGGACTGTGTCCTTTAACTCCTGCATTTTTCTTCTTCCTTCTTCTGCCAGACCTGATGTAGACAATTAGTGACATGTGTGGAATGAAGGGAGAGAGGAAAGACTCATCACAGAAGTAATGCTGCGCTGCTGCTGTTCATAGTAGTGACAGCAGCTGGTGTTTGTAGAATGTGGTCCACTGGGCAGGCACTTTTAAGGTATTATCTCATTAAATTCTTTTAAAAAATCCTAGGAGACCAATAACCTATTTTATCCCCATTTTAAAGATGTGGAAACTGGGGGTGAGAGAAGTCACTTGTCCAAGGTCATACAGCTGCTCCAGAGCGCAGCCAGTTGAGGAAGCGTGAGAGCTCAGCAGCTGAGATCAGAGCCTCTTCCCTTTTGGTGCCACCCCCTGCTGGGTGTCAGGCTCTGAGACCTAAAGAATTTTCTAGGTTTTCAAGAGCTCTATCAAGCTAACCTTCTAGTGGATTAATAGGAGAGTAACATGGGAGGCAACAGAGTATTTTAGACAATGTCTCCTTTGTTCTCAGAACCCGGTCTTAGGGGTTCAGAATCCAGCAGAGATTTGTTTAGGGAAGGGTAGCAAAGAAAGTGAAGGGTTCAAAACCCAAAACATAATAGAAATGTTTGTAGAAACTGGATATCCTTGGCATGGAAAGTACCTAGAAGAGCAGTGGGTCCAGACGACCAGGCTTGAACCATCAGTGGAAATTAGACTTATATTTTTCATTTTTCTAAACACCAAGGGGACTGTCAATCATATTAAAGAAAAATATGCTGTCAAAAAGTGAGCAAGGGTGTGAGCCTCCTGTTCCTGAGAAAATCAAGCAGCTCTGGAAAATTGTTTGTGTGTTGCAGAAGGAATCTCTGCATGAGGTGAGAAAGCTAAGAGACAGGACCTTTAAAAGTTCCTGCAGGTGTGAGATTCAGGATGTCCAGGCTCCCATAGAAGTCATCGAATCACTGAAGTTCTGTGACAGATGGTCATGCCCGCCTGGGAGTGGTAGCGCCAAAATTATTTCTTTTGACAGTTTTCTCACCCATGCCCCTTCTGATAAACACACAAATGGTGCACACCTCCTTCTTCTGCCCTAGGTAACCTGGACGATAGAGGGGTTTGAAGGCTAAGTGAGCTGCGGCTACTGAGAATCCTTGGAAACTCAGGGTCTGCACACTGGCCAAGTTGACGGTGTATGTTGGTATCTGTAGTTGTATTGAAAATGATAGGTTTTTTTAAATGTAAAAATGTTATGATACTGAATACACTCACCTAAGTAGTCAGGATCCCAGGACTCTGCTTTGCCTCAGCCCCATTTCAATGACTCCTTCAGCTGGGAGGTCTGCAATTCTTGTGAAAGTAGAAGCATTTGAACAAGCTGAAGAGCAAGAAAAAAGTCAGGGACCCTGTTCTTTGTGCAGCACCAGACAGCTGTTATGACTACAGTTCCTACAGCACTGATAGAAGGTAATTTGAGTATCCTGTAGGCGACCAGCTTTTGCCTGGTTCCTGCTCTGGAGGTCATTGGCCTGTGTTTCAGCTCCCTCTCCGCCTGCCCTTCCCACCCGAGCACTCCAGCTGCCACTAGGGTGCCCCTGCCACTCCCAGTTTGCACTGCCCTGTCCTGCGCTCTGTCTGTCCACAGGCTGGCTGGTTTGCTTGGATGATTGGCCACCAGACATCTGGTGTCTCACCCCTAAGTTAACTCCAAAGCTCCAGCAGCCGCCCTGCTCTGTGGAGAGAGGTGCTCATCAACACAATTTGTGCCACACCTGTCCCCTTGCGACACGCCTGTGGCACCATCCAGGCCCATACTTGTTGAAACTCTAGGGTGAAACACAGTTTTTCCCTTTCAACCTGAACTCCCTGCTTTGCTGTTTTCACTTTCTACTCCTTTTTTAAAAAAATCACACAATGAGGGAGGATTTAGCCACTGGGCAACGAGGCTGCAGTCAGCTCAGGTTCGGGATGTCACAGAGTGCAGCACTGACAGTGCTCCCTACACAGGGACCCTGCTCATGCCATGCTATTCTTTGAATGGGACCGTTGATCGCTCCCTTCAAGCCTTTTCTTACTGGTTTCTGCCCCCTAGAACACCCCCTTCTTACTAGTAAGAAGCCTTCTTTGGAGTCTTAGAGTAACAGAGCCCACTTTTAATCATGTTCAGCTTATATCAGAATAGATGCAAAAACATTTCATTTCCCTTTATTTCGCAGATAATTAACACTATGCATAAAAACAATTTAATTGGTTATTGTTCTTTCATTCAGTTCCACCAAGAACATTTTTAAGGACCTATTCTGAGATTTTTGGGCACAGTTCTAGGGACTGGGGCTATTAAAGCAAAAATACTAGTCCTAAAATAACGACGACAATAATAATAGTAATAATGGTCCTACCTTTATTGAACTTGTTGGTGACAGGCTAGGGCGCAAGGAAATAGATAAGCAAGCAGTTACAATAAAACGTGAATCAAGGGAGGCAAGCCTCAATTTTATCACAAAAGACTGATTGATTGAACACAGTAGATTTATTGAACGAAAGCAAACTAAAACGAAAGCACAGCAATGACTACTCTCTAGGTGTGTCCTTGTGCAAATCACTTAAACTGCAAGTCTCAGTTCCATATCTGAAAAATCTTTAGATCAAGTAATCCTTGAACTGCCTCCTCCACCCAGATTTAATATTCCGTAGATTCATGAGACTGCGTATTATTAGTATTCTTTTCTTAATGTTCAGTTGCATTCAAGGTAAAATCTTAGAAATACAGCCTTGTCATAGTGGGAGGTGGGGAGATCTTCAAAGGCATCCTATATATTTTAACACTAATAGACTAGATGAGGTAGCCCGGGCTGAGGTGGGGGCACCACACATCAGTGTGAAGATTAGCACACAGTTGTAGAAACTGAGGAATGCATCATCTGTTTTTTTTTTTTTTAATTTTGCCCTGCATCAGACCCCACAGGCACTTTTTGAAGTAGGACACACTTTTGCTGGCCTTAGTAGGAAAGGGCATTTTTCTGGAGCTTGCATGAGAGGGACTGCACTTCTTCGGGTGTGCCCCGCTAGAAGCCGGAATGCATTTTCTTATTTCCGATGGCCCCCAGTTGCCTAAGTGAAAGATGTCTTTTCACTGTAGGGTTTTGTTTTGTTTTTAAGATTTTTAACCATTTCTTCCATGGCCTATTGACCAGGATTATGCAGTGTAGCTTTTTTGGGACCCCAAAGAGGGAGCTGGGAGATCTGCCCGTCTGGCTCGGTGTGGATGGGCCTCATCTGCACTGTCTCAGCCCTGGCCTTTTCTCTCCAGATGAATGTATCCTAGGCCGCATTTGTGGAAGTACTGCACATTTTTGGATAGTCTCTCTTAATACAGAGGCCTGGTGCTTAAGTCGTTCAAAAGCTGAGCTTTCCAGGAGGAGATGGCCGGTTTTCAAACTCATAAATTTTAACTCAAGTTTTCAATTTTTTTTTTCTTTTAATCACATACCCCTTTCTGATTCACACGGATTCTTTGAGAGGGCAGTGTGGTGAGCGAAGAACAAAGGTGACTTTTGAGAATCACTGTTTCTCTAATAGTTCCACACCAACCAAAATTGTGTCAAATTTGAGAGACTAGATTATAAAAACCACTGGGCCTTTTTAGTTGATTAAAATGGTTAATTTGTAACATTAAATATGCTTTTACAAACCCCTGCCCCACCTCAGAGGCAGGCCCACTCCCACCAAGAGCCAGTGTTCAGGCTGCCTGGGTACTGTTTCTGAAGGCGACCCAGTGCACGTGAACACACGGAAAGGTGAGCAGGGTCAGACATGTGTGCGTCAGCTGTTGTATCTGCTGGTCTTGCTGGATTTAATGGCAGGTAATTTGAGCATCCTGTGGTCACCCAATTTTGGCTTAATCCTTGGACCCTTGACAGAGGCCTACTATCTATTTCTTTGTATGGGAGTACACTTATTGAATCTCATTTAGAATGAATGCCCAGAATAATGATTTTCTTAATGAAAATGTTGCCTGGTAGGGAAGTTAGCCTCTAAGACCACACGATGAATTTATTGTACATTTTAGATCCTTTGTATTTTCACACATATATCTCTGTGAACTACCTTGCCCCAACCCAAGGCTGCTTGGCCAACCACTCATTCCTCAGGATGCTCCCTGAGGGTTCCTTCCTTCCCTTCAGAAGCCTTTTCTGGCACGTCTTTCTGCTCTGGCCTTTGCTGAACCTCCTGCAAACATCTCTATGTCTGTTTCCCCCACTCAAGGTCCAGCCCCTCAAGGTCAAGGACTGAGTTTGATTCTCGTATCCCCAGCACCCAGGCCAGTACCTGCCTTACAATAGAGGCCATATAGATGAATAAATGACAATACCTCAAAACATGGGCCTTTTCTAGGGCGACAGCCTGCCTATGGCTCTAGTGCTGCCTGCAACCCCTCGGGTGCTTCCAGAAATCAAACTATGTGTTGAGGTTGAGGTTTGCACCCAAGACTGCCTTAGGCTTCAGTCTGCAGGAGGGGTTGTCTCCCAGTTCGAGCCAGTCACCTTCCTCTACCTGCTCTCCGTACACCTCCACCTGCTCTTCCTCCGCCTGCTCTCGGTACATTTCTTCCAGCTGCCACCTAGATGAGGCAAGGTGAAACCTGCGTGGGCCTAGAGCAAAGTGCCTGCTGGTTTCTCCCCAGTTTGGTAGAGCCTGTGGTGATTACCTGGGGGTGTCTACATGAAACCAGAAGAGAAAGAGGCTCTGGATGTCTGATTCCTACCCCCAAAGGCTCTAGTAAACTCTAAATGGGAACCCACAGTCCTAAATGCCAACGCAAATTCCACAGATCTAATGCAAAAAGCGAACTTGTGTTGCAGGGTGCTTTGGGTGTTGAGGAGTCGTGTCAGAAATCACAGGAGCCACCAGGTGTAGCCTTAGCCAGAAGACTGGCAAGCACATCTCAGAGTAGGAGAAGTGCCTGGGAGGAAGGAGCCTTTTGACAAAGCGGAAGGCTTTCCAGGTAAGGGTGGCTAGTCATGACACCCCTGCTGAGGTGCCCACATGTTGCCCACAGTACTTAGTATTCAGTGCTCTAGCACGGCTCCCTCTGTTCCTTCTCTGTCCAAGCTCCCACAGTTGGACTGTTCTGAGGCCTATAGGCCCAAGACCGTGAGTTAGAAGAACCTTAGAGTTGTAACAACTCTTATCAAGCCTTTATCTGAGATGGAAGGCCATCAACCACTCCTAACGTGCACACTGTCCCCTTAATATCAAGGGCCAAGACAAGTTGTTATGAAGATTTGACATTTAAATTACCATTATACTGTAGTCACATTATACTATAGTCACTAAATAAATGACTTTTATTTAACTCTTAGGGAAACTGAGGCCAGCCTAGATCACAGTTCCTCCATCCAAGACTCAAGATTAAGGCAGTATTTCTGACAGTTTGGTCCTGACTACCTGCAAGGGAATTACTTAGATGACTGTTAGATATGCAGGTTTGGGGGAAGGGATGAACAAGGGAAATACAGAGCATTTGGGGGACAGAAAGGTATTACATATGACACTGTAATGGTGAGTACATGTCATTATGCATTTATCAGAACCCATGGAGCTATACAACACAGAGTGAACCCTAATGTAAACTATGGAGTTTGGTTAATAGTAACGTGTCTGTATTGGTTTGTCAGTTGTAACAAATGGACAACACTAATGCTAAGTGTTAGTAATAGGGGAAACTGGTGGCAGAGGACAGAGGATGGATGGGAACTCTCCTTCCTGTGCAGTTTCTCTGTAAACCTCAAAATGCTCTAAAAAAACTAAAAAGTCCATTTTAAAATGCAGGGTTTGGGCCCCATAATGACATTCTGTCTGTGAAGCTGGGGCCTTGGGATCTGCATTTTTTGTTAGGGTCTCCAGGTGATTCAGGTGTCTTCTAAGGTCTGCGAATTCCTGGATATCAGTCAATCTCCTTTCACCATCTGTTTCATTCCAAGAAAGGGCTTAAAGAGGCTTTGTCTGGGAGCCGTCTCCTGTGTGTTAGACTGTGTTTCATCTTTCAGTAGGTGGACAAAAAGCTTCCTGCTAGTGCTAGAAATACTTGCTGCAACACCACACTGACAGCTGAACCACAATAAAGAGAATTTAGGCCAGACCAGATTCCAGATTGGGGACTGTAAAATTTCCAGTGTGCAACCTCTCTTCAGAAGCGTGTCCTGCCAACTCCCATTTTAAACCAGCATAGTTACAGATTATAATGAAAATTTTACATATATGCATTTACTTAAATTGGGGTAATAAATGCGATTTCATTATAATCCCTTGCTCTGTGTGGTTAAGAGTATATTTTATTAGAAAATTATGGATTTTTCTTTAATTAAAATGCTTGTGGAGTTTACATGTGCATAGTTCTTAGGTAGGCTAAACCACAATGCTCAGGAATTCAGTGCCTGATAGAATTTTTCTAAACTTGTGAAAACTCACACTGAACTTTGCAAAAGACACAAGGACTTTGGCAGCATGTTTCATCACCACAGAGGAATTGCCCCACTTGATCAGTCACTCCTCTGTTAGGAGTTTGGCGAGAGCAAGCTCCAGCCCAAAGCAGTGGTGAGATCGAGTCTGTATACTAAAATTCAGAGTGACATGTGAGTTTCAGTAAAGCCCTGCTACAGCTGAGTCAGTTTATAGCAAACACAGACCGAAGTTTTGGTGTGTGGAAACTTGCAGAATATGTTGAAGAAAGCAGCTCAGCCAGGATCTACTTCTGCCCGAACTCAGCAAAGGGACTGCTCCTCCACCCCCGCCCGCCCTGGGACTGGTAGGCATCTGGGAGCTGCTGAAACTGGATGAGATGTGTGAGGTAGGGTCCATAGCTTTCACCAGTTTTGCACATGTGTGAGATGGGGTCCATAGCTTTCACCAGTTGCTCACAGGGGTCCATAACTTAAGAAGATGTAGGGATTTCTGCTTTAGATAGTGGTCTCTCAACTGTTGCTGGTTGTGTAAAAAAAAAAAAGCTGCTTTCCTTCATGAGACATTGCCTTTTTTAAATATATATGTGCCATGTTACTGAGGTACTATGTATGCTATAAAACCTCCACAAAGCATTGGAATTAAAAAGGATATGATAAGAAATGTAAATCGAAGCTCTTTAGTTTTCACCTCTGTGGTCCTCTGATGCTCCCCACTGCCAGGACCCCAGCCTGAGGCCAGTGCTTCCCATTCTTGCACCACCTGGGGATCCAGATGAACTGCAGAGTCTGACTCAGGACATCTGGGATACTGCAGTTCTGAAAAGTTGCCGGTGATAGTGAAGCTGGTGGTCCATGGCCCATATTTTGAGCAGCAGGTAGAGGGTGGGGCACATGTTGAGTTTTGTTCCAGTGACACCCCTCCGCACCCCAAGAACCTTCTGTTCGCTTCATGCAGCTTTGCACACCTAGCCTTAGTAAGTCTGTGATTCCAGTTTTCCCCAAGAAGGGATAAAGGAGGCCCCTGGGGCCCTTTGACTCCTCCTTTACTCAGGCCTGCCTTTTCCTGCTACTGCCTCTGTCCCCGTGGCCCGCTGGAGCTGAGCTCTTGTCTGGCTAGCTTAGCAACGTCTTCGCAGTGCTCCCCAGAGAGGCATGCTCTGGTGACTAGGCTAGCCAGAGTAGACTCCAGACGTCTTGGGCCCAGCTCACTACTGCAGTAGGCTTGACTTCTCACGCACTAGAATCAGAGAATTGAGCCCGTTTTCCCAGTCATCTGTCTCACTTCACAGCCAGGATTAAGTGAAATGGAAGTGAAATGCAGACAAGCCAGGGAAGGGACCGGTGCCCCTTGAGCTGTGTGGATATTCCTGGTTGGTGGCTCATGGCCACTGACAGAACTTCACTGCAGTGACATCTGTTTGCCGTGGACATGTCCTGTGCTTGGAGCCAAGTTGGCTCACACTACAGCCTCAGGTGGCTGCTCCAGCCTTGAGTGAAATAAGGGAAGAATTTTCTAGGGATGAAAATTGAACTCTTGCATCCTCTGAAAAAGAGCAAGATACCAGCTTGGTGGTGTCCTAAAGAGCACTTTGTGCACAGTAGGAAACAGCCCTAAAAGGTGCCCCAGCTCCACATCAGGCAGAAAGGTAGGAAACTGGTTGGGTTCTCTATGTTCACATCTACCCTCTGCGTCTGCCAGCAGTTGTGGGAGGAGAAACCCCCCCCCGCCCCCCAAAAGACATGAAAGCCAAAGAAACGTTTCTTGATCATTTGCATTGTGTAGTCTGGGTTATTTATAAATTCCTATTTATTACAGGAAAATCTGAAAAAGATGCTCCAACCGTAGACTTTCTCTCCAAAGCTACTGTTGGTTTTGTTTCATTGTGTGTCAATTTGGGATGACCCATAACAGAGAAGCAGCACCACAGTCTTTGACTAGAACTCACCTTTTTTATATTTTAAAATATGAAGGACATGCTGTGAGTAGCGTATTAGAGTCACTCTATGATATGTGTCTCTACCTGTCACTTGAGGTGGAGGCTTGGTGGGGGGTGGGGTTGACAAATGAAAAATGCTACAGTTGCCTCTGCTTTTGTGCCTAGAATCTTTGAGGGCGGAGTGGTTTCCGAGTGTTTCCTTAGTCGAGTTTTAAGTGTCTGCCTAAATTTTACTGCTGCACTTTTATATTTAGCACTGAGAAGTTAATCCCAGTTTTTTCCAATCATATATATTTTTTTGCACTTCAGATGCTTTCTCTTCTTCCTGTAAGTAAAATGTGGCGGCTTCTTTTTTGTCATAAAGATCGGCTTTCTTCAGAAGGATTTAGGCAGCTTTGTTAGACTAGCTTCTCTGTTTGTCCTTCTGTGACCCAGAGGGAAGTTTATTCATCTGACTTCTAAGAGGCCTTAAACTAAAGGGATCCTTTTTCAGGTTTGGCTAGAAATTCAATTTACATCCTAATAAACTTAGAGAAGAAACGTCATGCCGATAGTAATGGAGCAGAGGAGCACTGTGAAAGCCCATGTCCTCTGGGGACTTGGATGTTGGTGAAACGCTCAACTTCAAGGGCTTTTCATCAGCCCACATCATTTTTTTTACCTTATGCAATAAAGTATGGGTTGATATATATGTTCATATATTTATGTTGATATTGGCAAGGAATTTTACATTGTATATTTCTTCCATTTTCTTTGCTATGTTCACATTTAAACCAGGAGTGTATCCAAAAAGTATAGACAAGTTGATATGTCTTTTAAGAAAAGTAGTCACCTAGGCTTCGTTTTTTTTTCCTGTTTGTGCTGCAGTTGACCCTTGAACAATGCCTCACACAGTCTGAAATCTGCACGTAACTTTCATTTCCCCCAGAACTTAACTACTAATAGCCCTGCTGTTGACTGGAGTCTTAATGACAACATGAATAGCGATTAGCACAAACATTTATTATAAACTGTATTCTTACAATAAAGTAAGTTACAGAAAACGTTTTTCAAATTGTTGCAGATAACCAGATCTCCAAAATACTTTTCCAATATATTTATTGAAAAAAATCCACAAAGAAGTGGATCAGTTCAAACCCATGTTGCTCAAGGGGTCAACTATACTTCATTTCTTGTATGTAAGGGTTTTTGTTTGTTTGCCTCTAATACCATACTCTGCTAGAAATGCGCTGAGCTACCAAATCAGGTGATCATGTATCCCTTTCCCTTCCTGTCCCCTCTCACCTCCCCCAGCTCTTGACAGAAGGCTATTTTCTTTTGAGCTAAGTGAAAGTCAGTTGTGTTCCTTATGCAGGCTGTGTTGAGCTGGGAACTTTGAGAATGAGGATCCACCTTTTCCTCCTCCTGAAGATGACTCACAAAGCCAGTTTCTCTTGTTCCACATTGTTGCCTCCTTACATTTAAAGCAAAAGAGACCTGTTGACTCAAAACCTAGCACATGTGTTCTAACAGGTCCGATTAGATTCCATAGCTTTTTCATAGCTCGTGTTACGTAGGGTGCACCTATTGTGTCAAGAAAGTTCCTTACAATAGACACGTTGCCTTCACAGGTCTCTCTTGGCTTCAGGGATGGTGAGGTCTACCCTGCAAGTCTGGTCATTCCCCAAAGGTTTGAGATGACTCAGACAGAATTCAGACAAGTGGTATGTTCTCAAAAATCTGTACAAGGAAATATCAATGAGAAAGTGCTCACCAAATGGAGTATTGAATGATGAAAATATTAAAGAGTCTGTGTTCTCTTTGAAGCAGAAGCCAGAGCCTATTACTCATTTGCTCCATTCACAGCTACCCTGGCTTGCAGGCAAGGTGTCAACCCCACCCAGCATCCAGTCCCTTCTGGTTCTGTCCCAGTCCCCATGCAGCACAGCTTCTGTCTTGGTTCTGATGCTGCAGCAACAATGAACTGCTCACCGTTCTCATTACTTACCCTCCTCTCCATTTCTCTCTGCTTCTGTACATGATATCCACGTGCCTCCATAGATCCTCCTCCTTTGGCTGGCAAACTCCTACACACCCTGCAAGGGCCAGCTTAAACAGGACTCCTCTGTGACTCCTGTGTACTCAGAGCCTATCACACATTCGTCTGTAGTACCACCCTTCATATAGTAGTAGAATTATCTGTTCAAGGTCTGAGTCCCTTGTGGGTTTTGAGCTCCACCAGGGCAGGACAGGAACTAGGTCTTTCTATCTCTGTAACCTGGCCCGGCACAGAACCTGGTACATAGTAGTATTTGTGGGCCTGAAGAGGAAGAAGGAAATGTAGTCACTATTCTGCCATATGGGCAATCACTACTGTTGCTGGCAACGGCAGCTAATAAATTTTAAATGCCTCTGACATGCCAGGCACTGGGCTTTATACATACTGCCTCATTTAACCCACTGCAGACCTCTGAGGTTAATCTGTAGTTTCATTTGTCTTGCAGAGGAGGAAACTGAAACTCAAAGAAATTATACCAAAATGTGACAAAGCTGGGGTTTGAACTCACCTACCTGAACTGTGTGACCTTGACCCCAGTTTTGCTTTCCTCATCTGGAAAATAGAATTTTGTAAGAGTCTTTTCAAGGTGAAACATCATCACTTATGTGAAGCACTTAGCACAGTACGCAGCAAGCATCCATACCTAGTTCTGTTAACAATCACGCACGCAGGTCCCTTAGCTAGCAAAGGGCTAGGGACATGTTCAGAACCCAGGTCTCCCTGACAGTAAAGCTGTGTTCCTAACTAATGCTTGTGGGCCACCCCAGGATGGCCAGCTTTGAGAAACAAGAAAAACACCCTACAGACACCTTACCCCTTTAGCAGAACCTCCTGAACTCTCCTTCCAGGGGCCTCTGGGTAAGTCTATGGAAGGTGGAGGAAACGAGCCACCTCTACCCATCACTGCAGAACTCGGGAGGGTTAATGTTGAAATTGTTCACTCGCTTGGCAGCTTAAGCAGGACCCGCCAAGCAAACATGAGGATGTTACCAGCACCTCATTAGGGCTCCAGCACTAATTACTTATTTCCCCAAGGAGAAGGAAAGTGTATGGTGTTGGTGCTCAGAGAGTCAGTCCCTGGATGACTGGTTCCTTTCTTTGTGACCTCAGGTGAGTCCTTTCCTATCCACCCAGGGTGACTCCCCTTAAAGTCCCAAAGATGGGGCATGGCCATCACCTCCCTGCCTCCCCACGCCTTCAGGACCACAAGCCTTTTTAAGCCCACTGGACAGGGGCTGGTGACCCAGTGACTGCTTCATCCAGAGATTATGCTTTCTTGAGGGATTAATTTGATTAAGGCTGTCTGTATTAATATGTTCAGTAGCCCAATTCCTATCCACATTTGGGTAGGAAAAATGTATATGTTCATTAAGAGTAGAAGAGTTATTTAAAAATATGTATGGAGTGTTTTGTAAATAAAACTATTGGAATTGTTGGAAAATTTAGAAATATTTAAAATTAGATGAATGAGTATGAGGCTGAGGCTGGCTTTGGTGAGAACTATCTCCAGTGCTGGTTATCTCCTAGTGAGAAGACATACAACAGAATTTATTTCGAAGAACATTACAAAAAAATATATGATTGAATACATTTTTTTATAAAGCTCTGGGAAAAGAGGTAAATTCCCTATTTTCTTCATCATTCCTCCCCAATTCCTTCTCCCTCCTCCACCCCCACATACAGTGAAACTGGATCATTGACAGATTAATTGCATTCAGCTCCCTGGCTTTTTAGGTCTTAGTGTGGTTGAGAAGGCAGAGGATGCTGATTTATTCTTGCTTTTCCCCTCCTCTCTACCTAGAAAAATTCAGAATTCCCAGCAGCCATTGACAAGCCAAGTGAGCACATCCCGTCCCATCTCTGCAGGGCCCTCCCACATTAGCACTGTTAGTTGTCTTTTCCCAATACGATCACACTGCTCCCAGGCGCAGCCAGGCTGGGGGCTGCAGCACGTCTCAGCATTCCATCTCTGGAGTTGCTCACCAGGCTCTGCTCTCCAGCCTTCACAGAAAGCCATGGGAGCATATGTGTGGGCCTCATCTACGTGGCTGGGTGCGTGTAATTGCCCAACCATGTCTGTTGTTTCACCAGTAATGAAAATCCAGCAGGGAAATGAATGCTAAAATTAGTTTGTCCTTTGACAAGATCTCCCCAGTTGAAAATTTTTTGTTTCACTGTATGGCCTGGCAGACTTACCTGGCTTTGCCTAATGGGGCAACAGATTGTGTTTTTGAAGAGCTTCCACTGAATTGTCCTTGAAAGGACACTTGATCTAGGAAATTTAGACAGACTTACTGCATTTTGGTATAGATGGTTTCTTTCCTCCTTGTACTAGTTGTAGGAAATGTACATGTAGCCCACTGGTGGACCATGGGTTACTACATCTCTTGGATGTGTGGGTGGATGGATAGATGGTGGGCAGATGGGTAGACTGGCAAGTAGGTTCATTTGCCTTGCCATATGTCTTAGATGTCAAGTTTGCTGGTATGCAAGAGGAAGGAAAACTTGTAATTAGAGTCCTCAAAAAGTTTTTGCTAAACCCCACCCCATAGCTGTGTTTTTAGGTGTCATTCATTCAACAAAACAATACTTCCGAAGCACCTAATGTGTACTAAGTACATGTGATACAGATTTGAACAAACTAAGAAAAACCTCTGCCTTCAAGGACTTACTGGATAGTGTGGGAGACAAACATTAGAAAGGAATTATACATTATACAAATAATTATTTAACTATAGTGGTATCACTGCATTTTTTTTTGCTTGTTTCTCTGGATTTTTTTATTGAAATACAATTCATATGCCATAAAATTCACCAGTTTAAAGTATACAATTCCATGGTGTTTGGTATAGTCACAGTGTTCTTTGTTTTCAAAATGCTCGGGTTGAGTGAAAACTTCCTTCTGCTCTTCTGTCGTTTTGTTGACACAACCACAAACAGTTGGTTTGACTGACTCCAGCAGACTGGCATTGCAGTGTCTCTGGTCATAAATTCTTGGGAGGAGGCATCAGAGAAGTTCAGTTCAGACATGGTGTCCTGGAAGCTGCACTGGGGGAACATCCTGTTGACCCACAGTGGAAGCTCCTTCTCAACCGGGATGGCTCCAGTGAGAGCTTTCTTCTCGGCCCCTAACTTGAACTTACTGTGGGGGACAACCTCTGCAGCATCCTGTAATTCCACTTTTCTAAGACTATATCCTAAATTGAGGTAGAAGAAAGAAAAGAATTAAAATCTCTCAGGATCTATCGCATAGATTCTAAAGCTAAAATGCCAAATGCAGTGAAACACACTCTGATATAGGTCAGCAGTTTCTGGAAAATCAGCACTCACTGTGTTCCCAGCTGAACGTGTTGTGTTTCCCCAATTCCTCTTGAAGGAAAGAATTCGATCAAGAGACAGACTTATGACAGTTTTAAACAGTAGGAGTTTATTAAGCAAAGCATAAGTACAGTTTCAAGAAGGGTGGAGAGCGGGCTGTCTGGAAACTAGAAGCAGCATTGTTATTGGAGTTAGCAATTTTAGTTTTTCTTAAGGTGGCAGGAAGTCCTGCCCTGCATCTTATGTCATTTGATTGACAGGTTGATTGACAGCTTTCAGTTATATAACTTTTTCTCAGTGCATAGCACCTTACCCGTAAGTACCTGAGTGAAACCCACAGTGGGGCCAAAACCACAGTGCTAATTAGATTTAGATGTTATTTTAATGAGGTGGGGTTACTTTCAGACAAGGTCTTCGAACCTTGCTCATGCCCTGTAATCAGGGAAGCCCCTGTGGTCTTGGGCCTCCTGACAATCTAGGTATCTTTGACTGTTGGGGCCTCCTGATGAGCTAGGCATCCTTGACTGTGGACCTGGGAACTAAGGAGGGCTTAGGGGTTGGCCAGGGAGGAGTCTTCCTTGGTGATGGGCTGGCCCTTTTCTCCTGCTTACGTCTAACTAACTGCCTACTCTAACAATTGGTCTTCTTACTATGTATTATCTCACTTGAAGTATAAAATCCTTGGGTTTTCAGATGCCTTGCAGGTCTACCTGATGGAGCCCATGTAAGAATTCAATGGATCTGAGTTTGGTTTCTTGTCTGTCCAAGTTTTGCTCTGCCTTCCTGTTCTCTGAAGATGGGGGTAGTGACACAGCAGTCTCTTTTAGGGGGTGCTGGAAGGAGCCAGGGCAGATGAGGTATTGCTCCTTTGGTCCTGAATGCTCTCCTCCTGGTGGCTAACCTCTCAAGCTGGTCTGGTTGGTGGATAGTCAGCCATTTATACAGGAGAAGTTCCATAGGCCCCTTCCTTCCCCTGAAATCACTGATTTCATCAGATGTTAGCTTTGTGGCATCACCAAGAGATCTGGAAGAGAGTAAATTGGTATTAGTGTTATTCAGAGTTTCGTGACAAGCCCCTTAAGGCATCAGTATCAAAGGTGAAATTCACCATTGAAGGCACATCACGATGATGACAACCCTAATGACGTCCTCTGTCTTTACGGTCTTACACAAACCACAGGGCACTTTCATCCTCATCTCATGAATTGTCATGTGCACTTTGTGATGCAGGAAGGCTGTGATACTCCCATAGTTGAAATGAAAAGTCCAGGCTCCAGAGAAGTACCTTGCTCATGATGACAAAGGTGGCTCCTCTATCCTCTGTCTTTTCTTTCCACCTCTCCTAAAAGCTTGCCTACTTTCTCCACTGCACTGTTCAGTAACATATTTCCCCATGATTTGCTAATGACTTGTCAGTTCCATTCACATTACTTACATAAAACACCTGCTTGTATAATTGCTGACATTAAAAAGAATGTCATGAATACATCTGACAGCTAATTTTATTCACCAGTCCCCTTCTGCTTCATAGATTCCTGTGAGTTTGAGTTAATTAAGCTGAGTTCTATTTTTGCTAGCAAGCTGGTGATCCTTTGGGTTGAATCCATGGCTGAGGAGTTATCCCTGGGTTGTACTCAGTGACAGAGCCTCAGAAAAGCCTCAGTTTCTTGCTGCTTAGAGCGCAGGATGGCCATGCAGGGCTTCTGGCTATGAACAAGACTGTGCACGACTTGCTTTCACCATGCATTTGCACTGTCCTTTGCTTTCGAAGGTACATGACTGATGGTGGACTTGGCCTCTACACCCGTCGCCTGAACCGGCTTCCTGATGGGATGGCTGTGGTGCGGGAGACCCTTCAAAGAAATACCTCCCTGGGTCTTGGAGATGCTGACAGGTAAGCGTGCTCTTCCTGGGGCTGACCAGGTGCAGAGGTCATTCCAGAGCGTCCTGAGAAGTGAAGGTGTGGTATTGAGAGCAGATGGGTGCTGCTTTATCCCACCCAGAGGTTGGGAGGTCTTGAACCTGTGCACAGTAGGTAGGAAGGGGCTGCTGAAGGGTTCCTGGGTCCTGCTGCTTGGTTAGCTGGTGCTTCTGACAGCAAGGGCACAGGAGTTAGGCTTGGGTAGTCTGGGTGGTTGGTTTGACTGCTGCTACTGCATCTTCGTCAGTTCAGCGGGCCCTGGGGATCTGCTTTGCTTCCTCAGTTAACCAGCTTTCTAGGTATTGCATCTTGGAACAGAGTCCCTCATGACGCGCAGAAGGGAGCTAGCTCTCCTGGCTTGGCTGAGCAGGCTTCTGCATAAGTCCCCTGTTGCCAGGTAACGGAGACAAGCTTTACAGATGTAGGCTTACCACCACGTGCCCACGAGTTAACATTACAGGCTCAGCCGGTCTGCGTTGCTGTTGCTGTCAGAGACAAAAAGAGCTTCAGAAAACACTACTGTAAAGAAGGAGGACTATTTGCCTCCAAGTTTCTAGTCCTTCCTCTGACACAAATGGTTCCAAGACCATGAGCAACTTATTTGGACTATATGATTTCCAAGATCCTTTCCAGCTATATATATATCTGTATTTCTAGCTTTCAGTACCGTTTAATGATCTGACTAGTGAAGGATTTTTCTGGTATACCTGACCTCTTTCCAAATCTAGAGTAAAGAGGAAACATGGAATTTATAGATGTGAAGGGTTTGACATCAGTGTACTTGTTGGGGTGCTAAACTTCATGTGCCAGAAAGCCAAATATCTGTAGCAGGGGTGCAGCCTCTTGCTGTTCTCTTAGCAGGACATGCTTTTTACAGAGAGCTAGGTAACTTTTGTCGTTCTCTGGCCTCAGAGAAATAGAGCAGCATACTAAAGAGACAGACACTGAAGTTACCCCCAGAAATGGAATTTGCTGAAGAGGAATCTTCATCTTCTCCCAGGGAAGGCTGGGAAGCTTGGGCTAGTGCAGAAAGCATTGAATTAGTTGTCAGAATCTTGGTATCAGGCCCAGGCTCTGCCACTAAATGTCCTTCTTAGAGCCCCTCACAGTATCCAGGGTGGTGATTTATACCAGAAATGACAAAAGGCCTATCACTCCAGTGCCAGCTCCAGTCAGCTTTTTTCCTGTAATTAGTTTAAAAGCCTTGGTTTGAAAACTCTATAGAAAGAAGAAAATGGCTCTTTCTAAGGCTAGACGTCTCTACAACTAAAATCTTCAAAGTAAATATTACCAGGAGAAAATATCAATGCTGTAACACCCCCCTCTGGAGATTTCACAGTTTGCCAAATTAGTTTGCCTGTTTGTGTTTCTTGTGAACATGGAGCTGGTTAGTAAGTTTATTAGAATAAAATGCAGGCCTTACAAGACACATTTCCCCTTGTAGCCAGAGAATCTGCCCTAGGCAGTTTAATTGAATGCTTCATTACAGGGCTAATGGAATTATTATGGATCACAGCTGAGCTTTCTTTCTACAGTTGGAGGTGGGGGCTGGAAAGATGGATAATGTTTGTTATGTCATTGCCATTCAGCCTGTACGGTGGGACCAAATGGACCACAGGGTCTGGGCTTTGCCGCAGACTGGAATGTTCACATGTGATCTTTAAGACCGAACAGATAACTGACCAACTTTTAAAGAAAGAATCCAGGTGGCTTTATTAAAAAAAAAAAAAGAATTTAATAATGCTTATACAATTCCCTATTTCATAAGTTTTAACCTGTAGGCAGTAAAATACTTTCAACTGTTCTGGATTATGTTAAATTTCTTTAATCTCTGAAGTTATTATCAACAGACCATGGTAATGCTTCATCTTTGGCTAAGCCGAAATAGCAGTAGATTTGCTTCTATAAAGTTTTTCATGTAAATCTTCTTCAAAAACTATATTCAGATGAGTGTTTCCCAAAGTGGGAGAGTAACATTAGTAGTACAGGAAATAATTTTAGATGGTAGTCAGGGAAATAATTCCTTTTAACAATTACATTTTAAAGTTAATATTTTTAAAAACTTAAACTAGCACATCAAACCCATGATTTTGCAAATATTGCTTAGGGTAAGGATAGTGTAGGCTTGAGACAATTTAATGTGAACTATCAAGGAAGAATATCACAGGTGGTCTGCAGATACACTTTTTAAAAAAAAGATAGTATGCAGATGACTACAGGGTAGATAATCCTGCCTTGTCCCTCTAATTGGAAATGTGTTCTTTAAATAATTAGAAGAGTGAAAAAAGGCAGAGAACCCAGCAGCTTTCCAGAATTCTTCCCTTTTAACCTGAGAAAAAAAAGATACCAGAGCTGAGGTTTTTTCCAGGAAGCTCTTTCTAAAAAGACAGTCCAGTCCTCAAGGATTCATACACAGCAACTGAGTACGTGAGTTTTGCCAAGGGCCTAGGAAAAGTACTGAGAGGTGAGACCTGATTAGGCCCCAGCAAAAGGCAGACAAGCATAATAAAGCAGAACACCTCCCCGTGTGAATAGGGGTATCATTAACCTCAGCAGAGCAGCTCTGAAAACAGCTATTCCAGGGTCAGGCCCGAAAGGATGCTGACCTACCCAACAGACTGTGGCCCTTTGCAGCTGGCTGTGGCTGGGGTATCTTCAGGGCTATTAAAAGTAACTGATAGGAATGTCTACCTTCAGAGCCTGGGAGATAGAGACCATGTCAGCTAGTGAGTCTTGTATGTCACCAGTGACTTCTGAGAAATAATAGATGATAGTAAATTCAAAATGCCAAGTCTGCCCTTGATCTCCTGTCACTCTTGAGGGTTGTCACCCCTAGGCTTCAGGTTTTACCTGATAGTCATCAGTGGCTACTTCCAGCAAACTAGAGCCAGCCTGCTAAGACAGGAAAGGAAGATCAAAAGGGACAGATGGAGGTTGCTTATTACAAGTCAGAGGTCCCAGATAACAAAGAGAGCTTTGGCATGGGGGTCTCTGAACTGGCAGCCTGAAAGGAAGGAGAAATATGTCAAGCAGGGTTGAGAGACTGGGCTCACGGACAGTTAAACCATTTGCTGAACTTGCTCCAGTTCCTCCATGTGGTGCTGTCCCCTCAGAACCCATCCAAAGCTCTTGAACTCCAGGAAGGTGAGTGCTTTGAAAGTTTCAAGCTCAACTCGGGGAACGTATCCACTCTCAACCCCCTTTCTTTACCCCTCTAAAGCATGTCCCTCCGAATCATGGCCATTTCTGCCATCATCCTTGTGCCCTTCAGTGGCATCCCAGGGTCATGTGTCATGGATGCCACAAGAAAGGCAGGAACCAGGCTTGTGCACATTGGAGCAGGAGGAGGACTTTGGAATTACTTGGTAACTTTCTTCTAAACCATTAGAATGCTTATTAACCTCCAGTGACTTTTATTAGTTTAGGTGGTAATAAAAATAGCAAAAATCTCATGCTGTGTGGTAAAATGTCAGCCTTACACTTCATGCCAGGAAACCAAGCAGGAAGGATAAACTGTTTTCCCTGATTGTTACAAGGTATTCATTGCCCTCCAAATTCTGGTCTTAAGATTTCACTTTCAGTTAGGATTCACAGTCACTGTACAAACTTTACTGTCTGCATTTTGGGCCCTGGCCTTGGTGCTCAGAGATGTCCCAGTTTCAGCTTGAATTGGGAGTCCTGCGGTGTGAGGATGTAACTATGCATCCTGGCATTTGAGTGGCCTGCCAAGCCGAGGAGCCCTCCTTCCTCACCAGGAGTGTCACAAGATCTCTAAGAGCCCAGGGCACTGCTTGGCTTTGTGGTTTGTGTGGAGCAGGGAGGGCTGCTGGCACCAAGCAGTGCATTCAAGGTTCAGTCCCGCCCTGGAGAGGAGTTTAATCCAAGCCAGAGGTCCCCAGCCAGCAGATGGAAGTGGTAGGAGCCTTTTCCAGGTGGTAGGTCCCCTACCCAGTATCTCTTAGGCGTGGCCCTGTGGGTATGTGCAGATGAGAGGGAGCACAGAGGGCAAGGCAGTGACTTCTTACCTCACCTCCTTTTGAAGCCTGTAGGCACAGTCCCCACCCCCGGGGCCCATGGCCTAACCCCCAGAACCTGTGGATATGTTTGCTGCATGGCCAAGGAACTGAGGTAGCTTATCTGCTGACGTTTAGATAGAGAACCCTGGATTTTCCAGGGGGGCTGATGTAATCACAAGACCTTCAAAGCAGAAGAGGCTGGAGAGGCGGGCAGAGTGATGAGATGGGAGAGGCTCCACCAATTTGCCACTTAGAAGATGGAGGAGGGGGCCATGGGCGGGGAGCGCAAGCAGCCTCCATAAAGAGGGAAAGGTAAGGGAGTGGATGGCCCCCAAGGGCCTCCAGAATGAGTGTAGCCCTGCTGACACTCGTGGTTTCAGTCCATGAGAACCAATTCAGACTTCTGCCTCACAGAACTCTATGAACTAAAGTACGATTTTGTTGTTTTTACCCACCAAGCTTGTAATAACTTGTTCCAGCAGCAATAGAAAACGACTACAACCTTGTACCGGCAAATAATAAAAACAGTCATAGTTGCCATTCCCTGGTGGATCTCTATGTGCCAGGAACTGTGCCAAGTACCTTACAAACATTAGGTCATTTGCTCCTAACCCTGACCCTTTGAGAAGAGAGATTTCCTAGCCTTGAAGCAGTCTCAGAGAAACTCAGAGAAGGTACTCAGAGAGGTCAGTAACTTACTAAAGGTTACAAATACACCCAACAAGTGTGTAAGCTGGGACTGAAACCCTGGCCTGCCAGGCCCCACAGGTGGGCTAACCAGCTACATACTGCCGCCTCTTCCGTTCCCCAACTATGAGCCCTTACCTTGGTGTCATCTTTTCAATGAACCCCTGGTCACTAAAAATGCAAGCAGTGCCTAGGAATGGTAAATTTTGTCTTGAGGGACAATGTAAAACATTTTACATTGAGGGAAAAAAGAATATTTCTTGACTCCTCTCCTGCCTCTCAGATGTTGTGCACTGGCCCTGCAGCCGGGCTTGCTCTTACCCCTTCCCCATCCCTGGTCGCGGACCACAAGAAGGGCCAGTTTCCTCTTTGGCCTCCTTGCAGGTTGGAGGAAGGATGCTTGTTTGTGAATGCTGACCTGCTGCAAATTTGCGGTGTTGACTGGGGGAGGAACCCACAATTTCAAGATCCCTGGCGGGGGCTGATGCTTCCCTTTAGTGGTCCAGAGAATCTAGGGCCCTGGAGTCTACAGAGATTCTGCAGTCATTCAGAAAATTCTCTTCCTGGTCCTGGCTAACTACTGTATGGCCCCTTTGGCATTGCTACCCAGAGCTTGGAGGTCTGCATGGCTGCGCCATGGTTTAAGGAGGGTCCCTCCCCCCTCTCTATCTCCACTGTGCTCTGTCACTTCCTGATCTTCCCACCATCACCGAGTAAGGCAAGGGGGAGTTTTCCCTTCTTTTACCACTAACCCCACTTCACGCCATCTCTGGGTGCCAGTATGTGAACCCTATTTCCCCAGCATCCATGTGGTGGGAGTGAGAGAATATAGATCTTACTAGTAAAAGATGGCCATTGAAATGTAAAGTTAAAGAAACTTAAAAGTTTGATTTCTTAGTCACACTAGCCTATTTCAAATGCTCAGAAGTCCCACGTGAGTGGTGGTCAGTGCAGACAGAACACGTCCACCTTTGCAAGAGGTTCTTTTGGACAGTATTTATGTAGACCACCTAGTGGTATTTCCTCAGGCAGCTGTAGATAAAGAGAAGGCATGGGGTTTGCTGTAGAGAGACCCTGGTTCTGGTGCTCTCTCTCTTAGGCAGGTCACTTACCTGAGTTTTGGGGTTTTGTCTCTAAAATGAGGGCAGTATTCCCATGTGTCTCATAGGACCATTGTGAGGAGCACCCGAGGTGACCGTGGTGAAAATGTTTTGTAAAGCACTGAACAAAAAGATAAATATTCTGATTATCCTTCGGTCTTACAAGCCATTCAGGGCAATCTGGGCTCTGCCGCTTCACAATTCCCTTTTCTTCATATTTAATTAACTAATAGCCCTCTTCTTTCCATAATAGCTCAGAGTAACTACATATAATAAAAGAGCAATTGTAAATTAAAGGAGTGAAGCATTAGGACTAGTGGGATATCTTAAGTTAGAATATGACAGGTATTAAAGGAAGAAAATTGAGAATATGAATTCACTAACGGTAGAAGGCCCTACATGATCGCACACTGAAGTGGTGATTCCGCACTGAGCTTCCTACTGGCCTAACTGAAAATGGCCTTTCCTTGCTTCCCACCCCTTCCTGGCTTCTCCCCTATGGTTTGTCTTTGTCTCTCCTTTTTGGGTCACTCAGTTGTTCTCCCTCTCCTCCGTCTCTGTCACTCCCAGGCCTTCCCCTCTCCCTCTCCCATTTTCCTTGCCTCCTCCTCTGACTGCCTGATAACTGCCTGTTATACCTGCTAGTTTCCCTGATCGTTTTCTTAGTCCTGCATTTAAGGGTTATACTCATTTTCTTGGGACAGAGAGACACCTCTGGTACAATACCCAACAGCCATAATCTTCACTGTGTCACCTTCCATTCCTTTTCCCTTGCCCCTTCCTTCTCCCGCTTGTGTTTAGCAGTGGGAAACAAAGTAGGAGACAGTGAAAGTCACTTTCATTCTAAAGCTCGTAAAAGGAGCCCTAGAGGCAAATCTCTATTTCCGTGGTAACAGGGTGGTAATTACTGCATTGGCCTTTCCCAAGGGCCTCTTTTTTGCTGGTGCCACTAGCTTCCTTTTTAAGTGAGCGCTGCTGCTTGTGGAATGGGTGGGCTGGGGCCCCCTGAATGGATCAGGGGGGTGGTGCTGACAGGAAGCAAACCACCTGTACCTTAAGCCACAGAGGAATTCTCCCCCAGGTTGTAAAGGGAAGAGAAGCCTGTAGTCTGTGGAGGATCATTTCTCATGCATGCAGAGCTTTCACTTACAAAACAAAAGCAGGATGGCGGCCCCATGAGAAACTTCCACTCCCTAATGTTGCCAACTTCATAACTTTGTTCCGGTTTTGCTACAGTAGAAGCACAGCTGAGAGAGAGAGAGAGAGAGAGAGAGAGAGAGAGAGAGAGAGAGTGTGTGTGTGTGTGCGTGTGTGTGTGCACATGCACACATATGAGTGTGACAGAGTGAGCATGTCGGGGCAGGGGAGCATGAACACTCCCCCAAAACACATTTTCCAAAAGTTTAAAGGTGATTTGTAGACTGGATAGTTCTAAGTATGGATGAAATGACATCTGGCAATATGAAAGCAAGAAGGAGAAGTCAAAGAGGAAAGCAGAATGGAGCACCTCCTTCTGTGCTTCCTCCCCAGCAACCAAAGCATAGGCTCCCAACCCCAAGTCAGAATCTGACTACACCTGTGCCCTGCAACAGAAAACGACATCATGTATTTTAGTCCAGGTACCTGGGTGAGTCTTTGTATCAGTCAGGATAGGCTAGGTTGTGCTGTGTAACAAACTCCAAAAACCCCACCCTCACTTCTGGCTACTATAGGTTAGTGGGAAGCTATGTTGTGCTCTCACTGTGTGATAGTGTTCTCAATCTAGGACCCAGGGTGCCAGAGGGACTACTATGCTAAAGCATTGACAGTCCCCATGGCAAAGAGAAAGAGAGCATGGTGAGGCACACACTGTCCCTTAAAGTTTCTGCCCAGAAATGGCCCATATAACTTCAACTCACTTGTCATTGGCCAAAGGAAGTCACATGGCTACACTTTAATTTAAAGGTGAAGAGAAGTACAATTCTACCACGTGCCTATGAGGACAGAAACTTCATGGTGAACTTCACTCTCATTGTTCTATTACATGCAAGTGACAGCCTTTGCATAATGCCACTCCATTATTTAACCAACTCTGGATCATGCAGTGGATCACATTTTTACTATAGACTTCTCAGATGCCAGGCACTGTGCCACCCAGTCTGACTGAAGGCCTCTAGTAGCTCTTCTGGGTTGGGGAGAGTGAGCAGATAGGGGAGGAGTGTGATGACTAAACTGGTTAAGAAATTTTAACCATGCTATATATAGATAGTTGTATTTCAACAAGGTGTTTAGACTGCATTTTGACCTGTTCCAACTTATAGAGGATACTAATGAGCACGTGCTGGGCACCAGGCCCTGGGGGTCAAAAGATCAGTAGGACATAGCCCTTGCTTCCAGCTCTCAAGAAGCTTGCAGTCAAATAGAGGAGAGAGGAGCCTAAATAAGCCACCTGACTTGATGTGCGGCGCTATAGACACTTCCACTGTGCACCCTGGGAGCCGGAAGAATCAGGAGTGTTGTTGGGGGCTATGTGTCGTCCTGATTTGGGAACTCATTGCATAATAAAATGCAGAAGGTTTCTTTCCTGTCGGTGATGATTTGAAAGATCCTTTAGAAACATTACCCAGGTGTCAAAATAAGCCTCCTTATCTCATCATCCGTTTGGGATTTCCTTTTTGTTTCCTTTAATATCCTTGTCACTTTTGAAGAGTAGCCTAGGCACGATTTCTGCTACAGACATGCAGAAGCTGACTGAAATAAGCCTTACTCTGGCCTGTGTAGAAGTGTCCCTGGTTGCATTGTAACCTTTAGATGGGCCATGCTGGACAGAGGTGTCTGCCCAGAGCTTTTTATTCAGGATTCAGGGCTACCTTGCATGTAAATGTTTTTTTCCCCAAGGTTGCCTCTTCTAAGCCACTTAGTGTTAAACAGACACATACCCTGCAGGGCTGGTGCAAGAGACCTTCCGAATCATCATGTGCAGCCCTCTCGCTTTACCAGTGAAGACAGTGGGGCCCAGGGGGATTGTTAGTGGCCCCCCTGACCACTTAACATCCTCTGGGCTTCAGGGAGCAAGGTCCTCTCAGTGTGAGTTTGTAAAGTATGAACTGTTGCGCGCAACACGTTCTCACTTTGTTAATGCTTGTGAACGCAGCTCCTGCAGTAAGGGAAGGAGTGCTAGGCACCAAGAAACCTTGTTCTAGATCTGGCTCTGCCGCCAGTGACCATTCCGGACAAGATGCCCCCCTTCCCACCCCCACGTTTCTTCATCTGACCAGCTGATCTAAGGTTCCCAAGCTCCTGTGAGGCAGAGTTCTTCTTTGTCGCTCCCAGGCAGAGCTGACAGAATGACGCATGAGTGTACCTCATCCATAGAGGGCAGAAACCCAAGGAACTTTTTGTCTGTAATCATGACCTGTGTCGTTCCAGGAGGGTGTTTTTGGGTAGAATCGCAGTCGTTACCCAAGGGCTCTGGTGTGCGCAGGCCTGGCAGGCTGGAGGCCTCCTTCTGCACACAGCTGAGCTCTCCCAGAGGAGAGAAAGCCTCAGGTGTCCATCCTCGCTGCACTTCAAGGCTGAGCCTGCTCCAAGCCTCCGTGCATGTGCTTGGAGGAGTGTGAGAGAGGAGGGTAGCTGCTGTTACTGATGGCAGGGATGGAAGAATGCCCAGAGTTTCAGGACCACAATGAAATATTCCGAAAGGGACCGTAGGGCGGGAATTGCTGTGGGTGAGGGTGGTGGGACCGCGGACCTTCCTGACACTTTGGAAGATATCTGCAATCATAAACTGCAATGGATTTTGCTCTAACTTGGAGCTTCACCAAAATTATACGAGGAGTTGAAGCTCATAGGATTATAGTCCTATTTTCATCGAGATAAAATTCCAAGTGACTGATAAAAGCAATGAATCGTACTTACTTGGGTGGGTGTTTTGACTCAGGATTTAATTAGACTTGGATGTACACTGTTCCTTACATCAGCATACCAGTGGGTGCTGCCTGTCTAGAGGGGGGTGGTCAGCCTTGGGAACAGGCATTGGAGAGGGGCTGTGATTTCTTCTCTAGTTGGCAGGCTTTGCATGGCAAACCAGAGCCCTGGAGGGCAGAGCAGCACTTGGAATGGGTTTCTGCAAGGAGACTGTGAGACCTTTACATAAAAGGGAACAGGCTCCAAGAGGTGATGTTCCTTCCCCAAAGCCACAGTGCTCTAAGGGGCAAAGTTAGGATCTGAATTGGGGTCTCACTGGGCACTAAACCTTTGCTTTCTGTCATTGTTCTTGCCTCCTTCTTTGTTCAAGGCTCAGTTGCCGTCCCTCCAGGGGAACCTCACTTGGAGCTGCAGAGTAATTGGTGAGCATCTCCTTGGTGCCTGGCACCAAGTGAGGTGCTTGCAAAGGTAACAGCATCTAAACTTTTAAGTTTAGACCTTTAAGACAGTCCTCTACCCGGGTCTCAGGCTCTGCTGCACTCTCTTACTTAGGATGATCTTAGGGATGCTTGAAGCTGCAGGTGTAATATTTTCCTCTTAAGAACATGCAACTACTTCCGTGCCAGAAACTGCAGCAAAGGCTTCAGAGTTGCCTTTGTCCCACTGTTCACCCCTGGGGACCTTCAGGGTCTGCCTTCCACTGTCTTCTGGGGAAGGGGCCTCTGCGGCAGACCCCTGTGGCGTTTCTGTGTCTCAGGATCACAGGAAGAGGAGGCCGGCTTTGTCTGCTCCTACAGCCCTGTTGTTTTCCCTCGTCCACCGCACACTTTGATTTCTCTCCCTCATTAATCCGTGGTGCTCAGTACTCTAAAAGTGCCTGAAATGAGATCTGAAGAAAGTCTATAATGTTTTGAGGGATGTTGCAAGACTGTGTGGAGATTAAAAGGGGACTGAGGGAAATGAGGTGGTTGCACGGCCCAGTGGGCTCAAGCCCTCCGCCCAAGGATTTCTACTGCCACCTCTCCCTTTAGCTTACCCTGAGATTTGGGGCATGGGACTCACGACCCTACTGGGGCTTAAAACAGTCCTCCCTGGCTGCTTCTCCGGGCTGTCAGTGTGCAAGGTGGGTATCCCATGAGTGTGCAGCCACTGAAGCTCAAAGGGAGACTAGCTACAGAACCACAGGGCGATTTGGTTTGGGTAGGAGTCTGGTGGGTCGCCTTTTATGGGGTGCACAGGTGAGCTCTAGACGGCAAGTGCAGGAGCCACTTGGGTGCCCTGCCATCAGCCAGAAGCTGGCTTCACTGGCTGGGGACCACGTGCACAGACAAGGGTGGATCCTTGGTACTGTAGGAGGTCCTGTGGGGAGAAGGGATCCATTTTCCTATTGTCAGTGTAGGAGCAATCTGTGAGAGCTCCAGGTACACCAGAGAGGGAGATCCTTTGGACTCCTGGCGGTCTGTAGTCTGTGTCCTAGTCTCTGAGTCTCACTGCCAGAAACAACTGACCTCATTTATTGTGTCGTGGAACCACTGCCTTCCTGATGTCCTCCTAGATGCTTTGCATTCACTTCTACTCCCCAGGGGACCTAGGAAGACAGGAGTTATCCATGTTTCACAGATGAGAGGTCCTGGCTCAGTGAGTCTAAATGCCTTGCCACGGGCACGCAGGGCGCGGGTGGCCGAGCTCCAGCTCCAAGCCAGGTCTGTCCGACTCCAGCTCCAGTGTTCCAGGACATGATGCCGCCTTTCTCAAAAAGGCGAAGGTGGGAAATGACGAGTGCACAGATGCAGCTCTCTCTCGGGATAATCAGAAATAACCTCCCGGCTTCCTTATCTGAGTAACCCCCACTCAGGCTCCAGGACTGGCTCCAGCCCTGCCTCCCCTGGGCAGCTTCCTGCCTTCTTCCCTCCTCCTCTAACCCCAGACAGGGTCCTGTAGGGCCTCTCATTGACACAGGGTCTCCCTGTAACCTGCACTTTGTGGTAGCACTTAATCTGCTCTGAAATGTCTGCTCCTTGGTGGGGTCTTCCCTGCCACAGTAAGAGGAAGGAACCAGAACAATAGCTTATCTTCCTGGTATTCCCAGGCTTTGAACAGAGCCTGGCATATACAGTAGTAGATGTTTGCTATGTATTAATAGATTATTCTAAGAATGATTAAGACTTGTGAATATATAGGTTCCCTCTCCTTTTCCGTCTAGTCCGTTGGCAAGTCTTGGGCAGCGTCCCTCCGAATGATCTCTCAGATCTCTCTGCTTCTCTCTCTCACCTGCCCACATGGATCCAGGCTGCTACCATCTTTCCTTGAGCTCCCACTGCGGCCTCCGGACTGGGCTCATTGTCTTCTCTGTGGCCTTCATGTGGTACATTCTCCTCTCAGCCATCATTTTGATCTTCTAAATATGTACATCAGATCCCCTCTGCCTAAAACTTTACCGCAATGGATTTCCACTGCACATGGAATAAAATCCAGACTCCTAATCATGTGCTCCCAGGTAGGGCATGTTTTAACCCCTGCCCATCTCTCTGGCCTCTCCTCATTCCATTTCCTCTCCCTAATTCATACGTTCCCCCACTTCAAGTCCCTTGAACTTGACAAACCCTGTCTCCCATCCAAACCTTTGCCTATGCTGTTCCCTCTGCCTGGAATGTGCTTCCCACCCCTCTCCCTTTTTCTTAACGTGGCTCACTCATTCTCAGTGTCTTCTGGAGCAACTAGTCTGTTTATTTCATATTCCTTATTTGCTTTTGTGTTCATTTTTATTTTTTTTGTTATGTCTTTCCACTAGACTATAAATACCAGTAAAACAGAAACTAGGTCAGTTCTTTCTGCAAGTGAATCTCCTTCCTGGCACAGTGCCTGGCTCAGGGGGGTGCTCATTACATATATTAAGAGTGAGTGAATGACTGCCCGGCTCTTGGATGCAGGGCTAATGTGCAAAATACTCAAAACCAATGTGATGCAGGCACCAGCCGACCAGAACAGGGCACTGAGGGATCAGGATGAGGCATCAGTGGTTGTAAACAGCTCTTATCACTGACACAGATCAGCGGTGTGCTACCCCCTATAGTGAACCCTCCCACTCCGTCTTCATCCAGTCCTCCAAATAAGTTAACCATGGCCGCCCCAGTCTGCCTTCAGGAAATGGGTTTGTTGTATCCAAGAGCTTCTCCTATGGGAGACTGAATGGTTTGCCCCAGCCCACTGCCTTTTTGGAAAAATGTTTCCAAATCTGTGACCAGCCGTGCCACTTCCCAGCTACACGACAGAGTTCACTTCACAGCTGTCTTGGGCCCCGTGTCCTCATCTGTAAAGTAAAAATAATGAGCCTACTTCCTGGAGCTTCTGTGAAGAGTAAATGAGAGTGGAGCCAGAATAGTGTTAGTACAGGGCCTGAGCCCAGCTAAACACCCCTGGTCAATGGCAGCAAGCTTTATTTAGTAAAGGACTAGGATCCCGATTGCACAGATCAGGAAAGGAAGCACAGAAAGATTCACGTGCTAAACTGGGAAGCTGTAGGTAAGTATGGATCCTTTTGGCCCCATGTCCAGTGCTGTGGCCACCTGCCCGCATCACCCCCATGCCACAGCATACCCTTCATTTTGTGACTGCTTTGGGAGACCGTCTAGCTCAGCTCTTGGTCCCCTGCTTCTCCTGTCCTTGGGGGAACTCTGGCAGAAAAAGTAGAAGATTTAATTTAAGGCCTGAGACCCCAGTGAGTAACTGGCAAAAGCTAAAGCAGTCCCCACACTCCACATCCTGGCAGGAGGTCCCACTCTCTGGAACCAGCAGACTGACCACCACAAAACATCAGAGGTGCACACCTGTTTAAATTCCCAGCAGAGGGCTTGAACAGGACTTGAAAGGGTTTATGACCCTGTGAATTTGAATGTGTCTCTCAGCCAAGCTATATAATTCCAGCTCTGCTTTTGGAAGCAATGATCAGAGCTGTGATTTGAGGAGGGCCTCGGAACACACACTGATTATGTTTCAAGACACAAGATGTGTGGTGATGAAGCTGCAGGGGGAGGGTCTGGGGGGTGGTTACTGACTGGGCAGGGGGTATGAAGGGGAGGGGAGAAGGGAGTAAAGCAGGGTGTCTAACGGTGGCAATTAAATGTCCTTCTCGCTTTAAACAGTGGCCCTGAGGTAGCCTCTCAGATGGTCATGCTGTTAATGATCTGGAATAAAGAGGTGGAGAGCAAAGCCAGCAAGCTGGTAGGGCTAATGCAGGCGCTGGCCTTGAATGTCCCTGCAGGAAGCCTGTGGGGGGAGTGTCTCTGCCTGCCAGCAGCATTTGTCATGCTAATGACACAGCCACTCTGGTGCCAGGTCAGCTCTCTGATTTCAGATCTTAGCTCTACTGGAGCCGGACTGCCGAGACCCCTTCTCTCCGCCTCATCCTGCTTCGTGGAATGGTCTCATGCACTGTGCTTCCTGGCATGGGACTGTGCTCTCGCTGCCACTGTCCTGTTCCTCCACACATCATCCCCAGCACAGCCACAGTGCTCTTTCCCAAATGCAGGTCTGATCGTGTGCATCACTCCCCTGCTCACAGTCCTCTGGCTTCATGTCACCTGCAGGATAAAGTGGTCCTCTGAAGTGTTCACCCTGCCCCCTCCCACATCATAGTGCACAGCACCCACTCTTGGCAGTCTCCAGCACTCTCCATTGTGTCCCAGGTCTCTGAGCCTTGGCCCTTGGAACGCCCTCAGCTGGCCCTCCTTTGACCAGCTAACGCAAACACCCTTGCAGTATGAAGTTCCAGTGTCACCTTGCTGGGCATCCCAGACTCACTTCGTTCCCTCCCTTGGAGCTTCAGAAGACCCTCTGCAGTCTTTTAACTTCGAACAAAATCTTGCTTTTTCCTTTTTTCTTTTTTTTTTTGTGCTCAGCTTGAAGGCAGGAATTCTCTGATTTATCATAGGGCACGTGGTAGGTGCTCAGTCAATACTTGTTGAACTGAACTCCAGTGTTAGTCAGATGAGTTCTGTCTCCCCAGCTGGAGGCCTTGGCTTTGTCACTGTGAACATGGTGGTTTTTCTCACTCTCAGTATCGGTTCAGCCCTTCGCAGGGTGGTCAGCACAGAGAAGGTATTTAGTGAAGATCAGGTGCAAGCCTGACTGACTGAGGTGACTTGGGCGTGTGGTCCCACCCATCCGGCAGGGGACTCGCCAGGGACTTACCATGTGAGGGGTGCTGCACAAGTGCTGTGGGTTCTGAGAGACCTGTAGTGAAACCACCTTTAAAGACACCAAAGCCCTCTGATTTACCTCTAAGACCAGGTATGAGCTACTGAGGGAAAGAGCAGTGCAGACGGAAGAACGCAGTGCTTCCGGTTCAGAGGTGAGAATGGGAATGCTGTAGCACAGGGCAGACGGCGAAGGACTCCAAAGGACTCCCGGAGGAGGGGACTTTCAGGTGGACCTTGAAAAACAAGTGTGTTTGTAAGTGGTGAGCAGAAAGAGCAGTCTAAGTTTGGCAGGGAGGAAAATGGGTTGGAGAGAAGAGGAATGCCTTGGGATTTCATTTCTGGGGCCTGAAGTTATTTCTCTGAAGATTGAGTATGTGTTTCCAAAGCTGATAGGTGATTCTTAGGGCCTTACCTCTAGAAGCCATGTCCCACCCTGCCCTTCAAAAGTCACCTCCACCAGCTCCAGGCTGTGTCAGAGGTTATCCCTGTGTTCTTCAAGAGAAGCCTTCTGGAAACAGGCACTGATAGGCTGAGGCAAATAGCTGACTTATTTGCAGATGCCCTGGGCCTCACAGTATTAGAACTGGCCACCTCCTAATGATTAAACACAACACAAACACCCAAAGATCAGGGTGTCCCACCATAAATGGGCTGTAAACCAGAGTGGGCAGCAGCTGTCCCACCACCTGAGAGGAGGCAAGGCTGGACAAATGCTTTCTGCCCTAAGCAATAAGCCCACCAGCAGGCACCCAGAGAACAGACCCAGACCTTTACTGCAACTGGGAGGGCAGTTGGGGAGGGGAGAGTGGGGGGAAGCTGAGGTCACCGGGAATGGAGGAGAGCAAGTACTTCCCTCCCCTGCAGCTCTAAATATGCTGTGCATTAGTGTGCGTCACAACATGGGAGTTCGCTGCAGATGGGGAAAGAGCTAATAATCAATGGATTCAGGTGAGAGCCGTCCTGATGTTCCATTTCATCTGCATACCCATCCGTGAGGAAAAGCTATCTACCACTGCCCTCAAGTTAGATGATACAGCTGACTCAGAGGGGGTGGGTTGCTTGAGTCATACAGCAGGCAGGACTCCAACCCAGGTTGTCTGACCCTTCAACACAAGCCCTTCTCCATTATCTCAAATGACTACGCTGTGACCCCAGCCACTCTTGGGTCAAGTGAAGGACCAGGTGTGGGACATTGCCTCTCATATCTGTACCCACTTTGTGCCATCTCTAGGGTAGCTCCACTTGAGCACAACCTGTCACAGAATCACACCTGCTTCTGCGTGCTGCATCTCCAGGAGAGAGGCCAGTGGGCCCTACTGGTGGGAAAGGTGAGGGCTTCTTACCCACCTCCCTGTACATACTCTCTCAGATCAGCACTGTGGATGTGAAGCAGACCCTCACTAGCCTCTGGAAGCCAGGGTGAGAACAAATCCCTCACTTGTCACCAGCCATCATGAATTATTAGGATCCACTGCTACCATTGCTACCATTCTTCAGTGAGAAACCAACCATTCTGTTAATTGGATTTGGATTATCTAGCTTCTGGTTTTGTTATATTGTTGACAATAATATCTCGTGGCTAGTGGAGAGCATGGAGGGCCTGTGTGTAGAGTTAGAAACATTTGAAAAAATATTTAGAATTCCGTCCAGTCTGGGTGAGCCTCCAGCCTTCTTGCTGGCAAGCCCTTGCAACCCCCGAAAACTGGTTCACAACCCACCACAGCTCTTTGAACTCCAGACTGGAGCTACCTCCTGGCCATCCAGAAGCTCGCCTGGAATTCCCAGCAGCAGCTGCTACTACACTGGCCCTGCGTTCCCCTCCAGCGCGTCTCCCAAAGCTGAATTTGTTCCTTCTTTGTGTTGAAGGATAAACTACTCCCAGGCTGAAATGTTCTTAGGAGGGACATTTGCAGTGCTGCCAGGCTCTGGCCAAACCAGACTGAGCTCTCCCTGCTGCCATCAAGAAAGTGACCGTGGTGCAAAGGTGAACATGGGACATAAAACAGCAGGCGTAAATGCAGACCTTGTGATGTTCAGATCAGGTTACAGTTAATTCTTGCAGAACCTCCTTCTGTGAGAGGCTGGGCCTTGCCATTCTCATAAATTCTCTCTCCTTGCCTGTGCCTTACTGTAACTTAAGGTGGTGCTGAAAGAAAATAACATCTAAATGCACTGGGTTGCTTTTTTCAAATTGCTAACATTCACCCCCACCCTGGCCTGAACTGGCCACTCATGCCAGATGGCACCAGATGGCCTTTGGGGAGCAAGATTCCTCATCAGCCTTTTTTCTCATGCTTCTTCTGATGCAAGACCTTGAACCTGAGGCAATTATACGGTAGTGGTAGGGAAAAGAGGCTCTGGAAGACCTCCTACCCAAATAATTTGGCTGGGATAACCCAACCCCAGCTCAGGGAGTTTCTAACCAAATGCCTTAGAGTAAGTTAATGCAGATAACAAAAGTCCTTTCTTGATGGGGTTGGTACGAGACCTACCTATAATAATCCCACTTAAGGATCACTGTTATTCTGAAGGAAGATTCAGCTCCAAGGCAGGACAGGAACAGAATAGCCTCCTGATTCGTTCCCACTAAACTGAATATAGAGAACCTCACTGTCTGTCTGAACACTCTAGTAGCCACAGCCTGGGAAGTAACTGTCATGTATAAGAAGCTCGATAAATGTGAATGATTTCAATCTCAAGTGGTTCTTGTTTATTTTTTATCATTTTTTATAAACAGAGCAAGGGGAAATGGCTCCCATCTGGAATGCAAGAGGTTTTCAATAAGGAGAGGAACATAGATAGGCCAAGGGAACTGACATTTCAGAGGACTTCCTGTGCGCCTGGCAGTAGGTTAAATGCTCCAAGGCTTTCACCTCATTTCATCCTGCCAGACTCCTTCCTGCAGACTCAATGTGACCTTTATTTTCCATGTCAGGAAACTAAAATGAGGCTCAGAGAAGCAAATGTGTCTGACATCAGACAGCTGGAGAAGCTGGGATAATACTAATAATAATAGTAGCAGGAGCAGCAACGTAGGTCGTACTTGCTATGAACCAGGCACTTTACTGAAATTTGCTTGTTTAATCCTTCTGACAACCCAGTGAGGTGTTGTTGTTTTACAGATGAGGGAACTGAGGTGCAAAAAGCTTAAATGATTTTCACATAGTTGAAGGAGTAGCTGAGACTAGAACCCTGGTCTTCAAAAATAATTTTCTTCTTGTCTCCAGAAAGCATTAGTGAGGACTTTGTAGAAACAAGCTTTTGGAAATAAAAATCAGGTTGTTAAGCAAAGTGGTGGCACTTTCTTTCCTGGAAGTCTTTAAAATGAGACTTGCTGTCCACATGCCCAAGATGTGTGACAGGAATTTTTCCTGGTGGTGTGGAACGAGAATGAGCCAAACTTTGCCCATTGGGGCCCAGCCTCCTCTCTCCACATTGACTAGGTTGGCAGTATTACATTCACTGAAGAAACTGATCTGCCCTTCTCTGAAGCAAAATGGTTAGAAAAGGCCCTCATAGTCTAAATTTAGCCAGCAGAGTATATTCCTGACCACCAGGAATAGATAGGTTTGACAGTTTCGTTGGAGGACAAAAGCCAGTCCTTGAAGAAATCAGTCTTGCTCTGAAAGGGAAGTCAGATTCAGTATCTACTTTGAGCCTGGCAAGCGAGGCCATTGGTCAGCGGCTGCAGTGGGAGCAAAGTGTGGTGGGTACCAGGGGGCAGAATTGCCGTCTCGCTGGGGCTTCTGCTATGATCGTACTCCAGCATCACCCAACATTGGAGTAACTGCCTACACACCCAGCCCTACCCCTGGATCCTTTGTTTTACTGTGCTATTTAGAATTTTGTCAAAATTTTGTATGTCCACAAATTGGGAGAAGAGCATCATTGTGCTTTATCCCTTGTGCGTGTCTTGTGAGATTGTTCAATCCAGGAGCCCTATGTTATGGAAGGAAGGAAACAGAACCCCTGGGCTTCAGAATCCTCAGCCTATGTATTTTAAGATTAAACAATGCTTTCCCATTACTAGGCCTCCCTGTTTAAATTTGTATGAGATTTTCAATTTCCTCTCATGGTGAATTTTCATTGTCACTAAAAAGTGTGTCTGCTTGGGTGTCTTCATCTATAGCTGTGTCTTTTCCCTCTCATTTTCTCTTTCCCCCTTATCGTCCTTTCCTCGGCTACTTCCGGCCATCCAAAAACCTCCAGTGCTTTTCCTGCCCCCTGACAGCCACAGAGATGTCAGGGACGCAAGCAAAGGCTGCTTGCAGTCAGCACCATCAGCTGGACCCTCAGGAGCCTGGCCAGGCAAAGATAGCAGCTTGTATGAAAATTACTCATATTGCGGCTGTGTCCACGCAACAGCCAACAGACCCTGGAAAAGATGACCCGGTGTGGGGATGACTGAATTTAGACATATGTGGGTTTTCTTTGCTGCTTATGTCTTTGATCCACTTGGCATTTGAAAATGGAAGTTCCTTAGCTTCTTCTCCTTGACCCGACCCCAGTGGTTTTGCCAGATAAACCTTTTGCCCAGAGTGGTATGTGTGCCTGCCCGTGCTTAATTTCCCTGGCTTCCAGTAAGTGTTTTGAAATAGGGTAATGCTGGAAGATCTTCTCATTACCTTCAAGTGCTTGGTGTAAATAACTAACTGATCCTTTTCCTCAACTGCTGTGATGTTCTTTCTTTCTTTTAAATGGATAAGATCACTAACTAGCTTCCTTTCTTATCACTTCCATCCTGTTGGACCACCTTTTCCTGTCCTTTCTGCAGTGTTTACTGGCAAATGAGACGCCATGCCCCTGCATGGCTGCACAGGTGTCTGTAAGACCTCCCTGACATTGGGATGAGAATTTGGAGTCCCTATTGAGGTGGGAGTGAAACCAAAAACTGGGTCAGTGGGGGCTGGAGCTCTGAGGTCTAACTTTGGATGGTCCACTAAAGTGTGTGACCCCAAGGTACTCCCTGCTGAGCTCACCTACAAAACAAGGGAAATGAGCCAAGTAGCCCTAAGTTTCTTTTCAAATCTGAACTTCTAGGATGACTTCAATTTACCAGATAGCCTGTGTAAGATTTGGGGTTTGATTATTGAACACTGCATGGAGGTAGTAGGTGCTTGTTGATCTCAGTGGTGTCTAAATGGAGACTAGAACTTGCAGGGAATGAGCTGTGAGATAGTGGTGCGACCTGGAGCTTTCCATGGGGTGGGTATAATTTTTAAAATGTTGAACTGGTCAAAGAAATGAGATAAAATGCAAACAATAGAAGGAGATTTCTGAGCTGGGGAACACAGCTGGGGTAATTTTCCTTTGGCATGTCTGTATCTCTGCTTCTCGTAGCATTTCCAGAAGTTGTAATGTGTCTGAGCTCCCCAGTCCCCCCTTGAGATAAAGTTCAAACTCTATTACTGAGCTTACTATGAGATCTGGCTACATTTTTTTCTTATCCCTTCTTCCCCTCGCTCTAACCATGTGGAACTTTTTGTCATTTCCTGAAAGCTATCCTCTCACTTCATAGCATTTGCAGGTGCTAATCCCTCTACCTGCAATGCTCTCCACCCTTACCTGACCCTATCCACAGCTTGGCTCTTATCCTTTAGAGTGCACATCAAATGTCACCTCCTCCAAGAACCTTTCTTAACTAACCACTCCAATCCCCAAAACCACATTGCGTGACCCTCCTATTTACTTATGTAGTATCCTAAACTTTCCCTTGTCATCACACCAAATATATCCTATTGTAAATGTCTGCTACTCTCCTGTTACCTAAGGTATGCTCTGAACATCTTGAGGGCAAAGACCTGTGTTATCATTGTATCTTCATTATCAGGGCCAAATGAGGAAACTGCTCAGACAAGTAGATGAGCCCCAGTTCATACAGCTTAACTTGTTCACAGAGTCAGAAGTCACTCCCAAAGCCACCTACCTACCTACAAACCCTTTTCCATGCTAAGAATTTTCACGTGACCCCCATCTTCCCCTGTGATGAAGAAATCTTCTCCCTTGAAATACTTTCTATGATCTCATAAGAAATAGTGGGAAAAAATGGAATCTGTGTCTCATTTGTAAGACTGTCTTCCCCATGTGTACAACTGAGCATGAGAATACTTACCTCAATTGACTTAAACAGTACGGGACCTAATGGGGGCTCAGTAACAGGAGTTTCCTTTTCTCCCTCGAGTTTGCCACGACATTCCCGTCCCAGATGCATCTGCAAGATAAGTATGTCAGGCAATTTTTTTTTAATATGTGAATTTTGAAATCCAAACTCCTCTGCCTTTTGGATTCCAGCAACTTTAAATGTCCTTGGGTTTTGTAGAAAGCAGCCCAAGTCTGTAATATATGTACAGCTGTGGCTCTTATCAAAATGCAGACATGCTTCTCATTGCTGTTAATTGCAGCCCTAGTACTGGGTGATCTGGGCTCAAACCTCCTAGTTCTATGACTGATAACCAATTTTATAGCATTGACTGCATATGGTGTATTATAGTACCTTCCCGGCGGCTGCCCTTTAGGTAAATTAGTATCTGAGAGTCTTTTTCCTTCTCTACGAAACTAGTCCTGTAACAGGCTTTCATTTAAGGCTGTGCAAGGCTCATTTCACCAGATTACTATTTGCAAGTTCTACCAAAACACCTTTATGTATAGCCACGTATAATACCCTTAATCTGCTAAACTTGAGGACAGTTTAAGCTAAGTGGACTGTTACAAGTGAAATTAGGCTTTCACCTCTCTGTACTCTCTTCCTCTCCCCAGCTCTGCCTGTGTGTCTTCAGGACCAAGGTGCTGAGGTGCAAATTCATTCTTGCTATTAGGGCACAGAACTAGAAAAAGCCAGGAAATACCAGGCAATTTATCCAGACTCCAGGTTTGGTCATTACCTTGGTCATTACACAAACTCAAATGTGATTTTCTTCCTTATTAAAGAAAGAAGACATAATATGTCTTATTGTGGAAAAATAGAAAATACAGATAAGCAAGCAATAGGGGAAAAGTAATGGCCCAGAGAGATACACTGTTAGCCCCTTGGTGGCTTTCAGACGTTTTTCTATTCATGTAAGCCCTTAAGACATTTTATTTTTTAAAAGATCAAAAATATCTTGAGTACTTGCTATGAGTCAGGCACTATTCCAAGCTATTGATTCATTTAATTTTTACAGTACCTTGAGCAAGAACCCATGTACAGATGATGTAACTGAGATGTACATTGCTTAAGCAACATGTCCAAGGTCAGCTAGAAGTGGCAGAGCCAGAGAGCATGACTCTGTAGTCCTTAATTTTAACTGCTTCACTCTATAGCCTCAAAAAAAAAAAGTGTTTTATAATTAACTTTGGAAATTTGACACTACAACAGGAGAATCTTTTTATATCAGGATTCATCAACATCATTTTAAATGGTCACACAGTATTCCACCCTGTAGAAGAGCCACAATTGCTTTAACTCTTTCCCTACTGATGGAAGGTCAGAATATTCTATTCCTTTTGTTCTTAAAAAACAACAATGCAAAGGCCATTCTTGGAGTTAAGTGTATGCATGCTACTGGGGGCTGCAAATAAAGCCTGCATTCTATGTTTTCCTTATAATTCTGGCATTTGTGTGTGCAGAGGATGCTCTTAAGGCACTGTAGAAGAACATAGTCTCGAGTATGTTCTGGCTGCTGGTGATGGGGCTGCCCTGAACCATTCACACACTTTTTGTATCCATACTCCATTGTTCCTGGCACCATGTTTGGGAGAAGGTTGGCTGAAGAATGGAGTTTCTGTCTAGGTCCAGCTAGCTGCCTGCAGCTGAACCTACAAATGTAGTGTCAGTTTGCACTGTACTTTGAACAAATGAGTTTTTATCTTTCTCTCTGAACTTAAATGAAAGTACAGAACTTGGAGCTGCCAAGATGTTACCTACCCGTGGAGTGAGTGACTTACTCCTGCAGAGAGAGGAAGGCAAGGAAAAGGAAAAGGCCCTGTGTGAAGGCTGTTGTCAGTGCACTCATAATATTCCAGCAGTGAAGTCCCCTGTGTCAAGTACAATGCTCAAGGTAAAAATTCATTTCAATCATGGGCTCTGCTTGATGGGATCTTAACCAGCAGCATGGCCTTGAGCAAGTTACTTAACCCATGGCTTCTTAATATTGGCATGTATATGGGGATGATAATTCCTACCACAGAGGGATTATCAGAAGGATTAAATAGGACCATAGAATTTACCACAGTAACCTCCATGGTAAGAACTCAATAAAAGACGAGAACTTTAAAAATCAGAAGATTGATCTATGAATCGGGCAGTTTTGTTCTTTAGCACTTAGCTGTGTGACCTTGAGCAACTTACCTAACCTCTCAGAGTTGTAGGTCATTTGTGAGTTGGGGATAATAAAATCTGTCTCACTGGGGGTATTGTGAGTTGTGGTATCAGCAGCGTGCATTCCCAGCACAAAGTGGGTTTCAGTACCCATAGCAAATCTGTAAACACTTAGTACGTACCAGTCACCCTGTTTTATTTTTCTTCCCCCATTCAAAACAGTTTTTCTCTTAGAGATTAACAGTCAATGGAGGGAGTTTAATTCTTAACCAGTCTGTAACTTTTCAGCTAGCTTTCCCATTAGGCAAATACCTAGAATGAGCTGGGCTCTTCGCCAAACTGTTTTTTCCTTTTGACTTAGACAAGATCGTGGTTTAGAGATTGTGGACGTTTCTTTGTGAACCTATTTTATAGTCCCTGCAAACTCAGAAGGGAAACAGTGAAATACCAAAGCTAAGGTACAGAACAGGTTTGCTTACAATAGACTCCCTCATGCGGTTGTGGGCATTTACATTATTTGATCTAACACCCGACTCTTAGAAAGGCTGTAGTAAATTCAAGGGTTGTCCCCACCAGGGGACAGAGGGGAGCATGCCTCGAATTCACAAGGCAAATGAATTTTCTTTTGAAAAAGGATTTCAGTGGGAGGTCTAGGGTGTAGACTTGTAAAACCTTTATGCTTTGAGAGGTCTTAGAGAACCCTGGGGTGGCAGTTGGATCACTGAACCGGCAAGCAATCTAGAATCAGGAAGTCATTTGGCCAAAACTGGCTCCTGTTACTGTTTCCTCCACTGCTAAGCAGCGCACCTCCATGGTCTGAGAGCCACGTGACCTGGGGCCAGTGGGACAACTGTGGGTGTGTGAAGTCAACAGAGACTAGAGTCCTCAAACTGTTGGCTTAGATCATAGTCTGTTCAAGGCTGCCCTTGATTGGGACCTACACGTTTTTCTCTCCAGTCTCTCCCCCTCCTCACCACCCCCACCTCCCCCCCCGGCTCCTCCTCCCCCCACAGCCACCAGAGGACACACTCAAGGGTGTCCTTGCAGGCAGATCCACGTTAGAAAAAGCCAGAATGGTTTTGAACTTTTATTCACTACACATCCATCTTAATAGAGATAATACTCCAGCTGGAAAAATAAATATTTAAACTCTTACAATTCTCCCTATGCACCCTTAACACTATTATAAAAATACAACTCTATAGCCAATGGTATTATTTTAAATTTACTTTTTTTT
This sequence comes from Manis pentadactyla, assembly GCF_030020395.1. Lineage (NCBI taxonomy): Eukaryota > Metazoa > Chordata > Mammalia > Pholidota > Manidae > Manis > Manis pentadactyla. The sequence continues at coordinate 59,274,745 of NC_080027.1, forward strand.
TTTTATTTTAATGCTACATGGCTTTGCCTCTTTGGGTTTCATATCTTCTTCTAAATAACGAGGTTTGTCACCATGAACAAAGGTGCAAGAAGGCCTGGATCCAAATTGTTCCCTAAATACTGGATGAATTAACTTATCTGCTGTTACGCCTTATTGGCCCTGGGGACAATGACACTGGAACCTTCGTGGCTACTGTTGAAAGCTAAGGGTATTTAGGAGGGGGATGGAATAATCTAGATTTCACTATGTAAAAAGCTATAGCTAGGCACAAAGTTTTAAATTTTTGCCGAATTGTCAACATTTAGCATTACACAACATTCCAATGCGGTGTGCACAGATCTCTCTGACATTATGGACAGTAATCTATACTGTGCTCCCTCAACTTTCTCTTCTTTTCTTTCATGGCATGTATCATGGTTTGCAATTAAATGTACATGTTTTTCTTTATTGCCAGACTTTAAGCTCCATGAGGGGAGAGAGAGACCTTTTCTCTTTTACATATCACTGTTCCCCCTGCATGATGCCTGGAAGTCAACACCCAGCCAGTATTTGAAGAACAATCAACTGGAATTGTAGAAGAAGCAGTGATATCATGGGATTTTGTAAAAGGATGGATCTAAATTGGACCAAGCCAAGTGTTAGAAGCAGCTAAAGGACTTTGGGATAAACTGTTAATGCCCTGGCCCACTTAAGTATCTGTTGATATAGTGACCTGGAGGAAATTCACTACTCTAGGCAGTATGGTGTTAGGGAAACTGACCGGGATTTAGCATCACCAGGCATAGGCTTCAGTCTGCCTCTCAGCAGTTGCATGACCATAAATAAATCATCTAAATTCTCTGAGTTCCAGTTTGTTTTTCTATAATATAAGGATAATAATACATGTTAGCACCGTTGAGAATTAGGTGAGATTTATAGGCAGTAAAGTCTGTAAATCTATATTATTGTTAACATTGAAAATAACTTTGTCCTCACATGTCCCTCATCCAAATGCTGCCATTTTGGAGTTGATTTGTAGTCGATTGGCATCCAATTAGAAAAGGTGTCTCTGATGTTGGATTGAGTCTGGATTTTGGCTTTAGGCAGATGATGCTAACACCCACGGTCATGTTCTCCAGCCTCCTCTGTCCAAGGTTTTGTTAACAAGCCTCTGGTTTCTGAGTCAGAATGGGAGGGGAGTAAACATGGACAACAGATTGGATACTCTTCCTGAAGAATGAAGCCTTTGTTTAGAAGCAGAGGAGTGTGCGTGCTCCTACGTGAGAGTCCCCCCTAGGGTGGGCTCCAGAAACCCCCACAAATTAGCTAATTGAAGATGACAGAAACTGCAACTCCAGAAGATGGGACATTTTAGCTAAGGCAGCTCATTCTGCCTTTGTATTAAGATTGGTGGACAGTGTCACCTCCTCACTGGGAAAGCAGGGCAGGATCCACGATCTGCGTAAATGCAGAGATAAGCCAGAGCAGGACCAAGTGAAAGCAGAGATTCTTCAGAAGCACCGACAGGAAAGGGGAATTTCTCACATATCCGTAGGTCCAGAGCCCCAGAAGAGAACTGAGAGATTGGAGAAAGGAGGCCGGAGGTGCCACAGCACACTGGCTGCCCCTCCAAAGCTCCTCGTTGACACCTCACCACGATCACTTGCTGCTAACGGGTGTCACCACCCAGCCAGGCTCTGAGCATGGTCACCACCCTTTGTTTCCTCACACAGCTCTTCCCTCCCTCTGGCCTTTGCACTTGATGTCCCCTCCGCTTGGAACACCTGGGTTCCCTCCTTTTGCTGGCTGGCTGGCTTGCTCTCACCTTTCATATCTTAGCTTAAGCATCACTTCTTGAGATGACTCTTCTGCCCACTCAGTTTAAAAGAACTGCCTCCTGTGACTCTCCTCCCCAGAACCCTGTTTATTTCCTTCATTGTTTTTACCAAAGCTTCCAGAATGCTTTTCCGAGCTAGCTCCCTCAGAGCTGGGGCATTTTCTTTCACGCTCCCTCTTATTCCCAACATCCAGTCCAAGGTCTGGTGCAGGTTAGGAACCAAATGGCTATTTGTTGAATGTTGTTCATTTCTACCCCAAAGCTACCTGTTTCTTGCAATTTTTGTTAAAAATCACAAATTCTTTATGAAGGCTTTGCAAAAGCCTCCTGGAACATTTCTCCACATCCCACTGTCTATGGCAAAATCACTCTCGGTAAAATTCCATGGCAGGCAGTGTGATGCTTCTCATTTACACAGCTTTTCTTTTAGCCTCTTCTCATTCTTCTCCATCCATCTGGGGAAGCTTCCTTCCTTCTTTTCTCTTTGTTTTGTTATTAGCAAGCTAGAAGAAAGCAATCTAAATGAGTATAAGACTGGCCCTGGAGTTTAGGAAACAAAGACTCATAAAAGTGAACTACATCGTGTATGAAGTCCATGCCATAAAACTCAAAAGCAAGCTGCCCTTAACCTGGAGTTTGTAGACATGCTTTAGAGGGTCAGTGAATCCCCTGAAATTGTATGCAAAATGTCTGCATGCATTTTTTTAATAGGGAGATAGGCCTGTTTCTATCATTCTCAAGTGAGTCTGTGACCAAATAAAAGATTTAAAAAACCAGTGGGCAAAAGTCCTTGAAATCAAGTACCCAAAGTCCCCAGGTGACCACACAGAACATCTAGTTCCCTGTTTGTCCTCCTGTACCCAGTTGGTCCAGGACTACACCAATGGTGCCCTTGGCTGGGAAGAGATCACTCAGGACAAAAGCAGACAGCACACCTGTCCTCAAGGAGCTTACTTATTTTTTTGAAATTACTTTTTGTTGTCTGTTATAGAAAACAGCACCCTCCCTCAAAAAAGATAATAGGCTGACTGTACACCCAATTCCTATGACCAGCTCTCTCTCCAACCCATCAATCAGACTTGTGTCCCCACTACTCCACTGAAACCATGTTTTGTTACTCCCAAGAACATCAGTAAACACCATGAAATATCATGTGGTGGAAAGTAGCCAGGCTGGAGTTCAGGGAGAAATCCCTGAAGAGGTGACATTCCAACTAAGACCTGAAGCGTGAGGAGACAGCCAAGGGAAGATGTGAGGAAGGGCATTCCAGGCAGAAGGAACTGCCAAGCAGGGCCTGTGAAATGAAGCAAGCCCAGATCCTGACTTTGAACATAATGAAGGAGAAAGGCCGAGGGAAGAGAGAGTGGGCAGGAGCCAGATCCCATAAAGCCTTCTAGGCCAAGGGAACAAATGTGGGTTTTATTCTGAGTTCCCTGTGTAGCTATCGGAGGGTTCTAGGCAGGAAGGTACGCATTCTGATGGGCCCTCGAAAAAGATTGCTATCACTACTGTGAGGAGGCTGGAGTCCGGCAGGGTGAGAGGGAAGGCTGAGCAGTCAGAGATGTAGCTTTTGGAGATGAGAGATGATGGTGGCTTAAACCAAGGTTATCTTATTGTAGATGCTGTGTAGTGATTGGGTTCAAGGAATATTGGGAGATACAGCCAAAAGGACTTGCGAATGGATTATAGAGGAGGCGATAAGGGATGAGAAAATTCAGGATGGCTAATGGATAGTCACACATTGACTTGATGGGGAAGACTTTAGATCAGGGTGCAAACAGATTGGAAGTTGAAAGCAATGGTTTTGTATAAGGTGAATTAGATTTGAGATGTGTTTAGTACACAAAGGCCAGGCTAGAGAAACAAACTTTAGAGTTGTCTGTCTATATGTAGTATTTGAAGCTATGGATGAGATCTCCTAGGAAAAGAGTAGGTAGATAAAGAGAAGGGGATCAGGGACAGAACCCTGGAGGTCTGGAGAGGAGCGGAAAAGGGTGATCAAAAGAGACTGAGAGGCACAGCCAATGAGGGAGGAAGAAACCAGGCGTGGATGAAGCCATGGTAACCCAAGAAGAGACCCTTTGAAGAAGGAAGAAACTGCCAGCCATGCTACATGCTTTAGTCAAGTAGGATAAGAACCACTGGCTTTGGCAAGAATTAAGCTATCGATGGTCTTGAGAGTAAGAAAACATGGTTTCAGTGGAGTCCTGTGGACACAAGCCTAACTGGTGGGTTATAGAGAGAATGGACCATAGGAGTTGGGAGTACAGACAGCTCCTTGGAAGTGTTTTGCTATAATGTGCAGCAAGGACTAGCATGGTTGTGGAGGAGAATATGAACATGGGGTAAAGAAAATTTTGTTTTATTTGTTTAAGCGATGATGTTTCTTGGCCAGTGGAAAAGAGCCAGCAGAAAGGGAGAAATTGATGATACTGGAGGAACAACAGCAAAGTATCTTCATTAGTACTGTTTAGTACTCATCAGAAATAACAGCTTTTTAATTTCAGTGGTCTTCTGTTTTCTCTAATTATACACTATATTCCAAAAATAAAGGTTTCTCTTCCTCTTCGATACCTGGGTAGAGTTCACAGCTACTTTTCGGTTTAAAAAAAATGGTTCTATGAGTTAACATCATTGTTAACATTGTTTCTATGGAAAAATGTTATGAGTTCTACAAGGTCTTTGGAATGTGGCCTGTTTAGAAGTCAGAAATGATAGGGGAAGATTGGCTCTTCGAAAAGCGCCAAAGGGCATCTGCTTGCATAGAGTTGGCTGCCCTACCTTCTTTTTTTCTCTCTTCCTGTTGCTGAATCTCTTAGCCACATTGTTATCTTTCATAGCATGGAAAAGCCCTAGCTACATTTGAATCTCCAGCTTCAAAGAATTCAGAGCATTAAATAATAAAGGTGTGCTTCTTAACTTTTAACCACAGAAAGAGGATTGAGAACCCCCTAAGCACACTGTCTTGTGCAATAAACTCACCCTTGTAAAAATTGTGCATAATCAAAGTGATACATTTAGGGTTGTAGGAGATTTACAGGAACTTTTATAAAAGGAGAAACTCCATTTATTCACCCTCCAGTGCATCCCTTCCCAGAGAAAAGCCAGTATGCTTATCGCAATGCCAGCCTCTCCTCAGTCACCCTCCTCCCTTCATTTACCCCTTACTCTTCCAACCTGACCTCCCCATAGACTACCTTTGCTTCACTGTTCACTCTGCTTTAGCCACACTGGGCTCTAGGTTCCTAGAATGAATGTGCAAGTTGTATCTTGTCTCAGGACCTTTGCACTATTTCCTCTCTTGGAAGGCACTTACCTCCAGATAGTAACCTAACCAGCTCCCACACTTTCAGGTCTGTAGTAATAGTCATCTCCTCAGCAGGCCTTTCGTACTACCTGATGTAAAGTTTCAGACATTACCTCTTGACAAATCACATCCTCTTCCCTATATTTCTCTCCTTAGCTCCTTAGCATTTATCACTAACACTGTATAATTTACATTCTGTCTCACTTATTTTATAGTTCTACCACAGAGAAGAAAGTAACATTAGCACAGGGGATTTTTTTGTGTATTTTGTTGACAATTGTATTCTCAGCACTTAGAACAGTGGTTGATTGACACATAGTAGGTGCTCAATAAATATCAGTTGAATGGATGACTAAATAAAGGGATAGATAGCCCTTAGTTTATGCCAGTAGTTAATCTGGATTTTTACATACTATATTTGCCTAAAACAAGGAATAGCTATAGTAAACAGTGGAAATATTTTTATGTTTATGTGTTTATGTATGTATGTCTCCATATACATAGTCACCATCCCATTCCACCCAAATTTTCCCGGAGGTCATCCAGATTCTCACACAAGCCATGTTGTAAAGACAAATTCCTTTCCAGGGACAGTGTAGAAGGTAAAAGGAGTGGTTTAAAGTGTCTTAGAGCTTGGGTCCATCCTGACTTTTTGTCCCAATAAATCAGGACTCCACCCACCTCCCCAAACTCCCCTCTGCCCTACCCCTTGGCCTCTGCCCCTCGCTCCCATTGTGGATGTTGGCAGCAGCTTTTCAGGTGGGGGAGGGCCCTGAGGGATGAGATGTGAATGATTAACTTCAGTTGGGACTCCTTCAAGATTACAATCTCTGCTCCTGGACACGTTTGCTTTTGCATTCACCTGGGAAGCCCCACTAGACCCTGTTTCCTCTCTGAGGTGACCTTTTTATTCCCTCCCTCTTGGGGTGGGGGGAGGAATGGCTCTTCATTGCCCTTTGAAAGGCTTCTGTTTGCTGAGCAAACACTGACCACACAGAGACCCTGCTTGGAGCCAGGTTTTGCTTTCTTTGCTAAGGCCCCCACCCCAACACATACACTCATGACCCCCTACTCCTCCTCCTGAAGAGGTAACCCGGGCTGGGGAGAGAGCCTTTCTCAGGGGAAAGTCTTCGAAAGCTGCCTGGAGCCAACTGGTAGCATTTTTGGAGAAGGAAGAGGTTTGGGAGAGCATCTTAATCCTTTTTCATTTTGAAATAAAAGCTTGTGGCTATAACAGTTTTGCTTTTGAATTCTCAGTAGTAAAACAGTTGTTCATTATTCACAGCATCTGTTTACATAGTTCCTTCTGAATTCCTTGATTACAGGTTTTAGTAGACATTAGTCTATGCAACCCCTTTCCACCCCAGAACCGGGACTCTCTCCCCTACCAGACTCCATACAATAATATTTAAGGTAGCAATGCATACACTGAGCTTCTTTTTAAAAAGAAAGAAAACAACTAGCATGTGGCATTAATGCTTATTTTCCTTGACACTGCATCAAAATTGACATAACCAGAAATAATGTATCATTATTAACCATATAAGTAGGTGTATTTCCCTTTTGGGTTAATGTGTTCTCTCTGTAGGCTAATCATTTCAATCAAATGTTTTGCAGTCAACTGTTAGTGGAATTAGATAAATACTAACATTAATGTTTTTTTGTCATTATTAATAGTAGCACTTTGGGCTATAAAGACTTTTTACAACGTTTTAGTACGTTTTGTATTCTGTATAAATCGGGTGGGGATTTAAAACATTTTTTCGCTTCTTGAGTTTATTCAACTTGACCGGAAGTTACAAGCTCCCCTGGGACCGTATCGAGGGCGCTTCCACTCGGTGCTTTACGGTAGCAGTTTCCGAGTTTGTGTTAGCTTGTGCTTTGCTGAAACTTCACAGCTGACTTGATAGTGGCACTCAGGCTTGACCTCCGCTCCCTCAGCACTTTAGGGGTTAATTTTGTTGGTGGATCGGATTTCTTTCCTGGGTAGGGGCATGGTGGTGATCACCTTCTAGCTTTAATAGCTTAGCAGAGTTGCGGGGTGCCTGGGATTCCCTGGCCCAGCAGCGAGCGCTGGCGCGGCTTCCGAGCTGCCTTCGTGGGATTCATTCTGCTGCTTTGTACGCTTTCTCTAAGGACCATAATGTAGTGAAATGCTCTTGCCTAGGAACCTTACAAGGTAGGACGATCTCCTAACATTTCTGGGGCCCGGGGTGGGTGCGATGTGGGTACTGCCTCCTGGTTCCCTGGATGGTATGGGAAAGCCAGGCACAGCCGGCCAGTGGCACAGCCGCCAAAATCCCCTTGGGCCGCAGTGGATGAGTCGTTGGGGACCGTCAGCATCCATCTCCCCCCCCATCCCAATCCTTTTTTATTCTCACCTTGATAATTTCAGAGAAAGCCAGAGCAGTACCCAATGTCCTTGGTCCTACTGGACATTGGGTTAATGTCAATATTTTCCAGACCATCTTACAAGTTAGCTGGCTGAGACTGGAAATCTGGGTGTTGATCCCCAGTTGAGTTAGATCCTTATTTCAGGCATTTTGGGGGAGACCTTTTAGCTTGAGGGAGGGGGGGCTACAGAAAGGCAGAGCCAGCCCCCAGGTCAGGGCTGCTAGTTGTTCAGAGGACCCCGATTAAAATGACTTACAGCCGAAGGTTTTGTTTGGATTCTAAGAAACTAGGTGAACTTGTGGTTGTGTTTACTAATACTGCAAATTATTGGGTGGTTTTTTTCTGGTGAGTAGGCTCGAGAAGAAATGATATGGGAGACTTAAGTATGAGTGCTTTTCTTGTTTGTTAGGACTGCTATACAGCTGCCCCAAAAGGAGCATTTGTATTTTTAAGGCAGACAAGGGGAAGAGAAAACAATGTTCATTACCACTTACTACATTGTCTAATTTAGTTTTCCTGGCAAAGCCAGCAATGTTATCCTCAGTTTTGAAGTAAGGCAGTAGAAACTAAGGGAAGTTAAGAACTAGTTCAAGGTCACACAGCTAATAAGAGGAAGAGCTGGAATTGGAACCAGTGTCTGTTACACCACTCTGCCTTCCTTGGGCTTGGCCATGGCTTGGGATGATTTTGTCTAAGTTGAAATGTGGGTTCAGTTGGAGAAGGGAGCATTCTGTTGTGGAGGACTCTCCAAAGTGCACACGATGCTCTGGAGCATGGCCTTTCTGGACTTATCCGATTCTGCTTGTTTCTGAGAGGGAGGGGCTGGTACATTAGGAATCAACTCTACTTTGGCCACGGGACCTACTTGGGAGTTCTCTCATCTCTTTGAGGCTTCTGGGCTGATACATGAATATGTGGCTGAATTTGTGCTTGTACCTGGTTCAAGGGGGCAAGTACCCACCTGGAAATCAAATCTGAGAAGGCCAGTGGCTTTGGGCTGCTGGGACTGTGTCCTGGAATTGTGCGGTCGCCTCCCCAGAAGCCGGATCTGGAGGGAAAGCTTGTACACCCAGCATGTTAATGGTGACCCAGGCTTGACACTAGCCGCTCACATGTGTGCTGGGGTCGCTGATGCTCTTGGGTTGCAAAGCTGATTTTGAGTGGTTGTTTCATGACCTGAGTTCCCTTCCCCATTGTCCCAGAAAGGGTAGCTTAAGGGCAGACAGATCCCTGACAAACTGCAAAGTGAGGTGGGCTTGGTTTTGGAAGATAGCCACCGCTCTTGGCTGCCCTGAAGCAATGTGGTTCTGTTTTATGCATTCAGGTTCCCAGGCCCCTAAGATGTATTGGGAGCTAAGTACTGGGTGGGGGAGATAGTGGGAATGTTGGGGGACCTCACGCCTGCCTTCTCTTGACCTAAGACAGCCAGCTAATGCCCTGGCTGGGATTTGCTTCTCCCCCCTACCCTTTAATTACTTGGGATGTTTTAAGAATGATTTGACTGTACTAAAAAATATCCTGAGCATTTTGGATAACAAATGGTAGTTCTGAATTCTTATATGATTATATCTCCTTAAAAGCCTCTTTCCCTCTGCTTTCCCTCTTAGGTTAACTTAATGTGGTTAAGAACTTCGGTTTTAGAATCTGGCAGCTTTAGGTTCAAATCCAGCTGTATTAGCTCTGCCACCAAGGGCAAGTCAGCTGGCCTCTTTAAGCCTCAGTTTCCACATCTAAGAAAAGCAAACTTTAATAGTTTGTGCCTTATAGGGTAAAGAAAAGGAGCGAGTGGGATAATGTATGGAAAGTGCTTACTTAGCAAGTTGCCTGGGGCCCAATACTAAAACTTTTCACCTTGTTTAAGGAGGTATTCGCTGTGATTTTCACTCGCTATATTGTTCTGAATCCTGTTGATGTTTAGGGTACACGTATCAGGTAAACAAAACACCAGGATGGGTTTGTTGAGATCTTTGCCAAAGTCTGTGACCCTGCACCAAGTATCAGAAGCCCTCTCTGGAGGAGCCTTGGAGGAAAGAGGCTCTGTGAGGCTGAGGTCAGCAGACACCCTGGTGCCTATTGTGACAATGAAGGTATAAGGCATCTGGACCAGAGCTCTGTGGTTTTTAACCCAACCAAGCCCCTGGAGCCAAAGGGAGGAATTTCACGCTTACTCAGGGGACCACCTACTTGTTGAATGAATGAGTTACCAAAATGGAACAAAGGTGCTGTGGGATGAAACTCAACTCCAGGGCATTCTCAGCACTGCTAAATCCCCTTGGAGCCCTCTCTATGGGGGTTGTGTTTCCCCCTCTCCACCCCAAATGATCGGCCTTGCACCTGGCACCATCTGTAGAAGCTACGGCTCCCCTGGGACACTGTCCATTTATGGCAGCGGGAAGAAGCAAATTCTTGCACTAGAACTTCATCTGTTTCATTATGTGGGTCTGCATCTCCTTCCTGCAATTCTAGTAGGTTCCCTGAATCCTGTACAGCAGCCTGGCGTGAGCTAGCAATCTCCTGTTTGCCTGGAGGTCTGATTTGGTCTCCAGGAAAGGCTTATGACTGGGTGTCAGCAATATGCAGAGGAGGAAACCTCCGTCTCCTGGAGGTGAAGGTGCTCTGACAAAGTAAATGACAGAGCCAGGGTTCTGCCAAATCTATTTTCTTTTTTCTCCAGAGCTTGTGCTGCCTCCATCTGGAGCCTCCAGGGCTTAGTGGTACCCTGCTAGATAAAACTAAACTTACTGGGATTAGTGTGTAACTGCCTTTGTTTTCATTCGAGCTCAAGTTCTGGGTCATTTTGCACCTGAACTGCAAACCATGTAGGCTAATCCCAGAGGAGAAATGTAGAGGGGGCTTTTTTTTTGAGTAACTGTATCTCTTGTGTGGAAAACATTGCAGTCCTTAAAATACACATGACAGATGTTCATTAAAGTATGTCAAATGAATAAATAAACAAAGTGGTTGAACACCCTTGGATCTGTGTTTGAATCCCAGCTCCAGCATTTCTTAATTATAATGCTCGGGCCCTTCTTTCCAAGCCTTAATTGTCTCATCTCTAAAATGGGTATAGTGTGAGTTTCTGTCTCATAACTGGGAGAAAAAAAGTACCTAGGCCTGGCACATAAGTGAGCCATCAATAAGTGGTGTTATTTTTATCATGGAGTTGTGAGAATTAAATGAAATAATGCACATAATATAGTTAGCACAGGGTCTGCCACAACTTTAAACTGCATTTAAAGCTGGCTGTTATCTTATTACCATTCCCATATAGACAGTGAAAGGTAGGATTCTGTGGGAATCATGTTGCATTCTTTGAAGGTGGATTTTTTTAATAGGCCCCAGCAGTGGCTCAAGGAGATGATGCCGTTGAGAAAATCTCCTGGGAAGGAAATAGTTAACATACCTGTCTGGTGGGAAGTAAAGGTAGCCAAACCCTTTCCCTTCCCCAGGGGTTAGGACTTAAGCCTGCAGTTGGGCCTGCTCACTCATCCACACCAGAGGATCTCATTCCGCTTGGGCCCTGGGGTTTCACAGGAACAATTGCCTTGAACAATAGCCAGAAAACAAGTTCCACCAGTCTGTGCTTTTGCAACTGAATACAGCTGTCTGGAGGGGACACAGGGCCCAGTAAATGGGCTCTGCCGTGATTCTGGAGCAAAACTGGAAAAGTGAGCAGGTAAGGCCTGGACGCAGGCCTCAATGGCTCTGCTGCGAGAGTTCAGTCACCAGGAAAGAGGCAGAAAGTGGGAAGGGGCTGGACAAGACTGTTTCTGAGGACCATTTGGAAGCAGACCCTGTCTTTGGGATCTGAGGGGCGATTAGGACGGGTTGCTTTGTGAAGACTCTTTTGAGAACCATAGTTCTTGTACTTCATCTCTGCTAATCTGCTGTGGTTTATTGGTGACCAGAGAAAGAATATGTATCTGCAATCTGATTGTTTTTACCACATCATTTAGCATGTCTTTCTCTTGAATAAACAACATTATCTCACTGGGAGTCCATTTGAAAAGTGTAATGACCTTGCAGATGCTTCGGTAACTCCTCAGAGTTGGAGTGTTTTTCTGAAAGTCAGGATTCCTTGTTCCTGGGTGTGTAAATCCTAGTGGAAAAATCTGTTTAATTATCCCTCTAACCTTGGGATCCTGCTTTGCCTTTTTTGCTTCATGGGAGATGAAGTTGTAAATATAAAATCCCATTAATTCAGGACCATTAGAAATTTCTGCTGCATTTGGATACTTCCCAGAAGAGGTCAATAATAAAAATTTGTCCAAATCAGAGGTGGTTTCTCAGAGGCTTGGGGAAGGCAGGTTTCCTTCCTTGGTTCTGTGGAATGCTTACTTCCCACAACAGTGAAGAAAACAGGGAGTGTGAGAAGCTGAAATAATTTATGATTCTTTCACCTGCGTTTTTCATAGCAGATAGCTTGTGCTGGGGCTGTTAAAATTGTGCTTTAAGCTCTCTGAGTAGCATTTGAATTCCTGACACAGTGATGTCAGCATCTCTTCTAAGACTCTGAAACTGGATCTCCTGGTTTTATGGGCCTTTTCATTTTTGAACAGATTTTCTGGTCACTTTTGGAAAGCCTTTTCACATCTGTATTTCTCCAGGAGAGAGTAAACAGACAGGTGAGGCCTTGAGAACCTTGGTTCTGGTAAAAATGCTGTGTCTTGCCAAGATGCGGTCTCCTCTTGATGCACTCAGTTGCCATCAGTAAGTACATAGAGGTTCTTTTGTGATGAGGCTGGTTAGCAGACAGATTTTGAAGTTGATCTGTGTGTACTCTTTTTGTGATGAGCTGGAAAGCTGCATGGAGATCATTAGACCCTGGTTTGAATCCCATCCTTCTGACAAGTTCTGGACCCTAAGCCTCCATTTCATCAGGTGGAAAATGCGAAATGGATGATGCCTGTAATGTGCCTAGTACAGTATCTGGTGTTTGGTAAGCACCGTCATGGGTGGCTGCAAATGTTAGGTAAGATTGTACCCCATTCCTTTGTGGATAAATAGGATGGTCCAAGCAGACTCTCTGTTGTGAATTGGGTTGTAATGCCTCTATATGAGGGCTTGCAAACTGAAATGGCAGGGCCAGTCAAGTAGCATATATGAGTGAAAAGGCTTTGATGGGGGTTGTGTCAAATGGAAAAGCACATCTCTGTCCAAAGAGGGCAGTAACCAGTCAGGGCTTGCTAACTGTCTCCTGTGTATAGATATTGGCACCTATTCTAAATATTTAAAAGACTCTGTATGGACTTAAAAAAATTTCTGAGGTGTGAAATCAGCAATGGAGAAGTCCAGAGACTATGAAGTGCAGTTACGTGTTGGCAGCTTCTACTCAATGAGAAGAGATGCTCTGAGTCCAGTGGGGACCATTGGTGTGCCCATAGGCCTCTGTACCAACTTTTCTCTGAGCTTAAACTCAAATGATGTCAGTTAGAAGGCAACCTTTGGGATGGCTACATCCTGCTCCCTTATTATTTGGGAGACTGAAGCCTAGGGAGGAAGTGACAGGTCTGAAGACTAACAGGAAGTAGTTCTGAGGAAGGCTGCGGCAGGGCCCTGGCTGTCCTGGCTCCATGCCATTGCCATTTCCATGCCTTGAAGGAGAGAGCAGCTCAGCAAAGAGCCTTGGTGGGCCTGGGCTTTGGCACACTGCAGACTGCCTTGTGCTGGCATGTCTGGTGGCTTGAGGAGATACTGAAGGCTGTAGAAATGTCTGGAACCAGTACAGTTCACACTTGGTCACCTTTGCTCATCTCCCTAGTTTACATTCTCGTTTGTGTCTGAGCTATGTATTCTTGTCTGTCGCATCCACTGGCTTTGCAGCCAGGGCTAAGGACAACCCTGAGTCATGAATGTATCCCCATGCTTTGTGTGGTACCTGGCACGTAGAGGGCACTGACTGGGTGAGAAAGGAATTCGAGCCTCCTGGCTCAGGATCCAAACGTGTTGAGTTCAGAAGTCTTGAAGAAACATAGCAAATGTTTGGTGGAATTCCTTCCATCCACCCATTGACTAAAAATAGGTGAAGGTCATTTTCAAACCTGATCACTTAGGACTCCCGTTGTGCCGGTATATGGCTGCACCAGCGGAGGATGTTTTGTTGAGTAGAGGAAAAGGGATGCGGCTGCGATCTGGCTTGGAAATGAAGTTTTTGTGTTGATGGTCCTGAGGAATTGATGGAAGCATCTTCTTGCTATTTCTGTAGATGTCTCAGCCAAAGAATTTATAGAACATAAACCTGATATGCTGTCTTGAAATTTAAAAAAGTGGGGGCAATAAAAAAGCTGTGTTCCATATCTCTTTGAGTTCCTTATGATAGAACTTGTGAGGCAGGAGGCCCTGGGGTTCTGCTTGTTGCCCAAATCTGTCAGGTACCATGTTGTTTGCACTAAGATTTCGGGAACACTTTCAGAGTAGCTTTGGAAGTCTTGCAACATAGAGCAAAGGGGAACTGGAGTTGGAAAAAACTGGTGAAGAGAGGAGGTGTTCTCTTGGTTCATTTTTTTCTTTTGGTCATTTCCATAAAAATCATACATTAACAAAATGAAATCTTTAATATTTTTCTCAATGTCTGAAGAGTGCTTTTTGCCTCCCAAAATGTCTTAGAATTAATTAGGTTTTACTATTCAACTTATTGAAGCTTTAATTATTAAACCTAGGTTGTCTTACACATCTTACCTATAAATCAGCTATTTTGTGTATATTAATATCATTTCCACTTGTTACTTGATTAGTATTTTATTAACTTAGACTTAACAAATTGAATTTAAACAAGTAGAACTGTTTACAAACTTGGATAATTAAGTTCCCTTAAATATTTTTGAGTGCATTCATAAACTTAACATGGCTAAGTTCCTCAAGCTCTTCAAAATATCTGACAGGGGAGACTTACCAGCCTAGTAAGCAAAATCTTTCTAACCACTTAAACAACTCTTGCAAATCAATAACTTAATTTATGACATTTGTAGCTTTAATTTATCATAAACAGTCTAAATCCTTTTACAGTCTGAATCTAATTCTTAAACCTTTCATTGTAAAAATTTCAAATGAGAAATCAGTACTCATCTGAAATGGAGATCACAAAAGTGTACTTTCAGATTCTCTAATATACCATCTATTCTTTTAAATGTTAGGAATATACAGGTTGTCACAGTGATCACAAAGCATTCAGTCATTAAACTAAAATATTAATATTTTGATTTACTTCATCATTTCCCTTCATCATTTTAAACCTTTCCCTTTCCAGTGGGCTCAGGACCACTGTATGTTTTTTCTCAAATTCAAGAGGAGGGAGGATGCAGGATGATCACATCATATTCCGGAATGGCTGTTCCAGAGCCATAGTGGATGCGCAGTAGTTCTTCCTGCTGTGTCCTCATGGCCCTCTGAACCTTGTAAGCTGGAATTTCATTTCACCACACAGTCAATACATATCTGCTGGATTTCTTTCAAGTTTCAGCTGTAATTGGTTTTTGTGACCTCTTTCAACATTTATTGCCTGACTTGGGTCAATGGACTTCCGTACCACACCCCACCTTGCACCTAACCTCCTTTGCCACTTGTTTGACTCAACTAATGTTCTTATTGCCTGAATGAGTTCTGCATGCTTTCCACATTTTTCCTGTCTGACTCTCAGCCACATGTCTGGAGTCATTTTACGAACAAATGGCAATTTTGTTCATTTAGGTTCCCATTAGTTAGCACGAGTATACCAGGTGACAAAAATCTAAGCAAACTAGTTCTGAGCAAAAGGTAGGAATCCATTCTCAGTTCGGTCTTGGAGGGGTGCCTCTGGCTTTAGGTCCGGCTGGTCCCCGAGCTTGCCATGCTGTTGCTGTTGACTCTGCTTCCCTCTGTGCCAGCTGCCCTCTCAGACAGATGAGGATGGCGGCCACGGGCAGCTCAGGCCTCATTCACTCTTCCTCCAGAGATGTGTTTCAGCCTCAGCACCTCCTGTGTGGTCATACAAGGTTGGGCAATGCTATTTTAGGCAATGTTAAAAAAGATCACAGTCATTAAAGTTCATGGATAACATGAATCCGAAGAGGGATCAAAGAGCCAGCATACCCCACATTCCCTTGGTGCAGCATTATTACCAAGCAGCTCATGAAACTAGTTTTCTTTCGAATATATCTTAGAATGATCTTGGTGGCTCAAGACCATTTAGATCTGAACTTGGGGGCAAGGACAAGTTGGAACCAAGTGTGTTTTTTTGTTTTTTTTGATTATTTATTTTTTTGGTGTCATTAATATACAGTTACATGAGCAACATTGTGGTTACTAGATTCCCCTCATTATCAAGTCCCCACCACGTACCCCATTACAGTCACTGTCCATCAGCGTAGTAAGATGCTATAGAATCACTACTTGTCTTCTCTGTGCTTTACTGCCTTCCCCATGCACCCCTTCACATTGTGTGTGCTAATCATAATGCCCCATTTTCCCCCTTTTCCCTCCCTTCCCACCCATCCTCTCCAATCCCTTTCCCTTTGGTAACTGTTAGTCCATTCTTGGGTTCTGTGAGTCTGCTGCTGTTTTGTTCCTTGAGTTTTTTATTTGTTCTTATACTCCAGCTGCCCTTTCAGAGGCCCACATCTGTCAGGTACCATGCTGTTTGCACAGAGGGAAGCAGAGTCAACAGCAACAGCATGGCAAGCTCAGGGGCCAGCCGGACCTAAAGCCAGAGGCACCCCTCCAAGACCAAACTAAGAATAGATTCCTACCTTTTGCTCAGAACTAGTTTGCTTAGATTTTTGTCACCTGGTATACTCGTGCTAACTAATGAGAACCTAAATGAACAAAATTGCCATTTGTTTGTAAAATGATGAATCAAATCATTTAACACTTGACTTTCTCTGCCTGGCTTATTTCATTGAACATAATACCCTCTAGCTCCATCCATGTTGCTGCAAATGTTAGGATTTGTTTTCTTTTCGTGGCTGAATAACATTCCATTCTGTATATGTACCACATCTTCTTTATCCATTCATCTCCTGATGGACACTTAGGTTGTTTCCATTTCTTGGCTATTGTACATAGTGCTGCAATAAACATCGGGGTGCCTATGTCTTTTTCAAACTGGGCTCCTGCATTCTTAGGGTGAATTCCTAGGGGTGGATTTCCTGGAACCAAATGTTTTTATATCTTGATAGACTTGCCAGTTTCCCAAAAGGTCTAGAAGGGGAGGAGCCTTGGCTAGGGCAGCTTTGGTTTCTGGCACACGGGCTGCTCTAGGGGACACCGAGGCTGCTCTTGTTCAGTGTGGGCTTCCCTCATTGTCCCTGCTCCTTTGTCCCCAGCCCTGGTTTCCCCTGCTCCCACTCTTCTGTAGGGTGGATCACTGGCCTCTCCCCTTCTGGGCCAGTTTGGTTTACAAGGACTTCCTGTGAACTCAGGCTGGCTCCACAATGCTCTGGGCACCACCGTGAGAAGAATCATATGCAGTAAGTGCCACATGCCCCTCTGGAAAGATGCCTTGGTGTTAAAAGGCCATAGGGAAAGAGTAGATATCATTTCAAAGCAAAAAATGTGGGGTTTGGAGTCATGGCATCTGTTCCTAACTTCCCTCCTTCCTCTCCGCCAGCCACACTCCTCTCCCATCAGTCCCCTTTCTTCTTCACCAGATTATATGAAATTTTAGATTTATTAAATTCCTACCTCCAGGGAGCAGATGCAATTAAAGTCACACAGGATTTTCTTTTAATCATGAGAGCAGATTTAAGTCCTTTTCCATCTGTTAGGGGTGCTTTCCCAGCAAAGCCTTATATGGTCATCCCTGTGTCAACCCATAAGGAAACTGAGGCATGGAAATTGTGGCTTGTCAAAGAATGAAACGGGACGTGGAGCCCAGGCATTGGATGAGCACATCCTGTGTGCCTGGAGATGGAGGGGACGTGGCCCACGACGTGAGGCTGACGTTGCTGCAGTGTTACTCTGCAAGTGGGCGGCTGGGGAGAGGTAGGTTTTGGTGTCAGTTAGCTTTTCACTCTCAGCTCGGCCATGCATTTGCAGAGTGTCCTTGGATGACAGTTCTCCCAGACTCAGTTTCCTCATGAAAAAAGGGTAATAGCCGCCTGTGAGTGAATAGGAGAGTTGGTGAAAATATGTGCAAACATTGCACATTTAGTGTGTGGCAGGTGCTCAGAGAATGGCCATTATTGTGAAAGGCAGCATGGTGTAGGCTAGAGGGAGCACATGTTCTGAAATTAGACAGGTCTGCATTTTAAACCCTATTCCGACCTTGAATGGCACTGGTCATGATACTTGTTCTTTCAGCCTTGATTTCTCCATCTGTAAAATGGGGGCATAATAGGTAACTTGCAGGTGTGAAGATGAAGGTTTGAGAAATGTATATAATGTGCTTAAAGTATTTGGCACGATGCTTGACACACGGTGCACTTAGTCACTGTCACTTAGCAGGTCCCTGCATCTGTTTGGGAGGTAAGACTGCCCTTCACAGAGGGAGTAACTAGAAAACTGGTAAGAGCCTGTGGAAGTGAATCCCAGCCTGTGGGACTGTGGGAATTTAGAGTAAGGGTGTTTAGGTTGGGCTGGAGTGTTTGGAGAAGGCCCTGCAGGGAGGGGTTGGAACCACGTGGAGGCGGGGCCAAAGCAGTAGAATCCTGCGAGTGACGTTGTCTAAGACCCTGGAAACATGGGACCTTCTGGACCCTTGTGACTCATCCACAATAAACCACTTCTGAACCCTCACACCTCCTGCCTTTCTTCTCCATGCTTGGGAACCACCATTGCACATTTCCTCTGCATTTATGTGGCACTTTTGGAAGCCAAATTGAAGTGCTGCAGGGAAAGGTGATGAAAACAGGTTTTCACTAAACTTCTGTCTTCCTGCCTGATCGGCAGAGATCAGGCAGGCATCTTACAACCTGGTGGAATGAACTAGAACTTCTTTTGGATTACTCGGAGTGGGTGGGTGCTCTAAGTCTCAGCCACCCGGCATTTTGGAATGCCATTTTGCATCAGGCCATCAGGCTGCCATTTTTCAGGTCTTAGTGGGGAAGGCTGAGTGATAGTGTCATTAGTCAGCGCTTTATTTTCAGACTGCCCCAGGTGTAGATACTGGCCCTGCTGCTCCTACTGTGTGACTTTGAACCTGGTGCTTGTCCTCCAAACCTGGGCTTTGTCCTGAGGAAGAGGGCCTTGTCATGTTCTGGGGTGCACTGAACAATGACAGGATGGGAAGTCATCTGGTGTCACAGTACAGAGGGTGGCTCTGGAGTCTGGAGTCAGAATGACTGATCCAGGTCCTCAGCCATCTTTTACTAGCTGTCTAGTTTAGTGCAAGGGATCTTATCTTTCTAAGCCTCCGTTTCTCCACCTATACAATCAGCAATATCTTTTTTCATGAGATCAATTAGAACAGTGTTATGTTTATACTGAAAGCTCACCTTATAGCCTGCTAGACTTCTCACTCTGAGTTTAAATCAGCAAGGGTTTATTGAGCATGTACTATATATACCTGCCACCCTGCATCCAGACAAATGGGAAAATGCAACAGCTTAATGGGCAGTGGGGGAGGCACCATAGATGGAAGGACATGGGAAGGCCTTTCAAGGAAGCAATACTTCAGATGAGGAGGAAGCAGGAACAAGTGTCCAGTAAGAGGAACAACAAATGCAAAGCCTGCTGGCTTAGAAGGAACGGAAGTTCATGTGAGCAGAGCCAGTGAGCCGTGGAGAGGTGGGCAGGAGCTAGGACTGGAGAGGGAGGCTGAATAGAGGGTCAGAGTAAGGAGTTTGGGCTTTTAGATACCACTGGATGGTATTAAGCATAAGTAATAGGACCTTATTTATTTCAGAAAGATCCTTATGGAGAAAATGATCATTAGGGAGCAGAAGTGGAGCTCAGGGCCCAGCTGTCCTGTTTGCTGTAACCTAGGTAGATCTGTACAAGCTTGAACTGCGGGATGGCAGGAGAGGTAGAAAGCTGGGCATACTGGGGTAGTGGCAGGGCCAGGTGATGGATGAACTGTCTTGGGGTGGTGGGGAGTGGGAGATGGTAAGGAGGAAAAGAAGAATCCTCGTTTGGGGATTTACTGGAGCAGTGGGAGATGGTCTCCATGGATTTGAAGGGTGGTAAATGAAGAACTCTGTTTGAGATGTGTCTTGGGGTATTATGAGAATTAAGACTCCTAATAGAGTTTACAGTTTCTGCTCACTTTTGCATCTTTCCTTCCCTTGGCATTTCCTTCCAGGAGTGGAGTCCAGATAATTCGTCCAGCAGCACTTCTTCCTCCTCTGACCTCCAGGGAGGTGCCACACTGGGCTCTTTCAGCTCTAGTCTCCAAACGTGCTTGTGCTCCTCTGCTGGCTAGGCCTAAGGAGGAGCCATTGGCTTTTATAAAGTTCCAGATGAAGTTAAGGATGGGTTGGGAAGCGGGTAGTGTCTTTAGCCACATCTGTTCAGGGAAGCACCCACCATTTGGAGGAAGGTGTGCATCAGCCACTTCACCCAGCTGCTTGTCCAGAGCAGCAAGGATGGATGGTACTCTTGAAGATGAGTGACGTTGGAGGCAGAAGAGCTTTATGACGCAGGCAGTCCTCCAGGCGGTGTGACTGACCATGTGGTTAGCCTGAGCCAGGGCAGCGTGAGGCTGTGGTGCTCAGCATGTGTTTGTTTTGGCAGCTGGGATGACAGCAGCTCCGTCAGCAGCGGGATCAGTGACACCATAGACAACCTCAGCACTGATGATATCAATACCAGCTCCTCCATCAGCTCCTATGCCAACACTCCTGCCTCCTCTCGCAAAAACCTGGATGTGCAGGTAAGGAACAGGGTCCCCCTGCCCACCAGCCTCCTCCAGAGGCCCCTCCCAGGAGGGAGCCTTGGGGTGTGGGCCACGGGGGCCATCTGGGGTTAGCAGAATCCCCATGTCCATGGGCAAGGCTGCTTGCTGCCTGCAGGGAAAAGGGGTAAGCAGCAGGGTGCTGGAAATGGGGATGGGCAGGCCTCGCCACTCTCCCTGTGCTGACTTAGTGAAATCATGTTTCCTTCCCAGACTTCAGTTCCACAATCTGTTTTTTTATTTCCTTAAAAAAAAAAGTATGTTAGACTTAGTTGGCTATTCTTAGTCTGGAGCGTGTGTCTCATTTTAGCCGCAGTGAGTCACTGCTATCCATGGGCTCATGCCTGATCCCTGCAGAGTGACGGGGTGGGAGCAAAGATTGAGAACTCTGGACCAGAAGGCAGTATATCCTGACCATAGGCTGGGAACTGTTGAACTGTAGGTCACATCCTGCTGTTATATTTCCTTTGGCCCATGGCATTATCCTTTTTTTTAAACCAGATTCCTTGTCAAAAATTTTTAATTGCATTATTTTACGTGAAAATGAGCGTCTGGTTTCTCTTTAAAAATCAGAAGATATTGCCTCCTTAAGCCTACATTCTCCATATGGCAATGATCACCATATATCTAGCTGTTCCCCCTTCGGAAAGGGCACGGGTCTCAGTGTGCCACGGCAGCCCCCGCCAGGGCGCCGTTCACATACCTGCCTGACCTCAAAGCACCTGAGTTTCCAACCCCTACCTGGAACTCCCAGATATTATGTTTCGGATATAGTACTACCTTAAATTTGCTTCCAAAGATGTTTCCTGTGGCCACGTTTACTTGCCCTCACAGCATTCCTTAGTGGTCAGAGGGGCTGATTCCAGTAAGTCCATTTTACTCGTGGAAAAGTGAGGAGCCATCCTCATGACTAGTCCCCAAGTTGGTGCTGACCCCACAAAGACTAGTCAGCTGTAGTGGCACTGGCTTGTGTGGACCGGAATCTGTTTCATTACGGGGCCTTCCCACCAGAAGGGGTCGCTGCCTCCGGTGAACCCCTGTGAAGGTCTGACTGGCACAGACTGTCTCCCAGAAGGGCTTTGGGGAGGGCAGAACTGACTGCTTCCCTTCTTGCCTCCCACATCCTTTTCCTTTCTCAGGCTTCTCTCACTCTGTACAGGTATGAGCTGCTATGGAAGCTTCTTTGCTTTCAAAGATATCTTTTCTTCAAGGATGGGGTTAAATGAAGGATGTCTCCAAGTGGGGGAGTAATTCTGGCCCACAGAAATGTATACACTAGCTCCCTGATGGAACATGTTAGGTGTTGCCTCTGGGATTATCTGTGACTTCTTACATTTTCACTTTAGCCAGAATGTCTAATTATTGTTGGAGAGTGAGGGTGTATAATGTGAGTTGTTAAAAAAACAACAACAACAACAAACTATCCAAATAAAATGGGCAGAAAGATTTTGGAGGTGCTGGTAATGTTCTATATCTTGATCGAAGTGGCATTTACATAAATGTATTAATTTTATAGAATTTATTCAAACTTAATCTTATATACTTAAAATTGTATATTTAGTATATGTTATACCTCCATTAAAAAGTTGGTTTAAAAACCCCTAAGCCACACTGCCCAAGAGGGATCACTGTTTAATCAATGACTAGACACAAGTTAGAAGCATCCAGCCAGCCAGTGTCCCTACCTCCTACCACCAGCCAAATATCACAACATCAACCAGTTTTCCTTTCCTGTGGACACCTTTTTTTTCTTAGACTCTTTCTGATTTCCAGGTAACAATGACAACCAAGCTTCTAGATGTCCTCATATACTGAGGTGGGAAACCACCAAGGGAGAAAGAGAGCCAGAGAGACACATTAGTAAATCAGTAGGTTTCCCTGTTCTTTACCAGCAAGGTAGGAAGAGGCTTGCTCCTAAGATGTCCTTTGAGCCAGCAAAACACTGTTTTGGAACAATCTCTTTGTCTTTGTTCTTCTCCACAAAGCTGAAGTTGGAATTTATTTTCCACATTAATACAGAGTAAGTATTTGTAATCTGGGATTTACAAATGATTTCCTATCTGATATACTTGGATTTGGTTCATGCCAGGGCACCCTCCTCTTTGGCGGGCTCTTCACTTTCATCTAGCAAATCAGAAAAGATTCAAGAATACTACACAAGCATGTCTTTTGATCAGGATCAGAACGTTCATTTCAAGGACTGAAAAGGGTTTAATATTTACTGGGTTGTTTTTTTGCTATAAAGTTACCTGAGTTGAGAACATTTCAATAAAAATCAAGGCAAGTAGGTCTTGGAATAAAATAAGTGCAGACTTGTACCAATAGTTCCTAAGATTCCTAATAAGATGGTTTCTTTGGCATCCCTTTGTTCCTGTCAGGGAGTTATCTCCAATATTTGAATCAGCGTAAATCACAGCCTCCTCCTCTCCTCCCCTCTACCAGTCTGAGGAATGCTAAGGGCCATTACTCCTCTCTGAGCAGCACCAGGCAGTGGGAAGATGTGTGCTGCCAGCCTTCCCCAGCGCTCGTTCAACTTTCCGCCATATACTGGTTTCCCCTGGATGAATGGGTGTAGCACGTCCTAGGGAAGGCATGGAGAGACAGGAAGAAGCTGCTCAGCCTGTCTACTGGGAAAGCAGGTGGAGGACAGTTTGCCTACCTAGGGTTTTATATTTGCAAAGGATCTGAGTCTCAGCTGAAAAGAAATACATCTAAGGAACAGGGAAGTTACTGTCTGGCAGCCCAAGAAGCAGCCTCATGTGTCTGAGTGAAAGAGGATGTGGCGGATAACAGAGGAGCGATCCTTGGGAGATGGAAGTCCCCTTTGTCTGCGAGTGACTGTTTTCCTCAAGAATGTTGAGGAATGGCATGGCACACGTGCCCAGATATCCAGCATCGGTCTTTGCTCACTTCTCCTCAGCGGGCCTGGTAGAGTATCCCTTACTGGAGGTCTGACAGCCTCTTGGTGGACCTTCTCCAGGAGGGCTCGTGAGTCCGCTGGGCAACCAAACCAGGTTGCATTGTCAGAGAGAAGGTGAGGACTTTGAAGTCAGGATTGAGCTCCTAGCTCTGGACATCCTTAGATAAACTAACTGACCTCTCCAAGCCTCTGCCTTCTGGTCCATAAAATACTGACATTAAACTTATCTTGAAGGGTGAGTGTGAAACACGTAGATAGTTTATCTGAACATGCTTTTTCGGTGCCTAATTCCTAGTAGTTTCTTTTCCTTCTTTCCTTGCTTTAAATTACCTGTCCCTCTGCCTCCCTCCTCCATTCATGTCAGTAACCCAAAGTTGACTGTGTTCTTAATTTATTTTGTTTGACATTTTGAAGCACTTTATTTTTAGGACAGTGTGTAGGTGACAGAGAACTTTAACAAACATCTCTCCTCCTTATATTCATCTGTCCATTGGTGTCCCTGGTCGTTCAATTGTCATTCAGTTATTTCCTCTCAGTCTGTGGAAGGTTCCATTCCAGGTGCCAAGGTACAAGGGAGTGCACTTCCAAGATTCCTCCCATCTTCATTGCCTATGAAATGTTCAATAAAATACACAGGGGAAAAAGGTAATTCCACATGGGTTTATTTTTTGCTACTCAGGGAAGTAAAATTCTGAATTCTGTGGCAAGGATTCCTATCCTGTGTGACCTTGAGTGCACCTGGAGTTCTCTGGATGATGGTCTGGATGTAGGGGTAGGGTTTGGGTGTTGGGGGGAGGGGTGCCCCATCTTCCCACCTACTTGGCTGCTATTTGTAACTTTAGGTAGGTTGCTTTTTCTCTTCACATTGTATATTCCTAGTCTGTAAAATATGGATAATACTACAAGCTCAGAGTATTAGATGAGCTAATAATGTATGCACAGGGACACAGCACCTGGCAAGACAAGTGGCAGGTGATCATGCTAATGCTGATCAGTATTTCTGCTATGACAGGGGCTTGGATTTCAGCCAGTCCAACATCTTGATCTGCAGGGCATATGGGTATGAATGACAAGAGCAGTGTCCCTGGCTTTGAGAGTCCTGTGGCCCAACAGCAGGAAAGACAAGTACCTTTTTCATCCTAAAGCAAGGCAAAAATGGGATAAATACTAAAGGACAACAAAGTGCTAGGGATTTTCAGAGGCAGGAAAGTTGGTGACAGAAGAACCACTGGTTGAGTCCATCCACAGTTAGCTCACTGAGATATCAACTCCTTATGAACCTATTATCATCCCCACTTTATACACAGGTAACCATCTCAGAGAAGGTGAGCCACTTCCTCCAGGGTCACACACAGCCAAGGAGGGACAGTCCCCAGTATTCGAACTCAAGTCAAACTCCAAGCCCCTGCTCTTCCTCCACCTCACTCCACAGGACCCACCGTGGTTCCACCCTCTCCCTCTCAAAAGCCTGCCCTCCCCTTTTTTTCCCTGAGGAAACTGGGCCCTCAGTGGTGAACTCATCTTCCAGGCCCTCTCCCTTTTACATATGGCTACTTTCCCACATTGCCTGTTGGAAAAAGTGGACTTCCAGGGAAGGGCAATAGGAAAATCCTTCCCAAATTAGGTGCCATTTGAGATGGGAGCTGAGCATGGCATCCAGAGCACAGGGAAGGATTTGGCTCTTGGCATATCCCCAGGGGGCTGCCCTCAGCCCTTCTGGTGTAAGCCCTGGGGCAGATTAGGAGTTTTTCCTCTTTTGACCCCTGGTGGTGCCACCACATGACCTGGCACATAGCGCAGGAAGTCACTGTGGAAATGTGGACTTGATGCCAACAGCGTGTCCTGGCCCAGAGGCCATCTATGCAGAGGAAAACTGAGAAGACTAGTGCCCTGGACCAGGTTGTGGGGGCTGTGAGGGTTGGGTGATCTTTCTGGAGTGAAAATTCAAGCCACAGTCTGGGCCAGGGCCAAGGGGACACTATGCCACTGGTTAAATCAGAATTCTGGAGGTCCCACCCAGAGGCTTGCCTGGAGCTGCTCCAGTACTGAGTAGGGGAGCAGCCAGCCAGCCAGTACGGAAAGGTATTGTGTTAGGTGGTGCTGGGCATACAGAAATGGCTCACATGTGAGAAGGCAGCGTGGCAAAGTGGTTAGGATATTGGCTTTGCACTTAGACTCTCTGGAGTCTACATATCTCCACTTCCTCACCGTGTGATCTAGGGCAACTTTCTTTTCCACTGTGTGCCTGTTTTCTCATATAAATTTGAGAATATGAGCTGTAACTTCCTCGTAGGTTTTGGTGAGGAATAAATTAAATGATACATGTAAAAGCACTTTAGCCCAGTGCCTGGCACATTGTAAGTGCTTAGTAAAATTTGATTGGCACTGCTGTTACTGTTACCACTACAATTTGATTAGGAAAAATAAGTTAAATGAACATTAAAAGAATAATGAGTGTAGCAACCCAGAGGATGTGGTATGTGGTAAGTTTCAGCACCTCTTAGAGGGTATTAGGATGTATCAGAATATGCTTGAACATAAGCACTAAGAGGTTAATGATTTGTACTTGTTCTTACTCATTGTAGTGCTCCCAGTACCCATAAGCTTGCCCGGCACATAGTGGTACCCAGTAACTATTTGTTGATTGAAGGTTTCCAAAGCCAAGCTCTTTCCTCTGTCTGGCATGCTCTAAACTCTTAGTGAATTGTTTCTCATTCTTTTGGACACTTCTTCAAAAAGACCTTAGCTGACCACTGTCTCCCACCCCATCATCATTATCTAAATTATGCCAATGCCTGTATTTCTCTCTTAGACTCCTTGTCCTTTTTTCTTATAACATTCTTCATAATTCACAATTGCTCATTTATTTGTATTTATCCAATCTTTGTCTCTTTCACTGGGTCATAAACTCCAGGAGGGATGAGAACCAGTCTTGCCCAGAGATCCTCAGCGCCTCCATGGTGCCTGGCAGATAGTGGGCATTGAGGAAATTCTGGTTGAATGAGTGTACTGGAAGCGTGTAGTGGGAACACAGGCTGAGGAAGCCGGGGCAGGGCATGGGTAACGTTAATCTCAGCTCCTCTGTAAAACTGGGGTGAAGGCAATACTACCCAGCTACTTACCCTCCTTGACCAGTGGTCAGGATCAGATGAGATCCCTTTGTTCCAGTGTGCTGTAGCTTCCAAAGCCTGTGTTCCTTTGTTCACTCATTTCCTCACCATGCCCTGATGGAGCTCCTGCTCTGGGCTCCGGTGTTGGGACCACCTCTGCATCCCTTTCCACAGCTGAATGATGAGCTTCCCATAGCTGGGATGGGTGTTCTTGTCCTCCTTTCTCGGCTGCCTCTTATCTTGCAGGAGCTCAGTATGTGTCTGAGGAATGACCTCACCAGTGAAAGCACCCTAGGGTGGCAAATGCATGAGTGGGATTAATAAAAGGTGAGGAGCTGAGGGAGAGAGAGAGGCCGAGGTTATGGTAGGGAGGAGCTTGAACTCGGGCTGGTTGTCTGTATTTAGCTTTGTTCATTCAACCAGGGTATTCCGTGAAGGAAGTCGTTTGTACTGTGCTTGGGTGACAGGCATTAGGCCAGATTCTTGCCAGGTGATCATTTTGATTTCCTACTCTTGGTAGGCCACTCTTGGTAGTTAAATATGGCAAATATGGAACTTGTATCTTGTGTAGCCACTTTAAAGTGTTGCTGGCCGCCCGTACTCATCCTGTGCCCGGCTTCTCCCTGCTGCAGCTCCTCTGATTGACCCCAGCCCTGGGGGAGGCCCCCCAAGCATTCTGTTAGCTTTATGCTTTTCAACTGTAGAGAATCATTAACATCACACTTCTGTCCCTTCCTGGGTTCCAGGGCCAGCAGGTCAGGGCTCTTCTAAAGAAAGCTGGCTAATTATATCCCTTGTCTGCACAAAATCCCACAAGAGGAGCAAAGCAGTGGCACATAAATGGAGCTGGGAGGGAGCAGCACCCACTGGCTTGGAACCCTGGGGGGACGTGGCTTTTGAAGATTGTTTTTTCTCAGCCCTTCTCTCTCCCAGATTTGAGGGGAGCTAGCAGCCTTGCTCACTTGGTGTGAGACTGGGGCGCTGTGCTGGATCCAGAGAGCTCACTGCCAGTGTAGTGATAGGGAAGCGGCAGAACAAAGGGATCAGGCAGGAGGCTGCATGTTGGAGAGAGATCGGGCTGCCTGGGTTGGAGGAGGCTTGTCGCCAAGTGAGAGGTGGTGGCTGCCTTCTCACTGCGGCTGCTCACGGTCTTCCTCCACCGGGCTCTTTCCCTCTTTTTCTCCTTTCTACTTTCCTCCTTCACTCCTTTCTAGCACAGAGCTATCTTCTTTACTTGCCTGGAACCAAACAGGCTTTCTAACAAGATACCCAAAGACCCAACCATTTTAAAGTAATTATTATTTTCTGTGAACTTATGCATTTATTTATTGGCATTTTTTTTGCTCTGGGGTGACGGGCTCCCCAGCCTGGGGTTTGGGAAGAACTAATTCAGAGCATTTCGTCCACAGACCGATGCTGAGAAGCACTCGCAGGTGGAGAGAAACTCCCTGTGGTCAGGCGACGATGTCAAGAAGTCAGACGGAGGGTCAGACAGCGGCATAAGGATGGAGCCGGGCTCTAAGTGGAGGCGGAATCCCTCGGATGTGTCTGACGAGTCTGACAAAAGCACATCGGGCAAGAAGAACCCCGTCATCTCCCAGACAGGCTCGTGGCGGCGAGGCATGACAGCTCAGGTGGGCATCACCATGCCAAGGACGAAGGCGGCTGCCCCAGCGAGCACGCTCAAGACCGCAGGAACTGGTGAGTGCAAGGCAAGCACCATCTCACACCTGCGCTTGTCGGTTTGAAAACCAAAACCACAGTCACGCTGACGAGGACTTGACCTTGCCTTAAAGTCCCCATAAAAGCTCAGGTATTTTTTCTTAGGGTTTAACTCTGCTAATAACCAGCTTTCAGAAAGGTTCACATCCCTCCCTTTTTCCAAGTGGAAAGATGAAAGCGTGCAAGACTTTCAAAACTTTGAAGGGGTTTAGCTGCTAAGGTGTATGCACTGGGTTAAGCATGGGCTGGTTAACAGCTAACACACCCAGTGCAGGCCTTTCAAGGACATGTGTTTACGAGCTATCAGTGTTTGAGTTGATGTTGTCTGTGATTTAGGGATGTATGTAAGCAAGGACAATGTTTTTGCAGGAAGGCAGAGGTACTCCCCCAAAAAATCTTAGGGACAGCTTTTTAATGGCCAAGAGAGAGAAAGGTCAGTAAAAGACAGGATCTCTTTCCCCCAAATATACCAGTTATTGGCTGGCTTTGCTTTGCTCTGGGTAAATTTATACTGCTTTGCAAATGAGCAAAATCACTGTCGTCTCCTAACAGGCTCATGGTTACAGTAGTAGACTAGATTATCTTTATAAAAAGCTCTTTCCTCTGCCTCCCAAGGGTACTTCTCTTCCCAAGGAAAAAGTGAACCAGTTCTTTGGAGGAGGGGGAAATTTTAAACACATTGAGCTGCATTAGCTGGCTTCTCAGTTTGCAGCTAACCTTGCTGATTTCTCTCTCAGGAAAAACAGACGATGCAAAAGTGTCTGAGAAAGGGAGGCTCTCTCCCAAAGCCTCCCAGGTGAAGCGCTCCCCATCAGATGCAGGCCGCAGCAGTGGTGATGAATCTAAAAAGGCTCTCCCCAGCAGCTCCAGGATGCCCACTGCCAATGCCAACAGCTTTGGGTTCAAGAAACAGAGTGGCTCGACCGCTGGTCTGGCCATGATCACTGCCAGTGGGGCTGCTGTCACCAGCAGGTCAGCCACATTGGGCAAAATCCCAAAGTCTTCTGCACTTGTGGGTCGGTCTACTGGCCGGAAGACGAGCATGGATGGGACTCAGAATCAGGATGATGGGTATCTGTCTCTCAGCTCGCGGACAAACCTGCAGTACCGGAGTTTGCCAAGGCCCAGCAAGTCCACCAGCCGGAACGGGGCTGGGAACAGGTCTAGTACCAGCAGCATAGACTCCAACATCAGTAGCAAGTCGGCAGGCCTGCCAGTGCCTAAGCTGAGGGAGCCGTCCAAAACCATCCTGGGCAGCTCTCTGCCGGGTCTGGTCAACCAGACAGATAAGGAGAAAGGCATCTCATCGGACAATGAGAGCGTGGCTTCCTGTAACTCAGTGAAAGTGAACCCGGCAGCCCAGCCTGCATCCAGTGTGGCTCAGGCCACTCTCCAGCCAGGGGCCAAGTACCCTGATGTGGCTTCTCCCACACTCCGCAGGTAAGCGGGTAAATGGCACCGAGCAGAAATGGGATACATGGAATGTTGTCCTAGATTAATAATTTCCTATTATTTAGTTAAAACAGTTTTTCTCCATTTCAGCCCTCCAGTAAAGCACTATGGTCAGACCCAGCCAGCAGTTTGCAGTCAACTAATTATTTTCCCGTGTTAGGATGAAAAATATAATAGGCCTCTGGAATCAATCATCCTGGGTTCGAATCCTGGGTCCACTTTGATGAGCCACTGTGTAATCTTTCTTAGCAATTCTGCCTCAGTTTACTCCTCTGTAAAGCAGGGATACCTACCTCAAGAGTTCTTGTGAAGATCAATCTATGTAGTTATGTCTGGCCCATAATAAGTAATCAATGAAAGTTAGCTACCATCCAAGATGAGATTTTCATACACCCTTAATCTGGGCAGGGTCTCTCAGGGGAAGGAGTTTTTTTATTTTGTTTTCTTGTGTTGCTAACTTTGTGGTTGATATTCATTATGCCAGTGATCCTGGCCGATCCTCTTCTCAGATAGCCCATTATCCCTCACATACTTTTTTATACTGCATGCATAATTCCAAATTAGTCTCTGAAGTTTTAGCTTCCTTTAAAAGAAAACAAAAACTCTCAAAGCAGAAGTGTTTCTGAAAGAGAGAAATTTATTTCCTATTCCCTTAAAAAGGCATTTTCTGACATTTCCACAGTAGATGGAAATTTTTACATGAAAATATTATTACCCATTGTTTTTTTTTTTTAAATAGCTTCTTTTAAATTTACCCAACTTCTGCCTGTTCATATTATCTTACAATATCCACTGGACCATCTTTAAACTGCAGCTGCCTAGGGCAGAGCTCATTCTAGCTTCCCAGGAAATTTTCTTGTCGTAGAAAAAAATAAGTCCCAAGGATGGAAAATTAAGCCATGAAAACAATAAATGTGTGGTGTGTACATATTTGGGGATGAATAGGAATGTTTGAAAAGACTTCAGAAGAAGCATTCCAGATGAAAGGTGTAATGAGGCAGTTCCCTGTTCTTTGTCTAGACTTGATTATTAGAATTTCGGTAATGATTTTTTTTTTCAGGGGAAGGTCCTTTTGGGCTGCTCTTTGTTGTTTTAACAGATTGCCTTGTAAATGAAAGTTTTCTCTGCTTCTTGCCTCAAGTATTACATGTAATATTCATTCTTCAGTATTATAGATTTCCTTTAGTAACTACAAAGGCATTTTACTAGACCCTTAGGCTAGTGTAAGAGAATACTTGAAAATGCATGCAGATTCTTAGATTCTTTGGTGAACAACTTTCAGCCATTTCCTGGTAATTACATTTTTCCTAAATTATTAAGGTGTTCTCAATATTTTCATCAGGCATTAGTACAGAGAAGAGAAATCTTAGGTGAAGTGTGATAGCTCTCTTTAAATGATCTGAAGGACTAACAGACGAAAGATTGGGCTTTCCTGTGTAGTTACACATAGTAGTAGTCGTGAGTAAAAGTGAAGATGATGGATCGGATGTTGGTTTTCTAACAATTGGAATTGCTTAGCAATGGAACAAGTTTGAAGTAGTGAAGTCCCTGTTACTGGAAGCATGTAAGCATTCTAAAGCCAAGATTCTACAGTAGAATATTTCATTCGCTGATTATCAGACAAAAAGCATCTCTCATCTGTCACCAGATATTGTGGTGAGTATTGATTGTATGTTCTTATAATAACTGAAATTTGTAAGGATTGTTTGGAGAGGACAGAGATCAAACTCACCCCACAAGCAGCTGGGTGGAAAGACAAGTTGCCTGTCATAATATGTGGTAGTGTCATCACTTTTCAGGGACAGCTGTCCCACAGGGGTTGTGGTGAATGGAACTGCTTGTATTACTAGAGCATGTACCACCCCCTAACCTGACGACAGTTCTGCCATTCTACCAGAGAGCCCTCTGCCCATGGAAGCAGGGAGCGTTTGTGCTATTTACTCCCTGTATTCTGACAGCACCTTTTTGGACATGGAATGGCATTTGTGTGTATCTGTCACAGAGACACAGTTCCTACCATGTGTCTGGTCTAACATCTTGTGAGCTCAGCAAGACTCCTGTCTGTCT
Source organism: Manis pentadactyla (assembly GCF_030020395.1). Classification (NCBI taxonomy): domain Eukaryota; kingdom Metazoa; phylum Chordata; class Mammalia; order Pholidota; family Manidae; genus Manis; species Manis pentadactyla. Next base: position 59,306,338 of record NC_080027.1, read on the forward strand.
CATTCGGTAATACTAGCTGTCTGACTCTATGGGACACATCTTTCAGGTTGGGCTTTCACTTGAGGATAAATCTGTGAAGATACTCTTCCCAGACCCCAAATATATCTAGACTCATGTTCTTGATTCTACATGTTGTGCTTAGAGATCAAAGCTACTAAATCCCTTGGAGTTAAACTGTCATAAACTGAGTGCCTGCTTTGTGCCTGGGGTCATGGACACACAGATGATTAAGACAGCTCTTTTCCCTCTAGATGTTCCTGGGCTGGGGCAGCTTCCTAGTTACTCTCTTTATGATAAGAAAGCAAAACAAGGTCTTCGACGAGTGTGAATAGGCCCACAGGAAATTTTCTCCATCACCCTTTGGCTCAGAGCGAGCTGGGATCTCAGCTGCTGGCCTTCCCAGTGGAGTCCCTGTAGCCGGTTCAGTGGGAAGGGCTGTGTTCCCATATCTCACCTCTCCCGTACCTGCGCCCCACCCTACTTGAACAGCTCAGCGCCCCTTGGCACTGGGTGTTCAACCCACACGACCCTTTGTCTCTTCACAGACTCTTTGGTGGGAAGCCTACCAAGCAAGTACCCATGGCCACAGCTGAAAACATGAAAAATTCGGTGGTCATCTCCAACCCTCATGCCGCCTTGACCCCGCAAGGCAACTTGGAATCCCCCTCGGGCAGCGGCATCCTGAGCAGTGGGAGCAGCAGTCCTCTCTACAGTAAGAATGTGGATCTCAACCAGTCTCCTCTAGCTTCCAGCCCCAGCTCAGCCCACTCAGGCCCCTCCAACAGCCTCACCTGGGGCACCAATGCCAGCAGCTCTTCGGCAGTCAGCAAGGACGGCCTGGGCTTCCAGTCCGTCAGCAGCCTCCACACCAGCTGTGAGTCCATCGACATCTCCCTCAGCAGCACGGGAGCACTGAGTCACAATTCCTCCACCGGCCTCATCACCTCCTCTAAGGACGAATCCCTGACTCCCTTTGTCAGAACCAACAGCGTGAAGACCACACTGTCCGAAAGGTTGGTGCTGTGCATTTGGCTGCTGGGGTCCCTCAGAAAGACACCCTTCCAGAGGTCAAAAGAATATGTCAGGAATCCCAAATGTTAAAGTCACCTTTGCCTGGGAGATTTCGCTCTTTCTCATACCTGTTGTCTTTCCATGGGGAAGCCAGTCTGGGAGGGAATTAAGCTCAGCTCTGCTTCCTGTTATCTTTTCCATCATGGTTACTCTCAGTGCTTGGAGCTGCTGAGAGTCTCTTCGGGGCAGATGTAATGCTTCCATTTGAAACGGCATTCCATTTTTGGAGTCCTTCCATCTTCCTGTTTGTTCATCAACTGCTTTCTTCCCCTCCCCTTGGAACCGTGCATGCAGAGGAGGTGATGGGCTGCAGCCCTGGAGGGTGTGGTAGGGTGCTCATTAGGCAGCTGGGTGGATTCAGTGCCCATCACAGCAAACACTACTGAAGGGCTACCAGCCAGAGAGAAGGAAATAGGAAATCAGAGGTGCTAGTGGCATATGTCCAGTTTCTCCACATAGGGAAGAAAGTCAGGCTTAGTGCTAGGAATAAGAAAAATGTTCTAATTGTTGTGTGTAACAACCCCTCCCCTTTCTTCCAATCTAATGTTCCTTCTCTTGTTTTCTACCTGCCTGGACTTCTAGCCCTCTCTCTTCCCCTGCTGCTAGCCCTAAGTTCTGCAGAAGTACTCTGCCCAGGAAACAGGACAGGTAATGATACTTGTAGGCGGGAAACCCCACCAAGCCTCTAGGTTCCTCTGCCTTGCTGTTTCAAGCCAGATGTTTTGTGTGAGGCTGTTGGCCTAAAGCTTCCGCTTGTGTTTGTGGCTCTGGTGTACCCTGTGACCCCCAGACATGCCAGTGAGGGTCTGTTCTGCCGTTCAGTAAAGCCCCGGAAGAGATGGAGTTGGGTGGGCCCTTCCCTTCCCAGCCTGGGAAGGAAACTTAGATCCGGCCACTTGGACTGGGGTGGCAGAAGTCCTCACTTGCATCTCAGCCTTCCTGTAGCATGCTTCTCTGCTTCCCAGCTTCCCACCCTTTCTTCTCTCTCTCCCCTCCCACTCCAAGCCCAGGAGTGATCTACCACCCACCTGTGGCCTCACCCTCACCTTCGTCTCCGCACCCCACTCCCTACACAGCTGGCTCTTCTCCCTTTTGAAGCCCTTTGCTGCGGTGTGGCTGTACGTCTTGCAGGCTGTTGTGTCCTGTGTGCCCATTTCCTGTACCAATGATGAAAAAGAATATGTGGAGTGTTGACGCTTTACAAACTGAGAGGCTTGTTTGCCCCCAGCTGCCCTCTGGGTAGACCTCAGAGATGGATATTGACCTTAAATTTGTTGGGGAGTCATGCCTTGGCCAAACATAATAAGCAGATGTTGTTTCATGCCTCACCCCGGACCCCACACAAAAAAAAAATTAATGAAAACCCACTTTGCCCCATCAACAGCAAAAGCTTTGTTTTTGTCAGACTCACAGATCAAGCTTTTAAACTCTTGTTCTTTGGAAATCCAAATGCCTTAACTTTATCAGCCAGCAAGTTGTAACATGCCCCAATGCAGGCCCAGGGCTCAGCTCCTAGCGACACCCAGCAAGGGCTGCAGAAAGTTAAGAGGGACCTGGAATTCACTTTGTTACAGATGAATTCCAAATATGCAGGCTGCTGGCCTCTTGAAACCCTGCAACAAGTCCCTTCTCTGGCTTATAGTCATTACCTGTGGTGTTTAGGGTGGGCCGAGTTAGAGGTGCAAGGACACTGGCATCTGTCTCTGAGAAGCAGTGGTGGTACAGTGATGGGCAGCTGGGTGACAGAAGGCACAGGTTCTGCTTTGAGGTGGGGCAGCCCCTAGGTTTTGCTTTGAACCTGTGGAACTGGAGGAACAGTTAGGCCTGGGTGGCGCAGGCCTCCTGGTGACTTGGGGTAAACTAGGCACTGGTGTCAGTGCAGGCCAAGGATTGGGGTTCTCGTGTTTCCTGAGGACGTGGATTTGTTGCATGCGGCTGGATAAGGGAGCACTCCTAGTGAAGTGGGCCTCTTTCTCCAGAGCTCTTCGGCCCCACCTTAGCCTCTCCCTCTTCATGTTGCCTACTTTCCCTGTGCTTCTCTGAAGCTCTCATTTTTGTTTTAACTTTCCTGCAGTGACCCGCACCTTGATAGGAACACTTTGCCTAAAAAAGGACTCAGGTATCTGTGTTTCCTCCTTGCGTCCATGCCATCTGGTATGGTTTCGGGGCTTGGCTGTGTGATTGTCTCATGGCTGGTGGGGGTTTAGGCTGGGCCGGGGTCCCCGCTTTGGCCACCGCAGCAGGATCTCTGGATGATGGCTCTTCCTGCACCCTCCTCCTCATCTCTTCATGTATGGCTTATTTGCTTGAGCAGAGGCTGTGCTTTTTCAGGCTTATTGTGGTAAAAACCATCCATGGAAAACATCCCTGGGCAAATCCAGACAGCAGTTCTTGCTACCTCTGGGGCCCGTGGGTTTAATCGCTGAGCACTTCACCATGACCATTCTGTTCACGGGCTGTCTTCCAAGAGAAAGGACATGACTTGTAGCATGTTGATTTGTCAGCCAGGCCAATACTTTTAAAATATTTAACTTTTCGGCCCATAGAAAATTGCTAAGACAGATACTTTATACTTGTCTAAATATTCTAATGGAAAATCAGGCCCGTAAGACCCAGCTGTGATCCATTTTGGGTATAAGGGAAGAAAAGGCTACCAGAAGACACATCCTCTCTTTCATTGAAAGCTGTGTTCATTTGGATGCTAGTCCTGGTCAAACAAGATGCTATAAGTCACCGTTGCTCTTACCATCTACTTCCCTTTGCCAACCAAGGAACTTCAGTTGTAACACCGGCCCCCGTGGTGTTCGTGTCTTACAGTCGCAGCTGTCATATCTCCTGCTGTCTAAACACCTTGTTCTTTGTAGCATCAGCTTCACCCTGCACTAAACATTAAGTGCTTTTGCAAAAAATGGAACTTGGAATGAAATGTTTCATTGCTGTCATGTATGTCTGTAGTTCATAACCTGCAGCTCTTAAGGCTGAGAGCATTTTGAACAGTGATGTGAGGTAGGTATCAATGCTTCCTTTCAGTAGGAGCTCTGAGTAAAGCCACCTCTAAGAATCTAAAAATAAAAGTATTGAAATATCCCCCAGCGGGCATCCTGAGAGAGGAAGTTGAGCGCTGTGGCCCTCAGAGGGGAAATTGGCAAGGCCTTTTGTACTGAGCGGCTCTCATCATGCCCATGAGGGCTGCTTGTCAGCACCATGCTAATGCTCAAACAGTGCCCACTCTTAATATGGGTTTGACATCAATGTCCTACTGTTGCCTCAAGAAGAAGCCAGCCTCTCTAATATATGTAATTCTGCATATAATTCTGGAACACATCTATCCTAACAAAATTATGTAGCTCTGACTTTTTTAAATTGTTCTTTAAAAAATTCAGAATAGGGATATGTGACAGGCGGTCTTCAGGTAATTGCCTAAGGTAAAAACATCAGGGGAGAGACATTTGTATTTTCCCTCTCACTCCAATGCTCCCTTTCTAGCGCACGCCCTCTACACACACGCATGTCCAGTTCCAACACACCAACAACTCCTTTCCTTAAGCTGAAAGAATCCCTCTGATGACGTACACAGTAGTCGCCCCATAGTAGTCTATTTACGAGTCCAAGGGGCTCTGGCCACTTAGGCATTTCAAACATTTGAGATGCTCCCTGTACGCATAATGAGAAAGAGCATGGATTTTGGCATCAGACAAAAATGGGTTGAAATCTCAGCATGTAATTCAAGGCCTCATCTCCCTGAATGTAAAATGAGAATCATCATCTGCGCTGCCGGGTAGGTTGGAGGCTTTAGTGGTTAATGTTAAAGAAGGCACTTAGCATGGTGGAGACACTCCATAAATCATAACCAGATAGTTTCAGAATAAATGAGGAGGTGGACCACGTGACCTCTGAAGCCCCTCCCTTGGTGAAACCCAGTGATCTGGGGTTCCTTTTCTGAAAACGTGTTTATACTGGATGATAGCAACCACTTGGAGCATCAGTACCCTCACACCTTCTTTACCTGTCTGATTTCTGACGCATATATTCACGGCCACTTATCTGCACTCCAGGATGCAGACACTGTGAGCTTTCTAATTAAAACTTCCTCCAAGTTCTGACAGCAGCTTGTTCTGTTGCTTCAGTCCCGTCAAGGTGGGGGCTTTGCAATGATGCTGTCATGAACCAACATGTTCCAGATCTGCCCAGTGATGGCTCTCTTGAGCATTTACCAATCTCGCTCCCTTTATGTATTCCCTCCAAATGGAATTGCAGTTTTCCCCAAAAGTAGCCAAAAAGTAAAAGAGGTTTTGAGAAACTTCACGAGTTTTAGGATGTGTAGTGATCTGATTTTTTAAACATCGTCTTTGGATATATATCCTTTTTTTTTTTTTTTAAGTTCCTCATCAACGCCATGGAGTTCATTTTCTTAAGTATTGTTCATAGTGAATCCCAGCTTGACTTCTGCCTGTCCAGGTACACTCCCACCTCCCAGCTTCGCACACAAGACGACACAAAGGAATGGTTACGGTCCCACTCCGCAGGAGGCCTGCAGGACACCGCTGCCAATTCCCCTTTTTCCTCTGGCTCCAGTGTCACTTCTCCCTCTGGAACAAGATTCAACTTTTCCCAGCTTGGTGAGTAGGCACTTGTCATTAGCTGTGTTGACCAGCTCCATAGGGCAGAGGTGCTTCTGTATTTTGACAGACATGTGGTCACTTCACTCTAGTATCTGATCAGCCCCCAACAATGTAATATGATTACAGGAGGTTGATAGCAAAAGATAGAAAAAATTGGAATGTTTTTGGTATTCTAATCAGTAATTTTCTTCACATGGTTGATATAGGTGAGGTTTTAGCAAAGAGCAAACCATCCTGTTCTTGAGAAGAATGTGTTGAGACCTAAAGAAGCAGGTTTTAGAACATATCCTATATTTGGTCATCCTCATTGCTTCATTAAGCTGGAAAGTAAAGATCAGGTGTTGATTGAACAAGTATTCTTGGAAATGCCTACTACTGACATAATGCTTTGACTGGCACAGAGAGGAAAGGAAAAGAATTTGTAACACAGTCCCTGCTACATGTCAATGGATTCTTTTGGGAGAGAAACACACCCATGCAGACTCATAAATAGAGTGAAAGAGAGCAGTCCAAAACTTTATATGAAACTGTGAGATCTGAATGTGATCAGATAACAAGTATTATATACAGTTAGAAAGATCCATCCTGGCTGGAATTACTGGGGAAAGTTGCATGAAGATAGCAGGATGGGAGCTGAGCTTTGCAAACTGATGGAGGGGGGACAAAGTCTTTTCCAGACTTGGCTCATTCTTTAGAGAGGCAGCCTTTTCCCAAATGTTGTAAATAATAAACTCAGAGTCTTTAAGGACAGGTGTGGTTTATAATCAAGCATGGCTTTATGCTTTCATTTCTAACGAATTAAGTGGATATCTGAAAAAGTGTACGTTACTGAAATAGGATTTTAATAAGAAAGCCAGTTTTGACTAAGGTAAATATTTGTGCTCCTTTGCACTGAAGCTCTTTAGGCACCATTACTAAGTGTCCCCCATTGGAGACAATGAGATCCGTGTTCATATTGTTCTTTCCCAGCCGTAACTCTTTGAGGCAAGAGTTTCTTGTCATGCACAAATGCTTCCCATCTGATCAAAAGCCCAATTGGACTATTTTGGGCTTTTGGCTTTAGAAAGGATTGTTCCAGATGAGCCCGGGGAGTAATTAGTTCATGCCTGGAAGGTGACACTAGCTTGTCTAAACGTGCCAAGTTGGAAAGCTAAGGCCCAGAGGCTTGCTTTGGAACTGACCCACCTTCCTCCCTTATTTTTAGCTCTAAGTGTGTTACTCAAGTGCTGATGTGACTACCTTTTAGAAAATAGACGAGAGAGAAGTTGGCAGGGGCAGATATGGCCAATAATAATCAGTCTCCTCTTCGTCCCCATCCAGGATTTGAGCTGAGACGTCAATTTCCAACCTCTGATTCCATTCCTTTCATTCCAGCAAGTCCCACTACTGTCACCCAGATGAGCCTGTCCAACCCGACCATGCTGAGGACCCACAGCCTCTCCAATGCCGATGGGCAGTATGACCCGTACACCGACAGCCGCTTCCGGAATAGCTCCATGTCCCTGGATGAGAAGAGCAGAACCATGAGCCGCTCAGGCTCATTCCGGGATGGGTTTGAAGAAGGTAAGTAAGGAAATTCACCATCTCGGGTTACGCGTGTGGTCAATGGTCCTATATATGGAGTTCATTTCATTGACCTGAGAGCCTGTCTTGTGTTTCCAGCTCTCCCACTCACTGTGGGGGCTGGGGCTGAGGAATTCTGAATGATAGGGTCTGACTCTTAATTAACCTTGTAGGACTCTAGGGAAGAGGCTGCTGAAAAACAGTGGTGAACCTTAGAGCTGACCGAGGTCTGCTCTCACTTCTCTCCCTATCTCTCTCCCTATCTCTCTCTCTCTCTCTCTCTCTCTCAGACACGGGCCATGGCTTCTTGGCATGTGCCTCCATCTTGAGGTTCAGCCGCGGGCTCACCATCTTGGCAGAGCCAGTTACTGGGGAGCTCACTGCCATGTGCTGACATACCCATGTGGCTTTAGGGGCCTGTGGGCAGCCATACCTCTCCATGGATTTTCTATTTCTTTTGTCAAGCACCAATTTTTTAAGTGTATTGCATGCAGATTTGCCCTTTTTCTTCTTTGCTTACTAATTGTGAACATTCGGATTGGATTTTTGTGTTTTGGTCATTTTATTCAGAATTTTAGGAGAAAAATACTGTGGGCATCTTTGCCAGCCATCTTCCTATCAGTTGATTTCTCTTTCCCTTTGTTCCTTCACTCAAGATGGGAGTTAGGGGTGCAAGCAGTCAAAATGCTCTGGAGGGACATTGCCCCCATACCCAAAAGCTGCCCAAGACAGGGATGATAGGACATTGGCATCAGTACTTATTAAGACTAACAGTTAAGAATATGGAGTAAGACTACCAGGGTTGAGATTCCATCCCCACTGCTTACATACAGGATCTTGGACAACTTACTTCACCTCTCTGTGCCTCCATTTTTTCACTGATAAAAATGGGAATAATAATAGCATCTAGCTCATGGAATCATGAGAATTAAATAAGATAATACATAATCAGTGTTAACCCAATAATGTCACAGTCTGTAGATTCAGCTTCAGAATTGATGTTCTGCCACCTGGAGCAGATGTGAAGCCCAGGTTTAGGGCCATAGCCCCGGTTGTGCCCTTTTTGGCCAGTGACAACAGAAATCAGGAGGAGAGCCAGGTGCTTTTCTCCACTCCCAGTCCCTGTAAGGGTGGGGGACATGCCCAGCTTCCTTCTGGTAAGAAAACACAAACTTGTAATTGTTTATGAAATCCCTGAACAAGTCAAGAGAGAGATGAATTCAGGATACAGGCTTCTGCTTTTGCCCAGTATATTTTATACAAAAGTTTTAAGGAATTTAGTTCCAGAGCCTGGCCCCCTGGTTAATCTTTCTAGTGACTTAATTCTCTCCACCCTGATTTATGTATCATTTGCATACAGAGACATCCAGTGAGCAGAGGCAAGTCTGTTAAATCCATATATGGGAACTTGCTGGGCCAGAGGATTAAGGAGGGGTGGAGCCTGAGTTACCCAGAGGGTTTTGCTGGATTTAGGAGTTAGGAATCAGTGTTAGAGCCCCTCAGAGCTCCGATAAGCTGACCCCAAGATGAAGGAGTAGGCAGTTTGTCTTGGACTTTTTTCTAGTCTGTGCTGCAAGCCAAGCATGACCGGGGAGCATTTCCCTACCTCACAGTGACAACCAACACATGGAGTGTGTCCTATGCCATATTCATCTTCTGTCACGTGTGTACCTGAATGAACCATGTTTGGTACTGAAACTTGTACAAACAAGCACACTTTGTCTCGTAAAGGTCCAGCACCAGTATGGTTATCATCATCAGATAGATTTTATTTATTCCATCTGGAATCACATTGTCAGGCAGCACAACTGTGGAATATCTGGGATGTTGAAATGACATTGATAAAAAAATGCCCGCCCACAAGCAGTGTCTAGACTTTTGTACACCGAATGATTCACGGTAGCATGGAACTGAAGAGCAGAGGTAAAAATCAGATTTGGAGGAAGAGGCAGGGAATGCTGTCTATATACTATAAACATATAACAATTTTAAATTTGTGGAAATTTGGCAGGTCAGACCGATTTTATTTCTTCCAAGGCTATTACATTAAAGAAACACAACAGGGCTTGTGCAATTAGGTGTTTTTGATTCCATTGCGTAAAGATTTTTTTTTTCTCCATATGAATTTATAAACCCCCAGTATTGCAGAAACACTTGGGGAAAAAAACTCACATCTCATATTTGAACCAAATAGAACCCCCCTTATAAGAGTCAGTTAGGTATATCATACACCCAAAAGCGGGATAGAAATACAGAATTAGTACCAAGCACTTGTGAGAAGCTTTCGTGGGATTTAATTAGCACTTTCCATTTAAAGGAAATGGGAGTCATAAATATGTAGATTAGGTACAGGTATGGCCCAAATGCAGCCTTTTAAAGTTTCTTCAGGTAAATTAATTTTCATCAGATGCATTATGCAGTCTTAAAGTCAACTTTTAATAGCACACATTTAGGGAAATGCTTGAGGCATTTTTTAAATGGCTGTCTTTGGAGGAAAAAAATCTATAGTGACTTCACCAATCATCACAAAGAGCTAGTACAGTCTAAAATGGTTCATATGGAATTCACAGCAACAGGGCAGCTTATTAATAAATAAATCTTATATTGCACCTCTCTTGTGTTTCTATCCCGAGTTACACTTGCAGTTCAGATCCGGGTACCTCCACTGTTAACGATATGATTTTGGGTAAGGGGCTTGACCTGGTCAGTCTATTTCCTATTCACTGAAATGTGGAAAATAATTATACCTGCTTCAGAGGATCAAAGTGATTTTAAGTGAGATAAATCCTGGAAAGCATTTAGCAAAATGATATTGAAAGGGGTAATGGTAGCTAGTGTTATTATGCTTTTTTTTGTCCTTCTCCCCAAGGGTCATTTCATCCCCATTTTGTTTGTGGCAAAACTGAGGCAGAAGTGACTTGAGGATTTTATATAGCCAGCACTAGGTCCTAAATTCTCAGTTCTCAGCCCTCTATTGTTCTTTTCAATCCTGCCTTGACATTTGGCTCTACCTTGGTCACACCTGGGCTTTCTTTCTTACCTGTCTAAGGTGAACTATGATCCTTCACCAATACATTCTCTGTTTTCAGTTACGCTTCCTTTGCTGGTTCACAAGGTGGTCCATTCGCCATCTACCTCCCATTGTCGCTAGCTCTTTTGGCAGTACCCAATGATGGGGTGAGAACTAGAGGGCAGTGCCTAGATTCTCATTCTTTCTGTGCTCCTGGCTAGCTTTGTGTGCCTGCCCACATCACGTAGCCTCTTTAGGCCTTAATTTGTTCTTTTGTTGACATGCAGTAGAAACTCCTGCCCTGTCTGGAAATTCAGCTATAAATTCTCTGTAATGAAGAAGATCACGTTAAGCAATAGTATAAATAAGAAAGTGCTTTGATTAATATAAAGCTGAATGTAAATATATGATGCCCAAGTGTGACATCTGAGGCACTTGATAGCTTTATTACCTGGAGTTGCCCGATTGTTTCATTCTGTCAAGTGATTTCACCCCTGACTAAAGCACAGGTGTATGTTCTTCTCAAACATGCATTTTTTGCTTATTTGATCCCAGTTTGTGCCTGTGCAGATCGCATGAAGGGCTTAGGAAACCATCTAAAAGATACAAAGGCTTTATTTTTATTTAAAAACACCTCAGGAACCATCAATCAGGTCACTCAAGGGCAGAGCAGCCTCCAGACTTCCAGTTAGCAGATCCTGTTCCTGAGTGTGGTGTGACCTTAAGCATATCACTTAACCTCTCTGGGTTTAGATATTCTCTGTGGTACCTTATAGCTTCAAAGTTATGGAGCTAGAGGTATAGGGTGGAAAATGCATGGCATGCTTTTGCTGTTCTGGCTGTGTAAGTCTTGCATACATTTTGTTATCCGAAGCAATAGGCTGTGAGTTGGCTCAGTTCATTTGGAAGAGGGCCAGGTGCAATGGTTCAGGCAAGCCACATTCAGTTTGGGGTTGACTCTGGAAATCAAGGAATCCTGCTTTGGACCACAGCCTTGCTGTTGCTATTTACTAAGTAAGAGGAGTTAATTACAGAGAAAAATAATTACCTCCACCCGAAGCTTACCAGATGGTGCTCATCTCTGCCTGCAGCCCCATGCTTTCACTGAGCTATTGCTGAAGGTTGTGTCAGTGTAAGTCAGTGTGTATGAGGTAGAGAAATTCAAGAAAATGGAAGAAGAACTTACATTTTCCAGCAGCCAAAGTTCATGGAGTAACCCTGTGCAGGCCTCTGGAGCAGGCAGTGTGGTTGAAGGGGGGCTACATGCTACCCACATCTCTTAACCCTGCTTGGCCCATTACTTTCTGTGCCATGGGGCTAAAGTAATTTTCCCCTTTGGAACATTAGGCCACTAGGTTAGGGGCATGGGAGGCATCCTTTAATGTGTGAACATATTAACACTGAAAGCTGTTACTGGCTAAGAACACCTTAAACTGAATTTTTATGGGGCAAGTGCCAGATGAGTCATGGATAGAGGAAGAATGTAGAAAAAGATGTAGAAGCACGCACATGGCTAAGGAGGGTGGATGTGAGTGGTGGTACAGGGGCAGCCTCAAAGCAATGCATACCTTCTAAAGAGAGAAGAGGGCTGGAAGGGCAAGCTGAGAGCTATGTGGGTTCAGAGGAGGGAGGAAGCAGATGCAGGTGGCAGTCAGGGATATGAGGGACAGCTCCATGGAGAAGACGTCTGAACTGATGCTGGAGACTTGGACAGGCAGAAATGAAAAGCATCCTAAACAAAGGGAATTGCATGGACATAGATCTCAGATGGCAAAGTGTTGTGCAGGCCCTGCTCGAGAGAGGTTCTAGGTTCTGAGTGAGGTGAGAACACATGTGGAAGGAGTGGGAGGGCCGGTGTGGAGGCGCCTGAGTGGTAGGCTGGGCTGTTCGCCAGGTATCTCATGGGCAAGGAGCTCCTGCCGATTGCTCATCCCAGTTGAGTTCACTTTTTGGGTGGTAAGTGAAAGCCATTTAATGTACATGGCAAGTGACTCCCAAGTCTCCTGCTCCCAGACCACAGGTGAGAGTATATGTAAGGGTAGAGGCTTTCCACTCATGGTCGGGAAAGCTGTGCCTAATTAAAAGGCCTGGGGTATCTCAAAATGTGTATTTCTTTCAAACAAGTTGTATAAAGATTACCAAGAAAATGTCAAAAAATCTGATGCCCCAAAAAAGAAGTCAGCCAGAATACCTCATCCTAGAAGATCATGCTTTAAAATGGCCTGAAAATGAATAGTAAAATGTCTCCCCCAGCCGGGGGCAGCGGGGGCTGCTAAGAAGGGATGAGGATGGTTCTAAGTCATAAGCACCAGGAGAAACAGAAAAGAGGGCACCATGTGCTTGTCACTTTGTATACACAATTTGCATATGCAAGTGACAAGCGCTAGCAGGGTGTGAAATACTTATGCTACACAATCTCAACCCTAAAGGAATGTATTAGAAAAAACAAAGAAAATACGCTGGATCGGAACAGGTATTGAACAGGTTGCCTTTGAGTAACAGAAACATGAGTCATGCAGGTTGTAGCAGGAAATGCATATCTTAATATTTCTCTGTACTTGAAAAATTTTATTTAGGAATCATGTATTATTTTGATAGGGGGGAAGTATTTAGAAGGTTGTAGGAAAAAAATGTGCTACTAGAAAAGTGACTCCCAGAGCACATTATCCTTATTTGACCCTGACCTAGTGCCAATCAGGAAAGGCTGGGTCAAGGTGAGATTAAGTGGCTCCCAGCCTGGCAGTGTCCTGTCATGTTGAGTTTCTCCACTCCTCTCCCCTTTTGGCTCCTCTACAGCAGCTGTGCAATATACCTTTTCTTTTCATTTTTTTTTTCACTAGTGCATGGATCCTCGCTCTCCTTGGTTTCCAGCACATCATCAATTTATTCTACAGTGAGTATAAATCAATGCTGTGCGGCTATGATCATGAGAGTGGGAGTTCCTTTGTCAAGTGTGTCAAGAATAAAATATATAAGCATTTCTCCCAGAGGCAGTATTTTCATTATCAGGGGATTAATTAATCAGGGAGCAAGATTTGAAATTCATAAAAAGGTATTGATTATAGCCAACCAACCAGAAACAACCATTAAATCAGGAGCTGATTGCCTTACTCAAATGGCCTTTTGCTTTGGATGTTAACTAGTTACAATGTGTGAGAAACCTTGGCCACCTGCTGGTAGATGTGGGAAAGAAAGGCCTTGTACAACTTCCTAATCTGTCAGCCTCAGTTTCTTTCTGTGTAAAGGAGAAAGAATAGCTGCCCCTACCTTGTGAAGTTGTAATGAGGATTCAGTCCTTTGGAGATTACATTCCACTGCAATATAAATTCCTTGAAGACAAGGACTTTTTTCTGTTTTTATTCCTAGTGCCTAGAGCAAGGCCTCACAAATAGTAGGTGTTAAAAAAAAGTAGGTTTGAAATGTTGCTCATGTGAAACCTGAGCATAAGATTGTATATCAGTGATACCTTAAAAGAAAAAAAAAGAATTCAGAGGAACACACACACACACACAAAATAGGTTTGAGTGAAATAAGAAAGTGCCTGTAAAGCAGTGAATATAGTGCACATAGCACAGAGTAAGGTCTCACAAATGTTAGCCATGAAAGGTCTACCGAACAAAAGCCAAACATAATCAAATATGGTACTGGATTTCTTCAGTGGTGCTTTATAGCTATGTATGTAAGTATTTATCTGCAGAACTTTAATTGGGGAATTCCTGTTGGGGGTGGGAATCATTCTGTTAACAGAAAATTAGAAATTCTTTAGCCTTTAACTCCATGGAGGACGGATGTTTTAATAAGTCAGTTTTTGGTAGTGCCAGGTTTCTGGGCTTCTATAGCCTGACAGACTATATAGATAGCCCCTTGTAAGTTAAAAGCCATCCCAGAATCAAGCTAAAGAGACCAGGGACCTGACTGTTCTTTCTTAGGCCTATAGTGAGCAACCAGACTCCAGGTTTGAAGGATCTAGAAATGGGGTCTTCGGCTTCTACCCCCTTTGCCTCTCCAACTCGAAAATACCTCTTTCCCCAGCCAGTCCTCTGTCTGAAATTTCACAACAGAGTCCTGGCTTTCATTTTAAAGACTCTATATATAGTAATGTGGGGGAGTGGGGGGCATTATTTAAGCCACTATCTACTAAGAAAGCACAGAGATAGCCTTCTTTGAGCTAGTACGTATACTAAGTCTTCAGAATGAAACTTTGTGATGTGAATACCAGAGTCCTTTCAAACCTAGATTCACCTCAGCAGTTATTTACTGGCACTCAAGTCTATGCCAGGCTAAGCCCCAAGGGTCTGGTGCAGCTGCTGAGAAGGCATCTGGGGGCCCCAGAGGGCACCAAGCAATGGCGGACTCTAGTTACAGAGTCGGTACAGGAGAGCCACACTGAAATATGCCCCAACCCCAGGTTTTCCCAGCGTCATTACCAGGATTTCCTGGTGGGTGGGCCCTCCCCAGAAGAGTAAAGGATGGGGGCTGGTCTGTAGCGGCCAGTCTTGGAGAGAAAGAGCATGAGCGCCCCCACCTGTGAGAATTCAGATGTAGGAAACTATCACTTGCAGTTCCTGGCTGCACCCCCTTCATGCCAGCCACTGGAAGTTCTTGCACTCATAGGCGTCTCTTTCAGTAGCTCTTGTTCTGAGTGTGTGAACATGAGGCTGGTGGTGCCTTGAAATCTGAAATTGTTCTTTCTGAGTTGATATAAATTCACAAATTCCCTAAAACCTAATGATAATAGTATTTAAATTCCATGTTTACTGGGATAAGAAGAAACCCAAGGCCTAATCTTAGTTTTTTCTCACTGTATGAGTTTGGACAGATCCCCTCAGAATTCTGGTGTCTCTTGGCATCACGGAGCTGCACCAGGTAGTCTCTGAAGTCCCCACAACCTGTGAAATGCCACCAGGCATGAGTCAAAGGTTCCCATTTACTGTCCTTTACATGTGCCTCCTTTGAGAACATAGGTTACTTCTACAGACTTTTTAAAAATGGTCTAACATTCTAATGTTTTCATGTTAGTCTTCTAATTCCAAAGAAATTTGCAAGTCTGGCTCGACTCTGCTCCCACCAGCACTGACATGTGGCCCCTTATCTATCATTGCCCACTTGGTGATGCAATGATATAGCTATAGTAAAACAAATGCTCGGGCACCTTTATAAATGTTAAGGTGAACAAATTCTCATTTATTGTATAAAAAGAGATCTTTGGAGTTTCTTAAGTTATCATCAACTCAGACAAGAGTCTGTTTAATAGCTGAGTGTTATGAAGGCTCTAATTAAATGATAGTTGGTTTTTTCCCCTGAAATCTCTATAATTCTTGGATATTCAAGAATGCTCATTCTGGCTGGAAAGTGCCTGTAATTTTAATTAGAAAGGGAAGGCAAGGTGATGCCAAACATCTGCTGGGGAGAAGTCAAGGCCAGCCCTTGGAGCAGAGAAAAATCTAAAGGGCCACATCTGGCATCAGACTTGCTTTCTTGGTTGGTGGGGAGCAGCAGTTGAGTCCCCAGAGGAACTGATAAATGCAGGAAGGCCCACAGCTCATTTAGAGTTCCCAGATGTACAGAAGAACTGCAGCTGGGGACAAGATAAAAAGCACATGATTTCTCAAGGCTGCTAAGCCAGCCCCAGAGACAGGTGGGCATAGTGACAGACAATGGCAGAGGTGTGGGGAAGGAGTATTCGGTTGTTGACAGACGTGCTTAGAAGTAGGGCTGGTCCTAAATGGGTGGCTCAGCCTGCTGATAGACCTCCACTAGCCTCCCAAGTGTTAGATAGCTGTGATATTCTCACCATTAATTTTTCTCCTTTGGATCAGACTTAGAAGTCAGGGGTTTTACTTCTGGAAGGCTTCCATGAGACTGTAGCTATTGTAAAAGAGGAGGAGAATGCACTGGTTAAGATAGGCTCCGAGCCAGACTACCTTGGATCTAATCTGAGCTCTACCACTTACCAGCTATGACCAGGGGAAAATTATTTTACCTCCCGGTATCTCAAGTTTCCTAATCTGCAAAGAGAAGGCAATAATGTTAGTATCTCCTCAAAGGGTTGTTTTGAGGATTAAATGAATAACAAATGTAAAGTGCTCAGAACAGTCTCTGACACATGGTAAGCACTCGATAAATGCCACTTAGTATTACCAGAATGTGAGCAACATGAGGTGAAGGACTTGGTCAAGTTCACAGCTGTATCCCAGGTTCTTAAAACAGTGCCTGGTGCATAGTAGGAAACCAAAAAGTATTTGATAGGTGGTGGTGATGAAAAGATGGAAAGACAGAGAGGGATAAGTGAATGTTATCAGAGAAGGAAGAGTAAGCCCAACCTTCTCCTAAAAATGTTTCCTAGATAAGGAGATAGTCCAGCTGTGTGACTTCAGGCAAGATACCTAACCTTTCTGAGCCTCAGAAGGAGTACAAACCTACTTTGTGGAGTTACGGCAAGGATTAAATAATTTGGCTCCACGGTGCCTAAAAACTTGTTGCTGTTGTTAGAAGCCTGTCTGGAAGGAGAGCCCTTTGGACAGGAGCAGGAGTGGGTGGGGGTAGTGGGGAGCAGGGATGAAGGGAGATCAGACAGGAAGCAGCCACCCACCTGCCCCAGCTCATGAATATTTGATGAATCATACCCTCTGCATTCTGAACTAATAGAGATATAGACACCAGAGTCAGATACTGATTTTTTAAAATAATGGGTTTATGTCTAGTAAAATTGAATTACGACATAAATCAAGGACCTAAGGACAAAATATGGTCTTTGCTGATTTTTCACTCACTTCTCTGGCTCCCAGGTCACTACTCTACCTACCCCTGGGGAGATACAAACGGTGGTGTGGAGAGGCAGGCAGGAATGCTTCCAATATTTCCAAGAATGTGGTGGATGGGAGGCAGGGTTCTTTTATGGGCCCCTGGGAGAACCCAAGGAGAGGGAAAGAAAGGTTCTCCCTGCAGCAGTTTCCCCAACCCATGTGGGTTCTGCCTATGGGGGAAAAGAGGTAGGCTTGTAGTCTCTGGCTGGCAGGTAACTGTGTCACCGCAGACACAGGGCCCAGTATGGAAGGCTCTGCCTTTAAGAGGGCCGCTAGGCTTCACCCTTACTCGGTAGGATCACAGGTAACTGGGGGACTTGACATGAGGCAGCCGGAGGATGAAGGCCCCATTCATCCGCACACCCTAGGGAGTCAGCAGGCTGGCTGAGAGGAGCTCCCAGCACCCCTCACTTTGGAGGCCTTCCTGCCCGGGGCTGCCCCTGCTCCACTGCCCCAGGGAGGGGAGGAGGAGAAGGAAACTGGGGCGGAATTATCCTAGTAGTATTTGTTCCCTGCCCCCAGGCAGGATCCCCAGATTAAATACGGGATGCCTGGTTAAATTTGAAATTCAGATTAACAAGGAGTAATGTTTTAGTGTACCTATGCCCCCAATCTTGCATGGGATGTATTTAAACAAAAAATATTTCACATTTAACTGGGTGTCCTGTATCTTTATTTGCTAAATCCGGCAGCCCTTCCCCTGGCCCATTCCCTTCTCATCACACCATCCCCTGAGCACCTTACGCTCTGATCATCTCCACATCAGAGCAGGGGGCTCCCTACTCAGCCAGAAGGGTTGGAGTCTTGTTCTAATTCTTCCTAATTTCTTAAAATAATATTCTGTTTGTATTTGCCCTTTCTGGTTGGTCTTATTAATCGAACCAGTTTTATCCAGAAAAATTCACCAGGAAAAAAACTAATAAATCTTCAAAACTGCCGTTAGGTGCCCCAGTATGGTGTTCCCCGCGGGTGGGTGCGGTGTTCGTTGTTCCTCAGCCTGTCTCATTTCCCTTCTGTTTTCCTTACAGCCAGAAGAGAAGTGCCAGTCAGAGGTAAGGAACAGTGTGCCGGTTCGATTTACTTTTTCACTATTACCAGTTTTTCACCCAGCCCAATCTCAAAATGGATTCCCAAAGCAAATAACTCTATTCCCTGTCATTTTTAGATTCGCAAACTGCGACGGGAGCTGGATGCCTCACAGGAGAAGGTTTCAGCTTTGACCACGCAGCTGACAGCAAATGTGAGTAGGGAACAGGGCGGTCGCCATCAGGAGGGGAGGCTGCCGCCCCCTTCTGAGCGTTACTCAAGGCCTGCCGCCTCTGAGCACCACAGAAGCTGTGCAGCATAATGAAAAAGGACAGACTTTGGCATCGTGGGTGTGAATGTAGCTCTGACGCTTACTGGTTCTGTGCTGTGGGGAGATTCCTTAACCTCTGAGCCTGCACTTGCTCGCCTGTAGGATGATAATGCTTCTCAGGGTTGTCATGTGATTAATACCTGTACTATATTAAGTGCTCAGAAATGTTCATTTCCTTTCCATTCCTCTTTCTGAACATTTTAATCTGAAAAGGGGAAAAAAAATTCTAAGGTGCCACAATAAATAGCTGCACTGTAATTATAAGAGACACAATTACGTGTTCAGGAGGCACTGCCAACCAGCACTCAATTCAGCAACTGTTTAAGTGCCAACTAGGCCCCAGGCACTGTGGATTCAACAGCAAAGCAAACACAGTCACTGTCATCTTGGTGTTCTTTCTATGGTACAGCAGGGAGACAAAACAGTTTTGCCATAATGTGGTAAAGGGAGAAAGTTGCAGAAATATTTGAGAGGAGCACATAACCTGGTCTTGGTGGAGCGGGGATGGTGAGGAATGGGTTTCTGGGAGAGGTGACATCTGATGGATGCTGTGTAGGGGAGGATGCATGAGAAAGACAGCATTCTAAACAAAGAGAATCTGTGCAAAAGCTCAAGGTGAAGATCTTGGTGCATTTGGAAACCTTCAGTAGCTCAGCATACCTAGAACCTATGGCTGGATGTGGGAAGAGGCAGATGTGGAGGGAGCCCTGCTGCAGAGACATGAGCCCGTGAGGGCTTCAGCCCGGAAGGCAGGGCCTGAGATTCTGGAAGGTGCTGAGATGCATCTGAGGCCAGACTTTCTGCCTGGGAATGCACAGCCTGGTCTGAGACCACAGCTATATGTGTGTGACCCTTTTGGAGAGCAACCTCTGTGACCCCACGCCATGCTGTTAAAATGAAAAGCAACTTCAAAGGGTTGTCTTTCTTGGACCAGGAAGCTGACTCAATACTCCGAATTAATCATTTACCTAGAGCTTTTGCCCAGGTGATTTTGGGCTTAAGCCGGGGTCTACTCATTTCTCTTTATAAAGTTTGCTCGTGAAGTACCTAGTACAGTGCTTGACCCTGATCACAAGCTCAACAACTGGTAACTGCCTTCCCTGTTATTCATACTCCTGAGCTCTCTTACATTTCTGGACAGGACATTTCAAAACCATAACATACTAGGCCACTAATATGTCTACTTTGCCTCTTCTACCATCAGTAACAGTGTCCAAGGAACCTCAGAAATTGATGTGAGATCTGAATTTTATGCCTTAGATCCTATTTTTAAAAAGACTTCCCACCCATTCTTCTGTAGGTAGTCTGCTGGGCACCATTTGAATCCATACGGACCCAAGGCCCAAGGCGCCAGGGTTTCCTGGGTGTAATCCAAATGTCAGGTTTGACAGCAGCCCCCATCCGATGTGATTCAGATCAACTCCCCAGGTTGGAATTACAGCTGTCAGTTGCTGCCCCTTCCTAATAAAAAAATAGTAATCTATTTACCAATAATTTGGGTTAATTCTGCCAATGACCTCATGCTGCCCCAAGGGACCTTACACTGGGCCATTTGGAGCTCTTCTCTCTGTTCTAGAAGAGTCAGAGTGAGCTCCCTTACATTGTTGTTGTTGTTATTCTAAAAGTGTGTTTTGCTCCTCCCCAAAGCCATTGGATCCCGTATTGTTTTAAAGTAAATATTTAGTCTTACACACACCACTGGCAGTGCTAACGTGTTTTATTGTCTGCCATCTTTCTCTGCAAGCTATGTTTGTTTTCCTAGGACAAACAGCTCAAAGCCACCTTCCCTGGGTGTTTTTATACCACTCGTGTTTGTTTTCTCTGGGAATGTGAGAACGGTGCTTGATGAGAAGGCTGTTGTGTGGCTCAGAACCAGCCCCGGAATGGCCCCTCAGCCTGTATTTTCATAGTTGCACACAGGACACAGAGTCAGTCCTTTGGCTTACCAGCAGAATGCGATCTTCTGGTTCATGAGAGCAAATGCGGTTTCTTCTTGAGCTTGCAAAAACACTTTCTCAATCACAGCCTTGCGGGGGTGGGGTGGGGGGACAGGTTTTTGTTTTGTTTTTAACAGAAAATAGGAATGCCTACAAACAATCGTGGGTGGCAATCAAAAAATGGAAACAAATGGAAATTCATTCATTTGAAGTTGACCTTGTCATCCCTTTGAAATGCAAGCACAGCAGTCATTTTCTTTGACATCATGTCCTGGTCCATTTCTTTCATCCACTGTGTGTCTCTTGACTTGATTGGCTTTGGTTTTGCCACATTCTCCAGGGAAAACTAAAGCAGATCTCTTTATTTTAAAATGCAAAGGGCTTCTCTCAATTACATGCAATCAGAAACTAGCTAGTGTGCCTACCGTTTCTATTACAAGTGGTCCTACTCCCCTGCCAACACCTACAGCTGTTGGAAAGAAGTCCTAACGATTGAGCCTAGAGATGTCTTATCCTCAACTATTCCTGTTGGATGAAGTCTATTAACAGAGGCCTCTGATGTGCTCCTCAATTCTCTCCTTAGATTGAAATGTCCACCGACCCTCCTCACAGCTCAGGGTAATGGCTGCCCGCTTGTTGTCCTGCTTTTATTCTTCAGTATGTGCATCAGTCATCTCTCCCTCTGGAATTTTACTTCAATGACCAAATCTCAGTCCTCCCAAGACTCTCAAGTACCCCCTGGGTTCTTCCCAGCCCTCCACAAGACCTCTCGGTATCTACCCACCCCTCTCCTAGAACCTTTTCTTGATCTTTCTATACCTATGTTCTCATAGTTACTTTTTGTCACTTTCTCATTCCTAAACTTCTCCTTTCCCAATAGTGTCCATTCATTCCTGTGTTTTACAATTCCTTAATAGTTTACAGACCATTTTCACCTATATGTTTCACTTAATACAATAACCCTGGGAGAAAAACAGCTATTGCTCTCATTTTATAGATGAAGAAACTGAGGCCAGAGAGACTAAATGACTTGTCCATTCTTTGTTCTTGTGTTTTACAACACCATCAGGATCCTCAGCCAGCCAACCAATAGTCCACCTACTGCTCTATGGAAGGAAAACTTACTGTTGAAACACAAAGTTACATCTTGCCCTTGCAGAGAAAGGTGCAGACAGGAAAATATCACATTTCTCAACTATAAGATACATGTTTTTTTCCCACTTCCCACATTTTAACATCTCTGAAAAGTGGACGCATATTTTCATTATAATTGGCAGCACTTTAAAAAATTGTCTTAGTAGTATCTAAAATGATGGTGCATCTCATGTTGAATTCTAAGATAGGTATGTAAAAGTTCAGCGAGGCCGTGGGGGAAGTCATAACTCCCTGTGGGAACAGGGTAAGGTTTCTCCAAGGAGGTAGCAGATAGGCCTTCAGTGGCTTTTTATTAACCAGGATTATAACAAGTAAAATATTCCAGCCACTTTGTTCATTCATTCTACAAATATGCACAGCATGAGCCTCCACTGTGAGCTTGGTGCATGGTGTAGTAGAGGATACAGATATAAGTAAGCAATCACAGGAAAATGTGTATTTTTTTTACTGTGATTCCACAAAGCATTGTACTTTTGAGAAAGAATAAGAGGGAACTATCCCAGTCTGGGAGTGTCATGAAGGCAGAAGCTAAGATCTATGGAGAAGGATATGTAATAGACAGGGAGCCGTTGGGAAGCAGCTTCCAGGTGGAAGGGACAGCACATATAAAGGCCCTGGGGTGGGAAAAAGCATGGGCTGTATGTGAAGTCACAAAAGCCTGGAGTAACTGATACCTAAGAGTGGTGGAAAGTGGGGCTCAAGAGGCCGAAGAATTAGAGGCCCTAACTCATGTGGCCCTGATGAGGATTTCATAAGACGCAGCCCCTTTTAGGCACTCTTACCTTACAAGACAGGGTAATTGAGGCTGTGTCCTGCCCCTCCAGGCTCACCTTGTGGCAGCCTTTGAACAGAGTCTTGGAAACATGACCATCAGGCTCCAGAGTTTGACCATGACAGCTGAGCAAAAGGTAAAGCACAGAGGATCCTTTTTTCCTCCTGTTTACAGTTAACAAACCTAAAAATGTTATTCTTTCATTCTAGATGATCCTACAGGTTTTAGTGTGATTCTTGAACTGTTGCAATTGAATCGTAAAGAGTAGGTCTGTTGAGTGGAAATACGATGCAGCTGGAGTGGTGGCAACTTCATTAACAAGAGAGCTCATAGTCCTATTATTCCTACTGCTTGTAGCTGTGTGTGTGCCAGTGCGAAAGGGATCCAGCTTAATGTATGAGACAAAAGTTTTGTGGGACTCCTTCACTCCCTACCCTCCTCTCCTGAAACTAAGTTGCACTTCCGTTGAACTTCATACAACATGATTGTAGGATGACAGCTGTTTTCTGTTCCTCAGGATTCAGAACTGAATGAGTTAAGGAAAACGATTGAGCTGCTAAAGAAACAGAATGCAGCTGCCCAGGCTGCCATTAATGGAGTAATTAACACTCCGGAGCTCAATTGCAAAGGTAAAGGCAGAAAAACAGCAGACCAATGACCCCCCACGCCGCTTAGGAACCTTGGCTAACAGCCTATGATGCAACCTCCCTGCCAGAGGGTGGGTGTCCTTGTCAACCAGACTGATCCTGCAAGGCAAACACTTTTATTCCAGTTGCTCCTGACCTCTAGGAAGATAGCAATTCCAGCTCATCCCCTCCTCTGTTACATCTCAGAAATGGAAGATGTATTTCTATTGGCAAAGTATCAAAGTATTTCACAGCCTTTGGCTTTACTAAGGCTTTGATATTTACATATTGATGGGGGATAACCTGAAATGGGTCTGTCTCTTATTTATCCAGGAAAATATTTCTGAGTGAATAGCTTTGTCCTTGTATATCTTACTTGGAGGGAAAAATATGGGCATGAGGATGAGTTATCTCCTGCAATAATGCTATTCACAGTAATAAAAGAATAGGAATAACTAATGTTCATGGAACACTCACTGTGTTCTAAGCACTGTGCTCAGTGTTTTAATTATTTAAATAATTATCTCATTCTCTTTTCACAACAACCTTATGTGTGCAATACTGATCCTCTCCACAGTGTCCTGATGACAACACCAAGTTTCAGAGGCAAGAGTCACTTCCTGAGGTCACAGAGTAGTAAGAAACTGAAGTGGGACTAGAACCCAAGTCTTTCTGATTCCGAGACCAGTGCTCTTAAAGACTAGGCTGCAGGTGTAGTTGTGCTCATGAGGAGAACTGTCTGCAGACTGTATTTTAGGCAGTGTTATTTCTGGTATTACTCTTACCTCAGCGATCAGGCCTCCTAAAAAAGTGGTGATGGGGTTGAAATGGGAAGGATTAGCAAGAGTTGGCTAGGCAGACCAGAGGGCAAAGAGCATCCCAGGAAGAGTATGGAATAAGCACTTGTTAAGGCCCTGAGACAGGATGGGCTTGTCATTTCCAAGGGGCCAAGAAAAGGCTAGTGCAAAGGGTGGGGTGGGAAGCAACAAGCTAGGTGACAATTGCCACAACTCAAAAACTCATTGGTGCCTATCTAAAGCTTAAGAGAGCTGGTACTGGGGGAACTCTGAGACTCCCCTGACTTCTGTTTTATAAAGTAGAGAGAGAGAGCCCTCATTGAATTGACCAAAGAGGGCCTAGCACCAACCTCCTCAAGGACCTCAAAACCAGCCCCAGGGAACAGCAGGTGACATCTAATGGGAAGTACCTAGTAGGCCTTGGGTGTGTGGATGTTGGTCCCTGAGCACAGAAGGGCTTAAGCAGCAACTATGATACCCTGTCTTGGCTCTCCAGGAAATGGTGCATCCCAGTCTGCAGACCTCCGCATCCGCAGACAGCATTCTTCTGACAGCGTGTCCAGCATCAACAGTGCCACCAGCCACTCCAGCGTGGGCAGCAACATAGAGAGTGATTCAAAGAAGAAGAAGAGAAAGAATTGGGTGAGCATACATCCAGTGACCTTCGCGGGTACTGGCTAAGAGGGTCAGCCTTGGAACCCGTGTCCCTCCACATGGAGCTCATGCTAGTGCTTAACTTCAGAGCAGACTTGGGAGTAGATCCAAAGCAGCAGCTTGTGGATAGGTTTCTACCAAAATCAATGTTGTGCTCAGCCAAGGACTAGGATTTATTAAATAACGACTACCTTGTAGTTTTTCTGTTTCATGAGACTTTATGTGACATACGCATCTTTCATTTCATATATGTGTCATTTCTTCCTCATCATATATGAGCCACAAAATTCCAGATACTGGAGTAGTTTCTTCTTAGTTCCAAAGTATTTTTTTGGAGTATACATTACTAGTTATCCCATCATTAACCATAATCCTTATCTATTTATTTGCCCAATTGCCCAGGATAGCGTTAAACCAGCTTCTTTGTAGATAATTTTTGACTATGCCCTCTCTGTAAATAACAGTTTTCATAATGCCGATGTTGGGAATTAGTGAAAGGTTCTAAACTGGGAGGCTGTTTCTCGAAATGTTAAGTTTAAAAGACCCTGGCTCCGATGCAGTTTCTCCATATTTCCCTAATCCCAGGGAGCTACCTGAAATTCTGTAAAGTGGCATCTTGAACAGTTTTTCCCATTCTCCTGGGAAAACCCTCCCTCACCCCCAAATAAACACAGTTTTTAGCTCCACTGTTGAGTCTGTGGAGTTTGAAGTGAGATTTGCCACTCCCTGCCTTCAGAGAAGGGACATCCAGTGGACCTGAAGCTGGCCGGTGCTCCCGGGGCCCCACGTGCCAGCTCTGACAGCATCCCATCTTCTTGATGGCTTCAGTCTCTTCTTTCATTCCATACACTTCTCATTTTGTGTTATCTTGGATGGGTGGCGAGGTCTAGTGACAGAGGAGTTGAAGATTTAGTAATTTTGGCTATTGATGACTTTTGCCCTGGAGGAGACCTCCAAGGCCTGTTCAGTGTGACCCTCTTAGCATCTGATCAAATTTTTTTCTTTAAATTATTAATGACTTTTAGTCAACTTGTATGCTATGACTTAGACTAGGATTAACTTGGGTTGCTCTTTCTAATATGCTTTTGGAAAATATGGTCTGATTTGATTATCAAAGTGATGAGAGAGAATTACTTTCTATGAAAAACAGTGGTTATCAGTGTTCTTCAAAAAATAAAACCTGTTTATTTGCTTTAAGACAACTCTGGATTGTCAATGAAATTGGGGTGAGTGGATGGATAATCGGCATCCACAGATAATTCTGAAGCTTCTGTCTAATCTTTGTAATCTCTTCTTGCACCTGGCATTTTACCAGTTAGAGGCAAGGATTTAGGTTGATATCTTGGATGCCAAATCCTTCTGTTTCTGTGACTACTCTCTGGAAATATGATCAGAGCTAGGAAATAGAAGAGAAATAGGATCTAGATTCACCCACAAGCTGGACATCCAGTTTGTTATAGATGAAATTAATGGGAGAAAAATTCCATTAATTATTCTAGCATAGCGCCCATTTTCTGAAATTCTCAATGGTTATGAAAACCCCCAAAATATTTTCAGAAGGAGAAAATACTTTAGAAAAAGGAAATTGCTTTTTAAAAGATCTTATTTCAAGACAAAACATTATTTTTTGGCCTAGAAAAATACATGCTTGTCCTAGCTTTCAGAGAAAACATTACCCTTTAATTCTTTATGTTTTCATTAGAATTTTTAGACCTATTTCAGGGTTTGGGGAATTTGTGATAAACCAGATCCTGTTCTCCAATATAGTTAATAAATTTCTTTAAAATACCCATTTTTGGGGGAGCAAGTGAGATGGCTAACTCCCTGCTTATTATATCACCTTATGTGTATACATGGACGGCAGGAACTCCTAAGTAGGTACATCAAAGGCTAGACAGTCATGTTAGGACTAGTTTAGCAATGAAGCTACCCTTGCTGAAAAGACATATACCAAAAAAAAAAAAAAATTGAGACAGAGAGAGGTGACTGATAAAGACAAAAAGGTAAGAAGCTCAGGCAGGTAGGGGGTGGTCATTTCAACCAGACAGATGCTGGAAGAATTCAGACTATAGTGATTCCCACACCTGCTATTCCCTTCCTTTCATAATGGGGGGAGATGCCCCTAATGCTTTGAAAGATTTGTGCCCCTACCAGAAACCTCCTCTGTGTGTGGTGTTGATTATTAGCCATGTCGTGTCTGAAAAGTCCAAAGCTTTCCCTGTCACTGGCTTTCTCTGTTAAAAATTGTCTTTTTTCCTCCCCCTTCCCTATTTTTGCTTGCGTTTTCTCTGGCAGGTCAATGAGGTAAGCAAGACCAACATTAATATGAGATACCAAGCTAACCCATCCATTGATATGACTAACCTCATCCGTCACCGTGTCTGAGCATCCTGCTTTGTTGCTGTATAACCTCATCCTCCCAACATCCATCTGCTGAGCCAGGCTCTGTCTTGCTGTTGGCATCTAGTCTTGAACCAAGAGTAGGCATGGAATGTTCCCCACAGGTCCAGGCCTTTGAGCTGTCAGCACAAAATAACTCTTCCCTTAATGCACTGGTTTGAGAGAGCTGTTGGGTATCTTGCCCATGGGTCGGGGGCAACACGTGGGAGAATTAATTGCTCTTCCGTCTGCATGGGTCTGTTTGCCAAGGCCTGAGTGTTGCTGAGGCCCCTGCAGGCTGACGGACTTGTATATTCAGTTACGCAGCTCCTTCAAGCAAGCTTTCGGGAAGAAGAAGTCCCCCAAGTCGGCATCCTCCCATTCAGACATTGAGGAGATGACGGATTCTTCTTTGCCTTCCTCGCCAAAGTTACCGCACAATGGGTCCACGGGTTCCACTCCACTGCTGAGGAACTCCCACTCCAACTCTCTGTAAGTTTGTCTGCCGGGGTCACCCTGGGCTGGCAATATCTGTGGCTCTGAGGAGCCCTCGAAGAGGAATGGCTGGGAGCCCTGTTAGGGTGTATTTATGCACCAGGATCCTTTATGTCTTGCTTTCATAGGACTGTGGTGTTCTTCCAATGTTTTAGGTCAGGGGAGGTTGAAAAAGAAAGTGTGGACAATTCGCTGGCTGACCTTGGGCAAGTTGCTAACCTCTCTGTTTTCCATTTCTTTATTTGTCATATTGGGTTAATGGTTTTTGTCTACTATCCTATCCTAAGGGTTGAACAAGATAAATGGATGGGGAAGAGCAACATCTGTCTTGCTGAGAGGGGAAGATGGTGTTATGAGCATTAACAATTTTTGCTGAAATGTGGTTCATTTGAGTGCCGACACTTAGGGAGACAACACTTTTCTTCTTTGGTCAAAATTTGGTATTGATTCTCTGAATCAGCACTCAGAAACTGGAAGTTTAAAAAATGGAGAGATTCAGTGAGGGCAAAAAGCTGAGCAAGGAGAGGAGAGGAATTCAGAGGACTGGACTGCAGGGCGACCCTGTCCGCCCCATGCCCCTGCCTTTGCTTGAAGAATTAGGTGAGTGAGCAAGAGTGTGAATCCTATTTGATCTAAGAGGTAAATAAAGGATGAGTTCCCTGTGGCTCACACATGTCATCAGCCCAGAGCATCCCAATTAAGCTGTTTTCTGACAGTTGAAAAAGGAACTTCTCCTCTATTACTTATTGGTTCAAACTCTGTTTATAAGCAGGGCACTACTCTAGGTATTTTGCAGAGACTAACAAGGATGTGACCCAGGTTCTCCCCCCTGGGGATTAGAGACTGGTGGGAACATAACACAGTATAGCTCATTGCACTTCTGACCTTCTGCTCTGTGCCAGGCACAGTTCTTGGCTCCAGTTCCAAGAGTAAACAAGACAAGTAAAAAGTTCCTACTCTGGGGGACCTTCTACACCAGGGGGAGAGACAGGCATGAAACAAGTAAATCTGAATAAACTAGAAAAGTCAGAGAATGCTGAGAGCTCATGCTGAAGTGTAAATAGCATGGTGGGGTACAGAGTACCTTGGCAGCAGCTTTAGACAGAGTGGTCAGGAAAGGCCCCCTGAGGTGGTGACGTTTCAGCCGAGATCAGCATGACAGGAAGAACCATTAGTTGGTTCTGATCAGTAACACCAGCTGCTGTAACAGATTCAGTCCCAAATTTCAGTGGCTTTGCATATGACTGTCTCTGGTTCGCTGCAAACCCAAGGCAGATGCTCCTCATCAGCAGGCAGCCCGCCGAGTGGCGATGCAGGCTCCTTCCGTCTGGGGGCTGCACTTCCCACAGGGTCGAGTGCTCTGTTGAGTTCTCTGTGTCTGGCCAATGGAGGCCAGAGAGGAAGGGGTGGAGAATCCCACTGAAGGGCTCAATAGGCTGGGCCTGGAAGAGACACATGTCACTCTTCCAGTCCGCTGAGCCGGCCCTGCCACCTGCAAAGGAAGACGTGGACTCTGGCACCAGGAGGGAAAGGAGATGGGCTGTGGTGAGCATATAGCGGCCTCTGCCACTCCAGCCGCATGTGAGCAGGGCAGCTGTCCAGGCCTCCAGACAGCACGAGGGACCTAAAGGGGAGACAGGCTTGGTGTGTCCGAGAACGAGAGGGATGAGCAAGGGCGAGGTAGGAAAGGAGGCCACAGGGGTACGCAGAGCCTAGGACATGGGAGGCTTTGAACTCAGCATGAATTCACATCTGATTTCATGTTTGATGGGCAGATGTTGGAGAGTTTTAAGCAGGAGCGTGAGATCATCTGAAACAGTGGTTCACAAAGATCAGCCTCCGTTCTGTGGATGAAGGAACACAGGGGAGCCCGAGAGAGGAGGGACGATCCCATAAGAGGCTGATAGCACTCTCTCCCTCACTGGCCTCACTCCCACCATGCTGTTCTTTGACCACTTCACACCTCTAGGCCTTTGCCCTTCCTGTCCGCATCCTTGGGTCTCTGTCCAGGACTACCTTCTCGGTAAGGCCTTGCCCATTGGCCTTGCATAAAATTACACCCCTACCTCCGGCCAGCACACCCCATCATCATCTCTCCCCTGCTGTATTTTTGCCGTGGCATATATCACCACCTGACATGGAGATTTTCCTTGTCTATTTGCTTTTTCTCCCCAACACCAGCACCAAAAAATCTACAGTACAAGGTACATGGAGGTATGTTCTTTGGTTTTGCAGCCATTCAGTTACTAAGTGAATGAATGAGTAACTGATGGCAGTGTGAGTCCTAGGTGGATTTAGGATGTGTTCTAGAAGAAAAGTTGACAGCACATGGGGATGTGTGCCATGTGAGGGAGAGAGAATAATGCTTCACTCTTCTTAGATTTGCAACTTGAGTGGCTGGGCATGTGGAGGCATGGTTTCTGGAGTAGATGGGAGACACAGACAGGGCAGGGTGGGAATTGGAGCTCTGGTTTGACCGTGTTAAGTTTGAGATGCCAACCAGCCTGGAGTTGCTGGAGATGTAGATTTGGGAGACATGGGATGAAAGGTGGTACTTAAAGCTGGGAAACTGGAGAGGCCTCCAAGGGATTGAATGGAGATGGAGAAGAGCCGGATGGGCAAGGGTTGAGCTCTGGGAGCTTTGAAGAGAAAGTAGAGCAGCCAGTGAGGTGGGAGGAAATGTGGGAGCAGACGGAAGAAACTGGAGGCGGGAGTACCAGTGGGCGCAATGCTGCTTAGCGGCCAAGATGAGGGCATGTGGCAGTGGTGCACTCAGCTATGTAGGACTCTCAGAGACCAGAGCGAGAACTCTCCCTCCAAACCACTCTCCCCTGGGGACTGGGCAGGGCAGACTCTGGCCCCGCAGCCCTTTTCTGACATTCCACAGCATCCATGCACACTGGAGATGTTTGTTTTAGGTCTAGTTTTCCAAAGGGTGGGCAGAGAGCAAATGCTTCTTTCTAACCTTGAAGGGTTTGTAAGAATGCAAATAGAGACATGAGAAGGAGTTCAAAGAAGAAACCAAAGGCAGAGGAGTCAAGGGCTCAGAAAAGTCCCTACCCTGTGGGCGAAAGGAATGGATGTGTGGGAAGGCAATGTTTCCCATACTTAAGGCATTTAAAATTAGGTATGCCACCAGCCCTGCCTTCCGAACAAAGGCATCAGGAATATGCTAGGATAATGTGTTAGGGACTGAATAGGAAGAAATCTACATCAGGTTGCTTCAGTAAGTTGTCCATGAACTGGGCACGCATGTACTGAGTGCCTGCTGGATGTAGTTCAGGAGCATAGGCTCTAGAGTTAAACAGCCCCATCAGATTTTATCCTGATTCTGTCATTGTTGATGGGCATATTAATCTCTCTATGCCAGCCTTGCCATTTTTAAAAGGGAGATAATTATAGTACCTCTTCATGGAGTGTGTGGTGTACATAGGAAATTAAATATGCTTCAGACATTTAGCACAGTTGTTCATGTATTCAATAGGCATTTGCTGAGCATCTATTATGCACTGAACCATGTGATCAGACACTAGAAATGATGCAGACAACCCTGGTCCTGGAGGAGCCAGCAGCCATGCAAGGGGTAACCTGTTAGGTCCAACCAAAGTATAGGTGACATAATAGAAGTCTAACTCAGAAGGAACCAAGGGAGAAGGTGCTGTTTGGGGCAATAGGAACAGAGACTAAAACTTAGTTGCGGCTGCTGCAGAGAACCTGTTTCAGCACCATCTCTGTGCTGTAGAACATTCCTCCCATGTACCCTGGTAGTTGTGTGTTTTGGAGAACTGGCTGATTTGGTGGAGCTCAGGAGTTATACCTTGGTGCAGTTACTCCCAGCACAAATTTTATTTTTGTTTGCTTCATTTTGTAAAATCATTGGCCAAGCTCTGCAAAGTAGCCTGTGTCATATATTCCACAAAGTGGGTGCTGGAGAAATATTGTCTCTTGCTGAGAAAGCTTTCTGGGGAAAAGGTTCAGACCAATGCAAAGGAGACTGGAGCAAAATGCCATGCAGTGGAGTGCCAGACAGACCAGACTGGCAGTGTGAACCAGAGCCAACTATTCTCCGCACTGAAGTGGAGCCTTGGAGATCTGTACAGGGCATGGTTTGTCTAAGACCCAAGTGTCACAGTGGAATTTTGTTCAGACTTCACACTCCATTTAAGCCAGGAAACCATATTTCTCTCTCAAGAAAGACTCGGTTTTTTCAAGATTACCCTGCAAACCTCCCAAACTGAGAAAGCATGACTATATACTTAAACCTTACAAACCATAGGCTCGTCAAAGCACAAGGGAGCTGCAGGGGGAAAAGGGATGATCTGAATTCTACAGACAGTTCTGTCTCTCCAGCCCTCTTCATCCCAAATCTGTCAGCCTGGTTTCTCATAGATATGAAGTGGGAATGATGATAACAGTTTCAAGAGACCATTGGAGGTTTCAGAAGATTTTGAAGCAGAGAAACTTCCTTGGCTGCTGACAACTTTTTAAAAATAGAAGGTGGTTTTACTCTCTCTGTCAAATCAAAACCATTCAGGTGTAGGTCAAGAAAATAGAAGCAAAATGATTTGGCTCTTTGGTTGTTAAATTTTTCTTCTAGTTCCTTCTGCTCCAAAAATACAATTACATTCTTAACAATTATAAATGGTTTTCCTTCAGCACTTAACATTTCCACACCCTCTACCGGTTTTACATGTCAGAGTTTTTTTGCCCCCAAATCCAGTACCTAGATTTTGGAAAGTGGGCTCTCATGATGATTTCTGCAGAGACCACATGCTCCCCATGTCTTTCAGAGATAATCAGCTTCAGCTTTGTAAGTTTATGAACTCGGGGTTTTTTTCTTTTTCTTTTTTCTGTCTTCAGTCCCAGAATGTCAAAGTTTTCTAGATCACCTCTCATACCAGATCCAGTGATCATTGACATCAATGGAACTCTTGTTAATAGAACTATATTTTCTAACATTGAAATTCATCATGTGCTGAATTGCCAGGTATCTGAGGAGCAAACCTTACTATTTCAAAATAGGAGCCCAGCCTAGAAGTGCCACTTCTTAAGACAGGAAGACTCCACAGGTCCCCTGGTCTCTGATCCAGTGTTCAGCTGGGAAGGGAAGATAGCTAACCACGTTGTTGCAGTTTTCAGATAAAACTTTGGCTTGTATGTTGTAAGAATGTTTCTAGACACTTTTAGGGGAGTTGGTCTTAGAATATAACCAAAACTAGACCAACTCCTTCTACCCCTATCTTTAGGTCACTTCACTTTTAGGCAAATAAAAATCACCCCTCAGCTGTCTGACTTTGGAGTGTCTAATCTTTAAAACAGACAGTTGACCTTGCTTCTCTGAATGGGCTTTGATCTCAAGGAACATGTGTCATTATATCATTAAAGGGGCCCAGCTGTGTACACATTGGGGTGGGGCGCTCAAATCCCAAAGGTGACTGCTCCCTTTTACCAGCTTCTGTTTATCCCTAGACGATTAGAATTTTGGTGAGAGGCATACCAAAGCCATTCTGATTGCCATAGCTCTGCAAAGGAAGAGTGGAGGAAGGCAGCAAAATGTGTGAATTTCAGGGGCTTTGGGCACTGTCACCTCCAGGAAGTACCAGGCAGCTAGTTATACAGGGTGACTGCTGAACAAACCTGAGGTGGACACGGGCCAGTGGTTAGTGGAGGGCTGAAAGGAATTAAACCCAGAGCTACTTTCATCAGTAGCATTCCCCTTTCCCTAGAATTTCTGAGTGCATGGATAGTGAAGCCGAGACGGTCATGCAGCTCCGAAATGAGCTGAGAGACAAGGAGATGAAGCTGACAGACATCCGCCTAGAAGCCCTCAGCTCTGCACACCAGCTTGACCAACTCCGTGAGGCCATGAACAGGATGCAGGTAAGGGCTCAGGAGCTGGGGCTGAGCCCAAGGCTGTCTGGAACAGAGTGTCAGGAAGCTGCTCTCCACCACGGCCCCGGTGGCAACGCTCTGCTTTCCGAGCCTTTCTCTTTTCAGGCCTTCCCACATATTGTTTGGAGGTTTTTGAAAGCATGGGAGTAATTATGCCCCTCCTTTTGCAGGATTCCCTTTACTGTTAATCCACCCACTCCACTTCCTCTTTCCAGGCTATACTCACCCAGCCAGCGGGAGCCACTGACTGCTCCCTATGCATGTCCCAGGATTTCTGTTTAGTATCCACTGGGATATCCTTCCACACATCCAGACTGGACCTTTCCCTTGAGGCTTAGATGCCTCTTTCTCTGCAAAGCTTTTCCAAGTTCTGCATCTGGAAAAGTTAGTGCCCTCATCTCAATGCCTATAGATTTGTTCTTACAGCACCTCACCTTCTACTATGGATTAAAGGCATTTGGGTCTTCTGTTCTTTTTTTAATCCCTTTCTCTGGATGTAGCACCAGTGCTTTACACATAGTAGGTTTTTCCTAAATATTTACAGAATGGAAGACCCTTGCGGGCTCTGTCAATGGGACCTCACTGGAAAATAGCATTTCCCTGAAGAGGTGTCACGGAACACTCGTTCTAAGAGAGGCTCTGTGAAAGGAGAGCTCCTTGGTCCAATATGTCTGGGAAACTGCAGATTATGAGCCCCTCTCACACTCACAAAGCACAGAAGCTCACTAAAGGCTCTGGGTCCTTCAGTAAAGAAACCTGTCAAACCCAGAGTTTCTCAAACCTCTTAGATTATAAGACTCTTTCACTTACTACTCAGACAGCAGACTGGAAAACATTTCTGAGATCTTTTCAAAGACCGACTCTGAAAGGATGGGCCCTCCTCTGCCAGACAGGTCTTGGGTGTACCACAACGGCAGCAATTCTGAATCTCTCAGACGGTGTGACCTACTCTGCCTCAGTCAGGATACCCACGTGATCCCTGCAGGGAACATCAAATCCCTCCCTCCTCCAGAAAAGGCTCATTCACATTAAATCCATCTAGTAAGTGGGCTTCTCCCTTACTCTTTGCAGAGTGAAATAGAGAAGTTGAAAGCTGAAAATGACCGGCTGAAGTCAGAGTCTCAAGGCAGTGGCTGCAGCCGAGCACCCTCCCAGGTGTCACTGTCTGCTTCCCCGAGGCAGTCCATGGGCCTCTCCCAGCACAGCCTGAACCTCACTGAGTCAACCAGCCTGGGTGAGTGAGTAGTATCACAGGGCTGGGGGCAGGTCAGGGCCTGCAGCTCATATTCCGCCCTCCCAGTGAGGGCCCCAAGATAGCAGATGAACAGATCAAACGGAGAGGCAACAGGCGTGTGTGCATCTGGGGTGTGTGTGTGTGTCTGGGTGTGTGTCTGCTACCAACATGAGCCCAGCCGTTAGACTGCTATCATGCTTTGCTCCAGTGCCCCAGATTCTCAAGCCATAAGCTTGGACCCCCTCGCCCACCATGCTGAGTTCTGTTTGATCCATTTTAGGAGGCTGACCTGCAAGCTGAATGCATACCCCATAGTAGCAAGTCCCAGTTGGGGCAGTGGCTTGCTCTCTGATCATTCTGCCTTCAGGATGGATTCCGGGCTGGCACAATAATCAGCCAATGCGATCGAGGTTTTCTTTGTAAGCGTATTGAGGCTGGTGCTTTGATTTCTTATCCATGAAGCTGCTGTTGCTATCATTTTGGTTGAGTCTCCCTCGCAATTCCATTTGGCAAGGTACATCGTCGGCCTGCTGGTTTCTTGGTTGGCCCCCCATTGGTTTCTGTGGTGGCATTCTCCATTCTGCCCTCTCCCCTTCCCGTGACCCCCACCCCATGTCCCCTGCACCCCGACACCTGTTTGTCCCGCTGCTGTGCCAGTGAGCAGCAGGGGTGTCAGGAAGCCAGCTTTGCTGTCCCCATGTGCCTAAGGCTGTTGATGTTTTCCATTCGCAGACATGTTGCTGGATGACACTGGTGAATGCTCGGCTCGGAAGGAAGGAGGCAGGCATGTTAAGATAGTTGTCAGCTTTCAGGAGGAAATGAAGTGGAAGGAGGTTAGTTGGATCCGTTTCCCCGCTCTACCCGTCCCTTCCCCAGCTAGAAGTACCTAGCTTAGTGATTTCATCATCAACCGTATTATCTTAGCACACGAGGTGATTGGAACTACTGATGCTTTTCTTAACTAACCATGATCCTCAGCAGCATTTTGACACAATTAAAGTGAACAAATGGTCCTCCCCTCCCTCTTGTATTTGGAAGTCTTTCATAGAATACCAAAAACTGTTCCGTGTTGGACCTGTGCATAACTAACTAAACACTAACAGCAAACAGAAATGGCTTTTCTGTATTTAATATATTCCCAAAGCACTTCAAAGGCAGCCAAGCACATTTAACACAGAAGGTAAAGAAATCAGCTGAGCAAATTCAGATGACCCAGAGAGCCAGTTTTATCCAGTCGTCAGAGGCTGCCCACAAAGTCGACACTGGGAGGCAGGGTGGTCGAGCACACAGGTGGCTACAGGTGGGCTGGTGAGGCATCCTGACTCACTGAGGCTGGGAAATTTGAGTTTTCTGAGTGGTTTCTGTTTCTTCCAGAATCCAAGCAGGGCCATGTCCCCACCAGGGACCATTTTGGGGTAGGGATGAGGGTTGATAATCAAAGTTGATTTTTAGTCTTTGATTAAATCTAACTGATGCTGTGAGTGACCATCTCTCAGATAAGTAGGAAAGACTTCATGAGTCAACATTTCAAGTGCCCTTCAGGTTTTTATTTATTTCTTAGCTTTGTAGCCAGCATGCTTTTGTAGTCCCAGGGAGGCCACAGCACCCGCCAAAACAAAGCATCTGCAGGCAGCCTTCTCTTTGCCAGGGAATCCTACTTCGTGGCTGGCTGTCTAGTCTCATCAAAGTGGGTAGGCCCAGAATTTTGGACCTGCCAGAGGTTTTAGCATCATCGAACCTAGAAAAGATCAAATAAAAAGCTTTATTTTCAGAGCTTAGCCTAGTGGCATGATGGACTATCCTGGGGGAAATTCATTCTTCTAACATTCTTATAATAAGTGCAGGTGACATCTCAGAGTGTATTTTATTACAGAGATCATCATGAATAGATAAGTTTTACATTTTACAAAACTTTATGAGTCACTTTTAAAAATTGTATTTTTCTGGATCACCACAGCATCCAGTTGAGGAAGGTTGACCAGATGTTATCTCTGTTTTACAATTGAGAACTCTAAGATCCAAGCGTGACTTACATAAGGTTGCAAGGCAGGTGGTGGGGCCAGATCATCTCATGGAAAGACTGGTGCTCTTTCTCTGAAGATTTGGCTTAACTGCCAGAGACCTCCGTCCCTGCCCCTGGGCACTCTCCTAATTCTGTATCCTTAAGAGCATGTCAGGTTAAGATTTTAAAACCCAACAAAATGGAATGTTCTATTAGCGTTTGTTTAATTAGTGTGATTAGTTAGCCCCTACTACACAGAACCCTGTGGGCAGAGATGCAAAAGAAGTAGAAATAGATTGCATTTCTGTGAATTTCTGGAGTTCTACTAGTTTTCTGAATTGAATATATTTTAACTTGTAATTAGAAGAAAAGCAATAGACACTGTTAAAAAAGAACAAAAAAATAGAAACATTCTATCCTCAAGGAGTTTAAGATGTAGTAGGAAGACAAACTTAATTTACAAATAAGACAGAAATACCTAAAAATAAATCAGTAAAGAATATATCATTATATAAGCTGTACAGAACCCTGAAGCAATGTGAGCTCTGAGCCTGGTGAGTTAATCATTGAAGACTTCCTGGAAGAGGTGAGCTTGCAAGCAAGGTTTGGAAAGGGAGAGGTGGCAGACAGAGGGGAGAGCATTCCATGCAAGGGATGTGCTCTATGCAGGAGACAAGGTACACATTTAGTAGAAGGTTCTAGATTCCAGAGAGAGTCACTTTTCCTGATCCATTTATTGCTGTTTTAACAATAAAGCAAGGAAAATTTCTAAGACTGTTGCATTTTATCTAAGTTCTACATGGTGTTAAAACAAATAGGACTTTAATTTCCCTCTCAGTCCATCGGTGGAGTTCTAAGATAATCTGATTCTCTGCTGAGCTGTGTCAAAAAAGATCCACCTGTTTTTCACCAGCATACATTTCCTTACCCTTAGGATTCCAGACCACACCTCTTTCTTATTGGCTGCATTGGAGTTAGTGGCAAGACCAAATGGGATGTGCTCGATGGGGTAGTTAGACGGCTGTTCAAAGTAAGTGTTTGAAGATGTCAGTGGCAACCTACTAAAGTGGGGAACATGGGCTTAGGGTGGGTAAGGGCGGTTTGTGTCCTGAATCTGGCCATTTCTTGGGCCTCCCCTTCTCCTCCATCCTTCTGTTGCTGGGGCTTGTTCCCTGGCTCTCAAGTAAACAGAAGGATGGTAAGTATAGACTCATGACTGGCCAAACTGTTCCAGGCTACCGTGGCAGAGGTTGGCCAGCCAGTGAGAGTTATTTCCCCAGCCTCGAGCAATTATTTGGGCCTCTCACAGTGACCTGCTAATGTCCAAATTCTCCCTTCACCTTAGAATTTTGCCCTGCAATGTGCGCTGTGGCTGGGCTAAGACATCAACTTCCCATCCTTCCTTCTGGGGGGATCTGATCTGACTTCCCTAGCATCCTTGCCAACAGGTCAGAGTCTGTGATTTGTGCTACGGGTGACAGTAACATCTGCTCAATGGCCAGTGTCAAGGGTGTTGGCCTAGTTATTTTGTATTCATTCTAATCACATCGTTGGAGTGGGTGTTTGCCCCAGGAGAAATACGTAGTGAGTATCAAGGTGAACCTTGAAACATAAGGTGGTTTGAAAGAAGCTTTTAGTACATTATTTTATATTGCACTGAAGTAAATTTAACCACCATAAGTGTTCATTAATCATATCCTCTGAGCAGTAATAATAGCTCAATTTTTGTGCCAGAGACCACGTTAAAGCACTTTCTATACATTACCCCCATTTATTTCAAGGCCTATGAGGAGGTTCCTAATATTTTGCCATTTAAAGGTGAGGAAGGTGAGGCTCAGGTTGAAGCACTTGCCCAAGATGATGGATCTCTAGAACTAGGTAATGTTGGCGTGAGTTAAGTTGGTCTGACTTCCAAACCTGGCTTAACTAGGACACTCTGGTCTCTTTCCAGCATCTAGATTCAGGTGGCTTCACACGGAGAAATCCTGTTCTTTGACCAGAGGTCATCCCCCTATCTTGGCAGGCCAGTCTCTGGAAATGTGCCTGGGCAAGGGATGTGAATGGCTTAGGGCAGGCCGATCCTGCTACCCCAGCCAGAACTTTATCTCTGCTTATGGTCAGGACACCCTCGGATTAGAAAGACAAACGTTTGGGCTGAGAAGAGCGTGGGGGGCATCACATGTGAGCAAATGAGACAATTAAAGGTAGAGGCCTATGTACCAGGATTCCACCTCAGTTATTATCTGACCACCTCAAAGCCCATTGGTCTTT
Source organism: Manis pentadactyla (assembly GCF_030020395.1). Taxonomy (NCBI): domain Eukaryota; kingdom Metazoa; phylum Chordata; class Mammalia; order Pholidota; family Manidae; genus Manis; species Manis pentadactyla. The sequence continues at coordinate 59,344,981 of NC_080027.1, forward strand.
GGTCCATGTTCACTGACCTAAAATCTTTTGGTCATTCACCCAAGAGGGAATGCTCCAAATCAAATACACATTTTCCTGTTTAAGGATCAAAAGCTGCTTCTTTTCTAGCAGCCTTCGGTTTTGCTCCTTTATGGTCAGTACAGTCTTTGCTCTGAGTCAAAACAAGGGGCTGGTGAAAGGATTAGTCAGAATTACTTTTTCATGAATTTTCCAGCACCTTTCACCAGCCCTGATGCCTTCAGGACTCTCTGGCTGAACTTAGGAAAAGCGGCCTAACTTCCGTGGTTGGTTCACCCAGACTAAACGTTTGGTCTTGTCAAGGGCTGCCCCTCCACCTCACTAACCAAATAAATCTGTATTTTAAGAGGCCTGTGATATGAGGGCCTCACAGAAAGTCAGCTCTTCTCCCCTCATTCCACAGCTCGATTTCAACTCAGGCATCAGCTGAGAAAGAAGAGGAGGTGATCGTAAATCACCCAGTGAAAACATGAGTCATGGGCAGATTTTTAGCCACATATTTGATGGGGTCTTTACTTTTTCCAGGAATACATCATTCACGTCGACCCAGTGAGTCAGCTGGGGCTGAACTCAGATAGTGTTCTTGGCTATAGCATTGGGGAAATCCAGCGCAGCAGCGCCTCCGACACCCCCGAGCTTCTGCCCTGTGGCTATCTGGTCGGAGAGAACACCACCATCTCTGTGACTGTCAAAGGTAACGCAGCCCGTTGCAGAGGTCAGAGTTTTCAGTAATTGCAGTTTTTGGTTTGTGACTTGGCACAGGAAACTGGCCACAACTTTGTGCCTGTGTATGTGGCTTCGGTTTTTTTCCCCTTCAACCATTCTTCCCTAGGCAAGTTGAACAGTCTTTAGCTTTTTTCAACCCCCGTTGGAAACAAATAATTTTAGTTTATTGCTGAAATTATGTAACAGAAGGTCCCATTAGCCTATGACTCTGAGATGCAGGAACTTTAATAACCCTCTTGAAATGGGGCTCCACCAATACCAGGGACATACTCTTGCCTTCAAGCCTTGGACGTGGGCCCATTCTACAGATGGGGAAACCACGATCTGCTGCTGTAGGCTCAAGAGGAGTGCTCTGAGTGCCCTGATGAAACCAGCAAAGCTCCTGCCCACGCACGATGCTGCTGTCACTTCCGATTGCCTCATCACCTGGAGATGTTAAGGCCCAGGCCAAAGTGTATCCCATGGAACTCTAGGTTCACAACGTATTTTGTGGAAGAAAATGTCTCATGGCCAAATAAGTCTGGCAAACAGCATCACTATCTCCAGTTGGGCTTGGGGGAGCCGGAGACGGGTATACTGTACACTAAAGCCTCTGTTCTTTATTGTACTAACTCCTGCCATTAAAAGTGGTTTCATTTGATCTGACACAGATGTAGTTGCCTGCAAACCCCTTTTTCATCTATTTTATGAATCACCTGAAGAAGAGACTAATAAGCACCACACTAGGCTCCACCTTTGGGGTGTCCCGTTTCTTTCTTCCCCATAAGGCACTGAGCTCAACTATAGTTTTGACAGTGCAGTTTTGAGGTTGTTTGATACATGGTTTGTTTGCTGGTTGGTAGGTTTTCCCAAACCACTCCCAGTGTCCCCTGTCAGCACAAATCAAGATCTCGCTGTGCTGGTGACAAGCTGTATGTTACGGCTTAAGCCTTACACATAATCTTACCTTGTGGGCAAATGAAATCCCACCATTGTGGCCTTAGGTTGTAAGTGACAGAAACCTACTCAAAACTGGCTTTAGCAAAAGAGGAGACCATAGGCTCCCATTCCTGGAAAATCCAGGAATGTGCTTCAGACATAGCTGGGTCCAGGTGTTCCAGCGGTGGCATCAGGACCAGACCTACCTCAGCTTCGCTTGTTTTTTGAGCACTCTCCACATGGCTCATGAAACGGCCCTCATGGCCCCGATTCATCCTTCTAGCTTAGAATCCTTAAAGAAAGAATGTCTTCCTGGAAAAGTGTGCCAGAAAATTCTCAGGGTCATTCTGGCCCACGGTGAGTCAAATACCCATCACTATATCAGTTATTGTGACCAGGAAGAGGCTTTGACCCAGCCCAGTCACAAGCCTGCCTCTTGGGTGGCTGAAGGTGCTGGGTCAGCCCCACTTGGACCACCAGGAATGAGCTCTTCATAAAAGGAAGAATTGTATCACAAAGGAAAGGAGGAAAGGGGAGACCAGGCCCACCAAAACAATAGCTGTCCACTCCAAGAACCCTTTAAGGGAAGCCTCATATGGCACGGGCTTGGACTGCATTTCACCCATGCTGCTGAGCAGGCACTGTCACTGAGAGGTGGGCATCCCAAGCACTGAAGGGCAAAAGGAGTACCTGCTGCTGAGATCTGGCCAACACTCCATAGAAACAGCAGCAAGATGATCTGCCTCTGGTGGAACAGGCCATCCACCATGGAGCCTGATTTATTGCTGCTGTCAGCAATCACGTTGTTTTAGTGTCAGCTCAGGCTTGTGTTTAAGTGGTACCTGACTCCACTATTTTCCTGCAGTGCTTGAAACGTATCCCTTCAAGGCACTATTAAAACCATTCAAGGGTTTGAACTGAAAGAGATCAGTAACCTGCCGATGGTTCACTTCAGTGGAACCGGGGGACGAGGTGTGACTGGGCATGCTTGAGAGTTTGTCTGCAAAATAGTCACTCCCAGGAGTTTTATGGCAAAAGACTAAAACAGCAACATAGATGCAAAGAAAGGTGTTTTCCTCCCTTGTTGGTAGTTATTATGTTTAGATCAGAGACCCTGTGCCCCATGTGTACTTGGCCAGTGTAAGCTGGCTACATTGAACTCAGTTCCAGGAAAGTCTTAGGCCTGCGCCCAGAAGGTAGTCCATGTGGGAACCTTCAGCACAGTCATTCTGGAACGTTCGCTACATTTAAGGGTATTCTTGATTGGGGGAGGATTAGAAACCACTGCATAAGTGCATTAGAAGGGCACTGTTTGCAGTGTGAATAATTATGAGGAAGGAGGATGCTGTCATAAAACAGAATAAATTGTCTTTATTTTTACCTACATTTACCTATTATTTCTTGAGGTGGGTTTTTAATAGAATTACCTTGGTTTCTGAAGAAATGCTTTTGTATGGATCCTCTTTAGGGAATGATATCAAGAAAATAGTTCTTTTAAAACCAACATCCTTGATTAGTGACATTGTCCCAGGTAGGAAAGGGGAAAGGTAAGTGTCCTCTTGACATTGTCGAGGCTCAGCAGGCTCAGCAGGTAGCATGCCAGCCACGGTGGGCCAAGATTCACATTCCCAAATCAAATGGTCTTACCTTGCTTTTCTCATTTTAAAGATAAAAGTGTTGTTACCTTCATGGTACCCTCTAGCGTGGGCAGCAGTACTGGCTGGCACAGGGAGAGAACAGGGTGGGAGAAGAAACCCCACGGTCCTGGCAGACCTGGGAGGCTGGGGTTTGGCTTGGGAAACTACACCAGGGTGCTGAATTCAGACACAGGCAAACAGAGCCCAGAGTCTCAGGACCTCTGTGGAGGACAGACCGAAGACCTCAGACCCAGATGGGGAGGCTGGTCTGAGTCTGGGAAAGTGAGCCAAGCCAGGGGCCAGAGCACACAGTGCTGATGAGTGGGGAGCAGCAGCGGTTTGCTCTCGGCCTCCAGAGTACCTGGGTGGGTGGGGGTCCCAGGGGAATGGGCTGCCACAGAAAGGGCAGGCTCAGGTCATGGGCGTCCCATAGACAAGCACAGAGCTGCCCTTCCTACAGGGCTTCCAACACTGCCTGTTGCTCTACAATGCAGGGCTCGCGGAAAACAGCCTGGACTCCCTGGTATTCGAGTCCCTGATCCCCAAGCCCATCCTGCAGCGCTACGTCTCCCTGCTGGTGGAGCACCGACGGATCATCCTCTCTGGGCCCAGCGGCACTGGGAAAACCTACCTGGCCAATCGGCTGTCAGAGTACCTGGTGCTCCGGGAGGGACGAGAGCTGACAGATGGGGTCATTGCCACCTTCAACGTGGACCACAAGTCCAGCAAGGTGAGGAGGTCATTTGGAGGCTGCTGACTAGCCAGGGGTCACTTTCTGGCCCATGCAGAACCTTTGATGCCACCACCAGCTGATGAAAAAGCAGCATTTCCAAAAGCTCTCCTTTGGCAATTATTAAAGCCCGGTGAAGGAGGTCTGGATGGGGCTAGCAGAAAAGAAGGCTTTGACCCAAAACTTCCCAAAAGGAAGTTTCATCAGTTCACTGAAGCTGATCTGCTTCATTTCTTACTTCCCCACTATGAGCCAGGCATGATGCTTAGTGCTTGCAGCTTTAAGGTCACCCCAGATACATCCATTTCCATTTACCATGAATTTATCATGTTCCTGTGAGGTGCTATTGTTTTTCCAAAATGACACCCCCCTTTTGTGAAAGAACAGATAAGAACAACACTTCACAGTCAGTAGAATGCTTGGCCCATGAACAGCGAACTGGCTTGTTACCATCCCCCTTCTACAGAATGGGAAACTGAGGCTGAAGGCAAATGGTCATGAGCCTAAGGCCACTTGGATGGTACTGAGCAGTGGACTGGAACTCAAGTCAAAGTCTTGACTCCAGAGCCAGCAAATAGGCTCATTTCTGTTCATAGGGAGCAGTGAAAATCTGCCATAGTCCCAGCTGAGAGTTGTAAAGCATGTTCACAAACCTGTTCATTATTCGTGAAGTGGGAGTTGATGGATAATTCATCCTAGCTGGCCCTATGCAAAAGGGCCAAAGATGAACTGGACATGACTCTTCTGCCTTAAGAATCACCTGGCGTGCTCAGAGATGCAGCTTCCTAGACCTCATCTCACATGATCTGTTTTGGTAGGTTAGATGGGGCTGGGAAAATGTGCCATCCACAAGTTCCCCAGGTGATTCTGATTTGGGGGCAGGACTAGAGAGGGCCCCCGTGCTGAGCACAACTGGATGAGTAAGCTAAGGGACAGCACCCTCACAGGACCACTGGGAGGAGGCCCCCGGGCTGGGGGTGCAGCCCAGGATAGATTTCAGCCCCTGCTCACTTTCCTCTTGGCTGGGCACCCTTCTGCAGAGCACAACTCACCAGCCCTGCTCTGCAAGCCTGAGTACAGAGGGGAGGGAGGGCCCTGAGTCTTGGGGGCTCTGTTCTTGTCAGGTACCTGAGGCCAAGTGCTGGTGGAAAGGGGCTAAGAGAAGGGATCATTACTAGTAACTTAAAAAGGTAGGCTTTCTCTACTGCTAGCAAGCCACATTTTGAGTTACAAGGGAGGCCTGTGTGTGTGTGTGTGTAGGAGGTGAGGAAGTGCCACCCTGAGTGACCAGGCTGGCATGCAGGACAGCCTGTGCGGGAAAGAGCCCACACTGGGGCAGGCACCGAGCCCAGAGCCCTGCTGCTTCCCCTCGGATTGATCCCAGGCCAAGCACCTGCACGGATAGGGACACTAGGCCCCATCAGTAAATGGAGAGAATTGCAGTACCCACCCCACAGGGCTGCGGGGCTTCAGAAGTTCATAGGTGTAAGACCCTCAGAGCTGTGTGGGCTCAAAGTCATGCTGGCTCTCTTTATGGTGATCGTACCATCAGGCAGCCAGTCTGGGTCCTCTGGCCAGTCCTTAACTCGCCATCTCAGCCTCTTCCCTATTGGCCATTATTTGTCCTCTTCCTTTTCTGACACACAACCCTAACCCCAGCCATGCTGGGCTGCATTCTAGTGCCAGCTCAAGCCAGTCTCCCGCCTGTTCTTCACAGTTCAATTCAAAGCCTGCCGTTGCGACCAGACCTTCCAAGGCCCCCTGCACATGTCGGCCTCCCCCTGCACTGTGGGGGTCTGTCTGCCATGGCACTAGTCAGCAGTACTTGCATGGGGGTGGGGAGGGGTCCTGGGCTGTCTTGCTTTGCGGAGGACTTCTGTGTGAACAGCTCTCAGGCAGCTGCTGTGGAAGCACAGGGATGTATAAGGTACCTGCCCTGGGAGCTTCCCAGGAGGTTGGCATCATAAATATCAAGAAAAGGGATGACCCCTGCAGAAAGGTGGTAGATCAGGGATACAGAAGCATGCCTGGGCACCCCCACAGTGTCTGGCTCTTACTGTGAGCTGAAGGTTTTCTGCTGCCTTGTGAACGCCAGAAGGCAGGACCCAGGCCTTCCTCACCTTCTGCCCACCCTGCTTCCCCTGAGCTCCAGGCTGACACCCTGCAGTGGGTGAGCACCCAGCACGTGCTCACTGAACGCCCTCATGGAAGGCCTTTCCACCCACTCTGGCCCATGAGGCAAAGTGACGCTCTGAACACGTGAGCCTTTACTGGGGGCTCTTCACCCACCTACTCTCCCCTGGCCTCCTCAGGAATTGCGCCAGTACCTGTCCAACCTGGCCGACCAGTGTGCCAGCGAGAACACCGCTGTGGACATGCCTCTCGTCATCATCCTGGACAATCTGCATCATGTCAGCTCTCTGGGCGAGATCTTCAATGGGCTGCTCAACTGCAAGGATCACAAATGGTAAAGGCCAGCTTCGGACGTCGGCTGCCGTGGGACATGGGCTGCTTGCGAGCTGTGCACTCGCGGGGCAGGGGAGGCAGGCAGCCACGTGCCTGGACACAGCACCCCAGGCCTCTGTGAGCACCTTCCTCTCTGGCTTGGCTTTGACTCCTTCCTTTCTGTCCCCTGCAGCCCCTACATAATCGGCACGATGAACCAGGCTACCTCCTCCACTCCCAACCTGCAGCTTCATCACAACTTCAGGTAAGGGTCACTGTCCAAGTACCTGGTATGTGCATCGTGTTGAGCATTTTTCCCGCTTAATCATTTACTTCTTACAATAGCCTCAAGTAGTTAAACTGATCATTTTCAGATTACAAATGGGTAATCTGAGACTGGGAGGATTAAGTGATCTGTGTGAGGTCACACAGCCAGTCAGCGGCAGAGCTAGGACTTGAACCCAGCTCTCCTTGTCTCGGGCCTAGGGTAGCAGTGTCCAGGAGGCAGCTCTGGGCAGGGGCTGTAGGCATGCTTGCCTCCCCTGCACAAAACCAATGGCACAGCTCCCTTTTCCATGTGACATTGCTTATGAATGTCCCCATGTAGCTGATTTTGTGGGCCTTTAGATTCCAGCTGCCGTGGGCCCTCTGCCCCAGCAGTGCACCTGGTGTATAAGGATGGTCCGCCTCTGCTGTGCATGGTCACATGACTGCTTGCGTCACTGGCACTGAGCGCCTTTTGCCTGTCCTGACTCCACCTCTCCTCCTCTCCTGCCCGGGCCCCTGGATGAGGGTGAGAAGTGGCCCCCCGCGTGGGACACTGGTTCATTTCACCAGCCGTTCTGCGGGTAGCTCTCTGAGGAAGATCTCTTGCAAGGGGGCCTGACCTGTAATTATCAGAAAGCCAACTCCTCCAGGCCACTGAGATCCTGGCCACCTCTGCATCCAGGCTGTCCCTGTCTTCCATGCTTTCTCCTAAAGAGCCCTCAAGTCCTCTTTTCTCCTTCTTCCCCACTCACTGCCACATTATCTCCAGCACACTGTTGCCATCACTTTCTAACCAGGATGTGTGCAGGCCATGGGCCCCCTGCAGGCTGTCCTCTGAGCCAGTGGCAGCTGGGCTGGAGTGAGCATCCTGGAATTCATGTCTGACCACACTGCCCTTCCACTGAACGATCCTTCTGTAGTTCCCCACCGCCTCCAGGGGATGAAGTCAGACTCCTTAGGTTGCCAGGTCAAGTCTGAACTCTGGTTACACTGAACCTCTGGCAGTTTCCCCAAACCTCCCACACTGTGTCAGATGCCTCCGCACAGGCTGTAGCGTGCTCTCCGCCCCCCACACACTCCCTGCTCCTGCCTTTTCTTATGTGGCCACTCCATGCCCCTTCTGGTCTCAGCCCAGATGCCTGCTGAGGAACCTTCTCAGAGTCCCCAAGGATTGTCATGTCTCATTCCTCCGTCTGCTTATCTGCTTCCTCCACTAGACTCTGCTTCCTGGGGAACAGGAACTGTGTCTTAGTCATTGTCCTCACTCCACAGGCCAGCAAGGAGCCCACAGCAAGCTCAAGAGGCAGTGTGCTCAGTGGTTAGAGCTCAGCCTCTGGAGCTGAACTGTCTGGGTTCTGATCTTAGCTCTTCTATTAATCTGTGGTTTAGTCTTAGACAAGTTACATGACCTGTTTGTGCTTCAGCATTTCTATCTGAGAAATGAGTGTGGTAGTAATATCTACATTATTGGTGGCCTAGAGGAATTGGGAGTTAATACGTGTGGTGTTCAGAGCAGTGTTTGGCATGTAATGAGTCTAATTTTAATATTAACATATATACCCACCAATTCTAATGTGCTTCGATTCATGAAGTTTTAGCCATCATTTTTACCATTGTCCTCACTGAAAAGTGTTGCTGACTTCCTGCAGGTGGGTGCTTTGTGCCAACCATACCGAGCCCGTGAAGGGTTTTCTTGGCCGATTCCTGAGGCGGAAGCTCATGGAAACAGAGATCAGTGGGCGGGTGCGGAATGTGGAGCTGGTGAAAATCATCGACTGGATTCCCAAGGTCTGGCATCACCTCAACCGCTTCCTGGAGGCTCACAGCTCCTCAGACGTCACCATAGGTAGGCCAGTGGGCAGGCTGGCAGGCTGGGGGCAGGTGTGGCACCTGGAGCTCTGCATCCTCAGATGACTGTTCTCGGGGCCCAGACCAGGGCAGCACTTTGCAGGCCACAGGTCAGCTGGGCAGTGCACTGTCCACATGTGTAAAGAAGTGGGCAGAGGGACAACACAGCCCCAGACAGGCCCTGGCCGCCTGTCGCCCACACCTCAGTGCTGTGATGCAGCCCCTCTCCCCTTACCTGGGTGCAGGGGCTGACCAGCAGTGGAGAGCTGTGTCTAGTCCAGACTGATGCAGACATTGCTGGCTCGGTGAAAAGTCCCCACCCCAGGGCTCCCCCAGTGAAAACCACCCTGTGGGATCGGCTTTACTTTAAAAATAAAACAAATTTCATCAACATTCCTGAAGCGTAGGGTTCAGAGAAAAAGATCACTAATCATCCCACCATCCTGACATAAGCATTTTAATTTGAGCTTATTCTTCCTGCCTTGTCCACACATGCAAGTTTTATGGCTCATTGTGTACATGTGCTGTGTTCTTTGCTTTTCCACTTGCTGTGTCTCATGAGCATTCCGAGTTGCTGCTCGATTTTTATAATCATCTTACAGGCTGCAGAATAATCAAATGTGGGTGTACCATCATTTGCTTAACTGTTTTCAAATGTCAGAATTAATAATATTACAATGAACATCTTTCTCCCAGCCCTCTCCTTTGGGAGATTGCCTCAGGGAGAGAGGTCCCAAGGTAGAGTTAGGGAGTCCAAGTGTCCTGCTCTATGCCCACCACCCAATAGTTGGAATTTCTGCTGTTGCTCAGAAAATTCAGCATCCCTCCTGTGAGGGATACGCAGACTGTGGCCTCTCCTGACCATCTATTTCATCTCTGACTGATTTTCACTGTGGTCCTCAGGGCCCCGGCTCTTCCTGTCCTGCCCCATCGATGTGGATGGCTCAAGAGTGTGGTTCACTGACTTGTGGAACTATTCAATCATTCCCTATCTCCTGGAAGCTGTCAGAGAAGGACTCCAGGTGAGAAGCACACTATCTGTTGGCCCTCCTCAAAATTGGGGTGGTAGGGGGCTGTACTGGTGACCAAATGAATTGCCTTCATCTCCTCCTTCCAGAATCAGATTGACATGAAGTGACAGCCCCTCCCCTGTGAGGCCATCTGTCTAGACCATGTAGGACGCACTTGACTGCAAATCCTGGCTCTGCCACTGTTACCTGTGTGATCGCAGACAAGTCGCTTAGCCTCTCTGTGCTGTAGTGCTCTTATCTGTAGAAGAGAATATAGTCCTTTGCCACAAGAAGTTATTGCAAGGGCTAAATGTAGACAGGCCCAGAAAGTGCTCAGTAGAGTAAGTGCCCAAGATGGGAAGCATACATGTGTGTATCACTTCACAGTTTGCAAAGTATTCTCATAGCTGCCCTGCATAGTCCTGGGACTTAGGCAAAGATTTTTGTCTCCATTTTTCAAAAGGGGAAAATTGAGTCTCAGACAGAGTAAATGACTTGCTCAAAATCATGAAAGTAAAATTCAAAGAATCTGGGATTTGAGCCCAGGCCTCTGGCTTGAATTCTAGGTTCTGAGGCCTCAGGCCCATGGTGCTCACTGCCTGCCATCAAGACCGCCCACAGGTGACCTTGGGACTCGAGGCTGAAAGTCTCTCTTGCTGTGCAGCGACTGGAAAACAGTCCTTCACTTCTCATTCAGTCCAGGGTTTAATGCTAGAGGGTTAGCATGAAACTGGAGCTTGTGACAGTTTGATTGTTGAGCCTGAAGGTACCCTCAGTGGTGTGTGGGCTTTCAGCCCCATACTGAGTAATCAGCGGGAATCGGGCATGGCTAGGTAGTCCAGGAACCCATTTTGCAGCTGGACTTCTGAGGGCCTCTTTGTTTCCTCCTTCCTGGGCCATAAGAGGCACAAGCCTTGGAGGGCTCCAGAGAAGGCGCGCCGGTGTGCACATGTGTGGCAATGCCCTGTTAATGGCTTTGGTCAGTTTGTCCTTTCTGTGCATTTGGCTGAATGTGACAAACATTTAACTGCTTGTAACATGTAGCAACATCGATGGTCTTCAGAGGCACTCAAGACGAGAACTCGAGAAGGACATTACTATGTTTCTGTAACTGGTATTTGCTTGACTGTGGAGCACATATGCTGCCAATTCAAGCCACTGGGTTGAAATAAAGGTATATTGTGAAGGCAGAGAGGAAGTAGCAAGAAACGAGGCAGCCGGGTCAGTCCAAAGTCATGAGTTAGCAGGTCTAAGGATTGTTAATTGATGGCAGCATTTCTGTTCTACTGAATGTGGCTTTCATTTAAAAAAAGGAAAGAAAAGATACAAAGGTATCAGATCTTCACAGTAGAGTCTTGGTAGGTAAATTCACTGGCCTGGGTAAACGGACAGTAATTTAGTCTTTAATCAGATGGATTTGTTAGTATCACCAACCCAAACAGCCACTCAGTCATTTCTATTTTTCTTGGGCCAATGGAAGCATCTCCCACATGCTGGTCCCTGCAGTCTGATTGCAGAAGCCTCTCTGTGCTCTCCGTGGGGGGGCTGCAGTGTGCCCGACACCACTGGAAAATCCAGGCTGCTCCAGAGAAGCAGAGGGAATTACAGGGGCTAGTGCTCTGTTTCCTCCTGTTTCTGCCTCATCTCTCAGTGCTCTCTTAGGCTTTTTCTTTGCGCCAAATGTATCTTCTGATAAGAGACAGGGAGTGGCCTCAGAATGTGCTGAGAAGAACTCATGGCTCTGTTGAATAAAGGCCTCCCCTGGCCGAGGAGGCAGCTGACCAGGATGGGAGAGACTGCTCCAGCCTTGAACTGTGCATCAGCAGCCTTCTTGTTGGGCCTCGCCAAGAATGGACGGTGCCAAGGCCTTGCTCCTTTGGACCTAAACCTCAAAAAAGGCCTTCTAGACATGGCTGTGAAAGTGGGCTCTGAACTTCCCTTCCCATTCTGGACTTGCTCATAAAGGAGCTTTGGGTCTCTTTCCTACCAGGTGCAAGAAGGCAGTAGTTGGAGAGGACTTGGGGATGGAACAGTCCATCTGGGGCAGGGAACAGACATGATACCATCTCCTGAGACTCCACAGTTCAATGTGAGGCAAGAAATATCATGGCTTTCTTGGACTTTGAGATCATTTGAAGGTCACTCTTTGAAGAATGTAGGAGCAGCCAGAGGAGGCAGCCAGAGTTAGTATTTTGCCAAGTTCCTCAAAATGAGCCACCTTGTCCAAAACTTGTGGGTTTGTCATCTGTTGAGCCCAGGAGACCCCATAGAATCTGCTGATTATGAGGAAACCTGGCATATTCCCCATGCCTTGGGTTGTGAAGGAAAGTTTGCTGACGTTTACTGAGGGCCTGCTCCCTGCCAAGCGCTGTGTGAGGAGCTTGACAAGCCTGATGCCGTTTAGATCTAACAGCCCTTTGAACACCGCCTAGATGAGGAGACCAAGGCTCATGGGAGCTTATGACCCGACTCAAGTTCATGTCACAGGGTGTGATGAGCCAGAGGTGGAGCCCAGGTCTAGCTGCCTCCTCGGTTACTCCCAGGATCTCAGGCTGTCCTGAGGACCCATAACTCCCAGATGCTTCAGGCAGCTCAGAACAAAGTTATGTTTTATATAGTGGACTTCTACATAAGATTTCATTTAACAGAAGGATTCCTCTCTTTAAAAAAAAAAAAAGGTTTATGATTCCTTACTCTCCTGAGTCCATGAGGGTCCCTACCTTGAGTCCATGCTTACTGTGTGTTGGGTACAGTGTGGAGTCCTTTACTTCTTACCTGACCCTTCGAGGTAAGTGTAGAAGCCATAAGGGGCTTACTGCAATTCAGAGCAGGCAAGCCTTGGCCAAGGTTGTAAGCTAAGAAGAGGTGGAGTCTCCAGAATGGACTCTGGCAGGGGTGCTCATGGTGGCAGGCAACATACTTCCAAGATCCTGCTGCAGTCGGGCCAGCCAGCAGCTTCCAGACAGCCCCTCCTATAGGCACACCCTCGCCTGGAGGAAATGTGACATCGCCCCTTAGTGAATCCCACATATCTTTGCAAGTGTTGATTCCAGAGTCTTTTCCCAGTAGGGTGGCTGGGCGTGTGCTCCTGCTTGGGTGTGCACATTCCCTGAGCATCTACCTTGACGCCTCTGTGCATGATGTACGTGTGCTCCTTGCACCCTGCACAGTCAGAGGCTCACAGAGGCCCAGGTTTTAGTTTTCAATGCCTTGGCCCTCTGTTCTGACCCAGTGGGCACGCCAGGCTCCTCCCTGCCTTGGGGAAAGTGAGTGTCCCATCTGTCTGTCTGTCTACCCAGCTATCTCTGCTGCTTCCCAGAGCTGCCTCAGGGCTCTGCAGTGAGGCCAAGGAGCTTTATGGTATTTCCTTTGCTTGCCATGGTACTTACCCAACCATTCATCACCTGGACTTGAACATGTCTAGCAGCAAGGGGGAGGCTTGTAAAAATATTTTCTGTTCTTACAGATGATGTTAGCATGTGCCTGATGTACATTTGTCTTATGAGTCAGTCCCCAGTCCTGTTTCCCTTTGCAGTTGTCATTGTAAACACTTGCCAAAGGGTCTAAAGTCTGCAGAGTAACTTGAAAGACCTCTGTCTCCCTGGGGGAGAGCATGGGGCCATTCATCAGATTACCCAACCTGCTTTGAGACCCTGGGCAAGTCTCCCATCCCTAGGCCTCGGGTTCCCCATGTATAATTTGAAAAGTTTGGACTAGAAGAGTATTTTCTGTGTTTCTAGCTTTTATGAAGCCCAGAAGTTCTTCAACTTTCCTCAACCCTGGGGTCAGGAGAGAAGAGTAAATACTTGAAAACCCCTGGGGCAGCTTACCTCTCAGGAGCTGATGAGCTCCAAATTTCAGCCTATGTTATTCTGCAGCCCTGAGCATCTACTCTTCCAGGCTAGAGGATGGAGACAAGCAGTAGCCGTCAGAAACAAGGGTTTAGCTCAGCCTCGCACATGTGAAGCCTGGCTTAGGAAGGCAGCCTGATTCCATAGGGAAAGCCCTTGGAGGGAGAAGCTTCAAAAAACTACAGAAATGTGTCTAATCTAGAATAGCCTACTTCAGTTCTTCACACAACCCTAATGCATCTGTGTTCCCTTGCTCCCTGGCACGTACACCATCATGTGACCCTTTCCTGCTCAGACTCTGAGCTGCCTTTAGAATACCAGTCTGAGTTCTCAGGCCTGAGACTCACCACACTGCCCCAGGTTAAGGAGGATTTAGCAACAGGCCTGTCCAGTGTGCTAGACGGGAGGGGTGCTGGCAGCTAAGAAAGTAATGAGATCATTAGAGGTTGGTATGTCTGAATGGAGGAAGGAGGCAACTGATGGGGAGACGCGGCCAGGTCTGTCTGCAGCTCCGGCAGGGGAGTCAGCTTCCCTGACAGAAACCCTATGTACAAGGCAGAGGAGCCTTGGGCAATCATGAGGCAGCCGGAGGGGACAGGAAGCCCAGCCCTGGATGACATGTCCTGTCTCGTGCACAGCCTAGTCTGCGTCTCCCTGCTCTGGTTTTGGTTGAGTCATGTGGCTCTTGCTGATACCAAGTGGGTTCAAAGTGGAGTCATTTGGAGGGGTGCAGAGGGAAGAGGCCCAGAGAAGAAAGCTAGGGTCCTAGGTTCAAATCAAGCTCTGCAACCTTTCACAACTGGCTCTTCTCTTTAGGCCCCTGCTTTGCCATCTGGTAAAAGAGGGGCAGCACTTGATGACACCAGCTCCTTCTAGCTGTGGCAGCCTATGACTTGGAAAAACGTGATTTTTGTCAGGTAGAGCTGCACTGTTTAACTGTCAGCACTTTGCCCTCAGTTCTTCACACATGCTCTTCCCCTATAGGAGCCCTGGGAGGGCAGATGGAGCAAAGAGACAGGTGGGCTGTGGTCCTGATGTGACTTCATTCTAGAGCCCCACTGCAGCCACCGTGGTTCAGGATTCTTTCTTTGCTCTTATGCCCATGGTCCCCTGAAGCCAGGTACCTTCCAGAGCCACAGACAGCATTGCCCTGGGAGGGCAATCTTGTCTTGGCTGTGAGCACGGCCTGTCACAGCTGCTTGGGCTTTAGTGGTACATGGAAAAGGTGGTTGACCAAGATATTTGCATGTGCTTCTCACAGTCCCTGGCATGTGGTAAGATGTAAGCTGTGGTGGCAAGTGGTAGGAAAGAGGAGATACAGAAAGACTGCACCCAGCTATGTACTGTGCAGAGTCCTCGCCTGGAGAAAAGGTGCAGCCCAGGTTGCTGTTCTTTAAAGAATGTTTGTCTTTCTTGAAATTGCTAATAAAAGCCACTAAAATAATTGTACCATTATATATCTGAGGCTTAAGAAAACAAGCTTGGAGGCATGATTTTGGTCTTAAATTAAGTGATCACTTAATTTTCTGCTGTAAGAGCAAATTCATTATTATGAACAATTTTGAGAAATACAAGAGGGAGAAGCCTTTAAAATCCCACTACCCACATGTAGCTTCTGTTAACATCTTGCTGTTTTTGAAAGCGAGCAGTGCCTCTACCTAGGTTCTCTCAGTCATACTTACTTCAGGAAATGGGGTTTTACCAAACCGGGGCCATCTGTGACCCCTGCCTGTGGTGTTTGGTCCCAGTACCCTCTCTGCATGGGAGGGATCTTTGGGTGGAAGGGCCCAGTGAGATCCTGGACTTGGATCATGTGGGCTGAAAGTCAGCATCTCTTGCCAACTCCACATTCAGTAACGTTGTACTGGTAGTTTGATATTGGCCACAGTGGGAATATTTACACCACAGAGATTGGCAAATGCTTCAAATTGGGTATTTTTTTGTCCCCCCTAAAGACCACTTTTCAGATTGAATCATCAAGGTTCAGAGTTGAGAATGACCTAGTGAGTCAGTGGCAGAGCTGAGATGTGAACCCAAGTCAGCCTGACCCCAAAGCCTGTGCTTTCAGCCCCTGGGTGCTGCTTCCCTAAGGCCTTCAGGCGGAGCTCATCAAGCTGTCTGTACCGTGGATGGCTTCCTTAGGATAGAATTCTGGAAGTGGAATTATTCCACCAGGGGAGTCATGTGCTGGGTTCAGGGGGGTTTTCAGAATGCCACAAAATCAGGGCTACAGAAGAGATTTCAGCCCACTTTCAGACTGTCCTTTCTTTGCCTGTTTTCAGCTCTATGGCAGGCGGGCCCCCTGGGAGGATCCTGCCAAGTGGGTGATGGACACCTATCCGTGGGCAGCCAGCCCACAGCAGCATGAGTGGCCTCCTCTGCTGCAGCTCCGGCCTGAGGATGTTGGCTTCGACGGCTACTCTGTACCTCGGGAGGGGTCCACGAGCAAGCAGATGCCTCCCAGTGATGCTGAAGGAGACCCCCTGGTGAGTTTTCAGCTCCTAGAGCAGCTCAGCACTCACTGAGCAGGAAATACAAAGGCAACTGAGCCCTGGCCTCACTTTGGAAGGATGGACCCAACCCAAAATTAGGGACATTTTTGCTATATTTTCTTTCATGGTATTAATTTTTCATTAAAGCCTTTAACCCTCTGAAATTTGTCCTGATATAAGGTAAAAGTTTAAGAATTTGATTTTTCCCCACTAAATGTCCCTGTACCTGTTGTCCCTACACCACTCTTTGCCTTCTGATCTGAGTGCCAACTTTATCATATGCTATTCCATTGATTTCTCCCACTAGTAGGTGAGCACAGACAGGAGAGGTCTGAAGGCAGGAGGGACTCACAGAGGACAAGGGGGCCTGAATACAGGTGCCATGGCCAGTGAGATGAGTTAAGTCGTTAATACTGCCAGAGCTGTGTATTTACTCTGCCATTGCTAAAGCAACAACAGCCTTCAAGCAGAACCTGGGCCAACACTACAATTGTAGTACTTCTCTGCCAGTGTGAGACCCATGCATAGTCATGCTGTGAAATTAGACCTAATAAATCAGGAGCCCTATAAAAGAAAGTGGAAGCACATATACCAGACCCTCCCATGGTTAACTGACTATTATCATACCTTAAATTTAGCCCGGAGCTCCCCTGGTAGCTAAGGCAAAGCTAACACACAGCAGTGAATTTGCAGTCTTTGCACCACCTAATGAAAGAGCATGTTCACAAGAGGTGCAGCAGTATTAAATGACAACTGATTTGCTGTTCAATCCCTAGTGATTAATTGATTTGCTAGATAGAAAGTAATAACTGCTTTGGGTTCTCTGAATAAATAATCCCGGCTGCAAAGGCTAGTCCACTGTATTTCAGCTCCACCTCTTCCCTATATGGCTGTGCTGATGGACACCAGCTGATGGTACTTCTGTGACCTGGTTCACCCAGGGAGATTCTACAGGGCATCCTGAGGGGCAGCAGGCCAGGTAGTAGCTGGATTTCACACCCAGCTGCACTGCATCTAGGCATTAGCTCCGAGACATCAGCTCTTTCTAACTTACTTGCTAGATAAAATATAAAATATACATACCATTTATAGTTAGAAGTAAAAGCTTTCAATTTCCTCTCCACTCCTAAACAGATAACCTATAGACTGTAGACCAGGGAAGATATAAGAACACTGTCTTTAAACTGTTTCTTTAAGTCAAGTGATGATGATCATAATAGCAGACCATTTATTGAGCATTTACTGTGTACCAGGCTCTATTCTAAGGGTTGAATACACATGTCATTTCATTCTCTTCCTGTGAGCTGGTTGCTGCTGTTCTCTCCCTTCTACAGCTGAGGACTGGTGGCTCACGTGTTAGGTCATTTGCCTGGAGAGTCCCGAATCAGAATTCAGGTCTCTCTGTGTTCTGTGGCTCTGCTTTTAGCTGGTTCTGTCCTGTGCTTCCGGCAGCAACCTTGGCAGGAGCTGGAGCACAGCTGGCTCCACATTGCCCTCCAGCCAGACACAGGAGCACAGATGAGCTTGATGCTCATCGAGGGGAGCCGCGTGCTTCAAATGTCAGCGGTGCTGATGCAGGTGTTCCAAAAGCAGGGGTGCTTGATGGGCATCCTTACCCAGGCTGAGGGCTATGCTTGCGTAAGGTGTGCTCCTCCCATATGAAAAATAAATACCATATTTATAGAGGACTTTCTACTTTGTTTTCAGTGTTTCACACACATTAACTCAATCCACACCCTAACGTTATAGGGCAAGTATGATCATTATTCATATGTGACCAGTGAAGAAGCTGAGGCACAAAGTTAAGTAACTTGCCCAAGGTCATTCGCGCAGCTAGGAAGTGGTGGCAACAGCATTTGAGCCCTGCAAGCCTGGCCCAGAGTCCATGCTCTTGTCCACTGCCTCCGCGGTGGCCCACGGTCACAGGGTGAGTCTGGAGAAGGCAGCGTGCCCCTTGAAGAGGCCAGAGGTGGGCAGCTGCTC
Source organism: Manis pentadactyla (assembly GCF_030020395.1). Taxonomy (NCBI): domain Eukaryota; kingdom Metazoa; phylum Chordata; class Mammalia; order Pholidota; family Manidae; genus Manis; species Manis pentadactyla. Next base: position 59,362,906 of record NC_080027.1, read on the forward strand.
ACGCTCTCCGCTCTTTCCCCAGATGAACATGCTGATGAGGCTGCAGGAGGCAGCCAACTACTCCAGCCCCCAGAGCTACGACAGTGACTCCAACAGCAACAGCCATCATGATGACATCCTGGACTCGTCCCTGGAGTCCACTCTGTGATGGGGCCTGCCCACGTCGTCTCCTTGTCCTGCTCTGCCCGTACCCTCCACCCCACCCCGAAGATGCCGTCCTGAGCCAGCCCCCGGCTGCAGCTTGAGAGCTGCAGGAACACCAGGACCCTTCCTCCTCCAGCCTTGTCCAGGCTCAGGCACCCCGGGCCGGCCACCTGCGGACCCCTTCCTCCACGGCGAGAACTGCACTGTCTTCCGTTCCCTTCTGATTATTGTTTGCCTTGTTGCTGTGACCTCCCTAAGACTGAAGATACTTCTCGGGAAAGGATCATCACTGTTGAAACAAAAAGGGTTAGAAAAAAAAAAAAAAGGAAAAAAAAAAAAACCCCACTTGAAGCTCTGAAACCAAACAGCATCGTGCCATGAGCTGCCCCGAAACAGTAGAAACTGGACCAAACTTGGAAATAGACAGCACGGCTTCTCCTCAGCACAGACCCTCCAGGCTGGGTCTGGCCGCCAGCAGCCCCATCCACGCCGAGCCGCCTTCCACCCAGCGGGCCGCGAGAACTGGTGCTAACAACGAGGGCCGCTGCCTCGGTCACACCCGGCGAGGACAGAGCTACGACACAGGGAAACCTTTGAAGAAAACAAACCATGCTTCCTGTTTTGTTTTGTTTTTCTAAATGGTGCTCTCCTTACCCGAGAGGTATTTTGCCCGTTACGATTCAACTACCCCTTTCAGGTCCGTCAGCCTCCAGTTCATCCGTGAGCGTGAGTGGGGGAGTGAGAATGAGCACAAGTAGAGGTGGCCCCAAGCAGACAGCATGGGTCTGTCTCCTTCCGATGTAGAAACGCATCAGGTTCTTTTCTGCAAACACTGTGTCCAGTGAGAATTGGAGTCTGTTTTGGAGAACGGATCACCCCTTTAAAAATGAGATCGAGTTTCTCCTTTCTCTTTGGTTTTGAAGATGTTCCTTATCCACCTCTTGGTCAGAATCAGCCCTTTTGTGAAAGAAAGAACTGCAGAAGTTGAGTTTTGGGTTCGGTCCTGCTGAGTTTTGGTTTCAGTTGTCCACCCTCGCAGTGCTCCACGCTCACCTCCTGCTGCCGGGCCCGGGGTGTCCTCTGCAGTGGACCAGGACCCCGTCCTCCACACATGGGCGAGCCGGGACCTTGCCTTGCCTTCTCGTCCTCCGGGCTCCAGAGTGCACACCGACACCCGGGCGTGCCGGCCCCAGCCTCAGGTGGGTGGTGAGGTCATCTCGCAGAAGCCTTGCACTTTCCTCACAACCAGCGTGGCGCAGCTCAGCAAGCAGGGGCGCCCACTTCCAGAAGCCCTGCCTCAGCCTCCGTCCAGACAAGTCTTGCCTGACCTCTTCGGTGCTGATCTTCCCAAAGCGATGCCTTACTGATGTGTACTGACCATGTTCCCTTTGGAGTGTCCTGCCTGCCTGGGGTCCGGGTTTTGTTTTGTTTTCCCCGTCAGAGCAAACAGGGCTAAAAAGTCATTTACTCATTAGGAGAACTCAAGTTGCTGTGACTTTTCTCACCCAAAAGACTCATTTGTGTGGTTGTGTGGCCATGGGAAAAAGAAAAAGGGAAAAAAAGATTCATTTTTTTAGGTTTTTATTAGTCTCCAGCTATCACCCTGGCTGGATAATAATACGTCTTGTGCAGAAAAAGGCAAAAATTCCAACAAGTGTACGTGACTTTGCTGACCCATGCCCTGTTAGGATGTCTCTTCAACATCCTGGTATTTTCTTTGCGGAGTGTGGTAAATCTTTGAGTTGTTTGTTTCTGTTTTATAAAGAGAATCTTTATTGGACCCCAGAAGGGGTCTCTGTTAATGATCAGGGTTTTTATTCCATCTTTTATGTTTCTGTTTCTGAAGGTGCATCCCTCTACATTTATTCTTATTTTCTTGCCATAAGAACTTGACCTGAAACTGCTCACATTACATTGAATGACACCATTTTCCTCCTCCTTGAAAGGAAAAGGGGACTCTGTCCTACTAACTAACTGGTGAATGGAAAACCTCTCAACATTGTCCCTGCTTTAATCTCAGTAAACTCAGACTCTATTCTGCTGAGCCTGCATTGGTCGTCTGGGTGTATGAGTGTATCTTGTTCTCTCTTGTGTTTCATGAAGTTTTTAAACCATATATTTAGCCTGTGGCCATGGGCCACACCCTGAGCCTTCTGGTAAACCTGAAACGTGGTCCTTGTCAATTTATCTCCTGACCATGACCTTACATGCTCATACTGTGAATTGGGAGGAGGTAACATTGACTTCTCATGGGCAATTTTCCCAGTCACCTTGTGAGTAGACACCTAACCAATATTGTTTGAAACTTTTTTTTTTTTTAGTGACACCCTCTGCTCTTCCTCCTCTTCCCTGTCCCACAGGCTTCCCTCCCACGGGGTCCAGGCTCAGAACCAAGACCTCGGTCCCTGGTGCTGCCCAACTAGTGAACAGTGATTTCAGTAGTGTAGCCCTTGTATGATTCACAACTCAGTGTCCTTCCTAAAGCTTCGGGAAGCAGGGTTGTCTGATAGGCACATTTCCTATTTGGGTCATCTTTTACTTAAGTGTCACTCACCTTTGGCAAAGTGACTTTGTACTCATTTAGGGCTCTGTCCGAAATGCTTCCAGTTTGCCTTTTTCTACAGTTAGGCTAACTTTGAAATGTATGAAATTCTATGCAACACTTACATTGAGTTACCAATGGAAGCCAAACCTTTTCTTCCCCAGCTGCCAAGAATTATACAGGCCATAAATGAGATGGGAATACCTTTTAATTTAAGGTTGGGTTGGGGGGGTGGGTAAGGGTGGGACAAGGAACAAGGCTTGCCTAGACCTTTGTTGTATCTTGGGGACATTTAAAAATTTTATTGTTGATACTTCAATTTCAAAATTCTGTGTATTCAAATTTGATCATGGCGAATCTATTTCAAAAGACAAAAAATAATCCAGCTTTGTGGATATTAAATGGAAGGTTTGCTGTCTTGATCCAATTGTTTCCAGTGGAGCAGTTTATGAAATATGTTCTATAAGATGTACATTTTTTCATTGTAACATAAAAATTGTAAATAATTGATTAAAGTGCTGCATTTTGATGAATTTTTTCTAGCCATTTTTAAAGAGAAAACTAGGAATTGAGTATTTTGTGTACGGTATGTTTCCATTGTCCCTCCCCTTCCACCAAACCTCCTTCCCTATTTAATTTTCATTTGTCATGAGGTTTTTTGATTTGCCAATGATCTGCTGGAGATCATGTCCCACGTCATAGAGAATAAAGCTGATGATTGTACCAGTCTTAAATTATTCATGATTCAATAAAATTGATGCTTATTTATTCAGATTAGTGGTTTGGCTTTTTTGTGTTAGAGCAAGTCCACATTGGAGTTCAATTTCATGCCAAGAGGAAGTCATTCTTACTTGATGTGGCCAACACAGGGAGAGCCCAGCCCATTTGCAAATTCATCTGTGCCATTATGTCATTAATGTCCTACATCTTCTCAGTTTCTTATCTAAGTTATTGCTACTCATCTGGAGCTTATTAGAAATGCAGAACTTAAGGCTTCTCTCAAACTTCGTGAATCACTGGGGATCTTGTGGAAATGCAGATTCTAGTTTAATAGGTCCAGGGTGGAGCCCAAGATACTCAATTTCTAACAAGCTGCTAGGCGATGCTTATGTTCTGAGTTCTAGACCACACTTTTAGTAGCAAACACTATCAGTATCCAGCTGGCTCCCAGGTTGACCCCTTGGCACAAAGTTTTTTTAATGTATTAAATACCTACTAATTGTAAGATGCTTTCCCAAATGCTCCAATATAATCTACAGAATGACCTGAGGAGGTAAATATTCTTACATTCATTTTACAAGTGGGAAAAAAAGCTTGCCAAGGTTAGAAGAAAGAATAAGGAAGGAGGATTAAAGATGGTGTGAGTTGTGATACAGAGGCTTCCTCCTAAAACTGCATATAATATGAAAATATAATGAATACAACTAATCCTGAAAGAGCAACAGGAAAGAGGGCTGTGCCAAACTGCATACACCTGGAGAAAAGCATAAACCTCATGGAACAGGGTAGCATACCAAAGCCGTGGCCTGGCAGGACCCAAGCCCTTCCCCCACCCCAGCTTACCCGAGGGAGGAAGAGAAACAGAGCAGGGAGGGAGTGGAGGCCTGGGGCTGCTGAATACCTAGGTCCAGAGATCTGCTCTGGGAGCACAAACCTACATTTCATGGTGCTTTCACGGTACTCTCAGGATTAGGGGGTTTAGAAAGCTGAGACAGGCAGAATACCTGGAGAGACTGAGATTCCAGCCACCTGTGGAAAGCAGGGATGCATATCCAGCTGCTCTGGGACAAAATAAAGGCAGGCAGTCTGAGAGACTTCCTAATAGCAAGAGGGCTGCTAAACGGGCAAGGAGTACACAGAGCTTACTGCTCAGGAGAAAGGACAGGTAGACAAAATTGTCCGGGTGCACTCTGCCCAGCAGATCAGGAACTCTGTCAATCTTCAGGCGCTCCAGCTCCCTGGCTGGCTACACAGCTTGAAGAACCCCCTCCGTGATACACAGCCTACTGTGCCTTCCTCCCGGCCAGCCCCACCTGGCTCGCAAACCGACAAACTCTACCCTGGTGTTAGGCCAGCCAGAGGGAAGCCCCATCTACAGTAACTACAAATACAAAGCATAAAAGCTTATACCTGTGTGCTCGACCCACTGGTTCTGGCAGTGAAGGCAGGCATAGCAGCCAGGAAGCAGGAAACAGCTCTTTCCTCCCCCCAGGCACCAATAGAAGGGAGAGAGAGAAAGGGATAGGAAGTGTCTTTGAGGAGGTAATTGCTGAAAACTTCCCCAATCTAGGGAAGGAGGTAGTCTGTGCATGGAGGTGCACAGATCACCCAACACAAGGGACCCAAGGAAGACAACACCAAGACATATAGTAATTAAAATGGCAAAGATCAAGGTTAAGGACAGACTATTAAGAGCAGCCAGAGAAAGAAATAAGATCACATACAAAGGAAAGCCCATCAGGCTATCATCAGACTTCTCAGCAGAAACCTTACAGGCCAGAAGGGAGTGGCATGATGTATTTAATGCAATGAAGCAGAAAGGACTCTAACCAAGAATACTTTATCTGGTAAGATTATCATTTAAATTTGAAGGAGGGATTAAACAATTTCCAGATAAGCAAAAGCTGAGAGGATTTACCTCCCACAAACTGTCTCTACAGTGTATTTTGGAGGGACTGCTATAGATGGAAGTGTTCCTAAGGTTTAATAGCTGTCACCAGAGGTAATAAAACCACAGTAAAGAAAGTAGAACAGTTAATTACTAAGCAAATGGGAAATTAAATCAACTATCCCCAAAGTCAATCAAGGGATAGACAGAGTACAGAATATGATACCTAATATATAAAGAATGGAGGAGGAAGAAAAAGGAGGAGAAAAAAAGAACCTTAGATTGTGTTTGTAATAGCATGTTAAGTCAGTTAAGTTAGACTCTTAGGTAGTAAGGAAATTAACCTTGAACCTTTGGTAACCACAAATCTAAAGCCTGCAATGGCAGTAAGTACATACCTATCAATGATCACCCTAAATGTAAATGGACTGAATGCACCAATCAAAAGACACAGAGTCACTGAATGGATAAAAAAACAAGACCTATCTATATGCTGCCTACAAGAGACTCACTTTAAAACCAAAGACATACACAGACTAAAAGTGAAGGGATGGAAAAAAGATATTTCATGCAAACAATAGGGAGAAAAAGCAGGAGTTGCAGTACTTGTATCAGACAAAATAGACTTCAAAACAAAGAAAGTCACAAGAGACAATGAAGGACATTACATAATGATTAAGGGGTCAATCTAACAAGAAGATATAACCATTATAAATATCTATGTGCCCAACACAGGAGCACCTACATATGTGAAACAAATACTAACAGAATTAAAAGGGGAAATAGAAAGCAATGCATTCATTTTAGGAGACTTCAATACTCCACTCACTCCAAAGGACAGATCCACCAGACAGAAAGTAAGGAGACAGAGGCACTGAAGAGCACATTAGAACAGATGGACCTAACAGACATCTACAGAACTCTACACCCAAAAGCAGCAGAATACACATTCTTCTGAAGTTCACATGGAACATTTTCAAGAATAGGTCATATACTAGGCCACAAAAAGAGCCTCGGTAAATTCAAAAAGATTGAAATTGTACCAACCAGTTCCTCAGACCACAAAGGTATGAAACTACAAATAAATTATGCAAAGAAAATGAAAAACCCCACAAACACATGGAGGCTTCACAACATGCTTCTAAATAACCAATGGATCAATGAGCAAATAAAAACAGATCAAGCAATATATGGAGACAAATGACAACAATAATTAAACACCGCAAAATCTGTGGGATGCAGCCAAGGCTGTGCTAAGAGGAAAATATATTGCAATACAGGCCTACCTCAGGAGAGAAGAACAATCCCACATGAACACTCTGAACTCACAATTAACAAAACTAAAAAAAGAAGAACAAATGAGTCCCAAAGTCAGTAGAAGGAGGGACATAATAAAGATTAGAGAATAAATAAATAAAATCCAGAAGAAAAAACAATAGAATCAATGAAACCAAGAACTGGTTCTTTGAGAAAATAAACATAATAGATAAACCCTTAGCCAGACTTATCAAGAAAAAAAGAGAGTCTACACACATAAACAGAATCAGAAATGAGAAAGGAAAAATCACTACAGACACCACAGAAATACAAAGAATTATTAGAGAATACTATGAAAAATTATCTGCCAACGAACTGGATAACCTAGAAGAAATGGACAACTTTCTAGAAAAATACAACCTTCAAAGGCTGACCCAGAAAGAAACAGAAAATCTGAGCAGACCAATTACCAGCAACAAAATTGAATTGGTAATCAAAAAACTACCTAAGAACAAAACTCCTGGCTTCACCACTGAATTTTATCAAACATTTAGTGAAGACCTAATACCCATCCTCCTTAAAGTTTTCCAAAGAGTAGAAGAAGAGGGGATACTTCCAAACTCATTCTGTGAGGCCAGCATCACTCTAATACCAAGACCAGGCAAAGACACCACAAAAAAAGAAAATTACAGACCAATATCCCTGATTAACATAGATGTAAAAATACTCAACAAAATATTAGCAAACTGAATTCAACAATACATCAAAAAGATCATCCATCATAATCAAGCAGGATTTATTCCAGGGATGCAAGGATGGTACAACATTCAAAAATCCATCAACATCATCCACCACATCAACAAAAAGGACAAAAACCACATGATCATCTACATAGATGCTGAAAAAGCATTTGACAAAATTCAACATCCATTCATGATAAAAACTCTCAACAAAATGGGTATAGAGGGCAAGTACCTCAACATAATAAAGGCCATATATGACAAATCCACAGCCAACATCATACTTAACAGCGAGAAGCTGAAAGCTTTTCCTTTAATGTCGGGAACAAGACAAGGATGCCCACTCTCCCCACTTCTATTCAACATAGTACTGGAGGTCCTAGCCACATCAATCAGACAACACAAAAAAATAAAAGGCATCCAGATTGGCAAGGAAGAAGTTAAACTGTCCCTGGTGGCAGATGACATATTGTACATGAAAAACCCTAAAGAATCCACCCCAGAACTGCTAGATCTAATATCTGAATTCAGCAAAGTTGTGGGGTACAAAATTAATACACAGAAATCTGTTGCATTCCTATACACTAATGATGAACTAGTAGAAAGAGAAATCAGGAAAACAATTCCATTCACAGTTGCATCAAAAAGAATAAAATACCTAGGAATAAACCTAGCCAAGGAATTTAAAGACCTATACACTGAAAACTACAAGACACTCATAAGAGAAATTAAAGAAGATACCAATAAATGGAAACACATCCCATGCTCATGGATAGGAAGAATTGATATTGTCAAAATGGCCATCCTGCCTAAAGCAATCTACGGATTCAATGCAATTCCTATCAGAATACCAAAAGCAAATTGTTTTAAAATTCATATGGAACCACAAAATATCCTGAATAGCCGAAGCAATCCTGAGAAGGAAGAACAAAGCTGGGGGGATTATGCTCCCCAACTTCAAGCTCTACTACAAAGCCACAGTAATCAAGACAATTTGATACTAGCACAAGAACAGAACTGTAGACCAATGGAACAGACTAGAGAGCCCTGATATAAACCCAACTATATATGGTCAATTAATATATGATAAAGTAGCCACAGACATACAATGGGGAAATGACAGCCTCTTCAACAACTGATGTTGGTAAAACTGGACAGCTACATGCAAGAGAATGAAACTGGATTATTGTTTAACCCCATACACAAAAGTAAACTCGAAATGCATCAAAGACCTGAATGTAAGTCATGAAACCATAAAACTCTTAGAAGACAATATAGGCAAACATCTCCTGAATATAAGCATCAGCAACAGCAACTTCTTCCTGAACTCATCTCCTTGAGCAAGGGAAACAAAAGCAAAAATGAACACATGGGACTACATCAAACTAAAAAGCTTCTGTATGACAAAGGACACCATCAACAGAACAAAAAGACATATTATGGGAGAATATATTTGTAAATGACATATCTGACAAGGGGTTAACATCTAAAATATATAAAGAACTCACGCACCTCAACAAACAAAAAGCAAATAACCTGATTAAAAAATGGGCAGAGGCCTGTTCTGAGAGAAATCTTCTGCATACGTGGATGTTTTATTGCCCTTGTCTAGCTTGGATTAACACATAGTCTAGGGGCACACACCTGATGATCTACATTTGCTCTCTTACAACACTAAGCTATGTTTTCTACCTTTATCTCGTATCTACCTACCACTTCAGCATTTTATTAAAAATAATAATAATAAAGAGAGAAATGTGGTATCCACATATAAATCAAGTATAAAAATCAAATGAATATTCATATTTGAACTGTTTATAGTTCATAATACATGAACAAAACTGAAAGCTTCTGTGATGACTGCCCTTGCACTGTTCACCATGTAACTTATTCACTATGTAAGAATTTGTTCTCCATGTAAGAACTTGTTCATTATGCATCAGAAGATTGGAGACTGATGAAAATTAGGCTTGGGGTGGATTAATGATTGTGCATTGAGCATTGACCTCCCTATACAGAATTTTATTGTTGTTAACAACCATTTGATCAATAAATATGAGAGATGCCCTCACACACACACAAAATATATATATATATATATGTGTGTGTGTGTGTGTGTGTGTGTGTGTGTGTGTGTATATATATGTATATATATAAACACACTTCCAATTGTAAAATAAATAAGTAACCGGGATGTAATGTATAGCATAAGGAATATAGTCAAAATATTGTAACAACTTGGTATGGTGATAGCTGGTACCTAGAATTATCATGTGTATAAATGTTGAATCACTGTGTTGTACACCTGAAACTAATGTAATGCTGTGTGTCAACTACCCTTCAATAAAAAATAATTATCCAGGAAAAAAAAAAATGGGCAGAGGATATGAAGAGACAATTCTCCAAAGAAGAAATTCAGATAGCCAACAGACACATGAAAAGATTCTCCACATCACTAATCATCAGGGAAATACAAATTAAAACCACAATGAGATACCACCTCACACCAGTAAGGATGGCCAGCTTCAGAAAGACTAAGAACAACAAATGCTGGTGAGGATGTGGAGAAAGGGGAACCCTCCTACACTGCTGGTGGGAATGTAAGCTAGTTTGACCATTGTGGAAAGCAATATGGAGGTTCCTCAAAAAACTAAAAATAGAAATACCATTTGACCCGGGAATCCCACTCCTTAGAATTTACCCAAAGAATACAATTTCTCAGACTCAAAAAGACATATGCACCCCTATGTTTATTGTAGCACTATTTACAGTAGCCAAGAAATGGAAGCAACCTAAGTGTCCATCAGTAGATGAATGGATAAAGAAGAGGTGGTACATATACAGATGGAATACTATTCAGCCATAAGAAAGAAACAAATCCTACCATTTGCAACAACATGGATGGAGCTGGAGGATATTATGCTCAGTGAAATAAGCCAGGCAGAGAAAGACAAATGCCAATGATTTCCCTCATTTGTGGAGTATAACAACGAAGCAAAACTGAAGGAACAAAATAGCAGCAGACTCAGAGACTCCAAGAAGGGACTAGTGGTTACCAAAGGGGAGGGGTAAAGGAGGGTGGGTCGGGAGGGAGGGAGATGGGAATTGAGTAGTGCACATGGTGTGGGGGATCAAGGGGAAAACAGTGTAGCACAGAGAAGGCAAACAGTGGATCTGTGGCATCTTACTACAGTGATGGACAGTGACTGCATTGGGGTATGGGTGGAGACTTGATAATATGGGTAAATGTAGTAACCACGTTGTTTTTTTATGTGAAACTTTCATAAGAGTGTATATCAATAATACCTTAATAAAAAATTTTAAAATAAAAAATAAAAAAATAAAACAGCTTGCCAAGAATTCTATAAGCTTCCAACTCCAAATTCTGCCTCACCAGGCCGCCTTAATCTTAGAGGCCCATTCCGCATGGCATCTGACATCCCCTATAGAGCATAGGCATAGGGAGATGGCATCATACCTTAGCATTCAGTTCTAACAGCAACAACAAAAATTGTAAAAGTTTAGTTGAAGCAAGGTCTGTGAGTTCTCTGTGAAACTGATCCTAGGCAGCTGGTTCAACTGCTAGTTATATGAAACATTCAGCTCATTGTAAAACATGACAATGGCCCGACCAGGGGAAGATAACCCAGATGTTTAGTACAGGCAATTTTTAATGTCAAATAAATGGAGGGCTGGTACAGTAGTTTGGCAACTAGACCCTGAATTTCCAAGATTTTCCATGTCAAATATTCTATCCCATTGCTATACAGTATATTCTGGTGTTATTTAGGAAATAAGCTCAGCAAATATAAAGGGCATGATGGACCAGATGACTTTAAAAAGAAAGGAAGAAAAGGAACAGTACATTTAAATGCTCTCTGTGAGCCAAACACAGTGCTGAGAATTTTTATCCCATCATCACAGCACCTCTAAGAGGTGGATATTATTATTTCCATTTTAGGGAGAAAACAGGCTGAGTAATGTTAAGTAACACGCTATGTGGTAGAAATGGAATTCTCAGTGTATCTAATTCTAAAACCAATGCCTTCCTTGCCACACAATGCTACAGTCACCTTAGCTAGGACCTGGAGGGGAGGATCACACATCCCTTCTGCATTAGTTATCTGTTGCTGTGTAACAAGTCACCTGAAATTTAGCAGCTTAAAACAAAATTTCCTCTTAGTTTGTGTAGATCAGGAGTCCAGGTATGGCTAAGCTAGGTCCTCAGGGTCAGGATTTCTCACAAGGCTGTGATCAACGTATCTTAAATATTCACAAGGAATATTTAAAGACAAAAACTATAAAAAGCATTATATTTAATGGTAAATGTTGAATGCTTTCCCTTTCAGACTAGGAAACAGATGCCTGTTACTTCTAATACCATAGTAAAGACCCTCGTCAGTGCAGAGAAGTAAGAGAAATAAATCATGACAGTTGGAAAGGACGAAATTAAACTATTCACAGATAACATTAGGCACTTAGACATTCCAAAAGAAATCAGATTATTAGAAATAAGTTGAATAATTTTGTTGGACACAAAATCACACAAAAATCAATTGAACATTCATATGCAGCCAAAAGTTCAAGAAATTTAAAAAATGCCAACTTAAGAGCATCAAAAATATCAAATACCTAAGAATAAATGCAATGTAAATGTTCAAGACCTCTATAAAACATTGGGAGCAATTAAAGAACACCAAAGGGAACCAAAAGATATGTTTATGGATTAGAAGATTCAATGTTGGAAATATGTCAGGTCCTCTAAAACATGCTATAGATTTGATGCAGTCCCACTCAAAAGCCCAATATAGTTTTTATGGAATTGATAAAAATGGTTTTAAAGTGTATATATTGAAATCCAAAAAGTGAGGTATAGCCAGTGAAGAAGAAGAAAAAGAAGTGGGAAATTTCTCTAACAGATACCAAGACTTACTATAAAGGTCGTTAAGACAGTGCTGCACCAGCACAAGAGTTCAAATAAATAGTTCAAGAAAATAGACATTCCCACTAGCTCTGCTACATGGAATCATAACTAGCGTCTCAGACCAAAGGACCTATTTTATGGAGAAGGGAGCCGATGAAGGACACGTGCCGAGGGAATGCACGGGCTCCTATTCTAACGCGGGAGGTCGGCCTCTCCTCTGCAAGGCCCATGGCACAGTGTAGGAAAGACGTCCCATGTTAAAGCACTTTTCTCCAGGGAACAGTCTGCATTTCAACCCTCAGCCATTATTTTTTGCTGGGTGTCCAAACCTGAACACATGCATGTGGAAACTGAGGAGTAGGAGTAGGAGTGGCCCCCCTAGCAACCCACCTGGGTTTCGTTTTGTTTTTTGCTTCCCAGTGCTATAGCTTCAGGCTCTGTGAAATTAGAGGTAGGGGGGATGCTCTTACCACTGAATTTAAAGCTACATCTGCTACCTGATCACTTGGGGCTGCTCACTCTGGGCGTGTGGGGAGTGATGGTGTTGGTGGGGTAACTGGCTGGGATCCTGAGGAGCTGGGGCTGCATAATGGGAGCAGGGAGAGTATGTCTGGAGCTTGAGGAGCTCTCTGGGATGCCTCTTGGTGCCCCCATGCCTGGTGATAACTGGGAATACTGTGAATGGGCCAGGCAGACCAAGGTAAACAGTTGCTCAGACTCTTCAGGAATGAAGGTGTGGGTCACCCAGACCTGTGGATGAGGATGCGGTTAACACAGAAAGGAGAAACTGAGAAAGGAGATGGTGAATATTGGTTACAGCCTTATTTAGAAACAGGGTCTTTTTAGGTGTTATTAAGATGAGGTCATCCTGGACTAGGATGAGCCCTTCATGTAACATGACTGGTGTCTTTATAGGAAGATAATGTGAAGACATGAAGGGAAAACGCCATGCAAAGATGGACTTGTGTAGCTGCAAGCCAGTGAATAACAAGGCCTGAGGTGCCTCGCTTCCACCAGAAGCTAGGAAGAGGCAAGAAAGGGTGCTAAGGTCCTCAGAGGGAGCACAGTGCTGTTGACACCTTAGATTAAGACGTCTAGCTTCTAGAACTGTGAGAGAAGAAATTTCTGTTGTTTTAAGCCACCCAGTTTGTGGTACTTAATTATGATAGCTCTAGAAAATGAATGCGGTTATGCATCATATATATATGTACATACATATATATACACACACATACCAAGAAATATGTACCAAATGTTACAGCAGTTGTAAGTTTCATTATAACAAAACCTGGAAACAATCCACATATCTGCTGACAGGAAAATGAGAAATAAAATTGCAATATGTCAGTGTCATAGAGCAGTGAAAACATTTAGGGGTGGACATTGAGTGGCTGTTGACTGAAATCAGCCAGACACAAAAGGATGCCAAATGTATGATTACAGTTCACACTACCACGTCAGTGTGGGTACATGCCGAGGTCATAAAACTGCGAAGAAAAGCCAGAAGGGCATGGGCAGTGGCCCAGAAGGGCAAAAGGCTTTGGGTTGCTGCCAGTGTCCTATTTCTTGACATGGCTGTGATAACAAGCATTTGCTTGCAGTGGATCATTGAGCTGTGTGTCTCTGTTTTGTGCACATTTTCCGGCGAGTGTTATGCTTTCACAATAAGGTTTTTTAGAAGTAAATACTACTGCAGGCTGCCCACCTGGCCCCCACCCAGTAAGGGTTGCAGGGCAGCCGAGAACGTTACTCTTGAGACTGAACACATTGGGGTTTTGACCCTGATCCCATTATCATCTCCAGGTTTGAATTCTCAAAAGTTTGTTGCCGAATCCATAAATCAAGGATGCGGTTTTTGTCCACTTTGACACTAGACACTAGCTGACATATGAACTTGGACAGGTTCATACCACTTCCCTATGACACCACCCTTTCTAGAGTAAAATGAAGCTAACCTCACCTGCCTTGCAGGATTCAGGGAGGCCAGAGTGTGCCGATGGTGTGAAGCACTTCCTGACACAGCAGCTGCAGAGAGATCCCCACCCTAATTGGCACGTAAGTCCAGGTGGTCTCTGGAGCTTCGCTTGCCTGGTGGGATTGCTTCAGGACGTGCCTAGTGGAAAGAAAGAGCATTGAGGTCTGAAGATCTGAATTACTGGCTCCTACCTGGGGTACCTCCCGCAAAGAAGTCCCACCTGCCCTCGGGGCCATTCGCTAACATAGCTGATCACCACTAGCCCAGGAAGCACATCAGAAACAGAGTACGTGTCCCCCACCCACTGCACTGGGAATCGGAATGTGCGCCCGCTCTGGCTTCTCCAGCTCCTACGTTCCAGGCGGCGATTACGGGCGGCCCATTATACCTCAGAGCGGCCACAAGAGGGCAGCAAAGCCCAAGCAATGTAAACCCTCTAGGGGCGGACGTGCCCTTCTTGGTGAAATTCTCTCAAATTCAATCTCTCCCCTGAAAGGGCGTAGACACAATATTATAATACAAATAAGCACGCTTAGCAGCCAGATCTTGATTTCTACATACTATTCTCCACTAAAAACAAAAGAACAAAAAAGAAACACGCAAACAAAGCTGAGCTTTTTAGAGAAGTGGCTGATACCAGGCATAAGGCAGAAAAATCTCAAGGTAAGCCCGGAGCTTTTTGTGTGCCAGAAAGTGCAGAAGCGCTCAGGAACTGTTGGGGACATCTCTAAGGGACAGAGGAGCCAGCTTAAAAGGGATCCCATTGACTAAGTAAAATAATTGAGCATCAGAAAGAATACTGGGGGTGATCATCATAACATAATTGAATAAAACAAAAATCCGTGAGTATGTAGGTGGTAACAGAAGGCGAAGGGCCACACTATTCAGAGTATACTATTCTGAGCTCAGCCACAGGACTCTCTTTGCCAGGCAGGCCTAAAAGGGACCATTTGAAAGAAGCTGGGCTGACAGACGAAGGAGGGGAACTGTGTGGTTCTCCCTGCATAGTGTGAAGCAGAGACTTCATTGTGAGAAGGGAAGAGTCACCAAGTGAAAACATATTTATCTTCCTTATCGTAGCCTAGGCAAGGTCTCTAAACCCAAGGGTCTAAAGTCTTGCTATAGCTCATAGATACTTTGCTCAATAATGTTTTTAAATAGAGGAATTGCACTTAAATTCCAGATTTTCAGTGTCTCTTAAAAACCATGCAGTCTGACCCACATTCCCACATGGAAGCAGTCAGCTAGAGCAAGGAGCCGTCAGTCTATTCCACGGGCTCTGCGTCCCCCCACTCACCAGAGGCCCCCCAGTCCAGGGGGTTTATGTCACCTGCCTGGCCTCCAGAGGCATCAGCATTTATTACCACTAGGCCAACTGTCCTGCCTCTGGGAATTAGTGTCTGTCATTAGGAGACAGGTGAGTGTGTGTGTGTGAGAGAGAGAGAGAGAGAGAGAGAGAGGGAAGAGACAGTGTATTTGACTCAACATTTATTAATTTATTAACGGGACAATTGAAAGAATGAAGAGGTAAACTCCCACTTGTGAAGACTTTGCAGGGACTCTTCCTGAACTGAAGGATTATGGGTGTCAGCATTCTTTCCTGGACCTAGAGTACCCAACTCCTTTACCTCCCTTCTGGGGCTGGGGCAGGGAGCTACCATGTAAAACAGAAGAACCAGCAGATAGAACAGGAGCCAGATGGTCTCCAGCAGTAAGAAGCAGAGTTTTCTCCAAAAGCCGGTGGAAGGCTTCCTGATGTAAGCCTGAAGAGGGAGGCTCTTGTGAAGGGATGCTAAATATAGCAAAGATGTGGAGTTGAGGGGCAAGGCTAGGAACTGGGCGGAGTGGTTCTTAGCCGCTGCAGAGGCAGTGGTGGTTGTCTGCCGGTGGTTCTCCCACCCTCCCGACCAACAGAACCTCCGTTTCATTCAGGCAGCAGCGTGCCAACCAGAACGTTCCTGATCAGCCTAAGCCCAGGCCACAGCTGCGTTGCCTGTGACTGGTCTAGGCACGGACAGGGACCCAGTTTTGTCCAACGAGAGGCAGGGTGTCTGCTGGAGGCTTCTGGAAAGGATTGTCCTCCAAGGGAGAAGGGATTCGTGGGAGTAAAAAATTATCTTTGTTCCTAATTACAACCCTTAAATAGAATTCGTGCCTCATATCAAATTTACCGAGTATCATAATTCTTCCAAGTGGTAAAGATACCTCAAGACAAATGCTGGGCATAGAAGCTACAGGGCATAAATATGCAAAGAAGTAAAAAGCTAACCATTTCAAACAATAAGGCTTCTCTCTCACTTACCAACTTCACATTTCCCTGTATGGCCCCGGAAGATGACTGGTTAGCCAGAGACGGGTAAGATTCCTCAAGGGAGGAACAACCTAAGACAGGCACAGTCGCAGGGGGGCCATCAGGTGAGAAATCGGGGATCAACAGAGGTGAGGCTTAGAACCTCACCCCCCCTGTTCTGAGAGAAATCTTCTGCATACATGGATGTTTTATTGCCCTGGTCTAGCTTGGATTAACACATAGTCTACAGGCACACACCTGATCATCTACATTTGCTCTCTTACAACACTAAACTATGTTTTCTACCTTTATCTTGTATCTACCTACCACTTCAGCATTTTATTAAAAATAATAATAATAAAGAGAGAAATGTGGTATCCACATATAAATCAAGTATAAAAATCAAATGAGTATTCATATTTGAACTGACCATTTATAGTTCATAATGCATGAGCAAAACCGAAAGTTTCTGTGATGACTGCCCTTGTACTGTTCACCATGTAACTTATTCACTATGTAAGAATTTGTTCTCCATGTAAGAACTTGTTTGTTATGCCTCAGAAGATTGGAGACTGACGAAAATTAGGCTTGGGGTGGATTAATGGTTGTGCATTGAGCATTGACTCCCCTATACAGAATTTTATTGTTGTTAACAACCATTTGATCAATAAATATGAGAGATGCCCTCACAAAAGAAAAAAAAAAGTACACACTTCCAATTGTAAAATAAGTAACCGGGATGTAATGTATAGCATAAGGAATATAGTCAAAATATTGTAACAACTTGGTATGGTGATAGCTGGTACCTAGAATTATCATGTGTATAAATGTTGAATCACTGTGTTGTACACCTGAAACTAATGTAATGTAATACTGTGTGTCAACTACCCTTCAATAAAAAATAATTATCTACAAAAAAAATTATCTTTGCCATTGTCTCTAGTTTCCTGTAATGGATGCAGTCCTGTGAAGAAGTGAGCTGCAATATGCATCTTGCCACTGTTAAAAAAGCAAATTCAAAAGCCAACATGCTGAGGAAGTTTGAGGAGGTTGAAAAGAGCATGGGTCTGGATGTTGTGAATGGACAAATCAACTCTAGGGATCCCTGTGTGATTGTCCTGTAGGGGAACCATAAGTGCCCCTACCACTTAAGCCACTGTTAGTGAGACTGCATCTCAAAGCACTTCCAACTGGTACAACTGCTTCCCATGGACTACATCACGTTTGGTGTACGGTGGAGGTCTCCTTAAATGATTCCACCCTTCAGAGAGCGTGCTGGGGGGCAGGCGGAGAATCCATGGCCTGGTCCTCACTCACTCCTCCACTGGTGCCCATGAGAGGGGGCAGCATCCTATTGAGAAGAGGAGTCCAGGAATCTACAAATGGTGATGAACCAATAAATGAATGGTGGCCCTCGCGGGCAGCTGAGGTGATAGAAGAGTCACTGTGGCTCCAGGGAACACTGCAAGTAGGCAACTGGAAAGGATTTCAAGACAATTTCCTTGAAATATGAGGAAGTCTGAGGAGACGAGGCTATAAGAAAGGATAACATAAGTTAACAGCATGCAATAATCTACCTTCAGAGGATGGTAAACCACACCAGAGAACCTGAGTTTCAGCCATGATCACCTGATGAAGAAGCCTGACATTGGTCGCAGGCCTTTACGTCCTGTGTGGGCTGCTTGGTAACTTGCTGGCCATGTCTTCTATTTCATTGTATATGTGTGATCTTATTCATTGCTCATTAGTAGATCGAATATGGTCATGTAGGATTGATTAAATAATCTGATCTCTCTCTCTCTCTCAGGCCTTTGCCAGTATTCTTCCATTTCACCCATGGAAACACTGAGATCTAAAAAAATTAACTATCTTAGGAAGGAGCCCACAGCAACAAATGCAGAGGTAAAATGTGAACCAAGATCTTTCTGTCTTCTTTTCTTACATAATACATTGCCTCTTTGACAATGCATTTTAAACGAAAAGTTAGTCTCAAGATCAAAGACATTTGGATTCAACTCCCTCTTGTTATTTGTCTCGTCAGGTAACACATGTTGCTTAACTGAGGTTTTATGGGCAATGCCTTAACCAGTTTCAACGGCATGCCTAGCACATAGCAGATGGTCAACAAATGATGTGTGGGTGTGACTCAAATAGCAGAAGTTTGAGGCACAGTAGAAGGACAGAGATTGGATGTTCTTTTATTTTTTTCCAAATGATGCTCCTCTTTTCACGTCCAGTAATTTCTTGAATACTTACTATAAGCACCTAATAATCAGATATGGTATATGTTAGTAGTAGTTAAAAGCATGACTGCTGGAGCAGGATCGCTTAGTTGGATCATCTGCTCTGTCACTTACTAGTCATATGACCTCTAGTAATTTTCCTAAACGCTTTGTGCCCCAGTTACATTAACTAAAATCGTAAAATAAGTTTATTAAATAAACCTATAGGGTTTTTATGAGGAATAACTTAAGTAATAAATATGTGATTTGTCATTAGTAGTAAGTGTTATTGAAGTGTTTTTACTCTGTCTACCTGTAACTTGGCCTTGAGTTAAGAGCATGCCTGTTTTGCACCCCAGACTGCATCTCCAGACTGGAATTTAAAGCCCTCTGCCCATCTCCTTTCTCTACCCTTTACAAAAACCCACTTTCTCTCTCTCCCCACCCCTGCTCTGCAGGAAATCCCACTCCCTCCAATGCCCCCTTGCTCCTTGCCTGGTTCAGTGTCCATCTCTAAGCCTCCCCCCAAGGTCCATGCCCCTGAGAAGCTTCTGCATGTAGATCGCTCTCACCCCTTGTCTTTTTCCTGAACTCCAAAAGCTTCTGTGGTTGGAACCCTGTCCTGCCCCCCTGTTCTGTGTGTCTTCTTGGTCATGTCACAGACTGTCAGACATGGCATGGGGTGCAGGGCACGGGAATGTGTCCCATGTCTTTCTGTGACTCCCCTCCACTGACACACACACACCTGTGTGTGTGATCAGTGCCATTGGAGCTACTGGATGTATAGTCGGTTTTTGTCCCCGTTTGTGGCACAGAGCTCCTAAAATCCTTGGATGTCTGCCGGACACCATCCAGGTGCACCCCTAATCGCATCTTCACTCTATCCCACTCTAGTCCAGAACACTCAGTTTCTCTATTGATTTACCTTTGATCTTTATTGCCTATTTAGAATTTCAGGAGCATTGGCATTCCCCCACTTCTTGAAACCTCTCTCTCTATTGCCTCTCTGAGAACATACTCTCCTGATTTTCCTCCTACCTCCAGGGCTGCCTCCTTTCCTTCTTCACCAGTGCCTTCTACTAAGTCAGTCCAAGCATAAGCTCATCCTCCTCCAATCTTGCTTTAGCTTTAAAAATAAAAGTGCACAAATAATTCAAGAACATGATCCCAAAGGGTACAGATGAAGCAAGGCACAGCCATCAGAGGAAACACAAAATGTCTTTTCATCATTGCCTGCCACCTGCTTCCCTGCAGAGGCACTGGACAGCTGGGTGTGTGCGGCAGAGGAAGGGAGTTGCCTGCAATATCCATTCTCCCCTTTATCTTCAATAATCAGACCACCCAGAAGTTAGCTCATATTTCCCTCCCTTGCAGCTCTGTGCAGTTCTGTGACTGAGGTCTGGCTCCTGGTTGAGAAGTGGAATTGGTGTGTGCAACTGTAGGGACAGTCCCTCAAAGAAAAGGACATGCCCTTCTCATTCTCCTTCCTTCTTCTTCTTTACTGTTTGATAGCCAGAACCAGAGTGGCCACCTGGAACCCTCCACTATGTGGGGGCTTTCCCACCCTAAGCCATTCTGCCACACCAGCTGGGTGTCCTATGATTCAGCTCAGTTCTGACACTATCTGCCTGGAGACAGCATCAGCTCCCAGGCTCAGGGCTCAGTCCCACCCATCTGCCTCCACCTCAGACCCAATTACAAGTCCAGGTTGTTACCTCTGCCTCTGACCCACTGGCTATAAATCGTAGGTTCCCACAACCCCCTCCTTGGATTCAATTAATTTGCTAGAGTAGCTCACAGAACTCAGGAAACCAGTTTGCTTACTAGATCACTGATTTATTACAAAAGGATGTAACGCAGGAACAGCCAAATGAAAGAGATACACAGGGCAAGATGTGGGAAAAGGGCACATAGCTTCCTCAGTCTCTCTGAGCTCCAGTCTCCTAGGACTTTCACATGGTCACCAACCCAGAAGCTCTCCAGACCCCGTCCTTTGGGGTTTTCATGGAAATTTCAGTACATAGGCAAATTGATAAAATCTGTGGCATTGGTGATTGAACTTAATCTCCAGCCCCTCTTCCCTCTCGGGAGGTGGGGGTGGGACTAGAAGCTCCAACTCTCTAATCACCTGTTTGGTTCCCTGGCAACCAGCCCCACCCTTACTAAGCGTTTCTGTGAAAGTCCTTAATTATCATAACTCAGGTCTGGCTGAAAGGTGTTTGTTATGAATGAAGACACTTCCATCACTCTTGTCCTATCACTTAGGAAATTCCAAGGGTCTTAAGAGCTCTGTGCCACAAATAGGGCCAAAAACCAAATATATGTTTCTTTAAAATCACAATATCGCACTTTGGTGGGAGATGTGTATTGACGAAGACCGGACGATTGGGAAGGCCCATCTTGCAGCCATGCCTCCAACCCCATATGTTTATACAGGAGACTAGTAATTTGGGATTTTCTCTCTCTTACCCACAAAACTGATCTAACTCAGGCTATACATTCTGTAGGATCTTTGTTATTAAATATATCTTTTCTTTTTCACAAATGAATCCATGTATGGTTCTGTGGCTGGCTTTTTTACTGAACAATCCATTCCTCTCTGTCCCTTACCTCCCACATTTAATTCACTCATATAACCTGTTGATTCTTCTATTAGCCCTCAGCCTCTCCTCCCCCTCAGTGAAGCTCCCTTAGTCCAAGTCCCAACAATTTCTAACTAATGCCAACTGATCATTCTGCTTCCACTCTTGCCTGTAGATAGAACTAGTTCATTTTTCCATCCATTCTTTACCTAGCGTCCAGAATGATTTTTTAAAAACACAGATAAAGCCATGTCAATCCATGCTTAAAACCCTTCTGTACTTTCCTGACCCACATGGAATGAAATATAAGCCCCTTAATGGGCCTACAAAGCTTTGAGGGATTCACCCTTTGTCCATCTCTCCAACTGCCACTCTAGTCCAGGCTATCATTCTCTTTAACTGCATCGCGTCTCTTACTTCCTCTCAAGCATGTACTGCCCATCATACCTTTTGCAGACTGTGATAAGCAGTCTGAAACATCCTTTCCACAACCCATGGATCACTAGCTCCTTCTGATGGCTGCAAAAGTGTCACCTCCTTGAGAAGGCTTTCCCTGGTTAGTTTTAAATCCTACTGATTTCCCTTAATTCCCCTCATCACAGTTCATAGTACATATGCATCTGTGCATGGACCTGTTCTCTTCCTCTCCCACTGGACTGTAAGCCCCCTGAAGCCATGGACCCTGTGTATTTCAGGTATCCCTCTGTCCTTGGGAACAGCCAGCAATCTAAATACAGAGAAGGCACTTATTAAAATCTTGTAAATGAAAGAGCCCTGACTTTTAGAGTTAAGAAATCTCGGTTCAGGTTCCACCTCCACTGCTTGCAGGCTGTGCCACAGTTGTGGGTGGAGTTTGTCCCCGCCAAAACAAAGGATTGAAAGGCAGAGACACAATAGCGAGGCAGAGCATAAAGTTTTATTTGAATACACTCCAAGGGAGGGGTGGGCCAGAATAAAGGTAAACAAAGGCCCCAGTCCTTTGGGTGGGAGGCCTTTTTATTACTTTTTAACTGGGAGGCACCTCTTTGATTGACAAGGTGAGGTCATTTGATTGACAGGTCCAATTACAGAGCCATCCCTCTCAGTGCGCATATCCTTTCCCAGAATGCACACAGAAAAGGGGATGGGGGAGGGGCAGCAATTTTAATGAAGTGGATTTGGGCAGTTAGTTTTCATTGAGCCTGCGTTGGGACCTGGTTGGGACAGGTTTGGCCGGGTCCTGAGAGGCAAGGAACTTACCTCCGTGGAAAGCCTTTGTTATCGTCAAGTGGAACCCCCTACCTGGGTAGAGTTTGGGGTTTTTTTTTCCCTTGAACCTTCTATTCCTCTTCCCCGGCTGCTCGTGTCTATCTTTCCACCTGACAGTACCTTGGGGAAGTCAGACCTTCCTGAGCCTTTGCGGAACGTGGGGGGAGGAAGCCCGGAGGCCTGCCCTAATGATTTCATAGAGCTGTTGTGAAAATCAAATGGGATGACGTGAGGTAAAATTTTAAAACTCTGAACAAATGTGAGGGGTTAATTTACTGTTGAAGAAAGGAAAACTCAAGTGAGATCTTTGAAAATCTACTTTCTCAAATACTTGTATGTATAATGGGCCTCTGCACACTAGTGTGTCCAAGGCCTTGTCAATAATTCATTACTTTCATTCCTGCTCATTTCATCCCTTTAAACAGCTTTAAAGGGAGAGTTTTCTTGAACTACAAACCTTTGTGCTACTTACATTTATCAGTCCCAATAAATGAGTCTTTTTTGACTTGGGAATGGGGAGTTTAGTGGCAGCTGCTAGTTGAAATGAAACTTTTTGCTAAGAACAATAAAAACTCAGCTTTCTCACCCCTTGATCTGCTTTGCTTAGTTAGTGATTGCCGGGGTGTGGTATTTACAGAAAAGTTTACTAAAGCATGGGGGGTGGCCCGGTCCTTTCACACTGGGATGCCTGTGTGGTGTAAATAATCCTCTTTTAATCACAGTCTAAACATGGTCCTAAAACAAGATGTTTGTGCCAAGAAGAATTCCAGGAGGCATTATCCTGATAGTGGGGTGTGTGTGAGTGGGGAGTAAGGATGAGTGGGTTAAATAATAGAATCATCAGCCCCCCACATTTGGGCAGGGGGTGGGTGCACACCTTTGTTGCATGGGATTACCAAAGAATGAATTGCAACTCCACTTTTCTTTTTCATAAGCATCTTATTCAAACAGTATTTTTGCCACTTAAACTGTATAGGTTGTGGTTGTGTTTCCTCCATAACAACACATCTATGCAAACAGATTTGGATTTTTTTTTAATGAACATTTTATTTTGGCATCATTTGAGACTTATATGAAAAGCTCAAAGGTAGAGCAGGGAGTTCTATGTATCAATCATCTTCTAACCTTACCTGGTGCATTTGTCACAATCCATAAAAGAATATTGTATATTATTATTAACTGAGATCAATGTTCTATTCGACTGCCTTCGTTTCTGCCTAATGTCCCTTTCTGTTCCAGGATCTCATCTGGGATTCCATGTTGGCTTTAATTGGGCTTATTTATTTATTTTGCATCAGCGTCAACAAGTTATTATTATTTTTTCCTTTTAAAGTAAAACCATCCACTTAAAATCAAGGAAACATTTTTCTTTTTGAAGGGTGTAAAGTTTCAGACTTATTTAGGTCTTTGCCAGGAAAACCATTTCCATAGGTAGTTAATACTGTCTTTTCAAATTCAGATTGTGTGACTCCAGCTAAAGACGCTTTTTAAAGGAAAAAGTAAATATTTACCAAGAGGGCCCCTTTCAGAGGCTGAAGTTGGCAGTGGGGTCAGGGAAGGGGTATAGATTTGGGTTCTGGGGTGCCTCTGCCCTTCTTGGAAAGAGAATGTGCTCCAATCTCTGCAGTCTGGATAACTGGGGGCAAGTTAGCCTCAGCTTCCCTATTCTGTCACATGCAGATAGCAATACCTCCATGCAGGGTTGGAGTAAAAGTTAGAGGCAAAGTAAATGAAATCTTTAGCATTTTGCCCAGTGCACTAGGACTTAGGTAGCCATCATTGTTATTCTTTTATATTTAAAGAAAGAGAAAGAGGCATTTTGGAAATGTTTTGCTTAGCAACTGCTTGTTTTAACTTTTTGCCTCTGTGTGAAAAGGCCTCCTTGCATCACTGTCCATAAACACATTCCAGAAACATTCCTGCCTCTGTTCTTTCTTGAAACAATATGGTATATGGTTTCCTCTTCCTACCCCTTCCCTCAAGGCTTTGGGCAAATTGCCCCACAAAGCCTTCCTTGATGCTCTCAGTGATGGGGAAAGGGGATAACCAGAGAGACCTCTGGAATTTCCTAATCTGTAAAATGAGATTAAAAATAGTGTTAGGGTCGATTAAAGGAAAAAATGCATATAAAATGCTAATCACTGCTTCCAACGTATAGTAAATTCCTCTAAAAAAAATAATAATAGCAATAGCTTTTCTTTTAGTGGTAGTAAGAATGTAAAAAAGAGCAGGAAATCTATTAAGGATTTACATATAGGGACCAGCCTTAGTGGTTGATTCATTGTATGGTGTGGATGATGGAGGGAGAGGCACTGGAATGGCACTTGGGTCTCAAATTCTTGAGCTAGGGAGGTGAAGGCATTCATGGAGTTAGGGGCAGGAGTGTTTATTATCTTTTGTTTGTCTTGCTTGAATGGATTGTTGCAACTAAGAGCCATGGCACTTAGTACTGGGCATGTGGAATTTAACAAGTTCTTGGGACTCCTAAAGGCAGATATCCAAAGACTATTGACTATCTGTATCTGATGCTGAGGAGAGATCTTTGAGTGCTAGGTTGGGGCTCACCATCAGACAGACAAATGTTAGTTGAAACCAGAGAGGAGAGGAGAAGATCACTAGGACAGCTTATAGAGAAAGCAGTAACAAGGACTACGGAGAACTTTGAACATGGATGATTAAGGGAAATAGAGAGGGTGCAGAGTCCAAGGCTGAAGCTTCGACAGCAACAGAGGCTGAGACACTAGGCAGTAGCTAGAAGGGAGCAGGGGGGAAGGGGAGATTTTAGGGTATGTTTGGGAGAAGGCATAGAGTTGATCAGGTTAAATGCTGGTAGGAAGGAGCCGGAGAGAAAGATGGGTGAAAGTTAGAGAAGGGATTCTTGAAGGGAAGAGTTGACAGAGGAGGGAGTGAAATGAGCACATGTGGAAAGTGCAGGTGTGGTGGCAGCTGAGTTTTAAGTGGAGTAGTAGGAACTTGGCCGGATAGCTTCCTCCCAGCCCTTCCCTCTAAAGCACTTTACATGTCTAAATCAGTGGTTCTCAAAGTGTGATCTAGGGGCTTCTGGGAGTCCCTAAGACCCTTCCATCATTGTTTCCAGAGGCTGCATGTGTGATGGTGCCTCTCTCTGATGGCTAGTGAAATATGAGCTTGTATATTCTAGTGTTTCCTAGAATTTTCTAGTGTAGTAGATTTAGATTGATATGCATTTTTAGCAAATAGAGTAGTTTTTTTCTCAGTACTTCTGCTATGTTCTTACCCTCTTCAGCAATACCTGCTTTAACATTTGTAATTTCATTTTCTTCCAATACACTGTTATTTTAAAATTCCCAAGTTTCTCTTCAGTCAGTGAAGAAACAAAAGAAGTATACTTTGCTGTCTTGTTTGGCAATAATATTTTAGAACTTTTTGAAAATGTTCAGCACTGCAAGATTTTACCAAAAATTGCCATTGTTTTAGAATTTTGTATTTTATTTGAAAGTAAAAGAAAATAAAATTTTGTAGTTAAGAATGAATTGTTGGCTTTTGAGAGGAAAACAAGACTCATTTTTCTCAACCTGTAGCTGCGTTGTCTACATCTAAAGATACTGAGACATATCAGAAGACATATCAGAAGAAAGTGACATATCAGAGAGTTCTCTGACTCATGAAAGGAAGGAATATACCCACCTCCAGAAAAAAATAAAACTGGATAAAACTGTAAATAAGGAAAAAAATATGTCAGAAGTTCTTTTTTCTTTAAGCTTTTACTGATGTTAGTAATTTACCTTTATTGTCTCACACAACAGACCATTTTGGATAGTATTATGGTTCCAATTAACTTGTACTATCATTTTGAAACCATTCAGAGTTTAAAGAAAGGAACTGAATGAATTTTTAAAACAAAGAGGTCATGCACTCTTAAAAAACTAAAAATTATTTGTTACACCTTTTCAGACTAGAAATGAAAGACCACAGGCATCTTACAGAGTAAGTTAACATACCAAATCAGCTAAGGAAGTACACTCAGTAGCTCAGAGACTAATTAAATCCCCATAAAGTTGACATTGCTGAATATCTGCTGGATGAAAAGTCAATGAAAGAAATCATGACAATGCCACTTTCCAATGATACCATAACTCATCAAAGATTGAGTTAATAAATCATCTTCAAAATTGTACCTTTGCTTTGAAAGTGGTCATGTCTGGATTTTCTATTCTGCTTGTACTTGTTTAATATTCACAACAACTAATCATCAAAGTTACATAAATGCTTGACAACAAGCACAAGCATTGCTGAAATATTTGAAGTGTTCAATACCATTTGAGTCTCATGTTTTGTCCTGGAACAACTGTGTTGACATTTTTATTGATAGTGGGAAAGCAATTGTGAGTGAAACTGCTGGCATTCAGCACAAATCAAGGAAATGGTGCTAAACTATACTAGCGGTCACTGCATCCTCTACTGCTTCCCCCAACCACCAATAGCCACTTTCACTTAAAAACATGCTTGATGAGGCAGTAAAATGATTAATGTTATTAAATTTCAATACTTCCGTATATAGCATATAGCCATTTTCATATTATGGATGATATGAGAAGCGTGCATAAAACACCTACTGCATACTGAAGTGTGACGGTTATTTCAAGGAAAAGCACTTGTACCATTGTTTGACCTGGCCATGTTGTTATGGAACTCCATTTTCACTTGAAAGAATAACTGACAGATGAAAGGTAGTTTCAGACTTGGCTATCTCATAGACATTTTCTTGAAAGTGAATGAAGTGAGCCTTTCACTTGAAAAAAAACTGATAGCATTTGTCTCAATAAAATTGGAGCTTTCCAATAAAAATGTAAATGTTGGAAAACTTATATCTGCTACCATGAGCATCATGAGCATGACAAGTTCTCAGTTCTTAAAGACTTTTATAATGAGATGGGTGGTGATATTAAAAAATGTGTTGTTTGATAATATATGAAAAGTGTCAGCATAGAATATCTGTATAATTTGATGAAGCAATACTTCCCAAATGACCAATGCATGATGTCACAAAGTCATACATAGGTAAACTATCCGTGCAAAATCCAAGACAGACCAATACATAACAGAGTTGAAGAGTTTGTGAATAGGATTTTAGATTCCAAATTGCAACTAACCACTTGTCAAGTTTTGCTGTTGTATCAAAGATGAGCCACAATCATCTATAAAGGCTATATAAATATTCCTCCTTTTCCAGTGGCACATCTGTATGAAGCCAGATTGTCTTCATATTGCAACTGATGTAGGAAAAGGTAAGAGAATCCAACTGTCTTCTGTTAAGCCAGTCATTAAAGAGTTCTTGAATGTAAGGCAATGCCACTCTTCTAATTTTTTTGTTTTGTAATATATATTTATTTTTCATAGAATATAGTACTCACATGGCTATTTAATGGGATTGTTTTTAAAAATGAGGTAATGAATATTTAAATTTTTTCACAGACTCAATTTCTTATACGGAAAATATCAATACATAAAATCCCAGAAACAAAAAATCTTTTAGATATTCAATGAGTTTTAAGAATGTAAAAGGGTTTTAACACCACAGTTTGAGGATCACTGATTTAGATCACAGGGAGGAGGGCTGGGTGTATGGTGGGAGATTTAGAAGCATAAGAAAGTTTTAAAATAGCCATTGATATTTTTTCCTCATAACTTCAGAATATTAAAAAACATAAAGCTCCAATGTTAGAGAGTTCCTATTGGTTAGGGTTTGGTTAAATGGGTTTTTACCAGTTTAGTAAAGGGAGCAGGGTAGTGTATTAGAGTTAGATAAACCTGAATTTGAATTCTGGCTCAGGTAACCACAGGGAAATCATCAAAATTCCATCCTCAGCTTTTGCATCTGAAATGTCGGGATAATAATATCTACCTTACATGGGTTACCAAGAGGCTATATCTTTGCTACTTAAAGTGTGATCTGTGGACCAACAGATAGTTAGCATGCTATATACCCAGAATTCTGAACCATGACCTGCATTTTGATGAGATCCCCAGGTGATCTTATTAAACTTATTTAAAAATTATTAATATTTGAGAAGCACTATGTAAGGTACCTAATAGATTGCTTGCCTGTCACATAATAGGTACTCAATAAAAATTATTTCTTTTTAATATTTATTATTATTCTGCTTATAGATATAACTATTTCAGCCTTTTGGGCTAAAGTAACAAAGTAATGGATTTTTAAAAACACATTTAATCAGTTAATTTAGTCTCTTTTTGTTCATTATTGGCCTCTGTTAACCTTCAACTCATTGGAAGGATTTGTAACTTCCAGATCTGTGGCCTAGACTCTAGGCTGTCTCTGTCTCTCCTTTTAATGTATTTACTCACTCAGTTCATATTAAACACCTAATATGTGTTAGGGACTATGCATGACACAAGGGAAACAATAAGCAAAATGGACATGGTCTTTACCCTTATGATGCTCAGCTAAAAGAGACTAAAATGAGCCAAAATGCAGCATTTGTAGTTCTCAAGAAGTAAAGCTTTGTGAATATAGGGGAGTAGCATACACTTTGGAAAAAATCTCCAGAGTACTTTTTTTTTCCCCTTTCTGGGTTTTCTTAATTTTTATTTAATATAGAAAAAAATTTATTTACAACATATAATGCTTCTTACATTGAATTCTACATTGTCTCAGATAATATTGCTTACCTCAAATTTCTTCACTTGCCTGCCATAACCTTGACCATTGCTGGATTTTTAACTGTTCAAGCATGTGAATTATTTTTCCAATTTACTTTTAAAAATTGTTTTAAACAGAAGTAAAAAAACCCGAAAAATTTACCATTTTAATCATTTTGAATTTGCAGCTCAGCAGTATTAACTATAGTCATGTTTTTGCACAACAAATCTGTACAGAACTTTTTCATCTTGTAAAACTGAAACTCTGTACCCAATGAATAGCAACTCTCTATATTGCCTTCATCCCAGCCTTTGGCAACCACAATTCTATATTCTGTTTCTATTGATTGGTCTGTGTTAGATACCTCATGTAAGTGGACTCACATAGTATCTCTTTCTATTACTATCTTACTTCACTTAGCATAATATTGTCAAGGTTCATTCATGTTGCCCATGTGACAGGATTTCTTTCCTTTTTAAGGCTGAATAATATTTGTATTATTACCACATTGTGTATATATACCATATTTTCCTTATTCATTCACCCAGCAGTGGACATTTGGGTTGTGGAAGCTATTATGAATAATGTGAATGATGTGAATGTGAACCTCTGGGCTACTGTGAATAATGTTACTATGAACGTGGATGTGGCTCCAGAGTATTTTGACTACGGATGTAAACACCATTCCACCTCCATGCCCAAAAATAGTTCTGGTGTATAAGTAAGAACTACAGGCTTGAGCTGGCAGGGAAGGAAAGCTGAGCCACTTGAGGTAGGGCTCCCATATCTGTATGTCCCGGCCACATCACAGAGAAGGAGAAAATAGCCTGGATCATTCAGAGCAGGGTTTCCTCTCTGAAAGGTTGTATTTCTACCATGTACAAGATATAATATTAGGCACTTTCATATGTGTCAAGGGGATAATGTGGGAGGTTTCTTGAATTAAGATATTATGACAGTAAGTTTTTTTTTCTTCAAAATCCCATGATCATGTGTAAATAATAATGAAAACAGTGATCACCAATATCAGGAACAGGCTGAACAGGAGAGGAAAACCTTAGTATGGAGAGGGCTTGTGTTATTGAAAAGGAGAATTAACTGAAAATAGAGTATATTTAAATTTCAAATATAAAACAAACTACTGAAGCTTAAGCTCAACAACTCTTTTTTCCTTATCTGTTGGGGGTGTGGGTTAGGATAATGAAGCAGTGTGGGTCTGTGTGGTTGATGTGGCAGATGCCAATTTCTCAAAAGCTACAAGAGCTCCTGCCAGGGTTCGAATCTCCTAGGTTGCTAGTTAAATCAATCTGTGACGTTCTTTACTCCTAGGTTGCTGGTTAAGTAAATCATTTCTGTGGAAAGTTAGTCTTTAAAGAACTTACTTTCACTTGGGAGCCCAAGTCTGCATCTGGACTTCTATGTCATGCCTGCAACTGACATTTCTAATAAAATCAGTTCAAGACTAACTTTGAGCTTCCCTGTGGACTACGAAATATGCCTTCAAGGAAGGAAAGAAAAACGATTGCAAACTTGCACCACTTGATTTATCAGTCCTTAGAGAAGGATTACTGCAGACTCAATTGGTTGGTACCACTTTACTTGAGCTACTTGTAACCACAGCAAACATGGTTATTTTATGACACAGAGAAGCAAAAAAAGCCACTGGTCTGAGAGTCAGAGGTGTGTTCTGGTTCCAGCGTGGCCACTAACTAGCTATGTGACTTCAGACACGTGTCTTCCCCCCTTGAATATCAGCTTACCTTCTGTAAATTTCCACAGTACCTGGACTAGAATAGCTCCATTCCTTCTAGCTCTAACATTCTGTGAATTAATGATATCACTTGTCCATTGTATCCATTCTACTTTTTATTTGGCATTTATTTGTTCATTTGATACATATATACATATATAAAAATCTGTACATGGTAAAAATACAGAATAAGTATTTCTTTATAAGTTATGCAATTAACAGCTACTTTTTTAAAGTTTAAAAACCATTGCAAAAAAAAGAGGTGATCTAGTCAGTCCTTTATAAGTCATTCTCGATAATCTTGGTATAAAATATCCATACAAAACATGTGTACAAAATAGTGTACAGTTCATAAAAGCTGTGCAAAGACAGCAAAATTCAGTAAAAAAAAAAATCAAAGAGGCTTATGGGTCTCTCTGTTCACATCATGCCCAATGTTTCAAGAGCAGGTCATGAAACCTCTCCAGAAATAATAAAAGAGCACAAGGTAGAGTGCCTGGTCCATATTCTATGGATGCAGAAAATACGAAGAAAAAGCTTTAAAACACACATACAGAAACAGACTGTCTCTTCCTACCTTTTAGAGAACTCACTCCTTTGCCTAGAGATTATTTAGAATATCACAGAAAAGACTCGATGTTTATTTTGTGCCTGAGACTAGAAGACGCAGATATATTTTTTTTCTTTTTTGAAATTCTTGAGCTTTCTGAGGGCACTGCTCTGAAGACAGGGTTACCAGAGTCTGGAGTTGAGTAGGAGGCTCTTGCTGCCTAAGATAGGGAGGCAAAGGGATCTAGGAACTCAGGGGCCCTGGAAGTACATACATGCTTGATTTTATGACTTCTAACTCGGTTTCCTCCTCCACGAAAGGTTTCCTACCTGTTAAGGTTGTGATTACTAAAGACCAGTAGGGCCTGGCTCACAGCTCAGCTCAATCTTGGGGGTGAACACCCCGCTGTGTTTAAACCAGCTTGCAATCAAGACCGGAGTCCCTGTAGAAAAGATAAGGCTTGGGACCAAGGCCTAAATGTAATGTT
Source organism: Manis pentadactyla (assembly GCF_030020395.1). Lineage (NCBI taxonomy): Eukaryota > Metazoa > Chordata > Mammalia > Pholidota > Manidae > Manis > Manis pentadactyla. The sequence goes on from NC_080027.1 coordinate 59,394,868, forward strand.
TCTGTGTAGTGGGCTGTTGGGATGTGGTGTGGGCGAAGCAAATGCCGTCTGGGGCAAGGGAAAGGGCTTGGACATCCTTGACGAGATGACGGTTCCACAGCGGCAGCGCCTGGGCAGCGGCGTTTTCAGTGAACACGCAGACTGAATCCCACCTCTTCAATTTAAAAGCACTTTTCAGGCGGTCCCCCGGGCGCGGGAGGGGTTCTAAGACACGGTGATTTCCTCCTCCTCGCCCCCCTCCTCCTCCTCGGAGTCGGAGAAGTCCGAAGGTTTACCCGGGCTGCTCGAGTGCGCGGGCGAGGCGGGCAGCGGCCCTTCGAGCCTGGGGTCCCGCCGGTGCCGAGGGTCAGGGGACACGTGATAGGCCAGGCGGGGGCGGGGGCTACCCCTTCCCTCGTCTGCCTCCTCTTCATCTCTAGCGCCTTTCTGGCCCACGTCGCTGAGGTCCGGGTGCGGATTGAGTTTAGTGGGAAGGGTCTGCTCGCGGCAGCCCCCGCTAGACAGGAGCTCACGCTCCTTGGAGTTCCGCCACTTCATGCGTCGGTTCTGGAACCAGATTTTGACCTGGGGGGCGAGGGGAAGGGAACAAGAAAGCAGCAGGGGTCAGCGCAGACCTTCCCACAGAGGGCGAGGGAGGGGCGCCGACGGGACCACGTGGGTGGGAAGGAGGCGCGGTTGGTCTTCCCTCCCTTGCCCACTCTCCGCCCCCTCAAGTGAGTTCACGTGTGTCACAGCACTTACCCTACCCTTATTCCCACCTCTGCTCCTCGCAACTCTTGCTCCCTCCTCTGGCATCTGGCCCTGAGGCAGGGATGGTGGGCTCTGAGCCCGGAAGAGAGTGGGGTGGGGAGAGCAGGCTGTCTTCGGGAGCCTCTAGGAAGCTGGCTCCTACTCTCGTTACTTCTCTAGACCTTAATTTCCCCATCTGTTCAATGGGACCTGCGCGGTTTCAGAGAACCGTCCCAACTGCATCGGAAGGGTAGAGCGTGGTGGGAGGGGCTATGGGAGACTGCCCTCACTTGTGAGTCTTTCAAGCCCAACTTGGCCGCCAGCTTCTTGCGGTCGGGCTTGCTGATGTACTTCTGCTTCTGGAACATCTTCTCCAGCGCCTTTCGCTGCACGTCGGAGAACACGGCTCGACGCAGCATGCCCCGTCGAGGCTTGCCGCGGGCGGCCAGCGGCCAGGAGAAGGTCCCGGGGATGGGCACGACGCTGGAGGACGCTGCGGAGGGGTGAGGTGGGAGGCTGCGAGTGAGTGGGCGGTGTCTCGCTGCAGCGGTTAACTTGCGCCCCTCCGTCGCGGCCTCCCTCAGTTTTTCTCTCTGATCCCTTCATCTTTTTAAAGCTCTCCTTTTTTTTCCCCTGGAGAATAGGCCACGAACCTGCAAACCTGCGAGAGTGAAAGGCGCTTTCCGCCCAAATAACTTTCCCTTTCAACCGTGCAAACCCGGATTAGGTAAAACCACGGAAGCACAGAAAACAGTCCCCACAATAGCCTGTTTTATATTTCCATTTGACGGTCTCAGGGAAACAAACCAGCATACATCAGCTAAAACAGCAACAGGAAAAAAATATATATATAAATAAAATACTCATCTAGGGCCACTGGGTTTCCTCCTAATCACCTTGGTGGCTTTTGCATTCTTTATATGAAAATGAGGTGCTTTACTGATTTTATAGGAGAAAATCCGCTTTCGACCTTTTTTGAAAAATCCAATCAGTATTCATCTTTTTTATATTAATCTTTCCTCCCCTCCCCCACAAAACGTAAGGAATTCGGCCCGAATACATGAAAAGTGGCAGCTAATTAGCACATTGACCGCTTCCCAATGGGTATTGGCATGATAAAAAGAGGGAGAGTTTCGCTTTACGGGAGGAAAAAAAACCCGAAAAGAAACAGAGTCTCTAATGAAGCGTGAATGGTAATTGTGTAGTAATGAACTAACAGAAAAAGACTGAGGACAAGCAGCGAAAGCCATATATTACTGGGACAAAAGAGATTTACACTTTCAAACTAAACACAACTGCAGGCCAAGACCATTGGGAGAATACTGATGACAGAGGCTTCTCTTCGCCGAATCATTTTCATTAAATGGACATGAAAAGCTATTTATAAAGCTCGGGTTGTTTTTGTTAGAGCATTGAAATGAGGAAGAAAGGGAGCAAATTCCATTATCAGCAGCAGCATGAATTGTGGTGGTGGGGGCGGCTGGTGAATTCTCTCTCCCCCTTTCAAAAATCAATTGCTTGTTTCTTTCGCTGATATTTGGGAGTGCGGTCGTGGTTTACCCATCCCCCACCGATCAAGCCCAGTCTCTCTTCTCTTTATAGGGGCTCCTCTGTCTGCTTCTGAGTCTTGACCAATTGTAGAGTTTTTGAGCCATAGTTTGAGTCGCCACTGGGATTCCAGGATGAAAAAAACCTCGTGGAATCTGCTTAAGGTGTTCTCCTTTCGACTGGGGCCCAATTATGGGCTTCCCTCCCACTTCTTATCTTACCATATCAAAGTCTTCGGAAAGACAAGGCGGTGGAGGAAGAGTAGGAGAAGAGGTTGGGAACTCAGGTTGGAAATACAAGGTTGGGGTTGTGGGAGCACCTAGTCCTCCTCCCCCTGGACGACCCCCGGCATCCCACACAAGAGGGCACACCATGTGGTCTTGTGAAAAGCCCGCAGCCCTGAATGAGTCTTAAAGAGAAATTAGCCCCGGCTGGTGGGTGTCTCGCGGCGGCGTGGAGGGGCGAGGGCCGGTCTGTGGGTGGCTGCGCGGAGGAGCTGACCAATTGGTCATGGTGCTGAAAGCTTTGTGGGGAATCGTGGCCAAGTGCACCGACTCTGTGGGAAAACGGCGGCGTGAAGGGATGCCAACAGCTCCTCTCCGGGAAGGGAACCGCCTCAAATTGGGACCATGACAATTCCTGCTAATTTGTAGAGCAGGGAATTGGTGCAAAGTGTCAAGCAGTCACTGCTTGTGCTAAATAGGGCATCAAATTGGCGCGACGGATTCGTGAATGTTGTACGCCTTGCAACCTCTGAACCAGAGCGTAACCCCGATAGGTGAACGGAGAAATATGGCTTCGGGGCAGAGAGCGACGGGCTGGGGCTGGGGTACCGCTCCCCAGAACGGGGGACGAAACCTACCTGGGAAATAAGAAGATCTGATGAAAGGCTGGAAGGAGCCTTCAAAGTAGGGAAAAGCGAAGGTCTTGGGAGGCAGGCTCTGGAGCAAGGCGGGGGATGTTTCTGGGAGAGAGGAAGGATGGAAAAGAGGGAGTAGAGAATTTGATTACGTACTTGATTATTGTACATATTCAATACATGATATGATTAACCCTGCTGCTGGTTTCAAAGGCATCTTCCACAACGTATTAACAGAGTAAAATAAATAATTTCCTAGCATTGTCTCATCTGTGGAAATCCGCCCCCCCCAAATACTCCTCAAAGTCGTCCCCCTTTCCCCAATCTCATCGTAGGCAGTAAACGAGATGGGGACCTGGCGGGGAAAAAAGAATTGCAGATCCATAACACTACCTAAACTAATAAGTGTGCCGGGCTTAAAAACTTGGCTTCCCAGAAGCGCGAGGGCAGAAAAGCACACACCGAGGGGCGCGCGCTCAGCTCCACTGTACGGAAGAACTGTGCGCTCTCCCCGACTACTGGCACTCAAGTTCATTCTGAGGGTGGGGCAAATCTGGGGGCTTTTCTTCCCGGGAATTGGCTGGACTTAAGTCTCACAGTGCGCGATGTGAGCCTCGGGGATCGTGCGTGAGTGTGTGCGCGGATGTATGCGTTAGGTATCCGGTGCATAAAGGAAACTGAGGCCAGAAGAACTCCGCACCTGGACCAGCCCTCAGCATTTTGCGCTCACTTACCGGTTCTGGGCGCTGAGGAGAGGATGGCGTTCACCCCAAACTTCAGAAACGTGGGTTCGCTGGCAGGGGAGACGGCGGTCTGCGGCGAGCCGCCCCGCCGGCTGCCCTGACCCGGGGAGCCCAGGTCCGAGGATCCGGTGTCGGTGAGTGCCGCGGGGGCCCCCTGTCTAGGGGGCGACATGCTTGCTGTGGGCACGCTGCGGGGCAGGTAGGCGGGGGGCCGGCTGATGCGAATCAGATCCTCCACCAGGAAGCTCGAATGGCCGGAAAATGCCGACTGTAAGGACTGGGGCAGCGTTAAGGTGGGCGTGGGACGCAGGAGGCTGGGGTACCCGGCGGGGGGCGCGAGGAGGCCGGGGAACATCATATTAGAAGCGGGCGGACGAAATAACCCTCCTTCCAGTGGCCGGAGGGTAAAAATACTTTGGGCTCCCCTCCCCTCCCGCCCCCGCGGTGCCCTCTCTCTTAGGTTTAGCAAACGTCTGCAAGTAACGATCCCACTTGGGCTTCTGCGAGTCCTCCGTGGTCCTCCCTTCGAGGTGATGGTTTTATAGTGGCCCGCCCGTTAAAGCGCTTTGAAAAGTGACAGCTCTGACAATGAAGTTCAACAAAGTTCTCCACTCGAGCTTCATTCGCCGAAGGCTCTGGGCGCTCTGATTGGCGCAGGGGTGCAATTTATGATTGGATTAGTCTTCATAAGCATGGCCCGCACAATGGGCCGGCAACAAAGACTGGCGCGCATCAATTCTGCATATCGACCGCCTCTTTGCAATACAGTGCGCCCCCAAAGCTCTCGCGGGGAGTTTTTGTTCCGAAGCAACACCCGGGCTAATTAAATGCCTATTTAGAAGTTTCAGATGACATCTTGCCTCATAGAAAAGGAATTATTTAAAGAACGCACTAAATTTATTTGAGGCTCCCCTGCTGAGCCTGGAAAATAAATCAATAAATATTCATAGAAATTCACCTCCAGGCAATCAGTAAAATAACCTTTCCCCCTTGTGGGGAGGGCAATGGAAAATTTCAAGTCAGTGAACGTGAAAGTATACTCCCTCTTTGGTCTGAGCCCTGTACATTACTCCAGCTGAGGCTGGGTTAAATCAATGTATGTGTGTAGGGGGAAGGGTGGTGAAGTCTCATCCTAACAACCCAGGGAGACTTCAAATTAATGCTCTGAGGCTCCTGGATGTGCATCCATAGGGGTAGGGGATGGGAAGTCTTGATTTAAGTTATTCCATGTCAGGAAACGAATTGAGAGAGTTAGTGGATACCTGAACAATAAAATGGGTCTCCTGCAAACTCCCAACAACTTGGAAAACGATTTTCAGCAACACTGCCCTAGAAGTGTCACCAAGGAGCGCCAGGAAGCTCGCCTGGGGCAGGAGCAGAGGGGAGCTTCACATCGGGGCAATGCAGCGGGGTTCCACTAGCTAAGGGTTTATTCCAGCCGGAAGCTGCCTCAGGCAAGACGACCTGACTGCTAAGTGCTACTTTGGGCCTTTTCCAACCTCGAGGAGCTCTAGGCAGTTTCAGCGGAAATTCACAGCCTGGACTTTTAAAGCCATAGCAGCGTTGGTTGGGATTCTCCTAAGAGAGCCCTACCCAAAACCAGCCGCTTACCTCCGCCAACGTTTTTCAGTTTCTTAATTAACTGCAACATACAAACGCCTGAAAACAGAGCGCAGGACACAATTCCCAAGAATGCTGACCCACATCACCAGGAAAGCCTATCCTTAATTTGCGGGGGCTCAAAACAAGAATCTTCCTGGGGACCGTCCTTCACTTTTCTCTGGGTCGAGGCTGGGGTGGCCCTGAGACCCGATTCCCCCGTTTCTTTGCTCCGCGAGATAACAGATGTGTTAAATGTCCTATTCATTTCTTTAGTGTCGCTGAACCTCCCTAAAGAGAAGTGTGCAGCCCCGCCAGGCCGCCTGATCCTATTAACCATGAACTAACTGTCACCTTCAGCTGGTTTTCCTTTTTGCTTTTTAACACAAAGCTTTCTCAAAAATCTTATTAACCAGCTTTATTTCTTTCGATGGTTTTGTTCAGGGCGTTTTGTGTTGATGATCTCCATGTCGCTGCTTTAACCATTCAATAAAAGTGCATCTGCGATTTATATCACATTAAACCAGAAATGGTGCCCGCTAAAGCTCTCCCTAGATTCAAATTAAAAAGTTATTTAGGGCTGGGCGCCGGAGCCGAATTAATGCTCCATGATGACTTAAGTATGGAGTTTCTGAGCACAGGACTGCTTACGGAGGAGTACTGGGAGTCCAGCGGCGGAAAACCACCATGGAAAGGAATAACTTTTAAATAAGTGGCTATTTAAATAAGGGAAATGCATTGCTCGAGTTAACTGGAGACTCCTGGAAATAGAAGAGGGAGAACTGTGAAGAACTTAAGAAGTTTTGCAATAAAATGGGGAGAAAAGTTTAAACTATTTGAACATCTGCCATTAAACTTGACACAAGACAAAGTTTTACATCGTAATCAACCCCCAACCCCCACCCGCCCCGGCCTGCCGCCGCCGCAAAGCCCAGCTGTTTTCTGGAAGCTGAATGGCTCCGGCTTTCTAAATTCTCTACTTTCTCCTCTTTTCTTTTTCTTTTCTTCACAATTCTTCTACTTCTCCTCCTCGTCTTCGTCTCCTCTTCCTTCCTCATCCTCCACTCCCTTCCCACTCTTCTTTCCTCCCTCCTTGTGGCGAGCAGTGGCCAGTTCCTGGGAAAAAGTGCTGCGACTACAGGTGTTGAATTCCCACCAAGGAAGCGCTCTTGTTACGTCTTGCGGAAGATCGGGATAGAGCCTAGTTTGTAGAGTTTTGCTTGGGAGGCGGGTAAGAACACGAAGCCAGTTTGGGACGTGCCTGGAGCCCCCATTTCCAGCCCGCCCCCCATCTCAACCCTGCCCCAGGCCTCCTTTCCTGTTGGGGCACTTCCCTGGGAGTAGGTTTTTACAGTCTATTCTGCTCGTTGACACACTTGATGCCCTCCACCCCCGCCCTCACCGCCATCGGCCTGTCTGCCTCACTATAGACTGCTTCTGCTAACTTTTAAAGGGGGGCCCTGACATTTTTTCGAAGATGGGTCAACCCCTTGCTGCGATCCACGTGGACCCCGCGTCCAGCGGTCTGTCACCATAGCAGCCTAAAGCACTCATAAGGCGTCAAAGAGGAAAAGTGAGGGTGGGGCGATGGCTGGCAGCTCGTGAAAAGGCAAAATAAATCCTAAGGAAGCAAGAAATCGGACGAAAGGATCTTACTTTAAGGGATCTCCTGGAAAGCGTCTTTTCAAACTCCGCGGTAGCCTCAGGGGCTGCGCCGCGCGGCGGCTGACGCTAAGACCTGTGACTAATGCCGTTTGACCTGAGCCCATGGGGTTTTGTGCGTTCTGCCATTCATTGTAATGTCGTTATCTTCAAGTTTATTTCGGAGAAATCACTCGTGCCCTCCATCCCACAGCTGAGCTTTCTATTTCTTTTTCAAGGGAAAAGAAGACGGTAAGGGAAAAGAAAATCAGAGGCCCTGGTGGGGTTAAGGTTCTTGCCTGCGCCCTGGACGCTAAGTGTGCTTGGGGTGGCCGCCCCGGAGGCGTCCGGGGCTCCCGGAATCTACGAGGCCAAAGCTGCCCGAGCCTCCCTGGGACTTACAGGAAGGACTCTCGGAACCCGCTCTGAGGCTTTCTTCCCCCAGGGCAGTGGGGAGCGGGTGGGTCCCAGTTCTCGCCCTTGCGCTGCCCTCCCCAGTGTGGGTCGAGCCCGGAGGGCCCTGTGTAAGCGCAGGCCACGGAGGCCTGCAAGCTAGAGAGTGACTGGAGATTCCCGGCCTTCCGAGAGGATGAAGAGAGTAAGTTCGGGAAGGCTGGGACCCCCAAAGTCGTACTTCGCAAGGGTTTGAACCTCCAAACCGCGGCGCTTCCGGCGGGAGCCAACAGAGCGTGCCTTGGCAGGACGACCAGGAGGCAAAGGGAGAAAAGCGCCCGCCGCCTGGTTTCTCCAGTGCTGGGGTAAAAGAGGGAGCTACTAGGCAAAGGAGGGCGGTGAGGCTTGGGCTGGAAGACCTTTCCTACCGCCTCAGCCTCTAGGCAAGCAGCTCTATTAAGACCCCTCTAAGGGGTTCACCTTCAGAATAGGCCACAAGGAGCTACCGGCCGCCCCAGCCCTATCTAGCGTCCTTTCCCCACCTCTCATGCCGTTCACACTCACTCCCCCCTTTTCCTTGAAAATCCTTCTATTGTGCCAATCAAGCAGATGGTTTGCAGGAAATATAGCTTGGCCTCGCTGACCGAAACTAATTTTAACTAGCTTTCCAAGCCTGAAACGTTTGTTTTGCTCTTTCAAAATAGCCCCCAAAACAGCTGGCAAGGGTGAATTAAACCCATTAAAGACACATTTATAAGAAATTATATTCACATAGGTTGCCTGAACCCCCTTGTGGAGCCTAAGAGATGAGCGCATTTAAATGAAAATGTCGCCGAACGCTCCTCTCCTTAATGTAGCCTGAAAGTCTCAAAACATTTTACTAAATAGATTAACTTGACTATTGTCTTGCATCACATTTATCAGCTTCATTAAGTGAATAGCTGAACAAATATATTACGCATGCATGAAAAGCTCTTTTTCGAGAAGCCTCATTGTATCCTCAGCCCTGACAGGTGGTTAACTGTGTGTTGTGTTTTTTTGTGGGTTTTTTGTGTTTTCTTATTCTTTCTCTTTCTTTCTTTTTAACCCAAAGAAAAAGGATCTCTGTAGAGCAGCTCAGCGCTCAGTGCCGACTTGGCGGGAGTTTAACTCGCTGCTTGGACCCTGCGGCCCAGCGATACTAACACTGTGAGGTGTCTGCAAAGGCGATCTGAGCTCAAAGTGACCAAAATTAAATATTGGTAGGAGCCGCGCTTTAAATGCTTTCCGCTTCACCTCCATTCCCCTCCGCCCTCACTCCCCTCGCCTGGTATTCAGAGCTGATATTGCCCCCACCCTTTTCTCGCCTTTAACAAAAATTGCTTCTGCTTTTCCTTGCTTAACCACTCTCTGCAGACTGCGGGGTTAAATAGCCTTTTAACTCACATTTGGATCCATTTCATTTTACTGTATGTCTTTAAGGAAAGTCCTTGTCTCCTGAGCCTCAGGGGCCCTGTGTGCGGGTAAAACGAGGGATTGTCTTAGACATCTCTCTAAAGGGCCTCCTCTGAGAAATGACTTCCTAAGGTTTAAAACCTCTCAGCTCTTTGTCGCCCCACCGCGGACTCCAGCAGCTCTCAGAGTCTGGTCCCCGCCGGACGCCCCGAGAGACAGCGTTTCCCGGGGCCAGGGACGTGCCCGGAGTGGAGCAAAGGAGCGTGGAATGAGCCGGAAGCTTCCCGGCAGATCCGCCGGTCCCCGGAGTTCTGCACCGACACGGCTACTGCTCCGCGGGTCTGCGATCCTCTGGGTACGGACAGCAAAACCCTGAGGCCGCAGGACCCTCGCATCCTGCCCGGCTTCCGGCCCCCATCCCTTCCTGCGCGCAGCTCCTCTTCCACCCTGGTACTGCCACTAGATGTGGCCCCACGCCAGGTGTAAAACAGGTGATCCTCCCAGGCTCACTTGGGCGTGGCCTTTCAGCCACTTTAATTACCCATTGTGGCCCCGCAAGGAATCCCTTCCTCACCGTCCCTGCCCCAGCTTTTTACCCCCCTCCCCTCGTCTCAGGCTGGAACTCTCACTTTTCTGTCCCGGAGTATGGATAAAGGGGCTTGGACGAAGGTGATGTAAGCTGACTGGCGCTGAGTGGGAAAGGGTATGGGATCTTGCTCTGGCCTTAAAGGGCCGCTTTGCGGCGGCGGGAGGGAGAAGAGAGAGAATATGAAATCTATTCCGCCTTCTTTCCGGTCCCCAAGGACTCAGGGATGGAGAGCAGATGCCTCTCAGTGAGGCTGGTTTTGTGTTTGGATGGAGGTGGCCGCTGGGGTGTAGTGAGTCGGGTGCCAGATCCTGGAGAGCGCCCCCTCCCCGCCCCCTCCACCGGCACGCATACAACTTTAAGAACAGAGGACTCTGGAAAGACTGGTCTTGTTTACTTAGAGCCGATATGAGAAGTCCTGCTGTGAAGTCTATCAGTCTTTCAAGCTATCTCTGGGTGCTTGTTGTCTTGATATTAAACTTTAATCTTGTCCAACATTTAAGAGCCCCCAAGGGAAAAATATATTTGCCTATGGACTGAGACATCTCTAAACTAGAAGCTTCACTTTCTCCTTTTTCTTTCTGTCTCTCTGTCTCACTCTGTTTTAAAACCAGATGCGGTGTTTTAAAACGAAAGAAGAGAAATTTGTAGATCTAGAGACCCTTACTTTGGGGTGGGGGTGGGGCGTGGGGAGGGAACATACCTGTCTCTAAACATCCCAAATACTTAAGCTCATTTTGTCTCTGTTTGAAATTTAGAGATTGCCCTTTCTGGACAAAGAGGTATTTAATCCAGATGCCCATGGGAGGATAAGAGGTAAGATTATTCATTCTTTATAATGTAGTGAAAATTATTTTTCTTCTAACAAATTGGGAGTCTTGATTTGGTCCGAGGAGGGACCTATTGGATAGAGAGACTATTTTGACCATGAGTTAATACTTGAGGGGTAAGTATTCTGAAGTGTGTGGGCTTCTAAGTTGCTGGTTTGTTTGCCTGAGGCTGAGATGGATCTAAGGTTATTGAAGGAAAGACAGAAGGAAAAGTCCCCCACGGCTTTTATCTGCTCTGCAGTTTTGCTTAGTGAGTGTAGAGAAGGGAGAGGGAGACAAAAGAGAATGTGATTGTCCTCTTACATTGGGAAAGGCAGGGGGAAATAGCCTTATCTTAGGGTGTTACCTATACTGCACAAAAGGCCTTAAGCCAACTACCCGCTGCCAGGTGTGGTGGAAACTCAAAACATTCCCTTGCCTGCTCACCCTCATCCATTACCAACCTTCTTTTCTAATTGCAGAGAGAAAAAGAGATAGTCATCAGACAGGAATATTTTTCATTTCCTTCCCACCAATTTCTCTCCATTCTATTCACATCCCCACTGAGTTAAGTCCTCTCCTGCCGCCTTGGGGACGGTATTAGTTATTTATTGTTTGCCCTTCCAAATCTACTTCCTACCCCTTCTCCCCATGCTTTTGCCTTAAAAGGCTGACTTCTAGCTAATGCATTGGGCTCAGTATACCTGGCTGGCTGGTTTATTCTAGTTGGTTTCAGTCCTTGGGAAGCAATGGTGCCCACTCAAGCCGGAGGAGAGTAAGGTGGGGGTATCTGTTTCTCCCGTTTCATTCTTGCTTTGTTGATTTCTGTGAGCCCCAGCAGCTGCAGCTCATAAGCGCCCTGGGCTCTAGCAATATTGTCTTGCCAACCTCCTGCCCTTTCAGGCCTAGGGATATAATGGGACATAATGGCTCCTACCATTGCTAGTCTTTGGGTGCATTAATATCCCCTGTTTATTCCCTTAACTCTGCCCACACTTCTGCAAGTCATCTCTTCATGGGAAATATTTGCTGCTGAATCTCTGACTGATACAATGAGCTTGTTTTTTATTATTCTGTCTATAGCTTCAATATCCCCTTCAATACAGTTTCTTTCATTTTCAAAAGGACCCTCTCTTGGCCTTATGTTCACCTTTAACTACATTTTACACATTTCCTCTAATTTTTGTGAGGACTGAGACAAGACTATAATGGAAGCCATGGCTTACCCTACTTCATTTCCCACCCTGACTCCATCCTACATCATGAAGGGCCATGCTTCCAAGAGTGTGGAAACCTGGTCGACATGTTTAATGCCCAAGATCTACCCCCATCCCACCACCTCCCCGAAATAGCCATCCCTGGCCCATGCCCCAGGTTTAGAGACAGGCACATTAGTATCATGTCCATCCATTACACCTAGTGAGAGGCTTGTGTAGTCTTTGAAAATAGGCTTGGTTCTATTTGAACAAATAATTCCAAAGCCTAAAAGGGAGTGTATAGACTCTAGGTGAGTATGTTCCCTTGGCCACTTGGATGGGGTTAGAGTTGGAGGAGACCAGGCTGGAGCCCTCTCTGAAGTTCAGTGCCCAGGCAAGTTCCCTGTTTGTCTGAGTCCAAGCAAGGTACTTCTTTCACAACCAAACCTTTTGAAAGCAAGGGTCTACCCTTGCTTTCTCCCATTTGTGACATTTCCATGACCTTTCTCAACCTGCTGCTATCATGTTCCACTGAAATGGCTTTTGTCAGTGTCACTGATGCATCCCTGTTGGTACAGTTGGTGAACTTGAACTTACCTTACTTGGCCTGCCCACAGTGTTTGTCACTGAGGGCCTCTCCCTTCTTATTGGCCTCATGGTTTTCTTTTTCCTTGTTCTCTTCATGAACTCTCTTTTCTCTGTTTATCCCTTAGATGGTGAAGTTATTCTGGAGTCTGACTCTGACTCTTCTCCAGACTTTTATTGAAATTCTACCTATTACTTACTGTATCTCACTGAGCTGCTTGTATTTCCCAAAATATACCCTGCTCTCTCAAACCCCAGTGCCTTTGTGCATGCTCATCCTTCTATACTCTCTTCACCTGGCTCACTTCCATTAAATGAATGGATTAAATGAATAAATGATTGGGAAAGATTTAGCTGAAGCCTCACCTCTGCCGTGACCCTTCTCTGACATGTACTCTGGGTTCTCTGTCCCTTGAATATTTTCTTGTAGTACCTAATACTCACCTTTATCACTGCATTTATTACCCTGTATTTAAAGCTGCCAGATAAAATACTGGATGCACAGTTACATTTGAATTTCAAACAAGTAAATATTATATTTAGCATAAGCATGTCCAAATACTGTAAAGGATATACTTATACTAGAAAATATTCATTGCTTATCAGAAATTTAAATTTAAGTGGCTATTTTGTATTTATATTTGCTAAATCTGGCAACTCTACCTATTAGAATAGTTTACATGTTCGTTTCTCTTGGAGACCATAAACTCCTTGGGGGTAGGAGCCATATCCTTTGACCTCATGTCCCGGTGCCTAGCACATGGCATGCATTCAGAGAATATGTGCAGAGTGGTGAATCCTTCAAGGTCTGGGAGCATTCTCCTGCCTTATCTAAAAGGACCTTTCCTATTTTACAATTCAGTGTATTTAGGTCACTGATCTCTCTTCTAGATTCTTCAAAAGCCTTATCACTGTCAGCTCTTCATTTTATATTGTTTGATTCTTTACATGGTAACAAGTTGGGAAAGCTCCCAGACTTTGTAAAAGGACTGTCTGATCTTCTTTTGTCCTCTTTGATGATTTGAATGATTAGGTGATGATTTCTGTTGGTACTGTTGGCCATTAGTGAATGTTATTGGCAAATATGTTTAGGTGACAAAATATGTTTAATAGTCAACTTTCATAGCTTGGAACCAAGCTCAGGGTAACATATATATATATATATTTATATATATATATACGTGTGTGTGTGTATATATATATATATATATATATATATATATATACACACACACTAACTCCTGGTCTCATAGCATTAAATGAATAAATGTTTAACTTATTAGAGTGTGATTAATGAATGCACAGGCAGATCCCTATCCCTTAGGTTCTTAGAAAATATGAGTATAAATATATATGCAAATGAATCATCACTAAGCAGAATTATCTGATCCAGAAACAGAAAGTTGCTACTCTGGAAACTGGTGCTAGCCAAAGAAAGGGGTGCCAGCTAGTCTTTAGGCCTTAGGTACCAAATCATGTGACATGAGACACAAAGGCAGCACAGACTATGGGGTATCAGGATCAGTTGATTATACTGAAGAAGGTAAGGAAAGTATGAAGCTCAGAGAAAATGCAGAGATGTCCATTTCATTATCAGAAATATAATGGAAACAGCAGCACTGCCTATTTCATTAGCCACTAGCTACATGGGACTATTCAATTCAAATTAGTTAAATAAGTGGAAGTTAAATAATTTAAATAAAAATAAAAATTAAATGAAATTTAATTTGGAAATTTAAATAAAATTTAAAATCTGGTTTCTCAGTCACATAGTCACAATTCAAGTGGTCAATAGCCACATGTAACTAGTGGCTACCATACTGACTCACACAGATATAGAACATTTCCTTCATTACTGAAGTTCTTTCAACAGCTTTGCCAAGAGAAATGTTGGCCTGGAGAAATGGAATTCTGCGGGGATATGACTGCCACATTCAAGCATTTGAAGGGTTGCCAAGAGAAGGAAAATGAGCTACTTCTATGTTACTATAAGGAACCAAGGAGAGTTAGGAAACATACTTTATAGCAACTAGAGATTTTAAAATGCAATCAAGTCTATCACCCCATCTTCTCCATCAATCGACTTATATTTACTGAGGTCCTACCATGTGCTGGCAGGCAGTGTTCCTGGTCTGGAAATGCTGGAGTGAACACGACAGATACAGTTTGTGACCTTCTGGGTCTTCCTATTCCACTAGGATGAAGTAGGAACAGGCCCCTGCTAGCCTCTATTCCCTTGCCTTCCTTACTACAGCCCTACCTCCCCAATCTCTTTTCTCCTCCTCTAAGATGAAGGCTCCTTCTTACCAGTGTAACTGCATATGCTTTTCTGCTTGCTTCATTTTAATCCCTGTCCCTCTTTCAAATTGTAGTTTAAATGATACTTTCTTATCACCCAGTTTCAATTACCCTGTACTTTTTATTTTTGAGGTATATATAGGTAGAGATAGAGAAAGAGAGAGACATAGACAGAGACAGAGGCTGCACACCGAGAGTGTACTGCCACCTACTAGCTGTATGACCTTGGGCCCAGTTACTTAACCTTTCTGCTCCTTCTGTTTCTCAACCGCCTCATTTAAAATGCATGTAATAATACCTAAACCACGGCAAAAAATGTTTATTATCCAGAACATGAACTGGCCTGTATTTAGATACAAAAGAAATTGAGTACACTTTCTTCTCAAGAAATTAAATATCCTAATCCTATACCTGATTTCCTTTTAAATGTCTCTGAAGGACATTTAAAACAATAATAACTACAACAACAATGCTAATGGTAGTTAGCTTTATGGAGAACTTACTATACCAGTGCTTGGGACTATGTTAAGTATTTTTCATGTATTATTTAAAATAACCCTCAAAACAGCCTACTAGTTGGATGCTGTTCTCATCCCCACTTATTCACAGAAGAAGACACAGAACCTTAGAGAAATATAATAATGTCACTATGTTGGATTTGCATTGTGTCAGCTGACCTTCTTTTCTCAGAATTCCCTTTCCAACATGATTCCAGTTAGGGTGGGCCCCAAAACAGTCTTGAGAGATCTGCAGGGTGGAAGGGAAGCAGTGGCTGTTTTGTAGCTGACCAGCTGGCTCACCTCATGGGTGTAAGACAGCAGTGGGGCAGCAGGTGCTCCACCTTCCCCAGCTTCTCTGACTCCTGTGCCAGGTGTGTGTGTTCACCTCCCTGAGAAAGAGCCCTGGCTTTTGCAGGGCATCCACACCAGCCAGGTCAGAGGCAGTGAACTTCGGCCTGTTCTTGTGGGCTCTAGCTTGTGGTTGTGGATCCCAGCCTGCTCTGAATATGTATATGATATATCTAGTATATTGCATACTGGTTCTGCCTGTCCAGTTGAATCCAGACACACAGTTAATACATAAGGGAGCTGAGGCTTGGAACCCAATCTGACCATAGAACCTGTGTTCATAACCATTATTCTGTACTGACTCAGAAAAACCCGCTGAGAAAAGTCTTGGGATTTTGAAGGTTGATGAGACTAGTCGATGGTTTAAGTTCTAGGCATGGAGCCTTCTCCTTCCACCTTGAAGTACTTCCAGTGATTAAGAGGTCATTACACCCACAGGCCAAACTGACACCCAGAGGGTATTTAGCAACCAATGAACTTTTACTTTAATTTATAAAAATTACAAATTATAGGTAGGAAGAAAAGATGGCAGTGTGAGTAGGGTGGTGGAAATCTCTTCCCAATATATATTTTGAAAATGCAGCAAATACAACTATTCCTAAAAGAGTGACGAGAAGATACAGTACACCAGCCAGGCTACATCTGTGAGAACCCAACATCTCGTGGAAAAGGGTACAAGATACAAAGCTGTGACCCGGCAGGACCCAAGCACTCATCCCACCCCAGCTCACTGGCAGGAGGAAAACAGTCAGAGTGGGGAGGGAGTGGAAGCACAGGACTGCTAAGTAATCTGCCCCGGGAGCACAGACACACATTGCATGGTGCTCTGGATATCAGAGAAGCGGAAAAGCAGAATCCGAGACTAAGACTGCAAACAGGTTCCCACGGCCGGCTGCCCTGGGACAAAAGAAAAGCAGGCACTTTAAAAGTCTTCAAGGGACAAGGGTTTAACAGGTGGACAAAATCGTCCTGGCACACTCAGCCCAGCAGGCTGGGAACTTTAAGGAACTTCAAGGAACTTCGGGCGCTCTAACCCCCTGGTTGACAATGCAGCTCCTAGACCCCTCATGGCAATAAGCAGCCTGCTGTTCCTTCCTCCCTGCTGGTACCTGCAAGCAAACTGGCTGTCCCCACCATTGCTGCAGACCAGCTGGAGAGCAGCCCCACCTACAGCAACCACACAGTTTAATACAGAGGCTTCTCCCTGTGCACAGCTGACCTGTCCAGACCCAGAGACTGCTGCCTGCACACAGTTGACCAGCACAGGCAGTAGACACAGGTGCAAAGACCAGGAGGCATGAAGAGGCTCTGTTCTCATGGCAGAACATGCACCGCTCGCTTGCAACCCCGTCCAGAGCCCTAGGCAAACCTGAGGGCTGCCCTGCCCGTGGAAGCTCAGGGGATTAACCCAGAGGCTGCTCCCTGCATGCAGTTGACTGGCATAGACAGCAGAGATGGGCACAGAGACCAGGAGGCACAACGGGGCTTTGCTCTAGTGGCAGAACATGCACTGCTGGCCTGCAACCCCTGCCAGTGCCCTAGACCATCCCGAGGGCCGCCCCACCCATGGCAGCTCACATAGGATTAACCCAGAGGCTGCTCCCTGTGTGCAGTTAACTGGCACAGACAGCGGAGACAGGCAACCCGACTGGCAAGCAGGAAGGGACTTTGTTCTCCTAGCTGACACATGTGTCACTCACTGGGGACCACTCCCATCACCAGGAAAAGGCCGAAGAACATTGTCAATCCAAAAATCCCTCAAACACCAGAGAGAGAGCTTGGTGAGACTGAAATCACCAATCTTCCTGAAAAAGTATTCAAAATAAAAGTCACAAGCATGCTGATGGAGATACAGAGAAATATTCAAGAGCTAAGGGATGAATTCAGGAGGGAGATAACAGAAATGAAACAAACAATGGAAGGATTTGAGAGCAGACTGGATGAGGTAGAAGAGACTTAATGTAATAGAAATCAGAGAACAGGAATACAGAGAATCTGAGGCAGAGAGAGATAAAAGGATCTTTAGGAATGAAAGAATATTAAGAGAACTGTGTGACCAGTCCAAATGGAACAATATTTGCATTATAGGGGTACCAGATGAAGAAGAAGAGAGAAAAAGGGATAGGAAGTGTCTTTGAAGAAATAATTGCTGAAAACTTCCCCAATCTGGGGAAGGAAATAGTCTTTCAGATCATGGAAGTACACAGATCTCCTAACACAAGGGACCCAAGGAGGACAACACCAAGACATATAATAATTAAAATGGCAAAGATCAAAGACAAGGACAGAGTATTAAAAGCAGCCAGAGAAAAAAGATCACCTACAAAGGAAAGCCCATCAGGCTATCATCAGACTTCTCAGCAGAAACCTTACAGGCCAGGAGGGAATGGGATGATATATTAAGTGCAATGAAACAGAAGGGCCTTGAACCAAGAATACTCTATCCAGCAAGATTATCATTTAAATTTGAAGGAGGGATTAAACAATTCCCACATAGGCAAAAGTTGATGGAATTTACCTCCCACTAACCATCTCTACAGTGTATTTTAAAGGGACTGGTCTAGATGGAACAATGCCTAAGACTAAATAGCTGTCACCAGAGAAAATAAAACCACAGCAAGGGAAGTAGGCCAACTAAATACTAACTAAATGCAAAATAAAATCAGCTATCCACAAAATCAGTCAAGGAAAACACAAAGAGTACAGAATAAAACACCTAACATATAAACAGTGGAGGAGGAAGAAAAAGAAGGGAGAGAAATAAAGAATCATCAGACTGTGTTTATAATAGCATAATAAGTGAGTTAAGTTAAATGATTAGATGTAAAGGAGCTGCCCTTGAACCTTTGGTAATCACAAATCCAAAGCCTGCAATGGCAATAAGTACATATCTATCAATAATCACCCTAAGTGTAAATGGACTGAATGCACCAATCAAAAGACATAGAGTTATAGAATGGATAAAAAAGCAAGACCCATCTGTATGCTGCCTACAAGAGACTCACTTCAAACCCAAAGACATACACAGACTAAAATCGAAGGGATGGAAAAAGATATTTCAAGCAAACAATAGGGAGAAAAAAGCAGGTGTTGCAGTATTAGTATCAGACAAAATAGACTTCAAAACAAGAAAGTCACAAGAGACAAAGAAGGACGTTGCATAATGATAAAGGGGTCAGTCCAACAAGAGGATATAACCATTATAAATATCTATGCACCCAAGAGAGGAGCATCTACATATGTGAAACAAATACTAACAGAATTAAAGGGGGAAATAGAATGCAATGCATTCATTTTAGGAGACTTCAACACAACACTCACTCCAAAGGACAGATCAACCAGACAGAAAATAAGTAAGGACACAAAGGCACTGAACAACACATTAGAACAGATGGACCTAACGGACATCTATAGAACATTCCATCCAAAAGCAGCAGGATACACATTCTTCTCAAGTTCACATGGAACATTTTCTGGAATAGACCACATACTAGGCCACAAAAAGAGCCTGAGTAAATTCAAAAAGACTGAAATTCTACCAACCAACTTCTCAGATCACAAAGGTATAAAACTAGAAATAAATTGTACAAGGAAAACAAAAAGGCTCACAAACACATGGAGGTTTAACAACATGCTCCTAAATAATCTATGGATCAATGACCAAATAAAAACAGAGATCAAGCAATATATGGGGACAAATTAAAACAACAGCACAATGCCCCAACTTCTGTGGAATGCAGCGAAAGGCAGTTCTAAGAGGAAAGTATATAGCAATCCAGGCCTATTTAAAGAAGGAAGAACAATCCCAAATGAATAGTCTAAATTCACAATTATTGAAACTGGAAAAAGAGGAACAAATGAGGCCCAAAGTCAGCAGAAAGAGGGACATAAGAAAGTTCAGAGAATAAATAAATAAAATTGAGAATAAAACAATAGAAAAAATTAATGAAACCAAGAGCTGGTTCTTTGAGAAAATAAACAAAATAGATAAACCCCTAGCCAGACTTATTAAGAGAAAAAGAGAATCTACATACATAAACAGAATCAGAAATGAGAAAGGAAAAATCATGACGGACACCACAGAAATACAAAGAATTATTAAAGAATACTATTAAAAACTATATGCTAACAAACTGGATAACCTAGAAGAAATGGACAACTTTCTAGAAAAATACAGCCTTCCAAGACTGACCAAGGAAGAAACAGAATATCTAAACAGACAAATTACCAGCCATGAAATTGAATCAGTCATCAAAAAACTACCCAAGAAGAAAACTCCTGGACCAGATGGATTCACCACTGAATTTTTATCCCATTCTGCTCTTTACCACTGTGATCTCACTCCTGTTTTTTAAAAATTTTAATGACTGCCACAGATACTGCCAGTGCTCCCTGATGTGTATTCTCCTATGGGCAACACAGACATTTCTTAGGTTTTAGGTTGAGCCATAGACTTTTCTGGGCAACAGAATGTAGGCAAAAGTGACATACATCACTTTCAGGCTTAGCATATAAAATCTCTCATGCACAATCCTTTTTTTTTGTTCCATTAGGACACTGAGGCCACATGATGGGGTGGCAGAGTCCCAACTGGATTCCTGAGTCCTGGCTTGGGGGAGAGCCACCCATTTTGTATTAGACTGTGACATAGACAGGAAATAACTTTTATTATAGGATTTGGGGGTTAGCAGAGAATTTATCCTACCGTACTAATATTCCCACCAAAATTATCTTCCTCATGCCTTATGTTTTGACCATGTGGGATGCAGATCTGGTTTGCAGGTCTCATGCCACCTAGATGGTTATCCAAACATGCATAAAATCCCATGCATGTTAAAAATAAAATCCCCTTCATGTTAGCCTTACTTGAGCACTTCCAGTGATAAGGAACTCACTATTCCTAGCAAATGATAACCTCTAGTTGGTAAGTGATAACAAAGGGATTAAAGATAGCAAATAGACTTGAGTTCATATATGGAATCTCACTGATTGGTATTTGCATAAGACTAACTGGGTGATGTGGGAAGTTTTTCTGCTATTAGTTAATAATTCCTTCCATGTCTCTGGAGGCAGGATTGGTCCCCAGACCTCCATAAAGCAGCTGTGGTCTGAAAACTATGAGCCATGAAGAGGAAAGTCATAGGAAGGAGGCTTACCATCAAGTAACAGGACTCCGAGAACTGGATCTTGGGGTACCTTCTAGGGATGATAATAATGTAGTTGCAACAATAATTATGCCTTCCATTTAGTGAGTATTGTGCTAGTGCTTTTTGCATATTATTTACTTGTCTTCTCATAACAAGTCCATTTTACAGACAAAAAACGTGAGAACAAAAAGGGCAAAGTAGCTTGCAGGGGATCATGTAGTTGAGCTAATGGCACAGGCAGATTTAGACCAGGGTTGTCTGGCCGAAAGTCCGTGTTCCTGCTCAGTAAGCCTACGTTGTCCATGGGATTGAGGAGGGGACTGATAATAGCAAGATTTAACTTTGATTTTTGTTATGGGAACTATGTGGAACATGGTAGGATGTTTAGCAGCCTCACTGGCCTCTACCCATTAGGTGCCAGTTTCAAACTTCCCACTCCCTGCCCGTTGTGACAACCAGAAATGTCTCCAGACACCGCTGAGTGTCTCCATGGAGGCTCAAAATTGCCCCTGGATGAGCACCAGTGGGTTAGAGGAAGGCCAACCCAATATTTGGAGCAATTCCAGTTCTGGGCAGGTAGGTGACAGGGGAAGGACTGAAGAACAAGAAGATGTAGTGTTAATATGGGAACTTAGCGCGCAAGGGGTCAATCGGGGTAGGCTGTACTGCATAAAGACAGCAACAACAGGGAGGACGACTGGAGGCTGAATCTCCTAAGCTCGTGGAGTCAGTCTCATGGATGTTCCTGTTAAAGGGCAGGACTGAGTAGGGCTGAGCTTGCAGAAGATTCCTATGGCCCGACAAACTGAGCAGTCCAGTAGATGCTGATCATGAATGTAGTAGTAGTGTTTGTTAAATGAATGGTGAACAACCAGGCCAAGGGAACTGAATAAAGCATTTGCACTTATTTTTTGAGTAAAAAAATTTGTAAAACAACATTCCTGAATAGCCACTAAACTTGCACTTGGCAGGCACTAAGCAGCAGATTTTAGACATTTGGGCAAAGGCACCAGTGTTAGGGTGAAAGCAAAACAGAGTGTCACCTTAATGACAATTAATCACCAAACTTTTACCTGAAGAAAACAAAATCAGTAATCTGAAAAGACGTATACACTCCTATGTTCATTGCAACATTGTTTACAATAGCCAAAATATGGAAACAACCTAAGTGTCCATCAGTAGATGAACAGATAAAAAAGATGTGGTACATACAATGGAATATCACTCAGCTATAAAAAATATTTAGAAAAAGAACAAAATTGTGCCATTTGCGACATCCCAGGTGGACCTACAACATGTTATGCTGAGTGAAATAAGTCAGAGAGAGAAAGACAAATACCGTATCTTTTCACTTACATGTGGAATCTAAAAAACAAAGCAAACAAGCAAACAAAACTGAAATAGACTCAAACACAGAAAACAGATGGCTGATTGTCATAGGTTGGGGGTGGGGGGGCGTGAAATAGTGAAGGGGAAAAAGAAGTCACCAAAATCTAATGTGTTCACTCAGTGCCTCTTCTACTTTTAAATGGAAGTCCACTTAAATGAAAATAGAGATGTTCTCCTCTGGCACAGTAGAAAGCAAGTTGCTTCGAAAAAATGTGAATAGTATTTGGCAAAACTAACATTCCTTGTGGATGGCTGAGGGAGTGTTCACATGTTTCAATTCTTCCTACTTATTTTGCTTTCTCTTATTTCTAACAAGTTATATTCAAAAGTTTCTAAATGTACATGTTTAGTTAGAATAAATTTCAAAGGGTTTCTCAAATTCAGAGCCTTTAGTGGGACTGTGGTCACAGAAGGTATGGGTTGATTCAGGAAGACAAGCATTGTCTATAGAGTCACTGTCTTCTATTTTAGACAGTACTAAAAGGAGG
This sequence comes from Manis pentadactyla, assembly GCF_030020395.1. NCBI lineage: Eukaryota > Metazoa > Chordata > Mammalia > Pholidota > Manidae > Manis > Manis pentadactyla. Next base: position 59,417,160 of record NC_080027.1, read on the forward strand.
CACAGAAATATTTAAACTGATTAACTACAAAGCTAACAAATATACCAACAGCCCTAGTTTATGATCACATATAACTTTTGCCCCTTTCTCCAAAAACCAAGTATTACAATTACTTGGGTTGCTTTTTAAATATAAAGTTTGCTTTGTTTTCTTTCGCTCTCATTTCCATTTTCAGCATAGGGCAGTTCACAAATCCGTATTTGCTTTTCTGCCACCATTCCAGATATGTTTCTGTCGGTTATGTGCAATAAAGGGCATAGAGCATAGAGGCAGCAGGTGCTATTGTGGTCGCCATGATTCACATGTTGCCTGTTAATCTAATTACCAAGGTAGGGGCTGCAGAAACTGAGCTGGCCACGTAGAAAAGCTTCCCTCCACCTGGTGGATTATTTAGTCAAACTCTTTAAATGGGCAGAGTTGGGGGAGGCGGTGAGGAGAGAAATAAATCTTTTTTTTTTTAAAGTTTCTACGCAGAGCAATGGAAAGAATTTAGTGGCTGTCAACATGAGTTTAGAACAAAGGTATGGTTTAAAATGTAGTTCATTTTGACCGAGCTTCAGGTCATGCAAACCCAGGAAAACCTGTGCTGTTTGTTTTCTGTGTGTCTTGAAAGTTTGAAGAGTCCCTAAGACGCACGGGAGGGAGATGAAGCGGAGTGGGGTGGGGGGCATCCCAAGGGGTTGATGTCCATTAAAGGGTGGATGCTTCAGGAGTGTTATTTCCAGGGGCTCTTAGTGCCTGATTGTGTGAAAGGGCAGCTTTGAATGAACAGCCCCAGCCAGGCCTGATTTTGAACTGTTTTTCAGCCCTTGATTCCTACAAACAAAATAAAATACCTTGTCGAATAGGGCCCATTGAGTGAGGATGATGGGTTAAGAGTGGGGGTACGAGGTGGCAGCGTGGGTGCTCGTTGATCAAGGAGGGGCTGCGCGCTGATCCTGGCGCGGGTGAAAGGAGAGATGCCAAACTCTGATGGCTGGGGTAGCATTGATGTGAGGTAACGGGGTAATCGGATTGAAAGGGAGCCATAGTATTTATGTCAGTTCACATTTCGTCAAAGGAATAATATGAGGTGCTACCTAGCTGAGGCTTTGGCCTGGGGGTTCAGTTAGCAAGCATCCAGGCCTCATTGGATTCAACTATAAATTAATTCTCACAGGAGCATTGCCTGATTAATCTATTTGCATAATAGTAGAAAAACTGCAGAGTGGTAGCTTTTTTTCTTCTTCTTCTGTAGGGATTTGGACAAGAAAAGGTTTAAATTCATTTGAAAGAAGAGTGTGTGAGAAGTCAGAGCAGCTAAAAGCCCCCTCTGGGGTTCCCAGAGCAGTTTCCTAGATGAGGAAGGGTTGGAATTGAAGCAAGCCTCATTCACTGAAGAAGTTTAACTCTTCCTGGGAAAAACCACCTCCTTGCAAAGTGCCCTCTCCTGGCACTGTCTTTAGGGGACTCGGTAGTGTCAGGTTAGCAGGAGCAGGCAGTCCACCCCAAATGAAACACCCCTGGTGGCTCAGGTTCTGCTTGAAGGACATCATAGTTTCAGAAAACATACAGATAGGTTCATTTCAGACCTTTCTGAGGTTTACCGGTATTTCTGAAAAGAATTTCAGGTCTATTTGCCATTCCAAAAAGAAACAAAATAATTTGGTTGATAAAACTCACACCATTCATGACTCAGCCTGCTTATTTAATAAGTACCTGCTTCAAACATACTGGTTCAGTATGTGATTGTGGGTGTGTCCATGGAATCAGTTTCATTTTTTTAAGAAACCACATTATAAAAACAGATTGGAAAAATGCGGACTGATGAGTCATGAGTTTCTGATTATCGTTATCAAAGGTATTTTTCCTGCAGACATTTCAATAATAGAAAAGAAATTTAAAATATTGCAGTAAACATTACTTAACAAACCCAGCTTTGATTACTTCCAGTCTTTGCTCAAGAAAAAGGAGCTTTCTTTTCAGAGTACTATAGACGCTGTCTTCAGGACTTTTTACTCATTCTTATCACCTTTATTCCCATATCATCCATTGCTGTGATAAGTAAAGCACCAAAGCCATTCAAATGAAGCTGCCTTGTTGGCCCAAAATACTTCTAACTCTGCCAGTCCCAGATGGAGATACTTTAAAAACAACAGCAGGGCAAATCCTGTTTTCTAATTGATTGTATGTTAATTCCAAATTTTATCATGAAAAGTTATTGCTTGATGAAGACTTCTGGCTCAATAAGAGAAATGCCTATGTAGGTATTCAATAAATATTGCTGTTACTTTCCCTTCACTTAAGTATATTCAGATGACACTTAGAAAATGCCTTTGCTATTTAGGAATATGAAGGAACAGAAACTGAATGCAGCAGAGAGAGAAAAGTCTGTTCTATACAATGCAGCTACTTTGGGAGTGCCACCCAGCCTGGGACCCCCTTTCTCTGAGACCTATATGCCCTCAACTCCTGTTAACAAGGGTGAGCCTCCAATAGCTTTTTCTCTTTTAAAAAAAGACTTGATTGTTTTGGAACAGTTTTAGGTTTACAACAAACTTGGGAAGTACAGAGATTTCCCATATAGCCCCTGCTCCCATGCATGCATAGCTTCCCCCATTATCGACATCACTCACCAGAATGGTACCTTTTTTACCAAGGATGAACCTCTACTGACACATCATAATCACTCAGAGTCCATAGTTTACCTTAGGGTTTATTACTGGTGTTGCACATTCTTCGGGCTTGGACAAATGTATAATAACATATATCCATCATTATTAATGTCATACAGAATATTTTCAGTACTCTAAAAATCCTCTGTGCTCTACATTCTTATCTCTCCCCACCCACCTCTGGCAGCTACCAGTCTTATTGTATCCATTTGCCTTCTATGGAATGTCAGATAGCTGGACTCATACCAATTGTTTTCTCTCATTTAGTGAAACATTGGTCTCCCTGTGGCTCTGAGCTTAGCAAGCGTATTCTTAACTTAGGGCCTTTGCCTTGCTCTTCCACTGGCTAAAATGCTCACCTTCTAGTTTACTCACTGTTAGCCCCTCACCTCTGTCAGGCCTGTCTTCCAATTCAGTTTAGACATTGAGTCCCTCCTTGAACCCCCTACTTAAAAGAGAACACCCCCACCCCTAAAATCCCCAAGGTAGGGCTTAGAAAGAGCTTGACCCAGTCAGGGGGTTGTGATGGTACTGGTATGGATGGAGCCCCAGACTGAGGTTGGGGAACGTTTGGGTAAATCAGCTACTGTCAAATTGTGGGACACATTCAAAGCCAGGCTAAATACTCTGAACTTGTAGCTCATAGGAAGCAAAGAACTTTCAAGTGGGGAGAGTCTTGATGAAATAATTGTTTGGGGCTGGTTAATCAGTTGGTGAGGAATTAACTAGGCAAACGGATCCTACTGATAAAGGCCAGAGGTAAGTCCAGGATGGAAAGCATATTAAGAAACTCTGCATTCCTGAAATCGATTTACTTCACTACAAACAGGTTTTATTACGTAAAAGCTACTCCAAGAGCATATTAAGAAAAAGACAATGAGGCATTTTGCCATTACAGAGATTGCAACATTGCCAGGATTCTGAGAAATGAGTTCTGGCTTGATGCTGGGGCTTTCCATTGCAAGGAAACATTCTCCTAGAATCTCCAAGCCGTCACTTAACTGCATATGTTCCCCTGAAGAAGAAATCTTCAAAGGATAAAGTTTCTAAAATAAAATTATGTTTTTACTATTCATTATTCATGTAGGTGAACTTGGGTCTAAAGGGCTAGCCCTTCAGGGACTGATTGATTACTTATTTCCTCCCAGGTGCATAGTTTTCTCTGATTTGGATCCTGCCTCCATGAGACGAGGGGTTAGATCCTTGGCCCCAGCTCTTCTTCTACCTCACCATGACCTTGGGCACTCACTTAACCCTAAGCACCCCCCACGCCCAGTCTATGAAGTGGAGGTAATATCATGTCTAACTTTCTTAAAGGGATATTGTTGGGGAGAAATGAGTGGATTTTTAAAGGACTTAAAAATATGTATGAATATTAGTTATCCTTGGTATTATATCACTACCCCCACAATAACAGCTAAAATAACTGGTATGACCACTGCTGTTTTGGACATTCTTATTGTATAGGTGTCTTTCTTCTTGTTCTTTCTACTCTAGAACTGAAAAGCAGAGAAATACCAGGTCATGTCCACATCCCTGGCAATCAAAATTTTTTTCCTTCCAGAGAAAGATTCCTCTGCAAGACCCTCTCAGTTGGTCCTCCAAAGCTTTTCATATTGTGCACAAGTCATTCTTTATGGGATGGCTATGGTTAAACATTACACATTAACTAACCCAGTGGTTCCTAACTGGGGGTGATTTTTTCCTCCAGAGGACATCTGGCAATGTCATAAATTTTTAGTTGTCACAAATTTGGTGGGGGTGGGGGTGGAGGGAAGGTTAGCAGGTGCCAGGAGAATGCTACTGGCATCTAGTGGTAGAGGCCAGGGATGCACTGCACAGGATAGCATCTTAAAGCATGATCTGGCCCAGAAGGTCTACAGTGAGAAAGATGAAAAACCCTGAACTGATTTAACAACTTTCATTTTAATTGAAATGAGCCCTAAGTCTGTTTATTAGAAGCAGGTTTGCCCTTTTCCTATTAAATGTTTTATATTTTTGGTTGAGGAATCATTTACATATAGTGAAACTTGCAGATCCTAGTTTCTGATCACTTCTGGCAAATGCAAACATCCATGTAATCTAGGTTCCCATTAATACGTAGACTATTTCCATGACCTTTAAAAAAATCCTCCCTTCCCAGTCAGTTCCCAACCTACCCCAAAGGCAACAACTGTCTGATTTTTTCCACCATCGATGATTATAGTTTTTAATATAATATAGCCCACTGTTTTTGAGTATTAAAGATGTCATATTTGGGGCATGGTAATTGGTAGGGTTCGTTAGATCAGAGATGATTATACCCCAGGGACCAGGGAGCTGGGCCAGAAGAAGGAAGCTTGAGAGATGTGCAGGACAAGTCATGAGAAGAGCAGACAAGCAGATAGCTGCCATCAAAGATCTTGCAGCCAACCTGACAGAGATGCTCTCAGGGGGGCAAAAGATAAATAAGAGTGCCAGTGGCAAGAAGCAGGGCCCTGGCAATGGAAATGCAGGTTGAGGAGCTGGGCAAGGGCTATCAGCAGACCTAGGCAGAGCCACGCTGCATGAATAGAAGCACTCATTGTTGAGAACACAGATGGGGGAGGGTATTTGTTTCCTAGCGTGGCTATAACAGATTTCCACAAACTTGGTGGCTTAAAGAAACAGAAATCTATTCTTTCACAGTTCTGATGGCCAGAAGTCAACCACAGGGCACTGGAGGCTATGGTCCCTCCAGTAGTAATACGGGAGAAGTATGTCGGCCTCTGCCAGCTTCTGGCAGGTGTCGGCATTCCTCAGCCTCTTGGTTTGTGGCAACATGCAACCAATCTCTGCCTCTGTCCTTACATTGCCTCCTCCTCTTCTGTTTTCTGTGTGTCTTTTGTAAGGACACTTGTCATTTGATTGACCCACCCAGATAATCCAGGGTGATCTCATCTCAGGGTTCTTGACTTAATTACATCTGTAAAGACCCTTTTACCAAATAAAGCAACATTCATAAGTTCCAAGGATTTGAGTGGGTATCTTGGAGTAAGAGGAGCATTTTCCAGCTTACCATACATTAGGGGGAAGGGCAAAGTTGTTAGAGAAGTTTCTAGAACTGGGCTGTGAAGTCAGAGGGGCCCGCTGCAGGGCTGGCTGAAGGCCAAGCTGATAGGCTATGGGTCTCAGTACTGCAGTCTAAGGTTGGGATTAGTTCCAGGGAATGAAGCATCTGGTATCACCAGGCACAGTTCAAAATGCTTCATTATCAGGTTCTTTAATTCTCACAAAGACCCTCTGAGGTAGCTGTGCCTTTTCCCCCCTTCAACTTTGTATTTTGAAAAATGTCAAACTTTGAGAAATGTTGAACAATATATCCATCACCTAGGTTTACTAATTGCTATTGACAAGACAAAGATTCTGAAATGCCCTAAATGAAGTGACATAAGGGCTAGAGAAAGAGGGAGAGAGACAAGGGATGGTCATTAGTTGATAGCCATGAGCCATGCCTGACCAGAAACTCCATGTTCCTGAATGCAACAATCATCTAGCAGGCATCGTCCACGACCCATCTACGAGCCTTCTCTATAGACTAATGACCTATGCCTGGATTTTCCCTGCTTCTTATTACGTTGCCTTCCTTATCTGTAGCCAGTGTGAGTGAATTTAATGAACTTTCCTCATAAACATCCCCTGTTTCTTGAGTCTTACAGACCAGGTGTTTCTGTGAACTGGCCTTACTGCCAGTGCAGTAGAAATTTCCTGTCCCAGGACTCAGTACTTATCTGGCCAGCATCTGCAAAGGATCAAAACCCTTTTTATTTCAAAGATCTCTCTGTCTCTAGAGTTTTTGATTTGCCACTATCATTTTACCTCATCGGTTCTCTGTGTATATATGTACATTTGGGGAGTGGAGCTGATCCGTTTGAAAGTAAGTTGAAGATATGATATTTCAACCTTAAATACATCAGCATCATTGATTTGGTGAATGAGAAATATTTTTATTTGACAAATGAGAAAATGGAATCTCAGCAACGTTAAGTAAATTTCTCAAAGTCTCAGAACTAAGGCACAAAGCTGATACTTAAGTTAAAGCCTGTCTGACTCTCCAGCTCATGCTCTTTCTGCACATTTCTATTCATTTATTCATTTATTCATTCAATGGATGTGTGGGCAGCTACCAGGCACTGATGATATATTGGTTGAGTCAAGCATGTAAGACAGAGAGATAATAGATGGGTAAATAGATAAATGACCAAGATAATTTCAGGGTCTTATGGTGAAGACTGAGTGGTAGGGTAATGGTGGTTTATAGCATGGGAGATTAAAACTAAAACAGCATTGATTCCTGCCCTAAAGAAGATTGCAATAGAGAAGGATTTTAAGAAATGAGAAGAGGGATTCTTAGCAGTGAGGAGACCGCCCTTCTACTTTTTCTCAAGAAGCTTCAGGAAATGCTTCCCCAAAAGGGATAAACCAAGAAAGAAGAGGACATGGGGTCTTAGAAATAAGGAATTCCACCCAGGAGAGAAGCAAATGGAAGTCCGGGATACCGGATGCAGAGAGGAACAGGAGGGAAGGGTCTGGGAGAAGTCAAAGAACTGAGGATCATCTGATGCATAATACCATGCCAAGAGCACAGTATTTACAGGTGTTTTATAATTCTAAGGGGGAGTTTTAGAATAACAGTGATAGTTACCCAGAGAGCTATGCAAATAAAAGGAGACGCTTTAGCTTCAGGAATAATAAAAAGTTACACAATAAAGGCAATGTAACCATAGTCTAACAATGAACAATATTTGCAGACTTGTAGTAAAGTAAACATATAAAGTTAATTGCACAAAAATATTGATATAATTATTGCAGGAGAATGGGTAGGAAATACTGAGCAAGAGGAATAAGGCTTCATTATCCATTATAGAAAGTCAAGAGATCATGTCTAAAATGTGCAAATCAATAAAGAGAGTGGGAAGCAAATAATTTAGAAATATGGATGCAAATACTAGAAGAAATCATTAAAAAATATATAAAAGTATTCTATCTGGGGAGTCAGAGGAGGGGAATTAACAGGAGAGGAGGGAACCGAACATTACTGTATGCTTTGTAGTGCCATTTAACACTTAAAATTCTGTGCGTGTACTACTTTGATGTAAAAAAAAAAAAAAGAACAAAAATTGGTGAAAGGGAAGGAAGAGAGGGAGGAAGAGAAAGAAAGCAAGAGGGGGAGAGAGAGAGAGAGAGTGAGTGACTTGAATTTCCCTGCACTCTGACAGTCTGGAGGAAAAAAAGATGGATAGATTAGAATAAACCAAAGGTAAGAACAGGAAAGGGACTTTGATCATTCACAAACTGGATAATCAGACCCTAAATTATATGTATTAGATGTTCTGGAAAGAAGGCTGTGAATCCAACCAAAGAAAGCATGGAATCAATACTCTTTAATACTGAAAACAGATTATCTGGAGTTGATCAGGAATTCAAAGTACCTCTTATCTTATGAGCTCTTAAGTTTGAATGGGTCTTAAGACTTTATCATCTTGAAAATATTTTGTGCTTTTTCCTCATTCCTAATTTTTATAACAATTTTATTAATAAGCATAGCAAAGTATATAAATGAACTCCCACATAAGGTATTTCAACTTTTTAAAGATTCAGTAATTCACCCAAGATTTTTCCAAATGCTTCTTATTTTTGAGAGCTTTCCAGAGTCTAGAGATAAAAATATAAATGAAACCTCAACTTTGCCCTTGAGAAGTTCACAGTCTATAAGGATATTTAAAATATTTTGTTAAGTTAGGCTGTGGGGCATATTTATATTTTTATAGCTTCTATTTGGTTTGCCAAGGCAACCTACTTTGTAATTTTTAAGAAGTTAACATTCTCAATTAACACTAAATTTGTTATATTGGCCTATGTTTTTATTTCATTAATAAAGTTGCATGTGTTTTCCAGGACTTTCCCTAAAAGTACACACTTAATTTCCTTAAATAATTCCTAAATCATTTTGGTTGTAAATATTTCTGACTCATATTTGGGATAGAGGTATTGACATTACTTTTTGTTTTCAGCTTGTATTTGTCCACTTCAGTATTCTGAACTGATGAGTTTCATCATGGCTGACATATGAAAAGGGCTATTTCTTTAAAGTCTCTTAAAAATTTCCTTTTACATTTTAACCTGTGCTCTAGCTTTTATGTAGACTCATGAAACTATTTTTCATATAGTCACCCCTGTGAAAACTTGCCTTGCACATGGTAGATAATAAATATTTGATGGAACAAATTTAGGATTGATGACTTCTTACTTGGGATCATAATGGGAGATAGTCAGTTTGAACATATGTAAAATTTAAACACAATCTGATGGGAAATATGATACTCTTAGTACCCTACCTTCAATCCTTTTAGCTGCTATTTGAGCTATGTCTGAATTATTTGCCCAATGCTGAGTTTAGAGAAGCCTTCCCCTGTAATCCAGTCTCCTGTTTTCTTTGCTATTATCATCAGTGATTGAATTAGATCCAGAGAACCCCAAACTAGCTTTCTTTGAAGTTAAAGACTTTTGGTTCCACGCAAGCTTAGGGTGTCATGTGAGAGTAACAACCATCACTAAGACAGTAATAGGGTTAAAAATAAAGAAAAGAAGGACATGCAGAAAGTGAACATTCATTGTTATTTAGAATATATCAAATTTTAGTTTCATGAATATATAATCAAAACAACCTGATATACCCCTGGTTCTCTACAAAACTTTCCCATTTCATGGAAGTCTCTATACATCTAGAAATTTTAGTACATGGATTATATCCATTTAATAAAGTTGGACTGAACTATATGAAATATTTGTTCTAACTTATCTACTATAGTTTGATTAAATAATGAGATAGAAATGTAGAAAATGTGGTTTGTATTAATCTTGGAAAATAAATGGAACAATGCCACTACCCTAATCTAGACCAGCATTACCTCTTGCATGTCCTGCCCTGACAGCCTATACATGGTTTCTCCCCACCCTCTCTGGCCGGGATCTTTTTCAAACACAGATCTGCTCTTATCACCCTTCTGTTGAAAAATCCTCAATAGCTTTCCATTGAATTTAGAACAAAATCCAAATGCCTTTACCTGGCCTGCAAATGTTGCCATGTTTTCTTTTTGGCCCTGACAATTTCTTCAGCCTCTGCTTTTCTCTCTCCCCAACAATGTTCCTGTTGTATAGAATGTGATCTAGGACATTCAGTTTCTCCCCAAAATTTTGGAAGGCATTTCCTCCCCAGGGTTTGTTATATATGCCCCTCTCTGCCTGGGACACTCGACCACCCTGCCCCGCCCCTGTAGCATCAGATCTCAGCACCGGATGCTCCAATGCTGTTTCCCCTAGGACACCTTCCCTAACATCCCCCAGAAAAATTAAGTCCTGTAGCTTCAGGCATTTCGCCTTTATAACACACACCACATTTAAACTTACAAGTGCATTCTTCCCAGGTTCTCAGCTCTTTGATGGCAGTGACAATGTCTACCTTGTTTATCACTTTATCTCCAGTGCCCAACGCTGTGCCTGATATATCATGGCAGAATAAACAGGTGGATGGATGTTTTGGTCACAAGTATGGATGCTGGACCTGTGAATACAATATTTAAGTTTTCGTTTCCATACCCATGGGAAATATATTTTATGACCTCTAAATTTTTTTCCCCATGGTAAATATTTATTCATTCGCTTGTAACCAGATGAAGATTTGTTTGACTGTAATCACAGGAATGGCTAGTGATCATAGGTTGTCCCCAAACAGGCAGAGTCATGGAGTGTATATATAGGTTCGTAGATCCTTTGCATGGGACCAGGCAGTGTGGGCTCGCCAGGGTCATCTTGTCTCACTCTTGTCCTCACTGGATTTTGTCCCCATTTTCCACAATGTCCTTATCCCAGCCTTGACTGCCACATATGTACTTTATAATTCACAGGAGATCTGGCCAACAGTATGTTGATTGATTGGTTAGACAGCAGCTGCACAGGTTAGTCTGAAACTATCAGTAAGTTTTTTATGTTGGTAACAACAGAACCATAATTATAACACTCTTGGTATTTTCAGTTGTAAGAAGCAAATTAACCATTGCATCAGGTCTGTTTATGAACTTGCTTTTTTTTTTTTTTTTTTTAATTATTATTTTTTATTGAAGGGTAGTTGACACACAGTATTACATTACATGAGTTTCAAGTGTACAACACAGTGGTAGAACATTTATATACATAATTCTAGGTTCCAGCTATCACCCTACCAGGCTGTTACAATATCTTGACTATATTCCTTATGCTCTACATTATTTATTTTACCATTGGAAGTCTGTCCTTTTTTTTTTTTTTTTTTTTTTTTTTTTTGGTGAGGGCATCTCTCATATTTATTGATCAAATGGTTGTTAACGACAATAAAATTCTGTATAGGGGAGTCAATTCTCAATGCACAATCATTATTCCACCCCAAGCCTAATTTTTGTCAGTCTCCAATCTTCTGAGGCATAACAAACAAGTTCTTACATGGAGAACAAATTCTTACATAATGAATAAGTTACATAGTGAACAGTACAAGGGCAGTCATCACAGAAACTTTCGGTTTTGCTCATGCATTATGAACTATAAACAGTCAGTTCAAATATGAATACTCATTTGGTTTTTATACTTGATTTATATGTGGATACCACATTTCTCTCTTTATTATTATTATTTTTAATAAAATGCTGAAGTGGTAGGTAGATACAAGATAAAGGTAGAAAACATAGTTTAGTGTTGTAAGAGAGCACATGTAGATGATCAGGTGTGTGCCTGTAGACTATGTGTTAATCCAAGCTAGACAAGGGCAATAAAACATCCACGTATGCAGAAGATTTCTCTCAGAGCGGGGGGGTGAGGTTCTAAGCCTCACCTCTGTTGATCCCCAATTTCTCACCTGATGGCCCCCCTGCGACTGTGCCTGTCTTAGGTTGTTCCTCCCTTGAGGAATCTTACCCGTCTCTGGCTAACCAGTCATCTTCCGGGGCCATACAGGGAAATGTGAAGTTGGTAAGTGAGAGAGAAGCCTTATTGTTTGAAAAAGTTAGCTTTTTACTTCTTTGCATATTTATGCCCTGTGGCTTCTATGCCCAGCATTTGTCTTGAGGTATCTTTACCACTTGGAAGAATTATGATACTCGGTAAATTTGATATGAGGCACGAATTCTATTTAAGGGTTGTAATTAGGAAGGAAGAAGAAAAGCTATAGAAGTAGCAGGCGGAAGAAAACATGGGAAGATTGATTATTTCTTTGATATATCTTCTTGTAGAGTAACTTCAGCATGTATAGGTTTTAAGCTACTACTTAAATTGCACACACACATTAACATAATAGGAGTATAGTTACATAACCAAAGCATATCTGTAATTACCAGCCATCTGCAGTGAAACCAAGAAAACCAGTTAGGCACCTTAGGCATTTGTGAAAACTTATCTATGATATGGTGGATATTGTCCAACTGAACTAGAACAGTCTGAGAGGAATCAGACAAATTAAAACAACCCATTCCTGGGGACTGTTCACATGCCATATGTTCTTTTAACAGTAAATAGTTTTTAGTTGTAAGACTTTGGAGCGCTACAATTTGCACTTCTCCAAATTCTTGGTTGAGTTCCAACAGTATAGATCCAGTCCAATTTTGTTGTTTTACTGTATGCACAGGCCAGCTTAGATATCTCCTTCCTCATTCCCATGGCAAGTCCAGGAACTGGTGGGATAAGTGCATCTACAGCTGTAGCAGTGCGTGGATCTTTGTTGGGGTTTTTTGATGATCATCTTCTGGCATGAGTCTTCCAGAGAGTGCAGATGTTGGAAGTTCTTTTTCATATCGTATCTTAGTTCATTTTCGGGGTAGCCCAATTAGGCTTTGATCCTCTGTATAAACACAAACAGACCCTTTGCCTACACTTTTATATGCCCTTTATACCCTTGTGTAGAACTCGTTGGAGGTTACCACACAGGAACTGCCCTTTTTTTTTTTTTTTTTTGCTATCACTAATCTACACTTACATGACGAATATTATGTTTACTAGGCTCTCCCCTATACCAGGTCTCCCCTATAAATCCCTTTACAGTCACTGTCCATCAGCATAGCAAAATGTTGTAGAATCACTACTTGCCTTCTCTGTGTTGTACAGCCCTCCCTTTTCTCCTACCCCCCCATGCATGTTAATCTTAATACCCCCCTACGTCTCCCCCCCTTATCCCTCCCTACCCACCCATCCTCCCCAGTCCCTTTCCCTTTGGTACCTGTTAGTCCATTCTTGAGTTCTGTGATTCTGCTGCTGTTTTGTTCCTTCAGTTTTTCCTTTGTTCTTATATTCCACAGATAAGTGAAATCATTTGGTATTTCTCTTTCTCCGCTTGGCTTGTTTCACTGAGCATAATACCCTCCAGCTCCATCCATGTTGCTGCAAATGATTGGATTTGCCCTTTTCTTATAGCTGAGTAGTATTCCATTGTGTATATGTACCACATCTTCTTTATCCATTCATCTATTGATGGACATTTAGATTGCTTCCAATTCTTGGCTATTGTAAATAGTGCTGCGATAAACATAGGGGTGCATCTGTCTTTCTCAAACTTGATTGCTGCATTCTTAGGGTAAATTCCTAGGAGTGCAATTCCTGGGTTAAATGGTAAGTCTGTTTTGAGCATTTTGATGTACCTCCATACTGCTTTCCACAATGGTTGAACTAACTTATATTCCCACCAGCAGTGTAGGAGGGTTCCCCTTTCTCCACAGCCTCGCCAACATTTGTTGTTGTTTGTCTTTTGGATGGCAGCCATCCTTACTGGTGTGAGGTGATACCTCATTGTAGTTTTAATTTGCATTTCTCTGATAATTAGCGATGTGGAGCATCTTTTCATGTGTCTGTTGGCCATCTGTATTTCTTTTTTGGAGAACTGTCTGTTCAGTTCCTCTGCCCATTTTTTAATTGGGTTATTTGTTTTTTGTTTGTTGAGGCGTGAGAGCTCCTTATATATTCTGGACGTCAAGCCTTTATCGGATGTGTCATTTTCAAATATATTCTCCCATACTGTAGGTATCCTTCTTGTTCTATTGATGGTGTCTTTTGCTGTACAGAAGCTTTTCAGCTTAATATAGTCCCACTTACTCATTTTTGCTGTTGTTTTCCTTGCCCGGGGAGATATGTTCAAGAAGAGGTCACTCATGTTTATGTCTAAGAGGTTTTCGCCTATGTTTTCTTCCAAGAGTTTAATGGTTTCATGGCTTACATTCAGGTCTTTGATCCATTTTGAGTTTACTTTTGTATATGGGGTTAGACAATGGTCCAGTTTCATTCTCCTACATGTAGCTGTCCAGTTTTGCCAGCACCACCTGTTGAAGAGACTGTCATTTCGCCATTGTATGTCCATGGCTCCTTTATCAAATATTAATTGACCATATATGTCTGGGTTAATGTCTGGATTCTCTAGTCTGTTCCATTGGTCTGTGGCTCTGCTCTTGTGCCAGTACCAAATTGTCTTGATTACTATGGCTTTATAGTAGAGCTTGAAGTTGGGGAGTGAGATCCCCCCTACTTTATTCTTCTTTCTCAGGATTGCTTTGGCTATTCGGGGTCTTTGGTGTTTCCATATGAATTTTTGAATTATTTGTTCCAGTTCATTGAAGAATGTTGCTGGTAGTTTGATAGGGATTGCATCAAATCTGTATATTGCTTTGGGCAGGATGGCCATTTTAACGATATTAATTCTTCCTAGCCACGAGCATGGGATGAGTTTCCATCTGTTAGTGTCCCCTTTAATTTCTCTTAAGAGTGACTTGTAGTTTTCAGAGTATAAGTCTTTCACTTCTTTGGTTAGGTTTATTCCTAGGTATTTTATTTTTTTTGATGCAATTGTGAATGGAGTTGTTTTCCTGATTTCTCTCTCTGTTGGTTCATTGTTAGTATATAGGAAAGCCACAGATTTCTGTGTGTTGATTTTGTATCCTGCAACTTTGCTGTATTCCGATATCAGTTCTAGTAATTTTGGGGTGGAGTCTTTAGGGTTTTTTATGTACAGTATCATGTCATCTGCAAATAGTGACAGTTTAACTTCTTCTTTACCAATCTGGATTCCTTGTATTTCTTTATTTTGTCTGATTGCCGTGGCTAGGACCTCCAGTACTATGTTAAATAACAGTGGAGAGAGTGGGCATCCCTGTCTAGTTCCCGATCTCAGAGGAAATGCTTTCAGCTTCTCGCTGTTCAATATAATGTTGGCTGTGGGTTTATCATAGATGGCCTTTATTATGTTGAGGTACTTGCCCTCTATTCCCATTTTGCTGAGAGTTTTTAACATGAATGGATGTTGAACTTTGTCAAATGCTTTTTCAGCATCTATGGAGATGATCATGTGGTTTTTGTCTTTCTTTTTGTTGATGTGGTGGATGATATTGATGGACTTTCGAATGTTGTACCATCCTTGCATCCCTGGAATGAATCCCACTTGGTCATGGTGTATGATCCTTTTGATGTATTTTTGAATTCGGTTTGCTAATATTTTGTTGAGTATTTTTGCATCTACGTTCATCAGGGATATTGGTCTGTAGTTTTCTTTTTTGGTGGGGTCTTTGCCTGGTTTTGGTATTAGGGTGATGTTAGCTTCATAGAATGAGTTTGGGAGTATCCCCTCCTCCTCTATTTTTTGGAAAACTTTAAGGAGAATGGGTATTATGTCTTCCCTGTATGTCTGATAAAATTCCGAGGTAAATCCATCTGGCCCAGGGGTTTTGTTCTTTGGTAGTTTTTTGATTACCGCTTCAATTTCGTTGCTGGTAATTGGTCTGTTTAGATTTTCTGTTTCTTCCTGGGTCAATCTTGGAAGGTTATATTTTTCTAGGAAGTTGTCCATTTCTCCTAGGTTTCCCAGCTTGTTAGCATATAGGTTTTCATAGTATTCTCCAATAATTCATTGCATTTCCGTGGGGTCCGTCGTGATTTTTCCTTTCTCGTTTCTGATACTGTTGATTTGTGTTGATTCTCTTTTCTTCTTAATAAGTCTGGCTAGAGGCTTATCTATTTTGTTTATTTTCTCGAAGAACCAGCTCTTGGTTTCATTGATTTTTGCTATTGTTTTATTCTTCTCAATTTTATTTATTTCTTCTCTGATCTTTATTATGTCCCTCCTTCTGCTGACCTTAGGCCTCATCTGTTCTTCTTTTTCCAATTTCGATAATTGTGACATTAGACCATTCATTTGGGATTGCTCTTCCTTTTTTAAATATGCTTGGATTGCTATATACTTTCCTCTTAAGACTGCTTTTGCTGCGTCCCACAGAAGTTGGGGCTTAGTGTTGTTGTTGTCATTTGTTTCCATATATTGCTGGATCTCCATTTTGATTTGGTCATTGATCCATTGATTATTTAGGAGCGTGTTGTTAAGCCTCCATGTGTTTGTGAGCCTCTTTGCTTTCTTTGTACAGTTTATTTCTAGTTTTATGCCTTTGTGGTCTGAAAAGTTGGTTGGTAGGATTTCAATCTTTTGGAATTTTCTGAGGCTCTTTTTGTGGCCTAGTATGTGGTCTATTCTGGAGAATGTTCCATGTGCACTTGAGAAGAACGTGTATCCTGTTGCTTTTGGATGTAGAGTTCTGTAGATGTCTATTAGGTCCATCTGTTCTAGTGTGTTGTTCAGTGCCTCTGTGTCCTTACTTATTTTCTGTCTGGTGGATCTGTCCTTTGGAGTGAGTGGTGTGTTGAAGTCTCCTAGAATGAATGCATTGCATTCTATTTCCTCCTTTAGTTCTGTTAATATTTGTTTCAGGTATGTTGGTGCTCCTGTATTGGGTGCATATATATTTATAATGGTTATATCCTCTTGATGGACTGAGCCCTTTATCATTATGTAATGTCCTTCTTTGTCTTTTGTTACTTTCTTTATTTTGAAGTCTGTTTTGTCTTATACCAGAATTGCAACACCTGCTTTCTTCTCTCTGTTGTTTGCTTGAAATATCTTTTTCCATCCCTTGACTTTAAGTCTGTGCGCGTCTTTGGGTTTGAGGTGAGTCTCTTGTAAGCAGCATATAGATGGGTCTTGCTTTTTTATCCATTCTGTTACTCTGTGTCTTTTGATTGGTGCATTCAACCCATTAACATTTAGGGTGACTATTGAAAGATATGTACTTATTGCCATTGCAGGCTTTAAATTCGTGGTTACCAAAGGTTCAAGGTTAGCCTCTTTAGTATCTTACTGCCTAACTTAGCTCGCTTATTGAGCTGTTATATACACTGTCTGGAGATTCTTTTCTTCTCTCCCTTCTTGTTCCTCCTCCTCGATTCTTCATATGTTGGGTGTTTTGTGCTGTGCTCTTTCTAGGAGTGCTCCCATCTAGAGCAGTCCCTGTAAGATGTTCTGTAGAGGTGGTTTGTGGAAAGCAAATTCCCTCAGCTTTTGTTTGTCTGGGAATTGTTTAATCCCACCGTCATATTTGAATGATAGTCGTGCTGGATACAGTATCCTTGGTTCAAGGCCCTTCTGTTTCATTGTATTAAATATATCATGCCATTCTCTTCTGGCCTGTAGGGTTTCTGTTGAGAAATCTGACGTTAGCCTGATGGGTTTCCCTTTATAGGTGACCTTTTTCTCTCTAGCTGCCTTTAACACTCTTTCCTTGTCCTTGATCTTTGCCATTTTAATTATTATGTGTCTTGGTGTTGCCCTTCTTGGGTCCTTTCTGTTGGGGGTTCTGTGTATTTCCGTGGTCTGTTTGATTACTTCCTCCCCCAGTGTGGGGAAGTTTTCAGCAATTATTTCTTCTAAGATACTTTCCATCTCTTTGCCTCTCTCTTCTTCTTCTGGGACCCCTATAATACGGATATTGCTCCTTTTAGATTGGTCACACAGTTCTCTTAATATTGTTTCATTCCTGGAGATCCTTTTGTCTCTCTCTATGTCAGCTTCTATGCGTTCCTGTTCTCTGATTTCAATTCCATCAATGGCCTCTTGCATTCTATCCATTCTGCTTATAAACCCTTCCAGAGTTTGTTTCATTTCTGCGATCTCCTTTCTGGCATCTGTGATCTCTTTCCGGACTGCATCCCATTTTTCTTGCGTATTTCTCTGCATCTCTGTCAGCATGTTTATGATTCTTATTTTGAATTCTTTGTCAGGAAGACTGGTTAGGTCTGTCTCCTTCTCTGGTGTTGTCTCTGTGATCTTTGTCTGCCTGTAGCTTTGCCTTTTCATGGTGATAGGAATAGTCTGCAGAACTGGGACGAGTGACGGCTGGAAGAACTTCCCTTCTTGTTGGTTTGTGGCCCTCCTCTCCTGGGAGAACAGCGACCTCTAGTGGCTTGTGCTGGGAAGCTGCGCGCAGACAGGGTTTCTGCTTCCTGCCCGGCTGCTATGGAGTTAATCTCCGCTGTTGCTGTGGGCGTGGCCTGGCTCGGGCAGCTACTCCAAAATGGTGGAGTCGCGTTGGAGCAGGAGCTGCTGGGAGGCTATTTATCTCCGTAAGGGGCCTCCCTGCTCCCTGCAGCCCAGGGGTTAGGGTGCCCTGAGATCCCGGGTTCCCTACCTCTGGATTAAGTGACCCGCCCTGCCCCTTTAAGACTTCCAAAAAGCACCCGCCAAAACAAAACAACGACCACAAAAAAAAACAAGAAAAAAAATTTTTTTAATTAAAAAAAAAAAAATTTTTTTAATTAAAAAAAAAAGGTGGTCGTTCGTTTTTCTTTATTCTCCGGTGCCAGCCTCAGGCCTCTGCTCACCGGTCTTTCTGCCCTGTTTCCCTAATATTGGGGTCCCTGTCCCTTTAAGACTTCCAAAAAGCGCTCGCCAAAACAAAGCAGCAAAAAAGCAAAAAAAAAAAATGGTCGCGCGCTTTTCTTATGTCCTCTGGCGCCCAGCCTCCAGTGCCTGCTCACTGTTCTTGCTGCCCTGTTTTCCCAGTATCGAGGGCCCTGCACTCTGGCCCGGATGGCTGGGGCTGGGTGTTCGGCAGCCCCGGGCTCCGTCTCCCTCCCGCTCTGCCTGCTCTTCTCCCGCAGGGAGCTGGGGGGAGGGGCGCTCGGCTCCCGCGGGGCCGGGGCTTGTATCTCACCCACTTCGCGAGGCGCTGGGTTCTCTCAGGTGCGGATGTGGTCTGGATATTGTCCTGTGTCCTCTGGTCTTTATTCTAGGAAGGGTTGTCTTTGTTATATTTTCATAGATATATGTTGTTTTGGGAGGAGATTTCCGCAGCTCTACTCACGCCGCCATCTTCCGCCCCCTCTCCCCTGAACTTGCTTTTTTAAAAAAAAACTTTCACAATAGTTTACTGGCACCCTATGACAATTAAGTTTAACCTACTTTGGCACTTAAACATGGTAGGAAATTCAGACTTATGTCCAGAAAGGGTAGGTGATCATGGTGTGAAATGTGTTAGATGCACATCATGGTGCCCTTAAAGTCCTTCCACGATGAAGAGTCACTACAGTGAAAACTACAGTGAGGTACTTTCCCCAAAGTGTATCTCTTTTCCTGACTGCTTTCTTATTTCTTAGTTCTAGCATCCTCTCATTTCAGTGGCGATTTTGATGGTTTCTGAGTTAAGAATCATTGCACCAAGTTTTATCCCAGATGAGAAATTTGAGGTTATAATCCTTAGGAGTGAGTGGAAGTTCCAGGCGTAGCTGATCAATAATAACTGTAAAACAAAAACCCTCATGGTCTTGTTGCCAATAGGGTGACTGAGTTACTATGAGACTCTGCTGAAATGGAGCTGCAAAGTGAGTGTCCTTTCTTTTTAACACTGTAATGCTTTACTCAACTTTGATAAGCAATTCTGATCTTGTCATTTGAGCTGTTTTTTTTAATGAATAAACACATGGGAAGAGATTTATTAGAGGACCATGGTTTAATCATTCTATTACTTGACTGTAAAATAGACCTGATAACTGTGAATGACAGTGTGAACTGGAATGCTTTCTACATAGTACCCTTCTCCAAAAAAAACGTTTTTCTCCTAATGTATGAGGGCCCACCCAGGGAGGTGTCTTTCACTAAAGTGAGAAGAAGTTTTTACTTCCAAACTGCCAGTAGCCTAAATAGCTGCCAGCAGAGAAACCACGCTGATTTCTTTCAAAATCCTAAATAGAACTCTTTTGGGAACAGTTCTAACCTATGGGCGAGAAAGCCAGAGGGCTGCTGGGAAGCATGCTTTGTAATAAACACTTTTCTGTTTGCCAGCATTCCTTTCTGACCACATCTCAACACAGAGGTTCTCACTCCCTGGAGTATTGCCGCCCCACCTTACCTCTTCCTCTACAAAAAACACAAAGAATACTTTCCCTGCATGGGGTGAATAACCGAGCTGATTATTTTAGATTCGGTACAATTAATTTTTAATAACATGGACAGGAAGTAATTGGGTAACATTTCCCTCATTTCACAAAGGGCAAATTGAGCCTTTGAAAAAACCCTGCTTTCTCATTTCCACACACCGAAGTGCCATCGAGATTCCAGGGAGCCTCCTTGGTCTTAGATCAGTGGCCAGGCACATGACTTTCTGGGGTTTGATTAGAGGGAATTTGCGTTATTCACTGTCAGGCTGGGGATAATTAGCTGAGTAACAAGGACTTGGCACCTGTAAAAGCTCCACACTTTAATATTATACTGAGATTAATCTTAGAGGGGTTGCATTGGCCCTTCAAGAGCTTGTCGCCTGGGTGGGGAAACAGGTGGCTTACCCTAACCCGTACAGGGATCCGTTGGGGGTGGCAGGAAGGTAGCTCTCTGCCTACCACAACCCAGGCAATTGTTCTGGATAGAGTTAGCCCTCGGTGGGAGCTCAGAAGCCCTAAGTTCAAGTCCTGACTCTGCATGGCTTTTTGCCTGGCCATCCTTCTCACTGCGTCTCAGTGTGAGCTGGTCCTCACTCTGTGCTCCAGCTGTATCTCTCTCCTTCCACCACAGGGCATTAGCATTGGCTGGCTGCTCCCTGCTCCTGGAATGCTCTGCTGCACCCCTTCCCCATCTCATTCCTACTCTTTCTTCAGGTGTCACTTAAAATATCATTTCCTTAGGAAAGCCTTCTCTGACCTTCAATCTACAACGGGTCTTGCCTTCATAGTGTTGGTCACAATGGAAGTCAATTTATGATCATTTGGATTTTATTTTTCTCCTCTACCAGAGAGGCAGAGATCATGCCTATTTTGTATACTGTCACTCCCCCTTGAACATATTCAAAGTAGATGTTTAATACATATTTACTAAGTGAATGAATAAAAGTTGTCACTTTAAATGCCCTGAGCCTCAGTTTACTCTAAAATGGGGTAATAAATTCTACTTCCTATGCTTGTTATATGGGCAAAATGGGGTCCTGCACTGGAGAGCATCTTGGACAGGGTCTGCATACAGTAGACATCAATAGACATTTAACAAATACAGAGCTTAATAATAACAGTACTTCCAAAATATGTGAAGCATCACTTAAATGGAAAGCCTACTGTAACCAGCACCATTCACATGATGCTTTAATAAAGCTGTTTCCTATACACAAGTGGCAGATTGTGTTTTCCAAAGATAGCCCTACCAATATATATATATCCCATCTCACACTGTCCTCTTACAATGTCAGTGACACTCCTCCTATGGAGAGGTGGGGGAGTCTATGTTACCTCTTCTTGAATCGCAGGGTAACTGACTGCTGGGACTAGGGAAAATGGCAGAAGTGATGCAGTGTGACATCTGAGGCTAGGGTGCTAGATCTGAGGCATGGCGTGGCTGTGGCTGGTGCTCTGCCTGTCTCAAGCACTTGCCCTTTACCTTGGTACCATGTCATGAGGAAGTGCTGAGATAGTTAATAGCTTTAACTACTAGACTCGTGAGTGCTTCACCCTCTGAGATTCTAGCCCCAGCCACTGAGTGGCCCCAGGTGATCCCAAAGGGAGCAGAAACAAGCTGTCTGCACTGCGCCCTGTCCAGATTGCAGACTGGTGAATAAGGTAAATGTCATGCTTCTAAGGCACTATGTTTTGGAGTAATTGTTATGCAGCAGTAGAGAACTATAACGTGATTATTGCAAACCTGGCTGCACTGTGCAGAAAGCAGTGTGGGTATTACCATTTATTCCCATTTTTGAGGTGAGGGAGCTGAAGCTCACAGGGTTAAGTGACTTCTCCATCATCACATGGCTGGTGATTGGTAAAGCCCAAGCATCTAAATTTGTAGGATTTATCTTCCTAGAGCCTCAGAAGCAGAGGGTGGTACCAACCCTCTGGGACATCCCACCTGTTGGTCCTGGTAGGTTTTGGGCTCCCTTCTCTTAGAGCTTAGGTCCCCTTCAGATAGTCAAGTGCTTTGTCACACACTGCAGAGACAGGAAGGAGAAAATTGGAATAGATTATGGCCTTAGAGAGCACTGAGTTTCTTAGGGTGCTAGACATCCCTTATGCCATAAAAGTTCTCCCTGGAGGCTGGGCAGATGTTATTGACACGCACAGCAGAGAGAGAAAAGTTCAGGTAGGTACAGAAACCAATTGGACGTGGATCCATGCCTCTTGACCCCAGACATACATAGAATTTTTTTTTATGCTTAAAAAATCTTTTATTGGCATAAAATTCACATAACATAAAATTCACTATTTCAACCATTGTAAAGTATACAATTCAATGGCCTTTTCATTTTCTTTCTTTCTTTTTTTTTTTTTGAGAGGGCATCTCTCATATTTATTGATCAAATGGTTGTTAACAACAGTAGAATTCTGTATAGGGGAGTCAATGCTCAATGCACAATCATTAATCCACCCCAAGCCTAATTCTCGTCAGTCTCCAATCTTCTGAAGCATAACGAACAAGTTCTTACATGGTGAACAAATTCTTACATAGTGAGTAAGTTCTTACATGGTGAACAGTACAAGGGCAGTCATGACAGAAACTTTCGGTTTTGATCACGCATTATGAACTATAAACAATCAGGTCAAATATGAATATTCGTTTGATTTTTATACTTGATTTATATGTGGATCCCACATTTCTCCCTTTATTATTATTACTATTTTTTTTAAATAAAATGCTGAAGTGGTAGGTAGATGTAAGGTAAAGGTAGAAAACTTAGTTTAGTGTTGTAAGAGAGCAAATGTAGATGATCAGGTGTGTGCCTGTAGACTATGTGTTAATCCAAGCTAGACAAGGGCAATAAAACATCCACGGATGCAGAAGATTTCTCTCAAAACAGTGGGAGAGAGGTTCTAAGCCTCACCTCTGTTGATATACATAGAATTTTTAAAAAGGTTTATCTTCCACCCCCTTCTCCACACACCCACACACAAACTCGGTTCACTATTTTCATTACAAGGAACCAAGTGGAAAATCAGCTCCCACGGTGACATCAGTTTTGATTACCTCTGCCTAGACAAAGAGTATCACAGTGATTGAGCACAGCACATGGTACATTTTATAAATGTTCAACAGGGGCAGGCACATCTGAAAGGCTCCTTGTGATTTACAGGATAAATCCAAACTCCTCTGCATTTGGCATGCACAAAGCTCTGTGTGATATGGTCCTCTCTCTGCTCAGTTTTGTCCTGTGCCACGTGAAACTTTCACACCATTCCCCAGCAGCACTAAGAGTGCCATCACTGAACACTTTGGTCTCCACATTTGCCAGAGATATCTCTACTCTGCTATCTGCTTGAAAAACTTCTCTCTCTTCAAATCTCAAGAGCTATCTTCTCGGAGAAGCCTTCCCTGACTCTTCCAAGCCAACCTGGAGAGTCAAGTCGTGTGTTGAAGCAATTTTATTTTCCATTCTAATTGGATGTTCTGAAATTAATGATTGAGACCTCACATCCTCAATTGACTATTGTCATTTCACAGTCCTAAATGCTGTGCCTAATGCAGAGCATGCACTCAGAAAAGTTGTATTGGGTGAAAATTATCTTATTTAGTCTTTACAGCCCCCATAAAGTGGGCACCTTTATCATCTCATTTTACGGATAGTGAAACTGGGTTCACAAAAGTTAAGGGGCATAGGTTGTTACCATGGCTAAGCAATGCAGCCAGGTATCAAATCCAGGAATGTCTACTGCCAAAGCCCTTGTTCTTTCTGTCATGCCACAGCTGTGGCTGCCTCTGCATTCAGTGATGGCTGGATTAACAGCAGGGGAAGAAACAAAATTCTCTGTAGACCAAGCTTCCCTAAGCGCTCTTCACTGCTCTCAGGAAGTCTCCCACCTGCTCTGTGAGTCAGCACAGCTCTGAATGCACCATTCAAATTAGCTGTTGTGATTAAGGATTCAATGTCCTTTGTCCTTTATGTGATCTTTTTTTTTTAAGTAGAGACATTTTCCTGATCATATAATCTATTTCTAAGCGCACCTGATTCTCATCAAGGTTTTTATGTTCTTGTTGGCCTCCTGTCTCCCCTTTCAGATTAACCTGTGCTTGAAGTTTTAACTAATTTCATTCTGCATTGATGAGAGATTCTGAACTTTCTACTTCTTTGAAACAAGTCCTACTGGGTCTGTGGGCTATATGGTTGCAGAGGAAATGATCTTCTGCCACATAGCTATAGAAAGTCGAGTGGCAGAAGTAAATTAACCTACCATTTCCACAAAGGGATATGCTGAGAATTGCCAACAATATTTATGTGGGCATTGTGCTCCCAGATACACTTGGATGGCAGTGAATTGTCAGTTACTATGACAAAATGACTGAAGAAATCAATCTGCCAAGTATGAATAGCTCTCAATGGGCTTTAAGGTTCTCAGGTTAAGGGACCCGCAAAACTGACAGAGGTTGGGTCTCATATCGATATGACCTCCATTGGAGAGCATGTAAATTAGCTGAGATGTAGGCAAAGAGATCTGTTCCCCTGCCCACCAGAGGGGCGTCTTCCAATATTCACATGGAAATGAAAGACCATTTTAGAAGGCCTGGAAGTCCAGCCATGTTAATGACATTCAAATCAGGCCTATTCTCCAGAAGAACCTTGAAGAAGTTTTTTAAACATATACCTGGCCGATTCCAGAAAGGAGGCATAAATTTCACCTTTTCACATGACCTTTTCTTCCTCTTTATTCATCAGCTCCCAGCTGTCATATTGGATTGCATAAAAAGTAATACATTGTGGAGAGATCAAGTATGATCTATATATCTATATATATATATCTCAACCTCTAGTAAGTGATTTTTTGGAATCCCCTCCATTGGGTTCCAGGCCATCCCTGGGGTCCTCTCCATTTCAGAGAGTGATTTTTAAATAAAAGCTTTCCGTGGGTGAGTGTTGGATAAGTTCCCTTTTTAATAAAAAGACAGATAAAGCCATTCATTTAGAACATCTAAATGATTTGTAAAGACTTGACTTCTGGAGCAAGATTTGGGAGGAACAAAATGTTGAAAGCCAGAGGCTGTTTAATTTCATTTCTTTTATCATTGCTGATTTGTGCTGATTTTTGCTGATTTTAGGGTGACTCTTGTAAATCCTTTATATATAAACAACCCATAAGATCAAGCACTGGGGAAATTCAATATTCTTTACTCTAAAAGCAAAGGATCATGAAAGTAATTATGATGAGGAAAAAAATTCATTTTGCTTTACCAAAATCCAAAATATCAGGCTTGGTTCTATTTCTTACCAACTAAGTCTCTGTTATGAGCTCTTTGAATTGTGAGTCATACATTTTAAGATAAACTAAGAGAAAATGTCAAAATGAGATTAGGATTTTTCTCTCAATGTGAATATGCAAGAGAACTGAAAGTTGCACTGCAGGTGTCGGAAAGCCTAATCAAGTACTTAGGATAACCAGGTAGTAACTAATGATCTGGGCTGAACCCCAGTTCCATTACCTGGTAAGTGGAGATAATTATAACTGTGTTATAACTAATGACATTGAGAACTCAAAATATCATCTTTGCAGTTGTTAAAACACACAAACTCTCCTCTGGAATGTTATTATGGAGGACAAAAGAAAAAGCTCCAAAGGATTGGAAGTTGTTCAGTATTGAATACTGTATTAGGATTTTATAAACAGGAGACTTGAGTTAGGGTTGAAGAGTCAGGAAAGGCATAATGAAAAATATACAATTTGTTCTGGGCCTTGAAAAACAGCTCCACATGTAGTTTTATGTGATGATTTAATATTCTTAATATATAAAGAGCTCTTAAGAATCAACAAGTCAAGCATACCAATAATAAAAAAGGCAAAGGACATAAAAGATAATTCATAAAAGACAAAAATCAAGAAATATATTAAGATATTCAACCTGATAAGGAAGGAACTTCAAATAATAACCTGCTGTCCCCCCTCCATTCATTTGGTAGAAATTAAAAAAGAAATCATTATCCAACAGTCAGTAAAAAAATTGTTTTTGTATCTTGTTCATGGAAGGTAAATAAATACAACCATTTTGGAAGACAATATGGCAGTATGTATCAAGAACCTGAAAAAAGGTTTTTACTCTTGATAAAATCATCAGTAATGTCCCCAGAGCTGCAAAGTACTTACACAACATGTACCTACTTATAGGAACAACAACAGAAATCCCACAATTAACTAAATGCCCAATTTTAAGGAATTGGTTTAATAAATTATGATATATAATATTAAGAAGAATGTTTCCAAAGACTTTTTAATGGCATAGCAAAATGTATCTGACATAATAATAAGCAATTAAAAACTGGAAGAAATATATGTAAATAAGATATTAATTCTATTTAAAATGTACCTATACATGTGTATTGTATATGTAGATATAAATGTATATTATAAAAAAAGAAAATGGTGACTATCTCTGAGGGATGGGACTATAATTTTTATTTTTTATTTTATAATTTTTCTGTATCTTCTAAGTTTTCCAAGGGAATAATAAATGGTATTTGCACCTTTGTATGTATTGTGACTTTCCACTTAACCTAAAAGAGAAGTACTGTAGTTACTGTTTTTCTTCATAGAAAGTCAATACCATTTTCTTGGATGTCTCTTACTTTGTTGCTATCTTTCCATTGGGGCAATGATTTATTCTCCCTACTCTAGAATCTTGCTGAAACACCGTATTTCCCATTGAGCTGGGAAGCATGTATCTTCTCGTCAGAGCGTCTTTGTGCAATGTTCTCTCCTCCTGTCCAGTTCACCTATTTTGCAAGACTACATATTAAGCGACAGTCAAGAATGGTGCTTAATTAAGGGCATGGGCTCTAGTCTGATTGCCTGGGTTGTATAAAACCTTAGGCAAGGCACTTAACCTGTACCAAATATTTTTTGGGGCTGGTAAAGTAAAAGATGCTTAACTTGTTGGAATGAATGATGCATGAACAGATAACAGGAAAAGAGAGGACTTCATACTTACTTCTCTATATATACTATTTTCTGTGGATATTTAAAATGTGCCTTCCTACTCTTAAATAGTGAGGCAGGATCATAATTTAGAAAGAATAGGCTTGAATCAAAATTTCAGCCCTACCATGGATTTACTGTTCTCCTTGTGTGAGAAACTTAATCTTTCCAAACTTGTTTTTATTGATCTATCTGTAAAAATGGGGGTCAAAGAAAGAGTTCCTATGATGCTTACCTGCATAATAGCACTATTCAATAAATATTTCCCTACACTTCTACCACCCATGCCCTTATTTCTCCCTCCCCAAGACAAAGTAAATGTATCTTACCAGGCACCTCATCTCGAACATTAAGAACCCTCTAGAATGACCCTTCATCGTATCTCCTGCACTATCTTCTGTGGGGCTTGGTTAACCCAGTTATAATGACAAACTGCCTTCTGATGAGCTAAGTTACAGTGGTTGATGCTACATACAAATAGTTCCTTCTATTCATTCATTTTCAAACTTCTTTTTAGTTCTCTCTTTCTTTCCATTTGAACTCTGCAGAATCAGTTCCATTAAACATCAAGCTTTCTTGTCTATAAGAATGTCTCTCTCAACAGTTCTGGGAAAACTAAGCAAATTCATTCTTTTTAGGGAGTGATTATTCGATAAGTGTTTGCAACTCTATCCTAAATGTGGTCATATTGTTTTTTTCTTTCTCACGTCTTCCTAAAAATAAGTAAAACTAAATAAGCACTCTTTCATTGAACTTGACATGAATGATTATGAAGCTTCAGAAATAAATTCCAGGGCCCTATGAGACAAATGACTTTGAGCCCATCTTGTGTGCCCTATTATGTTTACAGTTTTTAAGAATATGAAAGATCTGGTCTGGGAAGTAATTATAAGAACGCCAGATCATTGCAGTGAAAGAAAGTGAGAAAGGATCTATGACACTGAATCCTAAAAGTCTACCAAACAAGAAGTCAGGGTAGGAGATACTAGTTGAGAAAAGAGTTCAGCTCCTTTTGAACTTTTATATCCTCTAATCCTTAAAATAGGTTTGCTTTCTTGTTCAAATTCACTAAAGATCCAAAACAGCTGGGTAAAATCTGGAATAATATAGGGTTACTGTTAACATGTTTAAATTGAGATTGAATCTTAATCTTTTTCTTTCTCTTTCCTTTTCTGTTTATTTGCTTCAAAGGGCTCCAGGGGCAGTGATGTGAATTATTCTGCATGTGCTTGATAGATTTTAGGCTTTATGAGAGGCAAGATGCCTGCTGACTTTGTGAGCATGAAAAGATCACTCTGGGGTTTTCAGATTCAGTTAGTCTGAAAGTAGTGACTCATGTGGGTCATTATTCCCACAAAGGCAAAGTACTTGTTTAATTAAACTAGGTGGGTAGCACAACAGGTGATTTATACCATGTTGTCTCTCTAAGGAAGCACAGGAAATATTCAGGTGAGAAATTTTATTCCAGCTTGTAACAAGGTTCACAAACTAATTTTCAGATTGCTGAGCTCTGAAGGAGATTTTTGTGTCAGAAGATAAAAGCTTGGAAACTACCATATCGTACAAGTTTGTTCCTCTTCCTCCTTGGCTTAACTGAAATTTATAAGCAATCACATTCTTTTTTTTCCAATTTCCCTTTTTCTAAAACTTCTGGAGAAAGCATCAAAATCAAATGAAAACTTATACTACAAGAGCCACATTAAATTGACTTATGTAAAAATACATTACTCTTAATTCAGCGATATTTAAGTTTGATTATATTATTTTACTTAATAAAGATGTAGATTTGACACATATTTATTTAGTGAGGTGTTGAAAATAATTTTATTTTGTCTGAGGGACTTTGTTTCACTGCTCAAGAGATAACCCTAGGTTTATACCTTTCTTGTCATTTTTCCCTAACAAGGCGTCAAAGTGTCCTTAAAAACATACATGATTTAAAATTCCATAACATAATTATAAAAATGACATTAGACCTCCCCCTTTTTTTCTTGTTTACAAAAAAGAAATACTACTCAACTTAGTTTGAATTTGGTTCTGGAGAACTGTTAATCTGAGTATATTATGAATATAGCCTTACTTCATAAGGAAGCTATGCCTGGTTTATAAAGAAATCTGGTTTAAGAAAATCATACATACAAATTAAGAGCATGTTTATTCCCACTAGAAATATCTACAGAATAATTTGCACTAGCATTCCTTTAAATGCAGCCATCTGTGCATTTGAACTGTGATTTTGTAAAAATGATTTTTTCCAGAAGTGTGTACTTAGTAATGTTAAAATTAGCAGATTTTATTACATTAGCCTAATCATCCAGGCTTTTTAAAAAAGATACATGTTTTGAACAACCAGAAACTGAGAAATAATGCTATGTATAGAGCAGTAGAACTGGAAGGGAACCTAAAAACACTTTAATTAAGTCCTGTGTTGACCTGGTTTCCTAAAGTTGAACTTGCAGTTAGAATGTAGATGCAGAAAAGTTGATCAGCGTTATCAGTCCAGTCCTGCTCTCATTTTGGAAGTGTGTATGTATCTGTGCTTGCGTTTGGTGTGAGAAGTTGGTTAAAATTTCACACCCTAAAAAGTATCAAAGGAGCCATTTTCTACAACCCTTTATTCAGCAAGGGGCAAAATAAAAGGAAGCAATCTTTAAAGGCTTTTTTATGTGCTTTTTATTTTAAAAATACGTACCATTTAACACAGATATAAGTAACGATTTCAAATGCTCTTTGCGCTTTGTGTATCTTTACCCTATTGCCTTCTCATCTCCGTTTCTCTCAATGTGTGAATTTGAGACATCTTTTTAAACTATCCCTTAACCACTCTGCTGTCCTGCAGACAGACCCACACGCCAAGTCACACAGACCAAAAAGAACGGGTCAGAGAGGGAAAGGGGAGGCTTTTAACAAACAGATTTTGGAAAGAAAAATAACAGAAAGACAGTTTTGCCAAGGACAGCGGCAACGCCTCTACAAGCCCGCCCATGATCCTCCATAAAAATCATATTCAGAAATGGTCAACAAGCTAGCAAAGCAGACAGACCCCTGGAGGAGAGGGGTGCGTTCCTGGTCTCACGGGAACTCCCGTCGGCAGGGGCGGCTTCCCCACCGGCTACGCCTGCGCCCCACCCCGAGCACAAAGCGCACCCAAAGCTGGGAGTCCCGTCAGGGCCCTTTGAACTCCGGCCTCTCGACAAAACCACCTTTTCGAAAAGGTGGTATTCACTGGGCTGTCAGAATTACGCAACACCAAATTAAGGCTTGTTGGTCTGAGAATTTCGCCTCTGGTTTTAATCCAGACGTTTTGTAGTTAACAACAGGTGCTAATTTTAAACATTCAGAGCAGCCCTTTGGGGAAAATTAAGAAGGGAACCTCATACCTATTAAGCTTTGTGTTTTTTTTTTTTTTAATGCTAGAAGAGCTAGGTTTGCGGTTCTGGTCCCAAGCACCCAAGTAGCATTAATTAGGCGCCAGGGCAGTGACTGGGAAGGCAGGCGAAGACCCACGCCGCGCCCAGCGGTGCCCCGGACCTGTGGGAACGGCGATCTGCACACCCCGGCGTTTCACTGAGGCAACGGAACGGCCCCTGGCGCCGCCCCGAGTCCGCGCCCTCAGGTAGGCACGGGGAGGCCGCGGGACGCTGCTTCCCAGCCCTCGGCCTGGGTGTAGGGAGCACCCCTGCCCGAGGCTCTCCCCAAAGGGTGGCCTGGGGAGGACTCCCTTTGAGTGCACTGTGGAAACAGGCCTACATTGGGCCTCCTGCTCTGTGGGTGCTGGTGCGTTTCAGACCGGTGTCCTGGCCGGGAAATCATCCACCCTTGCAGCGTTCCCACCCCAGACGCCTCAGTGTGGAGGGCCGCGCGGCCTACGGCGGGCGTGATCACACTCGTCCATCAGGCCGTTGGGTCGAGAGGCCAGAGCCGGGCGTCTGCGGAGACGCGGGCACCCTCCGCCCCCGCGCGCCCCACCACGGGTTGCTGCTTTTGCGCCGCTTGCTTTGGGCCGCTCAGCCCTTCTTTTTTTCAGCACAAAGGGTTTGAGGTGCAGTGCTTTCCTTGGCGTAAAGCCGGGTCAGAGTGAAACCTCCGCTTTTTTCAGGAGCATTGCAACACAAAAGGTTTAAGGGGGGAAATTGTTAAAAGGAAGCCCTTTTCTCTTTAGGCTGAATGCAGTGGGGAGATTAAAACTTTCATTTGAGATTTTGCTGTATTCATGGTGGTGGGGCCGTGAATAGGACCGAGTCAAAGTCCCCAGAGCTGCTGTGTGCCCTTTTATCTCCGGCACATCTTCAGACACAGGTTGTTTTGCACTTGAAAGAGGGGAGAGAGGGGAATGTGGGATTTTGACAGCTGATATTGGCCTCTGAACTCTTGATGGGGATTTTCTAATTAACCCCAAGTACCCATCAGGTGGCCAACACCGAATGATTTCTGTCAGAGAGGGCAAAAAGTTTCCCATTTTGATCAAATGGATGGGGGTGGGGTGTTTAACATTTGGAGAGAGAAAATTTAGTAAGAGTCTCTGAACAGAATTTGAAAAGCCAGATAGAGCAGGTTGGGTTGGGAGAGGCAGCCCCAAGGATACCGGTAGCAGGGGCTGTGTAAGTACCATCTTGACATCCAGCCTCATAACTGTGGTTCCTGAGATTCAGAGAGAATAGCCCAATATGCTGTTGAAAGCTGAATTAGTAAGATAGATTTGGGTGGAGAGCTCTAACTTGTAGTTTTACTGTTATGTTTGCACTTGAGGATTCCCATTTGTCTGTTAGTTGGTTTTAATTCTAGTTCAAACCCAAGACTCTGCCAAAACCCCAAGGTACCACCCATGTGCTAAAATAAAATCAGCATTGTTATAGTGAATGCACCTCTGGTTTAAGAGATGGTTGAAATGGGTAGCCTTTGTGAATCAGGAAAGAACTACTGATTCCTTGGTCCAAAAGCAAAATTGTGTGAGTTGCATTAGAACAAGTCTAAAGAAGAACTGATAGTTTGGGTGATGAATGCAGTTCTTGGGGTTTCAGGTTCAGTGTGTTTGGGGGCAGGGGGTTGTCCTTGGAAAGTATATGTTTAAACAGGCCCCAGGCAGGTGATTCTGACTGAACTAGGCTCTAGGCAGTATTTCCAAGGCTTCTCTGATGATAACAAGACTAGGAGTGCTTGTTTAAAAAGACAGAAGTTTTGGGTGTCCATCTTCATATTGAAAACTCTGGCAAACAGTTCTGAAAAATTGATATTTTTAACAAGCTTCTCAGAGGGTTTCCAAGGCCCCTAAATCTCGTGGTTCTTCTCCTATGCTACTGGCTGCTGCTTCTCAGTCTCCTTTACAGATTCTTTTCCATCTTCCTGACCTTTAAATGTGAGGGAGCACCATGGCCCAGTCCGCCCACATCTTTTCTAAACTCATGCCCATGGTGATCTCATCTAGTCTTGTGGCTTTCTACTAGACTCCCAAAGTTACAGCTCCAGCTCAGATGTCCCCTGAATCTAGACTCTCCATCTGTCTCATTGCTTGGCTGGTACCTCCACTTAGCCTTGATCTTTGGCCTAGAGTATTCTCTCCCCACATATCAGAGAAGGCCAGGGTGGCTGGAGCATTAACATGCAAGGGTGGGAGGGCAACAGAAATGAGGTTGGAGAGGAAGACAAAGCCTGATCTTTAGCACCCTTTAGACCATAGGAAGGAGTGTAAGTTTTATTTAAAGGGCCATTGGGACGTTTTAAGAATGTAGGGAGTGAGGGAAACATAACATGATCTAATTAAGGTTTTATAAGGATGCTTCTGTTGCCATGTGGAGAAGAAATTGGAAAAGGGCAAGAAATACCCAATTAGGAGTCTTTTGCAGTAGTTCAGCCAAGAGTTAATGGTGGCTTAGTCTGCGTAGGAACACTGAAGATGGAAATAATTGGAACCGGGATAATTTAGCAAGTAGCTATAACTGGACTGGCTGAAGGATTGGATTGAAAACAGGAGGAAAAAAGAGAAATCAGGATGATTCCTAGGTTTTCATAATTTCAGTGGTGGTGCCATTTATTGCAAGAAGCACTAGGCAGTGCTTCCTAACTTTCATGTTAAAACACATAAAAAATTATAACATTTATAAGATACAGTGAATAAACTAGAGGGGATTTGCAGATATCTGAGGCTTGGTACAATTTTTTATTATATTTCTTCATATGTTACATAATTATAAGAAAAATAAAGTAAAAAGTATTGGGGATGGTATATCAAATTTGTTTAAGACATACTTCTCAACCAAAATTTCTTAAGAAATTTAATGAAGAACTTGCTTTGGAACATTGCTTCAATGACCATGACTTGTCAGTATCAGCTCTTAAATATGAAGTAGCTACATATAATTCTGTTCAAGACTGATTAATGATCAGCTCTTCAAATTCTTGAAAATCACAATAGTGAAGGCCTTTTTTTCACACAGGAGACAAAATTAGAAATATTTTTCCAACCATTGAAAAATTTCAAAAGTTGTGGTGAAACTTAAAGACTTTTAATGTTGAAATCTCTTGTACTATTTCTAACAGATTTCAAGCCTAATTGAATATTTCCATTCAATTACTTGTTCACTCAATAAATATTTATTGAGGCTTACTAAGTGCCAGGTACTGTTCTAGGCACCTGAATACTAAATATTTCAAAATAATCATGAAGCTCTCATTTGCAGAATCTTCTTGTCCCCATTTGTTCCTCTGTCACAGTGTCATCTGATCTATGTGAATGGAAAAGAGTAGAAGCTACCACCTGGAGCTGCACCTGGGTGGCCTCTAGCCCCTGTCTGTCCTGTGCTTTGTGCTCTTAGGCATCTGGAACTCCTCTAGTAGCTCTGTGGGTGCTCTGCAGTGTCTGCCAAAGGAGAGATTCTCAGCCAGACCCCATCCATTAGGCAGGTACGGGAGGGCCAAACATAGCTTATTTTGTTTGCTGACTTGGGGGTTCATGAGACTGCTGGTCATGGCCTCTGGCCCTGCTCAGTGGTGCTGCTTTCAAAGGATGCTTGGTTGCTGCACAGGGCCAGAAGCAGGGACTCTGATGGCCCCAGAATCCAACTGGCCACCCTTACAACCTGTCATCTCCTGGCACATTTGGGTGCTGTGGCACTTTGGGTAAGGTGCTGCAACTCAGCCAGTCCTAGTGAGCAGAACTGTTAATGGACAGAACTGTATCCACCACACCCCCAAATTCTTATGTTAAGCTATAACCCCTGGTGTGACTGTGTTTAGAGATAGGGCCTTTATGAAATGTCTTGCTTGAGGGTTTCAGCCCCAGGCAAGTTCACTATGGATTCAGTGTGACCAAAGAAATGACAGTAGAACGTTCTTGGGGTGAAAGGGTTATACCCAATTTTATTTTTAAGATGGCAGGTCAATCAGTAGAATCCTGTCCACTCAGAGCAGGTCTGTATGCAGCAAGCTGGTCTCTGTCTCTGGGCCTCTCCACCTGTGCAGCTGTCTCAGTCTCTGTCCTTGGCACTGCCACCACTCCAGCCTCTGCTCTGCTCTCCTGCAGCCGTGCACCATGTTGCCCAGAGCACTGGGCAGGGCTCTTGGAACTATATAGAGTCAATAATGACACATTGCCCGCACATGTATAGTGTGCTAGCCAACCAGGGCCAGGTGAGAATCCTGGCCACAGGAACCTTCACTTTATTCACACTCCACCCCTCCAGGATTCTTACTTCTCAATCTATGTGACCTCAATCCTCCGCAATGGTCCCTGTGTGAGAAAACTGGAGCATTGTAACCAAATTCCGTAATAACATAATACAACACACAAATACAAATTATGACAAATTATAATAACCCTCAAGCCTGAGGCAATCCATTGCCACCAAATGGTCATCCTGGCTGTATTCAAACCAGTTCTACTCAAATGAGTTAACCAAAAGGACCATGGGTGGGCCTTACAGTTCCCACCACCTCCAGCCTCTCCAGCAGAAAGTCTTGCAGACACACAGGCCTGTCTTGCTGCTTTGTCCCTGTCTTCTGCTTTGTTCTCAGCAGCCGGAACCATTGCTTTGGTCTCAGTTGTTGCCACAGCTCCAGTAAGATTCTATTTGACTTTCCATCCAATTTCTGTCTGCTCCTGCCTTTGAAATCAACCCACATCTGGGTCATCGTGACCTTCATGGGCCCTTTAAAATTTTCCTTCGAGAAGCCGACTATATTTCCTTTTGTGCTTGAGCCTGAGGATAGAAGCAGAGCATGGAGTGCTCCACAACAGGAGAGGGGGGCTGCACTTCTCCTGAAAGAACCCGTGGTTGCTGAGTCTTCTGGCTTTCCACCAGCTTTCAACAGGTGAGGTCTCAACTGAGGAGGGGCTGATGCCTCCAGCACTGGCAGGGCCTCCACCCCCACCTGTTCGTCAAAACTCCGCTCCTCCATTTCTGGGACTGACGGCTCCACTACATTTTTCTCTTGCCCCACAGCACCTGGCAGCCTACATGCTGCTTCTTCTCATGCCTCTCCTTCTCAGGCCACTGCTTGTTTTCACGCTGCCTGCTCTCGGGCTACCATGACATCCTTTACCATTTCCACAGCACTTCATAATGACACCATTTTAGACAGCAACAAATTTTCTTTCTCTTGGGGTGGACCCCAGTCCTCCACCCCTTCACAGTACCACATATCCACAGGGGACACTTGAATGTCTTCCCATCCATAGGTGCAGCCTGCTGAAACACTCCTTCCATGAGAGCAGCCTGTCCTTTTTCCTTGGTCACCAGTGAATCCTGCCAACTGTGCCCATTGTCTTGCTAAGGGGTTTCAGCCCCAGGCAAGTTCACTATGGATTCAATGTGACCAAAGAAAAGACAGTAGAACATTCTTGGGGTGAAAGGATTATACCCAACTTTATTTTCATGATGGCAGGTAAATCACTAGAATCCCATCCACTCAGAGCGAGTCTGCATGCAGCAAGCTGGTCTCTGCATCATGGCCTCTCTACCTGCACAGCTGTCTCAGTCTCTGTCCTTGGCACTGCCACCACTCCAGTCTCTGCTCTGCTCTCTTATAGCCTTGTAGTTGTGCCACCATGTTGCCCAATATGTCATATTGCCCACACATGTGTAGTGTGCTAGCCAACCAGGGCCAGGTGAGAATCCTGGCCATGGCAACCTTCACTTTATTCACACCCCCCATCACTGAAAGTGTTTAAGCAGAAGTTGAAAATAGTGCAAGGGATTCCTGGGAGAGGTTGGACCAGATCACCAGAGTGCCATTCCTGTTGGCAGGCAGAA
Source organism: Manis pentadactyla (assembly GCF_030020395.1). Taxonomy (NCBI): domain Eukaryota; kingdom Metazoa; phylum Chordata; class Mammalia; order Pholidota; family Manidae; genus Manis; species Manis pentadactyla. The sequence continues at coordinate 59,453,335 of NC_080027.1, forward strand.
CATCCACCCTGTCACCCCCCAACACCTGTCCTCACCTTCACCTGACTCTACACCTTGTGGACAGTCTACTGGAGCACCCAATATTGATCCCATGGTGTAGTTTCTGATCCCCACCACTCTGATCTGTCTTATTTGTGTGTTTCTCTGTAGCCTCCCAAGTCCTCCCTGTCAAAGAACAGTATTTGATATATTCTAAGGTCCTGTCCAGATCTCAGATTTCTTAATTTTAATCAAGTAAAAATATAGCTCCCTGATTGTGACAGGAGATAGAATTAAGTTAGCAACTTAAAGCCATGTCAAGTTCCTCTCCAAGAGTGAGGCACATTTAGTCAATGAGCTATGCTTGTTTCTACACGAATTGAATTAATGGGAAATGAAAGGGTCACCTGCTGGAGATGTCCTTTTGGCCCTGACAGATGAATGCTTTCTTAGACTGCCTGCCTGGGAAAGCTTAAATTTGTTGTGGGCACACCTGTCAGCCTCATTTGTAGTTTTTTCGCTGCTAAATGCTTATTATCCCATAAGTCAAGGCAAGGAAGAGGTGGTGTCAGGCATTTGGGTGATGGCTATATGCCCTCTAACAAGTGTGGAAATTGTGGACTCAGAAAAGGAGAGACCTCAGAGGTTTTCTGCTGTTAATCCTTAAAACCTTTTTTGGGATTTGCTTCCTGTATGTTTCCTTCCTCCGTGTCATAGATTCTGGGACTTGGCCTGCTCTTGTGGCTTTGGGTCCTTTCCCCAACTCCCCTCTTTGGGGTTCTCTCTCCTTCCTAAGTGTAGCTGGAGACCAGGTGGGCCCTGCTGTGCTGCCTTTTCCACGCTGCACCTGAAACTGGCTGCATCACCTCGGCACTGGGCACTTCCACAGCCGATGGGGCAGACCAAGTAGGAAATAGCAAAACTGGCCAGGTGGAAGATGTGCCATTGGTGTTAAGCCCTACAGAATATTAGAGCCAAAGCCCCTGGGGTACTTTTGCTTCTTTCTGAGATGGAAACTGAAAAGCCTCTCCTGAGAATGAACACCATCAACTTTTCCTTATGCCCTGATAGCCTTTTTGACAGTATTAGGGTTTCCAGAGAAACAGACCAGTAGGCTGGCCACACACACACACACACACATATGTGTACATGTCTCTCTCAATAAATAAATAAATAAATAATAAAGTGATATTTACTTTAAAGAATTGACTCCTTATGATTGTGGGGGCTGGCAAATCTGCAATCTGTAGGGCAGGCTGGCACCCCGGAAACTTAGGCAGGAATTGATGCTGTAGTCTTGAGCAGAAGTTCTTTTTCGGAAACTCTGTTTTTGCTCTTAGGGTCTTCTACTGATTGGATGAGACCCACCCACTTTATTGAGGGTAATCTCCTTTACTCAAGGCCAACTGATTGTAGATGTTAATGACATCTACAAATACCTTCACAACAAAACCTAAATTAATGTTTGATTAAATAACTGAATGCTATAGCCTAGCTAAGTTGACACATTAAACTAACCATTATGGACACTAGGAGGCCAGCAACCTCTGGGGCCAACTTTGGTTTCAGTCTCTGCAGTTTCCTGGGCTTTGGGGAAAAACAGCATCTCTGACCTTGGCTTCTCTTTCTTAAATGATCTGGCTTATCTGTGGACATTGTCCTCATTGAAAAACTATTTTTGAAGGTCAAGGCCAAGGAGCATAGACTCAGGATGATAGTAATGAAAAGGGCCTGAAAGATGATGTGGTCAAGACCCTTAATTTACAAATAAGGAGACTGAAGCTCAGCAAAGAGAGGCTATTTAAAGCCAAGATTGTGACCCATTCTGCAAAATGTTACTAGAGCCATCAAATGTAACAGTAATTGCCTTTGTATTTTCCTAAAAATGGTTTTTGGTGACCACATGCTGGCTTGGGTGTGGGCAGAATCCTGTATATCCTCAGGACTATTCACCAGCTTCCTGCAAAGGAGGCTCTCTGGAGATGAGACCTTAGGTAGATGACATTCTGTTGGCATCTAGTGCATGTCCATGTGCTGGGAAGGTAGAAGCACACAGGACCATCTTGAAGTAAAACCACAGAAGAGAAAAAGTAGAACTCTTCTAAGAGGAAAAGTGAAAGATGGCCAGGTGAAGAGAGAATACCAGAACTTCAGAACCTCCCCTCATTGCCTCACGAGCGGCCCATTAGACAGCCACGATGTGGGAACATCTCAGTTTGTGTGCATGCATGTGTGTGCCCGTGTGCATGTTCTACTCTGCATCAGATCTGAGTGAGTATATGTAACACCTGTGTGCATGTGTTATTACATTTCTATGTGTGATCCTTCAAAGAATGTGTGCAACACTGGAGAGTGAGTGTCAGACATTGGATAGAGGGCATGTAACACCAGAATTTCTGTGGGTGTCATCTCGGTATGTATAACTGTCACCTCCTCATCACTCAGCCCATGGCCATCACATACAGACGCTTCCAGCTTCCTGCTCTGCTGCCTCTGCTCCCACCAGCTTCTGTATTCATTCTTTTTCTGCCCTATAATCCTTTTCTGCCCTATAATCCAGAAGGTGTTTCACCTTCTGTCTAAGACCAAGACCTTGATCTCTGCTCTAATTCCATTTGATTCTGCCTCTTCAGAAAACATAGCTGTTGTTCCTCTTTTTCTTTCTCTTGGATTTTCAATCTCTGTCTCCTGGATCTTTGCTTTTACTGTTTAAACAATGCTCAGCTTTGCCATCTTAACATAACAACAGAAAATTCTGCCCACTGAGGAAACTGCCCATTTTCCAGTGCTTTGGGCAGAGGCAGAGACGGAGGTGGATTATGGACCTGCAGACTGCTGGATGCAGACGTGATTCTAGTGCTTGACCTATAGCCAGGAGAATAAAGCCGGGTATAAATGCTTTTACCCCAAGAACGTTTTGTTGTCATTTCTCAGTCTCAATAAATCCACAGTGAACTTGCCCAGGGCTGAAACCTTCAGGCAAGACAGTCTCTAATTCAAAGACTGTTTTTTTTTTTCAGTGAGCATGTTAATATTTTATTCTATTTGACTACTCAGCAGCATTAAACTCCCATGACCACACTCTCCTTCCAAAAACATTCTTTCCCCTTGGCAACCTAAATAGGACACATCTGCTTCTCTTCTCTCTGTTTGACTGGTCCTTCTTTCCTTTACTCTCCTGCACTGGCTCCACCTCCCTCACCAAGTCCTTTAAATGCTGACATTCTGCTAAGTTCGTAGCCCTCTTTTTTCTTTTTTCTTTTTTTTTTTAATTAATTAATTTATTTATTATTTTTTTTTATTGAAGGGTAGTTGACAACAGTATTGCATTACATTAGTTTCAGGTGTACAACACAGTGATTCAACATTTATATACATGATAATTCTAGGTACCAGGTATCACCATACCAAATTGTTACAATATTTTGACTATATTCCTTATGCTATACATTATATCCCGGTTACTTATTTATTTTACAATTGGAAGTGTGTTTATATATATATATATATATATATATATATATATATATATTTTGTGAGGGCATCTCTCGTATTTATTGATCAAATAGTTGTTAACCACAATAAATTTCTGTATAGGGGGGTCAATACTCAATGCACAATCATTAATCCACCCCAAGCCTAATTTTCGTCAGTCTCCAATCTTCTGATGCATAACGAACAAATTCTTACATGGAGTACAAATTCTTACATAGTGAATAAGTTACATGGTGAACAGTGCAAGGGCAGTCATCACAGAAGCTTTCGGTTTTGTTCATGCATTATGAACTATAAACAGTTCAAATATGAATATTCATTTGATTTTTAAACTTGATTTATATATGGATACCACATTTCTCTATTATTATTATTTTTAATAAAATGCTGAAGTGGTAGATAGATACGAGATAAAGGTAGAAAACAGAGTTTAGTGTTGTAAGAGAGCAAATGTAGATGATCAGGTGTGTGCCTGTAGACTATGTGTTAATCCGAGCTAGACGAGGGCAATAAACATCCATGTATGCAGAAGATTTCTCTCAGAACATGAGGGGGGAGGTTCTAAGCCTCACCTCTGCTGCTCCCCATTTTCTCACCAGATGGCCCCCTGCGACTGTGCCTGTCTTAGGTTGTTCCTCCCTTGAGGAATCTTACCCGTCTCTGCATAGCCCTCTTTTTTCTAACACTACACTCCCTCCCTGAGTGAGGCCATCTATGCCATGGCTTCAGTTTCACAAATGGTCCTCCAGTATGAACCTTTAGCAAAAATAATCCCAATGAGCTCCAGCTATGTATATCCAATAGCCTGCTAGCATCCATTTAGATGCTATCTCAAACTCAATATTTCTAATTTGGATCCCATGCATCCCCACATCCCCTGCCCTGGGTAAACTCAGGTTTATGTAACATATAAAATGTTTCTAAGTGGCCCAACTGAGATTCAAATCCAAGTCTACCTGAGACAAGGGCTGTATGTTATCTGTTGGGTCTACTGTTTCCCATGGTCTTTGTTCTTAAGAAGTTGAACTCATCCCACTCAGACAAGATCAGAGGCTCTCAAAATGTGATCCCAGAACTCCTGGGGGGCTTCTAAGAGTCTTTCAGGGAGTCAGCATTTTCATAACAGTACTAAGATGCTGTTTGATTTGTTCACGCTTTTTCTCTCATGAGTGTACAGTGGAGTTTTCCAGAGGCTACATGTGATATTGTCACAGATTCGATGCAGAAGTAGCTGTGAAAATCCAGCTGTCTTCCATTAAGCCAGATATTAGAAGAGATTTGCGGAAAAGTTCAAAACAATGTTGCTCTTCTCCCTAATGTTTTGCTTTGGAGATATTTCTACCCAAATATTTATATTAACAAGTTATAGTTTTCATAACATTGAATTAAATACTTAAAATTTTTCTATTTTAATTTCTAACAGAGCAGTAACTAACAGATATAACACACATTATAAAGGGATCCTAAGGTTAAATGGGGGAGGGTATGAGTGGGCATTTTGATACTAAATTATGGGCATGATCCAGCCATCCAGGTGGACCACAGCACCCAGTGGCCGTGGAGTCAGATGTGGGATAATCCAGAAGAGGGTCATGTTAAGAAAGTCCAACTGATGTTGGATAGGAAATGCTTGCAGCCCATGTTAATGATACTCAGCAATGGGAAGTCACTGAAAGATTTTGAGAGGGCCAACGTCACCTGGTCTGGGGACTCTATGGGAGGCATATATTGGAGAGATGGGGGCCAGTGCTGGGAGACTAGGAGCTTTGGGCACCACAGATAATCTCTGAGTTATAATGATTCATTGAACTTAAAATTTTTTGACTTTGCAATCTTGTGAAAGCAATACTCATTCTGTAGAAACCATACCCAAATTCTGAATTTGGATTTTTTCGCAGGCTAGTGATATATATGATAGCCTCTTGAGGCTGGGCGGTGGCACTGAGCTGCAGCTCCCACTTAGCCATCCAATCTTGGGGATGAAACAACCATACATTGACAACCATTCTGCTTTTTACTTTAAGTAGTATTCAATAAATTACACAGGATATTCAACACCTTATTATAAAATATTCTTTGTACTAGGTGATTTTGCCCGACTGTAGGCTAATGTAAGTGTCCTGAGCATATTTAAGGCAGGCTAGGAAAGCTATGATGCTGGGTAAGTTAGATGTATGAAATGCATTTTCAACTTACGATATTTTGAATTTACAATGAGTTTATCGCAATGTGACCCCATTGTAAGTCAAGGAAGATCTGTAGGAGGTTTGAACTATGGTGATGCAGTAGAAATCCCTTGGGGATTACTTGGCTAGGGAAAGTGAGGGAAAGAGAAGAATCAATAATATCTTCTGGAATATGGATCAGGGTGGTGTCCTCTATTGAAAAGCCAGGAAGGGGGCACAAGCTGGAGTGGGATGCGGTGAAATCAATAGGTCCATTTAGGTGACTAACTTTGAGATGCATTTAGGATGCCCGAGGAGAGTTGTCAAGCAGTATTTCTGATATATTAATTTGGACATCTAGTCTAGAGAAAGAAATTTGCAAGTATACGCATAGATCAAAATTCTAAATGGTGGCACACATAGTGTGCATGGCACCCACAGTGGGTCATTTTTTAACACTCCCTCCTTTATGTGACAGAATATTTTTCATAGTCATCATGTAGTAACTGGTAATATTCATATTTTCTTGAATAATTCTTTAGTTTTAAAGTAAAAAATTAAAAGGAACACACTTTCATTTTAAAGATAATCCAATTCACTAAAATATTTAAATATGAATTATATTTTACTCTACTAAAAAATATATTACATCTTGTAGTTCAGTTAGAAATTTTAAAGACAGTACTCCAAATGTTCACGTAGAGTGACAGGATTGGAATAACTAGTTTTTACCATCACTGTGCTGTCATTGTTTATTTTGAGTCTACTGCCTACCCATAGGACTATGTGGGTTTCAGGGGAAAGAGATGTGAATTGCACCTGACACAAGATTGAATAATCTCAAACTATTACTAATCTCTCTTAAAAGGAATGCATGCAGCTGAGTACTGTGGGAGAGGGGAAGGGCTGATCATATAAATGGGGTTTTTCAAATCAACTTCCATGTAGAATACAATGCTTATTAAAGAATAAATAATAAACATGTACTAATTTGAAGATTACATATTTTCATTAAAACTCAATAGTAACTGCAACCATTGCTTACAACTTAAATCACTAAAAGACATGCCTGCCCTCACCCCCTGGGAGGGAGTGTTTTATGATTGATACTGATAGAACTGGTGATAATAAAAACCGGACCCGCACATAATTGCTCTTATTGTTGTTTTAAAAACCTCTACAGACCATGCACCCCCTTATTGCTTGTACTGGGAACGGACAGCTCCCATAGGAATGGCTGAGGCAACCTAGGAAGAAAGTGCAGCTAGAGAAAAGGGACTGAGACCAAACCTTGGGGCATTCGTCTGTGTGGGGGGTTAGGGAAAGATGAGCCAGCAAAGGAGCCATACAAGGGATAGCTGGTGAAGAAGAGGAAAGGCAGGAGTCTAGTTTTGCAGAAGCAAAGGGAGAAATAAGTTTCGTTTCAAGGAGAATGTGGTTGGTGGGGTTGCTCACGGATCATAAAGGATGATGGTCTTTGAATTCTGCAGGCCAGATCTGGGCTTTCACAAGGTCAGTTTCAAGAGAGTGGTGCTGGAAGCCAGATGGAGGTGGGCTAAAGAATGATTGGGAGATGAGCAAGGAGGGACATGGCCTCCGGACAACTGGTTTGAAAAGTTTTCCTGCAAAAGGGAACAGAAAAATGAAGTAGCAGCTGGAGGAGACTTTTGGTCAAGAAATGTTTCAGATGGTACAGACTGGAGTGTAGTCGTGTCCTAATGGGAAAGATTTAACAAAGAGAAAGATTCAGATGATTCAGGAGAAAGGGGTAACTGGAGCGGTACAGTCCTGAAGAGGGTGAGAAGGGAGAGACACTGGCACAGCTTCTCAGTGATTCTCAGATGATTTTGAGCTGCTGGTCCGTGGGTCACACTTTGAGTAGTGAAGATTCAGAGCATAAGCAGGAAAATTGCACTTGATAAAAATTAAGGAAAACTGAATACAAATTAAAAAATTCTGTAAGACAAAGATACCATAAACTTGGTCAAAAACTAAATATAAAAGAGGGAAAAATATTTGCAAGTATGTGACAAATAGTTAATTGTATTTATGTTGAAGGAGTATACAAACTTAAAAACATAATAAATAGAAAAAAAGATATGAACAGGTAATTCACAAATGAAAAGCTCAATAGACACAAAAAATCATCCCATTTCCCTAGAAATCAGGGAAATTAACAGTGAGATACACTACCATACTCATCAGGTCAGCAAATGTGAAAACCTGACAATTTTAGAGTGGTTCAAAATTAGAGTTCAACATGAAAGTGTGCTTTTCTCGGCATCTTTAGGAAATAAAAAGCAATTTGGTAATTTTGAGGTAGTCGAAAATGCTCATATACTAAAATACAGAAATTCCAACTCTAGGCAAGTACATTGGAGAAATTCTTGTACATACTGCACAGAAATATGTGAACAAATATTTATAATCGAGAAAATGACAAGCAACTTAAATGTCCATCAGGAGGAGGATGGAAAAATATATCTGGTATAGCCATACAATTGAAAACTATTCCATACTGAAAAGGAATAACATAGAATGTTGTATATCAACATGGAAAAATCTTTAAAAAATGTGGAGTGAAAAAAGCAAGGTGCGATTGTTTATGTACAATATGATAGTTTATATAAAGCTGAAAGCTGTCAAGAGAAAGCAATATATTGCTTAGAAATACACACAGAGGGAGAAGTATAAAATATTTGTGGGAATGATAAATGATAAAAAAATTCAGGTTAGTGGTTGCTTCTGAGGAAGGTGGGAGGGAGAGAGAGGAAAGGAGGAATGTGATCAGGGAGGGCTATACAAGTCATATTCAGGTATTAGTAATGGTTTATATCTTCAAAAGTAATGTAAAGCAAATTGACAATTTTAGGATTGTGTAGAGCAGACAGTAGATACAGGAGTGTGTCTTATATAGTTCTCTGTACTCGTCCTTACATGTGAAACGTATCATAAAAATTAAATTTCAAGAAAAGAAGTAAGTGATATTTGAATGTGAACAGAACTGTTCAGAACCATCACAAACAATCTTCACTGAAGTCAAGGCTTCCAGCTGACATATGACTCCAGGTGTCTGAATTTCCCAGTAGTAAGTACAAGAATAAGATTGGAGTGGGGCAGGAGTTTAGAACCCAAGCTACATATGTTTGGTGGATAGGGAATGGTGGAGGTAGTAGATGGATTAGCAGGCTTGGTGACCAGTGCTCCTAATTTTCCCACAGGTCACTTACTATCAGTGGTTCAAAATATCCATGTAGTCATCTTCTTCTAATAAAGTGTGCTTTTCTAGGCATCTTTAAGAAATAAAAAGCAATTTCTGATTATTAATGCTGATTTCATCTTTGTTGTTGCTCTCCTAGAAGCTACATTATTTATTTTCAGATTCCACTGGCAACCCGTAGCTGTTTCTTCAACTGTATGTGGTAATAGACTTGTTGGTTATTTTGGGAACCGAACTTAACAGTCGTTACCCTAGGAATATGTGTCCCAGGATTCCAACAATGGAGAACCAGATGCTTTTAAATGGCGATCTCTTTGTTAATGTGAGGCGATACTTTTCCAATTAGATAATTATGGTGGCTTCCATTCTTCCACTTGGTAATGTTCTTTTGTAGTTCCTGTCATCCAGACATGGACTCTGTTTCCCCACCGTTTGAATCTGGGCTGACCTGGTATCTTATCTTGGGTGAATAGGATGAGGTAAAGAGACCATGTGCCAGTTCTGAGTCTAGACCTCAAGAAGCCTTGATTGCTTCTACTTTTTCTCTCAGAACTTTGCCCTTGCCATGAAAATAAACTTGAACAAGGCTGCTGATGATATGCCAACACAGGAAAGCAGAGCAAAGTCATATAAACTAAAGCCATCTTGACCAACCAGCCCACGGTCAAAAAACCAACCTGACCGCATGAGTGAGTCCAGCCAAGATCAGCCACATCTCACCCAGATCAACATAACTCATGAAAAATAATAAGTGGTTATTATATAAGCCACAGAGTTTTGGGTTGACTTGTTAAACAGCAATAACTAAGACACAAGTATGTAGCCTTGAACCCTGGGAAATCTTACTTAAGATGGTATCTGAGGGCTCTATGAATGGGTGCAGCAACACTTTTCAGTCGTTTGAGACTTAAATGTAGACTATGCTAGAATTCTGCTAGAACTAATTGTTATTAGCTCATAAAGAGGTGATTCTTTTTTTATGTGTTCTATTGAAAGGCATTCATGGGAAAGGACCAGGTTAATTTTACTTAGATTCTTTAAGTATGACTTCTTCATACCTGTCACATGACCATCTCAAATCTTAATGTTATGGCAACATAATCACATTCTTTTGCTTATTAAATAGAAGGATATGATTTCAATTTGGCTACTTCTTTGAGAGCAGAAAACTGCTGAAATGATACTAGTGAAAACCTCACTGACTTACATGCCTGTAAAAATATCTCAATTATTTGTGTCCTCTTTTTTCCTTTGACCTTTTTCCATAAGCATCCACTTGGCATATTGTACAAAGGGATGCTTTCCAGCAGAGATGGAAGAAAATGTTCACCTGTTTTAAAAAGCTGCCACCAACATCCTGACATAGGCAAAGATCATTTCCCTGAACACACTGTAATTTAATCAATTTTCCATGCTTATGGTCAAGAATGCTTGGTATTACCATATCGTAACGTTAACAAAATCGGAATTTCACGGCTTCAATTTTTACCCAAAGACAAGAAAGGCGTGAAGACCTCATCAGAAATATGGTGTGTCTCATGTTGACTTGCACATGCCTCTGGGTGTAGGCTTTCTTTTGCTTTCTTCCTCTGTGTTGGTACATGTGGCAGACATACCTCCCCACCCTCCATACTCCACCCACCCATCCTCTTGCTCAGTCTCCTCAGGTAACAAGGAGAGCAGAATCTTTTCCAAAGCCAGTTTGTGATACCTACAATGTTGGTGCTTAGTAAGTTTGGACTCTTCTCATCTTTTCTTCCAGAATCAAAGTAGAAGCCATTTATAGGGAAACTTAGGTAGCATTGATAATAACTGTTTCCCTTTGCATTTCCTACACTATTTCTGTGGCTGTGGAATGAGATAAATGCATTTCTTTCAAAACATGTAATAGTAAATTATGAGAAAACCTACTAAATGTTGAAAGACCTCTTTCATGTAGGGAAGTTTGTTACTACTTGAAGTTATTTGAGTCTCCTGCTTACTAGCTATATGAGTCTGGGAAATTAGCTTTTCTGTGCCTCGGTTTTTCTCATGTGTAGAATAATAATAGTAATACCTACTTCACAAGATTTTTATGAGGTTTGAGTGTGTTAATACCTATAAAAGCCTCAGCTCAGTGCTTGGCATAGGTAAACACTCAATAAATGTTCATGTTATTTTTTATTCCTAATTTTTATTTTAAAGCTATACATACTCTATTTTTAGGATTGTACTCTGTCATAAACACTTTCTCATAATCTCTCACATGAATTTAATGGTTTTGCTTCTGGCAGCCCCATGGGTAAGGACAGAGCAGGTATACTATCATACCCATTTTACAGAGGAGGAAAAAAATTAAACGGAATAATCATGTATGATCCAGCAATTCCACTCCTAGGTATATTTTGAAAAGATTTGAAAGCAGGAACTCAAGCACATATTTGTAAACCAGTGTTGATATCAGCATTATTCACAGTAGCCAAAAGATGGAGGCAACCCAAGTGCACATGGATGCATGAAGGGATAAACAAAGTGTGGAATACACATACACACTCACGCACACACACACCATGGAATATTATTCAGCCTTAAAAAGGAATGAAATTCTGACACCTACTACAACATGAATAAACTTTGAACATTATTCTAAGGAAATGTCAGACAAAAAAAGGACAAATTTCCTGTGATTCCACTTGTGTGAGGTACCTGGGACAGTCAAATTTGTAGAGACAGAAAGTAGATCAGGGGTTACCAGGGGCCAGGATGTGGGGGAAATAGGGAGTTATTGTCTAATGTATACAGAGTGTCAGTTTGGGATAATGAAAAAGCTCCAGAGACAACAGTGCTGCTGGTTGTACAATGGGAATGTACTTAATGTCCTGTGCTGTACACTTAAAATGGGTAAAAATGGTAAATTTCGTGTTATGTATATGTTACTACAGTAATAGGTTGTACACTTATCATACATGTGAATAATAAAAATACTCAGAAAAAATAGATGTCTCTCTATTTTATTATGTTTTAATCATATCACTTAGAAAGCAGAAGACAGGTCTTTGAGGTCATTAAGATATTTTAAATTATTTTGTTTTAAAGCTAATACAGGCTCATTAAACATTCAAGAAGTATATAGACAGGCATAAAGTGAAACTAAAAGCCCCCTTTCCTCATTGATGGTTCACAAAGTAATCATTGACATGCTTTCCACTTATCCATTCTTTTGTATTTGCATAAGCAAATATATGTATACACTTATTTGTATGCATGTAAATAGAGGGAGAGAGTCTACTTTTTAAAAAAACATATGGGATCAATGGTGCTATTCAACAACTTTTATTTTTCACTTCTTATTATATCTTCAAATTCAGAAATATTTATCTAATTCTTTTTGATAGCTGCATTGTGTTCCATAACTTTTTCCCTCTCCCTTTTATTTAAAAAAAAGTTTACTTTATTGAATTATAATTTAGATATAATAAAATCCACCCATTTTAAATGTGCAGTTCACCGAGTTTTGACAAACCTGCCAGTCAAGGCCTAGAACGTTTCTGTTACCTCCAAAAATTCCCTCATGGGCATCCAATTCAATTGCCCACCTCACACCATCCCTCTCCAAGCAACCCCTGATCTGATTTCTGTAACTATTGGTTTAATTCGCCTGTTCTAGGATGTCATATAATGGATACATACAATATGTAGTCTTTTTTTTTGTGGCTGACTACTTAACCTCAGCATAATGTTTTTAGATTTATCTCTGTTCCTTGTGATGGTTAAGTAGTGTTCCATGATATGAATATACCATAATTTGTTTACCCATTCACCTGATGATAATGGCATTTGGGCTTTGACAACAGCATTTGGGTTGTTTCCATTTTGGAGATTCTATAAATGAAGTTGCTATGAACATTCATAGGTAAGCCTTTTTTCTGGTCATGTTTTTATTTCTCTTGAGTGGAATGGTGTTATATAGAGAGTATATTCAAATTTATAAGATACTGCCAAATTGTCTTCCAAAGTGGTAGTATGAGTATTTTAATTGCTCTACATTCTCATCAGGACTTGGACTCTGATTATGGTTTTAATTTGCATTTTCCTAGTTACTAAATGATGTTGACCAACTTCTCATGTGCTTATTGGCTGGATATATATTTATATTCTTTGGTGAAGTGATTGTTTAAATCATTTGCCCATTTTAAAAATGGGTTGTAAATGTTCTTTGTGTTTACTGTGGACTCAAGTCCTTTGTCAGATATATGTATTGTGAATATATCTTCCTAGTATGAGTCTTGACCTTTCTCTTAACAGTGTTTCTTGACAATCAGAATTTTTTATTTGGATGAAATCCAATTTGTCAATGTATTTTCCTTTTATTGCTAGTGCTTTTGTAATCATGTTTAAGAAATCTTTGCCTATCACAAGAGGGTGAAGATTTTCTTCTATATTTCTTCTAAGTGTTTTATAGTTTAGTTTTTTACATTTAGTTCTATGATCTGTTTTGAGTTTATTTTTGTATTGATGAAAAGTGGTTAAGGTTCATTTTCTCCCACAGGATATTCAGTTGTTCCAGTACCATTAACAATTAGTTAAAATGACTTCCTTTCTTTCCCCAGAGAATTGTATTATTGATACCTTTTTTGAAAATCAATTGAACACACACTCATACACATATATATACACTGTCTATTCTCTTTCATTTATCTTAATGCCTATCCTTACTATAATAGCATGCTGTCTTGATTGCTGTAATTTTATATTAAGTCTTAAAATAAGGTGTTAAAAGCCCTCCAAATTGGTTCTTCTTTTTCAAAATTACTTTTGCTGTTCTGGTTATTTTGCATTTCCACATTAATTGTAGAATAAGCTTTTCAGTTTCCTTAAAAAATGGATTTTCATTTGGATTACTTTGATTATGTAGACCAAGTTATGGAAAATGGACATTTTAGTAATATTGAGTCTTCCAATTCATGAACATTTAGGTCTTCTTTAATTTTTGCTAGTACTGTTTTTTTGTTTCTTTGTTTTTTCATACTGATCCTAACTATATTTTGTTAAACTTATCCCTAGGTATTTCATATTTTTTAATGGTTTTATGAGTGATATTAATGATACTGATTGGTAGGACAGCTTTATAATTAATTGTCCAAACCTGGACCCTTTTGAAAGTAAAAGAGAATACTCTTCATAATCCTGAGATTTGGAACATAGATATGGCAAACATTCTTTTAAATTCCTGCTGTCAGCATGAGCTCAGTTAGCTTCTGGGTGCATTACAGAAATTTGGCTAACATATTTATTATAGAAATCAATGTCCATGACATTTGTTTGATTTAATTCTCCAAAGAATCTTGAACACTTCTAATAATTGTATTATTTTGAGAGGATCTTATTTTTCCTACTGTGTCTCAAAAAATATGAGTTTTAGAAGTTATAGCCTGAGTGAGATGCCAATCAGGTGATATTTATGTTTAATTTTTCACATGGGAAATTCAGGATATCTCCATACAACAGCCCCAAATGACATAAAGACAAAAAAAAGAAAAAGAACCCCACCCTTTTAAATGGCATAATTGTTAGTGGAATAGTGAAAAGAATGCTGGATTCAACTTTGAGTACTGGACTTTGCCAAGTATTTGAAATAAGGCCTTTAGCAAGTTACTGTCAGCTTCAGAGGCTTCATCTGTAAATACCTACCTATTGGTTTCTTGAGAGTATTTGTAAAGTACCTAGGCATTCAAACAAAGTAGCTATCATTGTTTATAAATTAAACATCTAATCCACAATAGGCACTCTATTGATAACTACTGTTAATTGTAAGATAAATTCTAGCCGAAATAAGCAGGCGAAGAGAGGCAACAAAGGGCCAGGTAGTTTATTTGAACACAAATTCCCGGGTGATATTCCACGGTCTGGCTATCACAGGCCGGGGAAGTCACACTCAGCAGGGCAGGCAGTGAGTTTTTAAAGAAGGTAGGGGGAGGCAGAGCTTAGATTTACAGCGGCGCCAGGATTGGCTAGCCCAAGGCACATTTTTTCAAGTTGGGAGGGGGCAGCAGCCGGGGACTTTGGCACGTCGTCAGTGTCTGACGTGCTCCCCCGTCCCCCCAGTGCCTTCAACCTTACATTAATGTTATTCTATTCTTATTTACCATATAAGTTATAGTTCATCTTAATTTAGCCAGTAATGATAAACCAAGGAAACATAGACTGTAAACGGCAGTGGGCAGGGACCATGCCCATCTAATTTCTCATATTCAGTGCCCGGCACATACTTAGGCACACAATAAGTAAATTGAAATAAGAATTTATGATTTAACAACAGTGTTGCTGATAATAACGCAAGCTTTCCATGCTTCAGGCTCCTTCACATACTAGGTGTTATTTGATCCTCAGGACAACTATGAGCACCAGGAGGGCCAGCCGTCCTTATTCATTGCCATTTCACAACCAAGGACAAGGGGTTCTGACAATGCCTCTTAACTAGAAATGTAGGAGAGGTGCTGGTAGCTGGTAGAGGGATATAGGAGAATGTTGCTGTTCTCCCCTGCTCCCCTTTGGGGCTGAGGTTACATTCACAAGAGGAGCAGGAGGTGAGTTCCTTTGGCACTGCCCAGAGAAGGACCAATCTTGTTAGCCCTGGAAGAAGGAGCAGGCTCCCTTAGGCATGCTGAGACACTGTCTCAGAGGTTATGTGATAACCATTTTCAACTTGAAGAAGGCACTATCTTTCAAAACATTTACTTTCTCTAAAAAATATATATTTTTCCTGATGTATAGACAAAAGCTTTAGGGTTAATGGCTCTGGGTATGCCAAGGCAGGGATGCATTATGGTTAAGCATAATAACAGTTACCGCACATGGAATATTTACTATATGTCAGACTTGTGCTAAGTGTGTCATTTGCATTATTGCATTTAACCCTTAAAACAACCCAGTGAGGTGGGAACTCTCTATTCCTAGTTTACCAACGAGGAAATTGAGGCTCAGAGAGGATGAGGAGGAAGTTGTTCTTTGGGTCAGATAGTTATTAAGAGTAGGAGCTAAGAGTTGTCCATCAGTGCCAGGAGCTTATCCTTTCCATGACCTGCTTTCCCAAGGAGGACATTGCCTATGTGGCATGAATGCTAATGCACAGGAGAAATGTGAATGAGGAAGATGCTGAGGGGGGCCTTTCTTACTGGAGAGAAGCATTGGCCTGGGATGTTGTGCTATCATGAGCACATTGCTCAACCTCTCTGGACATTTTTGTTTGTTAATATGCCAAGTGAGAGCACTGGATTTGATAAGGCTTTGTAAGAATTATTTCCTATGTTTCAATGTTTTCATCTTTTCATAAAGTCAGATCCTAAAAACTCAAAACATCTGGATTCTAAGAACTTTTCTAGACATTTCACCTCGTAATTCTTATCTTACCTGCCACCAGAGGGCTCTAGGCAGGGAACATGAGCTAGATTTCCATTCCACGCCTGAAACCTTGCTAGGATTTATCTGTTAAAACTTCCAGCAAAACCTGAGGCTTTCCTCAGATTTACAAGCACGTCTTATATGGAACAGACCCTTGATAAACATTTGTTGATTATAAGTATGAGGAGGCCAGGTAATGAAGTGGAGGTTCATATTTAAAAGCACTTTGAAGTATATAAAATGCTATATAAATAGGACAAATAAAGAAATGCCTCTATAAAAACAAATCAAAATTTTTTTCTCACTGGCACATTATCCCCTTTAATAATGTCTCTCCTAAACCCTAACACCATATAGGTATTACCCAGTGCCTCTAAATGTGTTTGCTGATATGGTGAGACCTGTTCCCCCATGTTAATGAGGAAATGATTTTTATCCTGGTTGGCACACTTGTGGGCACAGTGGCTGCTCATGGGGTGGCTGGCAGTTGTATGTTATGATTGGGCCTGAAATGCATCCAGACCGCTGCTGTAATTGGGCATTACACACATCCTTGGGGTGGTTATTATCTGTTCAGTCCCTAGCATTCAACATACACCCAGAGTTCTTGCACCTCTCTCTGGGGAAATTGGTGAATTTGGTCTGGCTGGGGTCTTCCATGGCTCCTTCATAAACTACATGCTTTGCAGTGGCACTCCTCATTGCTTTTCCAGTTAGCAAGAAGTGGTAAGCTTGGAATTTAGGAACATTTAACTCATAAATATACTTTAGCGCTTCCTAGTCGAAGAACACAGCCACTACATTTTTTCAGTTGATAATAGATTTTCTTCCTCTTCTAGGCTGTTCCCCACAGGTGAACCTTCTCCTGTACCTTTAGCATCATACTATTCCTGGGATCCAACAACTTCCATTATTTCCCACTTGGCATAGAATTAAGTCAAACTCTTCCAGGTCCTGGGACACTAACCCCTCTCCCTTTCCAGCTCACACTGCACTTCCGGTTATCCTGAATTAGTCTCTGCCTTGTGAACATGTTTTCTGTCTCTACTCATGCCTTCCCATTTCTACCTGCCTATGGCCAGGCCTTGCCCATTCTTCCAGGCATAATTAAAGGCCTGGAAGAAATTTAATTATAGAGTGATTTCTTTCACCTCTCTACTCATAGGGCTTTCTGCTTTGTGCTCTAGAGAATTGTGACTTTCTTCCTCCGGTGTCTGATTTATCTTCATATTCCTACCATTTGAGCACATGATAGGCCCCCTATAAATATTTTAGGCAAATATCAATGAATGGAATTTAAAGGGTTTTAGGGAGTATTCTATTAGGATACATATTTACCAGAATTCAAGGTTCCTTTTTCTTTGTGGCTATTTGTGTCCATTTCTACCATCCCAGTTTTCTGGCTGACTCTTTGCTGAGGTCTATGCCTGCTCTTGCTATTTTTCTGCTTTCTCCATATTAGATTCACAGCTTATATCAAGCCTGCTTGTTTAAAATTTTTTTCCTGTTCCCACTGTTCTCATGTCCCTTTACAATGTATGCAATTACATGAGCTGCCTTTGAAAGCAAGATTAGATTTTAAATCTTGTGATTAACCTTTCACACTGTGAGATTGCCCGCTCCAAGTTTCTGGTGCAGTTCTCTTGTTTGCTTTGGGCTAATTTCCCTGTTTCATCTCTTCTGTTTTGTGTTATCTTGTAACTCAATTCTTGGCTGCACAGACCCAGCTTGGGAGAATTTCTTGCCTCACTACATTTTATGCAGTGACTCTTCTGCACAAAATCATGTCTATAAATTTTGGAAAGCATCCTATGTAAATCTGTACATTAAGAATATTGTGGTAGCTGCCAAAGTTGCAAAGTTCTTGTTATTTTGGTACTTGGAACACAAGGTCTTAGAAGGGAAAGTTTTGGAAATTCACTGAAAATATGAATTACACATTTATACATGGAAAAGCTTTCCTATATAGGAAAGTACTTTATTTTAAATTAGAACATTAGTTTGGAAGTCTTCAAATCCCTAGAATGTTGAGTTTTGGGTCTACATATATTTTGAATTCTTATTTTTATCCAATTCTTTAAAAAAAGAGAAACTGTGAGCTTAGAAGAGCACTTTAACTTTTTAGAATTCAGTAGAAAAATACTTTGCCAGTCACCCAATAAAATACATTCCTTCAGGAAATAACTAATGGTTGGCCTTATAAATAACAAGATATTTGATATTTTAAAGTATTTTTCTTAAGATAATTGCTATAACTTCCAATAAATATACTTTATTTTCTGGCAGTTAAAACAGAGCTAACATGAATAAACAATCATTATGCAGAAGTATAAAAGAGATTCATTTAGAGTAATTGGTTATAGACAACATCCAAGGCATGAAATTAATTCAAGCCCTATATGAAAACCTTGATAATGTTAAAATGGATGTTTAATGTGTTATTGGTTAATGATATTTCATCTGAGGACCTTATCAAGTCGCACACAGCAAAGCTCTTGTCATTATTTTTTGCTCTCTCAAAGTGACACTTTAATGAAATGTGTCAGCACACCAGTGTTAGGATACGTTTCATTAATGCCCAGCATTTTTGTTCTATGCTTTACATTTGGAAACAGATTTAAGTATTAAGTGCCTCTAATGTCTGCAGCCAGGGAATCCTTTCCGAATTTGTAACAGTGACCAGAACAGACCGCATTACACTCTCCAAATGGTGCGGTTTTGCATTTGAATGTCTGAATTATCCCGGTTTCTTAGAGACGGCCACAACACCAACATCTTAAATCCTCAAAATACTGTCCGCTTCATTGAATGCTCTTGATCTAAGCATATGTGTAATTATTCTGTAATTCTCCCCAAAAATGTGATTCCTTGGAAATGCATACTAGGTTTCCTCTATTGTAAATCCAATGACTATTTCTTTGTGGCCACTTCTTTAAATACGGTAACAAGCAAGTCTGTGTGTCTGGGTGAACCGCCTCGGTAATGATGATTTCTTCCCAAGCTCTCCTTGGGACACCCATCAGGGAAAATATGCTCTGCATTTGTTTAAGGGTAGAGACCAGGATCACAATAAGACCATTTAAGATGGTATACATTACAGCTAGAGGATTTCTCGCCAGAAATAGGCCTAACGTCACTCACAATAGCCTTAGAAATAATCTTAGGTAGTAAGTTACAATTTGCAAATGTTACCAGAGCCAGCTCTGGTAATCCATGGCTGCATATAGATTTTAGAGAAGAATAGAATCCCATGCCCGTAAAACAGCTTTGGATGTGGTCAACCATGGAAAATTAAAACATACACTTTAAAAACTGACAGCTGGAAAGAAAGGTGGTAGTGGTAGGGGCAAGAAGAAGTAGAAGGGAAACTTACAGTTACATTTTAGCCTCAGTTTCTATTTTAAAGTTTTGCACATTAGAGAGTGACTGTACTAGAGGGGGTGAGGATTTAATAACATGGGTAACTGTTGAACCACAGTGTTGTATATTTGAAACCAACATAAGATTGTATATCAATGATACTTTAATTAAAAAAAAAAGTTTGCACATTCTTTGGGAAAATTCTCTGTGGTGACTTTCCCAGGGAACAGCCTTAATTAAGTGTGCAGTGGTTTCATTTTGTAAGTGAGATCCCATGAGTAGAAATCTTTTGCAAGTTGTTAATGCCCCTTTCGGATGTTATTACAACCCCTCATTAACTTGCTATGAGTTGTTCATTTTGGCTTTTGGGTGAGCAGAAAGCAGTGGGTTTGTGGGTATTTACTCGTGGAGTGCGGGGAGAGGAAAATTTACTTGCAGGGTCATAGTTTTTCTGTGGATAATTTGATAATCACTCCACAGCAGGTGCTTGCATTGAGTAATGCCTCGTCTTGGCATAATTTTGCGAATCGCTTGGCTTTTACAGCCTGGGGTACTCCTATAGCATCATTTCTAATGGTAGCTTTAAAAATGATTTCAGTATCACATAAGCTTGGACCTTTGCTATTTACTAGCCCATCTTGTTTATTCTTGGTGAGTTTATATTTAGAAATTTAGAAAATACTGTTACAGACTAGGAAAGTCAGTCTAATTCTAAAGTTTGGAGGAAGGGAAATCTGTCTTAATCTTTTCAAATACATGCAAGCAACATATGAAGAAGTGAAAATGTTGGTGACTTTGTGGCTCCCGAGGAGAGGACAGCAGCTGCTGGGCCACAGCAGCGCCCATACCAGAGACCTGACCTCTGGACCTGCCTCTGCACGAATGAGGCCATGTCTGTCTTTCCATTTTAGAAAAGACCTATTTTATGTTGGAAAGTGATCTTAGAGATTTAAAAGAAATAACTTAAAAACCTGGGATCCACTCTGTTGCTTAGAGATTTAGAGCTCTTTCCAAGGAAAGACTGATGTGTATGACATGCAAAGAAATCTGAATTCTTTATGTCTCTTTTTATCTGTTTTTTTAAGCACTGTACTGTGTCATTTATCTGGACGTTATTTGCCAATCTAAAAAGAGAACAAACTTAAAAAGGCTCTGAGCAGTTAAAGTATATGTCCCTAAGATGTCTCACTAATTTCATAACTGAGGGAGCCCATCAATCCTCACTTAGAGCCTATTTACTCTTATATTCCAAGTACTTCTAACAAACATGGATATCTGCTTCCTTAGTAAATAACAGATTAGAAACAGCATAGCAGATGGGGAACAAATGAGGAGAGGATCTCAGACATGCTGGAAACAGCAAGAAATAATAGCTGACAGCTTGATTGTGAAGGGGGAGACAGAAAATCCATATAAAGCAAACATAAAGCTGTAAAAGCTCAGCACTCGAGTCATTCCGGGTTTTACAATTTACCAAACCTGGAAGGTCTTACTGTATTACAGCATAGAATAAAAACTGATGCTCATAATTATGACTTCGAGTCACAGAAAACATTAACTCTTCTTTAATGTGCTCATCTTTAAAAAGGCATATTTAGAATAATTTCCACTGAAATTGGCTAAAATTAACATAAAAGAGTTTTTGTGCTTAAAAAGCTGCCCTTTAGTCATATGGAAATTTGTATTTATGTGGAGATGATTTCTTACTCTATAATGCTGAATAATTAGTATGTAAAAATTCCTCATGCTTTGAGTTTTGGCGTTGTCAAATGTTCTTATTCAAACTGAATTTTATAACCACAATTCTTTCTATAGTCAGGCAGCTGGTACAGTGAGGGGAAAAACACTAAAATGAGAATCTCTACCTCTGAGATGCTGGGTGATATGAGGAAGTTAGTTACTCTCTGGTGCTCAGTGTTAGCACCTATTCAGTGGGGTTCCCAGACCCCCTCCAGCTTGACATACTAAGATTTTTGGGGGGAAATGATTCTCTTTAGATGTTTGACATGTTTAGTAGATAGAACACTATCTTGTGGGGATTTGAGGGACTAACCTCAAAGTTTGTGCTCATCAGCATCCTGTTAAGGTATTTAAAAATGACTAAAAAAATTTGGGCTTAAAATGTTAAAGACCTTTATCTCTTAGTCGTGAGAGTACAGGGAATTTCAATTTTTTCTTTATGCTTTTCTTGTATTTCTAACATTTCTAAAACAGAATGTGTATTACTTTTTATAAGAAAAAATAAATAAAAGCTCTTTTAAAATATAGACCCAAAAGAGAAAAACTTGGGACTTGAGGCCTTCCAAATGCTTAGAGAATGCTCAGCCTTAAATGCAGAGCATGTTTAAAATCGAGGGTGGAAAACGCTGCAGCCTGGAAGTAGAGCTCCCACTTTGAGAGACATCTCTGCCACATTCAGTCCTGTCAAAATCAGTGGCAATTTTTCAGATTTGGGAAATAAAAGTAGCATTGAGCAAACCAGAGGAGGATGGCATTAAAAGAAAAATCTCAAAGCAAACAACTGCTTACAATCCTGGGCTCCCAACTGCCTTCTGTCTTCTAGATTGCTCTCATGGCAAAATATCCTCCTTGCCAGGAACAATCTCATTGTGATTTGTCAAATATTAACTGGTAAGGAAGCATTATTTTTCTAGACTCTGATTCTGGCTGCTTTCCCTAGGATCCTTCCCTTGCACAGTTCTTAGAAAACCTGTAACCTACCAGAGCCTGTTTAAAAATATTGGAGAAATAGGAAAGGATCCAAAAGGCTGAGGAAGCTCTGAATGTTTAATGTCCCAGGAAACTGGCTGCCTGGACGCTGCCTGCGATTTAGGAACAAGTTGATTGTTGCTCGGGAAAAATGGGCCTGGCCTGGGCAGTCCCAACTTGGCAACAGCTTGTAGGGAGTAAATCCTCTCACTGAAGGTTTTGCTTAATCTGAATAAATTCAATTTCAAAATCTGCCCTTGATCTAAGCCCCTTAAGCTTCTGGGAAGGACTAAGGGCCTTCAGGGTCAATGCCAATAACAAAAGATAGGAAAAATCCACCTTTCCTCATATCTCATTGGTGCTTTCTATAAGCTGTTAACTCATTGCAGAAAATGTTTCCTTTCAATAAAGTTGTCTTTGGAGAACTTGCCTCCCTTTATTTTAAAGATGACATTCCGTGCTTCCATTTTAGATGTTTGACATGTTTAGTAGATAGAACACTGAACAAAATGTTAGGAGGCCTGGGTTATAACCCTGAATGTACCACTATCAACAATGGGATTTTGACAAAGCAACTGCTCTGGACTTCAGGTTTATAGTCTACAGTGAGGTGGTTTGGTGGGGTTAGACATATTCTTCTCCAAACTCTGGTCTTTGCAACACCTGCCCTTAGTGCTTTCTGTGGGGCAGGATGGTTGTAATGAAATAAATTGGGTAAACACTGAGGACTACATCCCCACTTGGAGAGTCACAGTGTCCATTAGCAAACTAAAGGCTCTGAGAAGTCCTGTATTAGAGAAACTTTTTCAAATGGTTTCAACCCATTATTTCCCAAACTTCCTTGCTCAACCACTAAGCTCTTTTGTCTGGTAATTCCTATTGTGAAACCAGAGTCCCACTTTGACTATGACAGAGATAGATACTGTCTACTCTCTATTTTAGCAGTTACCTAGCTACATATGTATAGCATGTGATCAAGATCTTTTGCAAGGGATAGGTTAAAGTTGGGAGATATAATTTATACGTTGGTTTAGGGAATTAGGATCCAAAGCTACTCAGCAGCTGTGTTAATTTTCTGTGGCTGCTGTAACAAATTACTACAATTTAGTGGCTTAAAACAGCAGAAATGTATTTTCTCATAGATGTTGTATTGGTACTGTGTAGCCATCTGTACAAATACAATGTGAGTATGTGTAATAGGCCTTGCCTTGCCACAGGCCCCCAAAGCAGTGTTATGAAGTAGTGAATGTAGTATGAATTCAGTAAGAATCCCAGACCTCACTTAGTAACTGTATAACCCTAGGCAAGTTATTTAATCTTCTCAGCCTCAATTTCTCATCTGTAAAATGGAGATGATAATAGTAGCCCCCCACCCTGCCTATATAGAGTTGTGAGAATTAAATGACGTAAGTCCTGTAAAGAGTTTAACACAATGCCTGGCTTATAGTAAATGCTTAATACATCTTGGCTGTTACAGTAATGATTATAATTATAGGTAGGAGTGTGAGACCCTCAAAGGAACAGGAGCAACATGATAAAGGTCCGGAGCCATGGCAAGTGAGAATGACTGTCCCTGGGTCCTCAAGCACATGGAACACCATCATGAGGAACAGTAACCAGGCTTGTTCTGTGTGGCTGTAGAGGCTTGCTCAGAATCCGTTCGTGGGAGGTACAGGAGGAGAGCTTTCAGCTCAGTAGGAGCATCTGAGTCTGCCAGCAGTGGGTCAAGTTGTTTCAGGAAATGTGTTCTTGCCACCAGTGTGTCCAGGTTGCTGATTGTCAGGGGTGCTGTGGAGTGCGTTCTCAGCTCGGAATGAGCTTCCACAGGAATGTCTCAAGCAGGTTTAATCACTCTCCTTACTTTGGCATCTGCTCTCAAGTTCTTAAGTCTAAAAGGTGACTTTTTTGTTAGTGTCCTTATATTAGGATGGTCGTCATTTTCAAGAGATAGACATCCAACTTAAAATGGATTGAGGGTGAAAAAAAGGAAAATACTAGCTTACCACCCCAAACTAAAACATGTAGGGCAATGCTAGCTTTGGGCCTCCTTGAATGCAGGAATTAAAGCACTGCCCTCTTATCTTTTTCTCTCTTGCCCTCTACTTTGCCTTTCCTCTGTGTTGATTCCATTATTAGGCATGTTTTCCTCTCACAGTGGAGTGTTGTTGCCAGTAGACACCAGGCTTTCACTTTACTTCTCAACAATTCAGCCAGGTTCCAAAATATCCTGGAAATGACTTCCAAGGTATCAGGCATCCTGTAGCAGAGAAATTTTCCAAGGGTGGGCAATCCAGTTTTGAACTGTAATTGGTCAAACATGGATCACATGACTAGCCCTGAACTAACCCCTTTGACCAAGGACCTGAAATGCCATGATTGATGTCATCCCCAAGCCCCCTGGCTTAATAGTGAGGGGAGCAGGTTTTCCTAAGAACAGTCAGGGAGTTTCCCAGAAGGTGAGGGAATGACTGATAGACAGATAAAAGCAATAAATGTACGCTATGGCCTTTTAGGGACCCGGTGGCAAATAGGAAGTAGAATCTTTCCTCTACCTGGCTGAGTGCTGGTCTGTTATTCTGGCCTGCTCATTGACCCTTAGGCAGAGTCTAGGTGGAGAAAGACTGAGACTCAGTTAGATACCACCCTGACCTTTTCCTGTGGCCTGTGGACCCTAGAGTTTCTGAGCATATAATGTATTATCCAAGCTGGGACAATTGTGGGAGTAAAGTGGATGCAATGAATAAGTTGCTAGGATAAGTGGCATAAACCAGGACTCTCCCAGGAACTTTAGGATATATGATTATCCTCCTGTGAGCCAACGCAATGCAATTCCACTCAGTTCTACCATTGTTGACAAAGCTCTTCCTGTGCTGGCTCTGGAGCAGTGAAGTGAAGGGTGGAATGCCCTGATGTTTGTTCCAGCCTTAGCAGCTCCATCCTCTCTCTTTCTTCTCCTACTCATCAAACCCTGTTTGCTGGTGAAGGTATACTTGTCTGTCACGTTCTTCAGTATGAGAATGAAAAACCTATGTGTTGACCTTCTCAGAGACATAAACTTTTTAAATGCTGCTTTCATTCTGGAATATCAGACTCTGGCTCAGGCTAAAGAATTCGAAGCATGAATGAGTAGATGGGTGTGGTGAATTTGAGTCCTTCCTTGGCCCTTAAGATCACATCCCCGTTTTCCTAACACCATTTATTGAAGAGACAATCCTTTCTCCACTGAGTATTCTTGGCTCCCTTGTCAAATATTAGTTGACTGCATATGCATGGGTTTATTTCTCAGCTCTTGATTCTGTTCTATTTGTCAATGTGTCTCTTTTTATGCCAGTACCATACTCTTTTGGTTACTATTGCCTTGTAATAGAGTGTGAAATCAGGAAGTGTGATGCATCCACCTTTGCTCTTCTTTCTCAATATTTCTTTGGCTATTTGGGGTCTTTTGTGGTTCCATGTGAATTTTAGGATTAAAAAAAATATATGATGCTTAATCTAATGCTTTTCTATTTCTGTGAAAAATGACACTGGAATTTAGATAGGTATTGCATTGATTGTAGATCACTTTGGGCAGTAAAGACATTTTAACAATATTAATTCTTTTAATCCATGAACATAGGATCTTTCAATTTACTTGTGTTTTCTTCATTTTCTTTCATCAATGTCTTACAGTTTTCAGTGTATGGATCTTTTACCTCTTGGTTAAATTAATTCCTAAGTATTTCATTCTTCTTGATACAGTTGTAAATGGGATTTTTTTTCTTAACTTCTTTTTCAGTTACTTTGCTGTTAGTGTACAGAAATACAACTGATTTTTATATGTTGATTTTGTGTCCTGCAACTTTACTGAATTTGTTTATACTAACAGATTTTTAGTGGAGTCTTTAGGGCTTTTCATTTGTAAGATTATGTCATCTGCAAACAGAAATAATTTAACTTCCTTTCTAATTTGGATGTCTTTTGTTTCTTTTCCTTGCCTAATTGCTCTGGCTGGGAACTCCAGTACAATGTTGAATAAAAGTTGTAAGAGTGGGCACTCTTGTCTTGTTCTGATTTTAGAAAAAAAGTTTTCAGCTTTTTATTGTTGAGTATGACATTAGCTGTGGTTTGTCCTATATAGCCTTTATTATGTTGAGGTACATTTCTTCTATGCCTAATTTGTTGAGTTTTTTAATCATGAAAGGATGTTGAATTTTGTCAAATGCTTCTCCTGCATCAATTGAGATGATCACATGATTTTTATCCCTCATTGTGTTAGAGTAGTGTATTACAGTTATTGGTTTACATATGCTGAACCATCTTTGCATTCCAGGGATCCACATACAAAAGAATGAAATTGGATCCTTATCTTGCACCATACACAAAAATTAACTTGAAATGGATTAAAGATATAAGTACAAGACCTGAAACCATAAAACTCCTAGAAGGAAACATAGGGAAAGAGCTTCTTGACATCAGTCTTGGCAATGAGTTTTTGAATATGATGCCAAAAGCATAGTCAACAAAAGCAAAAATGAGCAGGTGAGACTACATCAAACTAAAAAGCTTCTGTACAGCTAAAGTACAAAGGCAATCTACAGGGAAATGCAAATCCAAACCATGGTGAGATAACATCTCACAACTGTAAGGATGAGTAGTATCAAAAAGACAAGAGATAACAAGTGTTGGTGAGGATATGGAGAAAAGGGAACCCTTATACATTGTTGGTAGAAAGGTAAATTGGTACAGCCCCTATGGAAAACAGTATGGAGTTTCCTCAAGAAATTAAAAATAGAACTACTATATGATCCAGCAATTGCTCTTCTAGATACACATCCAAAGACAATGAAATCAGTATCTTGAAGAGATACTTGCATTCCCTTGTTCACTGCAGCATTGTTCACGGTATCCAATATATGGAAAAACCCTAAGTGTCTATTGACAGATGAATGAAGAAAATGTTTTATATATGTGTATATATCACAGAAATACAAATACTGTATGATCTTGCTTGTATGTTGAGTTTGAAAAACTTGAACTCATTGAACCAGAGGGTGAAACAGTAGTTGCCAGGGGCTGGGTGGTGGTGAAAATAAGGAGATGTTGGCCAAAGGGTACAAACTACCAGTTATAAGACGACCAAGTTCTGGGGATGCAGTATAGTTGAAATTTGCTTAGAGCGTAAATCTTAAGTGTTCTCACCATAAAAAAAAGGTAACTGTGGAAATTGATGGGTATGTTAATTAACTTGATTGTGATCATTATTTCACAATGTGTATATATATTAATTCATCATGTTGTACAGCCCTAAATATATACAAAGTTATCAGTAATACCTCAATAAACTCTGGGGTGGTGGTGGGGAATTATACGTTAGGAGGCCTTGACTACATAACATTTGGAAAAGAGTCCTATCTATATGAAACAAAACCCGGGAGTGCTCCTGTTGGCCCACTGTGAGTCCTCGTTCTTCTGTCAGCAGTTCCAGAAGGCTTCAGCGGGCCAGCCACTCAGGTGAATTTCAGAAGGTAACTAACCAAGATGCCTTATTGCACAGGAGAAGAACTCAAAGCCAGCCAGATTGGATTGGTTACATCGTACTTCTGCTAATTAGCTCTGTGATCTTTGGCTTGAGGCTCACCTCCTGAGTCCCCAAGTTGCCATCTGTAAGGCAGGGTTACTCATACTTCTTTCAGAATGTCATGGTGATGAACAGATATGCAGTACACTCTTATACAAAAACATTTAAAATAACATATGTAAAGTACTTATGGTCAGTTTTATTTAGAGAAACATTACGCAGATCAGGCTGTAGGATAAAAAGGAAAAACAGAGATGTTTAAACCAGCTTGCCCAAGAAGAGTATAGAACTGGGAGCCAAATCCAAGTTCTCTGACCTGACTTACTTTGACTTCTTGAGCCTCAGTGTCCCTATCTGTAAAATGAAGGGTTAGACCAGATCATTGCTAGGCTTCTATTAAGAATTTAACATTTCTGTGCTTCAGTTTATGTTTATGTCCAGCACATTCTACTGTGAACTAGGCAAGGGGAGGCAGGATTAGCTGCATTTCTCTTCCTCACCTACATCAAGCTTGTTCCCACCTCAACACCTTTGCTCCTATTTCCCCTGCTTTTCCCACTCTGCTCCCAGATCTTCCTGGGGAAGGTTGTTCCTCTGGGCCAATCAGATTTCACTATAAATGGCATCTTCTTAGATTTCTTCTTAAGCACTCAGTCTAAACAGCCCTGCCCCTTCCCATTTCACAGTGTCAGCATTCCCTGCTGGGGGGCCGGCCTGTGTGTTGTAGGAAGTGTAGCAGCATCCCTCAGCCTCCACCCTCTAGTCTCCAGTCGCATGCCACCCTCCACCCCTGCTCAAGGGGGCGACAACCAAAAATGTCTGTAGACATTGCCAGATGGCCCACAGTTTTATCTGTGTCCAGTGAGAATCACTGGTATGGAGCAATTTGTCTCATGATCTGGGGGTACCAGAAGAAGACCAGTAACTCCTGATTCAATTCCTTGATGAGTTGGTATGGTTCCTTCATGATTTGCATTCCCCTGGTTAACTCTCTGGTCACATGGGGCTACCTCTCAGCTTCTCTTTGTTCTAGGTTCCTCATGGAGGTGGGACTGTTTCCAGGAAATGAAACTAGGATTGGTGTGGAAACTAATGGCCCTTGCCTGGAAGCATGAATGACAGGCTGGTGAATATACTTTTCCATGGGCCATTCTGGCCAGGGCACAAACTGGCTGCAGGATACGGAGGCAAATCTGGCCCACAGGTGTGAAATATTGGGCTGGTGTGTTGTTTTTTATATTTTAAATAGTATGCTGTTCGGTGAGGCATGTACTCTTCGTTTTACCATGGCACCACTACCTGGGCGTCTTTTATCTGTCCAGGTCACAAATCTACATGACCTACCTGGCTACTGTAAGCAACTGGCATTTGTGACCTATCATGCTTTAGATGTAGATGTGCTCATCTAAATGGAATATTCTAACTCCAGTCTGTTCACAAATAGAAAATGATACCAATTGAAGGTGGAAGATGGGACAGCTCTGTGGACAGTTTTATTTGTATTTCCACCATGGGATCTAACATCATAGATTCCAACTATGTTTTATTTATTTTCTGCCTTAGGTAGAGAATTCTGGACTGGATCGAAAGTTTTCTTTTCCTTCTCTCATTAGCTCCTGCCTGTTTGCCTTTGGAGTTGTTTTCCTGAGTTTAGAGGACTGAGTGAGAGTAACTAGATGAACCCAGGTGCCCTCCTATGATTTTGCTGACCTTGTGCTATTTGAAGACTTCAGATTCTTTCTTGGGTATCTCACCTCCTAACATGGATTGCTGATAAATTAAATTTTATTTCTTCTTTGAGCACATATGGGGCTTACCAGGTTGGGGCTTAATTTGACAAGAGCATTCCTGTAAATAAAAACTAAATGAAAATACTCTCCATTTCCTGATGAAAGGATATAGTCTATGCAGACTGTAGTCAGAGTGAAATATCTCTACCAACTGCTTATTACCTCAATGGCAATTCTTGTAGGATTCTTATCTGTCACATTCTCAGAGAAACATCCTCTCTTAACTTCTATGGCAATTCATTTGTACTACTATAAGGACCCTTTTCTCATTACTACCTTTCTTGTATAAGGAGCCATTTCTCCTCCTCGACTGGAAGCTCCTTGAAGCCTATGACCATGTTGAGCATCTCTGTGTCTCCAGCATGTCCCAAAGAGGGCAAAGACACAGAGGAGACATTCAGTATGTGTTTGTTAGGTGAATGAACATGTGATTTGAAGTTTGAAAGGAGGAAGATGTACTGCAGCTTAAAAAAAAATAGGTGTACATTTAAAAAAGAAAATTTAGAAAACATAGAGACAAATAGAAAACAAGTCATTTATATTCTCATGTTGACAATCACATAAATACTTCAATATTTTCTTTAAGATATATTTAGACAATATAGCTCCCCATAAAATTGCAGGAATGCTGAAATGCAAGTCTGCATCTTGCTTTATTTTTACTCTTTTCTATGTATATGAGCATTTTCTAAGTAATTAAATGTTTTTCTAAAATACCAGTTTGAATTGCACCATAGTATCTCAGTGATGGCTGAGTGATGAAAGACTCATGGATATTGAATTGGTTTTAATATCAACTATTATAAATAGTGCTTTAATGGACATCCTTATATATAATATAGGATACATATTTTGATACATTCTTAGAAGTAACATTTGTAAGCCAAAAGTTATGAATGTTTTTGAAGTTTTTGATACGCATGTCTACCATTCCCTTCCCTTTTTCTCCACAGGCATCACAAAAAATAATTTATTAGATGGTATGTGATTCACAATAGTGATACCGAGAAAGACCAACTTAGGATCAACAGCAGCAATAGTACTATAATAGAGATAATAATAATAGCAGCTTATAACAAGTTATAGTTTAGAAAGTTCGTATCTTCTCATTTACAACCTTTTTCACTTAAGACATTTCTTTTTGTACTCTAGGTATTATTTTTGTTTTACAGGTGAAAAAACAAAAGTTTGACAAGATTAAATTATTTGTTCAAGATCACACAACTCATCAAAAATGTTATAATGTCCTTTCAATGACACCAAGAGGGCTAAACATGAAAATGAACAGGAGAGTAGATCTTAAAAGTTCTCATCACAAGAAAAAAAAATTTTTTGTAACTGTGCATGGTGATGGGTGTGAACTAGATTTATTGTTTCACAATATATACAAATATATACAAAGTTCACACATATTCATCTTACAATATATATAAATATCAAGTCATGTTGTACATCTGAAACTAATATAATGTTATATGTCAATTATATCTCAGTGAAAAACTTGAAAACTTAAAAATTAAAAAAAAACAGGAAGTGGAGAAATTGAGCACAAATGCAATGAATGGAATGAAAAGAACTTTGAAGATTGGGAATATAACCTCAAAGGAGAGTGAAACATTTTATGAATAGCACAGGGAAAAAAATAAGGAATTAGGGGCATAAACTTAAATTCTAGGAACATTTCATAAAGAGCAGTCTCTTAAGTTCCTAAACCTCAGAAATACTTTCTTAAAATACCCTGATATATATACACCCTTAAAATTCCTTAAAATACTCTATATCTTTGTGGGCCTCCAATTGTGTATGTTTGGAGATAATGTTCTAGGCCAGAGGTGATTTTATCAGAGAGGGGAGGATGTTTACAGAGAATGTCAGAGCTGGAAGGACAACTTCAGAGATCATCTTCTCTAACTCCCTTATACAAACTAAGTCTCAGAGGAGAAGTAACTCATTCAAGGTCACGCAGAGATTCAATGTCAGAGTTGAGGCCAGACCTGAGAAATACAGTGTAGATCTGGACAGAGTACAGAGAAGGAGCCAGGTTAAAATAAAGCAGTTTTTTTTAAAGTTTTGGAACAAAGGAGGTCTTAATTCATTTAGCACAATATGAGTATTCCTATTGTGTTAAAAACAAATGCAATTTCAATTTATAGATAATGCAAGGAAACGTTTGTATAAATCACTGAAATAACCTTCCCTGTTTTCTTTATATGATGATATTTTGTGTTTTACCTTTAGCTGAGTAATTTACTTAATATGGGATCATATGAGTCACACTAATAAGAAAGCAAAATCTTGTAGTACAAGGTATCTTAGTAAAATGAAAAGTAAACCAGACAAGTTGTTTCTGTACCTGGTTGATTCTCACAATCACTTGGAGGACTTTTTGAATGTACAGATTCGCAGAGCACCATCCCACAGATTCTGATTTAGTAGGTCTGATGAACTTGACTCTCTCCTCCTAAACTTGCTTAAAAAGAAAAGAGTATATAAGCATTTTCAACTGAATCCTTGAAAATAAGACTATGCATTCTCAAGAAGTCTTAAGATACAACACAGAATGATTATTTTGAAATGTCACAGTCAAGTGACCATTCCTGCTTAAAAATTAATTTAGGGAAAGTAAACTTCTAAATGTCAATTTAGAATGATCCTATACTTAGGAATGTCTGAAAAAATTGTTAGGGAGGCAGTAATAGGCAACAAATGGATTTTCTGTTGTGTAAATGTTTATACAGATGTTGTAAGTGAGACTTTTCAGAAAAACGCATGGTTTGCTGACAGCGGACAACTTTGCATATGTGTGTTAACAGGAGAATGTGCTGTGTTTCAGATGAATGGGGAAGCGGGTCTAAATGACTTTCAGATTAGCTGGAACAGATGGAAGGGTCACAGTTGAACAACTTGACACAGCAGCATAAAGGCAATGCTGAAGTGGAGTTCATTGCCTCTGACAGATACTGTCAATCAACCTAGACACCCTATCAGTTAACCAACAGTCTAGACCTTTAAAAGATTTTTTTTCAAAACGTACTTTGAGGAAAGAATTGGAGTTTTATGGAGTTTTTTTTCACCCAGAACTGAACTGCTTTGCAGATTGACTAAGATTTTAGAAACAAAGCAATAGGTTATAGATAATTTATAAACTAATACAATATAAACTTGGCATTAGGGGCTTTTCACTAATAAATCATTTTGTAAAAATTTAGTCCACATTATGGTTTTTGAGGGTCCTATCATCAGACTAATGAAAACAGTGCAGATTACCAGAATGAAGGATATGTAAATTCTTTGATCAAATTCACTGTTGATCAAGTTGAATTTTGATCAACTGTATCAGAATGATATGTATAAGGAATTAAAATGTGCTATATTTAGGTTGTCCTTTTTCTAGTACAACTTTGTGACTTGATATCTGTTAAGCTTTTGAATGTGGCCCAAATGGTAAAAAGCAATTAACCAGATTCTCTTCTGTTGTGAGAGTAAGGTGGAGTAAGTGAGTGGCTTTCAGGCCACTCAAGAGTCTGAAGACCCTTCCAGACTATCTACCTCAGGCAGGCACTCTGCAGGAAGTTACCATTTTTTTTCCTGCCTCAACACAGCTGATTAATCCAAATCAACACACTGTTTCCTATGTGCTTCTATGCATGTTTTACAAGGTTGGAGTCCTGGAAAATTCAGAAGAGGTATTGCTATTTGTACTTCATCAGGGAGGGACTCTGATCTTCATCATAGGCTGACTGTAGGTCCTGATAGTTGATCTGAGGAAGGCCGTGGGTAGCAGAGAGGAGAAACGAATTACTGGAAGCATAGGGAATCTTGTAGTATGTGCCATGACTGCATGGTTAGCATTACAGCCTGATTTCCTCGAGGCTAGCATGCATTTGGAATAGTGTCTTGAAAAACAGATGCACTGTCAGAGCATCTTACTGATGGTATTTCTATGGCTATGGTAGTGTTTTATGTCCTAATGGCATTTTCATAGGACCGTCGACTAAGGCCCAAATCTTTGAAGGTTGGAAAGCAATCCCCTTAATTCCGTGCTCTCTCATGTCATAGCATTACTGTTTCCTCTTCATCAATGCCCTGTCTCAGAAAACCTGTCTCATAGTTTGGAAGAGGAAGCCCAAAGAATTGCATAACCCCAGCCTGGTCACAGCTGCTTAGCCTGACGTGAATGCCCAGCCCATGATCAGCTATTTAGAGTCTATCTCCTGCGAGTTTTAAATTAAGGCAGAGACTAAACCAATCTACAGTATTAGTCATTGGAACTGTAGATATAGGGTAGCCAATAAGGAGACCTTGTACAAGTGGAATTTGGGGAAATAGAAACTAAAAGCTTGACAGTGGAAATTAATTTATTAAGAGGAAGAATACTTTACACATGGACAAAGGAGTCAAAGTGAGAGATCCACATGGCTGTAGGCAAAGGGGAAAAAGTGGATAGTTTTTCCTGGTCTTATGAAACTCTGCTGTACACTCTGTAGTTGGATTATAGGAAATTTCCCTTTATTCTCACACTAAGCTCACATTTATTTAAATTAATTTGGTAGAGTTTCTGTTCTTTACAAGCAAATATGACTAGGGCATCATGAAATTTCCATTTATTTCTTCAATTCAGAACATTTACTGAGCACTTATGATGTAGCTGGCATTGTGCCAACCTCTGGGGTTGAATGAACGCAAGGGATACACTCCTGAGGGGCTTACAGTTCAGGTCAGCGTACTTTCCCATCACCACCTCCTTCATCTCATCCAAGCCACTTAATGGACTTCTGCTGATGAACACAGGGAAATGAACTAAAGTCCTCCTTTTCTCCAGCCTCTCTTCCATCATTTCTTTGGTAACCTATTCTCTGGATGCTAAAATGCTCTCACGTGGGCAACTACAAAGTCATTCTTTTCTCATTGTTCCTGACCTTCCCATCTTAAAACTTCCTTCTCCAAGTCTAATTTTCTTAGGTCCCTGCTAAGGAATAACTATGTATTAATGATTGATTATGGTTTAATGTACTTTTGTGTCACTTACCTATTCCTGAGGGGAGGAGAAGCTCCTACACTTAGTAAAACAATTATCATTTATTTTGTGTAAGAATCTGCAATTAGGGCAGGACTTAGTAGGGGCAGCACCATCTATGCTTCAAGTGGCGTCAGCTGGACTGGAAGGTCCACTTTAAAAATGGCTCATTCACTTTACTGCTTGTCATACAGGAGCACAGTGGGGGCTGTGGGCTGGGGCCATCAGTTCTCCTCTGTGTGGACCTCTCCACAAACTGCTTGGGCTTCCTTAGCATGTGGTGTTGGGTTCCAAGAACAGGCATTCCAAGAGAATAAGATACTTTATGACCTAGCCTTGGAAGCCACATAGTGTCATTTCCATTATACTGTATTAGTCAAAGCAATCACCAAGACCCACCCAGAATGAATGGGAGAGGACAGGTTCTACCTCTTAAGTGAGAAATAGCAAGGTTCTAGAAGAGTATATGATATGAGAGATATGTCCCCCTTTGAAAAATAGTCTGTCACAGTATCTCATTTAAATTTAAATTTAATTAAAATGGGTCCCATTTTAATCAGAGTTCATCCAAGAAACAGAAGGCCACCCAAACCAGTGTAAATTAAAGGGAAGTTATCAAAAGGAGGCAAGGAAACCTCACAATAACAAAGTATAGAAAGTACAGCTCGGGCCCATAGGAACTGGTAACTGATCAGACAGCTCCTTCTCTTCCAAGAACCATGTCGTCTCATATGCCTTCTTTCCAGGCATTTGGTTCAACCTTCCCCAGACTGTATGGTCAGCATTCTTGTGGTTAGATATGGCATCCAGCACAGACTCCACACAACCTTTTCACACAAGTGTGTACAACTCCCTAATGTCTCTGTCTTTTGGTCAAAATATGTATGATTCAGCCTCATCCATAGATTGCTGCCTTGTGTCCGATATCCAGCCCTATTCTCACCAGCTGTGGCAAGGCAGGGATGTCACACTATATGAAACTGATTTCCCCACAGGGGTGTAGGAGACACTGCCAAAGAAAGAGATATGGTGGTGAGGTGTGCGGAGTCAGGGAATGAAGTGGCTAGGGATGTCAGATCACTTTCTGTGAAGATTAAGTAGTTTAATGTAAGGGTTTTTTAAGGCAGACCTTACCACATATAAAATGCTCAATAAATATTCTGTATTTTTAGCTTTTATTAGGCAGGCTCCCCAAACATTGCCACTGTCTTTTCCCCAAAGACTAAACAATGTATGTGTTTGAGACACTCTGACTAGAACATTAGATACGATATTTTGGGGCAAAGTTAAACTTAGAATCAACGGTAAATGATTGTCATAAAAAACAGTTGCAGTTCAGTTTTAATACTGAAAACATTTGCAAAAATGATCTAGGAAGTAAAGATAGTAAGAACATGCTAACTCCCTTGTCTGGAATGTGCTCAAGGCAAAAAAAAAATCATTAAGAAAATAATTAGGATAGTTTATATTGATAATTTAATTTACAAGGAAGAATTAATAGAAACTTCATGGGTCAGCTAACAAAGTATCAAAAGCATATAAAGCCAAAATTGTTTTAAATATGAAAAGAAATTGACAAAAATATTATGAAAGATACTGTTAACACTTTCTGATATCAAGTAGAATAAAAGGACAGTTTGCAGAATATAATTAGAAAAAGGTATGTAACAAACCTTTTTAAAGTATTCATGGATCATATAAACCATTGAAAATATACAGGTCACAAAGAAAAGCTCAACACATTCCCCGTAGCATTAAGTGTCTTCTACAGTTGGAACAAAAGTTTAAATATACAACTTAAAATTCTTCTCTAAATAAACTAGATGATAACGGGAAAAAAAATCTCTAACAGCAGGCAGTGGCAAAAGTGGAAACACTGAATACCAAAACCATTAAGTTCTCACCAGTGAGCTCCAAACGCCATCCTTCTATACGGGGCTTTGTGATGCAGGGGCGGGGACCCTGCAAATCACATTTCTCTTTTTTGAGTGGCCGCCCATCAGGAGGCACTGAAGGGAGATTGGAAAACTGGAGGAGGAGAAAGTGATATGCTTCTGTCATTGCTTGCTGTGCCTCTCCTCACCCCACGACTTTCTTCATCTCAGCATCCCCATGGGGCCAGTTTCCTGCTGCTGGAAACGTTCCCCACGCCCAGAGCCAGCCTCATTATGCCTCCTCAAAGATATAAGCAGTGGTAGGTAGCAGCCCCAACTCGGACACCAGGTCCCAACTTCCCGGGACTCTCTCCTCCAAGATTCTAGGTTCTGAAACCCCAAACTGCCTTTGCTCTCCCTGCACTGGTAGCTGCTTCCTGTATGTGCTAGCTCTGTGCCATCTCAGAGTCCTCTTTTGCCCTTTAAGTCTTCAAATCCTTATTTAACTAATTCTTTATGTTAATTGTGTTTAATTCCTTATGTCCATGTAACTATGTGGTTTCTATGTTTCCTGCTAGGATACTGATACAGAAGAAAATATTGCAGATGAAAATAGAAATCATCAAATTAAAAAAGAGAGAGACTGAATTTGCCATTACCAAGCAGTAGTTTTTTGGTAAAATCAGTGAAAGAGACGAATGCTTGGAAAATCGAATTGAGAAAGAGAGAGTAAGAATATATATGTTTCAAAGTACAGGAAAAAATAAAGACTACCCAGTATCTTTTATGAAGTAAACAGGGTATTAATATATGCAAATTTAACTCTCAAGAAAAATTTACTTAGAATTTCCCAAGGGTTTTCCAAAAAACACATTTCTACATTATGGAACACTGTTCTGTTGATAGGTATGATTTGAAAAATGTGTTCTGTGGTGGGATAAATGTGGAATTCTAATATCTTCCCCTTGAAGATTCACAGTATATATTTGCATATTGAAGGCTCTGAGGATCTCTGCAATAAAGAAACCCTATTAAAGGCATTTATCCACGTTTTCCAAATGTATTTGATGTTCTGCAGATATTCTAAGATACCAGTGTGGAAATGCTGCAAATTCATTTATATTCATTTGTGAATACTGGTGGAAGAGTTTTAAAAAAATGCTAAGACACAGAATTCAATAGTTCCTTTTGACTAAGTAAGACATATAACAGGGATACAGAACAATTTACTGTAAGAAAAAAAATATATAAAATATACTATAGCAAAAGGCCAAACAAACAAAAAAACTAAATCAATGGGTGCTGAAAAGGTGCTTGAAAAAGTTGACTCATTTTTAATTAAAATGCCTAGAATACTAGGAAGAGATTACTACTTTAATCCAATAACAAGTCAATATTGCATATCAACTATGCTTCAATAAAAATTTTTTAAAATATCAAACCAACTGTCATTTGCATATTGAGTCATATTAATGATAAAATAACTTTATTGTAATGTGTGAAAAGCAAAACTCAAAATAACAAGTATTATGCAATAGAGGGATAGTTTAAGTATGGTACACAATATAATTTTTTGCAATCATTCAACCTAATTTTTTTTATTGTGGGAAAATGCATATAGCCTCAAAATTACTATTTTAACCATTTTAAAGTACACAATTCAATGACATTTTGTACGTTCACAACATTGTGCCAGCATTGCCATTATCTAGTTTCAGAATATATTGATTTACTCCAAAAGGAAACTTGCTACCCACTAAGCAGTTACTCCCTATTCTCTCCTCCCTGTTAGCCTCTGGCAGCTACTAATCTATGGATTAGTATGATTGAATCTCTGAATCTATGGATTTGCCTATTTTGGGCATCTCATATTTATAGAGTTATACAATATGTGGCCTCTGTGTCTGGTTTCGTTCTTTCACTTAATATAATACTTTCAAGATTTACCCATGTTGTAGCATGAATCAGTTTTTCATTCCCTTTTCTAGCTGAATATTATTCCATTGTATAGCTGTAACACATTTTGTTTATCCATTCATGAACTGATGGATATTTGGGTGGCTTACACTTTATTAGCTATTGTGAATAGTGAGTGAACTATCACTATACTATACACCGTGAACGTTTGCATGTAAGTTTTGTTTAAATGGGTATCCTATTTTTAGAGACAATTAGATAGTATAGAAAAACTACAAGATATTATGTGAGGAAAGGCCTACAAAACTATAATTACAGAAGAATTCAATTTTATGTTCCAATAGATAAAAACTAGATGAACAGAAAAATCTCTACAATATTCACAGCAGTTGTCACTGAGTTCTAGACCTATGGATGATTTTTGATATATCTTTTTATAGTTTTCTATTTGTTTTGCAATTGACATTTTATAATAGGGAAAACCAATTTAGTTAGCAACTTATTTAAAAAACAGTGCTTGGGAAGTGAGAAAATAGAGGTAGTAAGTGTCACCTATTCTTTTTGGGACCATGTCTGGGACAGGAGATAAAGGTAGTATGGTACTGATACTAGTGGAGTATGAAGAACTACAGGATTTTTTAAAAAAGATGGGTGATTTGAACATGTTTATAATTTGCACAGAAGGACTCAGCAAAGAAGTAAGGATAACAATACAGGAGAGAAAGAACGAGGTCCTGATCTTAGAGAAATCAGAAGATAAAGGTAATCAAGGTTAGAGATTAAAAGACTGGCCTTAAAGGAGAACCTATACATTTCCTCTTAGATTAGAGGTGGGTTTTTTTTTTTTTTTTTTTTGGTGAGAGTGCAAACAGATAGAGATGGGATGTGTAGAGAAAAATGTTTGAGGGATTGCATACCTAATAAAGTTATTATTCTTAGTGAAATAGGTCAGATGTTGAAAAGAGTAGCTTGAGGAAGAATAGTAAAAGCTTAGAATGTTTAAGGTAAGTAGCCAGGGACAACCAGATTTCTGCAATACTTAATCTTTTGTTTATTTGTCATCATTGCATAGTCATATTTTGCTTATTCATGAAAACTTTGAATAGATGTTTTTTCACATTGTTTCTGATTTGGTCCTGCTCTATAGATGCAGATGTAGCTTCTAGAGCTTATTGACAGTGCAAATTGGAGTTGTTTTGGTAGTTTTTTATTTTTTAGGGCTGTGTATTTTCGCATTCCTTATATTGGCCCTTTCTTTTGAATTGCTGAACATTTCTTTGTATCCAGGGAATACTCTCCTTTTGCTCATCTTTACAGTGGAAAGTCTTTATTTTATTTGTCCAGCATTGAAGATTCTGTGTTTATGTGTGACTTTTATATAGCTCTTTAAACTCAAATGAAGGGGAAAGTGCAAACCTCAGAATTACTACAGTTTTAGTTTTTGAAACATGTAGAATTTGGTTTCACTGTATTAGAGATATGAAATAATAGTATTTTTAATGAGGTAGAAATTTGTTTCTGTGTTATGTAAAAATCCAGAGATATCAATCTAGTACTGGTAAGGCAGCTCTCTTCAAGTACTCAGGGATGCAGGCTTCTTCTAGCTTTGCCATCATAAAGGTGTGTTCCTTATACCTATGGCCCAAGATAGAGTTGCAGCCATCACATACTAATTCCAGGTAGCAGGATGGAGGAAGAGAAGCTAACGGAGGTTTATGGAAGCTGCCACATGATACTTCTGTTTACATCCCACTGGCCAAAACTTAGTAATATGATTGAATTCTCTTGCAAGGAAGACTGGAAAATGCCGTTTGTTACTAAGCAGCCATGTGTCCCATTAAACATTTCATTACTTAGGAAGAGGAGGAGAATGGCTGTGAGGGGCGATCCATGGTCTCTGCCAGTCTTGCATTGACCAGAGATACCTTCATCTCAAGCATGGGGCAGAGGAAGCAGCCACCAGAAATGTCAAAGCAGGGATATTTGCTTTTGTGTCTGAGTTGTTTCTTCCTTGGGTGTAGATGTTTGAATTAATTTTGCCTCATTCTCTTCTCTAATTTGCAGGACTGGTCTTGCTAGGAACCACTTTCGGCAGCTCCTCTATGGATTTTGACAGACCATCTGTCCATGTTAGTTATGGTTTATTGCAAAATGGCCCTGACTCATTTTGCATTATAACACTCTGCCCTTCTAAAGACTTCAGGAAGCTTGAAATTCATCTCTTCCCTGATTTCCCCTCAAAATACTGCGAGCTAGGGATTGTTGTCTGGATTCCATTGGAGATTTTTCCATTTACAACTCAGGCAGTCTTTTTTTTTCCTACATGGCATATTATTGGTCTCTCCAGAAATATGGTACTGCTTGCACTCTAATCTGCAGAAATTCCTTAAAATTGCTGGCATATGTGTGGCACCATTCTTTAGCTTTCTGTGATGAAATATTCCCCCCCATAATAGTTGATTTTCTTTGGTAATTTTAGTAGAAATCTTGTTGCAAAAGGAAATATGAAGCATAAGGCTTATCACATTTTTCAATCAGATCCATTCTTTGTCTTTCTTATGGTGTCATAGATTACAACTTGGCATATCCCTTCCACAATTAGACTGTATCCAAAGTTGAGATATTAATATGCATAAAGCTTTCAAAAGGATTGGGATCACTTTATCCAGGAAACCCCAGAAGAGACTAAGTAATACCACTATACTTAGCGAAGTTGGGCATCTAGAATCATAAGCCCACTCAACTAACCTTAAGGAAAGGGGGATTTTTGTAAGGATGCCCATAAACCGAATCTGAGCCAGTAAAGCACCTATACCCCAGGTAGCTGTTCTCTCAGTCTCTCCTACGTGCTGTTCAGTTTCTCATAATGATGTTGCTGCTTCTGTTCCATGTCTGATCCAGTTTTCCAGCTCTCTGTCAGCTGGCTTCCTCCTAACTTCAGTGTGCTCAAGGTCCAAGCGGACGCCTCAGCTCCAGGTCTGCCTCAAGATCTTTCTGCTCAGCTCCAGCAGTTACTCCTTTTCAAATTCCCAAAAGAAGAATCTGATTGGCCCAGTTCAATTTTGCTACCAGACTTTTTAAACCTAAGTCGCAGTTCACTGGACAGGCTGCTTGCATGTTGAGGGCCTCTGAGTGCCTGTCAGTTGAGGTGTAGAACAGTATGAGAGGCATGTGCTACAGGATAGGGATGTTTAGGGCAGCAGGGGCTGGAGCTCTCCCTGGGCTAGTCTACAGTTGGCTCTAACCTACACTGTGTTGAGGTCTTCATCATGTTTCCAGACCCCATCAGCCAACAAGAATATATGACAATCTCCTTAGCCAGGTATTCAAGGCTTCACACTCTTAACTGTGTCCACCATGCCTCCCAGTCTCATCTTCTTGGCGGGCCTGACTAATCTATTTACTTTGCCGCAAAGCCCGCCATACATATTCCTGCCTCCAGGCGTTTGCTCATGCTATGCCTGCCTTGCTTTCCCCACTCTTGCCAGCCTTTGAGGCCATCTGAAGTCACTCTTTCTTTATACCAATGACAGCTACTATTTATTAAGCATCTGCCACAAGCCAGATATTCTCCTAGATGCTTTACATATATAATCTCATTTAATCCTTCTACATATCTTTCACAGTAGGTATATTACTCCCATTCTATAGGTAGGCAAAAGGATGCTTGGGGGTGTTAAATTACCTACCCAAATTCACCCAGAAATTGTCAAAATTAGGATTCTGAACTCAGGGACCACGTGACTTCAAAGTCTACACTGCCTTTTTTTTTTTTTTGTCCTGACACCATGCTTAATCCTGAAGAATTTCCTGATGACTTGAACGCATGGTTCTCTTGCTCCCCTTTGAGTAGTACTTGATGTCTGTT
The DNA here is from genome assembly GCF_030020395.1 of Manis pentadactyla. Lineage (NCBI taxonomy): Eukaryota > Metazoa > Chordata > Mammalia > Pholidota > Manidae > Manis > Manis pentadactyla. The sequence goes on from NC_080027.1 coordinate 59,495,666, forward strand.
TTGAATGACTGATTTGATATTTAATAGATGATTACTTCTGATACTGAATAACTTCTAGGGTGTGAACCAACCCTCCTTAACTAAATTCTAAGCCAGTGGTTCTCAATAGGTGTGATTCTGCCCCTAGGAGGCATTTTGGGAATTGATATATGTGGGGATTCGTCATCACATTGATTGGAGAGGACTATTGTCATTTATTATGCAGGGGTGATGCATAGTGCAGTCCCAGACAAAGCAGAATTATCCCACAACCCACAAGACATTTCTGTGTTCCTCTAGACATCCAAGGGTTTATGATTATCCATAAGGCTCAAAACTGATTTGCTTTAAATATAGACATCAAGTAATCTTTGCACAGTTATAATACATGAGAATTTTCCAGGACTGCAATGTCCATTGTTAAAAAAATAAGAAGGGACAATTTAGCTTGACCTTTGGTCAAGAGTTTTTCACCATTTAAGAGAACTACATCCACTTTTACGGCAATACTGCTTGTGGTATTTGAGCCTCCAATAAAATACAGGTGTGCCATTCTGCTTTTATAGCTCTTGCATTTACAGTGATGCTACGTGGAGATGAAAACTTCTGACCTCTCAGAGCTACTCGTGTAAGCTTCCTCAAGCATTTACACATTAAAATACATGCTGTTATAATTTACAATTTTATTATAAATTATTTTCCTTTTATTGCCCCTTTATGTTACTGATAGGTCATACCTTGCTTTCTGTGAAATTATGTATATAAGTAGGTTATATCATGTATGATAATATTTATAGATAATTTCAACATAGCAAAGGATGTTAGGAGAGAAGAGGATGGAGAAGCAGGGCTCTGACCCCTAGGAGGGCAAGGATCAAATCTCATGCTGGCTTGATTTGCCAGAAAGCCTGGCAATATTTTGCCTCAGGGAGCTTTGTGCTAATCCTTAAGACGGAACAACTAGAATAGTGCACAAATGCACTTATTTTTGTTAAGACAGAGAATGCTAATGTATGTGGTAGGGCAGCCTCCAACCCTACTGATTTGGGAAGATCCACACACCATTCAGTGTGTTGATTAACTCCCTTGTGGTTTCATCAAGGAAGAGTGGCTGGTGCTTGATATTTCAAAACTGGGGCATCAGAGATGGGTGTCCTTGAAGTTTACATGTTGTATCAATGATGTTCAATGGAAATGCTGGGGGGATAGGGAAGGAAGAGGAGGCTGCCCCTACTTTTAGACTCATTTTCCTCTTTCTGTCTAAAAGGATCTCTCAATTCTTTTGGAAGAAGGGGCAAAGCATTCACGTTATTTCACATGGTGAAATAAAAGGTGAGCAAGGAGTCAGAATAAAAAGAACAATGATGAAAGTCTCATATACTTTTCTTCCCAAGTGGTCTCACGCCAATGACTTTACAACAGTCCTTTAGATGAGGAAATACAATAAAATGTGTGAACGTACAGCACTTTAAAGAGTTGGTTTATAAGTATTAAGGCTGTCTTCTTTACTGCGAAGCCAGTTTAGAAAGATCTGAATGGTAGGCTTCCTTCAGAAACCAGGAACTGGCCTAAGTGTCTGGTAAATCAGAAGAATAACTTAAGAAAAGTTAAGCAATACTATCGTAATGAAATCTACCTCCTGTTGAGCTCCGTTTCCTACCAGGGAACCATGCTACTTTACATACATGATCTATTTTAACCTTTGAAAGAAAAGAGCCTGTCAGATAGGTTATTATAAGCCTCACCTCCTTTATAGATGAGAAACCTGTGGTTCAGAAAGGTAAAGTACTTGCCCAAGGCCCCACGAGTTAGTAAGCAGTAGAACTGTATTCAAATCCAGCTTGGTGCTGCTCTGAAGCTTGTGTTCTTCTGGGACGTTCTGAAAGCAAACTGACACCTGGAGTCTCTATGCCTTGTAGGAGCATCCTTCCTTTCCAAAACCAAAAAAGACAGGGCTCTGACAATAAATAGAGGCTTTCTTCCTTCATAGGAAAAAAAAAAAGAACCTACTGTAACCCAAATAAATAAACCCATGAGAAGAGCTGGAGGGAGGCGAGAGCCGCTGGGAGGGGCTTCACCTGCAGAGGAAAGCCTAGAGGTTCCTCCTGGGGACCGAGGGCCTTGGTTTGTTGTTTGTTGGGGTTTTTTATCCCTCTTGTTTTGGAAAGATGCTCGGCTGTCAGGCTTTGATTCAGAACAGGAGTGCATTCAGAAGCATCCTCGGGCGAGGCTGGGAAGCTGCTCACATCCCCGGAAAATTCAGTGGGAGAAAAAGTTTATGGAAGCGAGTAGAAGTTTATTCAACAGTGTCTGAGGCCTTTCAGAACCATGAGTGAGTGTCTATAAAGGGGCAGTCAAGCATAGGCTGGGAATTATCTCTGTTGGGTGCCTACCTGTGACAGGCCCTCAAGAGCTGCTAAGAGGCTCATTCAGTGCCGGAGGGACAATGGCCAGTGGGGACAAACAATTCGGAGGAGTCTATCATTCTGGTGGTGTTATCTTTAGCACTGAATAAAACCGGAGTTCCCCCTTTCTGCCTCCTAGTCAGCACTATTTTTAGGAGCCAGTGGTACTTTTCAACTCTCTTTCACTGTTTTTCAACAGGTTCACAAGGGCACGAAGTGCAGTATATAAAAAGGGGATAATGACTTGACTTGAGTGCAGGAAAAGGCCCAATGAACAGAGCAGCCAAGCTTGCCCAGACTAGAATAGATGAAAGTTTTGGGGGAGAGTCAAGAAGAAATGGCATTGTCTGCATGGAGAAACTCCCCATTTTACATACAGTACTTCTGAGATGCTAACAGAGACTTTCTGAAGTTCAAAGTCTAGAGAAGAAAGAGTCAGCTTTGAAGAGTTATGAGTGAGAAGTTGGAATAATGCTGGGCAGCCTTTTTGGCTGACCGTTCGTTCACAGCTGTCTTGTGCCTGCCTTTCCTACATGGTCCTTGAGGCCTTAGCTTTCTTGTGGGACTGGCTTCATGGCTGTGTGACCTATGCAGTCACACAGGACCCTATGCTTAGAAGGGCCCTACATTTGGTTTAATGCCCTGCTCAGGTTGTCTGGAAAATGTTAGTAATTTTTTAACAAGGGACCCCACATTCTCATTTTCTACTGTGCCCAGCAAATTAGGCAGGGGTCCTGGATTAGAGAGACTACAATCTGTCACGTTACACAGTCCCAGACATCAGACATTGCCGTACCAAGGGGGAATGAAAAATATAATTTTTTATTATAGAAACTCCCAAATCATGTAGCCAGTCCCGTTTTCTTGTGTTTTCATATCATGTGTTGTTCCTGTAGTAGGGAAAGAATTGGTGCTGGGTTTTTTTTTTTTTTCTAATGCTTGCTATTATAAAATTCCCCAGTGAGGTAGCAGTCTTTATCCAAACCTGGGTCTGTGTTCTCTGGTTAATTCTATACTCTGTATTCCCCATGGGGTTCCTCATTTGTTTCCATGTGTGATTCCCTGACCAGAGAGAGGCTCAGAAGGAAATGAGGTCCTTATGGAAGTCTAGGGGGAGTTAGATTCATCTTGGGGAGACTTTCTCTTGGTCTGTTAGGTATGAAGAGAGACAAAGAGAAGTTAGCCTTCCTGTCTCAGAGAACAAAGATCATAATGCCGGCTGTTTCATAACCCCAATCACAGTCCCAAAGTTGGTGACAGCCAGAAGTTAAGATGACATTCATGGAAGCAGACAAGAAATAAGAATTAACACCATGGGACATTGTCTCCCTGGACTGGGAATGGAAGTGTCCCACACCAAAGTCAAGTTGGGCCAAAGGCTCAGCCTGGACAAGGCCCTACTCAAAATAAAAATTTGGTATTAATGACGTTTTGGCCAACTGACTTTGAATCTAAGGGTGAAAAGGGATATCATGCCAAATTGTATGTATGTGAACTTTCTACCCTTTAAAAAATTTCTAGTTGTAAGAGGAAATTATTATTAATAGTAAAATAACAATAATAGGAAACGCACTGAGATGATGATCATAGATGCAGCTTCCAATCCTGATTCCTGCATTTCTGTGACTAACAAGTTCCTAAGCTGCTGATCCTTGGTTGCTTCATCTCAAAAACATGAAAGTGATAAGGCCTATCCTACACCCCAAGGATTTGGGGACTCTCAGACACGGCAAATGTGCCTTAAACCACTTGAAACTGGATGATATGGTCATAAATGGTTAAAGGCAATTCTCAGCATCCCAGACTCAAACTTGGACACAGAGTCTTTCCCACCTCTTCCCCCTCCCACCTTCTCTTCCTTCTTGAGCATCTCAGGCTTACCATGCTTAGGGAACATATCTGGGCCCCACATCTGAAATGTCCGGCCACCTGCAGGAACCAGAACCTCTGCCTAGGGAGGGTTCTGGAGGCCCTACTCCCAAACCCAACACCCAGATATCTTCATGGGGTGACCATCCCAGCGGCCATCAGTCCCCCTCGCCACCAGAGTGTTACCTCACAGATGGAGGACCCAGTCTGTGGGAAAGAAGAGACCATGACTTATCAGAACATATGGTTTCTTAATTCAAGTTAAAATGTCTGAACCCTGTTGCATCTGGTGCCATTTTAGTTTGTTAAAAATGCCACACAAGGCTGTGACTAAAGGGGAAGAAACGGAGAAAAATACAGTTATTACACACTCCAGAGCTGGGTTTTGCGGCTCATTACCCAGTGGCCTCCGTGACTAATTAGGTTTTGTCACTGTTGCTGGCTCATTATGCCTTAATTTTTTTGCATAGTTATTCAGCCGTCACTTGAGGAAAAATGAAGGAGAGAAATACCCTTCTCCGTCTCTCCCGCTCTGAATCACTCAGGCTAAAAAACTCTCTGGGCAGAGAGTGCCCGCAACTGATGAAATGATCATTTTGCCACAAAGGGACAAAGAAGTGTTAGTGGATTAAAGAGGCGCTTCTTTATCTGATGGCAAAGACCTCATTGAGGAGCGGAGGGCACAATTCAGTGGGGAAGATCATTAACTTTGAAGTCAGTCATCCAAAGATAATGTTTGTCCCTTTGCTTCCTTTGTTGTCCAACTGGCCTTAGCAACCTCTATTTTTTAACTCATCCTTGAAGAACTGGGGGAAAATGCATAATAAAATAAAGGCCTTAGGTCCTCTATAGGCCAGAGGCCTAGGTTAATTTTTGCTGGCAGCAGAGGAAATTGAAGACACCATAGTATTAGCACAGTGGGGCTTGTGTTGGGTCCAGGATAGTAAAAGGACCCTTGGTGAGAGGGGAGACATTGGTGTCAATCATGGGGTGGGATGCCACAATGGCTGGTAATTGGCGTGGGTCCACGTTCTACGTCTGTCCCGCTGAGCCTGCAGCCCCTGGTCTACTCTTGAGCCCCATCACTAACAAGTAAACAATTTATCAGGGTTAGGTCTCCTGCGGGTTGCCCCATCACACGCTCCATTCAGCCCTGGTACCCCCCCAACCCCCGTGCCAGCCCCGCCACACACACAAAAATTTACGTACACCGTGCAATTTGGGGCAGACGCACCATGTAACAACAAATTTACAACAGGCCTACCATGAAAATGGCTGTGTCAATATAGCTGCAAACTGGGGTAGCAGAGCAGCTGTGTCGGGCCAGAACTGGTGGCCCCCAGAGGATGTCAGGGGAAGAGGGTCACAGGCATTGGGTCATAGCAGAGCTAATTATGACCCCTGTGGTTTTGACAAAATAACTCACACAGATGTTCACTAGAATCAATCAGTGTTTTCTACATAGCCTAGCCACTTTAATGTCATTCTCTGGATTTGTTAACTCTGAGCTTCATTTTTTGAATGGGTGGTGGCTTCTCAGGAACCAGAATGCAGGGCTTGGGCCTGTGGTGAGGATTTTGATGGAGTTGGCTGTGTATTGAAAATAGAGCACTAGAGCTGTTTGGTCTGTCTCTTCCACCCACAGTGTGACCTTGCTCATGTTACCAGTTCCTCACCAGATGGGCACATTTTGTAGACTGAATGAGCTTTTTTTGAGCTAGATGTCCAGTGGTAACAGATACTTCTATAAAGAGGGAAATAGCTTTAACTGAGCATTACCTATGTGTCATGTTTTATTTCACTTAATCCCACAACTCCAGGAAGGAGATGTTGTCCTCCACCTTTTACGTACCAGGTGAGTGAGGCTTCAGAAAAGAAAGGGAATACAAGATACCAGAAATGCAATTTAAAACCAACGCGTCTGCCTAAAGTTGATTCTTTTTCCGTGTTTTGCTAAGAGCCAGGTACTCTTAGGGAATTTTAACTATGCAATCTGGTATTCAGAATGATAAAATACAATTCTGCCTCCTGCGAAGTCTTTCTTTGGGGGGCTGGCATGGGGAGGGAAATTTCTTTGAGATGGGCAGAGCTTATCAATACCAGGCCTTTTTCTTTGTTTATCAATTTCAAACATTCTATCATTGACTTTCATGGTGATATTTTTATCCAATCCATGACACCCGCAATTTTTGGACACACCATTGCTTCACGAACCACTAAGAAAGAAAAATTCCTGCCATTTATAATTTTAGTGTGCTATTAGTTATAGGACTTATCCCTATTGGACAGGTATTTAAAATGTAGAAAATTGTGCCTTTTAGAATAAAATATATGTTCTTGGATCTCAGCATCATAGGGCTGATAAAGTTTTCCAAGTTCTTAGAAAAAGCAATGATTTGATATGTCGTTTCTCATCTCTTTCTCAGATGCCAGGGGTCTGTGCAAATCAGAACTTATCAAGTGTCTGGGACATAGTAGCCACTGTATAAGTAGTAAAAGAATAAATGAACAAAGTTTCTGATGTCTTAACTTTCAGCTCTGGAAGGAAGGCAGAAACTGCACTTTGGGGAGAAATGTTTTTTCCCATCCAGGTAGATCTCCACGTCCTGTTGTATACTTTCACCCAGAGATGAAGGAGATCTGAGCCAAAGGGCCCCCTTTTGGTATTTGCAGTTGGAAGTCTGGCTGATCTTGGTTCCCCGAGGTCTTTGTGTGGCATGGTCAGCTGTGCTCAGGGTGGAGGAAGAGAGAGGGACACCCTCCTCAGCTAGGAGTCCCAGTGCCATTGTCCTCCCTAGCAGCTGAGACAAAGAAGCAATTTTATGCTAATCAGTGTACATGAAATGAGGACTTTTTTTTTACAAATTTTACTTCTTTTGCTTGGAAACTGAATAAATGCGCGGAGCCTGTTCAGCTGCATTCCCCAGTGGAGCACACAGCTGGTGGGGCCTTGGTCAGGAACGTGTGCAGGCAGTGGAGAACTTGGCAGAACCTGCCTGGCTTGGCAGTCTCTGTAGCTGGTTCTTTAGCTTGGTGGGTGTGCATTTGTAGGCAGTGTGGCAGCGCCTTGTCTTTGTGGAAGTGAAACTAATATACTCACCTATTTGACCAGAGGATGAGCCTCGCTGGGGATAGAGGGAAATTGTCTCCAGTATCAGGCAAAAGAAAGTACAAAAGAGCCTGTACTAACCAGACCTACACAAGGTAACTATATAGGGAAGGCTCCCAAATTAAGGCAAGTCCTTTAGCAAAGCAAAAGCCTTCCATGTCCTCTGGTGGGCACTCTCCATCCTCACAAAGTGTCCCCAGCCTTCCAGACCCCCTACAAGCCTCCTAGCTCTCAAGCGTCTACTGAGCAGGCCAGAGCTCCCCAAATTCTGCGTTTGTACCCTTGCTCACTGTGGTTGCCTTTTCATTCATCTACCTTAGCTACTGCATTTCCATCTGTTACCACCTTATGCATTCCTTTAATGTTCTGACTCAAATGCCCCCACCTCCTCCATGCAGCCTTTCCTGATTTCTTACATCTGGAGGAATGTGGTACTTACCTCCTGTTGAAAGATAAACTGAGACATACTAAAATTTGAGTAAAAAGTGATTCCAGTTGGGCTGCACCAAACTGAAAGTGGCTAGAGGGCTCTGCTGAGCTAGGGGAGTCTTTTATAGAGAAGAGGTGGGAGTAAATCAAGGCAATTATTTGATTGGCTATAGCTTAAAACCTAGTTAGCTGTTTCTCATTGGTTGTCCTTAGGTTTTGATTTCAAAACCTTGAGGCATTTATAGGCTTAGCTGTTGGTTTGCTTACAGAGGCTGCCATGGCATTTAGAGCCACCTGAGTCTAATGGGCTTATTTAATTAATTTAACACCCCTTTCAAGAAGCACTGTGTTAGAGTTCTCATTGTGCCTGTGGGATGGTCATTTTGTATCATTTCATGGATGTAACTCAGGACTGTCCAATACTTGCAGCAGGTTGCTGTGGCCTGCAAAGAACTGTCTGGGAAAAAGACCCTCCATTAGGTGAGGTGGGACACTAAGACAGATGCAGATATAAACACTTGGAAGTACAGTTCCTTAGGTTGAACACAGAGCAATTTAACTTTCTTAAAATTAAAAGAAGAACATCTTTAATGCTGAAAAAGACAGAGAAGCAAAAAGAAGTTTTTTAAAAAATGCAGTAATTCTACCACTCAGAGATGCCTAAAGTTAACATTCAATTTTTTTTCCTCTTCATTTTTTCCCTTTGCATATATTTTTCTCTTAATAATATAGTTTAAACTTCTTACTCTTTATTAAAATTTCTTCTACAGGTAACTTTTTCTCATTTTTTAATCATAGAAAATTTCAAACATATGCATATGTGGAGAAACTAGTACAATGCACTCCAGTAGTATAATAAAGAGTACAATGGATGAATACTATAATGAATTAATATATTCCTCTGCACTCTTTATTTCTTATAAATTGGCACTTATATCTCAAAGCACAGTCCTGGGCTGGCAACTTCAACCTGAAAACTTAAAAATGCAAATTCCTGGGCTCCATCCAGACCTATTGAATCAGAAACTTTGGTTGAGAGTCCCCACAATCTGTGTTTTTATAAGTCCACCTGGTGACTTGAATGCACACAGGATTTTGAATGAGCTCTAGAGGTTTGATCTGACTCTGGATTGATAGCAAGTACTGTGTTACTTCCATCAGGAGACATACAGTGTCTGCTTATCTCTATTTTTGTGATGTTTGCAAGCATTAATGATCATTGCCTAGAGTGAAGTTTCCCATCCTTAGCACAATTGACTTAGAGACAGAGTGGGGACTGTCTTGTGCATTCTTAGGTGTTTAGCAGCATCACTGACCTCTACTCAGTAGATGTAAGTACTCCTTCCCCAGTCATGACAGCCAAAATGGTCTCCATACATTGCCAGATGTGCCCTCGGAAAAAATTGCTCCAATTGAGAACCACTGGGCTAGACTGTATTTCCTTAGAGGTTGCAAAATGTTGATATTCTAAATATATCATTCAGTCTTCATTTTAGCTAATGTACTTTTACAAAGACAAACTTCACCTCGTAGCTGATGACTTAAAGGTGAGGTACAGTCAATCTTATAAGGAAGGCAGCTTCAATGCTAAATTCTTTCCCTTTGCTTAGCAGTGTTTAAAATAATGGGATGGCTTCCTAGAAACTTCTGAAGATCACAAAGTTTTATTTTGTATCTTTTGATTAGCACTTTGAATTATAAATTTAATCATATTTAACGTGTTCAAACCATTGCTATTATTATTCTCATCGACAGTCAAATTATGCCAGCTTTGGCCAGTAGAAGACTCTTCAAGTTGGCCTAATTTAAATGGTTGCAGAAAATGTAAGAATGTATTTGAAAGTCAAGATGAGTGGTGTTTGCAAGTTGGATCAGTAATAGTAAAATCAGGGAAGACTGGTCCCACGTTACACGCTGACATATGCTTTCATTTACTCATTCACACCATTTCAGCAAATACGTATTGAATCCCATCTCCCTGCCAAGCCCTGTGCTATGTATGCTGGAAATACAATACTGAAGAAGAGAAGGTTCTCTTTTCTCAGAGGTAGGGTGACCATATACTTTCTTATGCAAACAAACTAGGACAGTTTTAGTCTGAAAGGGAATGCCATTTATAATTACACTGTGTCAGTGAGGGATGTGGCTGAGTCTGTTAAAATACCTTTCTGTGCCCCACACATTGCTGGCCCAGCAAAAATTTGTTTATCAAACATTTACTTTTCTCATATTCCTGTGAGCTACTTCCCTTTTCCTTGGAGTATCAGACCCCTACCCACTTCTCCTTGGTTCAGGATGACTTATATACCTCATTCTTTCTGAATGCCTTGGCAGCCCATGTCTATGGTTTCCCCATACATACATAATTAAATTTCTTTTTTTTCCTGTTGAAAAAAAAAATAATAATTACACTGTGTCAATTAGGCATAAAATTAGACTGTCTTTGGCAAACTTATGGAGCATAAACTTTTCTGGCTGGACCCCAGGCACTGGGCTATGTTTCAAGAACAGGACCTAAGTCTTGGATTTGGTGTGACTGTTGAGGAGGATCCTCATCCAGGCAACCAAGTTGCTGGTCAAGTCACCAAGTCACAGGGAAGAAGGCAAAAGCCAAGTTATCAACACCTTGGCAGCCTAAGATCAGGACCAGACAAGCAGGACTGGTGACAGATACTCAAGCCACAAACTTTATACCGAGGTTCTTTGAATCTCTTTGATTCAGAATTTGAAGATCAGAATTTGTCCTATAGACTGTGGCAAAGTTATGGACAAAGGTAGGTACTAAATGATAAGGTCTTGACACAGAAATAGTCTCGGGGGCATTCTGAACGTCATTGCTGTTGCAGGTGTCAGTAATCCCTAACCTGTCCTGTGGCCCTGTGGAACATTGGTTAGGTAAGCAGAGGAATGTCTTTTCCTAGTAGTTTTATGTCCTAGCCTTTCATTTCACCTCTCAGACGCCTAGTCCCCTCACTAAACCAGCCAAAGCTAAAACAATACAAGATTGGGGTGAGTTCAAATGAAATGTAAATTGTCATTCTCTCGTATGTCTCTCTCTGTTTACTGATCTGTCCCCACATTCTTGGAATCACTTATTTAAGTCAATTTAATGACTGAGGTTTTATGAACCCTGAAAGTTACAGGATAGGCCTTAATCACCAATTCAGACTGTCTATGATACCTAAATGTGGTGAAAATGAAATTAATTAGAATAGCTCTTTTAGCAATACAGGACTTCATACTCATATATTTCAAAACATCCTGAAGTGTTTCTGACTTTTTTTCAGACTTCATCTGAATGCCAAATAGGCCTGGTCTGAGCTTTGGTTTGGAAATTAAGCCCTACTAATTAACATTTGCCTAATCCCCCCTGTGGGTCCAGGGTTGTTTTCTCAAAAAAGGTGAAAAACAGCTAATTATTAGGGCTTTTGATAAGAGAATCCAGACACCCAGAGTTTGCCCCTATTTCAGAGTCTTTGGTGGTGCAGAGACAAAGCACTTGGGAGATTAACTTAATGTTTCAATACCATGTTTCATCCTTTGTTATGCAAAAGAGAAGATTTTGATTCTTCTTCCAAGAATGGAAACCCATTTCCTCTTTGCAGCAACTCACATAGCCGAGACTGCCTCCTCTTGCAATAACTTTATCAGTTTTACTTTGGATAGTCTCCCTTTTGCAATTAAAAAAGAAAAGAACAAGTCCTCTTGAAATCAGTATTTTCTTTTTATGCAGTTTTCTGCCCGCTCTGTGAATCCATTTGATTCACAAAATGATTCCCCACCTACCTGACCTATGGAGGTTGTAATAACAAATTGTTTAACGTGAGCTGGCTTTGGAAAAGGAAGTCTAAAATAACTTAGCTATTATTTATAGTGCATATATGAAGTTTACATTCAAAAATTTATATTTTTATGTATTTATTTAGTTGGGTATTTATTCACTCCAAGATGTGCCACTTTGGCAGGCAGATTATTTCAGAGCTGAAAACAATCAAGTCCCAAAAGACTCAGAAAGAAACTTTGACATTTCATCTTCCATCTCCAGCTGCATACAAAGAATTTCGATAGAGGACCTGCTCCAGGAAGAGAGCGATCACCATAGGCTACTACATTAAAATTTAAGATAGGGGTGGTAGATAGGGAGGAATGTGGCAAAGTCTGTTAAAATTCCACCCGTTGTTTCTGTGTGGCCCAGCAAACATTTGTTTACCAAACATTTACTTTTTCATATTCCTGTGAATTGCTTCCCCTTTCCTTTGAGGTCTCTGACCCCTACCCCCCTCCTTGGTTCAGGATGACATATGTACCTCATTCTCCCTGACTGCTTTTGGAATATATGGATTCCCTATATGTATGTAATTAAACTTTGCTTTTTTTTTTTCTGTTAATCTGTCTCATGTCAATTTGATGCTTAGACTAGCCAGAAGAGAACCTTGAAGGATAGAGAAAAATTCTTTCTCCCCAACAATTCAATTAATTCAATAAACATGTATTGAATGCCTTCTATCTATGCCAGATATAAAAGTGAATTAAAATATAGTCCCTAATGAGCACCCAGTAAACTGGCTATAGACTCCCTTCTGGCTCCTCCCTTTTTTTTTTAAGTCACTCTCTGGACCTCATCAGTGTTCTCCCAGAAGTGACACAAGCCCAGATTGTATTGGCCGGACTCAAGATTGAAATAGCCAAGTAGGCCAAAGCTGCTGATGTGATTACTTCCTGTGAGGGGGAGAAAAGCAAACATTGGTGAATCCAGATTCATTCCCTATGAGGAAGCTCTTCCTCAGCAACTCAAAAAGTAAAACATTAAAATTATGTCAATGCCAGTGACTGTGAACTTGGTGACAAGTAGTGATTTTACAGCATCTTACTATTTTGATGGACAGTGACTGTGAACGGGGATGTGGGGGGACTTGGTGAAGGGGGGAGCCTAGTAAACATAATGTCCTTCATGTAATTGTAGATTAATGATACCAAAAAAAAAATTACGTCAATGCTTCAAGTTTTTTATGAAACAAGAATGGTATAAACGCATACAAATGTTGTTCAGGTTAATTCAACCTACGTGCTCTTGGGTGATTGCAATTGCACAGCTCCGTTGTTTTCTTCTTGCACAAAGGCAGTGGACATTAGGTGTTGGATCGGATATATCATCCATGCTGGAATACCTGGATGTCCTGCCTACACAATACTAATCATGTCTATTTGGGAGTTGTTGTATAAGACGATTTCATATTAGCAATATATCTGGACTATTAATCCATTTTTTCATTTTTGGTCCAGGTTAAAAAACAAACAAACCCAAACAACACAACAATAACAAAAATAAAGGAAGGGAGATTTTGTGGTTCAGAAATTGCATATGGGCCCTGGAAGCCATTCTGGCCTACAAATGCCATTGCACATATGACATTGACGATATGTTCATTTGTTCTCTGGCTTGGAGTGTTGCTAAATTGCCTGTCTCTGGGCCTCCATTCCCTGTGTAATTGATCTCTAAAATTATTTTATTGTGAAAATTACATAGTTTTATTTCTGTTCAGTCATCAAGTGCAAATGAAGAACGACTCCACTGTGGAACTCTCATTTGTAAAGGAAGTATCTGAAGTGTCTGTTAATGCTGACTACAGAGTCTGATGCATTAATGGCTGCTTTCTTTTCCTGGCAATGGCTGTATGAGACAGGAAGTCTGAAGTCAGTGTTCCCTCATGATCTAATATCTGTAGGACCTATCCAAAAGATTTCTCTACCAGATCTCAGTGTCCTCACCTAAAAGTGGCAGTAGTATAAGGAATTACAGACTTTTTGTAAGGATCAAGTGCGATGATGTGTGCTATTGTAATGTGTAAGGAGTCATACAAAAATGGTCATTGCACTTTTCCCCGTATTTCTAATTAATGCCCATTCATTAAGCTCTGGGTGCTAGTCACCATATTACATTGCCTCAGGTCCTCACAGCAAGTTGATGTTATTATCACAGAATTAAAGCTGTGTCATCTTTTCTGCTGCCTCTTACTGTCTCTCTGCAAATGCCTAGGCTGTTGGATTCCACAAGCTTGCTTGCTGCTCTGTCGGTGACTAAGAATTGTAGTCCCTCTTGCAACTGCCTCCAAGGAACATCTGCTCAGAGAAGCCAGTCAATATTGTGGAAAAGTTCAAAGAATGCAGACCATTAGTAGTGTCAGCTTTACAACCAGGAGGTAATGGCATTCAAGGGAATGGTCATAACACACAACAATAGTGACCTCATTAACCAGTGATTTATCATGATGAAAAGACCTGTTTAACCTTTGGTCTCCACCAGCTTTCTCCTTTTAACAAAAGGCCTATTATTTCAAGTTGTCAGTCGATAATTTGTGAGTTGTTAAAGGACAGATTCAATTACTCTTAAGACAATTATATTGAAACTGTACTCACTGCAAGGTGCCTACACAACCATTTTTAGTTTCCTCAGTTATTTTTCTGGGAATAAACAAGAGTTTGATGACTTTTGCCACAAGTAGTAACTGCAGTTGACCTTCTTATGGGCCGGCTGTAGATGTCTGATCACAAATTGGGCTTTCTTTGAAACTAGTGTAAGGGAGATTTGAGTTGAATGGGCTCATTGGCATTTCAGGCAACATGTCAATCTCCTCTGTTGATTCCATGTAACGTTTATGGAGGGACTATTACTGGATGAATAGAGTTGCCCACTCTAGGGCTACAGCAATGGATGCTGCTGGGCTCTGCCTTCCAGAAGCCCAGAAACTTCAGTGGGGTTTTTTTTTTAGCCCTTTTATTAGTTCAGGAAGTGATTTGTATGCCTGCAGGTCCACCACTGGTTAGGTCTAGCAATGCTGAGGGCTGCTTTCCCCCAACTAAGGAAACTAATCAGAACAATATCAGAGAGATAGGAAAAAAGATGGAAAAGGTGCGTGTTTGGGGTTATGCAGATTGCTTGGAATTACTAATGCTGCCAGGTGAATTTTGTCCCTGCAGTCCTGTTGCCGGGCAGCTCTGTGTGGGGAGATCTCTCCCTCTGCACTAGATGAAACCTCAGCCCAGCTGGGGGAGTGCTCTTGACTCTGACTGGGAAAGAATTCTCCATCAAGTCAAACAAGTGCCAGCAAGAAAGGAATCCATTAAAGCAAGAGTAGAAGCGAATGTCAGCAGCCGTGCAGGCAGTAGAGAACAAGGAACAGAAGGCGAAAAAGAAAGTTCATTGAATTCCTGCTCAGTAGGGCAAATCCCTTGCCAGCTTCTAAAGCTAGGGTCACCTGGTATCCAGTGTCAGCTTCATCTGCACAGTGCGGGAATTATATCTCTACCACCCCAGAATTTGGGGGAGCCACAGAACATTGGATGGCGTGAGATTATGTTCTGAGAACTTCCACTTCCCTACTGATCTGAAATAAAAAAGGGAGAGAGAAAAGGATTGTGTTAAAACTAGAAAACTGAATGAAATGGCTAAGTGACAAACACTTTCCATCGGAGGTGAAGGTTGGAGAGTTCTTGTCTTTATCATGGAGAAAGGTTCAGAGACAAGTGTAATAGGCTTATGCAACAAGAAAGTTTATTTGATAAGACAGTACACACTCAGATGGGAGTGTGGGGGACGTCAGAGAAGAGGTGTACTTAAGGGTCTTTTGGGCTTGGGGTTTTATAGGGCTTTTTGGGTAGGGGTCAGCACAAGGCATAATGTATATAGGTGATTCATAATTCGGAAGTCTCGTCTCAAGAATAAGGTTAGTTAGGTGACTGTTGCTCTGGATCTCAGCATCCTTTACCTATGTAGTTCATTTACACTCTGAAGGTCTTTCTCTCTGCCTGGTTACAAAGTTACCTAATTGATTAAGGGGATGGAAGAAGAGGAAGAACAGCATATAAACTAAGTTAAAGGATAAGCTGGGCTTTTTTTGCAGGCTAAGTAGCTTCTACAATGGCATGACCCTTGTGCCATTTCCCTACTCTTATCTCAGTCCAAAGTGAGGAAGGGGAAAAACTATAACATCTGTGCCACTCCAGATTGGGGCCTCTTTAGAGCAGAAACTGTCAGTTGTGACAAATTGAGCCCAATTGTATGGAGGCTTTTGTGAGGTAGACAAATGTCCATCAGGGTCTCAAACAACCACCAAACTCAGTTCACTTGTGCCTTGTCTCTAATTTACACCCTGGGTCGCTGAGGTGAGAGACCCCACTATTTGATGGCCTGACCATAGTAAATAACACCAACTGGAGAACTTTTAACTGAAGATATTTAGAAAAAGTCCAGCTTTTAGAATGTGATGGCACACATTTCAATCACTCACTCACACTATTTTATTACTGATGTGGGGAAGGGTATGAGACATTGGAAATGTGATAATTCTTTATGAAGCCTGTATTCAGGGGTAAACCTGAACCCCAGTTTTGGTTGTATGTTAAAAATTTTGATGCTGTCTTTAAGAAAATATATTGCTTATTATTTATGTTGTCCAAATACCTTGTATATTGTTTTGAATTTTTTTCCTGAAGACTAATTTCAAATTTTTATTCTGGTATATTCTTGGGGAATACTGTTACCCACTACCTGGTTTTAGTTGCTTGCAAAAAATTTTTATTTAAAAAAAAATTTATTTCTGATTTCATTAGGAAGGAATGAACTAATAAATCTAATTTTACCTTAATAAATATTTCGACTTGATTATATCATTATATGGATTTCATTAAAAGAAATAAATCTAGGCTTTTGAAAGAACTCAAGAGCAAAGTAACTAAACAGAATAGTAGTGAAAAGAGAGGACGATTCTAGAAAAAGAGAACCTAATAGAACCCATTCTTAAATTACCGTTGTTAAATTAATCAGTTTACTTTTGAGTGCTGTATACCTGCTAACTTCTACAGAAGTTCTGAGGCTGCTTAAATAAAGTTGCAAGCAGGTTAAAAAAAAAATCACAGAAGGATTAAGAATTGTGTTATCAGAGACAAAGTTCTTGGCTTAAACCAAAGGCAAAATGATTAACTACATAAATCATATTTTAAAATAAATGTAAGTATATGGGTTCATCAGGAGAGTAAGACCTTTTCCTGGGGAAAAAAATTCTGAGAAGAAGTTCTTTATTGATGGCTGGGTTTTAAACAACTCGTTTCAAAATGAAAATCATTTAGATCACTATCTCTTTAAGGTCCTGGCCTTCATGTTTCAGCAGAGGAAAAGCCTGGAAATCAGGATCTTCTAGTAAACCTTGCATTCCACTACTTAAAATATCAACAAACTAGAGGAAATTGCTATGTCCATTATCTCAGCTGAAAAACCTAGAAATAAGCATATAATAATATACATAAGTAAATACAGAAAAAATTCACTCAAAAGCCTAAGCCTAAGGGAATAATAGAGATCTATCAAAATCAAGCTAATTATCTAATAGCCTGTTTTGCAGGAAGTGGTCAGGCTGTTTAGAAATGGAGAAGCTATACCCTTTGATTATAGTTTCAAGTGGGCAGTGAAACACCTTAATTTATAGGAATGAAAACCTTAAGGAATTTGGTATTTGGGGAAAATAAATGCTTATTTTACTAAAATGTAAGGAAAAAGCTACATATTTTGACTATTGTAAGTATAAAATCTTTCTAACATTTCTGGCACCACTTTGTTACCTAGGAAGGAAAATGCAATTGAATATTTCTTGATAGTTCTGGATCTTACTGACTTTGAGGTCATCATTTTGAAGAGCAGTTCTTATTATAAGATAAGCCATAAATCCTTAAAAGGCACAGATTCTACCTTGTTCATCTCCCCCATTGTTGTGCTGACCTAGAGCTGGCCTTGTTAGAGGGTAGGTGTCTATAACGTCGGTTGGATTGAAAGAAAATGCCCAGGACTGGTGAAAAAGACAAAGACAAGGGTAAGGAGACCTCTCTGCACGTTGACCCTGGTGAACACCCTGAGCATTATTTGTTTTTAAATTAACTCCTGGTAGAATTTAGGATTTTAAAACTGGAAGGATCTTCATGTTGAAGTTTGCTATGGCAAATCATACCCTTACCCCTCCAATTTAAGAAAGAGTTGAGAATTAGTCATAGATTGCAAGAGCTATACTGGGAAATGATCTTCTACTTGAGACCCAGTGGAATTTCTAGAATTATTACCTGCTTATGAAGAGGAGATTGGTCTTCAGGATGGACAGTGACCCAAACCTAATACAACACACACACACACACACACACACACAGATGGGCTTCTACACCTGCTTCTAGAATAGTGCCTCTAGAACTATCTATTGCTGAAGAAGTACTTTTTCCTTCTTTATTCCCAATCCATAACAGACCTATAAATTTGTCAAATGTAGTACAATGAATTGCTAGACAAATGAAACAAAGAAAGCAAAGACATATGTAATATAAAATAGAAATCATAATGTTTATTAGCTTCAACAGATATAAAATTACATTTCTATTAATATAATGAAACAACATAGATAAAAGAATTATAAAACTATATATAGTTCATTGAAAGGGAAGCTATAGACACTTACTATATAGAATCGCTATTACATTCATAACTTTTTCCACTCCTAAATCATAACAATATTAAAAATTATGGGTAAAAAAGCAGTTATCGATATTTAATGCCAATATGCACACTGTGAACATTGTATATATCAGTATTATTTTTATAAGTCAAGTTTATTGAGGTATAATTTACATACAGCAAGATTCACCCTCGTTAGGGGCACAGCTTGATAAGTACAAAGGTGTACAGTCATATAACCAATCAAGATATAGAATATTTAATCATCCCAGAAAGTTCCCTTGTAATTAGACCCTTCTTGCAACTCCCAGTCCTTGGCAAACAACCACTGATCTGATTTCTGATATTATGGTTTTTCCTTTTCCAAGATGACATATAAATGAAACCATACGTGATGTGGCCCAGCTTCTTTCTTTTAATATAATGCTTTGAGATTCAGCCATGTTGCTGCAGGTATCTGTAATTCATTACTTTTCATTGCCTAGTGGTGTTTCATTTGTATGGGATATGATACAATTTGTTTATCCATTTACCAGCCAAAGGACGTCTGGGTGGTCTCCTGTTTGGGTCAATTACAGATAAAATCATATAAACATTCTTTGTGTAGACATATTCTTATCTCTCTTGAGTAAATACCTGGGATTGCAGTCTTATGAAAATTGTATATTTAACTTTCCAAGAAACTGCCAAAGTTCTCCAAAGTGGCTTTGCATTCCCACCAGTGCTATATGAAAGTTCATTCCTCACCAGCATTCTACATTGTCATTTAAAAAAATTTCCAGCCATTCTAATAGTTGTGAAGCTGTATTCAATAATTGTGTTTTCAATTTGTATTTCTTTAAATAAGTAATGAAAGGTGAGCATCTTAACATGTGTTTTATTTGTCACCCCAATCTTCTTTTTGGTGAAATATCACTTCATGATTTTTGCTCATTTTTCTCCAATTTAAATATGTCTTCATCACATATGACAGATATTGTATTACATAGTAAAGATGACTAAGTATGAAGAACATCATGGTCTACTGGTGATAGATATTCAGTCAAATAATTAGAATACAAATGATGAGAACATGGCCCAAACCTGACATAGAGAATTCACAATGCATGAAGATCATTATTACAGTTACTCTGTGACATAAGAATGACACAGGCACGATAAATGATAGAAAACCAATTGGATCATTTTTAAATGAAAATTTTCACTTTTGAAAATTTAGGTAGTACAAGTACAATAAAGAGAAAAATAATAGCATCTTGGCCTATACACTTCCACTCTTTTTTCTTTATGTTCTTCTTTGTTGTTAAGTTACCAAATTCATCTAATTAATTTGTAAGAGTTTTTTTCTTTTGGTGATCTGTGTTTTCTTTTGTCATTTGCTTCTTTTAATGATGTTTATAAATTTTTTCTCACTGAACTTTTAGCTATCTGTATTTTAATCTATCAACCTTTCCTTAAAGATAGATGTACATCAAAAGTCAACCTTGTAAAGTCCTTTTCCACTCCATGATTATTTAAATATTTACCTTTTGCACCTAAATAATAAGAGCATTTGGAATTTATTTGTGTATATCATAAGGAGTAAAAATTTAACTTTCTTTCCCAAATGATGAGCCAGTGTCTCAGATCCATTTATTGATAATGGACCTTAGACCTTTCCTCACTATGTAAGTACCTCACTACTTGAAAAGTTAACTTAATCACATATTAAATTCATTATGTACTTAGATATGTTTCTGAACTTTTAATTTTGTTCCAGAAAACTTCTGGTATTTCTGAAAATGAAATTGCACAGTGCCATTCTCTGTTAGTTACTACAGTTTTATAATATGTTCTAATATCTAATATCTAACATAAAAAACCCTGTGTCCTTCACACTGATTACTTTTTCAAATTCTAGACTGTTCTCCGACCTTAATATTCTGGATGTACTTAAAATTGTATTTGCATTTTATTATATCCAAATGAAATTTTTATTGAAATATCCTTATATTTATAGATTAATCTGAGAAGAATTCAGCCTTATTGATGAAGGACATGCTAGGTTCCCACCATTTATTAAAGATTTTGTTTTTATTCTTCAGTAAAAATTTTTAATTGTCTTAAATAGGTTCTGCATTTTTTGGTTTACCCAGGATATCATATTTCTGTTCTTGTCATTACAATGGCACCTGTTTTCCGTTAGATTTTCCAATTGGTTGCTACTTTTCTATAGCATTCTATTCATAGATTATTATTTAAAAATTAACAAATATTCTGATTTAGTTCCAAGAGTATTTTTTATTGTGGTAAGAAAACACATAACATGAAATTTACTATCTTAATCATTTTAAGTGTACAGTACAGCAGTGTTAACTACATGCAAATTGCTATCCAACAGATTCTCTAGACCTTTTACTCAAACAAAACTGAAACTGTATATTTATAGAACAATAGCTCTCCTTTCCCTGCTCCCAGCTTCTGGTAACCACTTTCTGTTTTCTCTATGAGTCTGACTACTTCAGACACCTCAAATAAGTGGAATCATGCAGTTTTTATCTTTTTTGTAACTGGCTTATTTCACTTAGCATAATGTTCTCCATCTATATTGTAAATAATAGGATTTCCTTGAGTTTATTTTCTTGGGTTTTTCAAATGGACAATTAAATACTCTATAAATAATTATAACTTTATCTCTACTCTTCTGATTTTATATTTCATTTCTTCTTTTGGTATTTCATTATTTAGAAGGATTTCAGCTGATAATTTTAGACAGTTCTTCATAACATTATATTTTGGTTGCATGTTAAGTTACATGATTTTTTGCTTATTGAAGTTTTTTTAAAAATCAGGAATAGCTGTTAATAGATTACCTTTAACAT
Organism: Manis pentadactyla; assembly: GCF_030020395.1. Taxonomy (NCBI): domain Eukaryota; kingdom Metazoa; phylum Chordata; class Mammalia; order Pholidota; family Manidae; genus Manis; species Manis pentadactyla. The sequence continues at coordinate 59,516,807 of NC_080027.1, forward strand.
TTTTTGAAATTCTAGTTTTTGAAATTTTGAAATAAACCATTTGGCTATGGTACACTATCCTTTTAAAATATTGCTCAAATAGGTTTGCTAGTATTTCATTTGATATATTTATATCTATAAACATCCTGGATTTTTAATTGCTATTTGTTCATATTTTTCTGTCCTCTAGAATAATTTAAATTCACAAGTGTATCTGTTTCTTAAGAGGTAAACTTACCTTACCTGTACTGGTTTTGTTCCAAAGCTTTTGCAGGAGGCATCAGCTATAACACTTAAAAAAAAGAAAATCAGGTCTATTGAGGTATAGGTATATTCTAATATAGGAAAATTCACTCTTTTTAGATGCATAGTTCAATGAATTTTGTTCTCTATGTAGTCATATAGCCACCAACCAATCAAGACATAAAATATGCCTGTTAGCCCCCAAAAGTTACCTCATGTTAGCTCCTGGCAACTCTGATCCTATTCCTATAGTTTTGCCTTATTTAAAATGTCATATAAATGGAACCGTATGGCATGTAGCCTTTCATGTCTGACTTCGTTGATTCAGGGTAATGCTTTTGAGATTCATCATATTATTACATGTATCTGTAGCTCATTTCTTTTCATCGTTGAGTGGTATTCCAGTATATGGATGTAACAAAATTTGTTTATCATTTATTAGTTGACAAACATTTGGGTTACTTCTAATTTTTAATGATTATGAATAAGGTTGCTATAAATATTTACACATGGTTTTGTTTGTACATATACTTTCATTGTTCTTCAGAAAATAAGAGTGGGATTGCAAGGTTGTATGGTAAATACATTTTTCATTTTATAAGAAACTGTCGAACTGTTTTCCAAAATGACTGTACAATTGTACATTTTCACCAGCCATGTATGAGAGTCCCACTTGCTCCACATCCTCACTAGCACTTGCTATGGTCAGCTTTGTTTCACTTAGCATTCTAATAAGTGGTATCTCTTGTGGTTTTAATTTGCATTTCCCTAGTGATGCTAATGTATTTCCATGTACTTACTGGCCATTCAAATCTCATCTTTGGTGATGTGTCTGTTCAAATTTTTGCCAATTAAAAATTCTTATTATTGAATTATAAAGAATTCTTTAGACTTTCTGGATAAAGGTCCTTTATCAAAACATTTTTGCAAATACTTCTTCCCAGTTTGTGGTTGGATTTTTCAATCTTCTTAATAATCTTTTCTGATCTTTAGTCAGAAATTTAAAATTTTTATTAGAAGTCCATTTTATCAATTTTTTCTGTTATGGTTCATGTTTTTTGTGTCTTACTTAAGAAATAGTTGCTTACTATAAAATCACAAAAATTTTTCTCCCAGTTTTATTCTAGGAATTTTATAGTTGTAGGATTTCCATTTAGGTCTATGACCATTTTGGGTTAACTTTTGTATAAGCTGTGATACAGAATTGATTTTTATTTTATTTTATTTTATTTATTTTATTTTATTTCATTTCATTTCATTTTATTTTATTATTTTTCAGTATATGCAAGTTCCACTTTTCTAGCACCATTTAATGAAAAGACTACACTTTGTCTATTGAATTACCTGGGCATATTTGTCAAAAATCAATTGACTATATATCTCTAGGAATGTTTGTAGGCCCACTATTCTATTCCATTGATCTGTATGTCTGTATTTCCTCAAATACTTCACTGTCTTTGTTAGTGTAGCATTATAGTAAATCTTGAAATAAGTTGGTGTTCTACTTATTCAAAATTGTGTTGGCTCTTTAGGTACTTGATTTCCCATATTAACTTTAGAATAAGCTTTCAATTTATAATTTATACAAAATACCCTGGGGTTTTGATTGAGACTGATTTAAACCTATAGATCGATTTGAGGAGGGTTGACATCTCCATATTGAGTTTTACAAAGCATGAATATGGTATATCTATTTATTTAGGTATTCAATTTCTCTCATCAGTGTTTTATAGTTTCAGCATACAAATCCTGCACATTGTTAGTTAGATTCGTCAATAAGTATTTCATGTTTTTGATATTATTAAAAATGACATTTAAAAATTTTCTGACTGCTCATTGCTACTACATAGACATATAGTTCAGTTTTGTATATTGACAAATATTGCAACCTTGCTAAACTCACTTATTACTTCTAGTAGCATTAAAAAAATAGATTCTGTGTGACTTTCTACTTAGATGATCATGTTGTCTACAAATAAAGACAGTTTTATTTCTTCCTTTCCAATTGTTTGCCTTTTATTTCTTTTTCTTGAATTGCTGCACTGGTTACAATGTTGAATAAGAGTAGTGAAAGCAAACATCTTAACCTTCTTCATTTTAGCAAAGAGAGTATTCACTTTCTTAATAGCAAGTATAATGCCAGGTGTAGGTTTTTCATAGATGGCCTGTATAAAGTAGAGGAAGTGCCTTTCTGTTCCTAGCTCCCTGAAAATGTTATCATGAATGGATATTGAATTTTGTTAAATGCCTTTTTTTACATCTATTGATATGACCATGGAGGGTTTTGTTTTTAGTGCATTGACATACTGATTAACTTTCAAGTGTTGACTCATCCTTGCATTTTTGGGATAAACTCTATTTGAACCTTTCACATATAAAATTTGATGAAATTTTGTTAAGTATTTCTATATTAGTATTCATTAGGGATATTAGCTTGCTATTTTTTTTTTCCTATAATGTCTTTCCCTGGGTTTTCTATCAGTGTAATGCTCAACTCATAAAATGACTTATGAAATGTTTTCTACTCTTCTATTTTATGGAAGAGTTTATATAAAATTGGCATTTTTCTTCCTTAAATGATCCATGGAATTCACTAGTGAATCCATCTAGACCTGAAGTATTGCTTTGGGAAAGTTTTTGGTAATAAATTCAATTTATTTAAATGACAATTCAGATTATCTATTCTTCTTGAGTAGTTTGTTTCTTTCAAGGAATTTGCCTATTTCACCTAAGCTATCAAATTGATTAGCTTAAAGATATATACAGTGTCATTCCTTTAATTTCTGTAGGGTCTATATTAATGTATCTCTTTCATTGTCAATATTGGTAATTTTGGCTTCTCATTTTATTTTTTTGATTAGCATGGATATAAGTTCATCAATTTTATTGATCTTTTCAAAGAGTCACTTTCAACTTCATTGATTTTTGGTATTATTCTGTTTTGGATTTTATTGATTTCTGCTCTTTGTTACGTCTTTCCCTTTGCTTGCTTTGGCTTTAATTTGATCTTTTTTTTTTTTTTTTAGTTTTTTAGTTTATATATTATATACTTCTTGTATTTTATATTATATTTATATTTTTCTAATATAAACATTCAGTGCTGTACATTTTCCTTTTAGTTTCATCAATATTTAAAGTTTTTAATGTGAAAATGAGCCTGCTTCATGCTTATTAATTTATCTAGTTTAGATTGGATTAACAGAGTTCTGAACGCTAATGACAGTGTCTGTATTACTTACCATGGATCAGTCATAAACAGTTTAATCAGTAGGTCATATTTGAGAATCTCTGCTTTAGGAGATGGGACCTGAGTACTAACCCAGGTTTGCTCACCACATGGATAAAGAGGTGAGGGCTGGAGAGAAAATATTGTACCTGTGACCTGTGGACCAGTCAACCAGAAAGAGAAAAGGATATGACTTGTGGAAACTGCACAGGTTTGTATATATACCCCACATCACCGAGGAAAAGAAGAGGCTTCAAAGCAATCAGCCTAGCCCTCTCCCACCTTAGGGAGTAGTCACTGGGAGAAAGGACTAACAGTGCAGTTCTAATACCTAAAAGAAAGTAGAAGTTCCCATTTTCCAGACCTATATAAATTAGGAGAAAGAGACAATGGTTCCACTCTCCTTGACACTCCTCCCATACCACCTACTTCCCCAGTTCACACAACTTGGAGATAAGCTGCATTTAAGTTTCCTAACAAAGCTCATGGTGCTTAAGTGATATGCCAAAACTTAGCCAGCTTGTTAGTATTAAGAAGAGAGAATGAAAGATTTCTTGACATTAGTCTAATGTACTCCTTCCACTTGTTATGTTTAATCATCTTTCCCTTACCTTTTAGCTTATAACCAGGGTGTGTGTGTGTGTGAGTGTAGAGAGAGAAATGTGGACTTTAATTATTTAAAGGTTTTGATTAATCAACTTCTAGTTGAGATAAATGTCATATCAAAGATTTCTGTTTTAAGAAATAGGAATTTTAATATACCACATTGTTAATATTGAGTTATGTCAGAGTCACTTAACTTTGGAGGCTGAATCTGTGTGACTCATAAGTCTGTGTTCTCACTTCGTCTTATTTTTTTCTCGCATGTGGTTACAATCACCAAATCATAAAGGCACTTAGCTTTTGAGTCCCAGAGACATAATTTTCTTGCTGTTCTCTCAATTGCACAATACTACTTGTCCCCAGAGTACTACCTAGGACACGGGCTCTAACTAACTGCCCATATTTCACTTTACAAGAGGAATGAAGGTTTCATGTAGTGGAGGATCTGTTTGAAGCTGAAATAGAATGTTGAAGAGCAGTTGCTCCTCTTACTAAACTGTTCCAAGAGCCAAGAGTTTGCGCTCTCTCCTTCCAGCCAGCCTCCCACCCCCTACCCATACCCCCTTTACCAAGGCGAAGGAGTATGCTTCTATCTGCATAATCATTAAAATGCACCAAGTCTCAGAACTGGCTTTCTCTCCCTCCATTCTACTGCCTGACAAAGGATTTGTGACAAAAGACCTTCTTCCCGGTTTGTAAAACAGTTGTGTAAAACTCGGACTGTAAAGTCACAGTTGACTGCTTTAATGTGGAACAGCTGGGAGGGTGTAGACGCACTGGCAGGTTGAGACAGGGACTGGGAAGGGTTCCCCATTCTGCGAAGGGTCGACTTAGTCACACCACCTGCTGCCTCTATTATTTTAAGAGCAAACCAGTCATGACAGCCTCAACAGACGGACACACGGCACCAGACGGTGCAAGGGAAGTTAAGAAAAGATAAATTAAGTGATCAATAAAGATAAGGGACCTGCTCAGCAGTAAATGGTGCTGACAGACCAGACAAAACATGAAGCAAACGGGCATTCGATAATGGGGTGTGTGGAGCTTAGCGTCAACCTTCATAGTATTGACATTTCAGGGACTGCTGGGACACTGGCAGTGGATTTTCCTGACCGGACTGACTGGAGTGGGAGGTGGTTGCCTTTATCTTGACATTGTACGTGTAGAAGGGTTCAGGGCCCAGTTCAGAAGTATAGTAAGCCATATACACAGAGGAGGTCACAACTGGCATTGACCCAGGCCAAACTAGACAGTGCCTGGGAATGAAACCTCAGGTCTAAGGTCCACAGAGATGCCTTGTTCTTTTGATGTATTTGTTAAATATTCATTCACTTATTCATTCCATCTAATCTTTAATGAGCATCTATTATGGGCTAGGCACAGTGCTAAGCGATACCAGGTATGGGGATATGGTGGTACAATATTGTAGTCATTGCCCTAGAGGATATTGTAGACTAAAGAGAGAGACAGCACATCCCGCCTCAACGCCCTGCCCCCCAAACCAGTTTAGATACAGTCTCCTGAGTGCTATAGTGGAGGGACGTACAACAAGCTGGGGAGTAACTAAGTCTGCTTGAAGGAATCAAGAACATTTATACAGAGGAGGCTGGGAAGGAGAAAGTTCAAGGAAAGACATTTCTGACAGAAGAAACATCACAAAAAAGCACAGAGATGTTACAAATGGGGCCTTCCTTCAAAAGATCTTGATCTAAAGAGTTCTCAAAGTTACAGGCTACTCAGCAATGAGTGATTTAAATAGAATAGTTTTATTAATGTAAGCAGGAGTATATAGTGGAGGAGAATGAAAGTTCAAATTAATTTTCTGAGATAAAATCTAATACTTCCACGAAAGTTTGGTCTATTCTAAAAGTCTGCTCCATGCTTTGTCCCCAGATAGTCCTGAGGTTTGTGCTTATTCTCTGCCATCAGTGGAAAAATTTTGAGACTTGTACAGGAGGTGTGTGATTTGGTGTAGCTGGAAAATGAGATGCATGGAAGGAGGGGTTGGAATGGGCTTAAGAGAGCGGGAAGCAGGCTGGTCAGAGAGGGTATGGCCATAATAGGAAGGATCTTGATACCTCCCATTTATATACAGTTTTAAAAGTATTATAGTACAAAGTACTCTAGAATTATTTCATCTGATCATCATAACCCCATCAACGACTTTAAAGTGGGCGTAACATGAGCACATTTGTGGAATTCATTGATATTTGAATTTAAGAAAGGCTCTCAGACTTTAGTAAGAAGAATGGACTTGCTGGGAAGATGAGAGAAAGAAACTAAAATTATCAAGTGCTTATAATGTGCTGAGTACTTTAACATTCATTATCTTATATAGGTTTGGCTGCAGATGATAGAAAACTAAAAAAAAATCAAACAGGTCAGTTATTTTTAGTCATTCATGAGATGTTCAGTGACCGTCATTATATGGCAGGCACAGGAGCCCGCTATTTCAGGATTTAGGCTTCTCCAGCTTTCTGTTCAACCATCCCCAGGGGCCAAGAAGTTTGTTGAGTCCCAACCATCATGCCTTTGTTCCAAGAAACAGGAAAGATTAAAGCAAGGCCATGTAACACTCCTAATTTTCTCTCACTGGACAAAAGAGAGTCATGTGACCATGGGTATCTGCAAAGGAAGCTGGGAAATGTAGTCTTCTAACCAGGCAGCAAGATGCCCAGATAAAAAGGAAGACTGGAACCTGGGCAACCAGAAGTTTTGCCAGATAATTATTATCTAGGTTAGGAAGCAGTTCAGAGAAGGTAAATGATTTGTCTCAAGTCACAAAACTATTAAACTGTAGAGCCTAGGTTCAATTCCAGCTCTTTCTGAATCTGAACCTGATGCTACCTCCATTCCAGGGCTCCACCTGGTCATTGCACTGTGAGCGGGTTGTAGGGTAGGGGTGGGAAGTGGTGAGTAAGGAATGATACACTTGAAGCTGATAAAATAGGAGTACACTGAATAGTGTAATAAAGGTCAGAATTGGTAATAAAATAAAAAATTTAATGCCATCTATTTGGTAATAAGAATCAACTGCCATTTCTTGAACCTTGACCACATTCAGAGCTTTATTATACATTAGCTTATTCATTCTCCCAAATGTGGGAAATGGTCATCATTAGTTCATATTTGCAGATGAGAAAACTAGCACTCAAAGGGGTTAAATAATATGCCCAAGTAGGACGCTCTGCGTTCTATTTTATGCCACACGGTCTTGCAATATACTGAGAAAAACAACAAATTTGGACTTAAAGGTTTTTATTTATATACATTTTCCTGAAATATTACTATTATTAATTCAGAGCTGAAAGAATCTTAATCCTCACTATTCAGTATCCTTTTCACTAATAGTGGGGACACTAAAGCACAGGAATGTAACCGCTACAACGTCAGTGACAATAATTACAGTTATTACAGTTACAGTGTCTGAGTGCTCTGGGGTGGTCTTCGGCCTTGTTTCTCAATGCTGGGCCTACCTCCATCTCTACACTTCCCATTTAGATAGAGTTTTACAAAGTACAAAGTATTTTTATAGAATTATTTCATCTGACCATCATAACCCCATCAATGACTTTGAAATGGGCATAACATGAGCATATCTGTGGAATTCATCTACTTCCATGATCCTTGTCGAGGGAAGAAGAATTAAGAATTGCTGATCTGAATAATGAGACTCTAACCCATTGAATGGGCCATGGTTATCAATAGGCAGGGTCATTGTGTTAAAAAGCCCCTGCCATTTCCTCCTACCTCTGTGTGCTGGGCAGATCCAGACACACCAGGCTCGTCAAAGTGGACCCAGTCATCTCTCTCCCTTTCTCTTCCTCTCCCCACCCTTTTCTTCCTGTATTTCTTTCTCTCCCCCCACCTTATTTTTTTCTCTTTCTCTCTTTTTCCAAACCTGAGCAACTTTTCCTTCCTCTCTTCTTTGACCTACTTCCCCTGTGAATCCACCTGAGGCTAGATGATTCTGAGATTTCAATTTGGGAGGAGAATGCAAAAGTTCTGCCTAGTCCTCAAGCTAAAATCATGTCCTCCACCATTGCTTTTCTAGAACTCAGGACAAGTGTGTGCAAGTAGCTAATGCTAAAACAGATTTCCATTCTGCTTTTGTTCCTCACATATTAGCTTCCATAGAAAGAGGGGGAGATTCCAGGGCAGGATTTGAGCATGCTTAGGTTCCTTGCTCCGATACTATCAATTCATCCTTCACCAATAAGAAAAGTTCACCATGCACCAGGTGCCATGCTCAGCCCTTTATGTGCAGGGCTTCATAGGGTCCATACATTTATCATCTTAAGGTGCTCTTATTATTAATGAGGAAATCAAAATTCACAGAGTGAAGTGCATCGCAGTGACCCTGTGATCAAAATCCAGGTCTGTCTGACCTCAACCCCTGCTCTTTCTGATGGTATATATTGGTCCCCTCTGGTGTGCAGAAGGAGCCCACATGTGCCAGTCTAGCCTTGGCTGGGAGCTGTGACCATTCCAGATTGAATGCAGGATCCTGCTTTTCTAAAGCTGTTCTAGTTCCAGTAGTGACCATCATAGTCTTTGATAAATGTTTTGCATCTATGAGCTGAATACAAAGCAAGTTGGCTGTGGAAATGTTTCCTGTCATAAACTCGGCTCTATGACTCTAGTCCTGAGAAAGCCATGGTATGTTAGTGTTGTCGTATCTGCTAAATAGGCATCTGGGGATTTTTTCCCTCCTCACATGACAATTGCTGATTTCAGTGAGGTATCAGGACCTCATGGAAAAACCTATAGTGAAGTGCCTGAAGACACTCATGCTAATCCGGGCTCTTCTCCATACTTGACTGTGGACCTCTCGGATGCTCAACTTCTCTGCACACCAGTGTCCAACTATATGATAGGTCTGACAAAAATGTTATTGAGCTCTGGTGAGTAAATTGTGTACAGGAGTATGTTGTGAAATCACCAAACAAATGTCATTTTTAGGGGTAATGTTTTTCATACTAGAATCTGAACTTTTTGAGAAAAAAGACCAGATCTTATTTACCTTAGTTTACCTATAAACTGGGGGAAATAACACTTACCCTACCGCATTCCAGTAAGAATTAAAAACTCTATGTAAGGCACCTGGTATGGAGCCTACATAAATAGGTGAGAAATAAATATTAAATCTTTCCCACCCAACTTCTTTGTTTGATATCCCCAGGTTGTAGTATATATTAGACATTAGTAAATAATGTGATAAGCAGTACAACATATGGGTTAGTACTAATGACAGCAATAATAATAATAGTCGTTAATATTTACATTGTGCAGACTCTGTAGCAGGCAGTATTCTAGGTGTTTATATATATGTGTATATATATGTCCACTCACTCAAACTTCTAGGAGAGTCCTGTCATTATCTTTGCTTTACAGACAGAGAGAAAACAAATAGGAGGAAGTTAGTTAACTTCCCCAAGGCATCACAGCTAACCTAGCAAAGTCAAAATTTGAACACCAACTGTCTGGCTTCAGAGATAAGAACACAGACTACAGACCATGTGTTCAATTGCAAATGGCCAACAGTTCCTTACAGCCTCTCCCATAAAGTGGCAGAATCTATTTTCCCACCCGTTGAGTCTGGGGTGGCCTTGTGACTTGCTTTGATTGATACAATTCAGGGAAGTAATTAAGAGTTCTGAGCATAGGTTTCAGTGGGCCTTCAAGCTTCTGCTCTCCCTGTCTTGAAAGGCTGCCCCCAAACAGATCTGCAGTAGCCTCCTTAAGGATGCTATGGAGAGAGGACCATTGGCTGCAGCTATCCCCATAGAGGCCTAGACCTGTGAGTGAGCCCATTCTTGACCAGTCAGCCCCAGGCATGCCAGCTAAGACCAGCATAACCTCCTGGCAAAACTGCAGAATCATGAGAAATAACAAAATGGCCATTGTTTTAAATTACAAGATTTGGAGTGATTTGTTATATAGCCAGAGATCAGACCCTTGGTGGGCTGCTTAGCCTCTCTGATTCTCTGTTTTATTCTGTAAATGAAAATAACTACTCCCACTCCACAGGATACTTCATGTTTGGCATCTGCTATAAAGTAAGTAGGTCCTCCAAAAATGTTAAATTCCTTCTGCATGAAGAATAAATTATGCACAGATAATATACAAATTATCTTTTGGTAGGAATTGTCTTTTTGAAGCCTTTGAGAGGAATACAAAATCACTAGAAGATCAATTTGTAGATCAGGGTACAAAAATATAAGAACATGAAAGGTCACAAATGCTTGGAGCAGGTAAGAGGGTATACTGAATTTTTGCTAAGAAGGGGTTTAGAATATTATTTGCATGGTTGGTTTTGAGGACCTTTAAAGTTCATTCTATGCTGAAGATGCAAAGACTCTCTAGGAGTTATTATATGAGCCAGATTATAACTTCCTCCTCTTCTCTTTTCCTCACTATCTTTCTAGCCAAATTTCCTTGACTGCCCCAGTAATGCCAGGTTGTGGTGGAAATCATGCATACTTTGCTGGCTGAGACTTTTTCTAAGCTGACTCAAACACAGCAGAGAGTAGGGATGGGCTCAAAAATGTTAGCAGAGTTCAGCATCAAACACAGCGTATCCAACTGCTTTTACTAACAATGTCACCAGGAGTGGAAAAAATAATTACAATAATTAAGGCAGAGGGAGATAGGTAAGTTTTATCTTACTGATTGGTAAAATACATAAATGTGCTGATAGGATGGTTCTTGTGTGGTGTTTTTATTTATTTGTTTTTCTGTCTTGCTTGCTTGGGATTTTGCTTTGTTTTTAAAGATTTGATTTCACTGCGGGAAACCTTTTATAACAACTGGTATTGCTGTTTCTATTGCTTATGGGGTCTCGTTCGAATCCCTTAGCCTCGCTAAGCAAGTTCACTAAAATCCCTAACTCAGGCATTCAGCCTTACATGTGGTGGATGTTTTAATTCGTCCCTTCATCAAAGACATTTAAGAACATAACCCCAATTGAAATGGAATATTTCAGCAAGTGATAAAACTGTTTGCACAATAAGCTACACATTGGAATTTTGAGGGGTGGACTAGAGGCTGTGACTTTTACTAAAGAACCTAGAAAATATAAAAGAAACCCTCACGGAATCTTGGTGAGTTGAAATATTGTCCTCTACTTCTCCAATATTTTTGTGGAAAAAAAATGAAATTCCCCAGTTCATGTTTTCTCCCCTCCCACCCCCCCGCCCTGGGTTACTTTTTGTCTTCAAGCTCTGGCTTTGGATCCGTCTACATTTCCCTTCTTGACTCGTTGCTGCTATGAGTCCTTGTCTCCCAGCTTAACAAACCGCAGCCCTGCTGATGAATAAACATCATTCTGTCTGTGGCGCTCCATACACTTGGGAGACAATGTTCAGCTTCAAAGTTTTCAGAATTGCCTGGCCCGGTTTTGTTAATGACATTAGTTGGACCGCATTGTCTGGGTGAGGAGCGAGACAATGGCGCATCTCTTACATCATCAAGGACAAGGAGCTCTGTCTCCAGCTGTCCAAACAACACAGGAAATGGAATTTTTCTTCATGTTATTTTTCATCTATGAAAATTATGCGAGCCCAGAAAATACAACAATTGCTTTGTTAAGACTCCGAAATGTCTAACCATTCATTTCCCAAATAAGAAGCCTGCGGTACGTTTGATGCTGAGGACTGTTAATCCCAAATGTGGAGAACTAATAAAATAATCTAAAAAAAGGCCCCAGAAGTGTTGATAAATTTCAATGATCTCTTGTTCTCTATCCCAGGACTAGACAAGAGGGTAGGGCTGCCTTCAAGAAGGTACTTGAATCGGGCTGTTTTTTCTCCTCCCCTGTCCCTAGTCACCACCGTCTCTCTTTGTGGCTGAATCGCCTTAGCAGGGCTGGTGTTTGGAGGTGCTTGGGGCCAGAGCAGACAAAGCAGGCCCTCCTCACAAAGGCGAGAGAGCCAAAGACAGCAAAATTGAATCTCTAGCACCCTGCTCCTGAGTAAACAGACAAAACTAATGGGTCTGCTATTTCTCCTCCCATCCAATTACTGGGTTCCAGTAGAGAGAATATGGCAACATCAGCTCACACAAATTCTAATACTCTTAATCCCTTCCATACATATAAACCTCACATCCACATGACTTCATTACCAAAACCACCCAGGCAGGCAGTGTGAAGGAATGGGCCCACCAGCTGCAGAAAACTGCCTTCTTCAGGTTTTAATCAGCTAATGAGGGATATGCAAATGAAAAGCTTATGGGATTATGGCTTGTCTGACAGCAGTTCACCCTAGTGATAGAGGCTAATACAGGTGTTAGGGAACACGTTATTAGGCCTGGTCTAATTTAGGCCTATTCATGCCGCGCTTGCACTCTTAGCCTAACCATTTGTCCTCATGCTGAGGGCCCAGCAGGGGCCATCTTTAGGCCTGTGGTAGGTCTGACATGAACTCCTCGCTTAAGATATGAAGTTAATAAATCCCACCATTGGGTTTTCAGGCATACACAGTGACATGAGAGTGGCCCCCGGAAAGGGCTTTTTTTTTCCCCACGGGAGAAAGGCCTGAGAAACTGCTATGGAGCAGGGAGAGGGAATTTTACCCAACACCCTTTACCACTTACTTCTGCCCTTTGAGACTCCCTTGGTCAACCAGTGTCTGGGAGTTGCTCTGAGTGCATCATTTTTTCCCCTGTGGCCTGAGGTGATTACTTGGTTTCCCACCTAGAGAGGATGAACCCTGAACAGCCTTTCTGCAGAATGTGCAGCAGAAGGGAGGGCTCAGAGTCTTCACCTGGGCAGTTTCCTGGGAGAAGCCGCTACCAGAGAGGCTCAGATCCCCAGCTCTGCCAGTCTGAGACCTAATGTGCCCATACCACTTTCCTGCAATGCTGAAAACCCTATTGCACAGGAAACCAAAGGTTTGGGATTGTTTTTCCTCCTATTACTCACTAGGTGGCAAAATCTGGCATGAACTAATATGATACTTTGTATAACCTTTATATTCCATTGAGTGGCAGTTGTAGACACTGCTCAGGGTTTTATGTGATTTTTATTATTTGTCTAATATTATCATTCTCAAATTAAAAAATTTTTGAATCCTGAAATATATCTGGCCCAAGGGTTTCAGGAAAGGGGTGCAGAACTCAATAATCAGTTAACCCAGAGGCAATCAAGCATCAGGAAAATATCTCATCAAAAAAATGGTTCATTAACCTCTACCAAGAGGAAGAAGCATTTTCCAATGATAAGGGTGCTGGTTATCAGTACACGTTAACCCCTTTCTAGTCATCAAGACACTGATAAAGCAAGGTAGTAAGCGGAAGTTAGAAGGTAGGCATAGACTTTTAACTTCGAACAGACAACAATAATAAATGGCTAATATCCATAAAGTATTTGATGTGTGCCAGGCTTTGCAAACTATGCTATTTGGCAAGCAAAAAAAAACCTCCGAAGCAGGTAATTTATTTCCATTTTATAAACAGAAAAGACTAAGACTCAAAGAGGGACTCTGCTGATAATCTGCAAGTCTTTTGAGACATATTTCATTCATCCAGACATGTGAAAGGTAATAAATTACGGCTACCTCACAGTAGAATTCCCTGTTCTCATACCCAGAACACTCACCTTTCCTCTCTCCCTTGGATGATGTAGCAGAAACATTGACCAAGTATTACTAAGAATGTCTGCTTCTGAAAGTTATGTTGCCTCACTATTTCCTCCTGTCAGTTCAAGGACTTTATTTTCTTACCCACTTTTTTCCTTCCCTGAGAATATAGCCTTCATCATTTCAATGTTACCATGTGTGAAGCTTTCCTCTTCCTTCCAGTCCCATTATTATTGAGATTAGAATTCCATGCTTTATTTATCCTATCTCTAAGAGTAACTAGGACAGTGCTTGAAATGTGGAATTTATTCACAAATAATTAATGAACATCTACTGTATGCTACATGCTGGGAAGACAGCATGGATGAAGATCTGAATGAGATAGAAGCAGTTAACACTTACTGAGCATTTATTGTTCTCATGAATAGACATATGTTAACCTGGTTAATTCTCCCACAAATCCCTGGAAGAGCTAATGTGATCTCTACTCTGGCTGTAAAGCCCAGGGGTGAAATGAATTGTCCCAGGTCATACATTTAGCATGTAGCAAAACTGGGATTAGAATCCAGGCAATTCAGCACCATAGAGCCTGTGCCAAACTATTTTTCTGCCTTTGCCCTTACATAAGAAATTTCTTAGATGGGTGGGGAAAACTGACCTGGAAAATAATTACAACTCGACATTACCAGTGCTGTAATGTTAAATAGTAAGAACACAAAGGAGAGATTGGCTCTGCCTGAAGAACCTGGGAAACCACCAGAGGGCGTAGCATCAATAGTTGACTTACTCATTTACTCTTGTTTATTTAACAAAAGTCATTAAATACCCACATGTGGCAGGTACAATGCAAGATGCTGATTCACAGAAAAATAGGGACATTGATGGGGCATGTTGGTTGATGTTTAATAATCAGCTCTCCAGAAGAAAAAATAAAAGGACTTGATTTGTAACATCTGTTGATTTCTGTGGAGTAAACATTCCTACCATGACTGAAACATACCAAACAGCCCATGCCACATCAACCACATTGCAGACATTCCTGAAAAGTTACCAATCAGCTGTTGCAAGCCCAGTGTGAGCTGGCTCCAGCACCTCACTGCACACAGGGCTTGCCCTCTGTTGCTTACAGTCTGTTCCCAAAGGGGGTCTGTGAGGTCGAAAGTATTTTCACCTTATCCTAAGTTGCTATTTGCCTTTTTTCCACTGTGTTGACATTTGTGCGGATGATACAAAAACAATCATGGTAAAACTGGTGGCTTAGCACTGCTAGTGTCACTGTGTTCTTCACCACTGCACACTCGCAGGAAAACAAAACAGTCCAGTTCCCTTAAGAATTCCCTTGATGAACAGAGAAATGCAAATTAAAACCACAATGAGATATCATCTCACACCAGTAAGGATCGCCACCATCCAAAAGACAAACAACAACAAATGTTGGCGAGGTTGTGGAGAAAGGGGAACCCTCCTACACTACTGGTGGGAATGTAAATTAGTTCAACCATTGTGGAAAGCAGTATGGAGGTTCCTCAAAATGCTCAAAATAGAAATACCATTTGACCCAGGAATTCCACTTATAGGAATTTACCCCAAGAATGCAGCACTCCAGTTTGAAAAAGACAGATGCACCCCTATGTTTATCACTGCACTATTTACAATAGCCAAGATATGGAAGCAACCTAAATGTCCATCAGTAGATGAATGGATAAAGAAGATGTGATATACACAATGGAATATTACTCAGCCATAAGAAAAAAAACAAATCCTACCATTCACAACAACATGGATGGAGCTAGAGGGTATTATGCTCAGTGAAATAAGCCAGGCGGAGAAAGACAAGTACCAAATGATTTCACTCATATGTGGAGTATAAGAACAAAAGAAAACTGAAGGAACAAAACAGCAGCAGAAGCACAGAACCCAAGAATGGACTAATAGTTACCAAAGGGAAAGGGACTGGGGAGGACGGGTGGGAAGGGGGGGATAAGGGCGGGAAAAAAAGAAAGGGAGCATTACGATTAGCATGTATAGTGTTGGGGGGGGGGCACGGGGAGGGCTGTGCAATACAGAGAAGACAAATAGTGATTTTACAGCATCTTACTATGTTGATGGACAGTGACTGTGAACGGGGATGTGGGGGGGACTTGGTGAAGGGGGGAGCCTAGTAAACATAATGTCCTTCATGTAATTGTAGATTAATGATACCAAAATAAAATTAAAAAAAAAAAAGAATTCCCTTGATGAAGCAGTAGAAATTATTCATTTTATTAAATCTTGACCCTTGAAATCCATGCATTTAAAATTTTGCATGATGACCTGGAAAGTACATGCGAAGCACTTCTTACCAAAGCACAATGACGATCTTGAGGCAAAGCACCATGTGATTGTTCAAGCTGTGGACAGAACTCGCTGCTTTTTCATGAAATGCCATTTTTACTTGAAAGAGACACAGATGACCAATTATACCTCTTTGAAGACTGGCATTTGATGGACATTTTCTTGCAGATGACTGAGGTGGGCCTGTCACTTCAAGGAAAGCAAGTGACAGTGTGGCTGGTTCAATTTGAGATTTCAAGCAAAAATTAAAGTTTTAGAAAACTGTATCCGCCCACCATAAATCTGACACAATCCAATATAAAGACTTTTTCAGTGAGATTGGTGGTAATATTAGTGAAAGTGATGTGTCAATGTTGTATAATGAAATGTGTCAGTGTTCAGAAGAGCTACATAACTTAGTGAACCAATATTTTTCTTTTTCTTTTTTATTAAGGTATTATTGATACACACTCTTATGAAGGTTTCACATGAAAAACACAATGTAGTTACTACATTTACCCATATTATCAAGTCCCCACCCATACCCCAATGCAGTTACTGTCCATCAGTGAGTGAACCAATATTTTTCAAATGACCACTACATGATGTTACAAAATCAAGCATGGATTAAAAACTCAATTCAGAGTGCTAGATAGACCAATGGATTGTAATGTAAGACGAGTATGAAAATTCCCTTGAAATGGTTTCAAGTTCTACATTACAACTAATCTTTAAGAAATCACTACTTGTTTAGTTTAGGTATAATGTCAAACAATAAAATCCACAGTGACCTGAAATGTTTATTAAAATACTAATTTTTTTCATAATCACATATCAGTGAGGCCAGTCCCCAAGGGTCTTTGAAGTGTGAGTGATCTTGGCACAAACAGAAAGAAAAGAAGAAGGGTTTTATGTACTGAGCAAAATCATGCTTGGGAAATTTTAGATCTCTCCAATTTTAAAATTTCTCTAATTTTCTCTTAGTGAAAAAATGTCATCACATGGTATGACTTGATTTTCTATGAACCATCTCCTCTGGAAAATACATGTCCTTTATCATAGGGGTACCTCTAATCCTCTTAGGTATAGTGTTACAATAAGTTGGACTTTTAAAAATTATCATTCTCACTTATTTTCCTAGGAATAGTGGGACACAATAAAAATCAAAAAAGAAAAAAAATCAATTCTAATTCCCCCTTCCACTCAGTTTTTATATTTTCATGTTCTCTCTCAGTGTTGGTCCAAAAACAAACATAATTATTACATAGTGGTCATCATAGCATAAAAATGACTATATATGCTACCCTATTTTTTATTAAGGCAAGGAGAAAAATGGAATAACTGAGCCCCTGCTGAGGGCTTTCTACATGTTGTTAATACTTTGTCTTAATTCTTACAATTATCTGTTAAAGTGGGTATTCCTCAGATTTTACAGGGTGGCTAAGTGACATAATAAGAGATTAGACTAATACTAATTGGTTATCAAGTTCCCCCAGCCTCTGAATGACAGAAGAAGGATTCAGACCAGCTTTCTCTGCCTACAAATCTCCTTCCTCCTTTTGTGATATATCCCCCCTTGTCATTTTACCATCTCTAATGCTATAACTTGTGTTGACTTCACGATAATCTAGTGATTGTAAACTGCCTGAAGGCAGGAACTGAGTCTTACTTATCTTAATCTCCAGCACCTAGCACAGTGTCTGGCAGGTCATAGGTACTGAATAAATATTTGTTGAATAAATGCAGCCCCTGCACCCATCCTTTCCCCAGCCTCCTGAAGATCTCAGGGCTGATGAGGGCCTCCTCCTGGGCTTCCTCCCTCCTCCTCCTTGCTTACTTTATTTGACAAAGTTTGTTCAAACTGCTACGTGTTGGCCCCTTGGCCAGGAATAGGGAAACAAAGACCCAAAGCCTGCACAAGGAGGTAAGCAGAATGCTGGGAGAGAAGTGCTCCGTGGAGAACCACCGTGCAAGGAGCAAGAAGACAGCACGGAGCAGCAGCGAGCCGCCCCCTCCCCAGGGCTTGTGGGGTCGTCTGGCACCGCTTTTGAGGAGAGACAGCTTGGTTCCATCTACAGATAGCGCCTAAATCACCAGTAGCCATTTTTCAATATGTGTGCTTGGTCACAAGAGCCCTGGATGAGAAGAATTTCACATCGCCAAAGATTGGGGTTTCAGGCTTGTCATCGCCTTTGGGACATTTTATCTTCTCGTACACAGAATGTGCATGACACATGTTTTTGTTTTCTGTATACCATTATCGTTTTATGTCATCTTGCTATCTGAAAGAATTCTATGTGCAGTTCCTCCTGTAAGTTGAATAATTGCCGCCACCACCACCCAAAATTTACCTTTCATCTGGATCCATACACTTACTTTTCTACATTTTGTAGTTTATAGAGTTTGGGGTTAGTTTCGTGTGTGATAGCTTTGGTTTTTAAAATTTTCTGGCCTGTCATTGCTAAATCAAGGTTAACTCTTTTTGACTGGTGCCCAGTTTCATATGAATTTGCATTCAAATGTGATCCTTTGCATTCTGTCTATGCCAACCTCTTTAAATTTCAGAAAGGTAAGGTGAGTGTTCTGGTGCTACATAATTGACCAGCAGCCTTTTCAGAATATGCTGTAGAAATGCCTAACAAAATGTTTTTCTCTCCCTTCAAAATGCCATTTTCCAGCTCCATGATCTCATGGCTATAGAATTCCATCTTTGGATAACAACAGGGCCAAGCCAGTGCTTATGTACTGTGCAGGATAAACTGAAGAAAATTTTTCTGGCTTTGGAGTGTGTGGGTTTAGGACACGGGAACAGGTGTCCAATTATATTACTTTCTTCAAACTAAGATTTTCTCCTTTTCCCTCCGTTGCTGCAAGCATAGATTTCACTTGTTCTAAAATTCATTGTTCTAAAAGTAATAAATATATTAGACCTATTTAGATGCCAGAGTACCAGGCAACCCTGTATGTACTTGTTTAGTCTCAGTAGAAGAGTAATTCCAAGTGAAAGTTATTTAACAGGTAGTCATACCAATATGGTGTTGGTTCTCAGAATGCAGAACGAGCTTCAGTGTTTTTTATCTGTAATTATCTCTTTGAAATGGGGGGAAAGTTTTTAACCTTTTTACTTCCTTAGAGAGAAGAGAAGACCCAACTAGATTTCTTGAATTCTTCCACACAAAAGTCTTTTTTTTGTTCCCTAAACAGTTTTGCTGTCGGAAATAAAGAACTCAGTAGACTAAGTCCTTTGGTAAATGTTCTAAACACATAATTTGGGCCAACACCTTGTCCTGGGATTGGCCTATTAACCTTTCACCCTTTACCCAGCCTGCCATGGGGCAGTGATCCTCTTAGAATCCTCCCCAGGCAAGACCACAACGTGGGCTGCTTAAGTCTATTTAACCTGGGGATTTGGGAAGGCAGCTTTTCCACGCTGCATTGTTCATCACTGCCATTTGTTTTCTAGAGTTCCTCCCAATTAGTTGGCCAGGGCTTTGAAAACACATGGGACTTTAATGCCTTATAGATCATTCCTCTATTCTGAGTAGGAGAAAAACAAGAGCAGGCTCCTGACCCTTTTCATGCTTACATATTCAGACACAGTTCATAAAGAAATAGCTGTCTCACATATTACAACACGTGTACAATAATACCTGACATTTGTAATGCCCTTTAGAATTTACAAACTATTTTCTGTGTCTAATTTCCTTAGCTCCTTATAACAAATCTGTGGAGTAGGTGGCAATTATAAATGCCCATTTTACAGATGAGCAAACTGAAGTTAAAGGAAGTAAAGGACATTTACAAAATTGTTCAATAAGGTAAAATAGATTTATTGCCTGTTACCATTTTTTTCAGAATAAGCTTTTAAAATTTAAATAATTTGCTTTTTCAGTTGATAAATCCATTTTTATCGATAAACAACAAGTAACCAAGGAAAATAAGGTTCCTATAAGTCTACTGTTCTCACAGGATGGGCTGAGCAAGACTAGGAAAATAAAGCATTGGAGCCAAATAGAAAACCTAAAAGAAGAAAGAGTGCATTTGAGAACTTAAAATATGAGATGTGGTATTCTATTTCAGTAAAAATCATTGTTATAAATAATTTGGCTATCCTCCTAGAAGAAAAAGGTCCCTTAACTCACATCTAATGTAAAAATGCAGACGGATGAAATATTTCAATGTTTCAAAATAAAATAAAAAACTTAGAAAAATATTTGTAGAGATCTGTTATATGGGAGACCTTCCCAATCACAGGAAACCCAGAAGCCATGAAAGAAAAGAGATGTTTTTAATATGGCTAAATATACCATGACAAAATACAAAAGCATTGATAGTCTAGAGAAAAATATGAAATATTTTGCAAACAAAAACTTAATATCTCCACTATACTGTATGCTCCTACAAATTTTCAAAAGCAAACTTCAGAACTGGGCAAATAAGAGGAAACCCAAAAGTCTTAAAACTCAAGAAAAAGGCTTACCCTCAGCAGTCAAGGAGATGCCAAATTCAATGACAATAATGCCATTTTGAGCCAGCAAATTGACAGAACATAAAAAGAGCAATATTACTGTGAATTGGAATGGATGGTAGAAAACTGACATTCCCATAAATTAAGGGGATGTGGACATTTGTCGATTACAACAACCATTTTGGAAAGTAATCTAGCAATATATATATTAAAATATACTTCATTTTAATGTATTAGACTTCCATTTGGCCTAACAATCCTACTTTGAAAAAAATATATTCCACAAAAATAAAAACATCAGTAATGAGATTCTCAGTTCAAGATATTAGTTATAAGAATGTCGTATTTATAAAAGTAAAAAAAATGAAGCTGGAAGTATTTATTAATAGTGGTATATGGTAAGTGGTAAAATAAATGAGTGTATCTATAGAATATTTTCAGCCTCCAAACAATGTCATAGCTTAGTCCAGATGGACAATGATGTATTTATCAAATTAATAAAAGACAGAGAAATGAATCTAGTATGATACATTTTCACTTTCTTAAACTTTACAAATGTCTGTGTGCATCTGTATGTACTGTGAATTTATCTAAGCCAAGTTAGTCATGCACCACTGTTAGGGTCATATTATTGAATAATATTAACCATTTAAAAGTTCAGACACGGTTAGGTGAAGTTAGCTACCCTTCTATAATCTTACCACTGGGCTGTGATAAAAGCAAGCGTCAGACTCAATCCCACTGCATGTATGAACATTATTAGTAAGCGAGGTCACATCACCAGTTTCGGAAGCTTAATTAAGTCCTGTTCTGTCCTTTAGTTGATTTATTCACTGTCTTGCACGACAGGTTCCAGATGTGAAAATATGGCAGGAACAGGATTCTATTCCCCTTGTGTTCTACATCAAACCATCAGAAATCCCCCAAAGCAAACTGAATCAGAACCCTTTAGGATCCAGACTTAAGACCCCCTTCCCTAAGGAAGCAAGTGATAGACCTTATTAGAGTTTTAAACTCTGTCCATGCAAGGAAGTGTAGTGTTTCTAAAATAGTTTTGGTAAGTCATTTATAATTGAATGCCACAAAGTTCACCAACAAAATCCCATTTTTGACTGCAATCATGCTAACAAGCTACTAATTTCACCTGTGAAAAACCCATTTCTGACATTCACTATACTAAACAGCAAAGTGACTTTGTATTAATCAAAGATGAAGGTTATAGAGGCAGTTATAGTAGCCACATCTGAATTAGGGCAACTGACTTTACTGAGTTGTGACTTCAAGCAGATAACACACATTGATATCACCCTGTCTGGGTCCAAGCATTTTAAAACAATTGAGCTACATCATAACAATATGACAAGGAGGAAGGGGAGAATACAAGTCATATTGGTTGGGTAGAAAGTGGAATGAGAATGGATGTAAAGAGAATAATAATTACTCTTTATAGACCTTTATATCATTTCATTTGACACAACACACTCCTATCATTTTTATACTTTAAAAATCTGAGAAACATATTTTAAAAAGAGGCAGTACTTTACAAAAGTAAGTGCAGGGATTGCCTTTGCACCTGTTCCTATTTCTCCATGGAACAACTCCCTCTCCTTTTACATTTCCAGTGATCTCCTCTTCCTTCAGTTCTCAGTTTAGACACAGTGTCCTTTGGGAAGCCTTTTCTGCCTGCTCCAGACAGTCATACACCTATTCTCTAGGCTCCCATAGCACCTTAAACATTTCCTAGCAGAAGATTCATTTCTATTTGTCTGTTTTTCCTGTCAGGTCATACATTTTTTAAGAGCAGGAATTTTGCGTTATTCAATGATTTGTCACCTAACACCATGCCTAGCAATAGGCTGCACCTGACAATATATGCTGACTTCATGAAGTATGAATGAATGTTGAGATACAGCATTTAGGTTTTTTTGTGTGGGACATTTGCCGTTGCAAGGCTTATGAAATAGGCCTCCGTAAGATGTAAAACTTTCCTGTTCAACCAGTTTCTTATGATCAGTTCTTAAGAAAATATAGGGTCACCAGCGTAATTTTCAAAGCTAACATCTGTAATCCATAAAGAGGGAGTAAAAAAATTTCCTCCTATGATAAGTTGTTAGGCATCATGGGAGAGTGGAAATTACACTAGTCCAAACTTACATTTTGAGTCCTGGACCCATGGTTTATTAAGTATGGAATTTTGGGAGAGACTTTTAACTATTCATTCTGAGTTTCAATTATATGATCTGTAAAATGGAATAAAAACTGCTACTTCCAAAGTTTATGGTAGGGAATCAGATGAAATAATATATGAGAAAACAGTTAACCATGGTACCTGTTTTTTATTATAATGAAGGTAAGGTGAAGTCTCATACTTCCTTCTGGAGTATTAACTTTCATCCATTGTCAGGGTCTTGGTGCACTTCATTTCATCTTTTGGGCACTTCAGAAGGGAAGAATCACAGAATCATAAAATACTAGTGTCTGAAGGGATCACAAATTCTAGTCCACCCTTCCCATTTTGTAGCTCAGACAACTGAGGCGCAGAGAAATTTTCTACTTTACTGAGGCCACAGGGCAAGTTGGTTCAGCTGAGGTCATCATATCCAAACAATACTTCTTAATGTCTTTTTGCCCACTCACTTTTTTGTGCTGTAGAAAGAAACTCATTTCAGGCAGAATTTGCCTTGCTTTGACGATAAAGAAATACTCTTAATCCCAAACACAACACAAAGACTACTTTGAGGAATTCACTCATGTGTTGAGCAGTGAATTCAATTATTGCAATGACAAATGCAAATTTCCCTGGAAAAAAAATGTGTCATCTGTTGGCCAATCCATAAATGGATCTTACTGCACACTCTTCATGAGCTTGTGTAGGTCTTGTGCAAACTCACTGAAACAAATATTAACATCAATGAAAAAAGCCCTCTCAAGTCTGATACAATCAAAAGAAAGACTGAATCACAAGCCCTGCCTTCTCATTGATTTTGTGTTTGGGGGAATTGTTTTGGGAGGAGAGCTTGGGGTTTTGTTTTTAGTATAGTGACAATAACGATCCCTTACATTTCTGAAAGTCTTCAGAATTTTCAAAGCGAGGTCACGCACATTCTCACTTTGATCGTCACAACAGCCCTGTGATGGGAGCACGCAATCTTCTAAGAAAATCCACTCATGTTTTCAACTGATCTCCTCTTTTGTTTCAGGCATATTGTGACTGTAAGTCTCAAGTGTGAAGAGTCAGAATAATTCATAAAGACAAACGTAGTGGTAGAGTTTTCTAAAGGAGCTGTGTGTGTGTGTTTATACATGAATGATAAATAATAACAAGAAAATGTGGGAGTGAGTGGTAGAAAATACGAATTCTGGTAGCTTATGGGAATAGAATATCCACAGCAACTGGATTTACTGTTTAAAATTTCGGTTTGTATTCTCTTAAGATAAGGCTAAAGACTTTGTAGCTTCAGCTTTGGGACTTTTTAACTCTGATAGTCATAATTGTGATTGAGTGATTTCTTCAGTAACTGACATCGTCAGCTGTGTGGTGACAACATTTGGGACATATAGTATGGTGGCTAGGAGCATGGACTCTGGAGTCAGACTGCCTGAGCTCAAATCCTAGAGCTAAGACTTACTAGTTGTATGTAGTATTGGGTGAGTCACAAAGCCTCTCTGCCTCAATGCCTCTTCTGAAAAATGGGTATAATAATAATACCTGTCTTGTGGGGTTACTGTGAAAATTGAATGAGTTAGTATATATAAAGTGCTTGGGACAGTATCTAATACAAAGTAAAAGCTATATTTGTTTACTAACAACATTGTTTCTGAATTTATGTCCCCAGCCTCTCTTTTCACTAGGTACTAGAGTGCTAGGTATGTGTCTTCTCATGTACAAGGCTTCATAGTTTGGGACAGTATTTCTAAACCTTTTCACAAAGTAAATTGTTGTGAAAGTATTTCATAACTCGGTAACTTGTTTTGAAATTTCTTGTACAGGGATTTAGAGTCCTGGCTCTAGAGTCAGATCAAGTGCACACAATTTCTCCTCTACTCCTTTCAAGCCGTAAGATCTTGGGCAAGTTATTTAATCTTGCTGGAGCTTGGTATACTTCATGTAAGTCTAAGTTACTCAGACTTACGTGAAATAATACATGCCAAGTGCTTACCAAAAAGGGCTGCCATATAGTTGTGGAATTACTGTTAGCATAGGAAGAGGAGGAAGAGAGAGATGCTTGTACTCAGAAACTAAGTTTCCACTTTTTTAAAAAAAGGAATCAAAACAATAGCTACAGTGTAATGGGAACACACTATTTGTGCTGTCTTACCCTAACCTTAGTATGTGCTTTATCTTGTGAAATTTTATCATTATAACAATTTATGCAATAAATTGTATCATTAGACTATAATAATTTAAAAAATCATATATAAATAATGTTTCTAAACCATTATTTATAGATAAATAATAAGTATATACATTTATCATCCCTGATATATTTTAGTCATCTGTTATTCTATGACAAAATTTTGAAATCTTTTTATCCTCTGCTTTTTCTTCAGCTAGTCACTGTCAGCAGGCCTAGATTTTTGACACTGCAGTGAAAATGCTAAAAAAGTGAGATTTGTGTCAGCTTCTTTCACAGTTCTCATCAAGACATCACCGGCCCCATCCTCCAGTCCTCTGGGGGGAAGCTGTTACACCTTAGGGCTGGGAGATGCTCTCAAAAATCAACAGTGTGTTTACTTGGTATCTCTTCCTCTCTGCCTCTCCCTCTCTTGAGGGAGAACCCAGCTGGTTCAGTAAAAAACAACACACATGGGGAATGAATATAAAGACAACTCTCTCATTTTAGGTGGTAATATATTTTAGACTGAGTTGTTGAGAAGTTACTTAACAATTCTCAAGAAGTTATCATCTCTGGAGTTCTTTGAGAGCCAACATTGACTCAGGTAAACTGCCAGCCTTGAGAGGAATTTGATTGGCTGAAGGCCTTGGTCATCATTTTTCTGTAAAGCACATCTTGGGTTGTCCATATGCCTGATATGGGTGATGTTGTGTATTTAATTTCATAGCTGGATGTCATGAAACAATACTGCAGACGTTTATTGGCTGAAATTATCTAGATCAGCACTGCCATGATCAAAATGTCCCATATCTGTAATGTCCTGTACAGTCAGAACGAGCACTCGAAATGTGGCTTGTGCAATTGCAGTATTGAAGTTTTAAACTTATTTATTTTAAACTTAAATTTAAATATCCAGGTAGCACTGTTATTTGTAGCACCAGGTCTGATCACTTAGAGGACCTGAGAGTAGTGAAAGGCTGTGGAGGAAGCAAAAGCCCAAAGCATTAACAGTAGCAACTAGCAATCTGGTGCAAATCTTGGCTCCTAAGTACCATCTCTACTAAAAGAACCATAGCTCCTTTGACTGATTCAAGGGCTGGTGCCAGAAAAATATAAAATGATCCTGCAATATTTTGTTGAATCAGAAAGTAAGGGTGTGTTCAAAGACTAACGGAGATACCTTAAGAAGACAAAGAAGAGTTCTGGCTTCGGTCAAGATGGAATAAGCTTACTATGCCCTATTGCTTCCATTGACTACAACTAAAAACCCTGGTTTGGGTGTGTAAAGCAGCTATCAGAGGGCCCTGGGGGACTTCTGGTTGACAAAGATGGTAGAGTAGGAAGGCAAGATACATACACACCAAGGAATCAACTACAGCAAAAAACAGCTAACCCTGAAAACGACCTGGAGACTGCAGAGGACCCTGAGAGGGGGCCAGGCACTGGAGGCCTGGGTGGGGGAACCCAGTGCTTGAGGGAGAACCCAGCAGGGAACCCCCTGGGTTGCTTCTCTGTGTCCTTCCCAGATATCTTGTCTTGGCCTCTAGAGCAGCCTGACACCTGGAACTACAAGTAGGTACAGATAGATAAGGCTTTGAGAAACGCCCCTGTTTTCTAACCAGAGGGATTTGACAGGGAATCCTGTGGGTCAGAGGTCTTTTAACTTTGGCCCACTCCAGATGAGAGCCACTAAGGACACCGCCAAGCTCCCCTGCCCATCATGGCAGCAGCCACAGTTAAAGTGGCCCTGTAGGGGGAGGCTCTTGAGATGTTTCCCCACCCTACCAGGTGAGCTCCCACAATGAAGGGGCATCCATCCCACAACACTGGCATGGCGGAGGTGGCCACTACAGGGCTGCTTCCTTGTGAGTTTCCGACATGCACCAGGTGAGCACCAGCCACAAAGGGTCATTATTGAGAGACTCTTTCTGCTGTGGCCAACAATTCAAGATGGTTGTATGTGTCTAACTTGAGAAAGCTGAATTCTTTATCAACCCTATAGATAGAACTAACAAAAGAAGGAGACAGAATACATAATAGAAAATAATATTGGGATCTGTGTATAATCATGGAACAGGGACGTCTGAGCCTTCTATTCCTCCCAGACACCTACTGCTGTGTACTCCCATCTGTTTCTGTTGTGGACAACCATCCACTGGGATGCAGCCTAGAGACAATACAACATCAGCTATTTCCCACCTCAGGTTATTATTTTGCTTAGCACAAGCCAAGGTGTTCCTAATGATCACAGTGGGAAATGGAGTAGCCAGACTGTTGGTAAGAGACATACCACAGGGGTGGCGTCCACATTCAAGGACCGTGAGCTAGATTTCTGGCTTAGGACATTAGTCTACTGTCACTGACAGGATGTTAACATACTAGCAGCCTACTGTAGTTTTAAGGGTTGTTATTGCCAGAGAGGTCCCAAATGTTCAAAATAATGCTTTGAAATCGATCAGCTTTTGCAATCCCTAGATGCCAGAACTCAAACTGATTGGAGGGAACTGCTAAAGCAGGATAACCTTCAGGGCAGGGATTCCCTTAGAATACACCTCACTGGAGTGGCCGTGATGGCAGAGGACAACGGGGTTTGGTCCCTTGTGCCCTAAAAAGCCTTTACTAATACAAAGAGAACTTTAGCTCTCTCTTTTCCTGGTTAAGTTGTTTCAAGATGGCTTGGGTATATCCTCTTCTCAGATCTACCCAGTCCCATGATACCCTCAGTGGGTCATCCTTCCAAGTTCAACTCATCCCTGAGAATAAAACTGAAAGCAGAACAGGAGACACCATTTTCTCTGTGGACCCAGCTGACATCTGGATGTTCAAATCCAACCTGGCACCTTTCTCCTACTCTAAGAAATACTCCAGCTTTGATAAACTTCATCACCACAGATTGCAGTTTCCTTACTGTCTGTTAAAATGAGCGTTTGAACTAGAGGAGTATTCACGTTTGTTCCAGATTCCTCTGGGGCATGGGACACAGGCATCTCATTAAATAAAGTGCACCCTATTTAAGGAGCCATGGGATATGAATGGGTCCCTCTAATTCCCTGGCACAATGCCATGCTTGTAGTAGGTTTCTTAGTGACTATTCCATTGATTACTAATCTGGGGCAAAGCCAACACAGCTAAACCTTTTTCCATAAAGGTTCAGTTTGCCTCACTGGTTGTGCCTTGGGCTGTTGTGTCTTTTGATGAAGGTCTTAAATTAACAAGCTCATTTCACATCTACAACTAAGACAACCTTTCCTGTTCTTCCCATTCCAAATGAGGACAATTTCATCCCTATCACTCCAAGATCCCTTGTCCCCAAAAGCTCAGATACCAATTAGCCTCCATTGGAGATTAATAAACAATACAATAATGACAGATAAAAAGACTAATTCTTTGGCTGTGAGAATCACTTTAATTAACTTAATCCCTGAAAGATCAGCTGTGCTCAGGCTTGCTCACCAGCAGGGCCCATTTATCCCAGACTGTCCCTTCCTTGAAAGCCGGGGTGTGCTTGGAGCTGGCACTTAAGCAACAATGAGAAACAGATTGTACTGTCAGGCTTCATTAAAGATCATCATTAGTATTCCAATTTGAAGACCGTCGCTCTAGCACAACCTTTCACCAATTCTTCCCTGGCGCATTGTGGACTTTGGTTCAGCTGTGAAACGTACAAACTCTCCCCGGGTCCCAGCATCAGGATGGGTATCATTTGATGGCAGTCACTCTGCAGCTTAAAGGGCAAATCCCCGGGGAGGAGCCGGTCTGGGACTCTATTTGAAAATCAGGTCATATGCAGCTGCCTGGGATCAGAACATTTCAAGGAATGGAACTTTCTCGGACTCAGCGATAGCAATCAGAAGTAAGATGGCCTTGTGGTCTTCCCCAGGAACCTATGACAACTGTTCTCTTGCACAAGAGCTGAAAAATTTTTTTTAGGGGAACTTGATCTAATGACAAATAGGAATCACCATCAAACTGAGAAATTGTTGGGCCAGAGTCTCCATAATGAGGCAGGACACTACCCTGGTAAGCCTTTAAAACCTTTAAACCCACAGAGCACCATCTGAGCTGGCTTTGGGGAGACAGTTTTCAGCCTGCTCACTTCACACAGGATAGGAAATTTAAATGTCTTTCACTGCAAACTGCCAGCTCTTAACTACTTTCCTTCTGCTGAAGTAGCTTTTATGTTTAGGTGACCGTGTGCACAGGGGTACAGTTTTACATGCTTTTTGCCCTTTTTCCTGGTAAGTGGAGCAACAGCCTGGAATCTGGCCATTTTTAGAATTAGGTTCTCTCTTCCTGGCACTGATTCACCATCTTTCTTTTCTGATTTACTCGTCTCAGGTTTTTCAGCCACTTATTTTGGTTGCTTTTTTGCCCTTTCCACTTGTTTGTCTCATACTTCAGTTGGTGCTGGGCCATACCGTTCCTTTTTGGAATCTTTTGCCCTGGATTCTAGATTCTAGTCTCCAAATGAAAGTGACCCTGGAATCAATCTATCCTTTCCACCTTTCCTCCTTCCTTCCTAGTTTCCTTCCCTCCTTCAGACTGGAATACTAACGACGACCTTTAATGAACCTGCTAGTGCATTCTGTTTCCCTTCTCTCTCTCTCTCCTGATCATCTCCCTTGCCTGCTCTCTTTCTTATCTTACTTTGTCACTGTTGAGATTGGTAAACAATGTCTAGGAGAAATTAAGTGAAAATAGGGAAATAAGTGGAGAAGTCCATGTGTCAACCACAGTTGTCAGCAAACACCTGATGTCCAGAGTGGTACATTACTGATGACAAGGTCTCACTAGGGACACTAGTTTTTAAATAACTGTGCTTGTAAATGAGCCAAATTAAGCCTAAATCTACTTATTTTGCTGCTGTGGTTTCTTGAGTGTTTTCTGAAGCTCTATATTCTGAATGATCCCGTGTTAACCATAAGGATGAGGTGACATCCCAACAATCACAGACCCATTGATGAGCTCCACTGTCTTTCCACGTGCAGCCCACATCAGTGCTTCTGTTCTCTGACTCCTCCTCCCCAACTGAATGGCAGCCTCAGCCCTGCCCTCTAGCTCATCCAGGACTACCACAATTATGACACACCCTTTTAGCTGCTTGTTTATGTGTCTATGAGTGCCCTGCAAGCAAGGATGGGTGGCGGTGGTTGGTTGTTTTGTTTTTGAATCCTTGTGTCCCTAGCACAGGCCTGGCACAAAAAGAGCATTCAGTAAGCACTGACTCAAAGAAATTGTAACCACTACATGACCCTCGGCCCTCAGTGCCCTGCATTATAAGTTCCGTGAGAACACAAATTGCGTCTGTCTTGTCTGCTGCTGTTTTCTCAGCACCTACTATAATGCCTGGGGATAGAGTAAATGATCAAATGCTCCAAAACTAGTTTTGGAGTTCCTTCCTCATCACACAAGCTTCCATCCTCCTGGAACCTGAATCAGAGATCACACTTTAAGTCCCTCATCTCTGCTTCAAGGACTATTGATAATAATGGACATACCGAATGTTTGCACAGCACTGTAGTTCACAGAGCCTGGCCCTAGTAAATGTCCTGTTGGCTCTTTGGTACCAATGCCTCTTGAAAGTAGTAGGTAAAGAAAAATAATGGTGATCTCTTGCAGTTGCAGTTTTGCTAGGGAGATCAATCAATTGACAAGTACCTACTGCCTGGGAGATAGCAGGCACATGAATGTTTATTGAATGAACAAATTAATGAAGTATTTACTGAGCATGGACTGAATATACAGCTCTGTGTTAGGGGTCCTGGGAAATATGTTTTTTTTTTAAGTATAAGATATAAATCTTGGCAAAATAAGCTGCTGCAGCCCTCAGCAACCTAACTTATGTCCTGCCCTTCTGCCTGTTAGGGCCTTACTGCCTCCATCCACTGGACATCTTGGCTCTCTCTGGTTACAGGTGCTACTAACCACGCAGAGAACAGATCTAACAAGTCATTTATTCTTTAATGTAAATTACTGTCAAAAGCTCCCACAATAGGTTGAATTCTGCTTCACAATTGCCCAGGGTAGGGTTGAGCACTGAGGAGGCAGTCTATAAATTTATAGAATTTGATTGAAATGGGAATGGAGGAGGACCCAAAGAAGGATATTATCAGTGGAAGGATTTGCAATTTTATAGTAAGGCAGCAGGGCCTGCTTGGCTCCCCTTAAACTCTATAAACTGCTACCCTTCCTGCGCCTAATGCTGCAAGACCCCATATGCATTCTGCAGAACCAGAAGAGATAAAATAAATGCTCTTTGTTACAAACCACTGAGTTTTGGGAGTGGTTTCTCATGCAGCTGTATTGCAGGATAGATGACTAACAGTGTTGCACAGGTGCCTTAAGGGGCTTGTCTGTGGGGTAGGGAGGGTGGGGATGAAGTGGGGGAAGCTGAACAGGCCACTCAGGACTGTATGCCACTTCAACTAAAGCAGTGGTACTTTTATCTACTTTTCATATGAGGCTTTGAAGAAGGCATCTGAAGCAAAAACATTTTCAAACCAGTGTACTGTTTGATTTCTAATGATGTTTACAGATTGGAGTTTCCAGGATTCTAAGAAAACTCCCAGTTCTGATTTTAAGTCTCATGGAAATAAACATGAACCTCAGAAATAAATACTAGAGGGTAGTGCAAATATCCCTGCCCTTGGGCCTTTCCTGAACTTCAGAGGTTTTGCCTGCTGAATGGAAACACTGAATGTCATATAAATGAGACAAATGAAAATTTGGAACTTCATTAAGCTTTTTCTTAGAAACGGTAGGTGGTCCTGTCTGGCTGCTCATATGATGCTACCTTTCAGACCCAGAGAGATCTTTTCCAAATGGCAGGCTCAGTTTTTCTTGAAAAATCTTTTAGCGCAGATTTCCCTGCAGTGGGCAGTTGCTGTTATTTGGCTTCCCTGCATCTAGTCCCACTAGTTTTAAAAAAATGCCTTTATTGAGATAAAATCAATATACAAAAACTTTACATTTAGTTTATACAATTTGATGAGTTTGGACATATGCACACACTTGCTGTACTGCCACCAAAACCAATATACTAAACATATCCTTCACCTCTAAAAGTTACCTTTGGTTCCCCTTTTTCCTTGTGGTAAGAATGCTTAACATGAGATGTACCCTCATAGTAAATTTTTAAGTACACAATGGTGTGTTAACTATAGGTACTATGTTGGTCAGCAGATCTCTAGAACTATTCATCTTGTATAACCAAAACTTTATGCCCATTGAACAGCAAATCGCTATTCCCAGCTCTTGGCAACCACCATTCTACTCTTTGCTTTTATAAGTTTTACTATTCTTATAAGTGGAATCCTGTGATACTTGTCTTTCTGAGATTAACTTATTTCACTTTGCATAATGTCTTCCAGGTTTATCTATGCTATTGCAAATGGCGGGATTGCCTTCTTTTTAAAGGCTGAATCATATTCCATTGTATGTATATACCACATTTTCTTTATCCATTCATCTGTCAATGGACATTTGGGTTGCTTTCATATCTTGGCTATTTGTATATAATGCTGCAATAAGCCTGAAAGTACAGATAGCTCTTTGAGATCATGATCCCAATTCTTTTGGATATATACCAAGAAGTGGAATTGCTTGATGATATGGTACTTCTATTTTTAATGTTTTGAGGAACCTCCATACCATTCTCCGTAGAACTGCCCTGTTTTACCTTCCTACAGTGTATACAAGGGCTCTTATTTCTCCAAATCCTCACCAACACTTATCTTTCTTTTTTTTTTTTTTATAATAGCCAGTGTGAGTTGAGATCTCATTGTAGTTTTGATTTGTATTTCCCTGATAATTGGTGATGTTGAGCACCTTTTCACATGTCTGGTGGCCATTTGTATGTCTTCTTTGGAGAAATGTCTATTCAAGTCCTTTGCTCATGTTTTAATCAAGTTAATTTGCTTGTTTGTTTTTGGCTATTAAATTGCAGGTAGTCTCATTTCTTATTTCTTTTCTAGATACCTCCCTTTTGTGTGTGATCTTCATATGAGGTAGTCACTACCTCTTATCCCAGAAGCCCAAAAGTGTCAGATTTCACTCTCCATCCCTGTGCAATGGAAGAGACATGTGACTACATTTGATTGGTCAGACCCCTTCTCCAGAACTTTAAGTCTTGAGCAACTAGTGCAAGGATTTGGGAGAGTTGGGAGTCTTCTGCACTGTAGAGCAGACTTCAGACTACTGTTGGTGTGGCCGGGCCTGTGTTCCTGATGCTTAACTTTCCAGGTCTCTCATGCTTCCTTCACTGTCTCCAAACCTGGTCCCCCAGCCTCCTGTTCAGTTCTGTGAACACCTACTATCTAGAGAGTAAACTCCTATTTTCTCCAAATATAGCCAGAGTCTGTTTTTGTTTCTGCAATAAAAAATCCTAATGATACTCCCTGCAAGCTCACTTTCCATCTCTCTCTCCCCCTGTGGATTCCCCTATGAAGATGATGGTGTACATATCAAATGTCTGAAGGGAAGGAGATAGGGAAAAGAGACCTGAGCTAAACGTCATGTTTACAGAGTCTCAGGTCTCAGTTTCTCTCTGAGAGCCTTTGGAATAAGAAGAAATGCACTTGTGCTTTTCCACGTAGTTACCTAAAGCTCTATAATCATTAAAGGCTGTGACTGGAAAATCCAAAATAGACTAAGTCCTTTCAACCTTCCCTTTCAGGGTTATCCAATGGTTTTCAATCTTGAGTGTGGCCAGTCGTTACCTGGAAGGCCGATATTCCTGGACATCCATTTCCCACCCTATACCCCAAAATACTGATTGAATAAGAGATTCTGATAAGGGTGGTCTCAGGACCATACTCTGAAAAATGCTAGAAGCCTGCCTGAGGATAAAGCCATTACATGAAGAAGGAAAAATGAGAGAAATTCAGAGAGAAACAAAGGTAGAGTCCTAATCAAGCTGTGCCTGAAGCCTGATCCACCTATGGATTTAAAAGAGAGATTACATCTCTTGTATTTTTTAGCCAAAATTAAAATTGGTTTTCTGTCACTTACAACTGAAAACATCCTAATATAAAAATACTTTCATATGTCATATGATTGGATAATCACAACTACCCCAGGAAGCAGGTTTTAGTTTTATTCCTATTTTATGGATGATGACACCAGTTAGAAAAGCTGGAATCTTTGCTTAAATCAAGCATAATTTAGAGCCAGATCTTTGGAAATGTGTCCTATTGAGCCATAGTGACTCTCTAGTAAGGAAAATACTTATTTTTTGCCTGAGTATTCATGTTCTACTACCTTCCTGAAGTCTTTCCTGAAAACTGGGCCCACACTGGTATTCATTATGTGGCTACCAAAACAGATTCAGTGCTACAGACATATAATTTAATTGTTCTTAAATAGTTCAGTGTTTCAGTATTTCTCTTTTTTTGTACAACTCTACTGAGCTCCTCGACAAAAACCACATCTTGAATCCTTCAAATTCTGCTCAAAGTTGCTCAATCAATAGTTGCTAGTTATCAGCTAACTGAGTTGAAATAAAAGGATGGGTAAACCTAAGGGTAGAATAAACTATGGGTTGTTCATAGATATAACTGAATTCTAGTAGTTTCTGACACATAGTTTTTCCTTAATAACTTTTTGCTGAATGAATGAATGAATGAGTATCAAATGAGCCTTTCTATTCTCTATATATGAGACTTTGTACCCATGATATTGGAAAATCTTTTTTTAGTGAAACACTGAAAAATAAACAGCAGGTTAATATAAGGTCTCATCTTGGCTTCAAAAAATAATGCATTGAAATTGACAGCAATCATAAGACTTCCGTTGGACACTCTTAACATCAGTGCTAGGAGCACTAAGAGATGTTCATAACCCAACTTTCACATAATTTAAGGTCAATATTTCTGCCTTATATAGTACACAACAAGAACTGCAGTACACCTAGTGAAAGTTACAGCACACACACAGGCTAGGGCCCATATAGCAAAAAGATTAAAAAATTAAGGAATCTAGCCACTGCTGAAATCCAAAGATTGAGATTCTTAATTTTTAAATATGTACCTATTAAGTTTTAAAAACACTAATCATTACAAAATTTTATATGTTGCCTAGGTCACAAAAGTTAAAAAATCTGCCCTTAATTTGGTATTTCAGCATGCCCTGGTAGAGTAGAAAGCAATTGTTGTAGACTAGAACACCTGATTTCTGTTTCTGGCTCTATCACTTACTTGGTATGGATCTTAGGCAGGTCAAGAACCTGTCTCAGACTTCTTTCCTCTTCTGTAAAATGGAGATGACATTAAGATCCACTCCATGGAGTCAGTGTTGGTGTTCAGGTATGCAATATATAATGCAAAAAAAGTACTTCATATATTAAATATATTATTTAGGATGATTTGTGTGGCAAGAAAAGAACATCAGTTTCAAAGAAGCTTAACTATAGACAGTAGTGGCTTTCATAACTGAAAATCCCTGGGATGGATTGTGTTCCTCACCTTTATGTACCTCTGCTCTGCACTTCTGTGTGGATGTATTTATCATCTGGTTGCCTTCATTCTTAATCTCAAGATAGCTGCCAGCTGCATGCCCGCTATGGACTTTTTCGTTCACATTTTGGGAAGAAAGATGCTTCCCATACCCATCAAGCAAAAGTGAAATTTTACTGTGATTAGACCACTCCTAAATAATGATAAGAGGTCAGGATTATCTAGATGGCCAAGAGCAATCAGAGCCCACCCCAAGACCAAAGGATAAGGTCAATACCACCCAAAGTACAGAGATGCTAGACAATGTGTGATGTTTCCCCAAGGGAAAGCTATGAATTGATTAAAAGGAAACATGCTGAATGGGCACAAATCTCCACTCTGTTGCATAAAAGGTGCAGCTTTATATTCTGATGGCTATTTGTATGATAGCTCAGTTTGGTATACATCCTATGTGTTTAATGTGTTGTACAGTTTTGTTTTAAGATATTTAAGTGGTTTCATCCATGACATTTCCTTTCTTACTTTTTCGTTGCCTCTCAAATTACTGAGATTACGCCCATGATGAGCGTCATTACACATTTGGTTTGTAATACATGGAAGAGCTTAGAACACTGTGGTGCACTATGCAAATGTACGATGCTTTCCCTGCTACTTTGCTTGTCAATAAGGTACTTTGACTTTAGGAATGCTGACTAGCATATTAGGATCATGTGATTCTCTAGATTGTCAAGTTCTTTGGGAACTAGATTTACTCCTTAAGGAAATGATGTACAGGTTTGAGGAAAAAAATCTCCTCAGCTCAGCCTTTACTAGACAATCTAGCTTTAGACTTTTCTGAAACAGGTGGCTTACTGGCTTGTAGTATAATAGCACTAGCCATTTTTGTAACAGCTTAATTTGTATACTGATTTACAGTTCACAAACTGCCTGAAAAGAGTCTAAGAGCAATGGATGGATGTTGACATTTTGTAGATTTTAGACGTCTGAGTGAGTGTATATTGACGGTGGACTGAAAACAGTCATAACCAAAATTCCTAGTAGCGTGATTATTTAAGATATGAACTCTAAATCTTTCTTGCTTTCTAAACTTCCTAAATAACATAAGGCTTAAGATAAACATCTGCAGCTTCATAATTATTGCATGTTTTCACATACCTTATCTCATTTGATTCTCACTACCTCCTTTGACATAGCTAAGTGTTATTAGCTTTACTTTACTGTTGAGGAAACTGAACCCCAGAAGGGATAAAGGACTTGCTGAAGGTCGTTTAAGAAATGTCAAGTCCAGGTCTCTTGAATCCAAGTTCAAAATTCTTTCTGCAACAGCATGGTGTATACATTCAGAAATTCATGGGGACCACCACAAAAATATCAGATTCCCTTTGGATTCTGGGAAGGGACTTAGATATCTGTTAGTAAATGCTTAGAATCAATTAGTAAAATAGGAATAGAATCTTCATCCTTTGGGAGTTTTACAAGGTCAGAAGAGTCTCCAGCTTAATTCAAACAGAGGCTGCAGGAAGATCTAAATGACTTCAAGGCTCCTCCAATTCTTAAATTCTGGAATCTGGTATTTCAAGGACAGAGCATCATTGTAAGAGCTTTGATTACATTATCAAGAATTACCCACATTAAAGCATCTGTTTCTGACAAGTAACATGTTTTAATAACAGTTAGATCCACTTTTGAACCATGACCAGAGAACTAATGTTCTCTTGGCAATCCATCTTATCCCAGGGAAAAGAGAGCAATATCAACCAAATGAATTCATGTTGGTCCTGTCCAAAGTGTGTAATCTCCTCCATGCAATTCCAAGGAAAAGGGCCATCCACTTTTAAATTGAGGAACTTGGTTTGCAGATGAAATCTTTCACATGACCACTAACCATAGTTATTCAGTTGATAACCATTCCTCTTTCTGAATTAGAGTAGGTTTGATTTAAATCACTTGTTAGTTTTCCTACAAAGAACACATGTATTTTTTGTTGTATAGTCCTACACATAGAGCCCTTGTAACTCAGATAGTTGCAGCATGCATTTTACTACAAAAGCACAATACATTTAAGATAGTAAATTTGATACCCATTTTTGTAGCATATGAATGATGACTCTGTAATAAGCAGAGCTAATTAAAGCAGATGCTTTTGAAGTTACAGGGAAGGATGGTGAATCATCTCCAATGAAACATGGATATATGGGGGACTGTCTTTTGCATTAGCATAACAAAATAACAAAACTTTTGTCAAAATTATGTCATCTTCAAATAAATGTTGCATTTTGGATGTTTTAGTTAATAGCATATGTATTTTAATAATTTATCTTAGTAAGCATAATTATTTTAACACATGCATTTCTTTTAAAACTTCATTACTATGTTTTCATTTCACTCATTTACCTATAGCTGGATTTGTAACAAAAAAGATATGAGGCAGCATGCTATATTTTATTTAAGAAGTAAAAATTTTAATCATGTATGCATAGATTATTTCAGATCAACAAAAGAAACTTAAAATACTATCAGCTAACTTTACTCTCTCCTTTTTGTTTGATACAGTTTGGGTGTAAACTTAAGTCTTTCCACTTTTCAATTCCCAAATTATTTCTGGATTTACACTGAATTTTTCCAGGCCAGTAGTGGTGGTAGAAATCATTCTGCAGAATACTTACTGCTATTGAATGTTAGATTCGCACACCATAATCTCTAATGGACCAGAGAGCTTCAGGGACTCCTTCCAGTCCTTGGGGCTCTCTT
Organism: Manis pentadactyla; assembly: GCF_030020395.1. Lineage (NCBI taxonomy): Eukaryota > Metazoa > Chordata > Mammalia > Pholidota > Manidae > Manis > Manis pentadactyla. The sequence continues at coordinate 59,554,756 of NC_080027.1, forward strand.
CTCTAAACTCTGAGCAGCCAATGTTTATTTGCTGAGTGATTTACTCGTACCAATTTATTATGATTGACATCATCGTGGGGTGACTGTTGGATACCCGAGTGAACTCTTTTCTTTTTTGTGTTGAAGTCTCATTTATATGCAGTCTTATATATATTGGTTTCAAATATACAACACAGTGGTTCACCAAGTGCCCACATTATTAAACCCTCACCCTCACTAGTGTAGTTACTGTCTGTCAACACAGGAAGATGTTACAGAATCATTAACTATATCCTCCATGCTGTACTACTGTCCTCATGACCAACTTATATTATGGTTGAGAATTTTTGTGTCCCTTCATCCCCCTCACCTTCCCCACCTACCCATCCCAACCACTCCCCAATGGTAACCACCAGTCACTTCCCAGTGTCTCTGAATCTATTGCTATTTTATTCCTTTTGTTTTGCTTTGTTTTTATATTCCACAAATAAGAGAAATCATGTGGTATTTGTCTTTCTCTGCCTGGCTTATTTCACTGAGCATAATAACCTCAACATCTATCCATGTTGTTTGCAAGTGGCAGGATTTCTTTACTTTCTTTAATGACTGACTAATATTCCATTGTGTATATGTACCAGGTGAACTGTTTTCATCAATTAAGGCTTGACAGTCTTCTGGTTTGGAAAAATAAGGACTACCATTATTATCATTACTATTGTTATCAGACCAGGTATTGGGATTTGGCAAGAAAAATGGGATTATGAATCCTTGGCTTGCTGGGCTCTATTCATAAACTTTTCTTTAACATCATCTTATCACATAATAGGATACTTCTACCTGCTGTAGCTCTTCAAGAACTCCAATTTCTATATTCAAATAAGTTATATTATACTGATCTCCATGGTCATTAAATGGTTTTGCAGCATGAGAATGAATGGGACACAGCTAAATAAGATAATTATACTTTTCACCCATGAGGATGAAAATGAACTGTCTGCTCTTGTAATCAGATTGTGTATTACTTGTCTTGTTCAAAAATGGTAAGCATTATGAAAATAAAATTTGGCGATAATAATAGTTATCAGTTCGCTGCAGCTATTATGTCCCAGGCATTTCCCATGCATTGTCTCATTTAATCCTTCCAAGAATCTAGTGTCCCAAGACATCTCTTTTGCTGAAAGCTTATACCCTTTTACCAACCTTCACCATCTCCCCCACCTGCAAGCCTTCAACAAACACCATTCTACTCTGTTGTATGAGTTTGATTTTTTTTTTTTTCCTTAATGTCATATTTAGATGCAAGTCAGTGTACCAGATTTCCAGTAGTCGGTCGTGAGATATTTAGCACTGTGCTGCCCTCTTGTGCTTTTGACCAAACTTACAGCAGCAAGACAATTAGAATCCCCTCTGCCTTCCTCCCACCCAATCTTTCTTCTTCTACTTCAACAGTTGAGTTCACCCACTAGTTTTAATTTTAAATTGAGGTTTTAGAAGGTTCTTAGCAGACAATGGTGTCTTTGTTCACCCTAGAATCTTGAATGCTTCCTCCTCCTCTGCACTCAAAATTTTCTCCCCTTCATTGCTCTTTCTTAACAGTAAATTGCATGCAAGTGATAAAAAGACCCCAAAGTAGCTAGTTTCCAACAGTTCAGATGTTTGAAAGAGAAAATGCAATGTTTGTTGAGCTGAGAAGTTAACTGTGTTCTGGTAATCTGTTTTTATAATTACTCAATTATGAATTCCCAGTCATAAATAGTTAATCAGTGTTCATCAGATCTCCTGAGAAGAAGCATTTGACAAGTGGCCAAACTGATGAAAAACCCAACTCAAAAGTGTCCTTAAAATGACTTAGTAGAAAAATGACTTACTAGTAAAATGACTTTAGTAGTAAATGACTAGTAAAAGATGTAAAAAGACTATTTCCCCCAAGTAAACCAAAATGACCAATTTTTGTAAAAGTAAAACTGAGAAACTTTAGTTTTCTTAACCAAACTATTATTCCAACCAAATTGTCCTACGAGCCAACTTAATTTCCACCAGATTGCTTTCTTCCAAATCATATTTGGCTAAATTGTTTCCAATTTGTATTTGACCCAATCCTATGTTACCCTCACAAGCCAATCAATATAAGGAATTCAGTCATCAAAATAAGATTTTTTTAAAACCTTTTTTATCCAGAAATGGCATGAATTCAATTTATATCTTCCCTTATATGTCTTGCTTGGTTTTTTAGTTTTTTCATAACCAGATTTGATTCTTACAAAAACCTGAGAAATTATTTCTACTTTACACCTGAGCAAAACAGAGTTCAGTGAGGCTGAAGGATTTGTCAAAGGCCACATGGCTGGCAAGTGGCAAAGCTAGGACAAGACCCCAGATCTTTTAGGCTCTGTGCCAGGGCCAATTCCATCACAACAGTGCCAAGAATATGACCTGTCTTGCCCTTGGGGCTGAAGCCCTAGAACAGAGTGTGAACATTTAGACTCAGTTTCAGGGTGCTAACCAGGTGCTCACAGAATCTTGCTAGGGAGTCTGAGGGAAAAGAGCTCATTTTAAGGGTAGAGTTGATATATCTATCAGTCAATGTGAAGCAACAAAAAGATTTCTGATAAGTGTTATCAAGTGTGTAATGTTCTCAACTATTCTGTTCTCCAAGTTGTCCAAAGTGGTCAAGGAAAGATAACTCACATTTGTTTGTTCATTCACTCAACAAATATTTATTTCCTGCCTATACTGTGTCAGGCATCATCCTGGGGGTGTTGGTTGGGGGTATAAGAGTAAGCAAACCAAAGTTTTGCCTTCATAGAATGTTCACTCTAGTAAGACAGTTAGTAAATAGTAGGGAACAGTAGGTAATTGAGGAATAAATTTGGTGGCCTGTGATTATAATGAACTTGAGCAATATTCAGAGGAATTAAGTATGTGAAAGTTCAAGTGGTGTGGAAATGTGTCACTGTTTCATGAAGCCACAAATGACTGGGGTCATACTTTTTAAACATGTGTTGTATAAGGGGGCATATATGTCATTTCTGGGAATATCAGTTTTATAATAAGAGGAAGACTAGAAATCCATTCAGATCTTGAGTCTTCCATTTTTTAGTTGTGTAGTCTTAGTTACTAAATGGTTTCTACTCTGCTTCCTCATCTGTAAATAGGAATAATATTAGTACCTATCTTATCTAAGATAATAACAGATAAGATACAGAAATACTTAGTACAATAACTGACACAAGTTAGGAAATTAATAAATATAGCTACTGTATCAGTCAGGATTCTTTCAGTAGCAAGTGAGTGAAACAAAAGAGAATTTACTGGCCTGCAAAATTATATCAAACAATGCCTAAGGACCCAGTCTCTCTCTGTCTATGATTTTAGCTGGACTTCCAAGGATGGGTAGTATCTAAATAAGAATTTATATAGACACTGAGTTCTTAAATAAGATGCAGTTCCAAGTCTTTGCATGGATTATCTCATTTAATCTTCACAACACCCAGTGAAGTGGGTACTATAATCACCCCACTTCACAAATGAGGAAACTAGGTGCAGGGAGGCTCCTAGCCAGCAAGTGACAGAGCTAGTAACTGAACCCAACTGTCTTAACTCCAAAGCCGTTGTGCCTAACCACTGCAGATTCCTCTGAAGATGTTAATGGGTGAAGTGGGTAAGAGGACATTCAAATGAGACAAAACTAAGTATCATGAAAATTTTTACTACTGATGGTTACTAAGGAGGTCAGTGGATAACTGTGGGTTCATTTATCTTTGTACCACAGCATTTAACTAACAGGCACACAAAAAGCAACTAAAAATGTTTGACAACTGAGTTAATTCATCACTAGCAATCTCCTTCACCCTCTATATTCTCCGACATGGCTTACTCATTTTAGCTTTTTTCATTTGTGAACGGTATACCCATCTCGCCCAAAAGTATTAGCCGGTAAACTTATGCACAGGGTCATTTCAGTTTTTAAAAATCAGGAGAAGTAATAGTGAGCATCTTTATATATGAAGATCAGAGAGGATTTTCTAACAGCGGTTCCCAGGGGAACAAAAATATCCACCTTCTCTGGCGCCCTCTTGTGCTGTGCGGAGGTGACTAATCCAGAGTGGTGCGGCCGGCAGGAGCTGAGCAATGTGAAACAGCCTGGATTGATTTTCTACATTGTACACGCGCACGCGCGCGCACGCACACACACGCACACACCCATCCACCATTACAGATTAAACTTTCGTTTTCACTCTGCATGTTATTCTGATCAGTGCTTGTGTCAAGAACTGAAAATATTTTGTAACCTGGGTTTTTCTAGTCCCACTAGGCTGGAGTTAACCTTGACAGAATTTCCTTCACCTATTCCTAGAGACTAACACAGCCCATAAAATATATTTATTCGTTTTCTGGAAGTATGTGTTACGTTATCTGGTAAGACTGCTCTCATAGGTCTCTGTCTTTCTCTTTTCCTCAGGCCCAGGTTCAGAATTCCTGGAGAAGCTCCAGCTGCAGGAAGTTCTCTTTGGGAAAAGAAAGCATCCTGTTCTCTCGCTTTTCCTTTACTTAAATATTTTGCACAGCTTTTTGTTGGTTCGCTAGTGAAGTGGGCCTTTGAGCTTTGCGAGTTGCCCCTACACACCACAGGACTCTTACGTGCGACCTCTGGAAAGCACTAGCGAATGGCCTGGAAGGTAAATGCAGATGGAGATCCTATGTTGCCTTGAATCAGGATCCTGCCCCAGCTGCTGGCTAAACAGGCTCAGCTATGTAGGATTCTTAATTAGACGTGAGCTAGAACCTCTTTCATGTTGCTGCAGAGACCTTCAAATAAGCCAGGACGATAGTTATTTTATGTCTTCCATGCATTATCCCCTCTTCTTTCCTGTGGTGACTGCTTTGGTCCATGCCTTCACCCCACAGTTACTCCAGCAAGGGCTTCAACTGAACGCCATCTTCATCTGTTCTCCACACACTACTTCCAACTTCGGTTTTATCTGCTAAATGAGGAGCTCATCAGGCAGTTTTCTTGCTTAAATCATGACTAATATTTGTCCTGTTTGCCATCTGTAGTGGGTTGAATAGTAGTCACCAAAGAGATATGCCTGCATCCAACTTCAGACTTTTCCGGCCTTCAGAACTGTGAAAGAATAAATTTCTGCTGCTGTAAGCCACCTGGTTTTGGTAGTCCAGTACGGCAGCCCTAGGACGCTAATACACTATCTCTTCTCCTCTTCTTGACTTTCAGGACTCATGACATCTGTGGCTCCTTCATTCATCTGGCCTTGTGTATACAGTAAACTCTGTGCCCCATCTGGTTTTCCTTCACTGTCCTCTGCAGAGGACCCTCAGGTCCCTTCTGTGCCTTCCGTCATCTCACTTCCTCTTTGCTGGAAAAAAGACACGCTGTCTTAACAGCGTTCCCCCTCAGAAGGGAACTGTCTTTGGAGGTGGGGTGATACGAGAGAGGAGATGAGATCTGCAAGGACATGGGGGTGGTGCGGGTGGGGCGCCCTTTACCCATGAGCTCCTCGCTATGTTTTCTCCTTTTTTTTTTTTTTTACCCTTCTCTATGTTTCCTCTGTTAAAGAACTATTCTGAGGCTTACTACTTATACAAGTGATGCCTCATCCTTGAGAAAGTAGGAATGGTTGACAAGTTGGCCTCTTACTTTCCTTCTAGATCTCATATATGAGGTATGGAGAAATCTTATCCATGCATTTTTTTGAGCACCTAAGTGATAAACAATGCACCAGGAGCTGGGGCTACAGCAGTGAGATAGCCACAGTGCCTGACCCCACAGGGCAGAGTCTTCCTGGATTGATGAATACTGTGCTTATCTACTTGGACTCTTTTAAGGTCACACAGCCATTTGTAGCTGGCTAGGATTCAAATCTACTTCTGTCTGACTTCAAAGTTCATGATTTCCACATCAAGTATATGAGTCAGAGTCGTGGAAGGAAATGATAGTGGGTTCAAATGGTATAACTGAGGAGAATTTGATAAGAGAAGATTTACAAGGGTGTGGACAAGGTTTAGGAAAACCAAACAAGGGATGGTGCTGGGTCCCAGTGCTAGCAACAGTGGTGAGGCATTGCCACCCCTGGGTCTGAAGAAGTGGGGCCAGGAGGTTGTTACTAAAACCTGGAGAGAGTATGTGTAACTGTAAGGGATGGCTGTTCAGACAGGAGCTGCCCCCCTTTGGCAGAGGGCCAGCCTAAAACCTGTAGAGAGAGATCTCGGGGATTAAAGACTAATTTCACACTCCCCTCTCCTTTTAATCTCCTGTCACTGCCTCCCACTGGCCAAATCCAACCAGAGGCCAGGGAGACTGGGTGATGCTGGCCTTAGAGGGCAGCTCTGGAGAAGAGGACGGAGGGTGAAAAGTGGGTCTGAAGCAGCAAATGAGAAATGCCCAGCACACCAGTGTTTCCCAGGCATTACTCATTTAAAAGCTACTTTCATGGATTTGTCATATCCCATGTATACTATATACTCTCTCCTGTACCCAATATATATATATTTAAATATATATATTTTTATTAAGGTATAATTGATATATAATCTTATGCTCAGGTTTCACATGAGCAACATTGTGGTTACTACATTCCCCCTATTATCAAGTCCCCACCACATACCCTATTATAGTCACTGTCCATCAGTTTAGTAAGATGCTATAGAGTCACTACTTGTCTTTTCTGTGCTATACTTCCTTCCCTGTGCCCCCCCTATATTATGTGTGCTAATCATAATGCCCCTTAATCTCCTTGTCCCTCCCTTCCCACCCTCCCCAGTCCCTTTCCCTTTGGTAACTGTTAATCCATTCTTGGGTTCTGTGGGTCTGCTGCTATTTTGTTCCTCAAGTTTTTGCCTTGTTGTTACATTCCACATATGAGTGAAATCATTTGGTATTGTCTTTCTCTGCTTGGCTTATTTCACTGAGCATAACACCCTCTAGCTCCATCCATGTTGTTACAAATGGTAGAATTTGTTTTCTTCTTATGGCTGAATAATATTCCATTGTGTATATGTACCACATCTTCTTTATCCATTCATCTACTGATGGACACTTAGGTTGCTTCCATTTATTGGTTATTGTAAATAGTGCTGTGATAAACATAGGGGTGCATATGTCTTTTTGAATCTGTGATCATGTTTTCTTAGGGTAAACTCCTAGGAGTGGAATTCCTGGGTCAAATGGTACATCTATTTTTAGTTTTTTGAGGAACCTCCATATTGCTTTCTACAATGGTTGACCTAATTTACATTCCCACCAGCAGTGTAGGAGGGTTCCCCTTTTTCCACATCCTCACCAGCATTTGTTGTTGCTTGTCTTTTGGATGTTGGCCATCCTAACTGGTGTGAGGTGGTATCTCATTGTGGTTTTAATTTGCATTTGTCTGATGATTAGCGATGTGGAACATCTTTTCGTGTGTCTATTGGCTGTCTGAATTTCTTCTCCAACTTTGGAGAAGTATCTGTTCAGATCCTCTGCCCATTTTTTAATTGGATTATTTGCTTTTTGGATGTTAAGGCATGTGAATTCTTTATATATTTTGGATGTCAACCCCTTATCAGATATATGAATATATTCTCTCATAGTGTAGGATGACTTTGCATAGTGTACTGATGGTGTCCTTTGCTGTTCAGAAGCTTTTTATTTTTTCATTTTGTTCTTTGCTTTTGTTTCCCTTGCCCACGGAGGTATGTTCATGAAAAAGTTGCTTGTGTTTATATTAAAGAGAGTTTTGCCTATGTTTTCTTCTAAGAGTTTTATGGTTTCATGACTTACATTCAGCTCTTGGATCCATTTTGAGTTTACTTTTGTGTATGGAGTTAGACAGTAATTCAGTTTCATTCTCTTACACGTAGCTGTCCAGTTTTGCCAACACCAGCTGTTGAAGAGTCTGTCATTTCCCCATTGTATGTCCATGGTTCCTTTTTCATTATATTAATTGGCCGTAAATGTGTGGGTTTATATCTGGGCTCCCTATTCTGTTCCATTGATCTATGGGTCTGTTGTTGTGCCCATACCAAATTGTCTTGATTACTGTGGCTTTGTAGTAGAGCTTGAAGTTAGGGAACATAATGCCCCCCACACTTTATTCTTCCTTCTCAGGATTGCTTTAGATACCATTTAATATCCATTCTTTCTTTTTATAATAATGATATCTACTTTTCATGGAGGCACTATTCCCTCCCCTACTCTCAGACATGTCAGGGGAATTGGCCCCACACAGGCTTCATTCCCTAGGCCACAGGGATGGTTCAGAGACAAGATCAGCTGGGGGCTTTTGCTTACAATTGTGCCCTTTTCTGGAGAACTTGAATCTGGGAGGATGCAGTTGATATCTTGGATTGTCCACTCTCCCCATATCTACCCCTACTCTATGCCCTGAAGAAACCTGATCTGAATAATATAAGTTCCTTTGACTTCTATTTGAATGTAGCCAATTAGGGATACCAGCAGGGGATCAAAGGGAGGCAGAAGAGTTAGGCTAGGATGTTATTCCCCCAACTCCTCTTCTGGAGGATCTCCTCTACTGAAGATCACAGCTCCTGTGAGACAGCCCTCTTTGTCCATGTTTTGGTAACTTAATCATCTCCATTCTCTCTGCTCTCTTAAACATTATCCATGCAGTACACATTCTTTAGATTACCAACTTTAAGCCTATCTTTGACCCTGACTGAAACAGAGTATGAAGGCCTAGAGCTGCCCACAGCCATCGGGGTCATCTTGTGGGGTCTGACAGTCAGATAAACAGGAAGGAGAGAAGAGCCAAGGGAAGCAGAGGGACTGAGTCCCCCCCCCCACCAGCGGACCACTGACTCTGGTCATGCCTGAGGCTGCAACACTCACTGATTTTTCAGTTACCTGAGTCAGTATATTTCTTTTATGGCTCAAAAGATTTTAAATGATGTTTCAATTGCTTGAAACAGTGTCTTAATTAAGGTATAACTAACAACATAGCTTTAAAGTGAACTGTATGCATCCCTGATCCTAAAGACCCTAAATTTGACTTAAATACAGAACTACCTTCTAGTTCCAGGCTCCATGAGGCCTGATCTTACAGCAAATCTCATTTGTAGGTTCCTCTGAGATTCTGTCTTCCTTACACATGATGTGCCTCCTTACAATAGTCACCATCTTTACTCAAGTTAATATGAGTGAGTCTGTTCCTTGGAGCAAAATGAACATAATAAAGACCATTCCCATTTTACAGATAAGAAAATGGAGGCCAAGATAAATGAAGAAACTTCATGTAAGTCAAAGGAATGTCAAACTTGGGCTTGGCAGGCAGGTCGTCTGGCCCAGGACCTTTCCGTGCTCCTTCCCCAGCTTCCTTGTGTTCTCTTTCCCTCCTGCCTTTATCCTTTTCCCTTCTCATTTGCCCTGAATTTTTGTGGCCCTGTTGTCCTAGTAGACTGGGATGTGTTACATTGTTTTAGGGCCTTATACTACCCAACTGTCAGAGGAGAAAAGCCATGGGCTTGTCTTTCTCTGGCTTTTCATCTGTTGTCTATACACTCATTTGGTATTCAGCATGTGCTACCCTGTGAAAGTTTTGGGGATGTTTGATCAATGTTAACTTGTAATTTTAGTTAGTTCCCAAGAATTTATGACTTGCCTTCTCAGGTGAGAGTAAATTTATCTGCTATCTGATTCATTTTGGAAAAACCTGTAGTGCCTAGCAGAGTATTTAGCTCACATTAGAAAATCAGTTACAGAACAAGATTGACTGAAAAGATCTTATATAGGTATTTTGCTGGCTAAGCTGCTGAAACAAAATCATAGTGGCTTCAATGTGATGGAAGTTTACTTCTCCCCCACTGCCCAGAGGTGGGCAGGTGGTCCAGCATGAGTAGGTGGTTCTGTTCTACAAAGTTATACTGGGACTCAGGTTCCAGCTCTTTGCTCTGCCATCCTCTGGGGTGTTTTATTGCTTGTGGTTGGAACTAGCTCACTAGTACCATTTTCACATTCTGACCCAAGAAAAGGAGAGAAGGAAAAGTGAAGGGAAAGCAGGTAGCTTCCTTATTAACATGGGATCCACATTAGCTCTACTGGCAGCTCACTGGCTAAAACATTGTCATGTGGTCACACTGGCTGGCAAGTCATACTGGAAAATAGAGAATCTAAATTAACTGCCATGTGATGATAAAACTCAGGGCTCTATTGCTAAGAGAAAGGTGGGGAGTCATTTGCCAGTTTAACATCCTCTAGACTGACTAAAGAGACTGATGAAACCAAGTGGGTGGGAGAATAAAAGGGTATATCCATCACAGAGAATGCTTTCATCATCCTCTCCTAGGTATTTACCTAAGAGCTATGAAAACACACGTCCACAGAAAGACTGGTATAAGAATGTTCATAGGAGCCTTACTCAACACTAGCTAAACACAGGAAACAAACCAAATGTCATTCAGCAGAAGAATGGTTGAATATGTTATGGGATAGTCATCCAATGGGATGCCACTTAGCAATTAAAAGCAAAAGCAAAACCAAACTACCAATACATGAAACAATCAGGGCTGACTTACCCATTTGGCATAGTAGGCACAATGCCCAGGTCCATGAAACTGTTTTAATTTCTTTTGAAGGTAGAAGGAAAACTTCTGAACTTTAGGCTGAAGAAAATATTTCCATATGTTAAATGGACACATTTGTCTTTATAGTAACACGGTTCTAAGAGATAATTTTTTAAATTTTTTTTGAGGAAGGGACCCATGAAGTCCCTAGGGCCCACAAATGTTGTAATGCAGCCCTACACACAATAGGGGTGGATCTTAAAAACATTATGTTGAGCAAAAAACAAAACAAAGCAAAACAAAACAAAACAAAGCTTGAGGCACAAAAGAGGGCATGCTATACGATTCTAATGAAATTCTGTGACAGGCAAAACTAATCTATATTGACAGGGATCAGAAAGTGGTCATCTCTGGGATGGCAGGAATTGCCTGGAAAGAAGAATGAAGGCAATTTCTGGAATATCAGCAATGTTCTGTGTCTTATCTTAGGTGGTCACCTAAAATCATGAAACTGAAACTTTAGGATCTGTGTATTTGATTGCATATTAATTATGCCACAATTTAAAAAAGCAAGAGGGAGAGAGTGGACACTAGAGTACAATTAAGAATCTAATAAATAGCCTTGATCAATGAATTCTTGAGACAGTGAGGGCTGACCAGATTTTAAGCTGCATTTTAGTAGAAAAGCTTTAGGAACTCAAAGGGAAGAGTCCAAATATTGTGACAGGTCAGTGGGGAACAAACCACTCTGCTCTGTATCGTCAAGGTTTTTGATTGTAAGGAACAGAAAGTATCGTTGGTTAGTTTAAGCAGAAAATGAAGTTATTGAAAGTCTAACAAGAAGTGTAAGAAAAACAGGCTCTGAAAACAGGCAGGAATTAAAGGAGGCAAAAACCACCAGATCACATGATGCCATTATCCTATATCTTTGCACCACCCTGGCATTCTCTATCTCAGGCTCCCAGTGCATCTTTTTATTATTCCCCCAAAGTTGAAAAACCTGGATGAAGTGTCTGATTGGCAGCTCAGTGGCTAAAACATTGATTTTTAGCTGGCCAAATCTAGATTTCACATACATATTATAACTCCCAAGGATTTGTGAGAGGGAATATATGTTTCACTTGGCTTCTGGAGTGGGAGGTGGGGCCCTGTCTCCCACCTATTTTGTAATTTCCTAAAATAACACTTCTGGTTGAATTCTGAGTAGCCAAAAAATGAAAATTCACAGTATAGTCTGTCTCTGTTCTAATGCCTGCGCAGGACTTCAGGATCCAGGACAGGACCAGTGTAGACAGCTATATTCTAACCACTGACCTGTGCTCTGGAGAGAACCATGAGATCAGGTGTGGGAGGTCACCCTGGCTCAGCTACCTAGGACCTGGGCAGGGAATTCAATTATGCCAGTGAGATATGGTAAGAGCTTGAATTACACAAGAGAAATATTTGAAAGGGAGATAGGAGACAGTACTGGTGATTAATCTGGAATTTGCAAAGGCCAGGGGAAAGGAGTCCAAGGGGACAGCCCTTTATTTTGACTTCAGAAGGGAGGGGTGAAGAGTACACTAATGTATAGGGACAATGACACTCAAGAGTGGTAAGAAGTAGGTTTGTTTATTCCTGTTTGTTTATTCCAGATGGGGAGGGTTACGTTTTTCACATGGTGAATTCAAGATGAAGATGTCCAGTATGCAATGGAAACAACTTTTAAAAAAGACCAGAAAAAGTCAAGTTATTGGCTGATGCCTTGGATATGGGCCAGCCCAGTCCCGATGGTGGGCAAGAACGTTGGAGAAGGTCCTGGACACTCCCTTAGGGGTCCCTTAGATACACTTAGGGAGCCGTCTCTGAGCTTCGCTCCCAGCCCGCGAAGAGCACGTGCTCCAGGCCAGCCCCGCCGTGCCCGCGCACCAGACGGCCGGTGCGTCCGCCCCAGGCCCCTCCCCGCTGGGCGGGGCGAGGCAAGGCCCCGCGAAGTCACCCGGAAGACGCAGTCGGGTAGGCGCGCCTGTGGCCGCCTCTGACCCCCTGGGCTGGGTGGGGAGGGCCGAGGAGGGGTGCCCGACGAAAGGGAAGAGGGGGCAAGGAGCCGAGGGGAAGGAGGGATGCCCGGGCCCGCGGCACTGGGCGCGGCGGCGGCGGCGGCGCTAGTGGCCGCCTTGCTCCTGCTGCCGCTTGAGGACTCGGGGCCGGGGGCTGGCTCCAGGTAACCCTCCACCTAGGGGACCGAGGCGGGCCCCTGAGCCCCCGTGGGAACTGGGGATATCGTGGGGGAGCGAAGCCTCGGGGTGCCCGCAGTTTGTCCACCTGGGCGCATTTCCTTTCGCGCATGGGTTGGCTGTGGTGCGGGACCATCACGGCGCTCCGCCCTGCAGGTGACTCAGCACTTTCCCCTGGGTCCAGCCTGTGGAGAATAACAATATATTCTACTAGAACAAATAAACAACCCTTGTTCCCCAGGGTAACCACGAGGCATTCCTTAAACATCCTAAGACCAGCACCTGTTGGTGATATTTCTGCAGCATGGCCGAGACAGGGGCGCTGCCAAAGCTTCGTGAAGACTTCAGGATGCAGAATAAATCCGTCTTTATTCTGGGCGCCAGCGGGGAAACCGGCAAGGTGCTCTTAAAGGAAATCTTGGAACAGAGGCTTTTTTCGAAAGTCACGATTATTGGCCGGAGGAAGCTCACCTTTGACGAGGAAGCTTATAAAGATGTGGTGGGTATTTGAACTGTGGCTCAAAAATACTCAGTGATTCTGCAGCATAAATATATTTCATACCTCAAGGCTGTACCTTGTCCGCCCAAGGGTGGTGGCAGCAAGAGGTCATCAGAACAGTCTGTGGGCCCTTTCTTGGGAGCTGGAGTCCTAGTTGAAGGTCCAAAGTCGACCTCCCCTCACTGTGTGGCCCTGGGCGAAGCCCTTCTAGACCTTTTAAAAGGTCTGGCCCACGTTGTAATGGGGCTGGGGAGACGGGGAAGAGCACTATTTTCAGGATCATTCAACCTAGTTCTAGAGAGTCTTGTGACCTTGGGCAGTTTTTTCAAACCACTTTGCTTTGTCTACCTGTCGGCTTCACACTAATGCCATTGATGCAGAAAGTCCTTTGCAGAGCAGGAATGATCCATGGCAGTGAAAGGTGGGGTTATTCACCTACCAAAATCTGCCCTGCCTGAAAACTTCCAGGGCTGCAGGCTTGTACCTCTAAGTGGAATGTATCCCCTTCACTGTCACTTTACCTTTCATAGTTAACCAGATATACACCAGACTTCAGTGTGGCTCTAACCCCCTAAATATTGGAAGTCTGACCTTCCTGGAGATTCCTTTCCCTATTTTACTGAGTTATTTGTGAGGTACAGTAAATTAAACTGGTGAAATTCTGAGACCCCACAACTATAGAATTTGGTCCCATGAGTTTCACAGTGGAATATTCCAAATAACAAATGGTCTCACAGATAAGTGTTCTGGACTCTTGCAAGTCCATGTTCAGGTCAATTTGTATATGTCTTTGGTCCATCAAGGCTTTTCAGTTTAAAACATCTTTGCTCAGACTGAGGCAGGTAATATGTGGTCTTCATAGTCTGGCTTCATGGGGTGTGTGAGATGCTTCTAGCAATTAAAAACTGAAATCGAGTTCTGTGCTTTGATGATAGTCTAGTTTTGGTGGCACATCTTTTGGTCAGGCACTTTTTGTAAACTTATTTTTTCTTGCAGCATTATGCCTAGTACCAGGAAAATTCTTCTGAGGGAGTTAATGGTAGGGAAGGGAAGCAACATTTTATTTGGACTCCTAGATGATAATTTCTCAAATGTTCTTTTTTGAGTTTCCCAACAAACTTATGAAGCTATGTGGAGGTTCTTAAATTTCAGTGAGTGTGAGAATTACTGAGGGTGCTTATGAAAAATACATTTTCTGATTTAGATGTATTGGTGTGAGACTGAGGAATATACCTTTTTATCAAGCACCTACTGGCTGGTTTATATTGCAGGTGGATCATGGATAAGACTCAAGGAAAGATTATCATTCACATTTTACCTTTGAGAAAACAGGTATATAAAATAACCTGGCCAAAATTACATGCCTAGTAAATAGCAGGCCCAAGACTTGAACCTAGGTCTTTGATATTAAACCATTTCCTGTCTCCACATTATGCTTCATTGGTATCCGTCCTGGTCATAGACAGACAGATCTTTTATTTTTCCAGAGGGAAAATTATAAGTGAACCTGACTTTAGTGATCTGAATCACCCCTAGTTCAGTTATGTGTACTGTGTACATATAAGTGCATTGTTGATTTTGAATTCAGATTAATTGCTTTTTGGTGGGAGATACGAGCTTGCAAAATTTGACATTAAGTGGGCAAACTTCAAGTAATCTGTAATTTTTGAAATTTAGATGGGTATTTTTGTCTTTTAAAAAATAGTATCAGTTTATATTCAGCTGTGTCCTTATGTCTAGAATCAAGAAGTGGTGGACTTTGAAAAGCTGGATGACTATGCTTCTGCCTTTCAAGGTCATGATGTTGGATTCTGTTGCCTGGGTACCACCAGAAAAAAAGCCGGGGCGGTAAGGAAAAAAATACTCTTTTCCCTTTTTGTGGGCCAGAAATGTCAAAGATTCCTTTCTTGCTCATTCTTTTTCTTTATATTGCTTAAGTGTAAATAAGCACTTTTTTTTTAAAGGTTAGAAGACAGTTTTATTGAGCAAGGAGAAAGTACACTCTTGAAGGGAGAACTGGAGGCCTGAGAAGTCTTATCGTTTGAGATTCCATATGTTGCCCTAGCCTTTGCTATGCTTTAAATAGTACTGATAAGTTCATTTTTCCTTCAAGTAATCTTTGAGTTCGGGCCTGCATGCCGGAGACATCAGAAGTATTTACCTGGTCCTCCCTCCTGCAAATTTGCTATCCCTACATCCCCTGATGAAGGCAAAAATCATCATGTCTGAATAAAAGTAACTGGCTCATGCTGTTAGCAGTAAGCTCTTTTTTTGTTTTGTCTTTATAAATAATTTAAAATTCAAGCATTCCCTCTCACGTGAGCAATTTGCTTCAACTTATTTTCATAACCAAGTTTTAAGCTTCTGGCAAAGAACATCAGAATAGAGGCACGATTCAGCTAGCCTCCAGTGATGACTCAGCCCCCAGCAATGATTCAACTCCAGTGGTGATTCAGCCTTTACTGACGCAGAACTGTTCTAACAGATATTTTATTTTCTTTTTAATGGTGTTCTCAATTGCATTGGCCGCTGTCCAGAAGTCATAGCTTTCTATGTAGACCCTGAGAGAGTGTTTATACATCTTATTTAATTTACACCTTGACTGTAGTTTATCCCTCTCACAGAATTTAATTTTGCTGGAGCCAAAGATGTCTATTAAATATGCAGGACCACAGTGTTGCCATGGACCTTACCATAGGTCTATAAACAGGCCTATGCCCCAGAATTACTAGGAAAGCACATGGTTAAGAAGTATTGGTTTATACCAATCAGGAGTTAGGCTTAGATATACTTCTCTGGGCCTCCTGGTGGTCCAAAGAATAATTCTGTAAGTGTTTGTAGTTCTGCCATGTCCACTTTGGAACACAGCTGGATTTTGAGCTCTGTGCTGGCAAGTGTGGATTATAGAGCAGGTTGACTCTCATAGGAATTGGCATATTATTTCTCCTAGAAAGGGTCGTGTTCTTGCTCAGCAGCTAGTATAGTCTTCTGTGCCAGGGACAGTCACAAGTGGTTTGCCCTGTCAAAGCATCAAAGAACTTTTGAGTTAGTACACCGCAGGTTGCACTGTCTCAAGTGCAAACCTGATTTTGGTGGTGACTAAGCAAAATAAACAAAACATTGTGTTAAGCTGAGAGCAGTCAGTTTTCATGACGTGAGGCATATGTCATTATAGAGCACTCCAGGGAAAAGTCTAAATTGCTTTGTTACATTCAAATTGTATAATGCAATTTTAATGAGAGGAATTGAGGGTCTTCCCTATCCAGAATATTTTTTAGGTGGAGTTCTTTCCACCCCTCAGCCTGCTCACTACCTTTTGTTTTCCAAAGTTAGTTTGAAAAGATAAAAGTAATTAATGAGTAAGCAAGATAAAAGACATGTAAGCCAAAGATAGTCTTCCATATGAGGTGGAGTTAGTAAGTTTTAAGAGGTTAGTGACAGAAAGGAAGCCGACATTTCCTCTGAAAAGTTTTTTTTTTTTTTATAATTTAAAACTAGTTTAGATTGGATACAGTGTAAAGTTTGGAAGTTGCGATAACTTTAGGCAATTTAAAAGAGGTGACAATTCACAAGTGGCTAGGTAATAGTAGTTGTTTGATGGGGGGTGGGGTTGTGGATTTCCAAGCTTACCCCACCCAGTATTCTGGGTCAGCAGCTCTCTCTGTTGAAAAAGAGTTCAACAGAGAGATACTGCAAAGCTGGTGGCAAGCCTTGTGACATTTTCTAGCTGTTTTGTAACTGGAACACCCCACATTTTGCCTTAGCAATCTGAGTTTTCCAGGAGAGAAACTTCAAGAATTTAGGGCTTCTGTCTGAGTGTTGAAATTCTCTAAGTAGCCAGCTTATTTCCCTATGATTTTCAGTGTACTAGTTGGCTAGAGCTGTGATAACAAAGTACCATAACCATGGCGCCTGAAAAACAACAGAGATTTGCAGTCTCACAATTTTGGAGGCCAAAAGTCTAAGATCAAGGTGTCATCAGGATTGGTTCCTTCTGAGGGCTGTGAGGAAAGGATCTTCTCCAGGCTTCTCTCCTTGGCTTGCAGATGGCTGTCTTCTCCCTGTATCTCTTCACATGTTATTTTTTTCTTTATGTGTATGGCTATGTCCGAATTTCTCCTTTTTATAAGGGCACTAGTCGAATCGGATTAAGAACCACCCGATCCAGTATGATGTCATTAACTAATTGGATCTACAATGACCCTATTTCCAAATAAGGTAACATTCTGAGTTATTAAAGGTTAGGATTTCAACATAAGAATTTTGGGGGAAAACATTGCAGCCCATAAAATTCAGTCTACCCAGATTTCTGTTGAAACTGGTACTAGGGATAGGTCTATTAGTTTTCTTCAGCTCTTTGGAAAACCTTTTTCCTTAGAAATAGCTTGTTACCTAATTTTCTTTTCACAGCCACAAGCCATAGTCATCTAAGCAGTACAGTGGCTTCCTGACTTGGCCCTAATCCAGATCTACTGGATCAGAATCTCTAAGGTTGGAAGCTTGGAAACTACTTTTAGCAGGCTTCTTGGGAGATTCTTGTGCTGTCAACCCTCTTCTTCTTGTTGCACCTGCTTTCGGAAAGCATTGGGCTGTATTAGTTTTCCTCACCTGCCACTTTCCCAGCCACTGTTGCCCCAGATGGCCTCCACCGTGCTTTAGTGAATAACTTGTAAGCTAGTGAAGTTTGAGATACCCTTTGGAAACCAGATCTACACTGACCATGAGTGAAGAGCAAAAACACAGATGCCACTGAGAAAATAGTGAATTCCCATTATTTGTATTAAGAGAAGGATTTGGTTAGTGAGTTTGAGGTGGTATGATGTGGCATTTATCTCCTCATCTACTAGGCAGAGGCTCTGGCAGTCCAGGTTCTGGACAGTGCCACTCATGTGATTAATGCAGCCATTGTAACATTTCTTAGGCATTGTTAGAGTCTCTTGGCTTCTGATTCTAATGATGTATTCTTCTAATCCAGGGGCTTGCAAATTATGGACTGTGGGCCAAATATAGCCCACCTGTTTTTGCACAGCCCATGAACTAAGAACGTTTTTATGTTTTTAAATGGTTAAAAAATTCAAAAGAGGAATATGTCATGACACGTGAAAAGATAAGAAATTCAAATTTCAATATCCATTATTGGAACACAGCTCTCATTACTTTATGTGTTATCTATGGCTGCTTTTGTGCTGTGGTGGCAGAGCTGTGTCATTGCAACAGAGGCCTGCAAATAAGAAAAGATACAGTATCTCATCCTTTGTTGTACTCTCTACTGTTTTATTTGTCTAGGCAGGGTTTGTGAAGTGGCAAAGTCCTAAATGGATTGAGGGATCCAGATTATGGGCCCTGTTTGAATGCCAAGTAGCCATGGGACCTTGGGTGTGCCGGTCAGCCCTGTGGGCCACTGCTTCCTTGTCTTTACTGAGAAGGAGGTGGCCCTGAAGCCCCTTTGGCCTGCAGAAGTTTTTTACTTTCATAACAGAGAAATGAATGCCCCAAATGGAAAAATTTTGTGAGAACAGAAATCGACTCAGGAATCCTCAGCATCAGTTTGATTGTATTTTCCTTCTCAGAGCTCTTTCTCTGACTAAGATCTTGATTCCACCACTGTGCATCAGATATGTAGAGATGCCCTCCAGGACACAAACAAATGGGGCCTCAGATTATACCATTTGTTGTTCATAAGCATTTCTTTCTTCTAGTCTAACTTACAGGGTTAGATTGAAAAGGAGTGAAGGAAAAAGAATCTGAAGCAGACATACAGCTAAGTGGGACCCCTTACAGAGTGGTAGATCCTGCCATCCTGGAAAAGGATCTCCCTGACTTTGAGTCATTCTGGCATGCTTGCGTATCACATCAGTCAGTGCTAACATACCTTACTTATTAGGATGAGTTCTTAAGCCGGAGTGTCCCCAGTTACCAGGCATTGGTAAAGAAGGTTAGAAGAAATGTTTTGTTGCTTTGGGTTTAATATGACTTAAAATGCAAAGTAATTGGAGAATTTGTCTCCCTTGATGTGTGTGGAACTTGTGAGGATATCTCCACAGAGGATATCCCATGTTATATTACATTGTCTTTTTTCTTTCCAGCAGCAGCTGAAAAAGGAAATTTATAGTGGAAACTTATTTAATCAATTCCTTTTTCTAGAAGGAATTCTGATTCCTAGCTTAGAGCAGGATACAATGAATATAGAGTCATAAAGATACTATAACATAATGGACTTAATGCTTTTGAAAGAGATGTCTTTTCTCCTGCCATATGGTTAGAGAAACTAAGTGTGATTTTTCTGAAAATTGTGTTTCTGGGATATGGAGCAGCCTGTTTTGGTTTGTTTTTCTATTGTATTTTTTAAATTTGAGCTGTTAGAGAACAAGAAAGGGTGTCAACAATAAGATTTTAAAGAGAGTTCCCTTCTATCTAGAAATGGAATCTTCCTCACTCACAGAAAATTGGTGTGTGTTGATACCTCTGAGTCAGTCACCAGGACCCACATTTAAGTTCGATTTCTAAGTCCTTTAAAGCCACTGATCCCTTCACTTTTGAGTTTCATTCACCAGCTAAAAGGCCTTGCATCGGGGTGGGGGAAGTGAAAATAAAAATTTGTGGCCTTGGAAAAATGCCTGTTTATAATCAGCTTGAGGGCTCAGAGGATTTGCGAAGTCGTTTTGGATTAACAGCCATTGATTGCTAATAAAACAGTATTTAGCTTTGACCAGAGAACAGCAGTGGAGAAAGGTATGGGCACCTTGTCAGCAGGGCCCATTGAGCCGGGATGATGGGCTGGGTGTGGGGGTCTCTGCGGCGGCGTAGGCACTAGCCCTCCAAGGAGCTGTTGTCAGCTGTGAGCGAGTGGAGTGAAAGGGAGGACGCCGGAGTCTGATGGCTGGGGTGGTATTGATGTGCCTTAGCTGACTAATCAGATTGAAAAAAACCCCATGGTATTTATGTCACTTTAATTTTCATCAAACAATTGGAGACGGCAGCACTCTATTAAGGAGAGGTTGATCCAGAACGAAAACCAAATAAATTAGGGTCTCAGTTTAATCAAATGATCCCTTTACTGGTCTTGGATTAAGTGAGAGACAGCGTCAGTCTAGAGACTTGTGATTGGCTGAATCTTTCCCTTATTTTTTAAAGATGCTGATGAAAGAAAAAAACATTTTAACAGAGAAATAATAGCTAGATTCTAAGAAATAGTGCTAAAACAACAGCAACACAAAAGAATTCATTTCTCCAGTCAACTGTGTAATTCTACTGTGAATAACAAACCAGTTATTAAAACCAGAGTCCTGGTGAATTGGAGTGAGCGGGAGAAATAGATGTGGAAGAGCCACTTGAGTGTTTTAGAATTTTTCTATGTGGTTTTGGATTGTTTTTCTTGGCACATGTTTGGCACACATAAAATCTCAATTCGGAGAATGGCTCTGAGGAGACTCACATCCCTCTCTCAAGATATGCCAAGTATTGAAATTGGTTTGTTTTCGCACTAATTTCCAAAGGCAGCATCGTGAGTTTGAGTCAATGAAGAGGACAGGTCAGCAAGTCAGTTGCTAGGATTGAATATCAAAGTGTACAATACAAAAGGAGGTGGTGATGATTCATGGGTAAAGAGTTAAGTTTATATTACTTTAAAGTAAGGCAGAAAAGTAGTAGTGCCCAGCAGGTAATGAGTATAGTTAAAATGTTCTGTGAGTGATGAGTAAAGATGACAGGAGAGGCTTTGGGGGTAATGGTAATGTTTTATTTCTTGATCTGAGAGCTGGTTGCAGAGGATGTTCTGTTTATGAAAATTAATTGAGCTGTATGCTTACATTTTCTTCTGTGATACATTCAATACATTGTTTAAAAAGTTTGCTTGGACCTGTTGCTTTAAAATTGAATTCTGTATTAGTTTCCTATTGCTTTTGTAACAAATTGCCTCAAATTTAGTGGCTTAAAACAAAATGAGTTTATTTTCTTAGTGTTATGTAAGTTAGAAATGCAACATAGATTTTGCTGGGATAAAATCAAGGTATTGACAGGGGCTTCATTCCCATCTGGGGGCTTTAGGGGAGAATCCATTTCCTTACCTTTTCTACCTTCTAGAGGCCACCAGAATCCCTTGGCTCATGGTTCCTGGGGATCAAGGGCTTCTCATGCTGTGTAACTCTAACCTCATTTTCTTCTTCTCTTTTCTTTTAAGGACCCTTATGATTACATGGGGCCCAGTTGGATAATACAGAATAATCTTATTTTAAGGTCAGCTGATTAGCAACCTTAATTCCACCTGTAACCTTAATTCCCCCTTGCTGTGTAACCTAACATATTCACTGGTACAGGAATTAGAAACTGGATATCCTTGGGAAGCCATTATTCTGCCTACTGCACTTATGAATCAGTCATTTTCAATAGCTAGAGATTGTGTGAGATAAGAAGGAACATGGGTACAGTGAAGATCACTATTTAGAGCATCAAGAATTTGTACTTGCTCTCATTTCTCACCTATTTGCTGGCAGTTCACTGCACCACTGGACTTTGTTTCCACTTTTCCATAATGAGGGGGTTGGATGTGATGTTCCCTAAGGTGCCTTCTAACATTTATGAAAGATACACATCTTCATATGAAGTAAAACATTTAGCAATAACTGCCATAAGGCACATTTTAAATTAAAGTCATTGGGGCAGCAATTCAGTCCTAGGATGGGGAGTCCTCATATATTTGTGGATACCTATGGGGTTCAGCTTCAATAATATATATTTCTCTTTACCTTTCTCAAGTTTGAGGATCCCAGATTTTGGTGGTCCCAAGAGGCTCTTACTCCATGGAATCCCCTTTCTGGGTGCAGGCACGTGTCCTTCAGTTAGGCACTGAAAGTGAGTCTATATTCTGTTGTTTGCATCATCATCCTTGCTCTTCCTCCTTTTATTGCCACTTAGTTCTCTTTTTTTTCACCCTAATTGGATTTGCCTTGCCTCTGCTTTCATTGGACTTTTATTTTTATTCATTCAGATATTTTTGGAGCATGTTCCACATGCTGGTCATGTACTGATCTGAGACGTGAATTAAGAAGAAAGACCCAGCCACTACCCTGGACTAAGTCTAGATGAGAGGTCTCTAAACATTCTTAATTATACACCTGTCGATAAAAAACATTTGAGGGTGCAGTACTCTTTATTAATATGTAAAGTGTTTTGTAAAACATACACAAAAATTGGAAATTAAATCTGCTTAAAATTAATTAAAATTAAAATTTAATTAATTAACACTCATGGTGTCTGGATAGTATTCTCAGCCATGCTTTGAGACCCTACCATGGTAGAGTCAGCAGGGAAGAAAATAGAGAAAACAGAGAGGTTTGTAAGGTTGTAAAGTTATTAAACGACAAAAAATGGGTGACTGCAAGCAGTTTCTCAGCCTGATCTTATTGTTCCTTTCACTACTTGGAGATTTGTCTGGTGTCTGTGTTTCAGTATCACTGCTCTTGTTTTTTTCATTGCAGTCTAGGCTTGCTGGTAAAGCTGGTATGTCTATCCCGAGGATTGTACTTGGCACCTTTCCCAGGGTCTAAGCCTGACATTCGTGTATTACTTGGATGTATTTCATTTAAGTTCACATTCTCCCCTACCCACCCCCGGCCTCCTAGCCTGCCACCCAAGCTGAGAAGTGATCTTTAAGATGGACTCACAGGTTTTGAAATAACTCACATCCTTTTCCCCCTCAGGAGGGATTTGTTCGTGTTGATCGAGATTATGTCCTGAAGTCTGCAGAGCTGGCAAAAGCTGGAGGGTGCAAGCATTTCAACTTGCTGTCTTCTAAAGGAGCTAATAAGTTGAGCAATTATTTATATCTGCAAGTCAAGGTTTGTGCATGTATCTTTCATACACTTTGGAGAATCCTGGCTAATTGACAATACTAAATCATAAAATGTGAAATGATACAAAACTGCATTGTTACATATTTTTTTATAGCTACAGGGACTGTTCTTTGCAAGGATAAATTTAGTAAACAGGAATAATATGAAAGATAATTTCCAGGGTCTTCCCCCAGTTATCTAGTAATCATCAAATGAGATGTGGCAGTTGTAGTCTTGAATATTAGCTTGGAATCAACATTAGAAGGGACTTCAAAGCAGTGAATCTTAAACTTTTCCAGAGTAGATAGTATTTTATTATTGGGTATGGTTCTTGCCCTCAAGGAATTTAGAATTTGCTTATGTTGGGAAATCCCCAGGGCCAGGCTCAAATTTGGTAATTTTCTAGGTCTCACAGGACTTAGCATATAGTCATACTCAACATTTATTATAATGAAAGACTATAAAAGCAACGTCAATATAGGGAAGAAGTGCATGGAGTCAAGTCCAGGGGAAAAGACGTACAAGCTTCCAAGGGTCCTCTGCCAGTGGAGTTGCATGTGCTTAATTTCTCCAGCAGTGAATACTGTCCACCAGAGAAATTCACCTGAGCCTAGAAGTCTAGGTTTTATGGGGTTCATTCACTTAGGCAACCTCAACCTAGAAAAAATTACAGACTTCCAGAAGGAAAACAAGTGTTCATCATTAACCAAATTGTTTATACAGATAGTTTAGGCATAGGAAACTACCCATATCAGTTTAGTAATTAACTACCCAAATTATCAGCTAATAAATGGATGAATAAAATGTATATGCATACAAAAGAATATTTTCCCCCTTTAAAAAGTATTACTACATTCTATAACATGGGTGAACCTTGAAAACACGCTAAATGAGAGAGACCAGTCACAAAAGGTCACAAGTTGTATGATTCCATTTATAAATGTCCAGACTAGGCAAATCTATAGAGACAGAAAAATTAGTGGTTGGCTAGGTCTTGGGGGTGGGGATGGGAGTGAGTGCTGATTGGTAGGGGGTTTCTTTTTAGGATGATAAAATAGTCCAAGCTTAGATTGTGAGGAGGGTGGTATAACTCTGTGAATACACTAAAAAACATTAACTGAAAGAAATGTTTAAAAAAATCTACCTAGGATTATACAATGTGACAGTGCCCAGTGAATGGCACTGAACAGGCCAAGGAGGAGGAGGGGAGCATGCACTTAATTCACAAGGCCTTTAGGGGTACATGTGTCCTGATCTCCTCTAGCATTTCTTTTCATGGAGATGACTGTCATGACAATGTATGGATTGTCTAACAAATTTAATTTAAAACCTGTAGATATAATATCATTGTCTATCAAAATTTGGTGAGGTTTGTTAGGAAGTGAGTAATATAGATCTGTGGGATGTTTGGACCCACTGGAAACACCTAGAAACCAAAAGAGGTTAGTATGTGCCAGCCTGCAGCATTAATTCCAGACTAATTATTCTTTTATGATTTAACTCCTAGCATGCCACTTACTTTCTCTGGATGTTTTTTTTCACCCCTCTGGAACTGTTTTAATTTGTTTTAATGAGACAAATGAGAGGCTGAACAGCCATTCACTTATTCAGTCCATCTTTTTTAGCTCTCTACTACATATCAGGATTAAATTATTTCTTCTTTAACTTTCTAGACTCTCTCTTTGGAATTTGAAGTTCTAGATGAGGATATTTACAAGTATTGGGACCTACAGAAGCATATTATCTTCAGTACCCCAAATTATTCTCTCTTAAGCATTACAGTAAGTTGGTCTTGATTAGGTACTAAAAATGTGGGTTTTTTTTTTTTTTTAACAGGGAGAAGTGGAAGATAGGATTGAAGAATTAAAATTTGATCGTTATTCTGTGTTTAGGCCCGGGTAAGTATCCATACCACCTGAGAGCACACTGTTGGTTATTCCCTGGAATCTAGTTTTTCCTTTGAAGAGACTGATAACTAAGTTATATAAGATATGAAAGCTGTCTGGAGATGGATTGCTTCTCTAAAAGACCTGCCTTTTGGCTTTGAAGGAAGGCGCAGACAGGTGGTGATGCCAGGTTCAGAACAGTCTAGAATATCCTGAGTAGCTTTTGCTGCCTTCTTTTTAAAAATCCTAGTAAGACCTTTTACCCCCTATATTAGCATGTTTGGTCTGCTATAACAGAATAGCACTACAGACGGGGATGCTTAAAAAACAGAAATTTATTTTCTTACAATTCTGGAGGCTATAAGTCTAAGATCAAAGTGTCCAGAGAAGCCTTTCTTTCTGGCTTGTAGGTGGCCACCTTCTGTGTTCTCACGTGGTCTTTCCTCTGTGGGCATGTGAAGAGAGATCTCTAATATCTTTTCCTCTTTTGTAAGGACACCAGCTCTATTGGATTATGATTCCACTCTTGTCATCTAATTTAACCTTAATTATTGCCCTAAAGGTGCTGTATTCAAATACAGTCACACTGGGAGTTAGGACTTCAACATAAATTTTGTGTGGGGACACAGTTGAATCCATAATACACTCCATGGTCTGAATGCAGTTTACCATCTCTTCCTCTGATTTTTTTTCCTTTAGAGTTCTGTTATGTGATAGGCAAGAATCTCGCCCAGGTGAATTGTTGATCAGGAAATTCTTTGGCGCCCTACCAGCATCTTGGGCCAGTGGGTATTCTGTGCCCGTGATCACTGTGGTGAGGGCAATGCTGAACAATGCAGTGAGACCCAGCAACAAGAAGGAAATGCTGGATAACAAAGCCATCCATGACCTGGGGAAAGCCGATGGCTCCCTCACACTGTAACCACCCTGGAGAAATGGTTCCTACTCTAAAACTCAACACCTACCACCTAATTGGTATTCAGGGGTCTAAAAAAATGTGTTATTTACCTATAGTTTCACTATTATTCACAGACTTGTTGGGGTGTGGGCACAGGAAATTTGTTGTTTTGTTTAATTTCTCCTGATGGTTCAGTTGCCCCTGGTGGAGAGGCCAGCTTTGAAATGCTTGTCTACAGTCGTAGCATCACAGCAAACCTTATGCATCATGCAGATTAATTCTGTTCTAAAATTGTTGACATTTGTGTCTGAGTTACCCAGGGCTGACTGCACATTTTTGTAAGTGAATACTGTGCCTTACTACTTCTTTAGAATATGTAATGAAGGTTTTATATATAACAGAGCTTATATAATTTATGGGATAATTAAATAGAGGAATAAAAATAAATAGGTCCTTAAGTGAACACTGTGCCTTACTACTTCTTTAGAATATGTAATAAAGGTTATGTATAACAGAGCTTATATAATTCATGGGATAAATAGAGGAATTAAAATAGACAGGTCCTGGGTGCCTCTTAGATTGTTAGGAAATGCCTAAGTATCAGTGGTAATATGAAGTATACTGATTGGCCAGTGGGATGATACGACAGCAAAAATTTATCAACTGCTTCCTAAGTACCAGCCTTTACACATGCAATCTGTCCTTTAACCCTCCAGTTAATCCTTATAGGTGGTACTGCCATCCCCATATCTTAGGGAAACTAAGGCTCACTGTGGTTAGGTACCTTGCTCAGGGACCCATAGGTGAGGCCTGAAGCTAGGAAATGGTAGAACCAGTATTCTAACTCAAGTCAGCCTGATCCTAGCTTGTATTTTTAACAACTCTGCAGGAGCATTCAGTATCTATTTCTAGAAGGTTCTAGTTAATTATTAACTAGGTCAGTATATGGTATAGATGAATAAAATACAAATATTTGGGTTTCTCCATTACTCTAGGATCCCTGTAATGATTAACCAGAAAATGGTCACTTAGTCAGTAGAAGTGCAAAGTTAAGCTGCTGTACTTTAAAAACTATGGAAAAGGAAAGGAAGATGCAGCAGGAATGGTCAAAGTCAAGAGGAGCACACGGTGTTAATTTCCATCTTGGACAAGGGATGGTGGTGAAACTTAACTTCTGTGCTGGAGGGAAGCAAAGTGATTTGAGTAATTGAGTCAATATTTTTTTACAGGGTTTATAGTGTGTACCTTTCAAGCTTCAATGCTCACTATGGGATAAAGGGTATCCCCTTTATGTTTTATTTACTTATTTTTTAAAGTAAATTTTTACTTATTATTTACTTATTATTTAAAGGCTATCCTCCTTAATAGGAGGAATATATCCTTAAAGGAATTGGGACAGACCCAACGTCAGTCACCCAGGAAAGAGGTATATTTTATGGTCGGGTAGAGTCTTGTAATGTGGACTTCAGGAAGGAGATGGAACATCTGCCTCATGCTAGGTGGGGTTCCTTTGGAACTGTACCCTGAATTGCCTCTGTGTTTGGGTGATAACAAGCATGGGCTCAAATAAGTGAGGCGTGAAGGAGGGGACCCCGTGAGGATACCTGAAACCTGCAGGCTCTAAAAGCTTAACTCAGTGGCCAGTTTTAACCTGTTCTCAGTATTGTTTCCTTACCCAAGCCTATTACGTCTTGTTCAACATTCTGTTTTGTCTCATTACTGAAGTGGGAAGGGGAAGAGTCTGTGTCCATCTTTGGAGTAGAGAGAAAGCTGCTGCCTCTCATGCCCAACATTGCGGTGAGACATAAGGTTCAAGGGACAAGGTTCTGACTCAATCACTCATGTAGACTGGGTGTTACTTCTTTTACTATTAATATTTAATATTAATGACTGGGTGTTACTAAGGGATCTAGCAGGTTTCTCTCCAAATATTATACAGATGGGGAGAAGATGGTCCTTGCTGGGCTGAGAGTTTATGTTAGAATGACAAAGGGAAAAGTTGTATGGGCACACGAAAGCCCTTGAATTAACTAACTCATTCAGCTTACTGAATGTCTCCTTGCACCCCTGGGCATGTAGCCATTAGGGATACTTCAGTGAACTAACTGTATGTCTTACCTATCAGAGCCAGCAGATATTCCGGCAATGTCCTTCAAAGCTAATATTTGATGGATTCTGTCCTCTAGGAGTTTAGTTAAGGGAGAGGAGTACATTAATAGATTAGCAGTAATACATTTTCATTCAGCAAATTTGAGTATTTACTATGAGTTGGGTCATGTATTGTATGCCAAAGAAATGAAAGTAAAAGACATAGCCCTTATTCTCATGGTGCAAAACAATGTTATGGGTAACACCAAGAAAGAAAAGAAAACAAAGCACATGGTAGGTGCTTAGAAAGAAACTAACGGGGCTGCTGGAATGACAGTGGAACCTACATGAGAAATAGTGGTCTGAGGAAAGACTTTCTGGATGAGACAAAATCCATTTGTAGAACATTCTTACTAAAGGCCTTGAAGTGGGAAAATGATTTTTGCCCAGCAGATGGGGCCCAGGGTGAAAGGTTGAGATGGAAAGTTAGGCAGGATGATGCAGAGCCTAGACGCCATGATAGTCAACTGAATAGGGTAAACATGTGCCAAGCACAGCCCTAGCCTCTGGGTCCAGAGCTTGGGACATCATGACCTGCTGAAATTACTGCTGCCCACTCTCCCTGACAAAACATTCTATGTTTTGAGTAGATACTAGTTAGGTAAAAAAGGCATAAAGTATGGGAACGTTTGTGCTCTTCTCACACAGCAGCCACAATGTTCCTTTCTTAACACATCTGACAGGATCACTCCCCTGATTAGGCAGGTCATCTGCTTCCCATTGTTTAGGATAGAGTTAACACGTATGTCTAAGCACTTTACATATATGAACTCATTTTATCCTGACAGTAGCCCTGTGGTTTATGCAGTCATTAACTCCGTTAGTTGGGGAAAGGAGGCCGAGAACGGTCAGGTGACTTGCTCAAGATCACAGTTAGAAAGTGACAAGAAGTAGTCAAACCAAGCAGGCTGGCTCTGGCGTCCATGCTTTCACTTAAGCACTGACTAAAACCCTTAAAACAGCCCGCAAGGCTTTGGCCCTCGTGGTTCCTAGTACACCCACACTGGCTCCTGCAGTTCCCTCTCCCCAGCGGCATCTTCACGGGTCAGGAAGCCCAGGAACCCGAAGCGAGTCTCAGGCTCTTTATGCGTTCGGTCTCCTCTGCCGCCAGAGGGCGCCGCGGGTTCGTCGCCCATCTAACTGCTCATCCGGGTAATGAGATGCACAGAGGGCGTGATGTCCCCTGCAAAACTGCTGCACCGACTCGCCGCCTCTGCGCGCAGGACGGCGGACGAGAACATCTTGCTAAGGCCGGCTGCAGCCCAGGAGACAAAAGTCGTGTCGTTACCTGGGACATGCACCCTGCCTCAGCGACTACTAGGCGCGCACTGCATCAAACCTGCGGCTGGAAAGAGAGCCCGGGCTCTCGCCCCGCCCACCCATCTCACGTGACCAACGCCCGGCCACGTGGCCGGAAGCGCTTGCCGGCCAGGGCGTCTAGGCTTCCGCGGGTTTCCCCAAACTCAGGATTAGCCGTGCGCTCGCGCTCGTTCCCGGGTTCCCTGGCCTGAGTGCTCGGGAGGCTGCGCGCACGTTGCCAGTCCGGTCCCCGCCCCCAGGCGCGCGCGGCTCCGGGTTTTCACAGCCATGTGCTCGTTAATGTCGAGCGCTACTGGTGGGTACCTCTGGCCCCCAAAAAGCCGGCTCTTCCGGCCCCTAGGCCGCGTCAACGTGGGGCTGGTGAAAAACCCCTCCCGCCCCGGGCTCCGGCACGCGGAGCCGGGCGGGTGAGGCCTTGCAGGGAGGGTGGGGGACGTGCGGTGAGGGCCGCGGGGGAGCGGGGCGCGGGAAGCGCTCACCCTGGGAGGGTCTTCGAAAGATGTGAGCTGATCGTTTGCGTGTGGCAGGCGGCCAGGGCGCCCTGGAGGATGAGGAGGACCCGCCCGAGCTGTCAGACAGCGGCGACGAGGCTGCCTGGGAGGACGAGGAGGAAGCCGATCTCCCCCGCGACAAGCAGCACACCCCCTGCCTGTTCTGTGACAGGTTCGTCCGCCGCGGCGCCAGGCCCCAGCCTCAGGGGGCCCGGGCCGCGTGCGTCCGTGTGGTCTGCGTCTGCAGTTCAGAATGGCCCGCCCACGAATTCTCTACCAGTAATTTGAGTGAGGGTTGTTGAGAAATAGGATGCACAGTGGTGTACAGGAAGGAGCAATGAACCGGAAGCCAGGTTATACTACTTCGACGGGCCTCAGTTTCCCCTAGTGTAAAATGAGAGGGCATTTGGTGGCATACTTTTGTCACTCGAAACACTTAAAAAAGAAATACAGATGGTGAACTCTGCACCCAAGGTCTTCTAAAGCAGGGATGGGAACTAGGAATCTTCTCTTTAATAAAGACGTATCTGAGGTTTGATTCTAATGAATAAATAGCAAGTTTGGGTGTCACTAAACTAGGTAATGCCTCAGGACCCTTCCAGCTTCACCATTCTGTAATTCTTTGACAAGTAGAAACTTTCTCAGGTGTAATATTTACATTTGAGCCATTTAAAGAAGTACCTGTCTTAGAGGCTCGCCATCTATTGAAGGGAAGGAATTGATACCATTTTCACTTTGGGAAAAAGTGACGGCAGTATCAATGACTTGTTCAAAGTCACGAGACTGTGGTTTGCTTATATCCAAATCCATGTTCTTTCCATTTAAAATTATGCCTCTTCATCTTAACAAACTTTGACTTTGGTTGCTATACTGGGCAAGTGGGCCTGAAAGAGGCCCGGTTGGCCTTGGGCAGTATTATTTAAATAAATTTTCTAGTTTCCCCTAAATTTGGACATGGTGCTGATTGGCAGTGTATTGACTCCTCGATTCCTCGCTGTTCTCACACATATCCTCGTTTGGGTAGGCAAGGAATGTCTCCATATATTATAGTCCTCATAAAATAATCTTTATGGAGCATCAGGGATGTACTATTTTGTGATAGACTGCAGAAGTACTGCAAAAATAACCTATATTGGTAAACATTGAAAACTGCTACATATGTGCTAATCATATAGAAGAGATATGTAGTTTCTCTGCTGTATTCCAATCTCGTGTCTTTCAGTTTTGCAGGTCACATAATAAAGAGGCTTAGTCCTCATAATATCTGTAATTCAAGTACATTGGGAACACTACATCATTTTGAAATATAACACTTTGGAAATGTGCCAGCTAAAGTTACATTTTATGCTTGCTTTCTAAAAGCAGTTTGAGCAATGCCAGTTCTGAAAGCAGAGTTGACACTTAGGGGAAAAAATCTTGTGTAGGGAATTTTCATGTCTTGAGAACAACAATCTATCAAAGGGAATTCTCTTCTTTAAAAGCCTTTTGATAAATGCAGTGCTATTTGGTAAATAATACTGACATTTGCAGGGTAGTTAGTTTGTTGTAGGTGTAAAATGGGACTCAGAAATATTAATTCCCTTTAGAAGGTATGTTTATTTTTTTATTAATTGGAAAGAAACCTAGAAACCAGCTGTGTGGTGGTAGTGATGGGGGTGCATATTTAACATGAAACCAATATTTAGACTTGGGGGACTGCTTGATTTTTTAGGTTATTTACATCTGCTGAAGAAACGTTTTCACATTGCAAGTCTGAGCATCAATTTAGTATTGATAACATGGTCCATAAACATGGTGAGTATTTTTTAGAATAAAGAAAATCACAGTTTTGAAATTAAAGTTCTAACTTCATATATTTTTTAGACCTTTCCTTTTCTATAGAAACCAGTATAGTGAAACATAGCAACAACCTATGTTATGAAAGTGAAGTTTTTTGACAAGTGGCCTTTGAGGAGAGACTTTTAAGTCATTCTAAGGATAAGATTAACTGTATTTAAGCTTATATTGGCTTTACAACTAAAAAGGGAAGAAAGAAACCCTTGTCATGTGATTGCATTTTTACCATATTAGAGTTAAGAGCAAGGGTAGGGGTGGACTTTGGAAAAGGAGATGGGTCATTATGAAAAACTACAATTTATCAGGTTAGAGCATAACATAAACTTCAAGGCATACAGGACTGAGTTATAATTTATAGGGAATTTGGTAAGAGTATGGTAAAAGGAGTGACGAAGTTAAGGTGGTAAGCAAAATATTTAGGTGATGATTCTTTTGAAACTTGAATTTAAACTTAGTAACTTTGCAATGAAAGCCTTCCATTTCTTTAAATGGACATAGAAGAGCTGTACTGTTCTAAAATTCATTAAATACATAATTCAGTTTTTGTTCCCTCTATCTACAAACAGCTATAAAGAACATTAGGTAAATATCTGATATGTTTATAAATCAAATTCAGCTGCATTATGAAGACATGAATGACTTAGGCTCATTACTGTTTTTCTTTAACCATGTTTACTATGCATTTTTTAACTGAATTACAGCAATACTTCAGATGTAATTTTGTATTTTTTTTCATGTGCAAAATAGGGTTTTTTTGTACACTGTTATGCATGTAAAACAATGTTCCTCCTAACAGCACTTCTCACACAAATAATAACCAGTTGGTTGGGATATGCTATCGCTTTTCCTTATTTTGAATGCTGCTTCATTTTTAGAAAGATGAGAACCAGATAACAAGTCTCATTGTTTTTTAATTTGCATCATTTAACTTAATGTAAAAGCTAGTATACTTTGTGTAATACATGTCCTTGCAAAATTATAATTTGGTAGGCATCATGAAGATGGGAAATTTAGAAACTTTCAGCTCCAATATCAACTGCCAAATACTTGGTAAAATATACAGCGTAATTTCCCTGATTTGTATTGTTCTTACAAATGAGGAGTAGAATTCTAAAAATAAATTTCCCATTTTGTAGAAATGCAGGAAGCCATTAAAAAATTATCATCTATGGCTGTTTCTTAATTAAAATATTCAGGAGTTACTGTTTCTAGTTAATAAGAAATCCAAAACATTGTAAGTTGTAGTTTAGAGGGCAGAAATATTTTATTGTCTATCCACAGAAATCTCAGTAGGACAGGTCCATTAAACAAAACTCAAATTTTATGTTAAAATAGATGAATTATCTTTTTTTCTCCTTTAGGGCTTGAATTTTATGGATACATCAAGCTAATAAATTTCATTAGACTTAAGGTAAGTTGGTAGCTTAATTTACAATTTCATTTAGAAACTAAGGAAATGCAACAGTTACTATCAATGCACTGATTTTTTAAAAGAATACAAGGAACTGCTCTAGAAGAAACTCAAGTTTGGCAGTCATCAGTTATATTGGGGGAGTCACAGACATTAGGAATTAGCACAATGAACAGCACCAAGTAAATGGGTAACATCATACTTTATGAGTACAGTTTTTAACTGCATCTAAGAGATTGATCAGTGTTATTTGAAAAAGTAATCAATATCAGATAAAGGGAAATACTGATAGATGGTATTTCCATAAAATTCGAAATAATTTCCAGCGTAATTTTAAGTACTGTTGTTGCTCTTTTTCTATTTTTCAAATACTTTGTTCTTTATTCTGTCCTATTCAAATAAATGTTTATGTTGCCACTTCTCCCAAATCTAAACAAATATAAAACTATGCATTGAAACCAGTGATTAAGCAATCATCCAGTTAAGGTAATGTAATTACAGGTGAACACACTCCTTAAATAGAGATTTTGTGTAATGTAGACACATTATAATTTTTTTCCTAGTTTTTGAGGGGATTTTGTGATTATATGCAATGAAAAACATGCAATTTCTTTTACATCCAGAATCCTACAGTTGAGTATATGAATTCCATATACAACCCAGTGCCTTGGGAGAAAGAAGAATATTTGAAGCCAGTATTAGAAGATGACCTTTTACTTCAATTTGGTAAGATTAACTTTCTGTATGTACTTTAATGTAGGGTCGTTTGTTACGGCAAAATGGTGGTTAAGTGCTCTAGGAAAGTACATTATCTCCTTAATTCTCTAAAGACCTCATCAGGTAGTTGGTTTCAATAGGGAAGTTAAGTCACTTAAAAACTGATAGTCACACTGACCATTACCAAGGGAGAAATTTGAAATATGAGCTTATTTAAACATTGTATATAAGATGTTTTGAAACATAGGAAGACTTAAGAAAATAATTTTTAGTTGTTGAAGTAATGTTTAGTCTAAAATTTTAATTTAATTAACTTAGTTACAATTAACTCAGTTTTTAGTTTAATTTTTTAATCTATTTAAAAAGTTTTCTGCTTTTGTCTTATATGTATTCAGATCAGATAATTGACTTTTCTTAAGACATCTAATTTATGAGATCTTGTTTTGATGCAAAACTGATTTCACAAAAATTTCCCTGGGCTTACTCACATACCCTAACGTTTAAGCCACCCTTGTGGCAAGGTAAATCTCATTTCTTGACTACAACTTTCTTCCATAGCTCCTTAGTTGCTTGTTCTGTGCTTTGATTCATTCCTTATTGAACCAGGGATCTTCTGAAAATTCTGTTGACTTCTTATAGATGCTTCACAGGTCTGATTTATCACAGTTAATGATTTATTTTTCTGTCCCTTATTTATGCTTTCTTTCCTGTTTCTTGTGCCAGTCAGGTAAGATAGAGGATTTAATCTCTTCAGATGAATGAGGCCATTCTAAACAGCCCCATAGCTTCACAGATAGTTTGACACTGTTCATTTGAGCGGTTCTTTGATTAGCGAGAACTGTGGGAAAAAAAACACTCATTTTCTTGAGAGGTACCATCATTAAGTTGTGTGGCTTATGATGTAATAGTAAGAACCTTAACGTGGGATTCAGGAACTATGTGACCCTGGACAAAGCACTTAAGATCTCTGTTTTTAAGTCTTCATCTTACAGAAGAGGAATTAGGGCCAGATTTCCAAGAGTCTTTGTAGCTGTAAAAGTTGGTGAGTCCCAGACTGATTCTTCCTTGTTTTTACAACTTCTCTTTAATCGCATTTATCCTCATAGTGACTAAAGTGATCTCTCTGATAAATGACAAAGTGCCCACTAAGTGCTCTTCATAACTTCCTAAATTTGCCCCAGAGTCATTTATTGAAGACTCACAGGGTGGAGGTAGTATGTTAAATGCTGTAGAAACACAAAGAAGTGAATCCATCCCATAGTAAGCCCAAATCTGATAGTAAGAGTGTTTTGTTTTTAAATGTCCTATATGAGAATTTAAGGTCAAATAAATTCAATTCATGAGAAGTAGAAAGGTAGTACAGTTCAGAGGAGGGAGAGATTACTCAGATCAGCAGATATTGGTCACCGTGGATACAGGTTGGTATTGAACTGTAACTCTCCAAAGGTATATAAACTTAGTTTCTTTCAGCCTTAATTTTAATTTGTAAAAAGGTAATAATGATGCCTACCTTGCAAAATTATCACAAAGATAATGCATACCAGCAATATCAGTCAGAGTAATTGCTTAATAAAGGAGATTTTGTTGTTATTAGTAAATGAATGTGTTCTATAGGAGTTTGGATGAAGAAGTCATTGACTGAGATCTGGAACAGTGAGGCCTGTAAAGGAACTGGACATGATCTTGAGGGCACTGCCTGCATTCTCTCAACTGTCTTACAGTAAATCTTTACTGACCATCTCTGAAATATTAGGCTTTGAGGTATAAAGATGACTAAATTAATAAGGGAAATGACTAAGAAAATCAGCAATGAAAGTACAGTGTCAGTGTGGGGGGGAACTTTACAATGGAGAAACCTGGCAAACACTGCCTTTGCTGGGTTCACATTGGTGATAAGCTATGTTGATAGCATGAACCCTTTATATGGTATGATGAGAATGACTCTTGACCTCTGTAGTCTTCCTCCCAAAAACTATAACCTCATGAAAACCATCAGACAGACACAAAGTGAGGGACATTCTGCAAACTACTTGACTAGTACTGTTCAAGACTGTCAAGGTACCGAAAAGAAGGAAAGTCTAAGAAACTTGTAGCCAAGAGGAGCTTTAGGAGACATGACAGCTAAATGTGTTGTATATCCTGGATGGGATCTTGGAACAGAAAGGGGACAGTAGGAAAAACTAATGAAATCTGAATGAATAAAATGGAATTCAGTTTAAAAAATATATATAGCATAGTAGTTAAAACATATCTTACAGAAGGTTAATGTCTTTGTGTGTGTGTGTGTGTGTGTGTGTGTGTGTGTGTGTGTGTGTCCTTAAAAATTGAGGGACAAAGTATCAAACAATACAATAGGGGAAAATACATGATTAGACAGTTCACCAAAAGAGGTATAAAAATAGCCTGACTGTAAGAGATTATTTCTCATCTATCAGATTGGTAAAAATGCTTAAAATGTGATGACATATTCTGTTGACAAGGCTTTGGAGAGGCAGGCCCTGTTATATATTGCTAGTAGAACACGGATTTGGCAATACCTAACAAAACTATAGGTGCACTTACTTTTTAACCGAGAAGTTTCTCTCATAAGAGTGTCTTGAAGATACACCTCCAACATTCTGAAAATGCATATATACAAAGTTATTTATTGCAGCACTGTAATTTGAAAATATTAAAAATAACCTAAATACCCATACATAGGAGAGCAGTTGAATAAACTGGCACATCCACATGTGGCATAGTGTACATCTTTTAACAAGAATGAAGATCTCTAAACTGATACAGTGACGTCCAAGACATACTATTAAACAAAAAAACTAAAACTCAGAAGAATATCGTTTGATATTCTTCATGGAAGAAAGAAAGGAATTTGAGAAAATGCACATGTGTCTACTCATATGTGCGAAAGAAACACAGGAAGGATAAACTAGAAACTAAAGAGATAGGTAATGGATATGGAGGGAGTGACACTTCTCTGAATGAGTGTGCTGTGACCCGTAGGACTATATGTTTCTAATAGCCTTCATATAATAAAAAACCAACAATTAAAACAACCAGGATGTATGCATGTTTGTGTGGTGGTGGTGCAAAACGGAGTACAAACACTAACAAATGAACTGAACTGTATTACAAATGAATAGTGTAACTGTACTGCAGGGGGTAGGGAAGAGGAGTACTATGTGAGTAACTGAAATCTTGACTGGTTATTGTGTTGAAGCTACAGATAAAAACTGCACTAATGCTGTAATCTAGTGACTAAAGGTGTTTATCACAGGGTATAGATTAGGAATTCTGACACTGCTTTTTGTGTATACTAGAATGGAACAAGTAAGTAAATATATTATGAATAATAAGAACTAGGTTTCTCATTCTTGGAGAAGGAAGTTTCAAATAAGGAAATGGGAAAGGATGAAGTGACTCCTGTGGTGATAAATTGGCAGAAGTATCAGTATAAATTCACAGTTTTTAGTATGCACAGACAGACAGATACAGAAATATAAATGTGGGTGTGTGGGTGGGTGAGTATATATATATTTCCTAGCTCTGTTTGCTGAGACAGCCTAGAAAAATACCACTAGCAATGAGCACATTTAGTACCCAGATCTTGATTGATAACACAATTCTCCAATAAGAGGAACTAAGTCTCCTTAGAGAGGTGATTAACTCCATAGATGGAGCAGGGAAAATAGATGAGTCTAGGACATCTTGGGCCATAAAATAAGGAAGTACTTAAGCAGTAAAGTTTGGAAAGGAGAGGACTTATCAAAGGAACACAGGAGTCAACCTGAAGGAGCTTCTAACAGCCAAAGCTGGAATAATTTGAGCAACACAGAAAATGATAATACTGGATTTTAACCCATGGGAAAAAATAAGTATCCATGAGTCTATACTAGCACAACCAAATAAATAAATAAAGGAGTAGCTTGACCTTAGAGTAGAATTCTATCAATTGATAGGAAATGTAGAACAGAAAATCACCATTAGACAAATAACTATAGTAATAACTTGCAGAAAAGATCCACCAGTGGTTGTTATGATTAATGGGCAACAATTTAAGGTGAAACAGGATTTGCATAGTTTGGAATATCTCCCTCAAGATATTTATTAACTACAATGGAGATGTTAACTTTTCAGTGGAGAAATCCCACAGATAGAACCATAACCAACTGGTCAAGGTTAACATCACCAGTAATAAGGCACATCAGCACTATGAACTAACTGGTATAATGCACTGAAGACACACATCACTTCTCTGTTCCTCTTGCCAAAAATGTAAAACTTCATTCAATAATGAAAACAGGCAAGCCCCAGTTGAGGGACAGTACAGAATCACTGATCAGTACTCTTCAAAAGTGTCCAGGTACAGTTCTTATGTGCAGTGTTCTATCAATACTTAGTTCAAGGTGCTGAATATTTTAGTTCAGGTATCTTTTTGGAGATTTAAAAATCTAGTTCTACCAGTTGTTGATAGGGATGTATTTAAATCTCTTGACTGTGATTGAAGGATTGTTTGTTTTGCCTGTAATCCTGTCAGGTTTTGTGTCATATATTTTGGGCCCTTTTTGAGGTTTATATCCATTTATAATTGTGTATGTCTTCCTGATAAAAGACCATCTTTAGTGGCAGTTCTCAGCTTCCAAGATGAGGTATCTGGGTGATTTGATCCTCCTGAGACAGAAAGAATCTAGATGTGGAAATTCATCTTCCTGGATATGGTTTAGGACTTTGAATTAGACTGTTTTGATAAATTATAATTATGAATCTTAATGTTTACTTAATCCATTCTTTTTTCAAATCCAAACATTTAGCCTTCAATATATGGTTATCTATACGTTGTCAGTGCCGCAAGTTTTTATTCTTTTCTTGCAGCTGAAAGCAGAACAGAAAAACTGCCAAAACAAAGAAACGGATTTCTTTGTTCAGTTCTAATCCATGACTTAAACTGACAAGGTGGTTTGCAAATTTTGAAGAATTTTGAAAACAAGACACACAGTGAGAGTTGTAGTAGAAGGTAGAAAATATTGTATTCTGTCCTTAAATAGTTTGGAAGTATTTTGTTGCTCTCATTAATTTTTGGTGAATTCAATAGTGAATGAATCTATAGAGTGATTTGGTATTCTGCCAGACTGATTAGAGGTTAGTGGTGCACTGCTCTGCTTTTATAAAAAGAATTTCAACTTAGGCTCTAGTTTCTAAGTTGTAATATTATCATGTGATTCAGCTTAGTTATTTTGTCCCAACACTGAAGAACTGTTGTGACTAAAAACTGAATAGGAAAAAAAGTCATATTTTCTCCAGTGCTGTACTGAGAAGATATAGTATCTGCACTGTTTGTATTGTTTCAAGTTGATCTTAAGGTTAACTAGACTGGTAAATGGACATTGGTTTTTGTGAAACTCAACTAGCTCCATATGTTAACTTCTGTTTGCAGAGTTGTTAGTTCTACAGCAGAAGTTAATGATTCATATATTGTATTGTGAAATTAAATTTAAGTCAAGATTTTTAAATAATTTAAGAATTAGAATACATAATAATATCAGCAATAAGATATTGGTGTATAGACTGCACTCCCTCTTACCTAGGATGAAACAGTTATTGAAAGTATAGAATACTTTATCTACACACTTTTCCTAAGGAATATCTAAATGTAATGCCTGTTATTCTACCGATAAGGACCCAGAGGCTGAGAGGTGGCCTGTGGAGTGGCAAGAACATGAGCTAGGAAGGCAGGCATGGGTTTGAATCTTTTGTGCTTTCATTAAACAGCAATCTGACTTTGGACTGATCAAAATGTCTCTGAAATTTATTTTTCTGTGCCTTAAAATAGGGGTAAATATTTGCATCGTAGGTTTGTTTTGAGCATGAAATGAAATGAAATGCATGTACTTGAAAGATACCCAATGACCAATAAATATTAGGGGTTTTCCTTTGCTTTTTTGTTTTCTTCCTGGGTTTGGCTCAGTATAATTAATGCTTATACATGGGTTCAGTTTAGCCAACTCATGAAAAACTCAGACTAACAGCATTCTCTTTACATTCATATTGAAACAATTTGGATATAAAACATTTAATTAAAAGTACTTTTACTAATTTTTCACAGTTGGCTGCATAAAGGCACTTAGTATATTATTTATTCCTAACATATTTACATGTGCTTCATTGTTACAGATAACCTGATAACAATGTCCATTTATTTCTTTAGATGTAGAAGATCTTTATGAACCGGTGTCAGTTCCATTCTCATACCCCAATGGGCTCAGTGAAAATCCATCTCTTGTTGAAAAACTGAAACACATGGAAGCCAGGGCAGTGTCTGCTGAAGCTGCATTAGCGAGAGCTCGTGAGGACCTGCAAAGAATGAAGTAATTTATCATTCCAACAGATAATTAATTGTTCTGATCCCAGAATAATATAACTAATAACAAGGTAGAATATGGTAAAACATTTCATATACTGGAAAGCACAATGGAGGTATTTAATTTTAGTAATATTAAAGACATGCAGCATTTTTATATATTGTGGATGTAGTTAAAAGTTATGTAGTTTTACCTAGTCTCATACATCTTTATAATTACTTTTCTGATAATAATTATTCTGGGGAGTGTTGTCCTCTTGAGTGCTTTTGTTCCTTGATTTGCCTTCCTTTGATTACCCTGTTTCTAATAGATGTCTCCATTTTGCTTTTCCTCTCCTATACTTTTAAAGTGGAGGGATTAATATTTTTAGGTTTGGGGAAAATACAAAGTTGAAATTTTTGTTTTTGAAAAATCAAAATATAATTATGATACAGTATTTAATCAGAAAACCAGATACATGAGACTGTTTCCTAGTGAGTAAATTAGTATTCTACTGGCTTAATACTTCTCATAATTTAATGTGCATACAAATCACCTGGGGATCTTGTTAAAGTATAGATTCTGATTCAGGAGGTCTCAGGTACAGGCTGAAGATTCTACATTTCTTCCAAACATAAATCTCACTTTTCCTATTGGATTTGTGTGTCAGTTACTATTGCTTGAGTACCCATTTGATAGTGTGTCAGAATGTCCAGCAGAAAATACAGTAGAGATGATTATAGTTCGTTCCCCTTCCCTGTTTCTGAGATTTTATACTGGGTAATCCTAGTAACAAACTTACTGTTTGTCTTTTTGTACTTGTCCCCTCTGCATATGTTATAGATTCTTAATGTATTATTAGCATAGAGGGAACTGAGTCTTAGAGCTGGAGTGGATGGTGTTAGTGATTGTAAATAATTCTCAATTTGGGTCCACCTTCCATGAAATAATCTGATTTTAAAGAATATTAACAGTGTTGAAATAGACCACATTGATTCAGTTGATAAGATAAGACTCTGGAGCAGTAGAAATAAAGTTGAATAAAGGTAATGTATTTATTTTGTTCACTTGAAAGATTTAAACAGCTATAATCTGTGGTAGGCAGTGCTTTGCAGGATTTGCAGAAGGAACTGGGTTTGAATACGCTGTTTCTTCAGTTCCAGCAGGGGGAGCTTTCAGTTGCTTAAGATAGAAGGTGAGTTAGAAGGCTCCTGGCACTCATGCTCCATTCCCTCCCCCTTCCTTTTCCTCAGCCTCTAGCCTTTTCTTTTTTCATGGTCCAGTAAACCTGTCTCAAGGGTATATTTCAAATTGATTACAGACAATTTGCTCAGGATTTTGTGATGAACGCAGATGTCAGAACCTGCTCGTCATCTACCGTTGCCATTGCAGACCTCCAGGAAGATGAGGATGGTGTTTATTTCAGCTCATATGGGCATTATGGGATACATGAAGAAATGCTAAAGGTTAGAAAAGAGCACAAATGCACCAAATTCATACTAACAAAAAAATAGAATAAAACAGGTTCTGTATACATATGCTGAGGCACAACTGGTTTTTTGTTTGTTTTTGTTTTGTTTTGAGAGCTGCTTTTTAAATCTGGTGTTTGAAAAGATTACAGCAAAGCATCAGAGTCATTGTAAATTCTATTTAAAATCATTATTAATCTTTATTATGAAATGATTTTTGCTTGAAATAGAACATTGGAAGAAATAACTGCTAGTGATTTTAGTTACCTCAAAAGCATCTATTAAATAGGAACAAATAAGTACATGATTGCCTTTTAATGTATAAAAAAATGATTAATTTTAGTGTTTTAGAAGCAATACTGACTTCAATTTGGCTAAATAATTCTTTGATACAAAATTTAATTATAAATAATTCTCACCGTTGTTATGGCATAACTTTTTAACCTTTGAAATCATTTACATACAGAAGAATTTCCTATATTGGCCAAACCAGGTATTTAAATTAGGTTGGTTTTAATTTTTATAATGATAATGTCCAAATTAAATATAAGTAGATTTTTAGCTATACTTGGTAGTTGTACATATTATCATGTATTATAGGTTGTAAAAGAGCAAGATACAAATTTTTAATTTAGGAAAACTGAAAATGTCTAACTAGAGTAAAACAAAAGTTGGAATGTAAATATTATTGCAAGCTTTAGATGTTTATCTGTGAGAATTTTAGATGCCACTACCTTTTCTTAAAACCAACAAACACAACTTTTCTTCCTGAATCTTTCCTCAAAAAATTGTTTTATTTTATGGAAGCCCTAAGACGATATTCCCCTGAGACATACACATTTAAAGTAACATGTATTTATTAAAATATATGTATTTGTTGAGTCAGTTTTGCAGAATCCTGGAGTGAAAGTGTGCTAATTAATAGTAATTGTAATTATTTGGGGTCTTTTAAAGCAATGTCATGTCATTTTCTTTTCTAATGACATTGTCATGGTTGGTTGTGTTTTTTTTGTCACTTGGGTAATGGCATAGCATTACAAATAAGTTACCTTATTATATGTAATAAATGATTTTAAGTCCAGAATGAATTTGTTTAAAAGAAATTGGACTTACTCCATTTTCTTTGTTAAAACTGATTTTAGAATATTTTCTTTAAAGGACTTAATCTAAGCCCATGTTGTCATTTTAAATCACCTCGTCAATTTTAATGTCGTGAACCTTTAATGCCTTGATATGGAAATTGTATTGGGTTTTTCAGACAGATAAGGTTACTGAGACTCCCAGTATATAGTACATATGAGCATCCTCAGTACACTCATCAGGGAAATCCAGTTTGAATTCTTATTTCCTAATCTCTGTCCTGGACATTTGTAGCTCTCTTTAAATTACTAGAGGATCTTCACACTTTGATTGTATTTCCTTAAGTCCTTTTTTAGGTACATATAAATCTAAGAAGTTCCAGCTTGAAGTTTCCAGTGCCAGCTTTTCCCTTTTCAGAGAATCATTTAGGAATCCTTATTAACTCTCCACGCCTTAGTTCCCTTTATCTGTTATGCAGTTGCCTCTACTTGGAGATGACTTGGTCAGGTGTTGATAGAAAATAGGGATATATTCCATTCAAAAAGAACTATTCATCCAGTTTATATTTTGCTAAGTAATGTATTATGGATGAATATGATTATGTGTCTTATATCAAGCAGTATTTCTTCTCTTATCAAAACAATTTTTAGCACACAAAATCTATTCAGGGTTGTGCTACCATTAGAATTTCACTTGATCTTTGTAAACCAACTTAAAATTGAGAGACCATATATAAAGGACTTATTTTTATGCTTGAAATTGGCCTTGCTTTTATGGAAATATTATTTGGATTTTTTGTTGCTTAGTCTCAGATATTTTAATGACACTATTTTGGCACATGTTGTGATTATAATTATAAATAATGGTAGTTTGTGATCTTATTTTCTTGGAGGTAAGCTGGGATAACTTTTTAATTCTAGAGATACAGTTGATAGAGGGATAGATTACATGAGTTTTCAAAATCCCTTGCCAGTTTATTTTTCTGGAGGAGTCATTGTTGACTGATGTTATAAACTGAGATGTATCACTCTTTTCTTTTCCAAGAAAAACATTGTTCATCTTGGTGAACATTTATCAAGATGATTTTTTTTTTATTTGTTTAGTACCTTATTTGGTATTGAAGTGTTAGTCTTCTCTTAAATTTTTAGAAATCATTATGAAGGCTAGTATTTTATTTGCTTGCATTTTCATGTTTAGTGGATTTTTCTTTCAAAAACAGTTATTAAATTGAAGCTGTGCTATGTCCAAAGCATTATATTTGGTGTACTTTAGATTTCATTGCACCAGGGTGAGCATATGAATGAAAACAGATGAATGTATAGAAAGAGCCCAGATGAGGATTGTCAGTGAGTCGAGCAGCAGTGTGTGGACTTAGTGCAGGAGTTGGGCTGCTGGTGATTAAGTTGGAGCAGTGGTGAGGCCCTGTGGCTGGTAAGAGCTTTCTGAGTGACTGCCTTCCTGAGTGATGTTCACGCTTTGTAGGTTTTGTTGTATCAGCGCTGGGTTTAGTTGTAAGAACAATGTAAAAATGTGTGAAGTGGTACATTAAAAAAGAAAAGACAGTTTAAAATTTAGTGAATAATAAGTGTAAATTTATTTAAACATTGGTTTCTTTTAGTAATTTTTAAAATAACTTTCAGGAAAAGATTTAATAAGCCTGATTTGAAATTTTGTTTCTAAAGCAATTAGAAATGATTCCATGAGAAGGCATGGAATTAATTATGGAATTCTCCCTTTTTAGATCTGGTAATTAATTAAAACAACATTTATATTTAGTTCTTCATTTATGTTTTTTTTTTTTAATCCCAGTGTTAGCATAAAAATGTTCTTTTAGGGGGTATGGATTGTATAAATTTTGATATTGTAGCATTTGGTATAATAATTCTTTTTACCTAGTGTGAAATCCCAAACTGTAATTCCCATTCTGAGATATTTTTATCATATTTATTTTACTTGGCAGTAGATCCCCTTACTGCTTAATTTGCTGTCCGTATGTGTCTCAACTGAGGTAATTTAAAAGGGTATCCGCCATGTTCATGAACCAGTGTAAATGTTACCATTCGATTCCTGCCTTGGTCACAGGTCTTGTGAGACTCCAGAGTGTAGAAATCTCATGATGTGTGCTGCAGGGCTCAAATGATTTATTTTTTGGATTATAGGC
The DNA here is from genome assembly GCF_030020395.1 of Manis pentadactyla. Classification (NCBI taxonomy): domain Eukaryota; kingdom Metazoa; phylum Chordata; class Mammalia; order Pholidota; family Manidae; genus Manis; species Manis pentadactyla. Next base: position 59,599,547 of record NC_080027.1, read on the forward strand.
TTTTAAGCATCATTTCCTACTAATGTTATTTCTAGAAACAAAACAGGATTATAAATCAGATAGGTGCTGATTAATGACTTAGAAAAACCATATTCAGTTTAGCTTTATTTTTCACATGTAACTTTTATCATTTATCTATTTGTGTTTTTTTTTCTCCCATATTTTAACATGACTCTACTACAGGGACTCAGGCTCTAGATTCCAGGCCCTATTTATAGGAGCGAAACATTCTGTTCACCTTTTATTAGCTCTAATTATCGGTTGGAGTCTTATGATGATAATGCATGTCAAGATGAAAATGTGCATATTTTAGAACTTAGATATTATTTGACTTTCAGTGATACTCAAACATTTTCTTTGTGTGTTGTTGTTATTTCTAATCCTTACTGTTTTCTTTTGGGGAAAAAAAATTGAGCTTCATTTTCAGGCAAAAGGGAGCTTTGGAAGCTAGCAATGTGTGTAAATATCTTTGTGAAAACATTTAATTTTTTCAGACTGTCCTGTAAACACAGTGCTTTCCTTTCTGCACCCTAGGACAAAGTAAGAACAGAAAGCTACCGAGATTTTATATACCAAAATCCACATATCTTCAAAGACAAGGTGAGTAGCATAGGCTGCAGAACTGTATGTTTCCTGTGGACCTTGGACAGTAGAAATTCCTTCTTGGGTCATCATTGTGATGGCAGTTGATTTAATGTGCTGTGTCTTTATGTTGTGGAAGACTTGCTCTTCTGTGGGTGCAGAATACTGACAGCAAGAATGCTCATTGGTGCTGTCATTCATTGTACTCTTCTTTAAAATTGAAATTCATTAATTACAGAGATATAGCTTAGTTTAACTTTGTTATCCAGATAATTTTGCTTAAAGCATATTTTTGATTTACTGTGATTCCTGTGAATTTCAAATGTATTGGATAAGCCCATATGAAAGCAAAAGCACACTTAATCATTATAGTTTGTGTTAATTAATTAAAAATTAATCATTTAAAAAGTTACTTTTGATAAGCAGGGTCAGATATTATAAGGTGTAATTTATTTTAAGAGATTTCTTTTAAGACCTTATTTATTTACCCCGCTGTATGAGATATTTTATATTTTACAATTACTCAATACTGCCTCAGCTTATTTCAAAGATATCTTTCACACTGTGTGTGTGAAATTTGTGTCATTTTTCATCCCTTATGAATTTTTTAAATTTTTTTCTTATTTATTTCCTTCCTTTCTTTTTCTCTACATTGGCAGTTACCTAAAGGTTTGGGTTTTCTGATTGTTCCTCCTTATTGAAAATTAATCTTCTAATTTAGTCAAGAATATTGTCATCTCTGCTACTTATATACATTTGCTTAGGAATTTTCCCCAACTCTTTCCACTTTAAGAACATGTGTATTGATAACATAGTAGGTTTTTTTTATAAGACACTTCTGTAAGAGTATTCCACGAGCTTTACATGAAATCACAGCAGTGACTGCTAACTTGTGTATTTCAGCAGTGACCAACAACCTGTATATTTTGAAAAATCTCTTTTCCTTATTTTTATATTGTTTGGAATATAATATAGATTGGTTTTTCATTTTCTGTGCTTGTTTCCTAACAGCAGTGTTTCCCTTGTGACTTAGCAATTAGATAGTTTAAATTTATATGGTGTGCTGGTATCTTTTGATATTTTTTGGCCAAAGTATTACTTATCATGAAGGGTTTATAATGGTTTGTGTTTCTTAGTTTTTGCTGTTTCCCACTGTAGACAAGTCAATGAATTCATTTTCAAAATCTTAGTTTTTATAGTTCTTTGTATACTTGAGATTGTATGCTTTTTGTTATTGCAGCAGAGACTAAGGATTTTTTGTTTTCATGTTTTGTGTTTTGTAGTTAGTTTATGTTTTATATTTAAGTTTATTATACTATGGCTGTAGATTAAGAAAATATACTACTATGTACTTAAATAGGACTTGATAATTTATAGATTGCTTTCAAACATGTTGTCTCATTGTCACTATACAATATGCCTATAACCAGACAAGGCATGTATTTATCTCCATTTTACACATGAGGAAGCTTGAAACCAATAGGTTAATTGACTTGCCCCAAATCATGCAACTAAAACAAAGCAAACCTGAGGGGTTTTAACTCCTAGTGTAGTGCCCTTAATCCCTGTGCCACTATACCTTTGACACCATCATGTTAAAATAGAATGAGTGAGTAATCAGGATGGGATCCATGAGTTACATTTTAATTCACATTATTTTTCATAAACAGGTCATATAATATCTGTGTGCCATGATAGAATATGTTTATGAAATTATTTAAATATTTTTATTTTTAAAAATGTATGATATAGCATATTTTCCTTAGTTTTATTACCTTTGTTTTTGTTTGCTTTTTCTCCATCAGGTAGATAAGCATCATCCCAAACACTAGCTTCTGTATCATGTTATGTAATGCATAGTAGAGATTTATTTTTCAAAAAGGTGCTTATAATTAAAAATGTTTTCTTTCCTCTTACTCCTTCTTCCTCCATCCTTTCCTTCCTGCCTCCTTCCCTGCATTCCTTTCTTGATATTGTTTCCATTCACAAGCTCCTGTGGAGGCCTTATGGTTTCTCAGATTTAATTTAACTTTGTGGCATTTTAATCATGTTATCACCTACTCATAATTAATTTCTATTTGTAGTCCACTGAAGAAATTCACAGGTGCCTTCTTTATGCTTTTGCTTATTATCTACAGTTAAATATTTATTCACTTTTTTTCTTTCTGTGTTTTAGAAAAAAATGAGTCAAATTCCTTCATTTTATAAAATAATGTTAGTTTATTCTGTTATTTATACCTCTTTCTTTGGTTCTATCAAGTGTTAGTTTATTTGCCCAATAACTTAATTCTGAGCTAGAGGTAATAGATAATTAATATACAATTAAAATATAATTTAAATATAGGCTTTAAAAGCAGACTGACCTATGTTTGAATGCTAACTTTATAAATTACCAGATGTATGATCCTGGACCTGTTATTTCCCTTCTCTAGGCTCAATGAAGATTAAATAAGAGTTTATATATATATATATATATATAAATTGTATATGTATGTGTGTAAATGTATAGTCTTAGGAAAGAACATATACTCTAATTGAAGTATATGATACATATCCCTCTGTACTTAGCTTTGTTTGCTCAGAAATTTTTCTTAGAAAAGTTATTACTTCCTTATTAACATTCTTTTAATGGCTCATATATCTATGTTAGAATGTCCATGAGTTTTAATTTTTTACATTAGAAACAGTACTGCATATAAAAATATAAAATATTAAAAGTCTTCATATATGTGAAAGTACAAAAGATAGATGCCTAGCAGTGGATTCCCTGGTTCAAAAAGGTTAATACCCTGGATACTATTAATGGCGCTAACTTGTCTTTCCATAAACAGTGTGTATTGATATTCCTAAACACCACTGCCAGGTACTATGCCATCAAACTTCTAAATTCCACACCATCCTTTAAAAAAATGTTTTTTTTCACTTTGTATGTATCTTATTTCAATGAAAGCTTCTAGGAGCTTATCACTTACTATTGTATTGTGTGTGTGTATATATATATATATATATGAGATATATATATATATATATATATTTGTTTTATTATCGTTTTATGCCATATGTTTTACACTGATGTACTATAACCATAGTATAAACATGTATGCTGTATGATGACATAGTTTTTCTTGATGTTGTAGTTAATACATTTATTTGTAACTTTAAAAAATATTTTCTTTTTGTTTGCAGTGACCTTGTATAGGTTTGCTTCTTAAAATTCTTAACTTCCTTGTGTGTGTAAGTAGTTACGTTTAATGTGCTAAGTCATCATCAGAGGCCACATATGCAGAACAGTTATATTCTCCCTGTGAAACCATCTGGGTTTTCTTCTTGGAGGGGCAGAGAATAGGAGACACAGATTAGTAAGATTTTGACAACTTTATTTCTTCAGTGGAAATCAGGCTGTTTAGATTTTTTTCTTCTGGAGTCAGTTCTGAAAAGTTATATTTTCAGGATATAATGGAACGAAGGACTCCACTTACAATAGCAAACAATAAAGGAGATAAATGCCTAGGAACAAACTTAACTAACAATATGCAGGACTTACATGAAAAAGATTTTTTAAGAGACTCCTGAGAAACATAACAGATGATTAAACAAATCAAAAGGTATATCATATTCTTGAATAGGAAAACTTAAAATTATCCATTTTTCCTAAATCATAATTTTAGCTCAATCCCTACAAAATTGCTAAGACTTTTCAAAAAACCTGTACTACAGAAGCTGATTTTCTTATTGTTATGGAAAAATAAACATACAAAATTTCCGGAAACACTGGAAAAAATTTTGCAGTGAGGGGGGGATGAATCTAAAACATTCTGTAAAACTTCTGTAATTAGAAGTTACTAGTACATGATTAATGGAGCAGAATAAAATTCCAGAAACAGGCCAAAATATACACACAAGTTTTAGTGAATATTAAGGTCCCTGTCATAGTCCATTTAGGTTGTTAGAACAAAAATACTATAAACTGAATGGCTTATAAACAACAGTTCATAAGTTTATCTCTCACAGTTCTAGAGGCTGAGAAGCCCAAGATCAGGGCACTGGCTGATTCTGATGAGGGCCTGCTTACTGTTCATAGACATGTCTTCCTGCTATGTCCTCACGTGCTGGAAGAGAACAAGGGATCTCTCTCAGCCTCTTTTTTAAGGGCGCTAATCGCAGGACCTAATTACTTCCCAAAGGCCTAGCTTCTAACTCCAGCACCTTGGGGGTTAGGATATTAGCATATGAATTTGGGGAGAATACAAGCATTTGGACCACAGTAGTAGCATATTAAATCAGTGGAGGGAAACAGGCTATTTAATAATGTTGGGAAAATCGGTTAGCCATCTGAGCAGTAGTAAAGTTGAATACCTCTTAGTGTTCATCTTTTGTGTTTATCATGATAAAAGAAAATGTATTAATGAAACCACAAATATGCTAGAAGGAAATGTATGAAGGTGAAATAGGGCAGAATATGGGGAAGATCATCCTAATTAGGATCAAAATCCAGAAGCCAGGAAAGAAAAGGTTAATGAGTCTGTAGGTAAAGAAGTTCTGCATAGCAAAAATCACTGTAAGCAGAACCAAAAGACAAGAATATATGCTGGAGGAAACATTCCATCATATTAAAGAGGCCTAATCTCCTTAAGTTACGAAACACTCTTATTTGATGAGAAAAATTTGGTTAGAAATTTGATAAGAAAAGGGCTAACAACTCAGTGGAAGAATGCAGAAAGGGGATAGATAGTTCACATAAGAAGAACTACAGATGGCTGTACAGCATATGGAATAATGCTAAACCCCATGATAAAGAAAATGCCTGTTAAAGCTAGACTAATGTATCATTATTTTGTCTTTGCCTGACTGGCAGAAATCCAAAAGTTTGAATATCTGTGCCATGGCCTAGTCTCACCCTTGAGGAAATTGGCACTTACACATTGCTGTAGTCTTCCAGGAGTAGAACTGGAGAGTAATTTGGTTGTTTTAGAAGAATTACAAATACGTATATTTTCTCTGACACTGTTTTCACTTCTAGGAATATATTCTATAGATTTACTTGTGTGACTGGGGTAGGGTATGAGGTTATTTACAGCTTTTCTTGTCATTGTGAAATCTCAGGAACTACATGTCCATCAGTAGAGAACTGCTGAGTCAGTAGTAGATTATGGTATAGCCATAAGATGGAATCTTACACAGTTATGTAAGAGAAGAAAGTTTTATAATCTTTGATCTCTAAAAGAGGATTAAATAAAAAAGCAACTTGTAGCACAGTGGGTGTAATACACTTCCATTTGTGTAGAAAGGGGAAGGAAAAACACTTTGTATTGCGCTGTATATGCATAAAAATTCTCTTGAAGGATGAGTAAATGTACTTTTTGAGATTGAAACTATGTGACTATATTCCCTTGTGAAAAATAAAATAATTGTTGAACAGTATAATAGATTCTTAATTCTAGTTCTCTTTTTTTCACAGTAACTTCCCCATTACTTAGAATAAAATCCAAAGGCTTATGTGATCAGGCCTCTGCTTAACACTGACTTTATCTCTAAGCAACCTCTTTGTCTCACCCAGAGGCACACTGGCTTTCTTGCTTTACCTGGAATTTTGTGCCTTGCATTTAATATTTTCCATGGCTAGAAGGCACATCCTGCAGATCTCTGAATGGTACACTCCTTTACTTCCCTCTGTTCTCTGCTTACATATATCAGAGACATATTTAAAGACTTATCTAAAATTCCAAAGGGGTGTATTTCCTTTCTCCTGTGCTAACCTCTACTCTGGTGCTTGATTTTTCTTTATAGCATCATTGCCTGACATTATTTTATATTCTTTGTTCATTATATTGTCTCCCACAAGATTATAAATTCCATCAGGAGAGGGATTTAGTCTTATTTGTTGCTGTGCCATATTACTCTGATCAAGGCCTGCACTTGGTGATGCTCAGTGATACCTATAGTAGAAGAGTGCTGAAGTAGTTTCATGTGTGGGACAAGTTTATAGGATTTTTGACTGTTAATAATGAAAGACTTAAGGGATTATGGTTTTCAGTAGCAAAGAGTAGTATATCTCAGAGTATTTTGCTTGGCATGTTTCCTTGGTAATTTGTTTTTGTTTTTTAGTGTGAACAGAGCAGATTTCCTTACACTGTTCCAGGACAAACCATAGAAATTCTTGTTTTAGAAATAATTGCTCCTTACCTGTCCCCAGTGTCATCTTAAACTTGGTTCTTACCACTTTCACCAGTGATAATGAGTATCATTCTTAAAACTTAAATTCTCAAGTTACTGAATTCTAGAAGCCAGCTTGTTTTTATTGTACCTATATTGTTAAAACAAGCTGAATAGTTAATTTAAAAGTAGAGGGAGTATGACCATATTCTACATCCATGATTCCTTCATAAACATTTTTTAGTTGTATTGGGTAAGACTATCCTGCTTAAGTTAATTCCTGCCTCTCAAACTTGACAAAAATTTGTTTCTGTTAAAATTTAGACTCATTAAGCCTAAATTAGATTATGCATGCAATAGGGAAATTAAAAATAATACTTCATGATTGAGAAGACTATGAAATTGCTTATTACGTATAAACATCTCAAATTTATATTGTTGTATCTGATCATAACAGGCTATGGACAAATATACTGTTATGAGTTTAAAACAACCCATTGTAATGATAATCTTCAGTTTCCCCAAACAGAAGTTACTTCCATATTTAATTGGTAAAGTTTTAAAATTTTGTAGTCTTTCTCAAGCTAGAAACACCATAATATATGAATAGAATTTAAAATATTACACCTTTTTGATGACATCTGTTTTTTTTTTTTAACACCAGGTAGTTTTGGATGTTGGTTGTGGAACTGGAATTCTCTCTATGTTTGCAGCGAAAGCTGGAGCAAAGAAGGTTCTTGGAGTTGACCAATCTGAAATACTTTACCAGGCAATGGATATCATAAGGTAGATGCGTTTTAAAGCTGATTTAAGATTATTATTATTATTATTTTTTTAAATAATTATTTTTTATTGAAGGGTAGTTGACGCACAGTATTACATTAGTTTCAAGTGTACAACACAGTGGTAGAACATTTATATACATAATTCTAGGTTCCAGCTATCACCCTACCAAGCTGTTACAATATCTTGACTATATTCCTTATGCTATACATTACATCCCGGTTACTTATTTATTTTACCATTGGAAGTCTGTCCTTTTTTTTTTTTTTTGTGAGGGCATCTCTCATATTTATTGATCAAATGGTTGTTAACGACAATAAAATTCTGTATAGGGGAGTCAATGCTCAATGCACAATCATTAATCCACCCCAAGCCTAATTTTCGTCAGTCTCCAATCTTCTGAGGCATAACAAACAAGTTCTTACATGTAGAACAAATTCTTACATAATGAATAAGTTACATAGTGAACAGTACAAGGGCAGTCATCACAGAAACTTTCGGTTTTGCTCATGCATTATGAACTCTAAACAGTCAGTTCAAATATGAATACTCATTTGGTTTTTATACTTGATTTATATGTGGATACCACATTTCTCTCTTTATTATTATTATTTTTAATAAAATGCTGAAATGGTAGGTAGATACAAGATAAAGGTAGAAAACATAGTTTAGTGTTGTAAGAGAGCAAATGTAGATGATCAGGTGTGTGCCTGTAGACTATGTGTTAATCCAAGCTAGACCAGGGCAATAAAACATCCACGTATGCAGAAGATTTCTCTCAGAATAGGGGGGGGTGAGGTTCTAAGCCTCACCTCTGTTGATCCCCAATTTCTCACCTGATGGCCCCCCTGCGACTGTGCCTGTCTTAGGTTGTTCCTCCCTTGAGGAATCTTACCCGTCTCTGGCTAACCAGTCATCTTCCGGGGCCATACAGGGAAATGTGAAGTTGGTAAGTGAGAGGGAAGCCTTATTGTTTGAAAAGGTTAGCTTTTTACTTCTTTGCATATTTATGCCCTGTGGCTTCTATGCCCAGCATTTGTCTTGAGGTATCTTTACCACTTGGAGGAGTTATGATACTCGGTAAATTTGATATGAGGCACGAATTCTATTTAAGGGTTGTAATTAGGAAGGAAGAAGAAAAGCTATAGAAGTAGCAGACGGAAGAAAACATGGGAAGATTGATTATTTCTTTGACATATCTTCTTGTAGAGTAACTTCAGCATATATAGGTTTTAAGCTACTACTTAAATTGCGCACACACATTAACATAATAGGAGTATAGTTACATAACCAAAGCATATCTGTAATTACCAGCCATCTCCAGTGAAACCAAGAAAACCATTAAGGCACCTTAGGCATTTGTGAAAACTTATCTATGATATGGTGGATATTGTCCAACTGAACTTGAACAGTCTGAGAGAAATCAGACAAATTAAAACAACCCATTCCTGGGGACTGTTCACATGCCATATGTTCTTTTAACAGTAAATAGTCTGTAGTTGTAAGAGTTTGGAGCGCTACAATTTGCACTTCTCCAAATTCTTGGTTGAGTTCCAACAGTATAGATCCAGTCAAATTTGTTGTTTTACTGTATGCACAGGCCAGCTAAGATATCTCCTTCCTCATTCCCATGGCAAGTCCAGGAACTGGTGGGATGAGTGCATCTACAGCTGTAGCAGTGCGTGGATCTTTGTTGGGGTTTTTTGATGATCATCTTCTGGCATGAGTCTTCCAGAGAGTGCAGATGTTGGAAGTTCTTTTTCATATCGTATCTTAGTTCATTTTCGGGGTAGCCCAATTAGGCTTTGATCCTCTGTATAAACACAAACCAGACCCTTTGCCTACACTTTTATATGCCCTTTATACCCTTGTGTAGAACTCGTTGGAGGTTACGACACAGGAACTGGCCTTTTTTTTTTTTTTTTTGCTTTGTTTTTGGTATCACTAATCTACACTTACATGACGAATATTATGTTTACTAGGCTCTCCCCTATACCAGGTCTCCCCTATAAACCCCTTTACAGTCACTGTCCATCAGCATAGCAAAATGTTGTAGAATCACTACTTGCCTTCTCTGTGTTGTACAGCCCTCACTTTTCTCCTACCCCCCCATGTATGTTAATCTTAATACCCCCCTACTTCTCCCCCTCCTTATCCCTCCCTACCCACCCATCCTCCCCAGTCCCTTTCCCTTTGGTACCTGTTAGTCCATTCTTGAGTTCTGTGATTCTGCTGCTGTTTTGTTCCTTCAGTTTTTCCTTTGTTCTTATATTCCACAGATGAGTGAAATCATTTGGTATTTCTCTTTCTCCGCTTGGCTTGTTTCACTGAGCATAATACCCTCCAGCTCCATCCATGTTGCTGCAAATGATTGGATTTGCCCTTTTCTTATGGCTGAGTAGTATTCCATTGTGTATATGTACCACATCTTCTTTATCCATTCATCTATTGATGGACATTTAGGTTGCTTTCAATTCTTGGCTATTGTAAATAGTGCTGCAATAAACATAGGGGTGCATCTGTCTTTCTCAAACTTGATTGCTGCGTTCTTAGGGTAAATTCCTAGGAGTGCAATTCCTGGGTCAAATGGTAAGTCTGTTTTGAGCATTTTGATATACCTCCATACTGCTTTCCACAATGGTTGAACTAGTTTACATTCCCACCAGCAGTGTAGGAGGGTTCCCCTTTCTCCACAGCCTCGCCAACATTTGTTGTTGTTTGTCTTTTGGATGGCAGCCATCCTTACTGGTGTGAGGTGATACCTCATTGTAGTTTTAATTTGCATTTCTCTGATAATTAGCGATGTGGAGCATCTTTTCATGTGTCTGTTGGCCATCTGTATTTCTTTTTTGGAGAACTGTCTGTTCAGCTCCACTGCCCATTTTTTAATTGGGTTATTTGTTTTTTGTTTGTTGAGGCGTGTGAGCTCCTTATATATTCTGGACGTCAAGCCTTTATCGGATGTGTCATTTTCAAATATATTCTCCCATACTGTAGGGATCCTTCTTGTTCTATTGATGGTGTCTTTTGCTGTACAGAAGCTTTTCAGCTTAATATAGTCCCACTTACTCATTTTTGCTGTTGTTTTCCTTGCCCGGGGAGATATGTTCAAGAAGAGGTCACTCATGTTTATGTCTAAGAGGTTTTCGCCTATGTTTTCTTCCAAGAGTTTAATGGTTTCATGGCTTACATTCAGGTCTTTGATCCATTTTGAGTTTACTTTTGTATATGGGGTTAGACAATGGTCCAGTTTCATTCTCCTACATGTAGCTGTCCAGTTTTGCCAGCACCACCTGTTGAAGAGACTGTCATTTCGCCATTGTATGTCCATGGCTCCTTTATCAAATATTAATTGACCATATATGTCTGGGTTAATGTCTGGATTCTCTAGTCTGTTCCATTGGTCTGTGGCTCTGCTCTTGTGCCAGTACCAAATTGTCTTGATTACTATGGCTTTATAGTAGAGCTTGAAATTGGGGAGTGAGATCCCCCCTACTTTATTCTTCTTTCTCAGGATTGCTTTGGCTCTTTGGGGTCTTTTGTGTTTCCATATGAATTTTTGAATTATTTGTTCCAGTTCATTGAAGAATGTTGCTGGTAGTTTCATAGGGATTGCATCAAATCTGTATATTGCTTTGGGCAGGATGGCCATTTTGACGATATTAATTCTTCCTCTTCCTAGCCACGAGCATGGGATGAGTTTCCATCTGTTAGTGTCCCCTTTCATTTCTCTTAAGAGTGACTTGTAGTTTTCAGAGTATAAGTCTTTCACTTCTTTGGTTAGGTTTATTCCTAGGTATTTTATTTTTTTTGATGCAATTGTGAATGGAGTTGTTTTCCTGATTTCTCTTTCTGTTGGTTCATTGCTAGTATATAGGAAAGCCACAGATTTCTGTGTGTTGATTTTGTATCCTGCAACTTTGCTGTATTCCGATATCAGTTCTAGTAGTTTTTGGGTGGAGTCTTTAGGGTTTTTTATGTACAGTATCATGTCATCTGCAAATAGTGACAGTTTAACTTCTTCTTTACCAGTCTGGATTCCTTGTATTTCTTTATTTTGTCTGATTGCCGTGGCTAGGACCTCCAGTACTATGTTAAATAACAGTGGAGAGAGTGGGCATCCCTGTCTAGTTCCCGATCTCAGCGGAAATGCTTTCAGCTTCTCGCTGTTCAATATAATGTTGGCTGTGGGTTTATCATAGATGGCCTTTATTATGTTGTGGTACTTACCCTCTATTCCCATTTTGCTGAGAGTTTTTAACATGAATGGATGTTGAACTTTGTCAAATGCTTTTTCAGCATCTATGGAGATGATCATGTGGTTTTTGTCTTTCTTTTTGTTGATGTGGTGGATGATGTTGATGGACTTTCGAATGTTGTACCATCCTTGCATCCCTGGGATGAATCCCACTTGGTCATGGTGTATGATCCTTTTGATGTATTTTTGAAATCGGTTTGCTAATATTTTGTTGAGTATTTTTGCATCTACGTTCATCAGGGATATTGGTCTGTAGTTTTCTTTTTTGGTGGGGTCTTTGCCTGCTTTTGGTATTAGGGTGATGTTAGCTTCATAGAATGAGTTTGGGAGTATCCCCTCCTCCTCTATTTTTTGGAAAACTTTAAGGAGAATGGGTATTATGTCTTCCCTGTATGTCTGATAAAATTCCGAGGTAAATCCATCTGTCCCGGGGGTTTTGTTCTTTGGTAGTTTTTTGATTACCGCTTCAATTTCGTTGCTGGTAATTGGTCTCCTTAGATTTTCTGTTTCTTCCTGGGTCAGTCTTGGAAGGTTATATTTTTCTAGGAAGTTGTCCATTTCTCCTAGGTTTCCCAGCTTGTTAGCATATAGGTTTTCATAGTATTCTCCAATAATTCTTTGCATTTCCGTGGGGTCCGTCGTGATTTTTCCTTTCTCGTTTCTGATACTGTTGATTTGTGTTGACTCTCTTTTCTTCTTAATAAGTCTGGCTAGAGGCTTATCTATTTTGTTTATTTTCTCGAAGAACCAGCTCTTGGTTTCATTGATTTTTGCTATTGTTTTATTCTTCTCAATTTTATTTATTTCTTCTCTGATCTTTATTATGTCCCTCCTTCTGCTGACCTTAGGCCTCATCTGTTCTTCTTTTTCCAATTTCGATAATTGTGACATTAGACCATTCATTTGGGATTGCTCTTCCTTTTTTAAATATGCTTGGATTGCTATATACTTTCCTCTTAAGACTGCTTTTGCTGTGTCCCACAGAAGTTGGGGCTTAGTGTTGTTGTTGTCATTTGTTTCCATATATTGCTGGATCTCCATTTTGATTTGGTCATTGATCCATTGATTATATAGGAGCGTGTTGTTAAGCCTCCATGTGTTCGTGAGCCTCTTTGCTTTCTTTGTACAGTTTATTTCTAGTTTTATGCCTTTGTGGTCTGAAAAGTTGGTTGGTAGGATTTCAATCTTTTGGAATTTTCTGAGGCTCTTCTTGTGGCCTAGTATGTGGTCTATTCTGGAGAATGTTCCATGTGCACTTGAGAAGAATGTATATCCCGCTGCTTTTGGATGTAGAGTTCTATAGATGTCTATTAGATCCATCTGCTCTACTGTGTTGTTCAGTGCTTCCGTGTCCTTACTTATTTTCTGCCCAGTGGATCTATCCTTTGGGGTGAGTGGTGTGTTGAAGTCTCCTAGAATGAATGCATTGCAGTCTATATCCCCCTTTAGTTCTTTTAGTATTTGTTTCACATATGCTGGTGCTCCTGTGTTCGGTGCATATATATTTAGAATGGTTATATCCTCTTGTTGGACTGAGCCCTTTATCATTATGTAGTGTCCTTCTTTATCTCTTGTTACTTTCTTTGTTTTGAAGTCTATTTTGTCTGATATTAGTACTGCAACCCCTGCTTTCTTCTCACTGTTGTTTGCTTGAAATATGTTTTTCCATCCCTTGACTTTTAGTCTGTACATGTCTTTGGGTTTGAGGTGAGTTTCTTGTAAGCAGCATATAGATGGGTCTTGCTTTTTTATCCATTCTGTTACTCTGTGTCTTTTGATTGGTGCATTCAACCCATTAACATTTAGGGTGACTATTGAAAGATATGTACTTATTGCCATTGCAGGCTTTAAATTCGTGGTTACCAAAGGTTCAAGGTTAGCCTCTTTAGTATCTTACTGCCTAACTTAGCTCGCTTATTGAGCTGTTATATACACTATCTGGAGATTCTTTTCTTCTCTCCCTTCTTGTTCCTCCTCCTCGATTCTTCATATGTTGGGTGTTTTGTGCTGTGCTCTTTCTAGGAGTGCTCCCATCTAGAGCAGTCCCTGTAAGATGTTCTGTAGAGGTGGTTTGTGGAAAGCAAATTCCCTCAGCTTTTGTTTGTCTGGGAATTGTTTAATCCCACCGTCATATTTGAATGATAGTCGTGCTGGATACAGTATCCTTGGTTCAAGGCCCTTCTGTTTCATTGTATTAAATATATCATGCCATTCTCTTCTGGCCTGTAGGGTTTCTGTTGAGAAATCTGACGTTAGCCTGATGGGTTTCCCTTTATAGGTGGCCTTTTTCTCTCTAGCTGCCTTTAACACTCTTTCCTTGTCCTTGATCTTTGCCATTTTAATTATTTTGTGTCTTGGTGTTGCCCTTCTTGGATCCTTTCTGTTGGGGGTTCTGTGTATTTCCGTGGTCTGTTCGATTACTTCCTCCCCCAGTGTGGGGAAGTTTTCAGCAATTATTTCTTCTAAGATACTTTCCATCTCTTTTCCTCTCTCTTCTTCTTCTGGGACCCCTATAATACGGATATTGTTCCTTTTGGATTGGTCACACAGTTCTCTTAATATTGTTTCATTCCTGGAGATCCTTTTGTCTCTCTCTATGTCAGCTTCTATGCGTTCCTGTTCTCTGATTTCAATTCCATCAATGGCCTCTTGCATTCTATCCATTCTGCTTATAAACCCTTCCAGAGTTTGTTTCATTTCTGCGATCTCCTTTCTGGCATCTGTGATCTCCTTCCGGACTTCATCCCATTTCTCTTGCGTATTTCTCTGCATCTCTGTCAGCATGTTTATGATTCTTATTTTGAATTCTTTTTCAGGGAGACTGGTTAGGTCTGTCTCCTTCTCTGGTGTTGTCTCTGTGATCTTTGTCTGCCTGTACCTTTGCCTTTTCATGGTGATAGGAATAGTCTGCAGAACTGGGACGAGTGACGGCTGGAAGGACTTCCTTTCTTGTTGGTTTGTGGCCCTCCTCTCCTGGGAGAACAGCGGCCTCTAGTGGCTTGTGCTGCGCAGCTGCGCGCAGACAGGGTTTCTGCTTCCTGCCCTGCTGCTATGGAGTTAATCTCCGCTGTTGCTGTGGGCGTGGCCTGGCTCGGGCAGCTACTCCAAAATGGTGCAGTCGCGTTGGAGCAGGAGCTGCTGGGAGGCTATTTATCTCCGTAAGGGGCCTCCCTGCTCCCTGCAGCCCAGGGGTTAGGGTGCCCAGAGATCCCAGATTCCCTACCTCTGGATTAGGTGACCCGCCCTGCCCCTTTAAGACTTCCAAAAAGCACCCGCCAAAACAAAACAACGCCCACCAAAAAAAAAAGAAAAAAAAATTTTTTTAATTAAAAAAAAAAAAGTTTTTAATTAAAAAAAAAAAAAAAAAAAGGTGGTCGTTCGTTTTTCTTTATTCTGCGGTGCCAGCCTCAGGCCTCTGCTCACCGGTCTTTCTGCCCTGTTTCCCTAGTATTGGGGTCCCTATCCCTTTAAAACTTCCAAAAAGCGCTCGCCAAAACAAAACAGCAAAAAAGCAAAAAAAAAAATGGTCGCGCGCTTTTCTTATGTCCTCTGTCGCCCAGCCTCCAGTGCCTGCTCACTGTTCTTGCTGCCCTGTTTTCCTAGTATCGAGCGCCCTGCACGCTGGCCCGGATGGCTGGGGCTGGGTGTTCGGCAGTCCTGGGCTCCGTCTCCGTCCCGCTCTGCCTGCTCTTCTCCCTCCGGGAGCTGGGGGGGAGGGGCGCTCGGCTCCCGCGGGGCCGGGGCTTGTATCTTACCCCCTTCGCGAGGCGCTGGGTTCTCTCAGGTGCGGATGTGGTCTGGATATTGTCCTGTGTCCTCTGGTCTTTATTCTAGGAAGGGTTGTCTTTGTTATATTTTCATAGATATATGTTGTTTTGGGAGGAGATTTCCGCTGCTCTACTCACGCCGCCATCTTCTGCCCCTCCCCAAGATTATTTTTAAATTTGACATCTGACAGTTTTCTTGTCTTTAATAGCCATCTAGTGTAGACTCAAGACATTTGTCTTTCAGTGAACATTGATTCCAGAATATTAAGACTTTAAGTTGGATTGAGCTAGATGTGTTTGACATATAAGTAATCTTTTTGCAGTTCTCAGTGATGAGAATTATTTTTTCATAATTTTCTGTCTTTCCAATTTTGCTATAAATACACTAAACATAATATAATATACAGAATTAGAAATCATTGACCTATAGGGTAATATTGCTAGAGGATTCTCTAGAAAAACTAAATATTTATGTCAGTAATATTTCCTTTAGCAAATAGCAATTAGACTAAAGAAAAGTGCTATCTTTTTCCTTTTTGACAACAATTGCCCTTGTGCGTCCTTCAAATTAAGTAAATTTCAAAATGGCTACAAATAAGACAATAGTTTTAGTTTATCCTCTGAAACCTAATTTTATTGTCTAAAATTATCTCCTCCCTTTGAGAAGTTAGTTAAGTTAATCAACCAGTGATTGATTTTACTATTGGCTTATGTCCTAGTAAGAAGCCCTTTATTTGAACTATAGCTTATAGAACCAGATTTCTTTAGATGTGTACTTAACAAAAAGCACCTTATATTCGTAACTTAAGAATAATTTCCTGAATAAATAATTAATAGGAGGCTTCTCAGTGATTCTTTTTTTTCCAGGTTTATTGAGATGTAATTGACACATAATATTGTGTAAGTTTAAGGCATACAGTGTGTTGCTTTTATACATTTATATATTACAAAATGATTATGAACCTAGCATTATCTAACACCTCCATTGTGTCACATAGTTACCATTTCTATTTTTTGGTGAGGTATTTAATATCTACTGTCTTAGCAACTTTCAGGTATATAATACAGTATTATTAGCTATAATCACCATGCTATACATTAGGTCCCCAACAACTTAAATGATTTTAAATCGTTCTCCCACTGATACTTATATTCTGTTCTTAAAATTGATTAATGTGTATCTTTTCTTATTATTATAAAATTTAAATACAATCATGTAAAATGTGTAATTTTTAGATTTTATTGCATGTAGAAGTATAGAGTTGTGGTAAAGAGCACAAGTTTGAGGCAAGCTTGGTTCAGGTCCTTGCTCTATCATTTACCAATTATTTGAACTTCAGTTAAATTATATCTGACCTCTGAAACCACAGTTGTTTGTCAAATAAAAATAATAATGACTACCTTATATGGTTATGAGAAAGATAAGTAGAATATTCATATAAATCTCTTGGCATATTGCTTGGCATGTAGTAGTGTTCCAAAGTTAGCTACTATTATTGTAGCAACTACCAACTTAATGAAAAAATTGTGATGATCTTGCTTAGATTTTTCATAGATAAAGGTCTGTGGTTACAATTTTTATTTTGGAGGATATGCATATATGTTGCATATATACATATATATATGCAATCTATAAAATTGTGAACTTTCTAGTTATGATACCATTAAATACAACATCATCATTTTGGGGACTCTATAAAGAGCACTTTCACTTGCTTGTGTACTGATTTGCAAACAAATATAAGAACCACTGTCTCAAAGAAGGTGCTGTTTTAGAAGAATTGTCATAAATTTATTGTTGATAGTAAGATTATGGTAAGATGTTTCTGTTAAGAGTCCTAATCTTATGAAAGCCCATTTTTGTATTAATTGATCATTTTTGATTTCTACAAAGCAAGACTAGATGGGCTTTCATTTTAATTCCTTATGGAAAAAAAATTAAAGGGATAGTGATAGCAATTATTTTATTTTGCATTGTTTTGCTTTGTTTCATCTTATTTTACAGAAGCCCTGATTCCTAGTGACTTTTTAGAAATATGTTTATACAATGATTATATTCAGATTGATTGTGTATAAAATTTAGTGCTTGAGTATATGTAATTTTGGAACAACAACAATGTATGAATTGCCTGCCTGAGAGCATTTTTTGAAAATAACTTGGCACTCAATTTTAGGTACTTCATTTTAATACTATAAATTACTAACAATAATTTAGTACTTTCTGTTGAATTTCCTTTGAGGTAGATGCAATTACAGTATATTATTACTCTTCCTATAGAGATTAAGAAATTAAGACATAAAGATTAAGTAACTCCTTAGTTATAGTGGAGCCAGGATTAGATTCAAGACAGCCTGACTCCTGAGTCCATCCTCACAGATAATTTACTCTGCTATAGTTCCATTTAACTACTTACAGAGCATGTATTGATTGTGTTCAATAGTTTATGTTGCTTAGAACCTATAGAGTTTAAAAATCAGGCCTTTTTGTTTAGGATAAGCCAATATTGTACTGTTTCTTCAGAGACGTTTTCCTTTGCCTTTTTTTCTATGTATTATGAAAAGATAGCTGTTTCCATAGTGTTCATAAGCACTTCTTTTGTCTTCCATTTGAAAATTTGAAATTTACGCTGTGGGGTGAAATAACCTCTGTTCTTCTTTTTGTAAAAGTACCTATAAAAGAATATGCAGGACGCAGTTTATTACTGGCTCATTATTCTACCAGCTGAGGAGGCAGTCTAACATACTTCTTTCAGCATCTGAAATCACATGACTTGATTTCTAATTTTTGCCTTTTGATTTATTAGCTTTGTAATAATGGGCAAATTCTTTAATTTCTTTAAACCTTGGCTTCTTCATTTATAAAATGAGGTTGATGGTAGTAGCTGATGGCAGTGCAATCTATTTGATAGAATTGTTGTAAGGATTGAATCCATTTATTGTGCTTTGCAAAGTGGCTGGCATATTACTGCTTACTGAATGTTAGCACTAATTATAATAATATTAGTAGGTAGTAATAGTGGTATGCTTTCCTTGGCACCAGTGCCTCAAATAATACTTTATATTTGGTTGGTTATGTTTCTGAAATTATCATTTATTGCAGTTATCCTACAAAAATATTTTTTTTTGGATTCTTTCTTTTTCACAGTCTGTCTTTTCTTCCACCATAAAACTTCAAGCTTTGGCCAGTTTTCTCCTGTACTCACACTCCTCCCTTGAAATCTACTTTTAACTTTTCTTAAATGTGTCTATTATTGCATATTGGAGCTTTCTAGAACTATCATCAGTCAGTGAAAACAATTCTTGCAGTTAGTAGGCCATGAGTTTTCTTTAAGTGTTCTTTCTCTGTCAGAAAACTATACACACAATGATACCAAAAGAAAAGAAAACTATACACAGCAGAATTTCTAAACTCCATATGCATTGGAAATTCTAAAAGATGTATTCTAAAAGAGAATCTTTTAGAAGAAATTCTGAAAGAGATCTAACATTTCTAAAGAAATGAGTAGAAAAAGTTTTGGTTTTTATGTAAATAGGCATGTATGTATATATTAGGACTAATATATGTAGTGTATATCAATACAAATAAATCTATTATATATATTAGAACTTAAAAACATCAGGCTTTTGGTGAAGGTACAGACAGGTATAAAGTAGAATATAGATTTTAAAGGTATTAGCAGAGGCAGATAAAACTCAAAGTGATAGATGGAAGGAATGAGAAATTATTTCTTATTCTTGCTGTTGTACTTCGAACTCTGCTGTGAATGATCATTTCAGAAACATAAACTTACCTAAGGATAACAGAACTATTCAGCTGCCAAATAATTGTATATTTCATTCACCCTCAAAAAGCAGAGATAGCTTCTGGCAATATTTTTACCATCATTCTGGCTGCCTTTGGTTTCTCATTGACTCAGCTATGAAATAACTCATTATTCAGACTTGTGGATGTTATTGCAGAGAAGTTTTCATGAAAAGATTGATCCATCATATAGCTACAATGCAGTATGACAATTTCAGACTCAGTATGACATTAAAGATGCAATTTTTTACATCATCTGTGTCTGGACTACTGTTAGAAATGAAACATTAAGAAAAGCCTAGAGAATATTTTGACGTGTTGTCATGTTTATGTAAGTGTCCTCCAGATTCTAGGACAAGAGCTTTATCTTACTCTTTTTATCCCTAAAACCCAACAAAGTATCTGGTACATGGCAGATGCTTAGTAAAGGATTTTTGAAAAGAAAAATGTAACAATGATTTTAAAGGTAGTGGTGATATAGTATATAAGATTTAGGTCAAGATCACAAAATACAGCAGTATAAATTCTTGAGGTAAGAGATATTCCTTCACATTTTGTTTCAAATTTAACAGAAATGACAGAGGAGTGAGTTAAAGGTGAAGAGAATTTTGAATCACTGATAAGGCTAAAATGGTGAAAAAAAAATACTTTGCTGCTTAAAGCCATAGAATTATCATGAAGGTAATGGAGGTGATCAAGATACCTTACAAAAAAATTAAATTAATTTCTTCTCCTATCCCACCAGCCTCTTAATTTCCTGTCCATTCAGTCGTCCTGTCTTGGGGTTTCCATGACTACCTGCTAGCTCAGTGGTTCACTGGGAGAACTCCCGTGACTCAATATAAAATTGAGTTCACATCTCAGAGTGATTACAACAAAGGATAGAGTCTAGGGAAAGCAAAAAAAGAAAATCCATCAGTGAAGAGGCTCCCAGGAACTCCCTCTTTCTCTCAAGAGCTGCACAAAATGTACTTTTCTCTCTAGCTGTGATCCTCAGACAAATGTGTGAAATGCCTACCCAAGGAAGCTTGAGTCTTAAAGCTCATAGGTCTCATCATTATCCTGTAACTATGTGAATGTTCAGGAGTTTTGTTCTTAAGAGTTTGATCAAGAATTATTGTCTTGGTTACAGAGATAAACAAGAGTTGGCATAACAGACCTGTATTAACTCTCATAGGTCAAAAGTAGAAACCTGGGATTCATATTTGAACTTTACTTCTCCTTTACTGACATACCTGTTGAAGTTTGAGTCCCATTAATTGAGAATCCTCAGTGTTTCTCAAATCCATCCCTCTTCTACCATTGATGTTTCTTAAGTCCATGATTTAACTCACATATTCTTATATTTCTCACCTAAATT
The DNA here is from genome assembly GCF_030020395.1 of Manis pentadactyla. Taxonomy (NCBI): domain Eukaryota; kingdom Metazoa; phylum Chordata; class Mammalia; order Pholidota; family Manidae; genus Manis; species Manis pentadactyla. The sequence goes on from NC_080027.1 coordinate 59,620,252, forward strand.
AACGCATCTCCAAATAAGTGGTTCAGTTATTTGTACTTTGTCTTTGCTTGCTAGCAGGTCTCATTCATCCATTCTCTCTAGTGCAGATTGATATCCCTTCCCAGTTCTCCCCTTTAAATAAAAAAGGAAGAAAGGGGTAAAAAAGATGTTTTTGTGCAAAAACACAAGAGATGATAAAGAAGAAACTTAAAATATATCTGTGATTCTGGTGTGAGAGATCACTATTAACAATTTGATAAGGCTTTTTAAATCCATAGGTCACAGAAAGTGGAATACATAGCAGTGTTAACTTTACTAGATTGTTAGTTCCCTGAAGTTAGACAACAATTTTTTTTTCTCTTTTTTGTTTTCCAACTGCTTGGAAGGGTACCTGGCACATAATAGGTATTCAATGTAAATGCGTTTTCAAAGAATAAATGAAGTGATTAAAGTATTTTCCAGATCCATGGACATAAAATATTCAAAGCCAGGTAAATCATCATCACCAAAGTCTGAAAACCTATTGTCTGTTTGAATCCAGATGATTCTTTTCATAATTTTTTTCCACCATCTTAGAAGCTGAGTTATTTTTTGTTTAATTTTATAGAGAAGTTTTTTTTTTTTGGTATCATTAATATACAATTGCATGAGCAACATTGTGGTTACTAAATTTCCCCCATTATCAAGCCCTCACCACATACCCCATTAGAGTCACTGTCCATCAGCATAGTAAGATGCTCTGGAGTTACTACTTGTCTTCTCTGTACTATACTGCCTTCCCCATGCTGCCCTCTACATTATGTGTGCTAATTGTAATGCCCCTTATTCCCCTTCTCCCTCCCTACCCACTCCCCTCCTCAGTCCCTTTCCCTTTGGCAACTGTTAGTCCATTCTTGGGTTCTGTGATTCTGCTGCTGTTTTGTTCCTTCAGTTTTTGCTTTGTTCTTATGCTCCACAGATGAGTGAAATCATTTGGTACTTGTCTTTCTCCATCTGGCTTATTTCACTGAGCATAGTACCCTCTAGCTCCATCCATGTTGCTGCAAATGGTAGGATTTGTTTTCTTCTTATAGCTGAATAATACTCCATTGTGTATATGTACCACATCTTCTTTGTCTTTTCATCTACTGATGGACACTCAGGTTGCTTCCATTTCTTGGCTATTGTAAATAGTGCTGTGATAAACACAGGGGTGCATATGTCTTTTTAAGACTGGGAAACTGCATTCTTAGGGTAAATTCCTAGGAGTGGAATTCCTGGGTCAAATGGTATTTCTATTTTTAGTTTTTTGAGAAACCTCCATACTGCTTTCCACAATAGCTGAACTAGTTTACATTCCCACCAGCCGCGTAGGAGGGTTTCCCTTTCTCTACCTCCTCACCAGCATTTGTTGTTTCTATTCTTTTCTATGTTGGCCATCCTAACTGGCGTGAGGTGATATCTCACTGTGGTTTTAATTTGCATTTCCCTGATAATTAACAATGTGGAGCATCTTTTCATGTGCCTGTTGGCCATCTGAATTTCTTCTTTAGAGTATTGTCTGTTCATATCCTCTGCCCATTTTTTAATAGGGTAATTTGCTTTTTTGGGTGTTGAGGCTTTATATATTTTGGATGTTAACCCCTTGTCCGATATGTCATTTACAAATATATTCTCCCATACTGTAGGATACCTTTTGTTCTGTTGATGGTGTCCTTTGCTGTACAGAAGCTTTTTAGCATGATGTAGTCCCATTTGTTCATTTTTTATTTTGTTTCCCTTGCCTGAGGAGATGCCTTAAGGAAAAAGTTGCTCATGTTTATATTCAAGAGATTTTTGCCTCTGTTTTCTTCTAAGAGTTTTATGGTTTCATGACTTACATTCAGGTCTTTGATCCATTTTGAGTTTACTTTTGTATGGGGGTTAGACAATAATCCAGTTTCATTCTCTTGCATATAGCTGTCCAATTCTGCCAACACCAGCTGTTGAAGAGGCTGTCATTTCCCCATTGTATATTCATGGCTCCTTTATCATATGTTAATTGACCATATATGATTGGGTTAGTATCTGGGCTCTCTAGTCTCTTCCATTGGTCTATGGGTCTGTTCTTGTGCCAGTACCAAGTTGTCTTGATTACTGTGGCTTTGTAGTAGAACTTGAAGTTGGGGAGTATAATCCCCCCACTTTATTCTTCCTCCTCAGGGTTGCTTTGGCTATTCCGGGTCTTTTGTGGTTCCATATGAATTTTAGAACTATTTTCTCTAGTTCATTGAAGGATGCTGTTGGTATTTTGATAGGGATTTCATTGAATCTGTAGATTGCTTTAGGCAGGATGGCCATTTTGACAATATTAATTCTTCGTATCCATGAGCATGGGATGTGTTTCCATTTATTGGTATCTTCTTTAATTTCTCTCATGAGTGTCTTGTAGTTTACAGAGTCTAGGTCTTTCACTTCCTCGGTTAGGTTTATTCTTAGGTATTTATTCTTTTTGATGCCACTGTGAGTGGAATTATTTTCCTGATTTCCCTCTCTGCTATTTCATTGTTAGTGTATAGGAATGCAATAGATTTCTGTGTATTAATTTTGTATCCCACAACTTTGCTGAATTCAGATATTAGATCTAGTAGATTTGGAGTGGATTCTTTAGGGTTTTTTAATGTACAATATCATGTCATCTGCAAACAGGGACAGTTTTTAACTTCTTCCTTGCCAATCTGGATGTCTGTTATTTCTTTGTGTTGTCTGATTGCCATGGCTAGGACCTCCAGTACTATGTTGAATAGAAGTGGGGAGAGTGATCATCCTTATCCTGTTCCCGATCTTAAAGGAAAAGCTTTCAGCTCCTCACTGTTAAGTATAATGTTGGTTGTGGGTTTGTTATATATGGCCTTTTTTATGTTGAGGTACTTACCTTCTATACCCATTTTGTTGAGAGTTTTTATCATGAATGGATGTTGAATTTTGAAATGCTTTTTCAGCATCTATGGAGATGATCATGTGGTTTTTGTCCTTTTTGTTGATGTGGTGGATGATGTTGATGGATTTTTGAATGTGGTACCATCCTTGCATCCCTGGCATAAATCCTACTTGATCATGATGGATGATCTTTTTCATGTATTTTTGAATTCGGTGTGCTAAAATTTTGTTGAGTATTTTTGCATCTATGTTCATCAGGATATTGGTCTGTAATTTTCTTTTTTTGTGGTGTCTGCCTGGTTTTGATATTAGAGTGATGTTGGCCTCATAGAATGAGTTTGGGAGTATGCCCTCCTCTTCTACTTTTTGGAAAACTTTAAGGAGAATGGGTGTTAGGTGTTCACTAAATGTTTGATAAAATTCAGCAGTGAAACCATCTGGTCCAGAGGTTTTGTTCTTAGGTAGTTTTTTGATTATCGATTCAATTTCCTTGCTGGTAATAGGTCTATTTATATTTTTTGTTTCTTCCTGGGTCGAAGCTGAGTTATTTTTAATTCTAAACAATAAATGTTCTCAGTGTTAGTAATTCCATAGCTACCCACCTGTAAACACAATTGATACATTCAGGAAGGAGGCAGCTCATAGAATAATCTTGTTCAAGTCCAGGTCTGGGCCCTGCATTTGAAATTATCCACCTGGTAGTATTTATTTTCATGTGATGTACTTACACCTGCCCAATGTTTCAAATGGTGAAGTATCCTTGTTTTTTGTTCACATCTATGAGTAGAGGACTAGGTTCCTTAATAAATGCAGCTGGTGTGGTTTTCTCCATATGGGGAGGGAGCCCTGTTCTGAGCATCCTTCTTCCAATAGTTTTTCAGTCCCTCTGTCACTTCCACTTTGTATACGTTTTGACTCCAGGGGTTTGTGTTGGGAAGAATGATTTCTGCCTCCACTGTAATCTTTTCTGAAGTGTGCACTGAGCACTGAATTCTTCTGCATAGCTTTATCAATATTTAATTCTTCCTTTCTCCCACTAAATTATCAGAATCTTTTGTTCTTTGTTACCACCTCCTAAAGTGATACATGCATGTATCAATTTATTACATTTTGTATTTATGGTCATTTGAGTGTACATGGATGCTTTGGTGAGCTGAAAGCAAATATTACAGTTTATGTATTTTATATCAGCTATTCCCTCTTTGTCCTACCCCTGTATGCTTTAAAAAAAAATAGTTATCACCCATGTATTCTTCTAGGTAAACTTTATAATTATTTTGTCACTAACTTTAAATGCTATTTAACTTGATTAGGTGTATATTGCATGAACTTCCATGGTACTTTATGCTGTTGGTATGTCTGCCTCCCTAGTAGACCATGTTCTTCCGTAGGACCTAGAGCATGCCTTTGTCTGAGTCACATCAGGCAAAAGTACATCACAGACCTCATCCTATGTTTCCCATCCTAAAAATCCTGAAATGGCTTGTTATTTTCTTTAAATAAAATCTAGACTCCTTAGCATCACCTCTAATTAGTTCCCAATTTTGTCACTACCTCTTGTTGCTCTAATCATACTAAACTATTTACTGTTCTTCAAATTTGCTTGTTCTCACACACACACACACACACACACACACACACACACACACACACACACACACACAGGCAGTTTGTACACACAAATATGACCTTCCCTTTCCCCCATACCTATATACATCTTTGTGGATATCCTATCTTTTCCTGGCTAAGCTCAAATGTCTCACTTAGTTAAGGCCTTATTCTGTGAGCTCCCATAGTATCATGCTGTTTACCATTCTGTCTCCCTTAGACCATGTTCTTGAGTACATGGACTGTGTATTTTATCTCTGTATGCCCAGTACAAGATAACTAATTACAATGATATCCCTGTATCATGAAATAAAATTAAATTGCCACTTTTAAGGGTAGGAAATAAGATAGGAAAGTGTTAGTTATTCTAAAAAAATTTCCACATAGAAAAGTAGTTTCAGTTCTTTTTGTATTACTTAAGAAACTTACTTAAAATAAATAGCCTTTTTAATTGCAATGTCATATTTGTATAGAGTAAAGCTATGCTAGTTTTTGAATAGGTAAGTCCAGAGATAGAATTCATTTGGAATACTTTTATGCTGAAGTAAGGTTTGGTGAGTAGCCACTTGAGAAAAGTAAGTAAAATGTATAGTTTTTTCATAAATGGGAAATCAGGTGGTGAAGGAGATGAAGAGTCCCATGAAAGACATTATCAGTGTAAACAATATCTGTGTTGAGCTGTTTTAATGTAGTATTACTGGGAATTATGGCCTTTTCTTTTTTTCTGTGTATTGCCTGGAATCTTAAGCTTTCCTGTTATATTTGTATTTGAACAAGTAATTACTGATGCAAGTAGGATTATGACTTGTAGCAGGCAATAAACAGTTTGAGCAGATGGCCACTTACAGAATACATCTAGTTTCAACATTAGCATTCTGAAGATATTTCCAGGCAATGGGAACATTTTGCTCTCTTAAGCAGCTTGCTTTTTGTTTCCTTGAAGTGTTTGTAATTGTTAAAGCTTTAATAGTTATCTCAGTAAATAGCAAGCAACTAGAGCAATTTCATCACAAAGAATTTTATTAAATAAAACTTAAATTTATGATATAAACACCCTTTTCTTTAACTTTCATATGAACTAATATATATATAGCATATTAAAAAGTGCATAAAACATAAGTAATGTGTTAGTATGTACATAATTATGCATGAACAACAAGAAATAGAACATTACCAGCACTTTAGAATCCAACCCACCTCCGCTGGCCCTTTCTCAGTCAAGGCTGTCTCTACCTGATTGGGGTACCTACCATACTGACTCACTGTAGTCACTTTGTGTTCTGGTTTATATTTTAACAACTTAAATGAGTAATTAAAAGATAGTTTTGTTTACTCAATTTTGATCTTTAGATAAATGAAATCATACATTTTGCATTCTTTTTGTCTAATTTGTTTTGTTCAACATTATTTTTAGTGTTCATTCATGTTGTGTATAACATTTGTGTTTATTGTATAGAATGCCAGTGATGAATATATAGCAATTCTTTTCTATTCTTGATGGGCATTTTTGTGTCTTCCAGTTTATGGCTGTTGCTAGGAACTTTTGTACATGTGCACTGGTGCCCACTTCTATGGGGTATATCCTTACAGATAGAATTGTAGACTTTAGGGTATATATATCTTCACGTTTCCTAGATATTGCCTGACTATTTTCCAAAGTAGTTTGACCAATTTATACTTCCACCAGTAGCATATAACAATTCTGGTTGGTATTGTCTACCTTTAAAACTGTTCTCCAGTTGGTTGCATAGCAATTTACCATTGCACTTTAAATTTGTACTTGTTATTGTTAGGCTCAGCACCTTTTTACATGACTTGTTGGCCATTTGGACTTCCCTTTGAAATAGCTGTTACACCTTTTACTTGACTTTTTGTTGAGTTGAGTCTTTTTCTTACTTAGTTATAGGCAATCTTTATATTTTTTAGATTTGGGTTGTTTATAGGTTTTATGCAATACAAATGTCTTCTCTCATTCTTGCTTCCCTTTTCACTCTCCTTATAGTGTCTTTCAGTACTGAAATTCTCAATTTTAATATAGCAACATTCTTGTCTGTGGTTGCCAGTACTTGTGAGTTTAGTAAGAAGCCTTATGGAGATATTTGCCCATATTCTCTTGTAAATGCTTTATAGTCATGTTTTTTACATTTAGGTTTGTAATCCACTGGGCATCATTTTTGTGTATAGTGTGAAATAGTGGCCTGGTTAGCAAACTTGAATTAGAAAAAAAATGTCCTTAAGATAGAGTTTCTGACAGATTAAAGATGGCGGTGTGAGAGGAGAGACAGAGGCTTTCTCCTAAAACTGGATACAATTAGAAAATTTAATTGGCGCAACTAATCCTGAGAGAGCAACAGGAAAGAGGACGCGTCAGACTGCACACACCTGGAGAAAAGAGCAGACCTTAGCGAACGGGGTAACCAGCAGAGCTGTGGCTCTGTGGGACCCTCCCCCCGCCCCCACCCCAGCTCACCGGCAGGAGGAAGACAAACGGAGCCAGGAGGGAGTGGAAGGCTTGGGACTGCTGAGTACCTAGCTCCGGAGATCTGCCCTGGGAGCACAAACCTACATTTCATGGTGCTTTCATGAGACTCGCATGACTACCAGGTTGGAAAGTTAATATAGGCAGAGTAATGGGATTCCGGCTGCTTGTGGAAAGCAGGGATCCATATCTGGCTGCTTTGGGACAAAAACTTATACCTGTGTGCTCAGCCCACTGGCTCAGGCAGTGGAGAAAGACACAGCAGCTGGGAGCCGGGGAACAGCTCTTTCCTACCCCCAGTACTGCTCCCCTGCGACCCCCCACATTGCTTCAGGGGCTCAGCAGCTCCAGAATAGAACTTCTGGACACTAGAGGGCGCCATATACAAACATGAAACGCCAAAGGAACCTTGTCCAGAGTAAAATTGTTAATACAACTCCTGAGAAAGATTTAAATGATATGGACCTCGTGACTCTTCCTGAAAGGGAGTTCAAAATAAAAATAATCAACATTCTAATGAAGGTACGGAAAGACATCCAAGAACTCAGGAATGAATTTAGGTCAGAGATCCAGTTGTTAAAGAACATGATGGATGGTATTAAAAGCAGGTTGGATACGGTGGAGGAGACAATAAATGAAATAGAAACTAGAGAAGAGGAATACAAAGAAGCTGAGGCACAGAGAGAAAAAAGGATCTCTCAAAATGAAAGAATATTGAGAGAACTGTGTGATCAATCCAAGCGGAACACTATTCGCATTATAGGGATACCAGAAGAAGAAGAGAGAGAAAAAGGGATAAAAAGTGTCTCTGAGGAGGTAGTTGCTGAAAACTTCCCCAATCTGGGGAAGGAGATAGTCTCTCAGGCCATGGAGATCCACAGATCCCCCTACACAAGGGACCCAAGGAAGACAACACCAAGACACATAGTAATTAAAATGGGAAAGATCAGGGATAAGGATAGACTGTTAAAAGCAGCCAGAGGCAGAAATAAGATCACATACAAAGGAAAGCCCATCAGACTAACAACAGACTTCTCAGCAGAAACCTTACAGGCCATAAGGGAGTGGCATGATGTATTTAATGCCATGAAGCAGAAGGGCCTGGAACCAAGATTACTTTATCTGGCGAGATTATCATTTAAATTTGAAGGAGGGACTAAACAATTTCAAGATAAGCAAAAGCTGAGAGAGTTTACCTCCCACAAACCATCTCTACAGTCTATTTTGGAGGGGCTGCTATAGATGGAAGTGTTCCTGTTGGATTCTCCCAGAGGAGGACGCCGCCCCAAATCACTCACGGAAGGCGTCTCTTGATGCAACAAGCAAGAGGAATTTATTCAGAGGCCATGCATTAGCCTGACGCAGCGGGTCTCAGCGAGGACCCCGAACTCACAAAGCCAGAAGTTTTTATAGTATTTTCAAAGGGGCAGTATTTTCTACAGTCACAATACAGTGTTTTTTTTTTTTTCATAGACACATAAATTTTCGGCTGACGCCTCATCCTGGGGGTCTGATTAGATAAAATCACTTTCGGAATGTTTAGGGTGGTTCTAGCAAGATAAGCTTAACTGATTGAGGTTGGCTAACTAAAGGTCACTACAATTAACACAGGCTGACTAACTTGTTTTTCAAAGTTCTAGTAATTTTTCTCCTTCTAGGTTAGAAAATGGTGTTTGAGCCTTTAAGATGGCTGTGCTTATGCTAACTTTTGATTCTTCAGGTTCTACATTTCCCCACTTCTCTTTAAGGGCATTCCAATCATGGAATGTTTGTATCTTCTTGTTGGGTGAGTGAATAATATTGTTGCTTCAACATTAGTACATGAACGGCACTCACTCTTTCTCTAACAAAAGTTATCAGCCGATTCAATATGCAGGGTCCTAAAGTGAGGAGCAACACAAGGATGAGTAAGGGCCCAGCCAGAGTGGATATCAAGGTCGTAAACCACGGGGACCTAGTGAACCAAGATTCAAATAGCCCTTGGCCGGCTTCTCGTTCTCTCTTTCTCTGGTCTAGCCTCTCCCTAAGCTTTGACATTGAATCTCTTACTATTCCGGAATGGTCTGCATAAAAGCAGCATTCTTCCTTTAAAGCTGCACACAATCCTCCTTCTTTTAGAAACAGCAGATCCAGCCCTCGTCTGTTCTGCAAGACTACTTCAGAGAGGGAAGTCAGAGATTCTTCAAGTTTAGTAATGGATTGCTCTATGGTTTTTAGGTCTTCATCAATAGCTGTCCTTAGTCCCTCATAATGTTGGTTCCCTTGGATAATAGCGGCTGTCCCTGTTCCTACTCCGGCTGCGACTCCTATCCCTAGCAACACAGCTAAGGTCAGCGAGACCGGCTCCCTCCTATATCTATGCCTAGGTTCAAATTCAGCTACGAATGAGAGGTCATCATGATACATCAACCTGGGCACCAGCTGAACCATGATACAGAAATCGCGGGAGGAGTTGAAGGCAGAAGTAGAGACACATGGGGTCACTCCAGTGTTACAAGCCCACCACCCTTCGGGAGGAGGGACTAGATACTCATTTTCACCTGAGGAGGTCACAGCTATGGTTTCATTACGCAAAGCTTTATGGGTTGGGGGGACTGAACCTAAACATTTTCCTCTTCCAGTTACTTCAGTCAGAGTTAGCTTCTTGTGGCTTCCCCAGCTACAGATCTTGTGACGGGTTGTCCTGTTAAAACTGCCTAACAATCCCAATCCTTCATAATAAGGCGGCCCAGAAGAGAAACACAACCAACAGAATTCAGTAGTGTTAGGGTTGGTGGTATTTAAGACCTGAAAAGCCCCTTCAAGGAGGTTGAGAAGACGTTGTCCGGTGCCAGGAAAGGAGGTGACTCGGCCAAGAGTGGAGGCGGAGGGAGTGGTGGCAGAGTCCATAGGTGGGGCTAGGGCCTGTTTTGGGGCTGGGGCTGGGAGACGCGGTTGATCCCGCAAGACAGCGTTGGGTCCTACTGGGACAGCTGGAAGAGTCTCTACCTTAAGCCTGAGCATAAACAAGACTCCATTATCATAGCCTCTCTGGTAGAGTCTTAGTCCCCACATAAGCCCTTTTTCCCAGTTTGTTGCCCTTTTTCCTGCATCTGTGAAAGAGATGTCAATAGGGTTGCAGGTGGGATTAGTCGTGCATTGGGCACGAGCGGTATTCCACTGGATTTTTATGAGGCCTAGAGGAGATCTCCCTGCGCTTCCTGTCAGCCAATGGCATGTCCCTGTTTGTTCACAACCCCAATTTTTGCAGAAAAAATCTGTCTTCCCACCACACTGTGAGGCCTTGGCACTATCGGCTGAGGGGGCTGGGCATACATAGAAGCAGGTATTCTGGAGCTCTTTCATGGTCCCAGAGCCCCAATGCACTGTATAATCTCGAGTACCACATCCGGGTACCCCAACTTTATCTTCATACCATGGGTCTTGTTTGAAGAGAGTGCACAAATCTACAGTGAGGGTAGGCCACCAAGTTCCCCTAGGGTGTTGTCCTGTTAACTGGACTACTACTTGTTGGGAAGCCGGGGTAATGATTTGCCATGTGAGTAACCTGGGTTCATGGGGGTTAGGGTTCTGGAAGGTGGGAAGTAACTGGGTCATTAGAATTAGAATTGTTAGTGACACAATCATTTTTACACAAGCGAAATTTAAGAGGGTTATCAGTTCGAATTACTTGCCAGTACGGGTCTGGTTGAGACGCTTTCTTCAGATGTGAAGCATGTATCCAGGAAGAGATGCCATCTACTTTCACAGCTGTAGGTGTGGTCAAAAGGACGATGAAGGGTCCTTTCCACCGAGGCTCAAGATTGTCCGTTCGATGTTGCCTTACGTAGACAGAGTCTCCCACTTGGAACAGGTGAGGTACTGAAATGTCCTCTGGCCGATAGGCTTCTCAGATAGAGGCCCACACTTCTTCCTGCACAACTTCCAGAGCCCGTAACCTTTCAAGCAGAAACTTATTAGTCACAGATTCAGGGGATACGTGGAGGTGAGCTGCATTTAGTGGAGCCGGGGCTCCAAACATTATTTCAGAGGGTGTTAGTCTAAAACGGCTGGGGGTGTTTCTAACTCGGAATAAGGCGAAGGGAAGGAGGACCAACCAATCATATAAACCAGTCTCTATGGATAATTTAGTCAGGGTCTCTTTTAGAGTTCTATTCATCCTTTCTACCTGTCCTGAGCTCTGGGGCCTGTATGCACAATGCAATTTCCAATCCGTCCCCAAAATCTTGGCCAATCCCTGACTTACCTGGGCAACAAAGGCAGGGCCGTTGTCGGAGCCGATTACCTTTGGGATTCCAAACCTGGGAAATATTTCTTCAAGGATCTTTTTAGACACCGTCTGAGCTGTCTCAGTTTTGGTGGGGAACCCCTCCGTCCATCCTGAAAATGTGTCTAGGAAAACTAGAAGGTACTTATATCCATACTTAACAGGCTTGATCTCAGTGAAGTCAACTTCCCAGTAAGCTCCTGGGCGATCCCCTCGAAGTCTTTTCCCGGATGTTACTGGATTTTTACTCACATTTACTAATTGGCAGGGAACACAATTTCTTACAACCTCGTCAGCCAGTTTTCCTAATCCAATAACATGATAAGGGGAGTCTTGAACCAAGGTCTTTAGGTTTTTTGCTCCCAAATGTGTCAATTGATGCAATTGCCTTAAGTATTCTTCTGCCTCTCTCTTAGGCAGGACAACTCTCCCTTTTTCAGACTTGTATATCTCGTGGGGTGAGGAATTTTTAAACCCTAATTTGTTTATACAAGCGAGGTCTTCGGGTGTATACTGGAAGCTCTTAATACAAGTGGTCTCCGGGTACACTTGGAGGGGTAAGATATTCATTCCCTGGGCTGCTTGTTTTGCAGCTTGGTCCGCCTTTCTGTTTCCTTGAGCTATTAGAGAGTCACTTTTTTGATGCCCAGGGCAATGTATTATTGCCACTTCTCTAGGTCTATGGATGGCTTCTAACAAATTTAAAATTTCTTGTTTGTTTTTAACATCTCTCCCGGCAGAAGTCAATAACCCTCTCTGTCTATAAATAGCCCCGTGTATGTGAGCAGTGGCAAAAGCGTATCGGCTGTCAGTATTGACGTTAAGTCTCTTACCTTCTGCCATCTTTAGAGCCTGAGTCAGAGCGACGAGCTCTGCTCACTGTGCAGAAGTGCCCGTTGGAAGTCCACTGGCCCACACGATTCGGTTATCATCCACTACTGCAGCTCCCGCCATTCTCTTACCATCCATAATGTAACTGCTCCCGTCTGTGTACCAAGTCAGGAGTCCTGGTCCTTCTAAAGGCTGATCTTGTAAGTCCTGGCGGGTCCCCGTCTCCTCAGCTAGGATTTCCTGGCAGGTATGAAGTACTTCTTTTTCCAAATCGGAGAGCAGAGTAGCTGGGTTTAGGATGGCGGGTGGGGCAAATTCCACACGATCACGATTCAGGAGTAAGGTCTGGTAGTGAGTCATTCTGGCATTTGACATCCATCTTTCGGGTGTTTGCCGGATTATGCTCTCCAACGCATGTGAAGCAACCACAGTGAGTTTTTGTCCCAGTGTTAGTTTGTCAGAATCTTTAACTAGGAGGGCCACAGCTGCTACTACTCTCAGGCAGGCAGGCCACCCACTACTCACGGGGTCTAATTTTTTTGACAGATAGGCGACAGGTCTCTTCCAAGGTCCCCATTGTTGGGTCAACACTCCTCGAGCTACTCCGCTCCGTTCGTCCACGAAAAGGACAAATGGCTTAGTTACGTCTGGCAATGCTAGAGCGGGTGCTGAGAGGAGGGCTTTCTTGATATCATCAAAGGCCTGTTGTTGCTCAGATCCCCAAACAAACGGGGCTGTCCCCTTGGTAAGGGGGTACAGAGGGGTGGCCAAGGAAGCATATCCAGGTATCCACAATCTACAAAACCCCGCTGTCCCCAGAAACTCGTGGACCTGGCGTGCTGTAGTGGGGACCGGAATCTGCGTCACAGTCTGCTTCCGGGCTTCAGTAAGCCACCTTTTCCCTTTTCTCAGGGAATATCCCAAACAAATCACTTGTTGTTGGCAGATCTGTGCCTTCTTAGCAGATGCTCTATACCCTAATTTGGCAAGTTTAGTCAAAAGGGCTTCAGTGGCCTCTTGGCAGGTCTCCTGGGTGGGAGCGGCTATCAAAAAGTCATCAACATATTGCAGCAAAGTTACCTGTGGGTTTGAAGCTCGGTAGAAAGCCAAGTCCTGATGTAAAGCCTCATCGAAGAGGGTGGGCGAGTTCTTGAATCCTTGTGGCAAACGAGTCCAGGTCAATTGCCCAGTAGTTCCTGTGGTGGGATCTTTCCACTCAAAGGCAAACAGCGGTTGGCTGTTCTGGTGCAAGCGCAGACAAAAGAAAGCATCCTTTAGATCTAAAACTGAATACCAGATGTTTTTTGGGGCCAGGGAGCTTAGTAGGTTATAGGGATTTGGCACGGTGGGGTGAAAGTCCTGTGTCCTTTTGTTAACTTCTCTTAAATCTTGTACTGGTTGGTAATCTCCCGTTCCTGCCTTTTTTACAGGCAGCAAGGGGGTGTTCCATGGGGATTGACATTTTACTAATATTCCCTGTTCCATAAGCTTCTGGATATGTGGCCTAATTCCATCCCTGGCTTCTTTACTTACTGGATATTGCCTCACAGTCACTGGCAAGGCTGAAGCTTTTAGTTCTATGATTACAGGGGGCTGGTTCTTGGCGAGCCCCATGCCCGCCGTCTCCGCCCAGGCTCCTGGGAATCGGTCGAGCCACTCCTGACTAATTCGGGAGGGCTCTGGTTCCATAAAAAGACAGTATTCGTCTTCCAATCTTATGGTCAGAATACTCAAGTTCAAAGGCTTATTTTCCTGATTAGTCACCAGAGGTTTCTCAGCTTGAAAAGATATTTGGGCTCCTACTTTGGTCAAGATGTCCCTTCCTAACAGGGGCGTAGGGCATTCCGGTATAATGAGGAACGAGTGACTTACTCGTCCTACTCCTAAGTCTACTGCCCTTCGGGTGGTCCATGCATATTGTTTCTGGCCTGTAGCTCCAATCACCCAAGACTTTTTGCCAGAGAGAGGGCCCTTGTCTTTAGTTAATACAGAATGTTGAGCACTGGTGTCTACTAGGAACTCAATGGGTTGCCCCTCCACTTTCAGAGTTACCCTGGGCTCGGGGAGGGGTTCCGAGCCCCGTGCTCCCTAATCTTCGTCTTCCAGCAGAGACAACACCTTTTCTGGAGGCTTCTGCAGTGGCTTTTTAGGACATTCTTTCAACCAATGTCCTTTCTCTTTGCAGTATGCACATTGATCTTTATCCAAAGGAGGCCGGTTTCCCAGGTGCCCTGCCTTACTAGTTCTACCACTAGAGGGCGGGCGTCCCTTACCTTCTACTACTGCGGCCAAGATTTTTGTTAAATTTCTCTCATGCTTCCTATCCCTCTTTTCCTCCTTACTTTCTTTTTCCTTTTCCTTCCTTAGTTCCTTCTCTTCCTCAGTCTCTCTCTTATGATAAACTTTCTCAGCTTCTTTCACGAAATCTCTCAACGACAAATCCTGTAAGCCTTATAGTCTCTGAGGCTTCTTTCTAATATCAGGCGCTGATTGCCCAATAAAGGCAAGAGCCACTGAAGCACTGTGTTCCTCAGAAGTGGGGTCAAAAGGAGTATACCGCCTGAAGGCTTCCATCAGGCGTTCTAAGAACACTGCGGGTGCCTCAGCGGCTCCCTGACTAACCTCTCTTACCTTGGCCAAATTGGTGGGGCGCCTTGGGGCCCCGCGAAGACCTGCCACCAGAGCCTGGCGATAGATGGTTAGTCACTCCCTACCTTCTGGAGAATTAAAGTCCCAGTTGGGTCTGGTCAGTGGGAACCCCCTTTCTATATCATGAGGGAGTTGCGACGGTCGTCCGTCAGCTCCAGGCACGTTCTTTCGCGCTTCCAGGAGGATCCTTTCTCTTTCTTCCGTGGTGAAGAGTACCTGTAAGAGCTGCTGACAATCATCCCAAGTGGGCTGGTGAGAGAACATCAGGGACTCTATCAGTCCCATTAGTCTCTGCGGTTCCTCTGAAAAAGGAGGGTGGTTAGCTTTCCAATTATATAAATCGGCAGAGGAGAATGGCCAGTATTGCAGAGGTTGGAAAGGCGGGTCTCCTTCCTCCCCGAGAATGGGGGCCCCATAAGACCTGAGGGGAAAAATACCTGATGGGTCCAATGCGGCCCCTCGGCGCCGCCGAGTTCCCTGGGCCGGTCCCGGAGCTGGCCCCGATGCCTCGGTACCAGAGGCTAGAGGCATCCGAGGTGCCGGGGCCGGAGGCACTGGGGCCTCGGCCGCCGGGGCCTCGGCCGCCGGGGCAGAGGCAGGAGGGTAAGGAGAGGGATCATCAACCATGAGCAAGTCTTGAGTGTCAGGGTGTATTTTGGTGGTCTCTTTCCCTTTTCCCCGAGGTTGAGCCTGAGCCAATAAGACTCGAGAGTTCGCTTTCTTTCACACCCAGGGCTTTACCCAGGGCGGTGGATTTTCCACCAATTCTTGCCAGACCACAATGTAGGGCTGCTGATCCGGATGTCCCCGAGTTGAATTCTGGAAAACAACAGCTTTTACTGCAAGCAGAGTGGAGAGGTCAAAAGTCCCCTCCGGGGGCCATCCAACGTTAAAAGTGGGCCACTCGGAGGTACAGAAAGTCTGCCACAGCCCTTTTTTAACTTCTACCGACAAGTCATGCGCCCTTGCTCTCACTTCTGTCCAATGACCTAACGTCAGGCTAAGGGGGGTCGTCACAGTCTGTCCCATTGCCAGTATAACAATTATTAGACACGTAAAGGACACATAAAACAGAGACACACAGAGATTAAACACACAGCGGCCGCTTTTTGTCTTCCTCAGATTTCTGACCAAGAACCGGAAGGAATCAGTGGGCTGATACTCTCGGCGCCCCAAAACCAACCCTATCTCATCCGGTTCACTTTTGCGGAAAAACAGGTGGGAGGCCACCAGGCGTCCCTGGCCCTCCAAACTCCCCGGGGCGTCCCCCAGGGTTGCAGCCTGCGGTGCTCCAAGTACGTCTACCGACCGCAGTCGCGACCCCTTACAGGACCGGGACGGCTGCCAGACAGAGGGTACCCTTTTCAGAACTCCGACTGGTCTCACTGAAAAGCAGAACACAGAACACAGACAACTCAAGGCGCCACTAATCTTACCTGTTCCTCCAAGAACGGCTTCGGGAGTGAAGCGGGGTGAGCGCACGATCCCGGACGAGCCCCCAAATGTTGGATTCTCCCAGAGGAGGACGCCGCCCCAAATCACTCACGGAAGGCGTCTCTTGATGCAACAAGGAAGAGGAATTTATTCAGAGACCAGCTAGCTGGGGTCCATGCATTAGCCCGACGCAGCGGGTCTCAGCGAGGACCCCGAACTCACAAAGCCAGAAGTTTTTATAGCATTTTCAAAGGGGCAGTATTTTCTACAGTCACAATACAGTGTTTTTTTTTTTCATAGACACATAAATTTTCGGCTGACGCCTCATCCTGGGGGTCTGATTAGATAAAATCACTTTCGGAATGTTTAGGGTGGTTCTAGCAAGATAAACTTAACTGACTGAGGTTGGCTAACTAAAGGTCACTACAATTAACACAGGCTGACTAACTTGTTTTTCAAAGTTCTAGTAATTTTTCTCCTTCTAGGTTAGAAAATGGTGTTTGAGCCTTTAAGATGGCTGTGCTTATGCTAACTTGATTCTTCAGGTTCTACATTCCGAGGGTTGGATAGCTGTCACCAGAGGTAGTAAAATCATGGTAGGGAGGGTGGAGCAGCTGATTGCCGGGCAAATGCAAAATTAAATTGACTATCCCCAAAGCCAATCAAGGGATAGAGGAAAAGTATAGAATCTGATACCTAATATATAAAGAATGAAGGAGGAAGAAAAAGGAGGAGAAATAGAAAAGAACCTTTAGATTGTGTTTGTAACAGCATACTAAGTGAGTTAAGTTAGACTCTTAGATAGTAAGGAAAGTATTTGTAACAGCATACTACGTGAGTTAAGTTAGACTCTTAGATAGTAAGGAAAGTAACCTGGAACCTTTGGTAACCACGAATCTAAAGCCTGAAATGGCAATAAGTACATACCTATCGATAATCACCCTAAATGTAAATGAACTGAATGCACCAATCAAAAGACATAGAGTCACTGAATGGATAAAAAAACAAGATCCATCTGTATGCTGCTTACAAGAGACTCACCTCAAACCCAAAGACATGCACAGACTAAAAGTCTAGGGATGGAAAAAGATATTTCATGCAAACAATAGGGAGAAAAAAGCAGGAGTTGCAGTACTAGTATCAGACAAAATAGACTTCAAAACAAAGAAAGTAACAAGAGATAAAGAAGGACATTACATAATGATAAAGGGCTCAGTCCAACAAGAGGATATAACCATTCTAAATATATATGCACCCAACACAGGAGCAAAAGCATATGTGAAACAAATACTAACAGAACTAAAGGAGGAAATTGACTGCAATGCGTTCATTTTAGGAGACACACCATTCACTCCAAAGGACAGATCCACTAGACAGAAAATAAGTAAGGACACAGAGGCACTGAACAACACACTAGAACAGATGGACCTAATAGACATCTATAGAACTCTACACCCAAAAGCAACAGGATACACATTCTTCTCAAGTGCACATGGAACATTCTCCAGAATAGACCACATACTAGGCCACAAAAAGAGCCTCAGTAAATTCAAAAAGATTGAAATCCTACCAACCAACTATTCAGACCACAAAGGTATAAAACTAGAAATAAATTGTACCAAGAAAGCAAAAAGGCTCACAAAAACATGGAGGCTTAACAACACGCTTCTAAATAGTCAATGGATCAATGACCAAATTAAAATGGAGATCCAGCAATATATGGAAATAAATGACAACAACACAAAGCCCCAACTTCTGTGGGACACAGCGAAAGCAGTCTTAAGAGGAAAGTATATAGCAATCCAGGCATATTTAAAGAAGGAAGAACAAACCCAAATGAATAGTCTAACATCACAGTTATCAAAATTGGAAAAAGAAGAACAAATGAGGCCTAAGGTCAGCAGAAGGAGGGACATAATAAAGATCAGAGAAGAAATAAACAAAATTGAGAAGAATAAAACAATAGCAAAAATCAATGAAACCAAGAGCTTGTTCTTTGAGAAAATAAACAAAATAGATAAGCCTCTAGCCAGACTTACTAAGAGAAAAAGAGAATCAACACACATCAACAGAATCAGAAATGAGAAAGGAAACATCACGACGGACCCAACAGAAATACAAAGAATTATTAGAGACTACTATGAAAACCTATATGCTAAAAAGCTGGAAAACCTAGAAGAAATGGACAATTTCCTAGAAAAATACAACCTTCCAAGACTGACCAAGGAAGAAACACAAAATCTAAACAGACCAATTACCAGCAAAGAAATTGAAGCGGTAATCAAAAAACTACCCAAGAAAAAAAAACCCTGGGCCAGATGGATTTACCTCGAAATTTTAGCAGACACACAGAGAAGATATAATACCCATTCTCCTTAAAGTTTTCCAAAAAATAGAAGAGGAGGGAATACTCCCAAACTCATTCTATGAAGCCAACATCACCCTAATACCAAAACCAGGCAAAGACCCCGCCAAAAAAGAAAATTACAGACCAATATCCCTGATGAATGTAGATGCAAAAATACTCAATAAAATATTAGCAAACCTAATTCAAAAATATATCAAAAGGATCATACACCACGACCAAGTGGGATTCATCCCAGGGATGCAAGGATGGTACAGCATTTGAAAATCTATCAACATCATCCACCATATCAACAAAAAGAAAGACAAAAACCACACGATCATCTCCATAGATGCTGAAAAAGCATTTGAGAAAATTCAATATCCATTCATGATAAAAACTCTCAGCAAAATGGGTTTAGAGGGCAATACCTCAACATAGAAAAGGCCATATACGATAAACACACAGCCAACATCATACTGAACAGCGAGAAGCTGAAAGCTTTTCCTCTGAGATCAGGAACAAGACAGGGATGTCCACTCTCCCCACTGTTATTTAACATAGTACTGGAGGTCCTAGCCATGGCAATTAGACAAAACAAAGAAATACAAGGAATCCAGATTGGTAAAGAAGTTAAACTGTCACTATTTGCAGATGACATGATATTGTACATAAAAAATCCTAAAGACTCCAGTCCAAAACTACTAGGACTGATATCAGAATACAGCAAAGTTGCAGGATACAAAATTAACACACAGAAATCTGTGGCTTTCCTATACACTAACAATGAGCCAACAGAAAGAGAAATCAGGAAAACATTCCATTCACGATTGCATCAAAAAGAATAAAATACCTAGGAATAAATCTAACCAAAGAAGTGAATGACCTATACTCTGAAAACTACAAGTCACTCTTAAGAGAAATTAAAGGGGACACTAACAAATGGAAACTCATCCCATGCTCGTGGCTAGGAAGGATTAATATCATCAAAATAGCCATCCTGCCCAAAGCAATATACAGATTTGATGCAATCCCTATCAAATTACCAGCAACATTCTTCAATGAACTGGAACAAATAATTCAAAAATTCATATGGAAACACCAAAGACCCCGAATAGCCAAAGCAATCCTGAGAAAGAAGAATAAAGTAGGGGGGATCTCACTCCCCAACTTCAAGCTCTACTATAAAGCCATAGTAATCAAGACAACTTGGTACTGGCACAAGAACAGAGCCACAGACCAGTGGAACAGACTAGAGACTCCAGACATTAACCCAAACATATATGGTCAATTAATATTTGATAAAGGAGCTGTGGACATACAATGGCGAAATGACAGTCTCTTCAACAGGTGGTGCTGGCAAAACTGGACAGCTACCTGTAGGAGAATGAAACTGGACCATTGTCTAACCCCATGCATAAAAGTAAATTCAAAATGGATCAAAGACCTGAATGTAAGTCATGAAACCATAAAACTCTTAGAAAAAAACATAGGCAAAAATCTCTTGCATGTGAACATTAGCGACTTTTTCATGAATATATCTCCCCAGGCAAGGAAAACAAAAGCAAAAATGAACAAGTGGGACTATATCAAGCTAAAAAGCTTCTGTACAGCAAAGGACACCATCAGTAGAACAAAAAGGTACCCTACAGTATGGGAGAATATTTTTGTAAATGACAGATCCGATAAAGGCTTGACATCCAAAATATATAAAGAGCTCACGCTCCTCAAAAAAAAAAGCCAATAATCCAATTAAAAAATGGGCGGAGGAGCTGAACAGACACTTCTGCAAAGAAGAAATTCATATGGCCAACAGACACATGAAAAGATGTTCCACATCGCTAGTTATCAGAGAAATGCAAATTAAAACCACAATGAGATATCACCTCACACCAGTAAGGATGGCCACCATCCAAAAGACAAACAACAACAAATGTTGGTGAGGTTGTGGAGAAAGGGGAACCCTCCTACACTGTTGGTGGAAATGTAAATTAGTTCAACCATTGTGGAAAGCAGTATCGAGGTTCCTTAAAATGCTCAAAATAGACTTACCATTTGACCCAGTAATTCCACTTCTAGGAATTTACCGTAAGGATGCAGCACTCCACTTTGAAAAAGACAGATGCACCCCTATGTTTATCGCAGCACTATTTACAATAGCCAAGAAATGGAAGCAACCTAAGTGTCCATCAGTAGATGATTGGATAAAGAAGATGTGGTACATATACACAATGGAATATTATTCAGCCATAAGAAGAAAACAAATCCTACCATTTGGAACAACATGGATGGAGCTAGAGGGTATTATGCTCAGTGAAATAAGCTAAGCGGAGAAAAACAAATACCAAATGGTTTCACTCATCTGTGGAGAATAAGAACAAAAGAAAAACTGAAGGAACAAAACAGCAGCAGACTCACAGAACCCAAGAATGGACTAACAGTTACCAAAGGGAAAGAGACTGGGGAGAATGGGAGGGTAGGGAGGGATAAGGGTGGGGAAGAAGAAAGGAGGTATTATGATTAGCATCTATAATGTGGGGGGTGAGTGAAAGGGGAGTGCTTTGCAACACAGAGAAGACAAGTAGTGATTTTACAACATCTTACTATGCTGATGGATAGTGACTGTAATGGGGTTTGTGGGGGGGACTTGGGGTAGGGGAGAGCCTAGTAAACATAATGTTCTTCAAAAAAATAAAAATAAAGAAATAAATAATTTAAAAAAAGATAGAGTTTCTACAAAAACAAAGCCTACAGCCCACATCTTGCTGAAGCACTGCAAGCATTCACTTCAAGTTCAGGAACAGGACAGGGAGACTTGTCATTAACTCTTCTATTCAGCATGAAAGGAGATCCTGGACATTACAGCAAAGCAAACAAAAAGAAGGTATAAGTATTGGAAATGAAGAAACAAAACTATTCTTGTTCACTAATGATAGATTTTTGAATATTGACTTCAGACATAAACTATAAATAAGTTATTACAACAATAATATATCAAGATTGTCAAATGCTTAATTAAACAAAAATCATTTGTACTTTATAAAGAACATGAAAATTTAGACATTGAAATTTAAAATATTAAAGTGTATTGTTAACATTTCTAATGTCCTCCCAGATAATGCAAGGATATTAAGTCACTTTTAATGAAAAATTCACTCATGAAATGAAGATAAATGTCCCCTAGTAAAGGTTGTGCATGAATCATTGGTGAGTTGTTTTAACTTCTTCCCCAGTCTACCTTCTGACCCTGGCCTGTATCTTCTTGCCATATATATCTTAGGTATCTTTAATCTTACAGCATTTTCTGCAATAATTTCTGCAAAGAATAAGCCTGTGAATACCCTAAAGACTATCAGGATTTGAACCATCCTCTACAAAGCTTGTTAAAAGCTCCTTGGTAGAAACCTCACTTAATTCATCTTTTTCATACCATTTTCCCAAAGCTATCTAAATTGCCTCTCTCAGTGAGTTGGTTTTTGTTTTCTCCCTCTGTCTCTTCTTCTATTGATGCTGCCTTCCTTTTGTATGTCAAAGACATCATGCAATCCCATTCTTGGTAATTGAACAAAGCATTCAGACACTGCCTTCTGAATATTCCCTTGGCTTTCCAATAACAAGTTTTCATAAAGTGCTCAAGAATGAGGAGTCACTGATTTTACATCTGTATCATCTCTGTCAATAGTATGAAATTATATTGTTATCGTAAAGCCAGTCTATGTTCACTTGCAGTCATAGCATTCCTACTGGAGCTAAATTCTATGGGGTGAGGAGAGGGCAGGGCCACAGCCCCACTTGAGGTAGGCATGCTGCAGCCTACCATTCACTCACTGGCGAATTAGTTGTTATATGACCTGACCTGCGTAACTCTAAGTTCATTACTTTCCTAGTAGATACTTCATCTCCCCAGGTAGCCATATTAGCATAAGAAAGCCTTCCTGGAAGAGGAAAACCCGTTCTTAACCATTATCTGAAAGGACTGGCATTTATCTAAAACTCTAGTCACAACCAGAGAATGGAACTTTTTACTATCCTTATGCCTACTGCTCCCAATCAGGAAGGTAGCTAGTTTCTCTGAGCCTAAGTTTTGCCATTTTATACCGAGGATGTGTAGGCAACCGTCTCAGGATTAGATCCTCATATTCTTTTAGTCCCCTCTTTTTTCTGGCTAAAAAATGCCTTTAGCCTTTGTGATTCATGGGTCTGTTCAAGAGTCCTCACAGCACCACTCTGAGCTAACATATTTTCAAATCAGACTCACACAAACCTAAGTATCCAGCATTACCCAGAGGGATTACCCAATATTAAGCTTTATTAATAATTTCAAAGACATAAGAAATCGACACAGAAGAAGCAAGAAGCAATCTTGTACTTAGAGAGGGTTTCCTTAACATGTAAGTTCTTAGCCCAAGCACCTTACTTAGAGATCTTGTATACTCTGGGCCAGAGAATGCATGTCTGATAAAGGGAAAGACAGACCAGAGCACCTGCCCTTAATGTCCCAGACTTCTCGCTGATTAGTCTGTATCTCTTAACTGCTAGTATTTTTGAAATTATTTGCAAAGCCTGGTGCTGGGTAAAATCCTTGGTTTATGTGAGTCAGCTTTTGACAGTCCTTTCTACTTACTTGTCCACAGATGTCCTTTCTCTTTTCTCATTCCTTCCTATTTCCCTGATCATCTGGGATCATTTTTCCTGTTTGCTGAATGGATTCTTTAGCATTTCTTTCATTGTGCATTTATGGCTGTTGCAGAACAAAGTGATGTTTGTTGCTTCAAAAATATTTTGTCTTTCTTCTTGAAGGTATTTTTCTATGTAGAATTCTAGGTTGGCAGTGAATACTGCTTTAGTGTAAGAGTCAATAAACTTTAGACATATACTTCAATGAAAAAATATATCAGTACCAACAAAAAAATGATGATTGTCTAAATCCTTATTTTCCTGATGTCACTATCAATAAATCACAGTTTCACTGTTTAAAAAAATAAACTTTAGTCACAGGCCATTATTTATTTTATTTTTTGGTAAATAAAACCATGCCCTTTGTTTACATATTATCTATTGCTGCTTTAATACAACAGTGGCAGTTGAGTAGTTGCAACAGAAAACATATGGCCTGCAAGTCTAAAATATTTATTATTTGGCAGTTTAATAAAAAACTTGCCTACTTCTGCTCTAGTTCATTGATACCATTCACTGTCTCTCCCTTCCATTTTTGCTGTTAAGAAGTCACCTGTCATAATAACTGTTATTTCTTTGAAGGTAATCTCCCTTTGTTGAAGATTTGCTCTTTGTTTTTGTTGAAGTTTTACTGTATTGTATGGGTTTTTAAAAAAAATAGACTTGAGGTTGATTGGATTTCTTTTATATATGTGGCTTTTAATGCTTTTTATCAGTTCCAAAAATTCTCATCATTTATCTTTTCAAATATATTTTCTGTCCCTTTTCTTTTCACCTTTTTATATCTTTCCATTTAATTCTATATTAATCTTTTCATTAAATTCTTTGTCTTAGGTATGCTTCTGTAGTGTTCCAAAGCAAAGGTTGGAAAACTTTTTTCTATAAATGGCCAGATAGGAAATATGTTAAGCTTCGTGGGACACTTATGGTTTGTCACTTATGCTGATGCTTCTTAAGCATCTGTTGCTACAGCCCTTAAGCCTGTGGGCTATACAAAAGTGGGCGACAGGCGAGCAGGCCATAATTCTCCAATCCTTGGCCTAAAGACCCAATTAACAAGACAGAGATCAAAGACAAGGACAAATCCAAAGGAAAAGAATTTAGAAGCTATTTTAAACTGAATTAAAAGCACAGTGTATCAAGATTTGTGGAATGTGGCTAAAGCCATGAAGGAAGTTTAAAGTTTCAAATGCTTATATTAGAAAAGAAAAAATTTTAAATTCATGATCTAAGCTTCTGTCTTAAACTATGGTAGAGAAAGAAAAGCAAAATATACTCAAATAAGTAGAAAAAAGGAAATAGCAGAAATCAATGAAATACCAAGCAAAACAATACAGTTAATAAAAACAAAGTAGATTCTTTTTAAAAATAATAGAATTGATATATCTCTAGCTAGACTTATCAAGAAGAAAAGAGAAGATATTAGTAGCCACAAACAACTAGAAATTGAAACTTTAAAAATATATGCTATTTACAGTACAACCAAAACCATCAAACATTTAGGGATGAATTTAACAAAATATGTCTAAGACATAGACACTGGACAGTGCAGAAGATTACCAAGAGCTGCTCCTAAAATTCATATGGAAACCAAATGACCTAGAATAGCCAAAATAATTTGAAGAACATACACTATCAGATTTTGTGAGTTAATTTAAAGCTATAGTAATGAAGAAAGTGTCATATTTGTGAAAAGCTACACATCTAAATCTTGGGGCAGAATTAAAAGTCCAGAAATAAATCCACCACACATACAATGTTCAATTGATTTCTGACAAAGATACCAAAGTAATTCCATAGGATGTGATAATTTTTGAAATCTGTTCTTAATAAAATTCTGATTGCTCTTCAGGCTGAAGTTTTTAATATTGGCATTGTACTTTTACTTTTATACTTTTATACTTTTACATTATACTTTTAATGGCAGTATACTGCCATGTTAACTACATGTATCCTTGGGCATTCATGGAGTGACTGAAAAGTAACTCAAGAAATAAACTTTGAACATACTTTTGAGTTCCACAAAATAGTATGAGCAGTTGCCAAGCAATTGTGTAATTTGACTAGTTTTCAGTATCTGTTTAACATACTAATTTAATGCATTATGATAATTTTCAGACTAAATAAACTTGAAGATACTGTTATACTAATTAAAGGAAAGATTGAAGAAGTCCATCTTCCTGTAGAAAAAGTGGATGTTATTATATCTGAGTGGATGGTAAGTGTTTGCAGAAAAAAACTACTTTTATTAGTTAAAAAAAAAATAAAAACAATGATAAGGTAGCAGTTTTCTGCATTTAATTATATTTGATAATGCAGAATGGGTTCATTATTTTAAAAACACTATCATATTGAATGTCCTATCTTTCTGAGGTTAGGCTATGTAATCAGTGTTCTTTATCACATAAAATAAAATTTATTGGCATCGTTATAATAATATAATGAATGTATGTTATCTAGCATTATAATATGCTTTTGAAATCATAAGTCAAAGAATATTTAAAAATATATATGAAATAAGATTAATGGCGTTTGACAACTGATTTGACTTATTGATATGCCAATTTGATGAAGACAAAGTAGGTAGTAATTCTAGATAGACAAAGATTTCTTAATCATTTAGAAAGGCTTAAGCTTTTTTAAAAAAATTGTATTTGGTTATATGTGTTTTCATAAATGAGTTTATCAAAAAAAAATTGAAAGCAGTGAGTTTTGCTTTACAAGCATCTATACATATTTAATAAATATGGTCATAGTCCTAGCAAAATAGCAGGGATTTCAGGGAGCTTCTGAAACATTCAGATTTAGTGTAAGTTCTAATCTAGAACCAGTGACAGTCACTATTAGCAGTTAGTCTTTTACTTGAAATAGTAAGTTAATTTTTTATGTTAAGATTGGCTTTAACAGTCCTTAATGACAATGTCATTTTTCTTCTTATATCAAAGAATTTGTATCAGTACTGTCATTTCTCTTATGAATTAAGTGAAAAGATGTGAGTTTAGTTATGTATAATTAAAAACACACCTCTTGACAGATGACAAAAAGATGCTTTGGGGAAAGCACCGTTAAGGCCTTTAGTTAGCAACAATTTTAAATGGTTTATACAAAATATTGGCTGACATGATCCTCATTTCTCTAGGGATTATTTTATTTTTCGTTGAAAACACATCTTTTAAATTACTCCAGAATAGACTGTGAGCAAGGTAGAAGACAGACTTTACTAAACTTTGTCACCCCAGTGGAACATTTTTACATATTTGATTATACTAGTTGACTAGTTCTTGCCCTACCTCACAGAATTATACCTCTGGATATTGATATTTTAGGAATTTTCACTTCAAAGTCTGAAAGATAATCTTAGAAGTATTAATATGAAATTTAAATTTTAAAGCCAGTTGATATAATAACAAATAAAAAATTAACTGGATTGAGTGAATTTATGAGATTGTCACATTTATGATGTGAACGTTATTGAAAGGTATGCTGGTCTGGGGCTTGTTTGGCCTCAAATCCATTTTATGCCCTTTTGCTTTCTTCTCTGCTGAAGGAGGGCCAGCTCTGCAGGCCACTTTTTGTAGGCTTCAGTGACAGCCAATTTCCACTGAGTTTGGGGAGCCCAATGGGAAATACTAAAGGGAATTTAAGGAAGGGCAAAGCCAGGGCGTTTCTTTCTTCTCTTCGCCTCTTACTAGTATTGCCAGTGGAAGCTGTTTCTTTTGTAGCTTCAATGACCGTTGGACTAGCCTGTCATAATTCCAGCATCCACTGTGTGACCCTTGCTCTGGGCTCTTGTAGTGGTATCTTTTTTTGTCTCTCTAGCCTAGGAATGGTACTTCCTGTTGTTGCTAATGTCCAGTTGTTTGTTCTCTTGATGACTTCTATCTTCTACGCTTTGTGTAACCAACTTTCTATATTATGTTTACTCTATTTTCATAGCCTATGGTTTCTTTTCTCTTAGACTCTAAGTGATACAAGGGCACGTTTCATTTGGAAGGACTGTTTAGATGTGATCTCTGCCTTTATCAGGAAGGCACTGTAACACAAACAGTACTGTATCACTAGAACTGAGATGAAAGGAGCCAGTTGTTTGGAACCAAGGTGCTTTCAGAATCCTTTCACTAAAGGAAACAAATCAGTACATCCAAGAAATGATAACTAAGAACATTCCTTTTTCCTCTTCACAAAGGTATAATTTAAGAGTTTGCATTATCTTGTTGTCTGCCTTTCCTTGTAAGCATTAGTGGAGTTGAAGTCTAGCAGACTGTGTTAAATGTGTTAGGTGGAGCATTAGACACTGTAATTTATGGTAGCTATTCTAAGGCAGTCAATTCTGGGTGGCCTTATTTCTGTAATGAAATTTGTACTTAAGCTTTTAACTATTCTTGTGCTAAAAAGTCATCATTGTAGATTGGCAATATTTTTTATAGTATCTTCTAAATCCTATAAGACCCCTCTTAGCTTTGGTACTTCTGCTAGGATTTCTAAGTGGAAAAGCTGAAAAATTCAATTATATAATCAAACAAGAAGTAGGTATGCTTTCTAAAATATGACCAATGTTTTCCAGACATTCCTACTTTGGCTGAAACGATGGGCAAATGGTAAATAACTGACTTTTAAATCTATTTTAAAGCCATATTTTCATGGATCAGCATTTTGAAATTAAAATATATTGCATAGAATCTCCTTTGAAAGATTTTTTTTTTTTTTTACATAGAGCAGTAAGGATGCAGAAATCTAGAATAAACCAATTTTAAGCTAAAGTATACATCTTTTTCCCTATTTTTAAAGAGTTTTCAATGAGGGACAGAAAAAGAATATACCCTGCAGAATTGGACACAGATGTTTAATGGACTTGTAACCCAGTATAGCAATGTAGTCATCATATATTGCACAGATGTACATCTGTTTTCTTCTACTATGGTCCACTAACTGTTCTGTTCGTTGGCTTAATCTAGATATGTTTTTTGTCTATAGCTGTTCATGGACTTTGCCTTTATTTTGGGAAGGTGTTTTTAGATTAGAATGTAATTTTAAAAGCTGAATTGTTGCTGTTAGCATATTATTTAATAAATTATCACTTGTCTCTTAGATTTATGAATTTTCAGATTTAAGCTTGCCTTTAATTCTGCATTTTCATTTTTACTGAATGGAATTTCTATTTGATCGTGTTATTATCAGTTAAATAGAAACTGTTTAATCTCTACAAGATGTTACTGTTTATACCTGTGAGTATCTGTTCTCATTTTCACATTTTATTCTAGCAAGAGCCATTTTTTATGACTTATTTCTGATTGCCTAATAAAACTGTTCAAAGTAAACATCTCTAATTCTTGTCCTACAAACCAGTCAAGCCAGATTGACTCATGTAGTATTGCTGTTTTCCATGTTTATTTTCAGCATGATATCCTTGCAAATAGGTAAGATCCTGGCATTGTATGACATAGTTGCCAGAGATGATTCTTGTTATTTTCTGTCATCAGGACCATCAGCAGAATTACACATAGTAGGTGAACTTTATGTTTCATTGTCACAATCAGTCATGATGTACATTCAAGCTATCTAAAGTCCCTTGTTGAAATTTTTCTATGTAGGCTTGTGTTTCACAGAAGTGATGTGAAATTTTCTCTTTATTCAAATATTTTTGGATTTGTCCTTGAAACTTAAGAATTAACTTTCCCTTCTCATCTTCACGAGCATGGTATATCTGCATAACATGCATGCATGCACATACCCATACCTGCAACGATGGGGTATCCTTTGTTCATATCTAAATCAGCTGACAAAGGTGGATTGTTGGGGGGGGTTGGGATATTTTTAGTATTTTTCTTAACATTAACGGAATTAAAATATTATGTATGTTTCAAGCAAAATTCTCAGTTTGCTGCCCTGTAAACAGTTTTGGCAATACTGATAAGTTTACCTAATTATTTTAGATAATGTCTAAAATAAACATTTCACAGTAATAATTTTATGTATTATAAATATTTTTATGTATTATAGGTACAGTACTTGAACAATGAAAGGAAAATTGTGGTTTATAGAAGTATTTTTTTTAGATGTATTGACATCTAAATTAAGAATGAAGACAGAATAAAAATGTAATTAAGAATAGGCCCCTCAAGTATAATTATTTCATTTTATAATCTTTATGTTTATTCTCATCTGCTCTCTTTACCACTCCCCAGCCTCTTCTTTATTTAACCTCAGTCTTTGTTTAAATTAGAATTCAGATCATACTCTGCAGCAATTTTATCTCTTACTATATCAAGGAGAATGTTTTATAATAGTAGGATCTTCGTATCTATAGGGAATATTTAATCCTTTGAGAAATGATTAAAGTGGGTCCCAGGTTATTTTATAGGCTGCAGTTACATTAAAAAGTATAGTAAAATATACCTTATTCAAATGTATGCTTTTTTTCCTATGCTTGAAACCAAATCTAAATGAAAATATTTAATCTTTAAGGAAAGTTATTTATATTGAAACAATTATGTGTTGTGAGTAAATTTTTGCTTTTGAAAGATATTGAGTGTTTTGTATCTCTTTCATCAAATTTCTAGAAGTTGACTTTGCCAAGAGATTCAGTGCATCACGTGTGATTGATTTGATTGGATTTACTAACTTTTTGACCCCCATAATCCCCTTTGCCATATTACATTCTAGTTATGCTTTTATTAAGTTCTGTATGAATTGCTTTTTTAAAAAAAATCATTTTGTTCAATAAGTTGTACATTATTCTAATTTTGAAGATAAAGTGGATAAGTTATTCATGAATGAGTCAACTGCCCTTACAAAACACTTTCAGTTAAGCTAGTCAGAGAACATGAAATATTTGTTAAAGTTGATTTCAAACTCTAAAGTTATGTAGCAGTTTATAAATATTCTTTCAGTAATACTGTTTACTTTGACCTGGGAGTGAAAGCAGCCAGTTTGCATTTGCAGACAGATGGGCATTGATTACAAACACAATTAGATTGTACTCTATACAACTGAGTTGGCTCAGTCATAATTATAACAATTAATGTGAAGTGGTTCTACTTAAGAATATCCATGGACAGATATTTGATTCACAAGCCTTTCTTACGTTATATTATCTCTAATAGATTCTTGAAATAGGTAAAATTTTAGATCGTAGGACTCTGAAGCCATTATTTAGGTGAAATGGAAATTTTAGGGCAGGAGTAAGGTACATTAAAATGTTGATCTGTTCTCATGAATGGCTTTTTTTGATGTGCTTTTGGTAAATTACTTATTTTGAGTAAATTCAGTAGTGGTGATGCATTGATATGATCCACTCCATTTTCACTTTCTTCCCTTTCTCTTCTTAATACTAGAATATTTATTTGGGGATACCCAATTTAAAGTAATTTAAAGTTGAAAATGAGGCTAACTGACCTTTACAGGAATATAGTCTTCAGCCTTACTTTTAGTTAATTTGTGCTTCTAGCCAATAAAATAAGTGCTGTGTAAATGGAATCATACAGTGTGTGACCTTTTGGGATTGACTCTTTTCACTTAGCTAATTCCCTGGAGATTCATCCAAATTATTGCACATATCAATAGTCTAGTCCTTATTTCTGAGTAGTATTCCATTGTATAGATGCACCCCAGTGGTTTAACCACTTAACTTTTGAAAGATATCCAGTTTGGGGCTATTTCAAGTAAAGCTGTATAAACATTTGTGCATAGGTTTTTATATAAACTTAAGTTTTCATTTCTCTCAGATAAATGCCCAAGAGCTAGTTATATGGTAGTTATATGTTTAGTTCTGTAATAAATTACCAAACAATTTCCCAGAGGGGCTGTACCATTTTATATTCTTACAAGCAATGTATGAGCAGTAAAAAGATCAGTAACAATGTCCATCTACATTCTTGCCAACATCTGATATTGTCACTAATTTTTATTTAAGCTATTCTGATAGGTGTGTAATGATAGCTCATGGTTTCAATTTGCCTTTTCCCTAATGGCTAATGATGTTAAAAACCTTTTTATACGCTTATTTGCCATCTGTATCTCCTCTTCAGTGAAATGTCTGTTTGTGGCTTTTGTTCATTTTCTAATTGGATTGTTTTTCTTTTTACTGTTGAGTTTAATGGTTCTTTTTTAGTAGGCTTTTATCAGATATGTGTTTTGCAAATATTTTCCCCTGCTGTGTAGTAATTCCTCTTACCAGGAATTATCAAAAGGTAAAATTTTATAATTTTAATAAAGCGCAGTTTATCAATTTTTATTTTTATGCATCATGCTTTTGGTATCAAGTTTACAGTCTGGAATGTGTAGGTTCACCTTTCCTACACCATTTTCTCTTGCCATTCTTTGAAGAAACTGGGTGATGTATTCTGTAGAATTTTCCACATTCTGGATTTTGATGATTGCATCCTCACTGTGTCATTTAACATGTTTTTCTATCCTTTGTATTTCTTGTAAACTATAAGTATGAGGTTCAGAAATTGAGGCTTAACAAATTCAAGTCGATTTTTTCTTTCCTAGATTATTTCATGGGGAGTAATAGTGGTTAGCTGCTATTGTATTGAATCAAGAGACTTGATCACTGCTTGTCTCTTTCTGTTATGTTAAGATTGATTAGTGGCTTTTGGAGTTGTCAGCCTAATCAATCAGTTCATTATAAAGTTACCTAATGGTTTTAGAAGCCTTTGAAAATTATTTCTTAGATTCGTTATTTCATTAGAAGTTGCAAAATTGTGGTATTTTCATTGTACCATTTATTCTCTATGCATTAGCTAAAATTATTCCATAATACTTTACTTGATTAAATGTTTGGTTATAAATTCCAGCTTATGTAGAGAATACTGGATAAATGCTCAGTATTTTCTGTTTATTTGCCATTTTCAAAATAATAAATTGTCATTGGATTGTCATTGCTTGTATGCTTTTCTTAATGGACAGATACAGCTTTTTTTTTTTTCATATAAAAGAGTAATTTGCACTGGTATTTCCAATTTAAGATTATGGCGTTTTTACTTAAAGTCTTTAATTTTATACTCATATCTCTTTTCTCCTGTGCAGAAAATCTTGGTTCCTAAGATAATGCTTTTTGTTTGTTCTATCATGTAATAATACCTATAATAATTTCACAAATTTTTTATGAACTTTGCTATAACAATCAGGCTTCTCAATGCAATTTAGGATTTCTTTGTATTTCCTTTTTCCTACAGTATACCTCCTGAGAAATGTACAGTCTAAAAACTGTGTTTTAAAGTCACTTGAAACAATTATTTTCTCTGTTTATATAGCCAACTTGACATACAGTCAGATTTAATTATTTCCTTTTTCTTTAATTTGAGGGGTTTACTTTTTCCTTTGTTTTTTGTTTAACTTTATGGTTTAGTTGTGAAAAAAGTTATGTGACTCCATTTCTTTTGTCCCTTAGTGAAAATAATCTTTTTTTAGCTTTTGATATATTTAATACATATTAGATATATAATATTTATATTTTCACCCTCCTGTCATGCAAAAGGTAGTATACTGTATACATTGTGATATATATATTTATATAATTCTCCTTAATAAAAATAGTAATACTTTAGTTGAATTCATAAAAGTAGAGTATCCAGTTATAATTAATTATTTTTTTTTTCCAACTAGTGTGAGGGATTGGGAATATTGTTTTAGAAATGCATATGCATCCTCTACTCTTATCCTTTAAAACTAATTGTGTAAGTCTGGAATAAGACCCATATGTGCACTTGGAAAGGTCTTTAGATGATTCACTTTTGCATCTCATAGACATGCTTATTGGGCAGTTTACTGCAGTTCCAAGAAAAGGGCCAAATTAACTGTCAGTCTTCTGTTGACTAAGTGAGAGTGCCATCTAGTGGGAGAAAGACTTTTAAGCTAATAAAAGTTTATCAAACTAGAAGAGTATGCTGAGGAAATCCTTTTGTGCTATTACATTCTTCAGAAGTCTGTGTTGTAAGATATGAGAAAAGAAAGGAAGTAGTAATGCAGGACAGTAGCAAGCACACAGTAGGTACCTAATAACTAATGGTTATCACCATTATTCTCATTCTTGCATGGAAGGTAATGATCAAGTGAAATAGTAATGAAGTAGGAAATAATAAGTGAAAATGAAATGACAAATATTTGTGATGTAAATTTGAATCTTACTGTCATTTTTAAAAATATAATAATACACAGAAGCTTCAGATTTCATCTTGTCTTTAACCTACTGCTTAGGATCTACCCCAAGTCCCCAACAAAATCTGTTACCAGTTTCTAGCATGTTCTTCCTGAAATACTTCAATCACTAACATGTATGTATAGTCCCACCTGTTGGCACATGTTCGTTTAGCAAATTTTGTGTGGCTGCTATGTGTCTGGCACTGTTCTATGCAGGATAAAGCAGTGAATATAATAGATTACAAACCTCCCTATACTTAATGTAGGGTAAGCATATTCTATGTATTGTTCTTCACCTTGCTTTTTTCCTTCTCTTTTAAGCCTATAAATTTTCCACTCTGACTACTGTAGCTGCATTCCTCAAATGTTTTAATCAGTTCTCAAAATACTACCCTTGGATCTCTTCTTTGATCCATGAATTGTTTAGAAATGCAGTGTTTAACTTCTAAGTGTTGGGGTATTTTAAGATATCTGTTGATTTCTTATTTACTTTGCTTGACATCAGAGGACATACTGTGTGTTATCATTCTATTAAATTTGTTCAGACTTGTTTTATGACCCAGCATATGGTGTGTCTTGTTGGATGTTTCACATTCATTTAGATGGACTGCTTTATAATTGTCAGTTGAGTCAAGTTGTTTGATAATATGATTCAAGACTTGTGAATCATTATTGTAAGTCTACTCATTTTATTAAGTAATAAAAAAAGAATAATGCAATTTATACCTAGTTCAGTTATTGTTTCTCTTTTCAGTTCTGTCAGTTTTGGGTGCAGATATTTTATGTGGTTTTTAGGTATATGCAGATTAGGATTGCTATATGTTGTTGACAGAATTTGGCTTCTTTATCACTATGGACTATTGGTTTTTGTCCCTGATGATATTTTTGGTCCTTTTGTCTACTTTATCATTTTTCTAGTTAATTGTGTACTATTCCAGACATATTCTAAGCATTTATAAACAGATATGATGTGTGTTCTTTTTCGCTTTCACCCAATTCTTTTTTGCTTTCACCCAGACTATAACTAGTTTTATAAATCATCCTTTTTAATTACATATTTTATTTATTTGACATACAATATTGTATTAGTTTCAGGTGTATACTGTAGTGATTCAGTACTTATATACATTATGAAATGGTCAGCCCAGTAAGTCTAGTTAACCATCTGTCACCATTCAAAGATGTTACAGCATCATTGACTATGTTGCCTGTGCTGCACACTGTATCCCCAGATCTTATTTAGAACTGGAAGATTGTACCACTTACTCCCCCTCACTTATCTTGTCTATTTCTCCATCCCCTTTCCCTTGGCCACCATTAAGTCTCTGTCTGTGAGTTTTTTTTTTCTATTCTGTTTTGTTTTCTAGATTCCACATATAAGTGAAATTCTGTGATATTTGTCTTTCTCTGTCTGACTTATTTCACTTAACATAATACCGTCTAGGTCCATCCATGTTGTATCAAATGGCAAGATTTCATCCCCTTGTATGGCTGACTAGTATCCCATTCTTTATCCATTCATCTATTGATGGACATTTAGGTTACTTCAATATCTTAGCTGTTACAAATAATGCTGCAGTGAACAGAGGGGTGCAGGTGTCGAATTCGTGTTTTCATTTTCTTTTGATAAATACCTAGAAGTAGAATTGCTAGATGTAAGGCAGTTCTATTTTCAGTTACTTGAGGAACCTCCATAATGTTTTCCATAGCTGCACCAATTTATATTCCCATCAACAGTGCATGAAGGTTCCATTTTCTCCACATTGTTGCCAACATTTATTTCTTTCCGATTTTAGCCATTCTGATTGGTGTGTGACATGATATTTCATTCTGGTTTTGATTTGCATTTCCCTGATGGTTAGTGATAGATTGAACTTCTTTTCATGTACCTTTGGCTATCTGTATGTCTTTGGAAAAATATCTCTTCAGGTCCTCTGCCCATTTTTAAATTGGATTGCTTTTTTGTTTTCTGATGTTGAGTTTTATGAGTTTTCCATATATTTTGGATGTTAACCCCTTATCAGATATATCATTTTTTAATATCTGTTCCCATTTGGTAGGTTGTGTTTTTGTTTTGTTGATGATTTCCTTAGCTGTGCAAGAGCTTTATGTTTGATGTAATCCCATTTCTTTCTTTTTTACTTTTGTTGTCCTTGCCTGAGGAGAGGGATCCAAAAAATAATCACTAAGACCACTATCAGAGAGTTTACTGCCTATGTTTTTTTCTAGGAGTTTTATGGTTTCAGGTCTTGTATTTAAGTCTTTCATTCATTTTGAGTTTATGTTTTAATACAGTATAAGAAAGTAATCCAGTTTCATTCCTTTACATGTAGTTGTCCAGTTTGCCCAGCACCTTTATTAAAGAGATTATCTTTTCCCCCTTGTATATTCTTCCCTCCGTTGTTGTAGATTAGTCACCCATGTAAGTGTGGCTTTATATCTAGGCTCTCTATTCTGTTCCATTGATCTGTGTATCTTTTTGTGCCAGTATCATACTGTTTTGATTACTGTAGATTTGCAATATAGTTTGAAATCTGGGCTCATGATACCTCTAGCTTTGTTCTTCTTTCTCAAGATTGCTGTGTCTATTCATGGCCATTTGTGATTTCATACAAATCTTAGGACTATTTGTTCTACTTCTGTGAAAAATAATTTAGTAGGGATTGCATTGAATCTGTAGATTGCTTTGGGTAGTATGGATATTTTAACAATATTCATTCTTCCAATCCATGAGCATAATATATCTTTCCATTTGTGTTGTTTTCAATGTCTTTCATCAACATCTTACAGTTTTCAGAATATAGGCCTTTCACCTCCTTGGTTAAATTTGTTCCCAGGTACTTTATTATGTTTGATGCTGCTCCAAATGGGATTTTCATAATTTCTCTTTCTGATAGTTTTTCATTAGTGTACAGAACTGCAACGGATTTCCATATATTGCTTTTGTATCCTGCAGCTTTACTGAATTCATTTATACTTCTGATAGTTTTTTGGCAGAATCTTTAGGGTTTTCTGTATATAGTATCAGGTCATCTGTGAATAATGACAGTTTTACTTCTTCCTTTCCAATTTAGATGCTTTATTTTCTTTTTCCTGTCCAATTTATGTGGCCAGGGCTTCCAAAACTATGTCAAGTAAAAGTGGTGAGACTGGGCCTCCTTATCTTTTTTTTTTCCGGAGCTTAGAAGGAAAGCTGTCCACTGTTCATTCACTATTGAGTGTTATGTTAACTATGGGTTTTCCATATACTGCTCTGTTACGTTGACGTATGTTTTTTCTACACACACTTTGTTGAGAATTTTTAATCATGAATGGATGTTGAATTTTGTCAAATACTTTTTGTACATCTGTTGAGATGTAAATCTATGTGATTTTATCCTTCATTTTGTTCATGTGCTATTATACTGATTGATTTGCAGATATTGAACTATGCTTGAATTCATAAATCCCACTTGTTCATGGAGTATTATCCTTTAAATGTATTGTTAAATTTGGTTTGTTAATATGTTATTGAGGATTTTTATATCTGTGTTCTTTAGGGATATTGGCCTGTAATTATCTTCTTTTGTATTGCTTTTGTTTGGTTTAAGTATCAGGATAATTCTGGCCTCTTAGAGTGAGCTTGGAAGCATTCCTTCTTCAAGTTTTTGGAATAGTTTGAGAAGAATGGGTATTAACTCTTCTTTAAATGTTTGGTAGAATTCACCTCTGAATGCCTCCAGTTCTGGAATTTTTTTTGTTGATATAAATCTTCCTGTTAGTAACTTTAACTTGTAAATTATACACAGAAATCTGCATAAACTTACAGGTACAGCATAACCAGTAGTTATATAATGATCACCAAATCAAAATAAAGAAGTCACCAAATATCTTTCCTCAGTTACAACTCCTTTTTTATCCTAGAAAGGTAATCACACCTGACCTTTATGATAATCACTTCCTTGCTTTTCTTTATGGTTTTATCTCCTGTATGTGTATTCCTAAATAATGTAGTTTATAGTTGCCAGTTTTTTAAGATTTATGTAAATGGAATCAAAGTGTAAGTACTTTTTGGATTAAAAAAAGCAGCTTTTTATGGAGGCTTAACAATGTGCTCCTAAATAACTAATGGATCAGTGACCAAATACAAACAGAGATCAAGCACTATATGGAGGCAAATGACAGCAATAACTCAACACTGCAAAATCTGTGGGATGCGGTGAAGGCCATGCTGAGTATATTGCAATACATGCCTACCTCAGGAAAGAAGAACAATCCCATAAGAAAAGTCTAAACTCAAAATTAATGAAACCAGAAAAAGAAGAACAAATAAGGCCCAAAGTCAGTAGAAGGAGGGACATAATAAAGATTAGAGCAGAAATAAATAAAATTGACAAGAATAAAACAGAATCAATGAAAGCAGGAGCTGGTTCTTTGAGAAAATAAACAAAATAGATAAACCCCTAGCCAGACTTATCAAGAAAAAAGAGTCTACACACAAACAGAATCAGAAATGAGAAAGGAAAAATCACTATGGACACCATAGAAATTCAAAGAATTATTAGAAAATACTATGAAAAATTATGTGCTAACAAACTGGATAACCTAGAAGAAATGGAAAACTTTCTAGAAAAATACAACCTTCCAACACTGACCCAGAAAGAAACAGAAAATCTGAACAGACCAATTACGAGCAGCAGAATTGAACTGGTAATCAAAAAACTACCTAAGAACAAAACCTCTGGACCAGATGGTTTCACTGCTGAATTTTATCTAACATTTAGTGAAGACCTAATACCCATTCTCCTTAAGGTTTTACAAAAAGTAGAAGAGGAGGGAATACTTCCAAACTCATTCGATGAAGCCAGCACCACCCTAGCACCAAAACCAGGCAAAGACCCCACAAAAAAGAAAATTACACACCAGTATCCCTGATGAACATAGATGCAAAAATACTCAACAAATATTAGCAAACTGAATTCAGCAATACATCAAAAAGATCATCCATCATGATCAAGTATGATTTATTCCAGGGATGCAAGGATGGTACACTATTGAAAAATCCATCACCACCTTCCACATTAACAAAAAGAAGAACAAAAACCACATGATCATCTCCATAGATGCTGAAAAAGCATTCGACGAAATTCATCCATTCATGATAAAAATTCTTAACAAAATGGGTATAGAGGACAAGTACCTCAACATAATAAAGGCCATATATGACAAACTCATAGTCAACATCATACTTAACAGCGAGAGGCTGAAAGCTTTTCCTTCAAGATCGGGAAGAAGACAAGGTTGCCCACTCCACTTTTATTCAGCATAGTTCTGGAGGTCTTAGCCATGACAACCAGAGAACACAAAGAAAGAAAAGGCATCTAGATTGGCAAGGAAGAAGTTAAACTGTCCCTGTTTGCAGAGGACATATTGTACATAAAAAACTCTAAAGAATCCACCCCAAAACTACTAGATCTAATATCCGAATTTAGCAAAATTGCAGGATACAAAATTAATACACAGAAATCTGTTGCATTCCTATACACTAATGATGAACTAGCAGAGAGAGAAATCAGGAAAACAATTCCATTCACAATTGTATCAAAAACAATAAAATACCTAGGATTAAACCTAACTAAGAAAGTGAAAGACCTAGACTCTAAAAAGTACAAGACACTCATCAGAGAAATTAAAGAAAATACTAATAAATGGAAACACATCCTGTGCTTATGGATACGAAGAATTAATATTGTCAAAATGGCTACCCTGCCTTAAGCTATCTACAGATTCAGTGCAATCCCTATCAAAATAGCAACAGCATTCTTAAATGAACTAGAACAAGTAGTTCTAAAATTCATATGGAATCACAAAAGACCCCAAAAAGCCAAAGCAATCCTGAGAAGGAAGAATTAAACGGGGGGGATTACACTCCCTGACTTCAAGCTCTACTACAAAGCCACAGTAATCAAGACAATTTGGTACTGGCACAAGAACAGACCCATAGACAAATGGAACAGACTAGAGAGCCCAGATATAAACCAAACCATATATGGTCCATTAATATACAGTAAAGGAGCCATAGACATACAATGGGGAAAGGACAGCCTCTTCAACAACTGTTGTTGGCAAAACTGGAAAGATAAATGCAAGAGAATGAAACTGGATTATTGTCTAACCCCATACACAAAAGTAAACTCAAAATGGATCAAAGACCTGAATGTAAGTCATGAAACCATAAAATTCTTAGAAGACAACAGAGGCAAAAATCTCCTGAATATAAGCATCAGCAACTTCTTCCTGAATGCATCTCCTCGAGCAAGGGAAACAAAAGTAAAAATGAACACATGGGGCTATATCAAACTAAAAAGCTTCTGTACCACAAAGGACACCATCAACAGAACAAAAAGGCATCCTACTATATGGGAGAGTATATTTATAAATGACATATCTGACAAGGGGTTAACATCCAAAATATATAAAGAACTCACATGCCTCAACACCCAAAAAACAAATGACCCAATTAAAAAATGGGTGGAGTATATGAACAGACAATTCTTCAAAGAAGAAAGTCAGATGGCCAACAGACACATGAAAAGATGCTCCACATCACTAATCATCAGGGAAATGCAAATTAAAACCACAATGAGCTATCACCTCACACCAGTTAGTATGGCCAGTATCGAAAAGACTAAGAACAACAAATGCTGGCGAGGATGTGAAGAAAGGGGAACCCTCCTACACTGCTGGTGTGAATGTAAGCTAGTTCAACCATTGTGGAGAGCAATATGGAGGTTCCTCAAAAAACTAAAAATAGAAATACCATTTGACCTGGGAATTCCACTCCTAGGAATTTACTCAAAGAATATAATCTCTCACATTCAAAAAGACATACACACCCCTATGTTTATTGCAGCACTATTTACAAAGCCAACATATGGAAGCAACCTAAGTGTCCATCAGTGGATGAATGGATAAAGATGTGCTACATATACACAGTGGAATACTATTCAGCCATAAGAAAGAAACAAATCCTACCATTTGCAACAACATGAATGGAGCTGGAGGATATTATGCTCAGTGAAATAAGTCAGGCGGAGAAAGAAAAGTACCAAATGATTTCCCTTATTTGTGGAGTATAACAACAAAGCAAAACTGAAGGAACAAAACAGCACAGACTCATAGACTCCAAGAGGGGACTAGCGGTTACCAAAGGGGAGGGGTTGGGAAGGGAGAAGGGGATTGAGGGGTATTATGACTGGCACATATTGTGTGTGGGGGTATCACAGGGAAGACACTGTAGCACAGAGAAGACAAGTAGTGACTCTGTGGCATCTTACTATACTGAGGGGCAGTGACTGCAATGGGGTGTGGGGGGGACGTGATAATATGGGTCAGTGTAGTAACCACATTGTTTTTTCATGTGAAATCTGTATAAGAGTGTATATCAATAATACCTAATACCTTATTAAAAATAGCAGGCTTTACTTTCTTCACTAAGTCACGCTTGTAACATTCCTCAGTATTGCCTGTAAGGATGATTTGTTCATTTTCCCTTCTGTATATGCTGTTGTATGAATATACCACAGGGTATTTATTCATTCTACTTTTGGTGGGCACTAGATCATATTCAGTTCTTTTACCATGACAAATAATAACGCTCTAGTATACTTGTACATGTATGCAATTACCCTAGAGTGTGCATTTCTGGGTGTATATTTAGGAATAGAATTGGTAAATCACAGGATGTGCCACTCTTCCACATTATTTGAAATGCCAAACTTTTCTAAAGCTGTAAAATTTTTATCTTTATGTTCCATGGACTTGTCCACTCTGGAGATTGTATTGCTAGTCTGCTAGTCATGCAGTAGTTTTTCGTTGTGTTTGAATTACTAATGAACTTCAGCACCTGTATGTGTGACTATTGGCTGTTTGGATTTCCTGTTTTGTGAAGTTACTGTATTTAATTCTTTTGCCCATTTTTCATTTCGCTTTCCTATGTTTTTCTTAATGTTTTGTGTTCTTTGTTGGGGATGGAAACATACATGTTCATGTGTGTGTGTGTGTGTGTGTGTGTGTGCGCGCATCAAATATCTTTTTAAAGTCTGTGACTTATTTTTTTAATCCTTTTATGTGTTTTGATGATGGAGAGGTTCTGAATTTTACTGTGCTCAAACTTCTTAGTCTTTTTCCTTATAGTAAGTACCTTCCCTCCCCCTGCACTAAGACCATGAAAACATTTTCTACAAACTTTGTACTGTTTCCATGTACATATAGATCTTTAATCTATACATACAGTTGTGTGGACAAACTTTTTCATAGTTTTTCTGTGCAACAGTTTGATAATACAAATCAGAATTTTAAATGTTCATGTCCCTTTATCTAGCAATTCTGCTTTAAGGAATTTATCTTAGCCAAATACATAAAACATTGAACGAAGATGCCTGTGTGTGTGTAGGTAGATGTTCAAGTTTTCTTACCCTTCTACAGCAAATAAGTGCACGTGATACAGATGTTGTTGCTTTATATCATCAGCTGCCTTGCCTTTTGCCAAGTGTGTGAGTGTAATCTTTCTCAGTCACTATAGAGCTATCAGTAAACTACCTTACCCTAAATAATTTTACATTATTTTCTAAATCTTGTGTAATTAAGTTACATTTGTGACACATAAAGTGGTTTAACATTAGCACATTTTAAGATGAGAGATTCGGGTGATTGAGGAATCACAGAGAAAACTGCAATTCAGGTGTTTAGTTTCTAAGGCCATTATAAATATAACAGTGAAATGAATAGAGGTTATATTACATACTGTAAAATCTTTAATTTGGTGCATTTTTAGCATAGAGCATTGTTGATTAGGAGAAAGTGCTTTTCTAGTTTTTGGTAATTTCTACAGCAGAGGTTCTCAGCGGTGGAGGTGGGGGTCCAATTTTGCCCCCCCAACCCTGGGGATATGTGGACAATGGGAACTGTCTGGAAGAATTTTAGGTTGTTACAATGTGGAGGGTTGGGGACAGGAGGAGAGTGCTTCTAGCCCCTAGTTGGTAGAAGCCAGAGATGCTGAACATACAAAAAGGGGCAGGACAACCTCTACAAAAAAGTAATTTCTGGCCCAGAATGTCAGTAGTGCCACGGCTGAAAACCTGCTTTAGTGTTCTCACTTCCGGCATTGATAATAACTCAATCTGTAACTGAGATCGTATTGTAAAAGCCACTCGATCTTTTCTCGGGCATCAAAGTAGGTTTTCCTTAAAAGGTGACATTATGAGAGCATATTTTGTCACATGAATGTACAACAGAAGCTTCCTTAACCAACCTGCATTTAATTCACCAAATTAACGATGTCCTACATTCTTTTTGTATAACATCTGCTAGACTTCATAGCGACCTGAACATGTAAAGATAGTAAGCTACTTTCAGTGTGCTGCTCCTGTTTGGCTCCTATCATTTGGGTTATAGTTTACCAAGAGCTTATTGTGTTTGTTTGCCTGATTATTTACATAATACCAGTTTACAGTAACATAAACTATTGAACAAGATTATAAAAAAATAAATGTTTACATCTTTATTTACATTTACTTTATTCCCGTTGAATAAAGTAGTGAGCAAAATGATTGTGAAAGATTGTAAGTGGAAAGGAGGAATTATGGAATTCCAAGATTCTCCAATTTGCAAGTGCCCTTAGATTCTTTTTATGTTTTGAAATAACCCAAACTGGAAATTATTTACAATCTATTATGAAAGTGATTTATGCAAGGAAGATGGTGAATATTTCAATAAATAGGTCCATTCCTGGAGAGTATTGGTAAGCAAATCTACATTTATTTGTTTTCTTAAAATATGTTGTTTTCAATTAACACCTGATTACTAGCCCTGATCACATTGGATAAAATTCTATCTGCAGTAAATTTTACAGAATTGAGAGTAGTATTGGAAAAAAAAGTCATCAAATAATTTCTTGTACTTCAGAAATATACTAAGAATTGGGGATTAGATTTTATAGGCTTATTTGTTAGAAGTAATGTTTTATCTTTAAATAAATCCAATTACTGAGTATTTGTCCACTAGACTTTCTACAAATGAACCGT
This sequence comes from Manis pentadactyla, assembly GCF_030020395.1. Lineage (NCBI taxonomy): Eukaryota > Metazoa > Chordata > Mammalia > Pholidota > Manidae > Manis > Manis pentadactyla. Next base: position 59,663,625 of record NC_080027.1, read on the forward strand.
TTTATTTGTAATTCATTGTCTCAATTTTTTTAGTTAATTCTGCATATGGGTGTATCAGTCATCCAGTGATTCACAATAAAAAAATTATGAAAGAGAAGCACCTTATACTGAAGGTATCCCAAGTTTCTTTTATCATTAATTTGTCAATTCCAAAATATCATTAGTAGGCATTTTCAAAATAAGGTTTCCATTTCAATGTTGATATGTTAGTCCTGTATTTAATCCACCATGTTCCAGTTGTAGTACTTAATTCTTGAAATGTAAAAGCAAAATTTAATTTTAAAATGTAAATGTCAATTTGGAAAGAAGAGTGCCCCATGAACATCACTGAAGAAAATATTGGGTGTAATTCTTTTCCAGATGGCACCCCCACAGGTGAGGCAGCAGCCTGTGAAATTACAGTCTGAATTACATTGCAGATGAGCAGGGCATTTGGAGCAAAGCCTTCTGATATCAGTAATAAATGACTTGGTTCAGAACCAAGGACAATTCCCAGGAAATTAAAGGCTATTCTTTCATATAAGGAACCTATAGTAAAATGAAGTTTGGCAAAGTGGAAAGTTGAGAGAAAGGACAACAATTGTTAATGATCCATATATGATTCTTTTCATTCTCTCTTTTTAACTAGACATAGTAATTTATCTCACAGAAGTCATATATTGGCTCTACATATACTCTAGTCTTTGTGTAGATTTTCCAAACTGATCGCTTTCATAGTAGATGGTGGCTGAGAATCAATTGCCAACTAAGCTATTGCTCTGAAATATTGGAAATCATAGACATATTGTAAATTATAACCTTGTTTAATATGTTCTATGGGAAATTTTTCATTTTAGAACACTTGAATCCTTAATTACAGTATAGTATAATACAAATACTAAATCTTATTTTCAATCAGATTAGTCAATTTAAGAAGCAACATAGAATAGTAATTCACAATTTGACCTCTGTAGTTACAGACCAGGGTTCAAATTCTGACTCACTCAACTGTTTCTTTGACTATGAGCTATTTTTTATATCCTGTTAAGTAATTTAATATTTGCAAACCTTTATTTCCTTATCAGTTAAATGGAAATAACAATAAAATGTGCCTTAGGGGAAAAATTAAATAAGATAATCCTTTAAAGATACTTAATACAAGGAACTTAAACAATTAACACCACTATTGTTATTTGAGAATACTCATTTTAGAAAGCAAAACAGCTTTTTAAAACAACTAATTTAAATTTCTCTAGAAAAATAGCAAAAAAGCAGATACTGTTTCATTTTAACAAATATATAATGATATGTATATACAGTATTAATAACTCTTACTGTTTTATTCATTAAAAAATTCTTAATGAATTTCTGCTACATACCTGACACATTTCTAGCCCTGAGGAATATAGTTGCAGACAATTTATGGGCAAAGTCCTTGCTCTTCTTAGAGCTTACATTTTAGTAAGGAGGTAAAATAAATACAAAAATAATATTTTAATTCATAAGTCCTGTGGTGAAATACAAAACAGGATAAAGAATAGTGCTTGGTGGAGGAAAATGATGATACTTTATGTAGGGACTTCAGGAAAATCCTTTTTGAGGAAGTATTGGTTGAGCAGGTAATCTGAATACTAAGTGAAATGAACAATAAAATTGTCAGGTCTTCACTGAGTCTTAAATAATGTAGCATATTTAGGAGATACACTAAATATGAAGAAGTGTGTAATCTAGTTTTGAAGGAATGCTTTTCTTTCGATTTGCTGGTTCAGTTATTCTTTAGCTTAAAGTTTACAAAGTACTATAACAGAATAGAAGCCTAATCATATACTTAACGCAAATTTTACCTTGCTACTGAGATGAAAAAAATGATCAGAAAAAGATATAGAGTATTGCTTTTAATTATATATGAAAGAAGAGAGAAAAAGATTATCAAAAATGGGAAAAGACAAAAGAAGAAAGACATGCTTTAGCCTCTTCTTCTATCCATTTTAGCCCTATTCTGCCTTATGGTGACTTTTGTCAAATTAAAAAATCACATGATAAGGTTTTTCACTGGTTTTATGTGTTAACTCTGTGCCAGAAACTGTGCTAACAACAAAATGTATCAACAAAAGCATTTAATCATTTGCTTTCAGAAAATCTGTGACCTAGTAATTAATGACGACTATCTTTAAAAAATGGGAAGCACAGACATGGCTGGAATTTCTGGAAGAGTATTTTTGCTGCTAGGGATGGTTATCGTCTTTCAGTTGTTTGTTTGCACTCTGTTTACCTGTTGAATTTATCAGTGGGAATTGAATCTTAAGGCTAGTGTTTTGTAAGGGAAGCTAAAAATTGTCCGGTATTTATCTAGCTATAGGACTTAAATAAAATAAGCCCCTTAACCTCTCTAGTTCTTCTTTCCCTAATGTGAAAATTAGATTGTTTAAATAATTAGAATCCTAGAGACTGTTTCTAGTGATATCTGATCCAAATTCTAATTAGTGAAAGTAATCATTATGGGGTATGTTGAAAAATGTTTATTGGGTTTATTATGCAAATAGTGAAGTTCAAAGTATTAAGTAAAATTGATTTTTTTTGACCCGGGGGAAAAAAAATCACTGTATTATCCCTTGAGAATCTTAAAGTTGGAATTGGAAATAATTAGCCAGTGTGATCAAATTATTTTGATTGGGTTTTTAAATCCTATTTCTTAATTGTAAAAAAATCTTGAGGTTTTGTATTTTTCTGAATGTATTTGCACATGCGTAGTCTTCTTGGCTAGTTTGAAAAAAGAAGTAACCCAATAAAGTGTATTCTGATAGATGGCTGAAAAAACAAACAGGAATTTCACTTCTAGCTCATGGGTTGTAACACAGGCCCATTCAATAAATATCATATGATGTGGACAGCCTGATAAGCATTTATTCTCTAATTTATTAACTTTAAATTCTCATTCATCGTTACAAATACATTTTTAAGTAACTCCTAATTTTTTTAAATTAAGGTATCATTGATATACACTCTTATGAAGGTTTCACATGAAAAACAATGTGGTTACCACATACACCCTTATTATCGAGTCCCTCCCACACCCCATTGCAGTCACTGTCCATCAGTGTAGTAAGATGCCACAGAGTCACTACTTGCCTTCTCTGTGCTAGAGTCTTCCTCTTGATCCCCCCAACACCATGTGTACTAATCATAATACCCCTCAATCCCCTTCTCCCTCCCTCCCCACCCACCCTTACCCTTTGGTAACCACTAGTCCTTTCTTGGAGTCTGTGAGTCTGCTGCTATTTTGTTCCTTCAGTTTTGCTTTGTTGTTATACTCTACAAATGAGGGACATTTGGTATTTGTCTTTCTCTGCCTGACTTATTTCACTGAGCATAATACCCTCTAGCTCCATCCATGTTGTTGCAAATGGTAGGATTTATTACTTTCTTATGGGTGAATAGTATTCCATTGTGTATATGTACCACATCTTCTTTATCCATTCATCTACTGTGGACACTTAGGTTGCTTCCATATGTTGCTATAGTAAATAGTGCTGCAATAAACATAGGGGTACATGTGTTTTTTTGAATCTGAGAAATTATATTCTTTGAGTAAATTCCTAGGAGTGGGATTCCTGGGTAAAATGGTATTTCTTCTTTTAGATTTTTGAGGAACCTCCTATTGCTTTCCACAATGGTTGAACTAGTTTACATTCCCACCAGCAGTGTAAGACATCCAGAAGTATGCTGAATAAAAGTGGGGAGAGTGGGCATCCTTCCTTGTCTTGTTCCCAATCTTAAAGGAAAAGCTTTCAGCTTCTCGGTGTTAAGTATGATGTTGACTGTAGGTTTGTCATATATGGCCTTTATTATGTTGAGGTACTTGCCCTCTATACCCATTTTGTTGAGAGTTTTTGTCATGAATGGATGTTGAATTTTGTCGAATGCTTTTTCAGCATCTGTGGAGATGATCATGTGGTTTTTGTCCTTCTTTTTGGTAATGTGGATGGTGGTGATGGATTTTTCAATATTGTACCATCCTTGCATCCCTGGAATAAATCCTACTTGATCATGATGGGTGATCTTTCTGATGTGTTTTTGAATTCAGTTTGCTTATATTTTGTTGAGTATTTTTGCATCTCTGTTCATCAGGGATATTTGTCTGTAATGTTCTTTTTTGGTGGGGTCTTTGCCTGGTTTTGGTATTAGAGTGATGCTGGCTTCATCGAATGAGTTTGGAAGTATTCCCTCCTCTTCTACTTTTTTTGTAAAACTTTAAAGAGAGTGGGTATTAGGTCTTGACTAAATGTTTGATTAAATTCAGCAGTGAATCCATCTGGTCCAGAGGTTTTGTTCTTAGGTAGTTTTTTGATTACCAATTCAATTTTGTTGCTGGTAATTAGTCTGTTCAGATTTTCTGTTTCTTTCTGGGTCAGCCTTGGAAGGTTGTATTTTTCTAGAAAGTTGTCCATTTCTTCTAGGTTATCCAGTTTGTTAGCATATACTTTTTCATAGTATTCTCTAATAATTCTTTGTATTTCTGTGGTGTCCATAGTGATTTTTCCTTTCTATTTCTGATTCTGTTTATCTGTGTAGACTCTCATTTATCTTGATAAGTCTGGCTAGGGGTTTATCTATTTTGTTTATTTTCTCAAAGAACAGCTCCTGCTTTCATTGATTCTATTGTTTTATTCTTGTCGATTTTATTTATTTCTGCTCTAATCTTTATTATGTCCCTCCTTTTACTTTCTTTGGGCCTCATTTGTTCTTCTTTTTCTAGTTCCATTAATTGTGAGTTTAGACTGTTCATATAGGATTGTTCTTCTTTCCTAGGGAAGGCCGTATTGCAGTATACTTCCCTCTTAGCACGGCCTTCACTGTGTCCCACAGATTTTGCGGTGTTGTATTATTGTTGTCATTTGTCTCCATGTATTGTTTGATCTCTGTTTTTATTTGATCACTGATCCATTGATTATTTAGGAGCATGTTGTTAAGCCTCCATGTGTTAGTGGGCTTTTTCATTTTCTTTGCTTCAAATTATTTCTAGTTTCATACCTTTGTGGTCTGAGAACCTAGTTCGTACAACTTCAATATTTTTGAATTTACTGAGGCTCTTTTTGTGGCCTAATACATGATCTATTCTTGAAAATGTTCCATGTGCGCTTGAGAAGAATGTGCATCCTGCTGCTTTTGGGTGTAGAGTTCTGTAGATGTCGGTCAGGTCCATGTGTTCTAGTGTGTTGTTCAGTGCCTGTGTGTCCTTACTTATTTTCTGTCTGGTGGATCTGTCCTTTGGAGTGAGTGGTGTGTTAAAGTCTCCTAGAATGAGTGCATTTCATTCTATTTCTTCCTTTAATTCTGCTAGTATTTGTTTCACATATGTAGGTGCTCCTCTGTTGGGTACATAGATATTTATAATGGTTATATCCTCTTGTTGGACTGACCCCTTTATCATTATGCAATGTCCTTCTTTCTCTCTTGTTACTTTCTTTGTTTTGAAATCTATTTTGTCTGATACAAGTACTGCAACACCTGCTTTTTTCTCCCTATTGTTTGCATGAAATATCTTTTTCCATCCCTTCACTTTTAGTCTGTGTATGTTTTTGGGTTTGAAGTGAGTCTCTTGTAGGCAGCATACAGACGGGTATTGTTTTTTTATTCGTTCAGTGACTGTGTCTTTTGATTGGTGCATTCAGACCATTTACATTTAGGGTGATTATTGATAAGTATATGCTTATTAACATTGCAGACTTTATATTCATAGTAACTCCCAATTTCTTTAACTAAGCTAATAAGATTTATGGTTTCAAATCCTTTGACATATTTAACATAGTATTATGTTAAAGAGTTTTAATGTATTTACTCTTCATTATAAACTTAAGAAGTAGAAACTTATTTTTATTGGCATTTTACAGAAGAAGAAACTGATACTCAATGATGTTAACTTGCTCAAGGTCAGTTGGGAAAGGGGCTCTTCTGGGATTTAAACCCTGAAGTCCACCCTCTTAAACACTATACTGTTGGTTTTGACCTTAGGAGCAGTTTAAAATACAGTGTAATTTAATCTGTGATGAATGGCTAATAATCACTCTATCTTAAATGCAATAAATGAGCAAGTTGCTAGATGGAGCTACTTACTGATCACAAAGATTTTTGTTTGATTGAGTTTGAACATGTGGCAGCAAAATTCTTAGGTTTAGCTAATTGCTTTGAAGAGTAATGCTATGAATAGTTTGACAGTAGCAAATCAATAACAAACTCTTTTTTGCCCTTTTTCAAAAAAGATTGGATTATAATGAATAATTTGTACCAAAACGTGAATTTATTTATTTTAATCTTGTAACATGCATAATCTTGCTAATAATGACCATTTTTCTGCAAACCTATTAGTATGTTTTACCAGCTTATCATTTTCCCATAAAGTAAATGGCTACCTCCTGTTTTAGTAATTCCTCGATATAAATTATAATTCACCCTAGTCAGTGAATGAATGCTTATTTTATAAACATTTGTTTGTATAGATCTGCATGAATAATGTCATATGGAGAATGATTTCTTTGTTTAATTGTAAAAATCCTGTTCTTTGAATACATAGATGATATTAGTGGGGAACTATCTAGTAACAGTTAAACATATTACCGAAGGACTCCAGCCAGAAAAACTATTTCCATCAATGCTTAATTTTCCTAATGTAAACACATTAATGAAAGAGCTTTGTTGCTAAGTCTTTTGCAGGCAATTATTTTCTTATCAGTGAATTGGTGTGTTGGGGTAGTAGGTAAATGCCAGTGTAGAGTTGCTAGTGGCAATTTAATTAGGTTTCTTTATAAGTGACTCAAGCCTGAGAGCTTTATTTTCTATAAATTTAAATTTGCTGTTAATCTAGTGAAGATTATCCACTTCAGGTTTTCTTGTTTTAGAGATAGCTTTAAAAGTGTTTGTTTACGTGATTAAAGAATACTGTATTTATCCTGTCAGGGAGTTACTTGTCCACAAAACAAATGAGTAAATGAGAACAGCCTTGATTTAGAATGTTATCATTAGGGTAAAGCTCTCATTGATTTTCGCTGAGCAATAATAAGGTGTATTATGTGCTAAGCAACTGCAATGAGCGCTTGACTTTCCCTCCTGCTCAGGGTGGTTGTGGGGTGGGCCCTTGAAGGAGAAAGAGTGACTGAAGCTGTCACCGATCTCTCACTCAGGCTTACTGTGTGACTTCTGTAATAAACTGTGTAGCATACTATGAGAATGTAGTTTGTGACACCAGTAGTGGCAAATTGTCTTTTCATTGTGTTATGTTTTTTAATTTTTTTGGTAGAGGATTTATTACTGTTGAAATCTTGAGGACACCGGGGCTGTATTTCATGAACATTCAACAACACTAGTTGTGCAAGGTGTTAATAGGTGTAGCATAGAAAAAAAAATGAAGAGGTCTATAGGTAATACATTGTTAAAATATATTCAGCAATCCTCTTCACCATAACCCTTCTCAGTACTACTAGAGTGCTAGTATGCATTATGAATCTCTAAGAGGAAGATAAAAGCATCTGTTGTGTGTGTCAACCTTCTGATTAAAGATACCCTTCTTTTTTTTTTAAACCAAAGAGAAAGTCACTGGGAAGGAATTGCTTTGGGAAATGGTGTTCTAGACTTGGATTTCTCAACCTCAGCCTTACTGACATTTTGGGCAAGATAGCTGTGTGTTGTGTGGGCTGTCCTGTGCATTGTGGGATGTTTATCAGCTGCCCGTGGCCTTCCCTATGAGATGTCAGTAGCTTCCCCTAGCCCCAGCTGTGACAATCAAAAAACGTCTCCAGACATTACCAGATGCCCCCTAGGGTGCAAAATCTAGTTGAGAACCACTGCTCTAGATTCATATTGCGATATCCCAAGGGAATTATAGGACAGATTGATAATTTCTATCTCTGATTTTCCTTTTAATGAGGAAGAAACCATAGTCTAGAGAGTGGAAGCACAGATAAAGAAGGATCAGTATTTTCTATAGTAATAAGCTTTCTGGCTGGGTTCACTTTATACCCTGGCCTGATTTTCTAATAATTATTAGATAGAGAACTTAATGTAAAAAGAATTCCAAACTTTGCAGGAATTTATATGGCAAAGACAAAGAATATATTTTTTATGAAAAGAGTAGTAGGCCAGATATTTAAGTTGATCTATGTGTGAAGATATTGCACATATCTAAAATCCTTTTTACCTTTTTTATACAGGGCTATTTTCTTCTTTTTGAGTCTATGTTAGATTCTGTCCTTTATGCAAAGAACAAATACTTGGCAAAAGGAGGATCAGGTGAGTATAAAATTCTAGTTTTAATAATCTAATTTTAGTCTGGCAGAACCAAATGAACCTTTGGACTTCAAATAAACCATGCATGACTGAGAAAGTTCCCAGTAGAGATGAAAGATGTTTCCATTACATGAAGCCTTAAGACATTCGTTTGCTATACTGTTGATAGTAGAACATTGTATAAGATATGCAGTACTCAAAGTTAATGGTATTTCCAATAACACTTTTTATAAAACTATGACTAGGTTTGGAAGCTATTTGATACTGAAATCAAAATCTAACAGAAACTCCTTTTTGATTTTTAACTCTTATGACATTTAGTTCTTTTTTTTTTTCCAATAGGATATTTCATACTAGGCTGGAGATTTTTCACTTTTGCTACTAAGCAAATTTTCCATGATTTCACTAAATATATAAGCCTGGATTATCTGTGATGTATTGAGAACACTTAAAAAGTGACTGGTTTCTACCAGCTTTTTAAAGTGAAGCATACCCAATCAGTATTCCTAAGTGGATCCCAATAAATTTGGAAAGCTTTCTTTTCATGTCCCTGGCAAACTTAATATTAACCTGCATACTCAGAGTGAGATTGTGTTTTATAGGCCTTCTGCTGTAAACAGTCACATACAAACAAAATGTTCTCTTTCAGGGAAGGGATTATGTTTTGTTCATCTTTGACTCTTCAGCAAGCCCCACAGCTCCTGGAACATAAATTAGTTTATTGAGTTGGATCATTGAAACTGAATTTGAATAGCATCTGTTCCCATTCACTCACCTCTCCCTGTACCTTCCCTTTCTCAAAACTTCAGGATCAACAGATGGTTTCCACAGTCAGAGTACAGTTAATAACTGTTACACAGAAGTGGATAAAAAGGACACATTTTGAACTAGTGACATAAAGCACTTGACCATACTTATGCCACCTGTCCATCCATATTCAATGAAATTACTTTGGCAATTTTAGAAATTACTTTGGTGCAGTAAAAATCAGTAAGGAAAAAACAAAGCAGAGAAACGTCTCCCATACAATAGTTGTTTTATATTAGCATTTAAAGAGATTGTCTATTTCAAGATACTCACTTTATTACTATATTTTATACAGCCACCTCAAGATATGTTCCTGATCTCTGACATGAACCTGGTTAGCATTTTTAGATATATTTTATCCTGAAACAACTGACTCTTTGATATAGAATCAGTGGCTTTTTAAAATGGCAACATTATACGTAATGACTGAAAACTAATATTATCTACCGTTTGTTGATTGTCTACCAGCTGCTAAATAATAGACTCTAGCTTTATTTTTGTTATGTGTAATTCTTAAAAGAGCCCTTTGAGATTTTTAGAAACAAAGGTGTCCTGGATGACACATATTAAGTAGTCAAGCCTTAAGTCAAGTTTTTTGTTGTTTATTTTGTTTCATTTTAATTCAGAGCTTGTGATTGCAATATTCATGTTTTCACTATCCCTTGTTGTTTCCCGTACCAAAGTGTACTGATTCTTGCCTTGAAGTTGTTCTAGGGAGGGTTCAGTTCAGAAAGCTGTTTCCATACCTCCCTGAATAGTATTCATTGATCTTACTGAAGGACTGACAGCAACTTAATAAATTTAAATTGAATTCTCGATAAAATTCATTAAGAACCTAGAGCATGCGAATAATGAGGTTATAGTTGACAAAACAATGGCAGAGCTATTTCCTATCATCAGAGGGATAAATTAGAGGCTCATAAATTTAGCTCTTTCCATATTTTTATATAGCTAACAGCATTAAGATAATCTGAGGTATATTGAAGAGGTCAGTATTTAACTGCCTAACCAGTGCTGTTGAATGTTACTTGTTTACAGAATAAAGAGACAAGATGGAAAAATCAGAAATGAATAACATGAAGTAGCCTATTTAGTCTGTTCTGTGTACTTGAGTATGCCTAGATGAATATCACCATTCATCTAAGGTGCTCATTTTTCTCTTGCAAAGCAAAATTTTCTTTAGTTTTTCTGAAGGAAGGACTTACTAAGCAATTAGTAGTATAAAGATTATAGAAAGAATGATTGAATTATTAGAGATGGAGAATATTGCAGATTCATATAAGTCTAAGGGGACCCCTATTTATTTTTACATGAATTTATGTTCATTTTATGTCTCCCTATAAATATCAAATGGCATGGAGTAAAACCTTTATAAAACACTGTCAACCAATAACTTGAGAAACATTTTCCCTGTTACCACAAATCAGTTCCACAGTACTACTTTAGAGGTACTCATTTACGACTATTACTACTAATAAAAATAATCTTATAAAGTTAATGAAAGTGGGTTTACTTTTATTTTTGGCTAAGATTTAACAAGCACTAATTATGTATTCTAGAAATTAAAGTGTTTTACAATTCGATCAATCAAGAGATGAGGAGGAAAACAAAATACAAATCTTTCTGAATAAGAAAATGTTTGGTAACAACCATTGAGTATTTTTACAATTAGAATAAAGACAAAAACTAAAGTATGTTTTAGGATGACTTCAAAGAATGTTAAATGTCTTATACCCTAACAATATCAAATACTACATCTTGCAAAATTGGGAAGGGAATGCAGAAGACATGTAGGAAGAAGTGTGTATATTTCACTTGCTTTATCTTTAATAGCAGGTCTTTATGAGATACCATTTAAAGCTGACAAATCAAGTAATAGAATTATAAACACATTTAGTACTGCAAAAGCAATATTGAAATAATTCTGTTGATTAAAATTTAGTTGTGAGGTTTGTGATGATAGTGGTGATAGATCTTGTCTTTATCTTGATTGTGGTGGTGATTACATGACTATGTATTTATCAAATCACATAGAATTATATACCAAGAAGGGCAAAAGGAGTGAGTTTTTAAATTACTGCATGTACATTACACCTTAATAAAAATGACTTTTAAAAAAGTGAAGTGGCATTTGCCACCACATTCAGGTCAAATGAATTATGACATAATTTGATTTCTAACTTTTCTGAAAAATATATTAAAAAGCTGTGTACTGACTCTGTGCCCACTTTGGTGTTTGTTGTTAGCATTATCAGTACACCTCTCTTATTAATAGTCATTATCTTAATAATTGGGTTATTATAAAAAGGGAAGAGAAGGGGAAGAGCAAGGAAATATAATAATTTTATCATTAGTCATGATAGATGAGGAAGTAGTGTTGAAAATGGAGAGCTAAAGATATTCTATAAAGCTATAATCATAAAATTAGCTACTAGAACAAAAATACAAAACTTTCTGAATATAAGAACTAGTAGTTAGAGAAAAAGCAAAAAGACCATCTAGTGACCTACTTAAAAAGATAAAAACTATAGATACAGAGAAGATAACATAAAACAGTAGAATTGTGAACAAAAAAATACTTATATCAGTAAACGTAAATGGGCCAAATTTGCCTATTCAAAGAAAAAGAATTTCAGACTGGATTACAAAAGAAAACCCAATTCTGTGTACTTTCTAGAGGCACACATATGTCCTTCATGAAGAAAGCAGTTACTCCAAAAGCTGTTGTGGAAGTTTTAGATCTGATTATAAAATCCTTACTTACATAGAAAATGTAGGGGCCCATTAAAGGAGACATCTTCCATGTTAGAAAAGAGTGTTGTTTTCATTGCCTTTCATTACAAGCAAAATGAAAGGACCTCCCCCACCCACCCACACACACACCCCACCCCGCCCCCACTCCCCTGCCTCACATGGTCAGAACTCAATTCAAATTCCTTATGGAGTCCTTTAGAATACACATCTTCCTTGAGTTATAATTGTCAAGATTGTAAAGTTCAGGACTGTGTTCATTACAACACAAAATACCTAAGGTAGCCAATTCCTAATTCACTGTTTTCTAATCTTGACAGACTGTCACGATCACTGGGGCCTTTTATTAAAAATATGGATGTTCAGGCCCCGCACTAAGCCCTTTTGAATCAGTAAGAACTAAAAATCAAATGACGAATGTGTCAGAATGTGAAGGTAAAGAGTTAGTCAGAATTCTGGGAAGTGGCCCGAAATTTACCCAGCTGTGAGGAGGTGAATATAGAACCAAATTGACCTATAACACTGATTACAAATCCTTTAATATATAACTTCTGTATATGATTTTATTTTTACATGGTTTATCTCCGTGTAATCAGCCACTGACACTGGCTCATAGTGCTTAGAGATTTCCTTTAGTATTTTCATAATTCACTGTCTGCTTCCTCATCATCAAATGTGCATTTTTCACATTCATTATTTTGGTTTTGTTCAGTGATAATGCGGTAGTATCACTTTCTACTTTTTTCAGGGCCTACTACAGCTACATTTTAGCTTAGCTTAAGCATTATAAGGCAGTCACTATTTACAAGTTAATCATGTGAAAATGTTTCCAATTTCCAAATAACTAGTAGTTAATTTTTTAAGATACCCTTATTATGAAATAATAAAAAATAAATCAAAATTTTATTTTTTAGTTTACTCAACTCCCAAAATATTTGCTAATTTAGGTACATAGTAGTAATACATTCCCCTTTATAAATATCACTTGTTTTATCACTGGCTATTATTTGATAAAATCTTTCTTCTTATTCACATATATTGTGAAAAGAATAGGTGTTTTTGACTAAGGCTTTTTACTTTTTGTTTATTTATACAAAAGTAATGTGCTAGTGTTTTCTAAGAAGTATTTCTTTATGCATCTCAGTCTTACCCTTTAGTGTCCAAAAGTTTGTGAGGCATTTCTAAGGGATAAAGGTTTTCCCATCTTTATCTATTCACCATGTGAGCTGTTCTAGTGACAAATGAATTCTGGGTAGTGAATCGAGAAGGACACAGATGTCAAAGCCATGAATTTATAAGTGGTTTATTAAGAGGGTGCCTTTGTCCAATCAGTGCTTTGTTGATTTTGCCTACAAGAAGGAATAATTATTCAATTATGCTTCTATCTGACAAAAATCAAATGACAAATGTGTCAGAATGTGAAGGTAAAGAGTTAGTCAAAATTCTGGGAAGTGGCCCAAAATCTTAGCCAGCTGTGAGGAAGGAGGTGGATATAGAATCAAATTGACCTATAACACTGATTACAAATCCTTTAGTAATATTCATAGATCTCACTAACTGAAGAATAAGCAATTGCATTCCTAAATTCTAAGAAGAACCATGATTGTCTGTATTTTGTGAAGTATAATTAGCTTGAAAAATATACCTCAACACTAGAAAAAGTAAAATCATATTCCTCTTTTGTTCATTTCTTATTACCAATATATTTTCAAGACTGGTTTTAGTTAGTTTTAGTAATTTGTAGTTTTTCCTTATGAAAAAGTTAAGACTTATGTCTTAGTAGTAGTACTAGTGCATCATTTGCTTGATACAGAGTTAGAGGTCAGCTAACTTTTTCTATAAAAACTATTAAGATAGTAAATATTTTCAGCTTTGTAGGCAATGCAGTCTCTGTCCCAGCTACTCACTTTGCCACTGTAGACACAATGCTGCCATAAACCATAGGTAAATAATTGAGTGTGGTTCTGTTCCAGTTAAACTTTATTTACAGAAATATGCAGTGGGCTGAATTTGACCCATGGGCCATAGTTTGCTACCCTGATAGAGAGACTGATGCTATTTTTTTAAAGTTCACTAAAATTTTTAATAATATCCTAAAATAGAAGAACTCTTGTGAATTATGTTAAGCAACTTGAATGTCTGTACACTGTACAACTCCAAAGGATATTTGGCTCCCATGGACTACAGTGTGAATGGCATTGCCTGAAATAGTCTAGTACAATGGACCTGATAATGACCTCCCTTATCCGTGTCTTCCACATCTGTATCAGGCCCACTACCTGTTTTTGCAGATAAACTTTGATTGGAAGATAGCCATGTTCGTTTATTTACATCTTGTCTGTGGCTGCTTTCACACCCTATAGGGATCAGTAGTTTCAACAAAAACCGGATGGCCCACAAAACCTGAAACAGTTACTTTACAGAAAATGTTTGCCGACTCCCAGTTCTATCTTACTATGTCCCTCCTTAAGGACGACATTCCACAGTATAATAACATGGGAAAGCTATGTTTGTCATAGTAAGTCTAGCAAAAGATACATAAAGAAGTCACTAAACAGCTAAAGGTGTTTCAGAATTCAGGATGTGGTTCAGAAAACTAAACAGATTTTTTTGTAGCTGATACTCTTGCTGGGTCAACACATTTTTTATTAACAAATCAGTTACTTTGAAAAATTGAACAGTGAAGAGGCTTACCATGTCTGTGGAGGAAGAGGAGAATAAAAATAACTCAGTTTGCATGGGAGTTGACTCTGTCCCAGTGCAGATATCACATCTGCCTCACATGCCCTGTTAGGGAAGACTTGAGAAACTTCTTATCGGTGACATAGCACCAGGTATTTTTTCTGGGTGTCTTACACATCAGATTTGGAAGAAGCAATTGTTTGGATGCCAGCAGATCTTATCATGCTCTTTATTTGAAAGATAATTTAGTGCTGCTGTCACTGAATAATAAAATTCTTAAGGTTGTGGTTAGAAACAAAGTTTGGGGAAAAAAGAGGGTTATTTCTCTACTGCTTAATTCTGCAGGTTGTTAATAATCATGAAATTATTTCTTTTGTATATTTCTGTGGTATATATGTACTTGCTTTCAGACTGTTAATATAGGAAGAATGTGATTTATATTTTAATTCATGAATCTCCCAAATGTTGATACTTGAAGGACAAAATTCATTATGTTATTTATTAGTGAAACAACAAAGAAAATCAATGGTATTTTAAAAATCCTGTGTTACAAAGATTTTTATTTGTTACTGAAGAGAGTTTCTTCCTAAATCTCTCTCTTAATACTTACTCTCTAGGTTCTCCTCTTACTTCTGTGGCCTCAGCTTCTCTGCCATTTCTTCCCAGCCTCTTTTCTTCTGTACATCCCCTTAAATCTAGTCCTCATATGTACTCTCCCTAGGTGACCTCATGAGCCCCCAGACTTATATTTCCATTTATATGTGCTTTGTTCCAAATCTGTATCTTGAACCCAGATAGTCTCTTTTGAATTTCAAGCCTGTATATTCAACTGCTTATTGGATATTTTTACCCACTTGTCTCATAAGCAAACTCTCATATTCCTCTCAAATCTGCCCATATTTATTCCCTATTATAATGGTTAGTACCACAATCTGCCCAGTTGCTAAAGCTAAAAACTGTTAACCTTGGCTCTTCCCTCCTTCTTATCTCCACAGCCAGCCAATCTTTATAGGCCTATGAGTTCTACCTCCTAAGTATCCCTTGAGTAGATGTCCTCCTTTCCACTTCCACAGCCATCACTTTATTACAGATCCCCTGGATTATCACAATAGTCCCTTATTTTGGCTCTCTCTTAGTCTTGCACCTTCTCATCGATTTCTCCACATTGCACTCAAGGTGGCTTTTTTAAAACCAGAATTTGATCACGTCCCTTCGCCATGTAAAATTTTTCACTGGCTCTTCATTATTCTTGGAATAAAGTACAATTTACCAATGTGGTTTACTCAGCCATATTTTCTTTGCTCCCTACCTTGTATCTCACTCTTTCTCTCAAATTGAGTGTATATTAATTGTGACCCTGTATATACACTGCTCGCCCTGCCTAGAACACTTTCCCTCCCCACTCCTAATTAACTTGGTCTGCAGTTCCTGCCTTATATAATATCCCTGTACCCCCGCTAGAGCCAAATCTGGAGTAGCTATTTTGCTGTGAGCTCCCTCAGTACCTTAAACTTCCCCTTTCTTATTATTTATTACCTTGCAAAGGATTGCTCATTTATTTGTCAAAATTGTCTAAATACAAGTTTCTTGAGAATGGGGACATGTATCCACAATGTAAGTCAGCATAACTTACCTGGCACATACTTAATGCTCATAAATATTTCCTTTTTATGATAAATAAGAGAGGGTAAAAATAACTGATTTTCTACACAACTATGAAATTTCATCTTGATTTTTTCACATATCTCTTATCTTTTTAAATGATTTGTCTTTCTGCCTTTTTCAGAGGACTATATAAAGATCTAGGACCTTGTTAAAGTCAGCATATTATAGGTTTAATATTAATAAACATGTTCATTTTAACATTATTTAATTGTATCATCCTGTTTTAATTATTTTAATAGAAACCCATCATTAAAATCTTTTAGTCTTACTATTACAGTAATGGAAATCTTTTTTTTTTAAGAGGCTGTAAGGTGGAACTTGGTTATTTTCCCTGATCTACACCTTTGTCAATCCCCTACTGCTAGTAATCTGTACTGATGGATTTGGTATTTATATATAGCTGTTAAAAAATTATATTTTGTCACAAAGGGAAATAATGCTAACTGTTGGGTATTTTATTTGTTCCAGTCTACCCTGACATTTGCACTGTCAGCCTTGTTGCAGTAAGTGATGTGAATAAACATGCTGACAGAATTGCCTTTTGGGATGATGTCTATGGCTTCAACATGTCCTGCATGAAGAAAGCAGTTATTCCAGAAGCTGTTGTGGAAGTTTTAGATCCAAAGACTCTTATTTCTGACCCTTGTAGTATTAAGGTTGGTGTTTTACCAATTTTACTTTAATAGTGTTGCCTTTTTTTCTTAGTTTTCATTTAAGAGTTCCATATTTGAAACTAACATATTGATTTTATATGTGGGCCTTCAAAACAGTACTTATTCTTCCTACTTTAATCAGTCTAAGGCACCTTGAGATTGTAGTATTTACCAGTTGACTGTATCATCCATTTGGAATCACTTCTCTATTTATATTGAAGTTCTTTATACTGAGGAGTTGAATCATTTACTGGACCTTAGTGAAGGCAAAAAGTCATACCCTATTGTCATTTCTGCTTCACTAGCACCTCCTGGCTTTTCTAGCTTCACATTTAGAGCTAGATTATTCATTCATATAATATATTCCACACAATTTAACTTCTCTCATTTAAATTTCTTCTGCCTTTCAGATTAAGTTATTACAGTGAACTTGCCCATGAAAGTAAAGCCCTACTATGTTCCAGTTTCTCAGTTGACTCCTTTTCTGTTTTAATATCTTATTCTTCACTGTGTTCATCTCTAGTTTTACTGTGAGTTTTGCTATGCCATGTTTAGATGGGTCAAATAATAACTTTGCAGTGAAAAGTCGTATTGCTTTTCTTAAAAACTGATTTGTTTGTTTCAATTGGATAATCAAATAAATGTAAGTTGTTCATTATTAGAACATTATCTCTTCCTTTTTAGTCACACTGTTACTCTCATAGCATCAGTGATTGTCCCCTGCACATACGAAGTTGATATTCAGCAAATGTTTATTAATTTTATTAAGCAGGCAAAGTATTTAAAATTAGCATGGAATAGTAAACATGTAAAATTTCTCATAAAAGTAAGCAGATTAAAATTGTATTCAGCTTTTAAGAAGAAAAATACAGTCTGGCTAATGATTATAGGAGTGTTCAGTGCTCTGGTACATTGATAGTAAGGGATTTATTTGGATTCTTTGGTTCAGATAGGAATGTACAGTGATAGCCAACTCAGCCTCAAGACTGAGCAAAATAAGAGAGGGTTGTCTTGGGGGTGGGAGAGTTGTTAATTTATCTCTGTAGTGATCTCAGCTTAATACCAAAAACTGCTACAAATAAATAGTTGAAATAGAAAATTTAGGACTGAAAAACAAAGGTGGTGTTTAAAAAGTATATATACCCTTTTTTTTTTTTTTAACAATCAGTTATCTATTTGTTTTTATAGTTTGTTCTGGGTTCCCCAATACTCCTACAAATGAAAGGTGCCACCCACACTGTAACTTCCTGTGAATTTTCTCATATTGTTTAAAATAGAAGAGTGCCTTAAGTATATAGTCATATAATCATGTTCACTGTGGCATAATCTACTCATGACAAATCAATTCTTGACAGCCTTTACAAGAATTGACAAGTCATTTCTTGACAGCCTTCTGGTCACACTGCTGTAGTTGACGCCATCTACTCTCCATAGTGAAATGGAGAAGGATTTTAACCAGGGAGGAATGGAGAATAAGGATACTTGGCCATTTTTTCCCTGAGTTGAAACTTTATAGTAGATTTTCCCCTTTGGTTGAAATTATTGTGGTTTCTCCTAATATCTAACAAACTTATCTTCAAGTGCAGTTACAAAAATGAATTCTGAAACACCTTGTCCTTTTCATTAGCATATGTTTTCAAGTTGGTATTTCCTATAAAAGTACAGTTATCACACATAATTTATAGTAAGTGTATTGCTACTGATGATCTTTAAACTGATTTTAGATGTAACACAGGAAAACATCTATTTGAATGTATTTTAGTATGTCTTAGAAAAACTTTAACACATCAGAGCCATGATTTGATATATACTGTTCCTACAAGATGTCATAAGTAAAAAATACTGATTTGATTTAAAGAAAAATTAACTAAATGATATTGCTGGTAGGCCTTAAATTTGGAAACAGTCCCCACAGTGGGGTGTGAATGATTGAAATGTGCAAAACATTGGTTTACAGTAATCCTTTTTGCGTAAAACAAGTAAAATTTATGCTTGGTTTTGGTTTTATTGTTTTTACTAAAGTTTCCCCCCTTTTTTTTAATGGGTAGCATATAGATTGCCATATGACATCTGCCTCAGATTTGGACTTTTCTTCAGATTTCACCCTGAAAATTACAAAGACATCCTTGTGCACGGTAAGCTACTTCATTCTATTTTCACAATTTTCACTAGCAGTGCACTTGATTGGCAGGCTAATGAATTAATTACCAGACTTGTGATAAATGAAAAAGATTATTGCCTTTAACAGTCTATCATTGCCATTGTTAGGCTATTGAACAGATCTGTTTTAATAAGTCAGTTGACTTTAAAAGTTAGTTTATTTGGGACAAAGTATAGGAAACTTTGTGTTAAAAGATATTGTACTTTTCCTTTAATGATCTTAGTTTTGTTCTGTATATTTAGAAGTATAAAATAGAAAAATAAAACAAAAAAAACGAGTAAAGAATATTTAATACAAAGATTATAATCAAAATTTTTGTATTGAAAAATAACATATCATAGTTGCTGCATTTGTCCTACAGGACAAAGAATTCCATAAGAAAAACTAATCAGAAATAAACTGTTGTGTATTATCTTACATATGTAAAGAACCTCTTAGATCCACATTTTTTCCCAACTTGCCTGAATTATTTTAATATAAAAGTCTCGAGGCGGGAGGCTCAAGATGGTGGCGTGAGTAGGGCAGCGGAAATCTCCCAAAACCATGTGTATTTTTGAAAATACAACAAATACAACTACACCTAAAAGAGAGACCAGAAGATACAGTACAACAGCCAGGCTGCATCTACATCTGCAATTACTCAGCATCTCACGAAAAGGGTAAGATACAAAGCCGCCATCTGGCAGGACCCAAGCACTCCCCCCACCCCAGCTCACTGGCGGGAGGAAATAAGTCAGAGTGGGGAGGGAGTGGAAGCACAGGGCTGCTAAATAACCAGCCCTAGTAATCTGCACCAGGAGCACAGACACACATTGCATGGTGTACTGGATATTAGAGAAATGGAAAAGTAAAATTTGAGACAGAGACTGCAAGCATGTCCCCACAGCCGGCTCCCCTGGGACAAAAGAAAAGCGGGTGCTTTTTGAAAGTCTTAAAGGGACAGGGGCTTAACAGCTGATGGAATTGTCCTGGCACATTCAACCCAGCAGCCTGGGAATCCTAAGGAACTTCAGGTGCCCCACACCCCTGGGACGTAACCCAGCCCCGAAGCCCCTCATGGTGATAAGCAGCCTGCCATTCATTCCCCCCGGCTGGCGCTGCCCTGCCACAGCGGCGGAGCAGCCGGAGCACAGCCCCGCCCACAGCAACCACCCAGAGTCTCCTCCTAGCATGCAGCTAACTGGGACAGACCCAGAGGCTGCTGCCAGCACGTAGCTGCCCAGCACAGACAGAGGAAGCCGGAGCAAGGTCCAGAAGGCAAGAAGGGAGACCGTTCTCACAGGAGAACACAGCCTATGCGTCTGCTACTCCCCGCAGAGCTCTGGGCTAGCCCGAGGGCTGCCTGCCCCTGGCAGCTCAGGAAATTAACCCAGAGACTGCTCCCTGTGTGCGGGTAACTGACACAGGCAGTAGAGAAGGGCAAGGTGACCAATAAGCAGAAAGGGACTTTGTTTTCACAGCTGACACACGCGCCACCTGCCTAAGACAACCTCTGTTGCCATGAAAAGGCAGAAGGATCTGGTTCAGTCAAGAATCACTCAGACAACCCCAGAGAGAGGGCCTGGGGAGATAGATATAACCAATATTCCTGAAAAAGAATTCAAAATAAAGGTCATCACCATGTTGATGGACCTGCAGAGAAACATGCAAGAGCTAAAGGGTGAAGTCAGAAGGGAGATAACAGAAATGAAACAATCTCTGGAAGGACTTAAGAGCAGACTGGATGAGGTGCAAGAGACTGTTAAAGGAATAGAAATCAGAGAACAGGAATACAGAGAAGCTGAGGCAGAGAAATAAAAGAATATCCAGGAATGAAACAATATTAAGGAAACTATGTGACCAATCCAAATGGAATAATATTTGTATTAGAGTACCAGAAAAAGAGGAGAGAGAAAAAGGGATAGATAGAAAGTGTCTTTGAAGAAATAATTGCTGAAAACTTCGCCAAACTGAGGGAGGAAATAGTCTCTCAGGGCATGGAAGCCCACAGATCTTCCAACACAAGGGACCCAAGGAGGACAACACCAAGACATATAATAAGTAAAATGGCAAAGATCAAAGACAAGGACAGAGTATTAAAAGGAGCCAGAGAAAGAAAAAAGATCACCTACAGAGTAAAACTCATCAGGCTATCATCAGACTTCTCAACAGAAACCTTACAGGCTAGAAGAGAATGGAATGATATATTTAATGCAAGGAAACAGAAGGGCCTTGAACCAAGAATACTGTATCCAGCACAATTATCATTTAAATTTGAAGGAGGGATTAAACAATTCCCAGACAACCAGAAGTTGAGGGAATTTGCCTCCCACATCCACCTTTACAGGATATTTTAAAGGGAATGCTCTAGACGGAAGCACTTCTAAGGCTAAATAGACGTCACCAGAGAAAATAAAATCACAGCAAAGAAAGCAGACCAACGAAATACTAACTAAAGGCAAAAAATAAAATCAACTATTCACAAAAGCACTCAAAGGAAACACAAAAGAGTACAGAATAAAACACCTAACATATAAAGAATGGAGGAGGAAGAATAACAAGGGAGAGAAATAAAGAATCATCACACAGTGTTTGTAATAGCTTAATAAGAAAGTTAAGTTAGACGGTCAGATAGTAAAGAAGCTACCCTTGAACCTGGATGGTAACCACGAATCCAAAACCTGCAATGGCAATAAGTACATATCTTTCGATAATCTCCCTAAATGTACATGGACTGAATGCAACAATAAAAAGACACAGAGTAATAGAATGGATAAAAAAGCAAGACCCATCTGTATGCTGCTTACAAGAGACTCACCTCAAACCCAAAAACATACACAGACTAAAAGTGAAGGGATGGAAAAGATATTTCATGCAAACAATAGGGAGAAAAAAGCAGGTGTTGCAGTACTTGTATCAGACAAAACAGATTTCAAAACAAAGAAAGTAATAAGGGATAAAGAAGGACATTGCATAATGATAAAGGGGTCAGTCCAACAAGAGGATATAACCATTATAAATATCTATGCACCCAACAGAGGAGCACCTACATATGTGAAACAAATACTAGCAGAATTAAAGGAAGAAATAGAATGAAATGCACTCATTCTAGGAGACTTTAACACACCACTCACTCCAAAGGACAGATCCACCAGACAGAAAATAAGTAAGGACACACAGGCACTGAACATCACACTAGAACACATGGACCTGACAGACATCTACAGAACTCTACACCCAAAAGCAGCAGGATGCACATTCTTCTCAAGCGCACATGGAACATTTTCCAGAATAGACCACATACTAGGCCACAAAAAGAGTCTCAGTAAATTCAAAAATATTGAAATTCTACCAACCAACTTCTCAGATCACAAAGGTATGAAACTAGAAATAAATTGTACAAAAAAAAAAAGAGGCTCACAAACACATGGAGTCTTAACGACATGCTCCTAAATAATCAATGGATCAATGACTAAATTAAAACAGATCAAGTAATATATGGAGACAGATGACAAAAACAGCACAAAGCCCCAACTTTTGTGGGATGCAGCGAAGGCAGTTCTAAGAGGAAAGTATATAGCAATCCAGGACTATTTAAAGAAGGAAGAACAATCCCAAATGAATACTCTAAAGTCACAATTATTGAAACTGGAAAAAGAAGAACAAATGAGGCCCAAAGTCATCAGAAGAAGGGACATAATAAAGACCAGAGAAGAAATAAATAAAATTGAGAAGAATAAAACAGTAGAAAAAATCGATGAAACCAAGACCTGCTTCTTTGAGAAAATAAACAAAATAGGTAAACCCCTACACAGACATATTAAGGGAAAAAGAGAATCTACACACATTAACAGAATCAGAAATGAGAAAGGAAAAATCATGACAGACCCCACAGAAATACAAAGAATTATTAGAGAATACTATGAAAATCTATATGCTAACAAGCTGGAAAACCTAGAAGAAATGAACAACTTCCTAGAAAAATACGACCTTCCAAAACTGACCAAGGAAGAAACGGAAAATCTAAACAGACCTATTACCAGCAACGAAATTGAATCGATAATCAAAGAACTAACGAAGAACAAAACCTCCAGGCCAGATGGCTTCACCACTGAATTTTATCAGACATATAGAGAAGACATAATACCCATTCTCCTTAAAGTTTTCCAAAAAATAGAAGAGGAGGAAATACTTCCAAACTCATTCTATGAAGCCAGCATCACTGTAATACCAAAACCAGGCAAAGACCCCACCAGAAAAGAACATTACAGACCAATATCCCTGATGAACATGAATGCAAAAATACTCAACAAAATATTAGCAAATCGAATTCAAAAATAACATTGAAAAGATCATCCATCATGATAAAGTAGGATTTATGCCAGGGATGCAAGGATGGTACAGCATTCGAAAATCCATCAACATCATCCACCACATCAACAAAAAGAAGGACGAAAACCACATGATCATCTCCATAGACACTGAAGACCATTCGACAAAATTCAACATCCATTCGTGATAAAAACTCTCAACAAAATGAGTATAGAGGCAAGTACCTCATCATAATAAAGGCCATGTGTGACAAACCCACAGTGAACGTCATACCTAACAGTGGAAAGCTGAAAGCTTTACACCTAAGATCGGGAACAAGACAGGGATGCCCACTCTTTCCACTGTTAGTCAACATAGTACAGGAGGTCCTAGCCACAGCAATTAGACAAAACAAAGAAATACAAGGCATCCAGGTTGGTAAAGAAGAATTCAAACTGTCACTATTTGCAGATGACATGATATTGTACATAAAGAGCCCTGAAGACTCCATTCCAAAACTACTAGAACTAATATCTGAAGTCAGCAAAGTTGCAGGATACAAAATTGATACACAGAAATCTGTTGCATTCAATGAACTAGCAGAAATAGAAATCAGGAAAACTATTCCTTTCACAATTGCATGAAAAGAAATAAAATAACTAGGAATAAACCTAACCAAGGAAGTGAAACACCTATACCCTGAACACTACAAGACACTCTTAATAGAAATTAAAGAGGACACTAACAAATGGAAACTCATTCCATGCTCTTGGCTAGAAAAAAATAATATTGTCAACATGGCCATCCTGCCTAAAGCAATCTACAGATTCAGTGCAATTCCTATCAAAATACCAACAGCATTCTTCAATGAACTTGGACAAATAGTTCTAAAATTCATATGGAACCACAAAAGACCCCAAATAGCCAAAGCAATCCTGAGAAGGAAGAATAAAGCAGGGAGGATCTTGCTTCCCAACCTGAAGCTCTACTACAAAACCACAGTAATCAAGACAATTTGGTACTGGCACAAGAACAGAGCCACAGACCAGTGGAACAGCTAGAGAGTCCAGATATTAATCCATACATATATGGTCAATTAATATACGATAAAGGAGCCATGGACATACAATGGGGAAATGACAGCCTCTTCAACAGCTGGTGTTGGCAAAACTGGATAGCTACATGTAAGAGAATGAAACTGGATCATTGTCTAACCCCATACAGAAAAGTAAATTCGAAATGGATCAAAGACCTGAATGTAAGTCATAAAACCATAAACCTCTTAGAAAAAAACATAGGCAAAAATCTCTTGGACATAAACATGAGCAACTTCTTCATGAACATATCTCCCCGGGCAAGGGAAACAAAAGCAAAAATGAACAAGTGGGACTATATCAAGCTGAAAAGCTTCTGTACAGCAAGGGACACCACCAATAGAACAAAAAGGCATGCTACAGTATGGGAGAATATATTCATAAATGACGTCTGAGAAAGGGTTGACATCTGAAATATATAAAGAGCTCACACACCTCAACAAACAAGAAGCAAATAATCCAATTAAAAAATGGGCCTGGGATCTGAACAGACACTTCTCCAAAGAAGAAATTCAGATGGCCAACACACACATGAAAAGATGCTCCACATCATTAATCATCAGAGAAATGCAAATTAAAACCACAATGACATATCACCTCACACCAGTAAGGATGGCCACCATCCAAAGGACAAACAACAACAAATATTGGCTAGGTTGTGGAGAAAAGGGAACCCTCCTACACTGCTGGTGGGAATGTAAATTAGTTCAACCATTGTGGAAAGCAGTATGGAGGTTTCTCAAAAAACTCAAAATAGAAATACCATTTAACCCAGAAATTCCACTCGTAGTAATTTACCCTAAGAATGCAGCAGCCCAATTTGAAAAAGACATATGCACCCCTATGTTTATGACAGCACTATTTACAATAGCCAAGAAATGGAAGCAACCTAAATGTCCATCAGTAGATGAATGGATAAAGAAGAGGTGGTACATATGCAAAATGGAATATCATTCAGCCATAAAAAAACATATCCTACCATTTCCAACAACAACATGGATGGAGCTAGAGAGTATTATGCTCAGTGAAATAAGCGAGGTGGAGAAAGACAAGTATCAAATGATTTCACTCATCTGTGGAGTATAAGAACAAAGAAAAAGCTGATGGAGCCAAACAGCAGCAGACTCACAGAACCCAAGAATGGACTAACAGTTACCAAAGGGAAAGGATCTGGGGAAGATGGGTGGGAAGGGAGGTGTAAGGGGCGGAAAAAAGGGGGCATAGTACTAGCAGTCCTAATGTAGGCGGGGGCACGGGGAGGGCTGTACCCCACAGAGAAGACAAGTAGTGATTCTATAGCATCTTACTACGCTGATGGTCAGTGACTGTAATGGGGTATTTACGGGGGACTTGATGATGGGGGGAGTCTAGTAAACATAATGTTGCTTATGTAATTGTATATTCATGATACCAAAATGAAAAAAATTTAAAAAATAGTCTGGAAATGAAGGAGACTTGGAGTTAAGGAGGAAGGTGGCAGTAGGTTGGAGTGGCTTGCATATGTCTGATCACTGATGAATAACTCACCTTGAGAGGAATGTATAGTTTCAAACCATATTTATGATGTGTGCTAGGTTCTAAAGATGTATGTTCTAGTACTTATCATTCAGTGTTATCTTTTCTGAGATTATTCTGTCAAATAACTAGGCAATATAAATTTTCTTCCTGTCATGATAATACTTAATAGTTATCAAACACTTGCATGTTAGGCAGTGTGCTAATCACTTTAAAGCATTATTTTATTTTAGTCCTCATAACTGCCTTTTGAAGTGGGTACTAATGTTATTTTCACTTTATGAGTGAGGAAAAAAGTCACTATAATGTTTTACTTGTGAAATATCCTAGCTCTTTCCTGATCCAAGAAAACCTTCTTGGTGGAATTGTACAAACTATTAAAGAAGCAGAGAAACGTTCTTAATGAGATAATGCAGGTGTGGAAGAGACAAGGTGGCAAGTTGCATTTGAAACAAATCTGAAACTCGTTGCATGTGAAACAGATTTGAAATATTTTACTCTTGGCCAATAGTCTAGCAGTTGTTATGAAGGAGAGGGAAAGAGAATGTGAATGATCAAAATGCACTTTTTGATAGGACTGACAAATTTATATGATAAAACAAGTGACATATCCCATCCTTTTTGCAGCAAAGACAAAAGTTTTTTCTGTACCTTTTCAGAATAAACTTATAGTTTGTTAAGCTTCTACATTTCTTAGAAACTTCCTTTCTTTCCTAGCATGCTGGCTCTAACATGAATCTGACATGAGTAAGATTTTGTGGTCTAATGTTTTTACTATGTTTTCATTATTTTTAAATCCCAAGTATCCATCCATATTTCCTCCAACTATCTTTTGCTTTTTGGAAAAAGTTACTTCAGGGAGGAAGAGGTATAGCTATTTTAGACAGAGTGAAGAAAGAAGTATCTAGTTTTGTACCGCTAAGTACAAACCTTCAAATGTATTAAATGCTTATTTTCTTGTGCTGGACACTTTAATGCATAGCTAAAAAAGTAAGATGGACAAATTTTTTGAAAGCCAATTTTAAATATATGCATGACCATTTCTTAATGAGATTCTAAATTTGTGTTGTAGTGAAAATATTAGAGGAAATCAGGTTTTTCAAAATAACAAGATGCTAAGAACACCTCCTTTGCATTTAATTTCAGAAGCATGTGTGTTATAGACTGAAGTGTTTTTCAATGGTTTTCTGAAGTGAGTTAGAACTTCTAATAGAAAAACACCTTTTCCTTTCAGTCTCCCCTACCAACATACATGCATGCATGTACTAACACACACACACACATACCACAGAAGAAATGTAGTAACAGTTTTAATTTAATGTTTTACATTAACAAACTTTATTTTATGTTTTGGGGAATTTAACGTGATATTTATATGTAAATGCCTTGAATCTTGGTTGTCTTTAATGGTTGAAGGATAATTTTCTAATGAATACAAGTAACATACATAGCAATTGTCTGAGCATTTTTTACTGTATCATATGATATTATTGACAGTTTAGGTCAAATCCCCTTTGCTTTTATGATGGAGTGTGAAGATTTAGTTGGCAATGACTTATATCAGCCTGCCAAACCTTGCAGTAAATGAACAATAAGGTTCTTTATTTTTATGGAAAGTTTATAGTTGTTTAAAAGCAAATGGTTTAAGGCTGTGTGATTTAGAACTGATATGTTTTATCTTGTGAGTTCTAGTTTAGTTTTAGAGTCATTTATGTAATTGTGTAATGGTCTTTTATACTCTTTTCCAGCAGCATTTGTATTGGCATCTGTCGGTATATGCTCCGAAAAGATGTAGCCAAGCATTCTTTTTCATAATGCTAGGTGTAAATTAAGTGACCTTTCATATGACCTTTATATAACAAATGAATTGTTTACCTTAAAAATAAAAATATTTAAGATGATTTTATCAGATTACATGCTCACATATGTAATATCTTTGCCATGTAAAGATTTTTGATATATCTTCTCTTAAAGCATTCATTTTTGTATCTTCATTTCAACATTGTATTTTCTTTTATTCTGCCTCTTTATTAACCTGCACTGGAATAATGACTGCTACGGCAACATTCAATTTGTAGAAACTTACCTTAGTATTTAACAGAGGATGTTTTTTCCTAGGCATTTTTTTTTAATTATTAAAGTATCATTGATATACAGTCTTAGGCATTTTTTTTTACTGTAGTTGCTAAATTAAAGGTGAACCAGTGGATTAAATAAAAACAGGCTTTTTTATATTTATATTTAAAAACCTTTTGAAGTTTTTTATTTTAGATTTTATCAAAGTACATTAATGTTAGCACAGTGGTATTTGAGAGGTATTCAATTTTTTGATATTTTTTTAGATCTTTATATTGTGAAATTTCAAATCAACAGATATTTCAGTTTTTTAACAAATATTAAATGCTGACTATGTTGCCATATATTTGTCTGATATCCATGGGCACAAAAACAAACAAACAAACAAAAATAAATCAAACCTATTCTCCATCCTGAAAAGGCCCTTAAGGAAAGGTGGCAGGTGCTGAGAACATTTCAGTCTGAATATAAAAGTATGAATATAGAGATATACACAGGGTAGTCTGGAGCTGGAAGCACAGAAGAGAGGATTTTTTCTGGAAGAAAAATACAGTTGGCAATTAAACTTTACAGCCAAGATCCCACGAAGAAGAGAAAAGATTTGCCCCCCCACACACAAAAAAAAGATTGTACTTTGAACAAGGAAGCATATTCTGTTTCCAAGGATGAGAAGATTGAAGGAGAAGGCTAAGCATGGTAGCCATTTAGTAAGTTCACTTCTAGATAATTTGTCTTCACCTATATTTTAATTCATTAGTCTTTTCTTCATGTATATCCTTTCTGCTGTTAAGATAGCCAACTAATATTTTTATTTTAAATATGGTTTTCTTCTTTAGTTCCAAAATTTCTATTTTCATTTTTTAACCAAATTGGTCAGTCTTTTTATTGAAATTCCTTTATTTATAATCATTGTTTTAAGGTCTGTTTGCTAATTCCCTGAGCCATATGTGATTCTCCTTCTGTTTCTTTTTTTTTGATTATGGGCCACATTTTCCTCTTTCTTCTCATACTTCATGATTTTACGTTTTACACTTGACATTGTGTAAAAGAAGACTACAGACTAAAATAGGTAATATTTTCCTCTACAAAGGCCTCTGCTTACCTGTCTGGTATCTAAGGATGAGGGGCTGATCCCTTTTATTTAATCTGGAATTGGGCTTGGTCAAGGCTGGGTACTGCTGTGGTTAATTTCCAGGGTCTTGAGCCCAGGATCAGGCTTTCCCACTTGAAACTTCCTGAAAAGACCATTGAAATGAAGTTGAATTTAGGGAGGAAGACAAAGTCAGGATATTTATTACATTTGGGAAATCTGGTTTTCCACAGGTCTCTTAATGCAGAACAAAGAGTTAGAGGGGAAAGAGAAGGTCCTGATCTGCATTTGGTATAGTTCATGACCTAGTTGAGAATTGGTAGACACAGTGAGAGGGTTTCAAAGTGAATCCTAAACAGTGAACAGTCTAGTTGAACCATCTCTTCTGGAGAAGAGGATATTTATTCTCAGGATTAGTTGAAAAATCTTTTGTTCACATAAATAGGTTTTCTTGAGGTGTCTGAAACAAACAGCCTTGTTCTTCCGGACAAGAGTGTTTTGGAACAGCAAAGTTTAATAATGTCATGTCAGTGCTGACAATGAACAGTGGTTGCAGATAATTTTGGCTCCAGGACCTATAAGCTCTGCACGAAAACTTATCTCTTCCTGCTGTACAGCATAACCACTAGCTTTATCTACTCTTGGTTTGCAGAGAGGACCAGCTCTGCCTTTCAGGCTTCTCCAAATTCCATTGTCCCATACTAGACTTGGCTACTAAAAGTTGGCTGGGTTTTCTTGTTCCAGCAAAGCTCCTGTGTCTATGACATTTTTGCTACTTTGTCCCCACCTGTACCCAAGTATTGGATGAAAGCCACTATTTCTTTCAGCTCAGGTAAGAAGTGTTCATCCCCATCTAGAAATATTATACTTCCTGGTATCCAAGGCTTTGCAGTGGTTTTAATGAAAAATATAATTGTTTAGTTTATCCAGTGTTTTATTTTTAAATCATCAGTGAGAGTCTTTTGCAAACCTCTACATCCTAACTAGAAACAGAAGTTCCTGAATGTCCTGAATGCACTATTTTTAAAAGCCCGATCTGAAAAATCTGGATTTATACTTGATAAGTGTTGGAAAGATATTTAAGAGGCAGTGATATTTAGCTTTAATGGAGTCAAAACAAGTCTTTAGAGTTAGTTTTTTAAGGCTATTGCAAATGTTATTAAAAGAAGCTTTAAAATGTTTACAGTTCAAACTTTAGTGCTTCTTTACTCTTAGTACCTTTTCATTTTACTTTATAAGTTAGCTTTAAATTTTTCTAATAGCTCAAGAAAAAAGCATAAAGCTGAGCCCATTTCTTTGCAGTCATGTTCTTTAAATCTTTCTTTAAAGCTTCTGAAAAAATCTGGCAGTAGAAACCTAATTCCAAACTTATCCTTGGGTATTAAAGCAGTTGTTAGTACTTTGGGGTATACACTGACCTAATTTTGACCTTGCTAAGCTTATCAGCTAAAGAAACTAATTATTAAAACACATCTGTGCTGCTTAGAAATAGTAAAATTTGTCTTGAACTTGCATCATGGATTTTAGTGGTACATCTGCTATTTATTTTCATAGGCTTCATTAAGTAAATTTTATGTCTTAGGGGGAGAGCATTTCTAATTACATGATTCCACCTCTGTGGTCAATTTTAGGTTTCTCCTTGTGTGAATGACCATATGATCTAGAGCGTGGTCTGAACTTTCTGCTCTTCTCTGAAACCTGAACCTTTGTAGTAAGGCTTAGATGGTGGTGAGAATACTTAAATATTTTTGTTTATTCCCAGGAACTGTTTTTTGAGTAGTAGTATGTGCTGACAGCTGCAAGTTATTGGGAGTATAGTAATAAGCTGAAACAGACAGTTCTTCTATTCATGAGGCATTAATGGGGGAGACATACTAAAATTCATCTTATGGATACTAGACAAAGCCAAAGAATTATTGAGAATCTGGTTATGTGTGATAAAGGCATTGTAGCTACTAAGAAAGTATCCATGTTTTTTAGAGATGTAAACTGAAGTATATAGGAGAGAAATGACATGAGGTCAGGCAGTAGCTCTGAAATAATTCAGCAAGAAAGGGGTCAGGGAGAGAAGAGATTAAATAAACGGGCCAACTACTGGCAACTGTTGAAGATAGGTGATAGGTACTCAAAGGTTCTATAATTGTATATATGTTTGAAATTTTTCGTAGTGGGTTTCTAAAAAGAATTATGCTACTGACATATTCTAAGACATGCATAGGAGTGAGAGGCAAAGGTACTATGCTGAGATAAGTTGTTGTTATATAATTCAGCTACCCACTATAGCTACCAAAGAGAAGACGTGCTTATCCTGTGGCTTAATGATTTCACCATACAAAACAGAAATAAGTCCATATGTTCCCCCCAAAAGACATGTAACAGACTGTCCATTGCAGCATTCATCATTATAGCGCTAAACTGGAAACAAGCCAAATATTCATTAATAGTAGAATGGGTAAATAAAATGGTAAATTTATGGAGAAGTATACACCAATAAGAAGGATGGTCTTGACTATATACTACAGCATGGATGAATTTCCTGAGCAGAATGTTCATAAAAAAAGAGAAAAAAATGCCATAAAACCAGATACAGAAAAGTTTTGATATTTAAATTTCCAAAACAAGAAGCTAACTTAATACATGGTGATAAATAATATCAGAATAGTAGTTGTATTTTGTGGGAGGACTTAATCATTGGAAGAGGAATGATAAAGGCTCTGGCGTCTTGGGAGAGATCTGTACCTTGATCTGGATAATAGTTGAGTGTGTTCACTCTGTAAAGTTCACTGAGCAATATTTTAAAACTTTGCTAATTTTTAGACATTTGCATTGTTTAGCTTATACTTGTATACCTCAATGAGACGTTTTTTAAAAAATATACAGTGATTCTCTCACATTAGCTAAAAGAAGTATCTCTGTATTTTCTGCATGTATGTAACATTTCAATTAAGTAGTTCATCAAAAGCAAACCAAAAAATGGATATCTAGTAGGCAGAAGCTTGATGAGTAAAAGGAACTGAAGGAAGCCCAGCATGGCTAGAATACTTAGACCATGGTGTTTAAGGAGGGTGGATTGCTGTCCAGATCATTTAGCACCTTCTTCCATTTGGTCTTTTTTTTAGACCAGGGGAATAATTGAAGTTCTTTAAAGCAGAGAGTGATGTGAGCTGAAGGGTACTTTGGAAAGATCATGGCTGGAATTTGGAGAACACATGGGAGACTAGAGTAGATGTGAGAGGCCAGGGGGTAGACTGTCACACTAGGTCAGGCAAGAAATGGCAATGACTTACCTTACACAGAGGTCGTTTTAGTGGAAATGGAGGAAAATGGACATATTTGAGAGCTATCAAGAGGGCAGCATTGATAGGACATGAGGGTGGATTAGATAATAGGGGGTAAGGGAAAAAGGTAAGTGGTGGCTTCAAGGTTTTTTGCTTCCACAATTTCAAGAATGATGGTACTATCTTATAAGACAATGAAAACTGGAAGAAAAATAAATCTAGAGGTGAGGATCAGAAGCTCAATTATTAATATGTTGAATTTGAAATGCCTTTGAGATATGCAAGTAGTGATATCCAATAAGGGAGTGGAATACTTTTTGGTGGCCTGTCTTGTCAAGTCAGACTTGTGACTTATTTGGTACAGATAAGAGGAGAATCAAAGGTTTTGTAGGAGAATATTTGGAAATTCACCCCAAACATACACAGTTTAACAAAAAGCATTTTAAGCAATCATAAAATTGCTCTTGAATATATATTGCTCTTGAACTGGTATGTATTTTTCAACCTGTGCTACTTCTTGAGGTTCATTGGTTCCAAAACTTTTTTTTTTTTAAAGCAAATCTAATGGAGTAGCATCATATGCACATATAACTTAATTCAAGTTTGTTATTCAGGTAAAAAAGAAAGTGTCTGTCAGAGAAATAATGGCATAAATCATGCAGTTGATTCTACCCTCCATTTTATTTAGTGAATATGTATCCCAGAATGATCATGAGGTGAGATGAACACATTGGCCATTTCTTCAGTTGTTAACAGCTTCCAAATATTTCTCCAGTATGAGTATGTTACTGGACTGCATATGATTCTTGTCTGTAAAAGTATCTATTTTTAATACAGCATAGCATACTATTACAAGCCATCTATTTCACCTGGAACCCAGGCAAAGAAATGGGGATTCATGCCATTACCAGAAGTGGTTGTATTGAACTTACTGAGAGATGGTTTAGATGTTACTCTCCAATGCAAAACCTTATTAAGGGTTTTCTAGAGTAATTTTGATTATCTGAGATTTTCCCATTATATGTCTTATCCTCTATATAGTATATGACTACTGTAAAAGGATACTTTGTCTCAGATTCAAAGAGATTCTATCTAGTTCTGAGATTTTTTAGATTTGATTAAAGTCCAGGTGTACCCTGTTTTGGGCACTGCCACTTAATCCCCTTTTACGTCTCTTTTTACCAAGCACACAGTCTAGCCTTCTAAACTGGACCCCAGAAGATTTTACCCTTTTTAAAATCTGGATTTCTTGCACCCATTCTCCATGTTTAGTTGCCTTCCTAGCTACTTTTGTACTCTTCCTGGAAACATACCATTAAGAAAAACTAATTTTTAAAGATATATTTCCCACCTCATACTAAGTTTGAGATATGTTCATTGAATAGAATAGTGGGAGGAATCACCTACAATACTAAGCCATTACTTAAGCTTCCTCAGAGAGAATGCAAAAGTCCATAAAATGAGGAACCCTGAAGTTGAGTAAAATAACTTGTCCTTAGAGTTGGTAGAAATTCCTATGCTTGATCCTCTTTTGAAAGCCATGTTGTAAATATCACCTCTGACTCTGCAGTTTAAAAAAATTCATTAACAGTGGTTCTGAAGCCTCTGATTGACTTATATTTCAAAATATATTGCTCTTAAGTACATTTTAGAATGATTTTACATTGTGCTTGGGAAAAAAGAAAGATGAGAGGGGATCCAAGTGGAAGTGTCCAAACAGGATACACCTGGACTTTTAATCAAATCCAAGATAAAGTACATTACAATAATAATTTACTTCTAGATAGGTATAAGCTCATGCTTGAAATCAGCAATTCCAAGAGTCAGAAGTTTATGAGAGAAATAATCACACTCAAGCAGGACTGAAATACTTATCTCAAGCACAGCAATAAGAATAAAAATGGTTTGTTTAAAAAATAATCAATAGTAGTGGACGCTTGATTAGACATATCACAGGGGATTTTTTCCTAAACTTACCTCAGAGGCTGCCAATTAGTATTATTAGGTTGTGATAATAAATGAGTTTGACCAGGTATTTTCCTCTTTGATTCAGGCAGTTATCCCTGGAGTAATGACCTGTAGTTCAGATTCTCTTTGACTTATGTTCTGGCAGAAACCACTGTGAATATTGCCATTCAGATCTAAAAATCCTAAAGCCCTTAATGTTTCCAGACATCTGATGTATGTTTATGTATTCACAGGAAAGATCAGTCCTCATGGAAAGATGAGTCAAGAATTAGAAAAATAAGTTTTTGTTATTTATATCAGATGGCTCAGACCCCAAACTTTTAAATTAGTCCATCTTTCTTTTTCTAGAAGACCACATGAGAAAGAACCAATCTTGAAAAAAGAAGGATATTTTCTAAAAATGATTGAAATCAAAAAGGAAGGTTTAAACACTGTGTAATGTAGCACTGTGGTTAAGCTTCAGGTTTAGACCCAATGGGCCATGTTTATCAATATGACTTTAAAGAGGTGTTTATCTTTTCTGAACATAAGATTTTTCATGTGAACAGTGGAGTTAATACCAATACCTACCTCTTAAGTATTGTTTTGTGTTTTTAAAGAAAGAGATGGTTGTTTAGTTTTATTTTTAACTTACCCATTTGCTTATGGGGATTTAGGATTTTATGATTTCATAGTTGAGGTTTACTTATTTCATTCATCAGGATTGAATAAGCGTAATTGATTTGTCTATAAGTACCACCCCAAAATCAGTTTCTTAACAGGCAAAGGTATGCAGTGAAAACTCTTTGACGTATCCATATACCTGAATACCTAAGGTATTTGGGAGATGAGACCTTTCAAAATGCTGCATTTACACAAATCAGCTGCTTTTCAAAGGAAAATCACTTCCTTTCTTCCTACAGTTCTACAGAGTCGTGTTTTTAATTTCTAGATCACTAAGACAATGATGTAACTATTATAGAATGTCTTTCCCTTAACAAGTGGTATGTCCTGGCTGTCCCCAGAGGCTGCACCATAGTGTTCAATTTGATTTCTTTTTTCCCTTCCCCTCCTCATCCTTTCTCAGCATCCAACCCCAATAATATGGAATGGGCCAGAATGAGTCCTGGGGCTACAGAGATGTAGGCCATTGTCTCACACATCAGTGTGCAGAGAGTGCAAACAAAATTACAAATATAAAGCCAGGACTTAATGATAACTAGTATACTTACCTTCTTTGAAAAATTGCTGCCTCTAAACGACAAGTGAAAATAAATACTACCAGGCATTTAGTTCTCACCCCACGTGTTGGATACTTTTTATTAGGGGCTCAGGTGGGGTGTGGTAGCCATTTTTTTTACCTCACTTTTCAAAAGAAAAAAAAATCTTATTCAAATGTACCACATCTTCTACTTGCCCCCATTTTCTTGTCTGTTAGTTTCTTTCAGTGTTCTTTCTCTTAATTTATACTTCAAAAGGCTTGTAAAGAGAAGTAGCTTTTGATAGAACTCAATCACTTAGCTATAAAAATGAGTGTTAATAGTTTTCAGTTTTAAGCTTATACAGCAGTCACAAAACTAATTTATTTTTGTTCTGCCTTAATTTTTAAATTCAGTATATCTATATACCTGTTTTCTTTGTAAAAGTAAAAATATATTTACTTACCATTGATGGTATTTTCTGTCATTTAACGAACTTGGAATGGACCACAGAGCCTTTGTATGGATAGTTTTTAGTGAACATTGGAAAGCAGCGTGAAAAATGGAATATAAGGAAACAATAAGCTTTGATACCAAGCAGTGAGAAACTGATGATGTGAGGAAGCAGGGAAAGACAGAAATGTAGAGAAGCAGTGGGCTGCAAGTGTTTTTAAGTGACAAGCACAAGAAAAATTACTTTTCAAGATGATTTTTCATTCAAGCCACATGTATTAAATATTAGTACTGTGTGTTAGTTTCTGTGTTAGGCACCCTGAAGTCAACAACAAATGTGGTCTCTGACCCCAAAGACCTTCATTTAGTAGGAGAGACCAACATGTAAATAGATAATTGTAATGTGATGTTCTCTAATGGAATTAATAGTAGTGGCATATAAAAGATACCCTTGGCCTGGCATAGTCTTACTTTTCCTTACTTTTCTTCAGTTTTACCGTATGGCTTCTTCCAGAAAGCCTTCCTAATACTGTATGCACTAAATTAGTGGGGAGTAATTAACTCTTGTACAGGCATCAGGGAATATTTTTCTAAAGTACTTAACATCTAATATCAGTTTTGAATTTAAAAAAATAGGAAGTTATAAGAGATATAAACATCCAACAAAAATTAGTTGTGTGACTGTTGCAGAAGTTTAAACCTTTCCCAGAGGTCGGTAGATGCTGAGCATATTATATTACTTCATCATTTATTTGTTCACTCAGTTAACAAATCTTTATTAATTTCCTGTAGTCCCTGAACATTCCAGGCAATTTCTTACCTTTGTAACTGCACAGTTGTCACTATTTAGACAGAATGCCCAGGCGTTGTGCTTAATGAGCACAGGAGGTGAACAAAGATAAGGTGAGACTCCCCCAAAGGGCTTCTTGGGGTCTACAGTTGAATAAAAGACATTGAACAAAAAGCCTTCCAAGTATGGTAAGTGTTATTACAGGGAGTGCAGGAACATTAATGGATGCATGATAATCTACCTGTAGGATTAGGGATGGCGGCCCACAAAAGTAACATTTAAACTGACAAATAGCAAGTGAAAAGGAGCTAGTTTAGTGTGACACAGGCAGGGGGCCTTAGGAAAAAACAATGGAGTGGTGAATCTGCCTATTATAACAGTGAACTACCTAAAATGGAATGACCCTTTTGTTGAGAACTATGAAAGCTGGAAAAAATGTAATATTCTCTCTGTTTGAAGGTATCAGAGATAGAAATTCAAAGTATTACCAAGCCAAGGTTCAGAAGAAATGGAAATGCAAAGAAATGAGACTGATGCTTGAGACTGCTTTTGCCCTAAGGGCATTTACCAACTCAGAGCAGCTAAAAGACTTATGTAGTCCTTTTGATAGCCTCATATGTACAGGAATATAAAAGTTGGGCCCTCAGTGCTTTGCATTATGACCCTGAAAGACTACACTCAAGAACAGAGTAAAACAGAGGTAAATTAACCCTTGAATGGATTGCAGCCCAGCTTCAAATCATCTGGGTGGTCCAGGAAATTCTCAAACCCTGTTGTAACTCCTGAGGGAAAATCCCAGGGCAAAATACCTTTGAAATCAGTCAAAGGAAAAAACAAAATGTGAGAAACCTATTTATTTCTTACAGGCAGTCCACCTTCTGCTCTCCCGTGTCTTGTGACCAAGCTGCAGAAGAGGCCCCCACCCAGCCTCTCTGGTCCATATAAGCCGTCACTTGCCCCTGTAATTACCTATTGATACAGAGATTGACTACTTCTCTCCACCCCTTAGAAACACCTATTGTGTGGAGATGCACTAAAGCCAGGCAAGAGATTCTGGAAATTGCAATTTTACCCACACCTGTTATTAGACTAAGATGATCTTGGTTTTTGCCAGCACCCTCAGGTTCTTTGAAGAAACAAAGATTCTTTCTAGAAGAGTATTATTATGGGTCTGACATTATTTCTACAGATAGTTTTTCAGATAACAGTGTTGACAACATAATCAAAATGAATCAGTCACACAAGGACAGTAGACAACATAAATCCAGAAACATCTGAAGCAGTAGGCAATAAAAATAGAGCTCCCGGTGCTCCAGGTATTAGATCTTTTACATACAGACTTCATCTGTGCTTACTAAGGACAAAAAATGGTAAATTTCAAATAAAGATTTGTACAGACTTTTAAAATAATACCACAAATTTGAAAAGGAACCAGATATTCTAAAATTGAAGAAAAGACGAATTTAGCAGCCAATCTGAATACACTGGTATAGAGAGGATATTGGACTAGATCTTAGAAGGAGATATCCAGAAGGAAACCTGGTGAGATACAAGGATGAGACTTTGGGAAAGGCAGGAGATAGAGTATATAAGTAAAGGTCTGATACATGATTAAATGGGAGTCCCAAAGGAAAGGAGGAGAGAATATTTTAAACAATATTTGAAGAGAGAGTGGTTGAGAATTTTCCAAAACAGATGAAAAATAGCTACAAATTCCAGAAGCACAACATAATCTGAATGGGATTAATTTAAAAAATCCATCCACTTTCAGGTAAATGCCCAAGCGAAGTGAAAACATGTCACTTGTACATGAATGTTCCTTAGCAGCATTATTCATAATAGCTAAAAGGTGGAAATAATCCAGATATCCATCCCCTGAAGAATGAATAAACAAAATGTGGTATAT
The DNA here is from genome assembly GCF_030020395.1 of Manis pentadactyla. NCBI lineage: Eukaryota > Metazoa > Chordata > Mammalia > Pholidota > Manidae > Manis > Manis pentadactyla. Next base: position 59,702,241 of record NC_080027.1, read on the forward strand.
CCATACAATGAAATATTATCTGGCCATAGACAGAAAGAAGTACTGATACATGCTACAATGTGGATGAACCTTGAAAACATTATACTAAGTAAAAGAGGTCAACCACAAAAGGATTCCATTTGTATGATTCCATTTATATGAAATGTTCACAATAGGCAAATCTATAGATGGGGCTGTGATGAGATGGGGAATGGATACAGGATTTCTAGGGTTTCTTTTTGGAGTGATAAAAATGTTATAAAATTATATTATGATATGGTTGCCCAACTCAGTATACTTTAAAAAAATCATTGAATTATACAGTTTATTTAAATACGAAAAAGTTTTATGGTATATGAATTATATCTGAATTAAAAAGAGGAAGAAGAAATCCACTCCTATATACATCCTGGCAAAACTACAGAAACCAAGGAGAATATCTTAAAAGCTGTCATGGGGCTCTGAGTAAAACATTAGAATTGCCTTTAAAGGAGCAGTAAATAGATGACTTCTCAAAAAAAAATAATAAAATTGAGAAAAAGAAGATAATTCAATGATGACATACTCAATGTGCTGAAAGAAAATAACTGCCAACCCTGAATTGTACCCAACTAAAATATATTTTAGAAGTGAAACTTAAGAAGAGAGAGAATTTGTCCTAGTAAACCTATCCTAAAGGGTATTCAAGCAAACAGAAAATGATCCCTTATGGAAGGCCAGAAATACAGCAAAAAATAGATTAACAAAAGTGGTAAATGTGCCATACCAGTAGTTCCACTACTAGATATATACCCAATAGTATGAGTACATATGTACCAAAAGACATGCTCATAAAGGAGAGTTCATGGCAATATTCATAAAAGCCTCAACTTAAAACTACTTAATGCCTGTCAACAGAAGACTGGATAAATAAATCATATAGTCACATAAACCTTATAACCATGTAACTGTTTAGGCAATATGCAACAATATAAGTGAATCTCAAAACCAATAAGGAAAATAAGCTGAATACATGATGTATGATCCCATTTATGTTGAAGTATGTATTAGGGAAAGTGAATCTCTGCTCTTAGAAATCAGGATAGTATTGAGATTACAAATGTTGTCTAGAGTGTGGAGAAAAAGGAGCCCTTGTGCACTGTTGGTGGGAATGGAAATGGGTACAGCCACTATAGAAAACAGTGTGGAGCTTCCTCCAAAAATTAAAAATGAACTACTGAGTTTTCCAGCAATCCCACTTCTGGGTATATATGCAAAGGAAATGAAAACAGGTTCTTGAAGTGGTATCTGCACGCCCATGTTCATCGCAGCATTATTCACAATAGCCAAGATGTGGAACCTAAGTGTCTGTTATCAGATAAATGAATAAAGGATTTGTGGGGTATATACACAATGCAGTATTATTCAGCCATAAAAAGAAGGAATCCTGCCATTTGGGACATGGATGGTTCTTAAGGGTATTATGCTAAGTGAAATATAAGTCAGATAAAGACAAATACTAAACGGTATCATTCATAAGTGGAATCTAAAAAAGCCAAACTCAGAAACACAGGCTGTAGGGAGGGAAAAATTAGATGTCCAAAGGGTAAAAACTGAATAAGCTCTGGAGATCTAATGTACATCATGGTGATTATAGTTAATAATATTGTAGTATGTATTTGAAAGTTGCTAAGATAGTAGATTTTAAATGCTCTCACCACAAAAAAAGAATCATAATTATATGACATGACAGAGGTGTTAGCTAACACTGTGGGTAGTAATAATTTTGCAATATGTAAGGGTATCAAGTCAACACATTGCACACCTTAAATTTACACAATGTTATTATAGGTCAACTGTATCTCCATAAGCTTGTGGGTGGAGGAGAAATCAGGATAGTAGTTATCCTGTGTGGGTGGAGTTGTATAAGTTGCGTAGGGTTGGTTGGGTGTGGGTTTCACAGCTATATTCTGTTTGAAATTCACCATGATGTACACTTGTGTGCACTCCTCTGAGTGTACATTACACTTTAAAAGGTTTTTCAAAGCCAAAACATTAGTGACCCTCAATGAATCCTGAATGTACAAAACAATTATGTCTTGTGTTTATGGCTACGAAGAAATATAGGGCATGTAAGGTATCAATTTATGAAATGTCAGAATTAGAGTACTTGGGTTTTAGGTTCTGATGTGGTAAACCCTTCTTCCCCCTAAAATCATTTCAATAAGCAAATTGGAAATTACGAGGGAGCAATCTAAGCAAATTTAAAAGGAATTTCACTTATAATCTGGTAATATTTTGAGTAGATCAAAATTAATTACATTGACTTTTCCAGTAAAAATGCTTTAATATTTTTAGACGTATTGTCTGTTTTGTTACTTCCCATATTGCTTTCTCTGTTGCTAAACACTACTCAATTTGGCAATATCCCTTGGGAAGTATATGGCACTTAATGTGTATTGTTCCCTAGAGGAATCAAAGGAAAGAAAAGATGCAAATTTTCTTCTGGGACAAAATAGAAAATTAATTGAAAAAAGAAAGTCTATAATTCAAGGTATAGTTAATATTGGGAGAAAAATCGAAACTTTTTATATTTGTTGATTATGTCTTCTTAATTTAAATACCAGTTATCACTAGCAGAGTTCATGCTCTTTATGCAGCAGCTTGTATGACTTATGTTTGTATTTGCATCTTGATATAGGCTATAATAATCATTTTTTACTCATTATCTTCTTACTCTTTCTTTACTTGCTTCAGACTCATCATCAGTTGGCTTTTGAATTCCATATTAAGATTTTGAAAGAAATATTCCAAAAAAATATGAATTGTGTTTTTGTTATAGTGATTCTCTGCATGGATTACAAGCACTGTATCTCCATGCTTGGATAAACTCCATCAAAAGCACATTATCCTCCTACTTCTGTGGCCAGCTGCCTAATTGTATCTGCTGTAACCACACGCTGTTGGAACATGATACCAATGAAGAACAGAAATGATAAATTACTCCCTGCAGGTGATAGTGATAATGATAATTTTTAATTTCCTTCTTCCTCATAAGGTCTAGTCTGATTTGATTTCATTGGCTGCCATCCTGTTAACATACCACATGATGTGTCCTCTTTAAAGAAATACTCATCATACCAAAATACATGAGAAAGCAATTATTTTTATTCCAATTCATTGTTCTTCAAATGAGCACATATAAAATGAACTGCATCTACCTTTATGTGTATGGGTTAAAAAAGCAAAATGTGGCTTAAAACAGATTTTTAAATGATTCAATTTATAAGTGCTGTGAGTCATTTTCTTCCTTTTTGTGAAATCCACGAAGAGATGAATAGCTCATTTAAAAACTGTATTCTAATGTTTGAGAGTATTTAAAATGTGCAGTAAAGCTTCATGCCTGTGTTATTTTCTATGTGCTTCCAAGTAGTTGTGGAGGATTCTCACCAAATGACAAGTGTAATTAAACTGCCCCAGAAATTTACTGTCTGCATGTATTTTGCTTTCAGTCTGTTTTCTTTTTTCTTCATTGTTTCTTAGTTTGCCCTCATTCTCCCTTCTCTAAGCCTAAGGGACTTGATAACTAAAATTATTTTGACTGTGATGTAATTCAGTGAAATTTTATTTATTCTTGACCTTGCCTTTACAGATTAACCCAGCTCCTACAGATACTTGATTTTAATGCTTATTTTTTCCCCCAGCAGTTCCCGTTGTCCCTGACAAGATATATATGGGGAACAAAAGAGAAATTTATTCTGTGGTCAGGCCTTCTAACCTATCTGATCTTTTTCAAGCACATGTCAAGCTGTGTTCCAGTTATTTACTACCATTGTCTATTAGTCATCATCTTCAATTTCCTAGGGTTGTTGTTTATTCTTATGTTTGAATGACTTCCAGAGAGAATGTAAGCTCATTGAAATTAACATTTGAAAGACCTAGAAATAGCCTGTCAAAGTGATGGTAACAAGGCGGTTAAACTGTAGTTGAAGAATGGTGGCATGTTTATATTCTGCAGCGAAATAGTTTGTCCCCAAATCAGCTGACATACTTGACTGAATGAAATGGCTTGGCAGACATAAAAACACTAATCATCGTTCAGTTGGTTTATATGACTATATTTCAGTTTTTTCTAATTTCTATGTTTAATTATTAAAGATTACTTTTCAGGGGTGGGGGGAGAAATCCTTTCCCTTTATGTGACATTCTAGGCCTTGCTTGTTTTTGAGGGAAATGCCCATTTTAAACCCAGAAATTCGCTTTGGTTTTTCAGAGCAAGTGTTTTGCACTTTCTTAGTTATGTGAATGTTGTTTTATGATTAGATTATCTGCGCATAATTTTTAGTCACAAGTGAATTTCTTCCTGACTAACCCCTTATGCTTTTGCTTAATGGTGCTATGGAACTTATTTTAGTATTACCCTCAACCAAACATCATTAGGAAGGTAAATATGCAATGAGGAGTTGAAGATACTGTGAAGATACTATGCATTTGAAAAGGAACTTGTAAAATAGATGTGATTTCATATTTATCTTTGTCATAGAACCCTGCCAGCTTCTCATAATCAAAATTAATTTGTCTTTCATTTTTATTTTTCTTTCATATTCATCTATTTTTCTCGAGACTTATAAACTGTTTCTTGGTTACCCCAAACTATCCGGTATTTCGTACACTGTATTTTTTGGTAACCACGAAGGGTAAGTTTCTTTGATTTTTAACTAAATTTATTGATAGTTGGATTTGGGGATTAGAAGATAGTTCTAAAATATCTTTGTATTCTCAAATTTAAAAAATTTTACTTTTTGTTGAAAACTTGTATATCAGCCTCTTCTCTTCACTAAGATCTATATTATAATTCTACAAGTGTTCTATCATATTCATATTGCCAGTCAGTGTTTCACCAGAGTTAAATATATATTTCACTCCATGTATTTTAAACATTTCAATTCAGGTCACATTTTCTGAAAATGAATTTGTTTTCACAAAAGGTTTTAGTAGCTTGTCGGGATTTTTTTTCCACTTTCTTTTTTGGTAACATAGACTATAAGGCGTACATAAAACATGTATGCCTTAAAGAATATTTGTAAAGTAAACCCCTCCCCATGAAAACCCACTTACTAAAAGCTTTCTTAATGTTTTCATTGTAAGATAAATTCTAGCCAAAATAAGCAGGCAAAGAGAGGCAACAAAGGGCCAGGTAGTTTATTTGAACGCAATTCCTGGGCGAGGTTCACCAGTCTATGGAAATGGAGGCTGGGGAAGTCGCGCCCAGCAGGGCAGGCAGCAAGTTTTTAAAGAAGACAGGGGGAAGGAGAGCAAAGGTATACAGTGGTGTGAGGATTGGCTCGCCTAGGGTACGTGAGGGTCTCTCATTGGCCTTTAGCCAGGTACTGGAAAGTTACCACTACTCTTCTAGCTTGGGGGAAGGGCTCTAGTTAGGAATGTTGTCCGATCAGACTCTGGAATGTTGTCAGACTGGAACCTGTTGGTCTCTCCACCTTGTTTGGTGAGGCCTGAGCTTGTCCAGCAGGCTCACCCCTTCCCCTGTTGCCTCCAGCCTTACATTCATATAGTTTGGCAATTTCTTATTACTGCAACCATTCTATTTACATATTTTCTACTTTCTATTTTCAGTTTGCTTTTGCTATTCTATCATTGGAGAATGTTATTTTGTTGAGTTATTAGTTGAAAAAACACTAGTTGTTCTTATTTTTTCAAATTTATTTAGTTCCTATTACATGTTAGCCACTGCCCTAGCTGTTGGGGATCCGGAGATGAATGATTTGAGGGAGTCACTAAGGGAACTGACAGAAAGGTAAAACAGTTGAATTGAGTGCCTCTCCTTGCAATACTATAGATCATTTAACTCAAATATTATTAAAAATAAATTATTATCATAGAAGCTGTTCATTTTTATGGGAAATATAAATATAGCTAAGCATAAAGAATGTGAATATTCCAAATCTGTGACCCACTTTGAATAACTTGTTAAATCTTTCCAAATACATGCATATATACTCAATGTTTGCATAACATATAATACATGACCATAATATACATATTATTCTTTTCACCTAACAGTGTATTGTGACTGTTTTTCCAAATCAATAAATATTTATCTTCAGGATTACTTTGAATGGCCAAATGGTATTCCAGTATATTAAAGTATTATGATTTAGTAACTGGTCACTGCTTGAAAATTTGGGCTAAAATTAACATCTTATAGCTAAATCTTTGGAAGGATACTTAGTAATTTACATAGAATAGTTTTTTTTAAGTTTAGAATTACTGGGTCAAGTACATTACATAAATGTTTTAATTGACTGCATAATATATACTTGTAAAACAGAAAAGTGCATAAATCATAAGTGTAGTTTGATAACATTGCACAAAGGAATAGCCACTATGTATTTAGCACTCAGCTTAAAAAACATTACCAGAAACCAGGTGCCCACCATGTAAACCCTTCTGGTTTCTACCCTACTGCAAGGGTCTTTCCATCCAGACCTGTAACACTTATGTGAGTTTTGCTGTTTTTGAATTTTCTGTATATAAGTGGAATCAGAGCATATGCATTATTTTGTGTCAGACTTCTTTTTAATACAGATGTTTTATCTTTTAATATGTACTGCTAGGTTCCTTCCAGAAAAATTATTTCTGTTTCTTTTCCAACATACATGCCACTTTCCCCACTGCCTATGGATATTATCATTATGAAAATGTTTTCTCCAATATAACCAAGGAAAATTGTATCTGGTTGTTTCAATTTACTTTTTTTTTAAGTAGGTCAAGCATTGTTTTCACATGCTTAATAAATATCCTCTGGTCTTTTTTTTAATAAATTTCCTGCTTTGTCATGTGTTAATTTCTTTTGGCCTATTGTTTTCTTAATAATTTGTAGTACCTTAATGTACAAAGGACAACTATATATATCACAAATACTTTTAAATTTCTTGTCTTTTAATTTTGGTAATAAAGTTTAAATTTCCCTTATATTAAGTTTCTGTTTTATGTTTGATGCTTAAAAAGCCTTCTTCACTTCCAAAATTTATAAACACTTGTATATATCGGTGGGATTTCACCCTTCCTTCTCTTACCTACCACTACCTACACTGATCTTGGTGATTATGTATGCATACATTGAAAACCCCACCAGATGATGTTATATTTGCCTTTCATATTTTAAAGAAATTCAGAGAAAAAAGGTGGTCTTTCATTTACCCAACTATTTGTCATTTTTGTTTTTCTCCTAGTATTTTTTATATTTCTTCTGATATTTTTGATAGTTTAATGGGAGTTATTGTCCATCAGCCTAAAGAAATTCTTTTAAAATTCCTTCTAAAAAGTCTGTTGGCAATGAATTCTTTCAGTTTTCTATCTCTTGGAGGTGTCTTTATTTTGCCTTCATTCCTGAAGGATATTTTTGCTGGATGTAGAATTTGAAAAGGTTCTTTTTCCTGCTCCGGTATCTTTTTTTTCCCCCATCTGCACCTCTAATTACATGCATGTTAGAGCCATAGGTCCCTGAGGGTCTGTGTATTTCACTCCATTCTTTTTTCCTAGATTGTTCAAATTAGAGAATTTCTATTGATCTATCTTCAAATTCACTGATTTTTTTTTTTTTCCCTCTGTCTTCTCCATCCTGCAATTCGGTCCAGGGAGTTTCCTGTTTCATTTATTGTATTTTCAGTTCTCAAATTTCCATATTTTTAAATAGTTTCTGTGTCTCTACCAAGAATTCCTATCTTTTGATTCATTTCAGTTGAATTGACCCATTTTTGGTACCTCATACCAGCGTAGTTATAATTCTTGCTTTAAAGCCTTTGTCTCGTAGTACCAGCATCTGGGTATTTCAGAGTTGGCAACTGTTTTATTGTCTTTTCTTCTTATGAGTTGGATACATTTTGCTGGTTCTCTGTATGTTGAGTAATTTTGGATTGTATCCTGGATGGTTGTGTATGTTGTGTTGTGTGGACTATTGGTTATGTTATAACCATCTGGAGAATGTTGATGTTATAGGCACTCAGCCCAGTTAAAGTCAAACATAAATTGTGTCAGTGGTGTCTGGGCAGACAGCAGTTCAAATCTCATTTCTATTCTCTAAATGTTTGTTATTCTGTTTTGGATCTCTCCTGCACATATGCAGTTTAGGGATTAGACTACTTATACAGGTTTTTCAAATCTCAGTTTAGTTTTTTAAGCCTTTACTTGGTTTAGGTTTTTCCTAAGAGGTTATTCAGGATCCTAAGACTTGAACCAGTGATTCAGATTTTACTTCAGTTCTCAGCCTTTTTTATGTTCGTTTGGATCTAACCCAAGCTGTGGGGTTCAGGGCTTAGGATGAAATTTGTACAGGCTCATACGTAGGACTAGCTCTGTTAGCTCTGTCCTCCCCGTATTTGTCACACATTCTCCATTTTTTTCAGAGTTGAAAATTATTAGTTGCATCTAAATGTAGTTTATTCAATGATTTAAAAGTATACTGATTACACAATAAGGCTAGCTTTATTTAAGAAATGGAAGACTAAAAAATTAAAAATTTTTTGAGAACCTGCTATATAACAAACTTGTGCTGGGTAAGGGGCATAGAAATATGAGTTATTCATAGGCTTTGCTCTTAAATTGCAGTGTGATAGGGCTAGCTATAATATAATCTGGTAAGTATGGTAATAGTATTATATATAATAAGCACATTCATAGAGCAAATACTTATTGTGTAGTATAGGCCAGGCACTGTTCTGACACTGAGATACAGTGGTGAACAAGATAAGCATACAGGAATAAATTTAAGAAAACAGTTGAATTAGTTTATGGAAGAGTATCAGGAAATCAACAGAAAAAAGTTATGTTTTAGAACTATTCTGAGTAACTACATGGTTTTCTAGAACAATCTGTAGCTGAGTACTGCATTACTTTATAATTATATTGGACAAAATAGAAAAAATATTTATAGTATTTCAGGTCTCTACGTATCTAAAGTATAATGAACCTCAAGGTTAAATATTAAGTTGGCTTGGACACAATCCATATTAACCCTACAGATCAATAAAACTTCACATTCTCAACACATGCTGTAGAGTACACAAATTTTAGTGATTTTTCAATAATTAGTATCTGATTTTTAACACTTTATAAGCTTTATTTAATGCCAGTTTTAAAATTAGATTAAAGCTAGTCCTATTAGTAAAAGAAAAGAAGGAATGGTGTCATTTAAATTTTAAACAAAGAGAAATAGAAATTATATATTCATCTGAATATGTTTCATTTCTTTTAGAGACTTTTTGTACTATGATTGTAACTGTGAGTTACTTTGGAGTCTCCTTTGGTTGTTTAAATATAAGTTTTATTTGAAAGCTAATTCTCATTTTTATTTTATTTTCAGAAAAAAATAGAACATTTAAAAATGTAATTGATCTCATCTCAAAAATATTCTTAGTGCTTTGCTTTAAAATGTGATGCATGAGATAGAAGAAATTAAATGAACTGGCTTTGTGGAAAATAGTGTATTTTAATTATTATTGCTGTATAACAAACCACCCCAAAACTTAGTGACTTGAAGTCAGAATCATTTAGATTACTGGTTTACAATTCTGCAATATGTACTGATCTTATTTACTAAAGACTTACCTATGAGTCATTCTGCTGCCCTCCTCTGGAGTCTCTCATGCTGCTGCTGTTGTCTGGAGGCTTGACTAGAGCTGGAGGGTCCAAGATGGCTTAATTCACATGGTGGCAACATCTCAGTGGCAAAGTCTTGACCAGCATAGGGCTTTTTCAACTCACCATCATGGTCATTTTTCCTATAAAGCACATACTGGTTACTTGATTAGCCTTGTTACCCTTATTATTATGTGTTTCTGTGGGGAAAAGCCAAATTATATTACTTTATTTTTACTTAAAACATCTTTTCCAGGAAAAATAGTGACTTGCCATAATTTAAGAGGTGTCTGGGTTTTGAAATGAAACCTTGACTTAAAACCATGTGTTATTTACTGTGTCTTAAAAGACTGAATAATTCATTATGTCATGTAATTAGTTTAATAATTATTTATAGTCCTTTTTTTTTTTTTTTTTACACAGGCAGTTGCTGGTTACTTTGATATATATTTTGAGAAGAATTGCCACTACAGGGTACGTATCATGAGTTGTCTCAGCAAGAATTAATTACGTGAAATACATTGTATTTTATTTTGTGCCCCCAAGGTGTTTGATCATAAGCATTTTGCTGTTGTAAACAGTTGGAGCTTGTATTTGATGTAGTAGATTAATGTACCATGATATTAAAAATCTTGTATTTCATAAGATACTTTTAAACTCTACCAATGCAGGTCGTGTTCTCTACGGGCCCCCAGAGTACCAAAACACACTGGAAACAAACAATATTTCTACTGGAGAAGCCATTTTCAGTTAAAGCAGGTAAGAAAGGGAGGTGGTGGAGAAAAGCCTTATTCATTCTGACATAAACAATATTCATTCATTCTGTGACCCCTTTTTATGTGTCCACTGTATTTGAAGCAATATAACAGATGCTAAGGTACAAATGCATAAATTTTAGATGGCATATTCTTTCCTTAGAAAAGTAATTTTTAAAAAGTAATTTAAAGAAAATTTATTTAGATCTAATTTATGCCAGTTAAAAAATGTATGACATATTATGTATCTTTTGTTTTGAGTGTGACAAAATAATTATAAAAACTTTTCCTTGAACAATTACTAGTATTTACTAAGTTGCAAATATAACTAAAATAAAAAATATTTTCATTTCCTAATGAAAAGTGACTAAGTGACTAAAGAGAAATATCACCAACAGAGGTAAGGTATAAATTAAAGAGAATGTCATTCAGTAGTTATTGTGGTCAAAATATATTTGTCTAGAATGCTGTGACTCTACCTCCTCAGTTCTTAAAAAATCTTGCATAATGTTCAAGATCTGGTCCAGTCCTACATTCCTTTGTTTTATATCTCATTGATCATTTATATAAGCATCTATAGTTCTTATATACCTACAATGCTTAGCTCCAAAAGTTAGAATTTGATGATAGAAACTTTGTTTTTTAATCTAAACTTATTACATAGAAGTCTTCTTATCTCACCTTTACTGAAAGCCTCCTGACTGTGGAAAAGCTGCATGTACAACAAACTTCAGAGAAAAAAATAACTCTACATCACTAGTAACTCAGAGGAAGGCTAATTAAAATTATAAGACACTGTTTCTCATCCTTCATTATGGGAAAAAATTCATAAAATTTAACAGTGTTGAATTCTTGAAATAATGTATCCAAAGGAAACCTTTATACTCTTATGCTGGTAGTCTTAATTGATACAATTTAACAGAATAGTTTGACACCATCAAGTTAAGTATAGATGTATCATCCCTACAACCACATAATTTTTTCCCTAGGCATGTATTTTCCTACACAATATCTCCCACAACCTGTGTACAGGAAGCTTCACAACAGTATGGCTTTAGAAGTGAAAATTGGAAGTAACCTTAATGTCCATCAAAAGACAATAGATAAATATATATGATAGTTGCATACAATAAAATCTCTATAGCAGGTGAAATAAATTATATTTTATCATATAAATTATATGTCTGTCAAAGGAACATTGAGCAAAACAATATACAATTTATGTGAGGTTCTAAACCATGTAAAATAACAACACACACACACACTCTCTCTCTCTCTCTCTCTCTCTCTCTCTCTCTAAAGGTAAGAAGCAGCACCTGGTAATGACAACTGCTTAATTTGGCTTAGTGGTTACCTCTGGTGAAAGAGAGTAGAGATAGGGAAAGCTGCAAAGGGGTTTCATTGTCATATTATCTGAACTATTTCTTCTAAAAATTGAAGACTTGCAGAATGTTAAGATTCAACAAAGCTGAGTGGTAAGTCCTAAGTGGTCATAATGTTATTCTCTATATATTTAAAATATTTCATAAAATTCTAATATAATTTTGGTTTCACTCTTGATGTATGAATTGAATTTAGTAGATGCAAATAAACACTATTTGACTAAAGCAGCATCTTACATTTTTTCACTTTGAGGTTTCAGTGCTATGGCAATAAAACCTACATGGTGTCATTTTCTCTTTAGAAAATTTGAGCACAGCATAACTGAAATTTGGCAAATACAAACTGAATTCTTTCACATCCTCACTGTTTTGTTTTTGTGTAGCTCTAGTATTTGGACTGGTGTATGGAAACTTGAAAATGTTTTCTTCTGTAACCATTTTGTTGTCTTAATGCTAGAATTTTAAAGGCAGTACTAATTCATTTATGTTTTAATCTTAAGGTAGCATTTGAATTTTCCTCTACCTAATAACAACAAAATATTATTTGATATCTAGTGGAATTTTGAAATCCTTTTCTTTACCCAGTAATCCTTAGAGTAATTGATTAAGCTTTTTCAGAATACTGTGAAGGTGTTTGATTCTAATGTTGCCTTGTGCTCCATCTGTGTCCTGTATTTCTTTGACTGCCACTGTGTATCCACTTGTATTTAAATAGTAAGGCCAATACATCACAAACTATTAGAACCACCGAAAACAGCACAACCTGAGGAAAGATTTGAAAGGAAGATTTCAAAGTAAAAAAATGGGATCATTCTCAGCTATGGAAAAATAAGAAAGGATTAGATAAGTGGATAAAATACTTTTTTTCCAACTCTGCTAATTGCCTGATGGTGGTGTTGATGACTAGAAGTCAGAAGTTAGGGGCAGAGTACTGAAGAGGACAAGTTAATCAGAAAAAGAGCTCTAGAAATATACATGGCCATCCCCTTGAGTTTAGGTGAGTATTAAGATGTACATGTGTAAGATGAAAAACCTGAGGTCAGGCAAAGCAGCTGGGGCAGCTGTAAGCCAAACAGTACTCAGAGTTTATACAGAGCTGTAGAGTATTCAAGGCTCATCCAGTTAGAATGGGGAGTTCTTTTGGATCTATTCGGTAGAGATTCCAGAAGGACCATAGCTTAACAGTGGGCATAAACTATCCCTAGGGTAAAGGCTACTCTGCACACTCCTTAACAGAGCTTGAAAACAAGCCTTGAAAGGAAGAGAAGACAAGCCTGCTAATAGCTTTAATGACAACAGAAGGCAACACCAGTACTCAGACACTCAGCAGCATAAAATTCGTGATGGCCAGCTTTCAAACGTCTAATGCAGGAAAACATCGGTTGATAGAAGCAGACCCAGAAATGATGGAATTTGCATGCAAGCATGTTGTAACGTATTATAACTACTTTTATATGAACATAGGAGAATATGAGAAGAAATTTAAAACTGAAATAGAACAATATCTGAAGTGAAATGTCATTTGATAGAATTAATGGCAGAAGAAAAGATCAGTGAATTGTAGTTGCAGCAATAAAATGTACCAAAAATGAAACATAGGGAGAGGAAAAAAGATTTTTTAAATAAATGTATCCACAGTAACCTTGGGAAAATTTGAAGCACTCTAACTTATATGTGATAATAGAAGTCCCTGGAAGTAGCAGGGGCAGAAAATATATTTAAAGAAATAGTAATGGCCCAATTTTCTTACATTTGGTAATAATTGTAACCCAGATTAAAGAAACTCAGTGAATCCCAAGTGGGATCAGCACAAAAAAAACAACACCAAGACATCATAAACAAATTGCTTATACACAGTGATACTAAAAAAATATTAACATTAATCAGAGAAAAAAGAAACATAAAGATACAAAGAAAACTTCAGAATACTCATCAGAAACCATGTAAACCAAACAGTAATCAAGTGACATTTTTTCTGTTGAGAAGTCTGATGATAGCCTGATGGGTTTTCCTTTGTAGGTAACCTTTTTTTTCTCTCTGGCTGCTTGTAATACTTTGTCCTTGTCTTTGATCTTTGCCATTTTAATTATTATGTGTCTTGGTGTTGCCCTCCTTGGATCCCTTGTCATGGGAGTTCTGTGTACCTCTGTGGTCTGAGAGGCCATTTCTTCCCCTAGTTTGGGGAAATTTTCAGCAATTATTTCTTCAAAGACATTTTCTATCCCCTTTTCTCTCTCTACTTCTTCTGGAATGCCTATGATTCTTATATTATTTCTTTTATATTGATCACTCAGCTCTCTTAAAGTTCTTTCATTCCTGGAGATCCTTTTATCTCTCTCTGCATCAGCTTCTCTGCGTTCCTGTTCTCTGTTTTCTAGTCCATTAATGGTCTCTTGCATCTCGTCCATTCTGTTTTGAAGTCCTTCCAGAGCTTGTTTTATTTCTGAATTCTCCTTCCTTAGTTCTTGCATATTTCTCTGCAAGTCCATCAGCATGGTTATGACTTTTGTTTTGAATTCTTTTTCAGGAAGACTGGCTAAATCTATCTCCCCAGATTCCTTCTCAGGGGAAGATGTAGCAGATGCCGAAGCTGTCTGGGTTAGTCTTGTCTGAATCATATTTTTTTGCCTTTTCATGTTGACAGGTGCTATTGACTGTCAGCTGGGAGGGCCAAAATTTTCACTTACTACTGGCCTTTCTTTACTGGGGCAACTGCGACCCCTAGTGGCTTGTGTTGGGTAATTGCGTGTAGAGTGGGTCTTTGTGTCTTGCCTGGCCGGGAGGGAGAAATTTCCCTTTCTGTGGGCGGAATTTGTCTCAGGCTGCTTCTCTGCTTTCGCAGCGCCCGGTGGGGTGATGGATGGGGGGGCTGCTTGACTGTTTGCCTCCGTGAGGGGTCTCAGAGCTGTTGCCCAGGGGGTTAGTGCACCCGGTTTTCCCTGTAATTTCCAGCTGCTGTACTGTGACCTGGGTTGTTTCCGTCAAGCTGTTAAGTCCCTGTCCCTTTAAGACTTTCAAAAAGCCCCCGCTTTTCTTTGTCACAGGGGCATCAGCTTCAGCACCCGCTCTGAGGTCTTACCCCCTGTTCTCCCAGTATCCAGGGCCCCCTGGGCATATACTGTGTCTGCGCTCTGGCCCGGATGGCTGGGGCTGGGTGTTCGGCAGTCCTGGGCTCCGTCTCCCTCCCGCTCTGCCTATTGTTCTCCCGCCGGGAGCTGGGGGGAGGGGCGCCCGGGTCCCGCCGCTCAGGGGCTTGTATCTTACCCCTTTCACCAGTCGCTGGGTTCTCGCTGGTGTAGCTGCAGTCTGGCCACTGTCCTGCGTCTTCTGGTCTCTCTTTTAGGGCTAGTTGTGTTTGTTGTATTTTCAAAAGTATATATGTTTTTGGGAGGAGATTCCCACTGTCCTACTCACGCCGCCATGTTGGCTCCGCCCCCTCAAGTGACATTTTAAATGTGCTAAAAAATATAGAATAAATACATTTCAGAAATGAAGACTAAATAAAAACTTTTCCAGAAGAAAATGTTAAAAGAATTCATTGCCAGCAGTCCAGCAATATAAGATATAATAAAGTTCTTCAAGTGGAAGGAAAATATCACCAAATAGAAACTTGTACCTAAAAAAAAAAAGGAAAATGCCAGAAACAGTAAATGTGTGTGAGTATATAGAAAAGCCTTTATTTTCTCATTTTTCAATTTCTTAAAAGATAATTGACTTTTAAAAAAATGGAGACATAAAATGTATGGCAGTGATAAAGAAATTAATGAGAACATGGAAATATATTGTGAAGTGCTTAAAGTGTACACAAAGGAATTTAATGGTAAACTGTAATAAATTAAGTATGAACATTATAAACCCAGAGCAACAGCTAAAAATTATAAAATCAAACCACAAATATAGCTAAGTAAACAAGTAGTGGATATAAAAAGGAATCCTGAAAGAAATATTCAGTTCAAAAGAAAATCTGAAAATAAACAGATGGACAAAGAGAAAACAAGTGCTATGAGGATAGACATAAATTCAAACATAGTGGTGATTATATTAAATATGAATGGGCTATACTTCCAGCAGTGGAATATTATTCACTGCTAAAAAGAAATGAGCTATCAAGCCATGAAGAGATAGAGAGGAAACTTAAATGCATAATACTAAGTGAAAGAAGCCAATCTGAAAAGGCTGCATACTGTGTGATTCCAACATGACATTCTGGAAACAGCAAAACCGTGCACACAGTGGAAACATCTGTGGTTCCTAGAGGTAGGGGATACAAATAAGTAGAGCACAGAGATTACTCAGGACAGTGAATACAGTCTGTATGACATAATGATGGATATTTGTCCAAACCGATATAATGTGTGTATAGGTAAACTACAGACTTTTGGTGATTATGATATGTCATCAGTGTAGGTTCATCATTGATAAAAAATGTACCCTTCTGATGAGTGATGCTGATAATAGGGGAGACTGTGCATGTGTGGGGGCAGAGGGATATGGGAAAATCTTTGTACATTCTCAATTTTGTTGTAAACCTAAAACTACTCTAAAAAAACAAAGTATTAAAAAAATTAATGAATGGCCTTAACATGCCATTTAAAAGGCAGGAGTAAACTGAATAAAAGCAAGAACTAACTAAATGCTATCTACAGGAAACATTTAAATATAAAAGCACAGTAATTCCAGTTCCATATGAGATGATGTAAGCGCATTCCATCCTCTTTCTCTCACTCAGTGCAGCTTTAAAACCGTAATGCAATGGAAAACCTGTATGAGATCTCTGAAAAGTAAATACTAACAGGTAAATTGGAGAAGACCAGAACTCACAGTACTCCTGAAATGGTGGTAAAGTTATAATTTGTTTCCCTCCAATCCCCCAGCTTGGACACCAGACAGCATGAATCCCCAAAGAGGGTGTCAGTACAGAAATAGCTCCCTCTAATTCTAGCATGAGGAATGGGGAAACAGTCTCTTAATTCTCAGAATGGGGCAAGTCCTGTTTTCCTTTCTATATATTTTCTTCTCTCATACCCCAGTTCCCACATAATCCCACAGTGGTAGCAGGATAACAGTGGCATCAGTGGGACCCACAGACACCTTAAACACTAAAGGATAATAAGTAACTGAGTGGATGTGTTTGAATTAAATTTTTTTTTCTTATTATAAAGTGGAAGACACCCTTGCCATTTATTTTTATTTTTTATTTTTTAAAAATTTTATTACGGTATGATTGATATACACTCTTTTGAAGGTTTCACATGAAAAAGCAATGTGGTTACTACATTTACCCATATTATCAATGCAGTCACTGTCCATCAGTGCTGCAAGATTCCACAGATCCACTGTGTGCCTTCTCTGTGCTACACTGTTCTCCCCGTGATCCCCCATACCATGTGTACTAAACATAATACCCCTCAGTCCCCTTCTCCCTCCCTACCCACCAGCCCTCCCACACCCCTTCCCTTTGGTAACCCCTAGTTCATTCTTGGAATTTCTGAGTCTGCTGCCATTTTGTCCCTTCAGTTTTGCTTCATTGTTATACTCCACAAATGAGGGAAATCATTTGGCATTTGTCTTTCTCCACCTGGCTTATTTCACTGAGCATAATGTCCTCCAGCTCCATCCATGTTGTTGCAAAATGGTAGGATTTTTTCTTTCTTAATGGCCGAATAGTATTCCATTGTGTATATGTACCACATCTTCCTTATCCATTCATCTACTGATAGACACTTAGGCTGCTTCCATATCTTGGCTACTATAAAAAGTGCTGCAATAAACATATGGGTGCATATGTCTTTTTTAATCTGAGAAGTTATATTCTTTGGGTAAATTCCAAGGAGTGTGATTCCCGGGTCAAATGGTATTTCTATTTTGAGTTTTTTGAGGAACCTCCATATTGCTTTCCACAATGGTTGAACTAGCTTACATTCCCACCAGCAGTGTAGGAGGGTTCCCCTTTCTCCTCATCCTTGCCAGCATTTGTTGTTCTTAGTCTTTTCAATGCTGGCCATCCTTACTGGTGTGAGGTGATATGACCTCATTGTGGTTTTAATTTGCATTTCCCTGATGGTTAGCGATGTGGAGCACCTTTTCATGTGTCTGTTGGCCATCTGAATTTCTTCTTTGGAGAACTGTCTCTTCATATCCTCTGCGCATTTGTTAATTGTGTTACTTGCTTTTTTGGGTTTTGAGGTGTGTAAGTTCTTTATATATTTTGGATGTTAACCCCTTGTTGGATATGTCATTTACAAATATATTCTCCCATACTGTAGGATGCCTTTTTGTTGTGTTGATGATGTCTTTTGCTGTACACAAACTTTTTAGTTTGATATAGTCCCATGAGGTCATTTTTGCTTTTGTTTCCCTTTCTCAAGGAGATGTGTTCAGGAAGAAGTTGCTCATGCTTATACTCAGGAGATCTTTGCCTATGTTGTCTTCTAAGAGTTTTATGGTTTCATGACTTACATTCAAATCTTTAATCCATTTCGAGTTTACTTTTGTGTATGGGGTTAAACAGTAATCCAGTTTCATTCTCTTGCATGTAGCTGTCCAGTTTTGCCAACACCAGCTGTGGAAGAGACTGTCATTTCCCCATTGTATGTCCATGGCTCCTTTATCATATATTACTTGACCATATATGGTTGGATTTATATCAGGGCTCTCTAGTCTGTTCCATTGGTCTATGGGCCTGTTCTTGTGGCAGTACCAAATTGTCTTGATTACTGTAACTTTGTATTAGAGCTTGAAGTTGGGGAATATGATGCCCCCAGCTTTATTCTTCCTTCTCAGAATTGCGTTGGCTATTCAAGGTCTTTTGTGGTTCCATATGAATTTTAGGACTATTTTCTCTAGTTCATTGAAGAATGCTGTAAGTAAGCATTTTTATAGGAATTGCATTGAATCTATAGATTGCTTCAGGCAGGATGGTCATTTTGACAATATTAATTCTTTCCATCCATGAGCACGGGATGTGTTTCCATTTATTGGTATCTTCTTTAATTTCTCTCACGAGTGTCTTGTACTTTTCAGAGTATAAGTCTTTCACTTCCTTGGTTAGGTTTATTCCTAGGTATTTTATTCTTTTTGATGCAATTGTGAATGGAATTGTTTTCCTGATTTCTCTCTCTGCTAGTTCATTGTTAGTGTATAGGAATGCCACAGGTTTCTGTGTATTAGTTTTGTATCCTGCAACTTTGCTGAATTTAGATATTAGATCTAGTAGTTTTGGAGTGGATTCTTTAGGGCTTTTTATGTACAATATCATGTCATCTGCAAACAGGGACAGTTTAACTTCTTCCTTGCCAATCTGGATGCCTTTTATTTCTTTGTGTTGTCTGATTGCTGTGGCTAGGACTTCCAGTACTATGTTGAATAGAACTGGGGAGAGTGGGCATCCTTGTCTTGTTCCCAATCTTAAAGGAAAAGCTTTCAGTTTCTCGCTGTTAAGTATGACGTTGGCTGTGCGTTTGTCATATATGGCCTTTATTGTGTTGAGGTACTTGCCCTCTATACCCATTTTGTTGAGAGTTTTTATCATGAATGGATGTTGAATTTTGTCCAACACCTTTTCAGCGTCTATAGAGATGATCATGTAGTTTTTGTCCTTCTTTTTGTTGATGTGGTAAATGATATTGATGAATTTTCTAATGTTGTACCATCCTTGCATCCCTGGCATAAATCCTACTTTATCATGATGGATGATCTTTTCAATGTATTTTTGAATTCGGTTTGCTAATATTTTGTTGAGTATTTTTGCATCTATGTTCATCAGGGATATTGGTCTGTAATGTTCTTTTTTAGTGGAGTCTTTGCCTGGTTTGGTATTAGAGTGATGCTGGCTTCATAGAATGAGTTTGGAAGTATTTCCTCCTCTTCTATTTTTTGGAAAATTTTAAGGAGAATGGGTATTATGTGTTCTCTAAATGTCTGATAAAATTTTTGGGTGAATCCATGTGACCCGGGGATTTGTTCTTGCATAATTTTTTGATTATCAATTCAATTTCGTTGCTGGTAATTGTTCTGTTTAGATTTTCTGTTTCTTCCTTGGTCAGTCTTGGAAGATTGTATTTTTCTAGAAAGTTGTCCATTTCTTCTAAGTTATCCAGTTTGTTAGCATATAGATTTTCATAGTATTCTCTAATAATTCTTTGTATTTCTGTGAAGTCTGTCGTGATTTTTCCTTTCTCATTTCTGATTCTGTTTATGTGTGTAGATTCTCTATTTCTCTTAATAAGTCTGGCCAGGGGTTTATCTATTTTGTTTATTTTCTCAAAGAACCAGCTCTTGGTTTCATTGATTTTTTTCTATTGTTTTATTCTTCACAATTTAATTTATTTCTTCTCTGATCTTTATTATGTTCCTCCTTCTGCTGACTTAGGGCCTCATTTGTTCTTCTTTTTTCAGTTTCAATAATTTTGACTTTAGAGTATTCATTTGGGACTGTTCTTCTTTCTTTAAATAGGGCTGGATTGCTATATACTTTCCTCTTAAAACTGCCTGTGCTGCATCCCATAATATTTGGGCATTGACCTGTTGTTGTCATTTGTCTCCATATCTTGCTTGATCTCTGTTTTAATCCGGTCATTGATCCTTTGATTATTTAGGAGTTTGTTGTTAAGCCTCCATGTGTTTGTGAACCTTTTTGCTTTCTTTGTACAATTTATTTCTAGTTTTATACCTTTGTGATCTGAGAAGTTGGTTGGTAGAATTTCAGTCTTTTTGAATTTACTGAGGCTCTTTTTGTGACCTAGTATGTGGTCTATTCTGGAAAATATCCCATGTGCACTTGAGAAGAATGTGTATCCTGCTGCTTTTGGGTGTAGAGTTCTGTAGATGTCTGTTAGGTCCATCTGTTCTAGTGTGTTGTTCAGTGCCTGTGTGTCCTTAGTTATTTTCTCTCTGGTTGATCTGTCCTTTGGAGTGAGTGGTGTGTTGAAGTCTCCTAAAATGAATGCATTGCATTCTGTTTCCTCCTTTAGTTCTTTTACTATTTGTTTCACATATGTTGCTGCTCCTTTGTTGGGTGCTAGATATTTATAATGGTTATGTCGTGTTGTTGGATTGCCCTCTTTATCGTTATGTAATGTCCTTCTTTATCTCTTGTTGCTTTCTTTGATTTGAGATCTATTTTGTCTCATACAAGTACTGCAACACCTGCCTTTTTCTCCGTATTGTTTGCATGAAGTATCTTTTTCCATCCCTTCACTTTTAGTCTGTGTATGTCTTTGGGTTTGAGGTGAGTCTCTTGTAAGTAGCATATAGATGGGTCTTGCTTATTTATCCATTCTATTACTCTGTGTCTTTTGATTGATGCATTCAGTCAATTTACATTTAGGGTGATTATCTATAGATATGTATTTATTGTCATTGCAGTTTTTGGATTCCTTCTTACCAAAGGTTCAAGGGTAGATTCTTACTATCTAACTGTCCAACTTTAACTCACTTATTATGCCATTATAAACACAGTCTGATTATTCTTTATCTCTCTCCCTTCTTTTTCTTCCTCCTCCACTGTTTATATGTTAGGTGTTTTATTCTGTACTCTTTTGTGTTTCCCTTGACTGCTTTTGTGAGTAGCTGATTTTACTTTTTGCCTTCAGTTAGTATTTGGTTGTCTGCTTTCTTTGATGTGATTTTATTTTCTCTGGTGACATCTACTTAGCCTTAGGAGTGCTTCCGTCTAGAGCATTCCCTTTAAAATATCCTGTAAAGGTGGTTTGTGGGAGGCAGATTCCCTCAATTTTTGCTTATCTGGGAATTGTTTAATCCCTCCTTCAATTTTAAATGATAATCTTGCTGGATACAGTATTCTTGGTTCAAGACCGTTCTGTTTTTTTGCATTAAATTTATCATGCCATTATCTTCTGGCCTGTAAGGTTTCTGTTGAGAAATCTGATGATAGCCTGATGGGTTTTCCTTTGTAGGTGATCTTTTTTCTTTCTCTTGCTGCTTTTAATACCCTGTCCTTGTCTTTGATATTTGCCATTTTAATTATTATATTTCTTGATGTTGTCCTCCTTAGGTCTCTTGTTTTGGAAGATCTTTGGGCTTCCATGGTCTGAGAGACTATTTCCTCCCCCAGCTTGGGGTAGTTTTCAGCAGTTATTTCTTCAAAGACACTTTCTATCCCTTTTCTCTCTCTTCTTCTTCTGGTATCCCTATAATGCAAATATTGTTCCGTTTGGATTGGTCACACAGTTCTCTTAATATTCTTTCATTCCTTGAGATGCTTTCATCTCTGCCTCAGCTTCTCTGTATTCCTGTTCTCTGATTTCTATTCCATTAACAGTTTCTTCCATCTCATCCAGTCTGCTCTTAAATCCTTCCATTGTTTGTTTCTTTTCTGTTATCTTCCTCATGAATTCATCCCTTAACTCTTGCATATTTCTCTGCAGTTCCATCAGCTTTGTTATGACTTTTATTTTGAATTCTTTTTCAGGAAAATTCCTTATATCAGTCTCACCAGGTCCTTTCTCTGGTGTTTGAGTGGTTTTGGACTGGACCAGGTTCTTCTCCCTTTTCGTGGTAATAGAGGTGATTGCCGGCAAGTGGTGCATGTGTCAGCTGGGAGAACAAAGTCCCTTCCTGCTTTCTAGTCGCCTTGCACTTCTCTGCTGCCTGTGCCGGTTAACGCACACAGGGAGCAGTCTCTGAGTTAATCCCCTGAGCTTCCCTGGGTGGGGCGGCCATGGGGATAGCCTATGGCACTGACAGGGGTCACAGGTGAGTGGCGTGTGTTCTCTTGTGAGAAATGCACCCCTTCGTGCTTTCCAGACTTTGCCCTGGCTTCCTCTGCCTATGTCGGGCAGCTGCATGCAGGGAGCATCCTCTGGGTCTGACCCAGTTAACTGTGCACTGGGAGGAGACTCTTTGTGGTTGCTGTGAGCGAGTCTCCTTCCCTGCTGGTCCACAGCAATGGCAGGTCAGCCGGTGTGCTTGCAGTGCCTTTGGGGGGGAATGAATGGCAGGCTACCTATCACCGTGAGGGGTCTCAGAGCTGCGTTGCCAGCCATGGGGTTAGGGCACCTGAAGTTCCTTAAAATTCCCAGCCTGTTGGGCTGAGTGTGCCAGGATGATTTGTCCACCTGTTAAACCCTTGTCCCTTTAAGACTTTTAAAGCACCCACTTTTCCTTTGTCCCAGGGTAGCCGGTTCCGGGGACCTGTTCACATTCTCAGTCTTGGATTTTTCTTCTCTTTTTCTCTAGTATCCAGTACACTGTGTGATGTGTGTCTGTGCTCCTGGTGCAGATTACTAGGGCACGTTATTTAGCAGTCCCATGCTTCCACTCCCTCCCCACTCTGATTCTTTTCCTCCCACCAGTGAGCTGGGGTGAGGGGAGTGCTCGGGTCCCGCCAGGCCATGGCTTTGTATTACTCTTTTCATGAAATGCTGAGTTCTCACAGATGTAGGTATAGCCTGGCTGTTGTATTGTATTGTCTGGTTTCTCTTTTAGGAATAGTTTTATTTGCTGTATTTTCAAGATATATATGGTTTTGGGAGATGATTTCCACCACCCTACTCACGCCACCATCTTGAGCGAGCCCTCTGAACTCTGTTTCTTATGTGTAAAGTGAGGAAAATGTACTAAACCTCATAGAGGTATTTGGTAATCATTAAGTGAAATAAGTCATACAGAGACCTTATGATAGTGTCAGCATGAAATAAGTGTGAAATAAATATTGGCAATTATTACTGTCTAATGATTAACCTGAAGTTCCTATACATTTAATAGCACTCCCTTACTGGAAACTTTTGTCAGGCTGAGGTGAGCATGGCACGTGAAGTAGATTTGTTCTGTTTTCTTAATAATATAGAGGGATAGCTCAGATATAAAAACCAAGGCTAGATATACACATTAACATATACACTTGCACATAAAATCATTGTTGAATTAGGCCAAATGGAATGTACCTTGGACCACATTATTTCTTCCATTACTCTAATTCATTAATTTTGTATTAAACTGTATACGTATAGGCCTTACCTGTATTGCAGGTTGTATAGGATGTATCAGTAATAGAATCTTTGTACTCTGAATAAATATAACTATTAGATCGTTTTGTTATTCGACAACCGTGTTGACATTCATAGTCATCATCCCTTAATGTAGGGACTGGCAGGTTTTTTAAAGAAGATATTGATTCAGTACTTAGGTAACTTTATGTATATTCCTCAGTCATTTTATATGGAGTCTTCTGTGTCCATCCAGATTGTGAAGCTATACCTGATGCTGTGTGGTATGATCTCACTCTTAGTAAAGCAAGGAATAGTGATCAATTATGACTTAGCATTCTCTTTTGTTACTTTTAAATAACTTGGTAAATAAGTGAAAATTTTAAATGGCAAGTTTTTGTAATCAGAAAAACACATAGACATAATTCCATTTTGGAGTAAAATGAAATTTGGAGCATACGAGATAAGTTTTTAGGAAATTAGTCTTTGCCTTTAAACAAATGTGTATTATTTTTTGTGTTCACTGTTTCACCTGTGTAAGTTGTCTTCCATTTACAGTATTAGTACCTTGAAAGCCAACGGCCTTCTCATGTGCCTTTAAAATATAAATTCAGTTTTCCCAACTGTAATTTTCAGTTCCCCAGACTGCCATTCCCTGAAGGGACTCTGCACATGTTAGCTCTCCTTCAGTGCCATTCCATGTACACTCCTTAATTAACCATGACTTTAGTCCTCAAATCATTCATTCATTCTTGGAAAACCTTGTCTTTCACTGCCTTCCAGCCACTCCCAGTCCTCACCTCCAGCACACTTTTGACACATACCTATTGTGTAGTTGTTGTTTAGCTATTCTTTTCACAATCATCATGAACTCTTAAGAGGGTGGGAACCATGTGTTGCTTTTTTGTATGCCAGAACTCACCATACCATAGGGCCTCACATTCAGGAGTCCAATAAAACTGCTCAGCCAACCCTGCATAACCACTGTAGTTTTGCTAATTTTTTCACAAGTATGTGACACCTGTGGTATGTAAGTTAGATCAGCTTTGCTCAAAATTAAAAATAAAATTGCCTTAAAATTGAATCTATTAATTAAAAAATAATTTAAACATTTTAAATTTAGGGAAACATCTCACAACAAAACAAGGAGTATTGTATATACATTGTTACTTTTCTGCTAGACTGTATTCCTTGAATTCTTAAACACACTTTTTGCCTTTTTTCTATAGGTGAAGCCTTGAAAGGAAAGATCACAGTCCACAAGAATAAGAAAGACCCACGTTCTCTCATTGTGACCCTCACATTGAATAATTCAACTCAAACTTATGGTCTCCAGTGAGAAGTCCACAGAAACACAACTAACTTGCTGTTTTTGTTGTGGGGGTAGAGGGAGGAGTTGATGGGAGCACATGGCTGATGGATCCTTTCCTAATGATTCTCAATGCAGAAGAAGCATGGTAGGAATCTGATGTGATTCAGCTAAGGAAGGGAACCCACAGATCCTAGTGATCCACCTACATAATCACCTTCTGGGAAGTCTGGTTGGTGTGCTTGAGCCAAATTCTAGCCCTACATTGAGGTTAGCTATATTGAAAATCATGTATATTGACCTAAAATTGAAAGTCTGTTATTTTTAATAAGTTTCTTAATGTAAATTTTAGACACTAGTTAATTTTTAGTGACTTAGATAATGTTTATTAAACTTGTAACTATACACAAGGTATTACACATTTTATTGCATATCTCCTCTCTGAGGAGGAGGAGGAGTTTTTATTGTATTATTTGCTAGACTATCAGGATAAAATAGATTAAAGAGCAAGGGTAAGGGACTAAAATATGGAAAAGAGGGCATCATACAAGTCATATTTGAAGACAGCTTCATTGGTTATTCTAGTTCTGTAATTCTCATTTGGTAGCTTCTTCCTCCTTTGCAAAGTCATTAGCCATATACTTTTCTAGTTTTGCCCAGAGAATCTAATTTCAATATATTTATCCTAGGTTTCATAAAAGTTTTTAAAGGTTGGAATAAATATGTACTTATTTACTAATATAATACCTTTCTTGAACTAAGTGTATGTGCAAAGTTAAACATGTAACATAATACACTTATATCACTATGCAATTGTGTCATTTACAATTCTTCACTCAGTTTGAAACACGAAAGAGAAAAAGTCAATAAAATGTATATACAACAGCCATTAGCATTATAAAATGATATTCCAACATATTAAGGCCTTTTATAAAATCACAAGCATGTAAAACAAGTCTTACCAAAGGAATCATTTTGAGGAAAACAGGAATTTTAAGGGGAGGTGGGTCATATGCCTCTTTTCAGTTCAACAACTGGTCCTTTTTCAAAACAAAACATACCCAGGACAGCATAGCATAGTGTTGGGACACATGAGCTTCCCCTCAGGAGTCAGTGCCTATGTTCATGCCTTGGCTCCAGCTCTTACTTGCTGTGTGATCTAGGTTATATTCTTCAGCCTCTCCCTCCCTTCATGAATGTGGCAGTTCCCGAGTTAATACATTTCAACTACTTAGATCAGTGCCTGACACACAGAAAACATTCAACAAATGCTATGTGATAGCTTCATTATACAGTCCAAAAAATGTCTGGCATTTACATGAATTAGATTAGTTTGAGAATTGTCAGCGCATTAAGTACTACCCAAGTACATGAACGAGTAGGAAGAGTACAGCAGAAATTGATTTTTAATATAACAAAAACTATATCAAGAAGAACTAGTTTGGTCTTTCTTAGAGAACTGGACATCTAGCAGTGGGAAAATTAACCCCTTCAAATGGTGGCATTTCAGACCTTAGTCTCTCTTTTTTTTAAATTAAGGTATCATTGATATATAATCTTAGAAAGGTTTCACATGAGCAACATTGTGATTTCAGCATTCATCTGTATTATCAAGTACAGGCCCAGCCCATTTGCAGTCACTGTCCATCAGTGTAGTAAGATGCTATAGAGTCATTACTTGTCTTCTCCATGCCATATAGCCTTGCCCGTGACCTACCAAAATTGTGAGTGCTAATTATAATGCCCCTTAATCCCCTTTTCCCTCCCTCCCCACCCACCCTTCTCAACCCTTTTTGGTACCCACTAGTCCCTTCTTGTAGTCTGAGTCTACTACTGTTTTGTTCCTCCAGTTTTGCTTTGTTATACTCCACAAATGAATGAAATCATTGGGTACTTGTCTTTCTCTGCCTGGCTTATTTCATTGAGCATAATACCCTCTAGGTCCATCCATGTTGTTGCTAATGGTAGGATTTGTTTTCATCTTATGGCTGAATAACATTCCACTGTGTGTACCACATCTTCATCAATTCATCTACTGATGGACACATTGCTTCCATATCTTTACTATTGTATATAGTGCTGTGATAAACATAGAGGTGAATATGTCTTTGAATCTGGAATCTTGTTTTCTTTGCGTAAATTCATAGGAGTGGAATTCCTGGGTCAAATGGTATTTCTATTTTAAGTTTTTTGAGGAACCTCCAAATTGCTTTCCACAGCGGTTTAACTAATTCACATTCCCACCAACAGTGTAGGAGGGTTCCCCTTTCTCTACATCCTCACCAGCTTTTGTTGTTTCTTTTGGATGTTGACCATCCTAATTGGTGTGAGGAGATACTGCATTGTGGTTTTAATTTGCATTTCCCTGATAATTAGTGATATGGAGCATCTTTTCATGTGCCTTTTTTATCCCAGTGGGAGGCCTTGGGGCTGCGTTGCCAGTCATGGGGATGGAGCATCTGAAGCTCCTGAGAGTTCCCAACCTGCTGAGCTGACTGTGCCAGGACAATTTTGTCCACCTGCCCTTTCTCTTGAGCAGTGAGCTATGTGTAATCTTTGCCCCTTTAGCTCCCCTCTCACTATTGGAAAAATCTTTCAAAGTTCCTGCCTTTCTTCTGTCCTAGAGAGGCCAGTTGTGTGGTACCTGTTTTCCACAGTGGCTGGAATCTCATTCTCTCTGAGTATTCTGCCTGTCTTTGCTTTCCAACCCCACTGATCTCCAGAGCACCATGTAATGTGGGTTCATGCTCCTGGAGCAGATCTCCAAGGGTGGGTGTTTAGCAGTCCTGGGCTTCTACTCCCTTCCTGCCCAATGTCCCTCCCTCCTGCCCTTGGACTAGGGTAGGGGAAGGGCTTGGGTCCTGCTGGATCACAGCTTTGCTACTTTACCCTTTTCCATGAGGTTTTCTCTTTTCCCCAGATGTAGACAGTCTGTTCTGCATTCTTTGGGTTGCTCTTTCAGGATTAATTGTATTTGCTGTATTTTTGTGTTATATGTGGTTTTAGGAGAAGGTTTCTGCCTCACTTCTCATGCCACCATCTTTTCCCCCAGACCTAGTCTCTTAAGTTTTCCTTTATAAGCATGATTTCTTTCTTCACAAGATTAAACCAGGCAGCTTGTTTTCACCATGGGTTTAAATTCTGACTGTTACTGGAAATGTGTGGTGCTAATAACAGAGCTCAAAGTACTTGAAGTTTTGTCTGGAATGGTTTCATGTACAAATTGGAGTAGGATGAGGTGATAAAACAAAAATAAGCCCATAAGAAGATTAGTGGATTTTTAAAGTAATCAAAAACCATCTGATTTTTTTTTCTTGTATGTGCATAACACTTTCTACTATTTAAAAAGAAGCATTTCTCAAAAATTATTTCTCTTTAGTATTCTTGTTTGATTTTCATGGGACTTGGACCCAGTGGCTCTTTCGATGTTCTCTTCCTGGTTATAACTAGCCCGACCATAGTTAGTAGATCTCAGGTCTTTTCAGTTAGCCTTCCCAGGCTAGAGCAATCTAATTTATGTACCTAAGAATTTTATGAAAGTTCAAATGTTAGCTCTTCTATTGGAATTTTGGCCCTAAACTACTATGAAAAATAAGTATTTCATAGCCCTTGACAGTGATAAATACAATGTCCTTTTGTGCTATGGCAGACTGGTGTTTGTGGATAGATTACTCTGTCCCAGGGATTTTACGTTATTTCCATTACGAAAATACATTTTTCTCCTATTTTCCTTTTTGAAAACCAACATCATTATGTTGTAATGTGTGGAATTCATCCAAGTACAATAGTCATCTCTGTTTGAATGAGCAGTGTTTTCTGAACAGAACATTTTGAAAGGTGTGTTCCAAGAAAAAGAACTCTTGAGGGAATACAGTATTACACAGAGTGGTCTGCTAAGTAGCTCCAAGGGCTAGGAAAACCCTTTAAGATAAATAGGGGAGCTGTCATTTAACTTCAAAATAATCCTTGTTTGAGGGAGAGGGAAAGTAATTCTGATCCTACAGTTACTTACCTTCTTGTCTATTAATCTGGATTAACCAATGTCGACCTGTGTCAATCAGCATTCTCTCTCTCTCACTTTTTAAAATGGAGTATCTAAAATGTATTGAGTTACTGACTTGAGATCAGTCCATGCTAGACTCACCAATCCTGCTATCAAGTGGAGGAAGTATGACAGTACTGCTAAGAGCATTCTACAGGAGAAATTAAAACAGGATGGTTTAGCTCCTGCAAGCCATACTAGAAGTAATCATTTAAGCTGCTGGACTGTGGTGTATACCTAAAATCTCCAGGTGTTCAGATTTTTCTGTGTAGCAGAATATCTCAAAGGTACATATTAAGCAAAATACCAACAGCATTTTTCAATGAACTAGAACAAATAATCCTAAAACTCATATAGAACCACAAAAGTTCCAAAATAGCCAAAGCAATCCTGAGAAAGAAAAACAAAGCTGGGGTATTATGCTCCCTGACTTCAAGCTATACTACAAAGTTTTGGCATTCAAAATAGTTTGGTACTAGCACAAAACAGACCCATAGATCAATGGAAGGGAATAGAGAGCCCAGATATAAATCCACACATACATGGTCAATTAATATATGATAAAGGAGCCATGAATATATAATGGGGAAAAAACAGTCTTTAATGACTGATGTTGGGTAAACTGGACAGCTATATGCAAGAGAATGAAACTAGATTACTGTCTAATTCCACACACAAAAGTAAACTCAAAATGGATCAAAGACCTGAATGGAAGACAAAACCATAAAACTCTTAGAAGAAAAATAGGCAAAAATCTTGAACATAAATATGAGCGATTCTTTTATGGACATATATCATGCAAGGGAAACAAAAAATGAGCAAGTGGGATTATATCAAGCTAAAAACTTCTATACAGCAAAGAACACCATCAACAACCCAAAAAGGCAACCTACAGTATGGGAGAACATTTGTAAACGATTTATCTGAAAAAGGGTTAAGATCCAAAACATATAAAGAACTCATGACTGAACACCAAAAACATAACCTGATTAAAAAATGGGCAGAGGACCTGAACAGACATTTCTCCAAAGAAGAAATACAGATAGCCAACAGGCACATGAAAAGATGCTCCACATTGCTAATCATCAGGGAAATGCTAATCAAAACCACATACCAGTTAGTCTGGCCACTATCCAAAAGACAAGAAATAACAAGTGTTAGGAAGAATGTGGAGAAATGGGAACCCTCCTTAACATTGTTTTACATTGGTGAAAATGAATTGGTGCAGCTACTGTAGAAAGCAGTATGGAGTTTCCTCAAAAAACTAAAAATAGAAATACCATATGACCCAGTAATTTCACCTTTAGGAATCTACCCAAAGAAAACAAAATCCCTGATTGCAAAAGATATATGCACCCCTATGTTTATTGCTGCATTATTTACTATAGCCAGCTTATGGAAGCAACCTAAGTGTACATCACTAGATAAATGGATAAAGAAGATGTGGTGCGCACACACAATGCAATGTTACTCAGCTATACAAAAAAAATCCTGCCATTTGCAACAACATGGATGCAACTAGAAGGTATTATGCTAAGAGAAATAAGCCAGGCAGAGAAAGACAAATACCATATGATTCCACTTATTTCTAGAATATAAAAACAAAGCAAAACAAAATGAACAAAACAGAAATAGACTCAGACACAGAAGTGACTGGTGGTTGCCACAGAGGAGGGGTTAGGGTTGGAGGGTGGGGAGTGTGAGGGGGATAAAGGGGCACAGTAATTGTCAATATAAGTTGATCAAAAGGATGATGGTACAGCATAGAGAATACAGCCAATGATTATGTAACATCTGCCTATGTTGACAGTAACTGCACTAGTGGGGGTAAGGATTTTATAATATAGATAACTGTTAAACCACTGTGTTGTATAATTGAAACCAGTATAAGATTGTATATCAGTGACACTTCAATAATATATATGTATATATTATATATATATAAAACGACTCATTAATGGCCATGGCACAAGAGATAATAATATAATATAGTATAAAAATTGATAATAGAATCTATGTAGATTTTAAGGGCTATATATATATTTTTTTTTATCTAATCCATTTATATTTAATGTGGTTACTGATAAAGAAAGATATATGTAGAAAAATAGATTAGATTTGTGGTCACCAGAGGTAGGTATAGGGTATAGGGGAATTGGGTGAAGGTGGTCAAAAGGCACAAACTTCTAGTTATAAAATAAATTAGTACAGGGGGTGTAATGCTGCTGTACTATATTTGAAACTAGCTAAAAGAGTAAATTTAATTGTTCTTATCCCAAGAAAAAAATTCTTTTTTTTTACCTCAAACCTTATGAGGTAATGGATGTTAACTAAACTTATTGAGGTAATCATTTTATAATATATGCACCTCAGTACATATATTATGTACATTATGTATATTATGCTTAATGTGTACCTTAAACTTACAATGCTGTATGTCACTTATATATCAATAAAGCTGAAGAAAAGAATTTATGTTTTCTATTTATCTTTTTGGTTTCCATGTGTCTCATATTTTTTGTTCCTCAACTCCTCCATTACTGACTTTTAAAAAATATTTAGTTGCTATCTATAGTGCATTATTTTTATTCTCCTAATTCCTTTTATGTATATCTCTATTTATATTCTTAGTAGTTGCCTTGGTGAATCTTAAATTTATAACAATCTAATTTGAGTAATACCTATAATACACTCTGTTCCTATATTCTCTCTTTCCTCCATGTTATTTTCACATATTACATTTATTCACACTGTGTGCCTGTTAACAGATTTATAGTTACTGTGTTATACATTTACGTTTTAAATCATATAGGAAAAATGAAAAGAGTTACAAATCAAATCAAAAGTGTAGTAATACTAGGTTTTGTATTTACCTATGAAGTTACCTTTACTAATATTTTTTTTTCTTATGTGTTTGAGTTACTGTTTAGTGTTCTTTCATTTCAGCTGGAAGGACTCCTTTTAGCATTTCTTCTAGAGCAGGTCTACTGGTAATGAATCCCTTCAGCTTTTGTTTATCTAGAAATGCATTAATTTCACCTTCATTCTTTACGGATAGGTTTTCCTCATAAAGAATTGTTGTTACTTTTTGTAATTTCAGGACTTTAAATATGTCGTCCCACTGCTTTCTGTCCTTCATTGTTTCTGATGAGAAATCAGCTGTTAATTTTTTTTTTTTTTTAATAATTATTTTTTATTGAAGGGTAGTTGACACACAGTATTACATTACATGAGTTTCAAGTGTACAACACAGTGGTAGAACATTTATATACATAATTCTAGGTTCCAGCTATCACCCTACCAGGCTGTTACAATATCTTGACTATATTCCTTATGCTATACATTACATCCCGGTTACTAATTTATTTTACCATTGGAAGTCTGTCCTTTTTTTTTTTTTTTTTTTTTTTTTGTGAAGGCATCTCTCATATTTATTGATCAAATGGTTGTTAACGACAATAAAATTCTGCATAGGGGAGTCAATGCTCAATGCACAATCATTATTCCACCCCAAGCCTAATTTTTGTCAGTCTCCAATCTTCTGAGGCATAACAAACAAGTTTTTACATGTAGAACAAATTCTTACATAATGAATAAGTTACATAGTGAACAGTACAAGGGCAGTCATCACAGAAACTTTCGGTTTTGCTCATGCATTATGAACTATAAACAGTCAGTTCAAATATGAATACTCATTTGGTTTTTATACTTGATTTATATGTGGATACCACATTTCTCTCTTTATTATTATTATTTTTAATAAAATGCTGAAGTGGTAGGTAGATACAAGATAAAGGTAGAAAACATAGTTTAGTGTTCTAAGGGGCTATATTTTTTTTAAACACGTGGGGCTAAGCAACCGGGGAAACTCTATTTATGAAAGCTTAGAGGAGTGACCAAGACCCTAATTTTTTTTTTAAATACAGTATTTACATACTTGAGATTGCTAGCTGGAATTGTAACATTTAGTGCACTGTATAAAGGGAATCAGTAAACTGAAACTGTAACTGACTATCAACTTCATTTAGAAAGTATTTAAGACCAGAAAAATGTGCAAACATCACTTTTCAAAGTTAGAGATGGTTGAATATCCCCTGTACCCAACAATCTACAAACTAACTCAGCTAATAAAGGACTTCCTGAGCCTAAAAGAAAAGATTTGCATGAGCCTCATTAACCTCTGACCCCAAACTAAGTGCCAACATTAAGAGACTCGTTTAGGGAAATTGCTTTATATCAGCACTTTTCAACATGGCTTGAAGCCTCCCAGTGCTTTCCTTGCTTGGTACTCCCTGGAATGTGGTGTTCCTAACAAATGTAGTGGTGTATTCACGCACCAGACAATATGGGAAGGTATGTAACGTCCCTCCCCAGCTATCAAATGAGGCCATGTTGCCTTGGAGGCTTATATATTTTTAATGATTTTATATCCATTTCCTTGCTATAGAATTAGTGTAAACTTTTCTAAGCAGAATGATAAATACGTGAGGTGTTTTTAAAGTGTCTTAGTAATTCACTTGCCCTTTCCAATAAAGTTTTTTTAGGGGCCGGAGCAAAAGAAACAGTTTCCAAGTAATTGCCTCAACATCGTGACTAATGTGGAGCAGTTGGCATTCATTTAGTTCTACATTTAGCTTAATACATACCAAAGTGGTTTATCACTGAGTGAGTTATAATTTAAAAGGAAGATTATCAACAATAGTCTAACAAATAGTAAAGGAGGCTGAAATTAAGTGAATTATATTCACTTCATGGAGTGTTAATGCACTCAATAATAATCAAGTCCTGATGGCAACACAAAAGCTCTTATGATTAAAAAAAAAGCAAGATAATTTAAGATACTATAATTACAAGACAAGGCCTACATATGCTAAAGTGTTGGAAGAGGAAACAAAAAGCAACTTGTTAGGGTGATTGGATTATGAGTGACTTTTTCTGCTAGATGATCCTTCTATACCCTGACCTTTTTGCATATTGACCTCAGCCAATGATCTTGCCCTTTGCCTTACTTCAGCCACTCCTGTTGTCATCCTTTAGAACTGGCCACAACCCAGAACTCACACCCCTGCTTAAATCTCAAGTACCATTCTAATCTAACCTAACATAAGCTATCCTAAACAAATCTGTCTTTTCAGTATTCCAATTCTAACAATCCTTTAACTACCAAGACCAAATTCCGCTGATTCGTATCACATTTTCACCGTCCCTCACCTCTTTGTGTTTACAGTTCCCTCCTTGCCCAGCGTAAAATCCTTAGTCCATCATTATAAACACTCATTTCCATATAGCTGCAACTTCCTTGCCCCTCTTTCTTTTCTGTACTCTTGGCTAAATCACAATCTTGCTTTGAATGCAAATCCATGACTGTGTATGTGCAGATCAATGAGGCTGGAGGAAAACCCTCAACCCTGCTGATTAGTTTAGTCTTAAATTCATGACCCATAATCTCAAGTGTCCAGAAGTCATTCCTTATTACCCTGGTCCATTTATGTCCCACTCTTCTCAATGATTATTATATACCTTTCCTCCAGCCTCCACAATCTCTCCCCTTGTTTTTCAGCTGATGTCCTCCTTCTTTCCTATTTTACCAAGAAAATAGATGCAATCTGAGGAGAATCTCCATAGCTTTCTATCCCATACCACCCAACCAACCTCTGTCTGTGCCCATACATTGCCTTCCCACTGAGGGAACTTCCCTGCTTCTGTTCAAAGCCAGCCTCTCACTGCATACCACATCCCACTCCCTCCACTGCTCAAGAATCCTGCCTTAGCACGTTTCCCCCATATCATCTGCTAGCTCTCCAGTTAACATACAAACTGGCAATGATTTCTCCTGGGTTTAAAAATTTCGACTCCTCCCTCCTGCTATTGCCACATATCTAGCTTTCCCTTTACACTGAGACCACTCCAAACTATTTGTCTATGTTCACTCTCTCTGTTCTCTCTCTTCCCATTATTTTTTAAAACTGTACTGAGGTATAATTTATATACAATAAAAAACACACACTTCAAGTTTACAGTTTGTGTTTGGACAAAAGTATGCATATAATCATCCCTATTAATAGAACATTTCCTTCACACCAAAAGTTTTCTTGTCCCACTTTGCAGTCAACACATATCCCCACTCCCATCCCTAGGCAAGCACTAATCTGATTTCTATCAATATAAATTTATTTTGCCTACTTCAGAACTTCATATAAAGGAATCATATAATATGTACTCTCATTTCTGGCTTCACAGTTTTTTGTGGTTCATCTGTTGATGTGTATTGGTGGTCCATTCCCTTTTATTACTTAATATTCCATTTTATAAATGGAATTATGTTCATTGATCCATTTGCCTGTTGGAGAACATTTGGATTGTTTCCAGGTTTTGTAGCTCTTGTGAATAAAGTTCCTATAGCATCTGTGTACAACCTGTATTGAGTCCACTCTCACCAGGACTTTTGCCTCCACCACTCCACTGAAACTATTCTTACCAAGGTCTCCAGTGAACTACATGCTGCTAATTCCAGTTGCCGTTTCTCAGCCCTCGTCTTACTGACCTACGGCAGTACTGAGTGCTGGTGACCACTCTCTGGAAACATTTGGCGAGGCTCTCCCTGCTCTCCTCCCTCCTCCGTGGCCACTCTTCTGTTTCCTCTGTCGGCTTTTCCTTCCTCTTCACCTTGCACCTGTCAGCACCTTAGTCCTGGAATCTCTCTTCTTCCCTCCTCTGGTGATTTCCTCCAGTTTTATGGTTTTAAATACCTAGATAATGATACTCCTAAATTTGTATCATTAGCCATCTGTCTTCCACTGCAGTCTATATCCAATTCCCCATATGACAACTGTGCTTAGCTGTCTAATGGGCATCTCAAACTTAACATATTCAAGACTGAATTTCTGATCTTCCCAGTACCCTGATCCTGCTCTCTTCCTCCTGTCACTTAATGGAATTTTATCTTTGAGTAGCTCGGGCCAGAAACCTTAAGGTTCTTTTCCACCCCTTTCTTTCACTCCACATCCAAGCTGGCCAGCAAATTTGATAGGATCTACCTTTAAGATATATCCAAAATACTTCTCCCCACTTCCATCACTGCTATGCCAGTCCAAACCACCATCATGTTTTA
Source organism: Manis pentadactyla (assembly GCF_030020395.1). Taxonomy (NCBI): domain Eukaryota; kingdom Metazoa; phylum Chordata; class Mammalia; order Pholidota; family Manidae; genus Manis; species Manis pentadactyla. The sequence goes on from NC_080027.1 coordinate 59,738,403, forward strand.
CCTCAATCATTGGTTCTCAAAATACAGTCAATAGATCCCTGGTGACTCCATGAAAAACTCTTGTGGGAAGTCCAGGAGATCAAAACTAGTTTTGTGATAATGCTAAGACATCGTTTGCCTTTTTCACTGTATTGACATTTACACTAACAGTGCAAAAGCAACTGTGGGTAAAATTGCTGGTCCCATAGCACAAATCAAGGCACCTTACTATACTGGCAGTCACTGTGCTCTTCACTATCACGTACTCTTAAAAACGTCCTTGATGAAGCTGTAGGGCAGCTGATGAAGCTTATGAAACTATGGCAGACATTGTCCTGAAGAAGGAAAAAGTAACCTTATCACTTCAGATAAAACAACTGATGGAATTTGTTGCTAATGATAAAACTGAAGTTGTCAAGCTAAAATTAGAATTTTGGAAAACATGTATCTATCACCATGAGCTTGACGGCTTTCCAATTTTTAAAGATTACTGGTGTAGGAAAAGTACTTTTTCTCTTCTACCTTTTAAATTTGCAACTGGGACTCTTGTAACAAAAGATTAATAAGTGAGAAGCATACAAATTTTTTTAACTGTAATTTGTGTTTATTAATGACGACAATTTGTTTATACATATGCAAAGCAGCTGCAGGTATGCTTTGCAAAAGGTTGACTTAGTCAATGGAGCATTCTGGATTCTTAGACCCTGCGCAATAACTTCAAGATACTTGTGAATACCAGTTGTACACTTACAAGCTATGGATGGTAAATTACTCTTTTTTATTTTTTAATTAAGGTATGATTGAAATACACTCTTATGAAGGTCTCACATGAAAAAACAATGTGGTTACTACATTTACCCATATTATCAAGTCCCCACCAATACCCCAATGCAGTCACTGTCCATCAGTGCAGCAAGATGCCACAGATTCACTATTTGCCTTCTCTGTGCTATACTGTTCTCCCCGTGATCCCCCACACCATGTGTACTAAACATAATACCGCTCAATCCTCTTCACCCTCCCTCCCCACCCACCCTCCCACACCGCTCTCTTTTGGTAACCACTAGTTCATTCTTGGAGTCTCTGAGTCTGCTGCCATTTTGTTCCTTCAGTTTTGCTTCATTGTTATACTCCACAAATGAGGGAAATCATTTGGCATTTGTCTGTCTCCACCTGGCTTATTTCACTGAGCATAATGTCCTCCAGCTCCATCCATGTTGTTGCAAATGGTAGGATTTGTTTCTTTCTTAATGGCCGAATAGTATTCCATTGTGTATATGTACCACATCTTCCTTATCCATTCATCTACTGATGGACACTTAGGCTGCTTCCATATCTTGGCTACTATAAAAAGTGCTGCAATAAACATATGGGTGCATATGTCTTTTTTAATCTGAGAAGTTATATTCTTTGGGTAAATTCCAAGAAGTGGGATTCCCGGGTCAAATGGTATTTCTATTTTGAGTTTTTTGAGGAACCTCCATATTGCTTTCCACAATGGTTGAACTAGCTTACATTCCCACCAGCAGTGTAGGAGGGTTCCCCTTTCTCTGCATCCTCACCAGCATTTGTTGTTCTTAGTCTTTTTGATGCTGGCCATCCTTACTGGTGTGAGGTGATATGACCTCATTGTGGTTTTAATTTGCATTTCCCTGATGGTTAGTGATGTGGAGCATCTTGTCATGTGTCTGTTGGCCATCTGAATTTCTTCTTTGGAGAACTGTCTCTTCATATTCTCTGCCCATTTGTTAATTGAATTATTTGCTTTTGGGTGTTGAGGCGTGTAAGTTCTTTATATATTTTGGATGTTAACCCCTTGTTGGATATGTCATTTACAAATATATTCTCCCATACTGTAGGATGCCTTTTTGTTGTGTTGATGATGTTCTTTGCTGTACAGAAGCTTTTTGGTTTGATGTAGTTCCTTGAGGTCATTTTTGCTTTTGTTTCCCTTTCTTGAGGAGATACGTTCGGGAAGAAGTTGCTCATGCTTATATTCAAGAGATTTTTGCCTATGTTGTCGTCTAAGAGTTTTATGGTTTCATGACTTATATTCAAGTCTTTAACCTATTTCAAGTTTACTTTTCTGTATGGGGTTAAATAATAATCCAGTTTCATTCTCTTGCATGTAGCTGATCAGTTTTGCCAACACCAGCTGTGGAAGAGGCTGTCATTTCCCCATTGTATGTCCATGGCTCCTTTATCATATATTAATTGACCATATATGGTTGGGTTTATATCAGGGCTCTCTAGTCTGTTCCATTGGTCTATGGGTCTGTTCTTGTGCCAGGACCAAATTGTCTTGATTACTGTGGCTTTGTAGTAAAGCTTGAAGTTGGGGAGCATAATTCCGCCTGCTTTATTCTTCTTTCTTAGGATTGCTTGGGCTATTTGGGGTCTTTTGTCGTTCCATATAAATTTTAGGATGATTTTCTCTAGTTCATTGAAGAATGCTGTAGGTATTTTGATAGGAATTGCATTGAATCTATAGATTGCTTTAGGCAGGATGGCTACTTTGGCAATATTAATTCTTCCTATCCATGAGCATGGGATGTGTTTCCATTTATTGGTATCTTCTCTCTCTCCTGAGTGTCTTGTACTTTTCAGAGTATAAGTCTTTCACTTCCTTGGTTAGGTTTATTCCTAGGTATTTTATTCCTTTTGATGCAACTGTGAATGGAATTGTTTTCCTGATTTCTCTCTCTGCTAGTTTATTGTTAGCTTATAGCAATACCACAGATTTCTGTGTATTAATTTTGTGTCCTGTAACTCTGGGTGCTTTTAATCATCTGTCCTTATCCTTGATCTTTGCCATTTTAATTACTATGTCTTGGTGTTGTCTTCCTTGGGTCCCTTGTGTTGGGAGATCTGTGCACCTCCATGGCCTGAGAGGCTATCTCTTTCCCCGGATTGGGGAAGTTTTCAGCAATTACCTCCTCAAAGACACTTTCTATCCCTTTCTCTCTCTTCTTCTTCTTCTTCTGGCATCCCTATAATGTGAATATTGTTCCATTTGGATTGGTCCCACGGTTCTCTCAATATTCTTTCATTCTTAGAGATCCTTTTTTCTCTCTGTGCCTCAGCTTCTTTGTATTCCTCTTCTCTAGTTTCTATTTCATTTATCATCTCCTCCACCTTATACAGTCTGCTTTTAATTCTCTCCATTGTGCTCTTCAACGTTGGATCTCCAACTGGAATTCATTCCTGAGTTCTTGAATATCTTTCCTTACCTCCATTAGCATATTAATGATTTTTATTTGAACTCCTTTTCAGGAAGAGTCATGAGGTCCATGCCATCTTTCTCAGAAGTTACATTAATTTTACTCTGAACCAGGTTCCTTTGGCATTTCATATTTGTATATAGCACCCTCTAGTGTCCATAAGCTCTACTCTATGGAGCTGCTCAGCCCCTGAAGCAATGTCGGGGGTTGCAGGGGAGTGGTATTGGTGCCTGGGGGGAGGAAAGAGCTGTTTCCAGCTTCTCAGCCACTACGCCTGTCTCTACCACCTGTACCAGTGGGCCAAGCACACAGGTATAAACCTCTTTGCTTTGCGTTTGTAGTTGTTGTAGACAGATCTTCCCTCTGGCTGGCCTAACGCCAGGGTAGGGTTTGCCAGTTTGTGAGCCAGGTGGGGCTGGCTTGGAGAAAGTTGCAGTAGGCTGCATATCCCAGAGGGGGGCCTTGGAGCTGTGTAGCCAGCCAGGGGGCTGGAGCACCTGGAAATCGCGAAAGCTCCCAACCTACTGGGCAGAGTGCACCTGGACAATTTTGTCTACCTGTCCTTTCTCCTGAGCAGTAATCTCTTTGCAATCCTTGCCCCTTTAACTGCCCTCTTGCTAAGGCTTCCTTGTTAGGAAGTCTCTGACTGCCCCCCTTTCTTATGTCCCAGAGCAGCCAGATATGGATCCCTGCATTCCACACTTGGCTGGAATCTCAGTCTCTTCAGGAATTCTGCCTGTCTTAGCTTTCCAATCCCCTAATCATGAGAGTATCATGAAAGCACCATGAAATGTAGGTTTGTGCTCCCAGAGCAGATCTCCAGAGTTACGTATTCAGCAGTCCCAGGCCTTCCACTCCCTGCCTGCTCCATTTCTCTTCCTCCAGCCAGTGAGCTGGGGTGGGGGAAGGGCTTGGGTCCCGCTGGGCCACAGCTCTGATATGTTAACCTGTTCCATGAGGTCTGCTCTTTTCTCCAGGTATATGCAGTCTGGCGCAGTTCTTTTTCCTAGTGCTCTTTCAGGATTAGTTGTATTAATTATATTTTTGTATTATATGTGGTTTTAGGAGGAAGCCTCTGTCTCACCTCTCCCACCACCATCTTTAATCCACATACAGATTTATTTAATGTAAATTATATGTAGCATAGGTGTCTTCATAAGGAAAGAAATGAAGACAAAAAGAAACAGTGAAACCTGAGTGTTTTTGTGCTAAGTTTTATAGGAGTTGAAAATCATGGTTAAACAAAAAATAAGACAGAAATTCCCCTTCATTCGGGGAAACTCCTTTCTTCCAATAGAGCAGGGGGGCAAAAATATATATATTTTTAAGGTGTCATTGATATACAGTTTTATGAAGGTTTCACAAGAAAAACAATGTGGTTACTACCTTCACCCTTTTATCAAGTCCCCCATACCCCATTGCAGTCACTGTCCATCAGTGTACTAAGATGTCACAGAGTCCCTACTTGTCTTCTCTGTGCTACACTGTCCTCCCCATGACCCCACACAAACCAAGTGTGCCAGTCATAATACCCCTCAATCCCCTTCTCCCTTTCTCCCCACCTGCCCTCCCCCACCCCTACCCTTTGGTAACCACTAGTCCCTTCTTAGAGTCTGTGGGTCTGCTGCTATTTTGTTCCTTCAGTTTTGCTTTGTTGTTATACCCCACAAATGAGGGAAATCATTTGGTACTTGTCTTTCTCTGCCTGACTTATTTCACTGAGCATAATACCCTCTAGCTCCATCCATGTTGTTGCAAATGGTAGGATTTGTTTCTTTCTCATGGCCAAATAGTATTCCATTGTGTATATCTATCACCTCTTCTTTATCCATTCACTACTGATGGACACTTTCACTAAATATTTTTTGTTTTGAAAAATATGGTTATATTCATTTTTAAAAATATGTATTTCTGTTAATGTGTGTTTATTATTCAGGGAGTAAATATACTGTTTCTCATTTTCAGTTTCTAATATGGTAAATTTCAATAGATGTAACCATATAAACAAAAGCTCTTTGAGATCCTTAATAATTTTTAAGAATGTAAAGGGGCCTGAAACCAAAAATGTGTGAGAACCACTGACCTTGATTATTATCCTAACTGGTCTTGATGCTTCTGACTCACTCCACCCAAACCCCATCTATTCCCAAAACATCAGCCAAAGTAGTCCTCTTAAGATAATAATCATATTTTTATTCCTTTACTTAAACATTCCTAAAAGCTTTTCATCTCACTGAGAGTAAAAGTTCCGTCACATTTGCCCACAAAGCCCTACAGGTCTCATGCCCAATCACTCTTTTTTTTTAATTGATAGTCTTAGTTTTAAGTATGCAACACAGTGGTTTAACAGTTGCCCACACGACCAAATCCTCACCCCCACCAGTACAGCTGCTATCTGTCAACATAGAAAGATGTTAGAGAATCATTGGCTGTATTCTTCATGCTGTATTACTATCCCCGTGACCAACTTATATTACCAACTACATGACCAACTTAGATTTAGAATTTTTGTGCCCTTTGCCCACCTCCCTCTCCTGTCCCATCCACCACTGCCTGCTCCTCTCCTGCTTACTCATCTGCAGCCACATTGGCCTTCCCTGGTTCCACACACCTGACAGGCACATTCCATCTGAGGCTGTTCCTTCTGCCTAAAAAGCCCTTCCCCCAGATGGTCACTAAACTCATTCCCTCCTCACCTTCAGGTCTGGTCTCAAAAGTCAGTTTCTCAACACTTTTCTCTGACCAATTTAAAATTGCAAAACCCACACTCACCCTCCCAATCCCCTTATCTCCTTTATTTTTCTCAGCACCTACTGCCATCTAATATACCATATGTTTTACCAATTTTTCTTTTTTCTTTTCTTTCTCCCTCCCTAGAATGTAAGCTCCAGGAGGTCAGGGATTTGTCTTTTTTTAGTTGCTGTATTGTGCATTGATGCATAGTAGGAGCTCAATAAACATCTTTTGAATGAAAAAAATGAATGCAGCTTCTATTAACCAATAATTCAGATAGGATTTGCTATAATTAACCAATGATACCATGTCAGTTTGTCCTCTTTAATTGTTTATTTTATTATCTATCGAATACTTTATTATGCCATTCTAAATTAGGAAACCTCTCTCCCTTTAGTACATAATTAAATGTTTCTTCTTTCTCAACTGTTGTGATGTTTTAAAATTTCAGAGCCTAAGACCATCAAATGGTTCCACACCCACAGAACACCCTGGGTTTGTATAGAGATGGGTCATTTAGTCGACATACACACATTTAAGTAGTTTTTAATTGACTTGCATTTTGATTCTTTTCAAAAAGTAGATACTCTACTATATTTTAGAATTAACAAAGGCTAATTCTATACTGGTAAGTGTGTGAAAACTGCACAGATAGAATTTAAACTTTTTAAAAAAAATCAAATAAATTATTTCTGAAATTTTATTATTATTTTAATATTATTTTCTTTATGAAATAAGTGAGGACAAATTAATGACTCCAAAAATCTCTTAAACACACAGCTACATAAACTAATATTACTACTTAGGAATATTTTACCTAATAAGAAATCTTGATCAGATAACTTTTTTAAACCTTATACACTTTTATAATAATATTAACAGCAAGGATTTTTTTTTAAAGTGGTGTTTTTATCCCAGTCTGTTCTAACGTCTGTTTTAAATGTTTTTTGAAAGAACAAGACCCTTTGTGTGTGGTTTAAGGAGGGCCTCTGGAATGTTTTCTGAAGCAAACAGCACGTTTTTCTCCTCTTTGGAACTGGCACTGAGACCACGTGAATATGAATGGCGGCCCAAGTCTGTCTGTCATTAGCGTGTGTGTCTCCGATGCCCCTCTTGCTGGGAGCCCTAATAGGATTTCTTCCCCTTACACCTTAGTCTGCCGTGGCTCCTCATTCTGTTCTGTGGTGTTTGATTTAATGAAACAACTCCTGTGATCCAGGGGGGAAAAAGTATGTTTTCCATAAAAAGATAGCTGAGGGAATTCAAAATTATGTTCTCTGTTTCCTGAGATTTTATGTAACCAATATTTGATGAAAATCTTGAGTATGCTGAGCTGGGAAGATCACAGTAGACACTTAATCTCAAAAATCTCAGCCATTAATCTCAAAGTCTGGGCAGTGCATCTCACAAAGTCAATTTATCCTTGATAATGTGAGAAGACAGAAGACATTAGCTGGTGGGGGGACCAGGTGGGTGCAGAAAAGTGTAGGAGAATCTCTAAAATTCTTCTTACGAATTAAGAACTTGAAACACAACCTAGTGTTGATGGAGTAATAAAAATATGTGTAAATGTTTAAAGTAGCCAATTTTGGGAATCAGAAGAGTAATAGATACTGGGAAGGTTAGGTTAGTATAAGTAAGTGAAATCCTCTTTAGAGGAAGGTAATAGAGAATGTCTAAAATGGATGCATCAAAAAATAGAGATATGAAAGTCCTATTTCTTATTTAGAGATGTAATAGTGACCACAAGAAAAATTTAAACAGGAGATTGTATAACAAACCAAAAGAGGGTTGGTTCTGGGGAAGAGCTGGGTAGAAAAGGCCTAGGCAAGAGAATCTTATTATTATGATCTCTTCTCTTGTGCTCTTTGTTTTTTTGTTTTGTTTTTTTATTTTGCTATCATTAATGTACAATTACATGAACAACATTATGGTTACTAGACTCCCCCTATTATGCTCTTTGGTTTTTATAACCAAATATATATTTGGTATCAATCTGACCCTTCTGGTAGTCAAATTGGGACTGCGTAGAGAGTTGGAGCAGCTAAGCTGATCAGTCCGGAGGTCTATATGCTATGTCTGCTTTTGCTGTTGGCTTGTTCAGGTATGAATAAGCAAGAGGATCAGAGTGGCTTGAATGGCCCTGGTGTCTTGGCATTGCTGTCAAAATTTGGTTGCCAGACAGACAGATAAGGTAAAAGCCCATGATAGTAAAGAACATTATCAAGTACAATTTTGTAGCAAGTTATTTCCACATCCTTTGACCTAGAGAAATGGTCCTATCCTTTGTTGAGTTACTTATAGAGGATTATAGACACAGAATAGATAAAGAGTGGGGGGAACCCCTTTCTCTGCCTCAGCCCTATAACAAGTCACACTTTGGGAAGAGAAATCTTGATTTTGTTCTTGCTGCTTATGCTGCAATTGGAAAAGAAATACAACTCTTCTTAGCTTGTTAGTCCAGAAATTTTATTCTTTTCTACTAGTGGCTTTAACCACTTGTAGGTCTGCATGTATTGGGCGGCTTTATTTAAAGTGCAGAATGTGGGGCACTATCCAAGGAGATCTCATGCTGTTGGCCTTGAGTAGCATTAAGTAATTATTCTGATGTGCAGCCAGGTGTGGGAACCACTGCTTTAATCCAGTCTAGTTTACGTAATCCTCACAACAATCTTAAGAAATAGAAGACCAAAGTTCAAAAATATTGAGTCATTTTCCCAAAATCACAGTGAAATCAGTATTTTAAGCATATATGTCTGCAGTGGTGTAGTGGCAAATGTTTAACATCCAGTTCTCCAAAAACAGACCCCTTCCCATTAAAAAAGCCCTGATTTGGAGCCTCTGCCAATTTTGGTGGTGTAAATAGTCTTATCATGGCTAATATCAAGCTAGCAACATGATATCACTGAATGTCAAAATAGGGAGAGATGCTCAAGGACATACAGATATTTCCACCATATAGACACAATGACATAAGTAGATGTATAGACATGAATAACCTTAAGAGAGCATAGATTATACTAAAGTGTGTAAAATAATTAGGAAGTGATAAGTTGTGAGTATCCATTACCTTTGTCATATGATTTATTTAATTGTAAGTTTATATAATTTAACTTTTAATAAGGACTGAATTTAACAACTGGGTTTTACAATTCTAAAATTTTAACAGTTAGATCTCATGAGTCAATGAAAGCCAGCTCCAGTGGGCCCATGTCAGACCCAAAAACCTTCTGTATTTATTTAACAACACATGGTCTGAGGAATTCAAGTTATTTAAGATCTTTTCTGAAACAACATTTTAAAGGTCAAATATGTTTGGGGAAATGCTGCAGGATTAATTTACTCCTTTAAAATCTACCATTATTTAGATTCACATATTATAGGCCTTAGAAGTGCTGAGGTGGAGACCTGTTAACCTCAGCCCCAAGATTCCTTTTTCGTGTAATAGCATTCAGCATCCTGCAGGATCAGTGTTCCACAGAATCCGCTCTGGGACATACTGTGCATTTGGGGAAATCTTAGCAAAGTAATTAAAACATCAGCTGTAGAACCAGACTACCAGAGTGTATCCTGGCTCCACCGTTTACTGGTTATGGGCCTTTGGACAAATGTAACCTTCCTTCTCAGTTTCCTCAGCTGTAAAATAGAAATAATAATAATGCCTATTTCATATGGTTGTTCACGGATTCAATGAGTTAATTCTACATGTAAAGAGTTTAGAGCAATGGAAGGCACCTAAATAGTGCTCTGTGAGTATGTATATCATTGTGGTTGTTATTCTCTTACCACTCTGCCTCCAGCCCAAGCATTCCAGTCCCCCTGACTCAGCTTTTCTATCCAGCAATACGCAAGAAGGCAAAGGGATCGAAAGGGAGGGTCTCTTGACATTCTTTCCTGAGTTCAAGCCATTTCTAGCCACACCAAAAGGGCTTAAGATTTTCCATTTTCTTCCCAGAACCTGCCAACTGAGACTGTGGTTTTAGATGTGCATACATTTAAATAAAAATACCCTGAATTAGAAATCATTTAGATATCCCATGGTGTTAGTTATAGAGGAATTTTCTCCTGCCATTGAAAAAATAATAGTGATTTTTTTAGTAGCCCTTTTCCTTCTGAGTCAGCATCATCAGAAGCAGAAATATTGTCATCCTTCACAGAAGATTGGCTCCAGGTTCTGACCTTCCATAGCTATCTCATATCCATGGCTTTCCCCCAATCAAGTGAAGGGCATGAACCTCTCCAAAGCTTTGCCTTCTTCCAACTTAGCTAATTGCACTCTGCCTCAGGAAAAGGTGTGGTGGTGAGGGGACAGCACACAGAATTCCACAAGAGTTGGGTTAAGAGAAACTAGCTGTGACTTCACACTAGTTTTGTGAAAAATCTAATTTTATTTGAAAAAGTGAGTTTAGTTAAAGGTCATGAAGAGGTCATTCAAAAAATATTTGAAAGGCCAACAAACAAAAATATTCCTAACCTTACTAATCATCAATGAAATGTAATAAAATTAAGATATCATGTTTCTTCTATCAGGGCAAAGATATTTTGTTTTTAATTGACAAAACCCAGTAGTGGCAGAAGTGTGAGGAAAGTAGCACCCTCTTGCAGTGTTATTAGGAGTATATAATCTGTTGGGAATACTATTAGACAATATCCATCAATATTTGAAATGTATATGCCCTTTGATACAGCAATTTAAAGATAAAATTGGACAAGTAAACAAAAGTATATGTTCAAAGAGGTTCAAAATCATTCATAATAAGAAAAAAAGTAGGAACAAAAGGAATTATCTATATGATGGATTGAGTGTTGGTCTCAATTCTTCACTCCGATCTGCACTCACATGTCTTAATCATAGCAAAGTCTGTTTCCCCATCCCTTGACTTTGGACTTGGCCATGTGGTATGCTTTGGCCAAAGGTATTTAGGCAGAAATGACATTAAGCCTAAACTTTAAGAGACCTCAGTGTTTCTATTTTCCTTCTTGTGTTTGTATAATCTCCATAGCATAACCCAGGTAGCCCCCTGGCCCCAGAAAGAAGATGAGAGACACATGGAGGGAAGCCACCCCTGCCAACCTATACACAGAGCAACTATAAACTGAAGCAGAGCTGCCCAGCCTTGGTCAGCCAAACTCTAGCCAAACGTGATTTATCTATCATCTATCTATCTATCTATCTATCTATCTATCTATCTATCTATCTATCTATCTATCTATCTATCTATCTATCTGTCTATCTATCTATCTATCATCTATCTATGGAATTTGTATAGAATATATATAGTTCACATAGAATATATATCTTATATGTATATAATATTTCTAAACATTGTTTTCACCTGAGTTTGGGGGTGATTTGTTACTCAGTAATAGTTAACTAATACAGTATCAATAGAACATAAATACCATACTATGCAGCTGTTAGAAATGATAATATGATCCATACGTACTGACATGGAAAGGTATCTATTAATATTGTTAAAGGAAAGAAATCAGAGTTCAGAACACAGCCTATCAAGGTACAACTACACACACATACATACAGATATCGGAAAGGCTATTTTGCAGTGGTTATTTCTGGGAAATGGGAATCAGGAAAATTTTTTTTTGTTTTCTCTGTATATTTGTATATTGTTCAATTTTATTTTTTAAAGAATGTCCATCATTTTTCAGAATTGGAAATATGGCAATGACAATGATTATGATGGGTACTGAGAGAACAAAAAGATAAGTCTTTTTAGAATAAAGAGAAATGAGGTAGAGAGGAAAAACGGAGCCCAGATTTCATGTGGCCTTGAAAGGTGGGTAGAGTTCAGATTTGATGTGTGAAGAACTAGAAGTAAACGTAATAATAGTTAACATTGAGTAATGATGACTCTGAGTGCACTTGTAAGTGAACTATCTCATTTAGTTTTCATTGCAACTCTATGAGGTCACAATACTGACTTTCCTTATTTTACAAAAAAAGATACTGAGCTTCAGAGAGGATAAATAATTTGCTTGCAATGGATCACACAGGTTGGATTTGAACTCTGGTCTGTCTCCAGAGCCCATCTTCTTTCCACTCTACATGCTTATTCTCATTGCATGGCTTTGAGCAGGAGTGACAAGCAGGCACCAGGTGTGGAATCCAAATGTCTGAGCTCTTACAGCCTGAGGTACTGTGAGTAAAGGGCAGGAGGAGGGCATTATAGCAGAGATGCTAGGTCAGAGAATCGGCCAGAATCTGAGGTCAAATCCTACCTCTGCACTTAAGAGATGAATAATTGTGCACCAGATTCTTAGGCCTCTCTAGACCGGGCTTTATCCTTCCATGAAAACATAGAATAAATAGTAAATATCTCCTTCACAGTCACAGGAATCACTTTAGGGCCTGGCATGTAAGCCACCAATGCATAGTTGCTAATATTTTGATATAAATCAAAGTACTTTGGAAAATGTAAAATGCTAATCATATAGTTGTTATTACAATTTTAGTGAACACAGTATTTGAGGGAATTGATCAGATTTCAAGTATGGAAAAATAGTGATGATCATAATGGAGAAGCCTTCATTATCAGTTTGTGGAAGGTATGTGGAAAAGTCAGGACAAAACACACTATGAAGGGTTTGTTAATTTACTGAGCGAGTACCTGCTCTGTGCCTGGCACTGAGTATACACTCAAGTGGATTATGCTGTGTGGTGGTGGTAGACAACAGATCTCAGTCAACTGATCACACAAATAAAGATAAAATATACCTGTGATCAATGCAAAGAGAAGTGGTACTTGGGGTTATGGAAGTCTAGAACTGGAAAATGTTCCCAGAGAAAGTGATGACTCAGCTGAGAGCTGAAGGATGAATAGAAAGGTAGAGTTTAGCTCAGGTTGTTACTTTGTAGAGGCATAGATCAGCTTTCCAGCTTTCAGAGAGGCAGTTTCTGTTTATCTATGTCAATCAGAGTTTCCCAAACTTGAGTGTGCACCAGCTTATTTAATACACTGACTGCTGGGCCTTATCCACAAATGATTCTGAATCTTTCTAATGCTGGAGGTCTGGGGAGGGCTGGAACGAGTTCCCAGGTGGTGCTGATGCTCCTCGTCTGGGGCCACACTTTGACCACTGCTCTACAATAACACCCATACTACCTCTCGCCAACTAATAGAACTAAACATGAGCAACTTCTATGAAATGTTTTCCAGGTGGCTTACCACAAAAAATAAATTTCCAATTGGTTAAAATGTTTTTACACCAGGTTGAATGTTAACATTATATGTTCAACCTTTCTCTTTATTGAAAAAAATTTTTTAAAAACAAAACCACCACTGTAATCATAGAATCACCTTGCAGCTGACTCTGGGTGAACAAATGTCAAAGCACTGCAAACAACTCTAATGGAGTCTTTGAAGGGACTCTGGCCTCTGAGACTGTAGTGGGGTGCAGAGGACTGTTCCAGTGCAGAGCTGGATGAAGGACATGCTGGACTGGTCTGGGATGGTCGTATAATTTATGGCATAGGAATTCTGTTCCTTGAAAGTTGGGAAAAGAGGATCCTGCCCACATCAACTGCTAATATATTTTAATACCTTAAAACACAACTTTAAGATTGCACCAATAATGCACGAATATATTGCCCTTCTAAACAAACCAAAACATTTAAATAAGGCCTCTCCAATACAAATTCTTGTCTTTCTTTCCCTAGAAATAATTTATGTTGTCAATTTGGTGTTTATGCTTCCAGACCCTCTTTTGTGCCGTTGCTATGGGAACAATTGATTATTGTTCCCTGTGATGGTATCTTACTCTGTATGGTTCCACAACTTCTTATTTCACTCCCTGGCATGTCCTGTGGATTTTTCCAAGTCAGAACATAACCTCACCACACTCTTGTTAATTTTTTGCATATGATTGCATAACATAGAATTAATGAGTTTTTTAATTAGACAGGCATTTAAGCTACTTCCTCTCCTGGTAGTTTTGCTGTTGTTTTGCTTCATTTTTTAGTGATGACAAACAATGCTGGAGTAAACATTTTTCCATGTGCCTTCACATAAACAGGTTGAAAAAGTGAACTGCTGAGTCTCCATATCTGAATGTTTTACCTATTAAAAGAGATACTGTCAAATTGCCCCCTTCCTCCCACCAACAGGGTTACTGTTCCTGATACGTGTGCCAATAAATGGTAACACCAAATATTTATGGGTTACCTTTCTAATGGGTGAAAACACAGTACATTTCATTTTTAATCAAATGTTGCATTTGAATCTTCATTTCCTTATTACTAGTAATATTGTTTTCTACTAGTTTTCATAGTTGAGCATGTTTTCATAGTTCTGTTGTCCATTTAATTTTCTTTGTTGTGAATTGCCTAGTCATGATCTGCTCATCTTTCGTTTGGGTTAACTTTGTCTCATTATTTGAGGAGTTCCTTGTGTAGTCTAAACAAGACTCTTTTGTCTTCGTGTGATTTGCATATACTTTCCCCCAGGGGTTATTATTGTAACTTTATTTATGGTGTCTTTTAGGATGGAGAAGCTTTTAACTTGGAAATAGTCATGTGTATCATCCTTTTCCTTTTAAGGGTTTTGCTTTCTGTATCTTATTTAAGAGGGCCTTTATCTCTATCTTCGACTATTTTAGACCAACTTATGTGAATTTTCTTTAATATCAGTAAGTTCCAGGGCCAGAAGCGATCTTACAGATACTGTATAGTTTAATCATTTCATTCTACAAGTGAAGAAACTGAGGCCCAGACAGGCTGTGTGATGTGTAATACTGACACACTTTCCACACCCTGTAGCCGAGTGACAGAATCAGGTGTGTAGCTGAGTGACAGGTTTTCAGAGCCTAGGGAAGGTGACTCTAAATCTGTCCCTAATATTTCTACCATGACATTAAATCAGCCAATACAAAGAGGCATCTGATTGGGAGAAAGGTCAATGACAGTTGGCACTGGGGGCCAGAGGTCAAAGAGTTTGGTGGAGATGCCTGCCTCTCCCCAGAACAAGCTGTAGATCCATGCCCTTCTGAGGAGGCGGGGTGACTGCAGTACCTAGAGCTGGATGACCTTAAGGAAATGATGTGCTGTCTCAGTTTCCTCAACTGTGTGGTAGAGAAGATGAATAATAACACAAACTGCAGAAGGGCGTGGCATGGTTAAGTGAAAAGATTTCTCTATTAAAGACTTAGCATATAATTCATGTCCAAGAAATTTAGGTATTATTTATTAATAACAATAATAACACAATACTATTGTTCTTTCTTGTTTCTAAAAACTTCTGTAACTCAGGTTTCCAAGACCTTGTGAGCTCATGGGCACCTGTTTTGGGCATCTCCCCCAAATCCTGTCAGGCCACCCAGATTCCTGTCACTTTGTGATAACTGGTTCACCAGACTTCAGCCACCTTTGAGCAGGTGCACCTGTCAGTACTTCCCTTTGGGTCACCCCTCATCCCTTTTGCTTCCTGCCTAGGCCTTCTCTGACACCTGACAACTTGCTGGAAGTGTTGGGCAGTTACCCTCAAGCCACCTTTGACCAGTTGGGGACCAAAGCCAATGGGTGAATGCCTCCCCAGTTCATCCTGGATGGACAGCTCTATGGGGCACACTATTAGGCTCTCAGAAACCCCACATATCCCGGGGTGGCCAACTCAACAACACATCCTTGTAGGGTCTCTCCTTCTGTGCTTCACTTCCCCTCATCCCTCCCTCCTGCTCCTCAGGATGATATTGTGAAATAAACTACCTCCATGTAGGTTTTTATCTCAGGCTGTACTTTCAGACAGCCCAGGCCAGGGCCTATTGGTTTAGTAGGAACTCAGCTGTCACATATCCGGCTCCAGCACAGGACCTCAGCCTCAGCCCCTTCATCCAGCACTTCCCTCTTCCTCCATGTTCTTTGCTGTGGGACCCTCAGTGATAGTCATGCCTGAGAAGCCACTCAAAGTCCTGTCCTGTCCCCCTGTCCCTTAGGATCCCGGCTTTGCCCAGGGGAGAGCACATTCCTCCTCTCGCACAGTCCCTCTGCTTGTCCTCTGTAGCGCTCAGACACAAGTCTGTGGGACCAGGCTGGGGGCCCAGAGCTGAGCAGACCCCGCACTCTCATTCCCAACCCTGTCTCTCCCCCTAAAATCCAACCACTTTTCAGGATTAGGAAACCAAGCTCATCTATTTATCACACAGATACCTGCATCCCATTTTAAACTTTAGCTGAGATCTCTGATGTACTTGAAAGATAAAGGGCCTGTGAAATTTATGGCTGCTGATGTCGGCACTTCAGAAAGAATCATTTTCACTGGGCCTCAGACATAACCTGAGATTTTCATTCACCCTTCAGGACTTAGCTTCTGGCCCCACAGCCGTCCTTGCATCCCCTCCTCCAGGCAAGGTTGGGAGCTCCGTTTGATATTCAGACAGAGTCCTGCGTGGGATCTGACTCCTGTCTATGTAACAAATATTTATAGTGCTGACATGCCCATCATACTGGCCAAATCTTGAAACAAACAGTCTTATTTGCTTATAAATTGCCAGTTTACAGCCTGGCACTTCTAGGTACTCATAAAATGTTTGTCAACTGAATGAATGAGGCAATGAGACATTGACATCTGGGATGCGAACTGTCACTAACAGATGGGTTCAGGCACAGACTGGCTCAACCAGGCAGGGCAACAGAGAGGCATCTAAATACATGCTTGTTGGCTGTGCCTTTGTTTAGGCTGTACATTCTTGACAACAAAGGCTCCTTCTAGCTTATCCCCATACATAAAAGAGAGCTTGGAACATGTAGGCCATCCATCAGTATTTACTGAGTAAATGAATGACTATAGGTCTATTTCCATCTGCTTTTTCTCTGAAGACAGTAAGTGGCTTGATTGTCTGATTTTCTTCCCCTCTCAGGGAGGAAGAGGGCATGGAGCTAACCTTCCATCCCCCTGCCCACACAACAGGGTACCGCAGGTGCCTTTCTGCATGTGTAAGCTTGAGCTTCAATGTCAGGCAAGCCTGAGGGGCACTGCAGAGAGCCAGGGCAAGCAGCCATCCTGAGTCATGGTGCTGTGGATGCGCTGAGGGCAGGTGAGAATCTGGCCCCTGAACTGAAACTGTAGGGCAGAAGGTAGAGACTATTATGATGTGTTTTTATTTTGATTTATTGCTGGGTAAGAAGTGGGAATTCCATGTACCCAGGGAATTATGAAGGTAACATAAAAATCACTACAAATCCTACAGTTCTGAGGCAACCACTGCTCACATCATGATGGACATCCTTGCAGGAACTTCTCTATGCATGTGCACACCCATATGTGTGCATGCATTAGGTTGAGTTAAGCTACAAAATGCTAGACAACCCAAATAATGGTAAACATAATAGTAGAGCATTCTAAAGGTCTTAACTGAAGGCTGAGAGAGTTCAACGGTCAACTTCAAAGCCCTCTATTCATTTTCCCCAAGGGTTTCCTCTTTCACTCTTTCAACATGTGTTATTGAACACCTAGGCAGATGGCATGAACACCTACTCAGTCTGGGTAGGTGATTCAGGAGTGACAGGGTTTTCCACGGTGTCAGTCACCCAAGCTCATCCATCTTGTCACTATATTGTATAAGGCCTCCACGTCATGGTCCCAAGGATAGCCTCTGCATTCTAGAAAACAGAGGAAGGAACAAAAAGAAAGAAAGAGATTGAGAGAAAGGCCAAAGGAATATATAATATTTCTGCTTATATCCTGTTGGCCTGAACTTAGTTACATGGCCATACCCAGCTGCAAGGGACATTGGGAAATGTAGTCCTTGTTCTGGCAGCCATGCACCCAGCTAGAAATCCTATTACCATGAGAGAAGAAAGAAATGGATATCCAGGGGTATCTGGTAGTCTCTGTCATAGTGTTTATGCAGTATTACATTATATCTGAAGATAATATGGGTTAAAATCTGACTTAGCCACTTACTCTTCAGTTTACTTGTCTGTAAACTGGGGATTATAACAGAACAAACCTATTCCATAGGATTGTCGTGAAGATTGAGTGAGCTAATGTACATAAGAGGGCTTAGCACGGTGCCTGACAGTAAGCTCTCAGTAAAGTGACCTAGTAATCTGCTTTTTTCTTTTCTTTACCACTCACCAGTATAGCATGGATAGGGTTCTATTTCATCATCTGTAAAGCTACTTATATTATGCCTTTTAATGGCTGCATAGGATTCCATTATGTGGAGAGAATATAATTTATTTAACTAGTCCCCCATTGATCACCATCTTAGGTTGTTCCTAAATTTTGCCATTATCAACAATCCTTGCATCAACATCATTTTGTACTTCCATGATTATCTCCTTAAGGTAAATTCCTAGATGTAGGATAGCTGGGTCAGCTTATACATATTTTACATGTAAGGAAATATCATCAAATGTGGGTACTTTTAACAGCTAGCTTCCTAAGACATTGGAGCATTCCATTATAACCAAGTTTTTGAGCACCTACAAATGCTGAACCTTGTGCTAGTTGCTTAGAGGGTTCAGAGATAAACAAGATGTGCCATGAAATCAGGAAGGAAATAACCAGTCAGGATATGTGAATGTAAAATTCAGGATGCTGTAAATGTTGACCTGGGGCTTCAGCTAGGGTGGGAGTCTGAGGTCTCTCTGAGGAAGTGCTATCTCACCTGGAACGTGGGGCCCTAAACCTGTGTGGGTGTGGTGGAAAGCAGAATTTTGGAGAAGGGAAGCATATTCTAGGGAAGAAGGAAAGTGTGTTGAAAAGTATAATGAGGTGGCTTAGAGTGTGTTCTGGAACCAGAGGGTCTAGGTCCAAGTCATGGCTCTGTCACCTGAGAATGACTTCTCTATACCTCAGTTTCCTCATCCTTACAATTAAGATGATAGTAATTATAGGATTATTATGAAGATTGAATAAGTTAATGCACAGAAGACTCAGAAGAGCTCCTGACAGATAGGAAGCACACTGTGACCGCTAATATTAATATTATCATCTTCTTGCCTTTGCTTAAAAGGTCTTAACCGAAGGCTGGGAGAATTCAACGGTCAACTTCAAAGCCCTCTATTCATTTTCCCCAAGGGTTTCCTCTTTCATTTTTTCAACATGTGTTATTGAACACCTAGGCAGATGGCATAAGCAAAGTAGTCCCAGACCCAGGCTTCAAGGAATTAACTGTCTAGTGGTGGGAGATATTTTTAAATTGAAAATCCCACCCAAATAGGAGCACATTTATCTACAAACCTATCTGTACCATGCAGAGAAGCCCTGGGTGATCTGTGAGAGCCTATCAGGAGCATGTCCAGCGAGAACATGACCAGGAAGCCAGGACAAGGAGGCTCCAGCCAGGTGAAGGGGGCTAGGGGAGACAGTAGACCAAGCAGAGGGAGCAGCCTGTGGAGAGACCTGAGGAGGGAACACAGAGACATCAGAGGAAATGACGGAGAAGCAAGTGAGGGAAGAGACACAGGGTGGAGTACAGAGGTGGGCTGGAGCTCACACGGGGTCTCCAGCTCTCGGGCAAGGATGAGTCCTCAGTCTCGAGGTGAACATGGGGTGAGTCCTCCCTTGAACACCGTGGTAGCCCTGCCAAGGTCTTCCTTCCGTCCAGCGGCACACTGCCTCCCTGACAATCAGTAGTCTCTCAAAACTTCTCCTGCACTCGTCTTCCAAAGAATCTTGAGACTCAGCAGAAAAGTCCCCCACACCAGCACTTTTCCAGGAAAGAAACGGCTTTTATTAAACACCTGTTATGGGCCAAGGAATGCATGGAGCCTCTTACACATCTTACCTCATTTACTGCCCAACAATCTATGAGATAAGCAGTATTACCTTCTTTTGAATAAATAAGAAAATAGAGACTCATAGAACATAAGTAACTTGCCTAAAGTTGTACAACTATCAAATAGTAGAGTCAGGTCTCTGAGTTCAAAGTCCTGATCATTTTCTCTATATTGCTTAGACCATGAAGAAGGGAGGGCCTGTTTCACTTGGGCTTGTTAGAGCCTCAGGAAGCTGCTGCACTGTGCAGTGTGACAGTTTCAGGCAGCAGCAAGCTGAAAATTACAGAAAACTCTCTTCAACTAAGTGTGAAGTTCATTAAGCTGTAGGAGCTTTTAATATCTTCAGCATTTTAAGGCAGCTCTATGCTCCATGAGTAAAGGAAAGAACAAATACCCATCCCTAAAAAGGTGAATGAAAGCCTTTGCTAACTAAATACTGCAGATAAGCATCTTCCCCATTTGGCTGCAATTACCTGAGTCCCAAGTTACATCATTGCTAGTGAAATGATTAACAAAATAATGGTAATGATACCAATGGTAAATTAAATGGAAATAAAAGGAGCTCAGTGTACTGTTCAATTTCCCACTTGGGGACCACTCCTAAGTTGTGTTCTTCAGCTTCCCACTGGGAATTTCCACATGTAAATAAATATGCCTTATTGAAACTGCAAACTTAGACTTCTGTACGTGGCCAGCACTGAAAATTAATCTTGGGATTGCTTCTTTCCCATCCCAGGGAAAGTTCCCAAGGCTGATGTCATTGAAGACGGATTTCCTCTGACATGAAATGTTCCAATGAATTATGTAAATAGAGACAAACACCTTATAGCACTGACCTCTGCCACAGAAGTTGACATCCTCCTGCCCTGGCCAAGCCAAGTGGAAAATTGGATTTAAAAAAAAAGAATTAGGGATTCCAGGCAACCCGGATGCCACCACAAATCAACACAACCAACCAAGAGAAATTACCTATAGATGTGACAAAGAATGGGCATGACAGTTAGAGTCCAGTTCATGTTGTCAGCAGATTCTTATCTTGTCAGAAGCCCTTTAATAGGGTTTCAGTCATAATTGCTAGTTTTCCTTAGGACACCCTACGAAAAGAGTGAGGGCCCTGGGTTTAAAAATCTAGTTATCTCTCTTATGAACTGTGATTTTGGACATGCTACTTAAAAGGCTTTCAGAGCACCAATTTCCTCATCTTTAAAATAAGGATAATAGTAGTGCCTCTTTGCTATGTGGCTTTGAGAATTAGAAAGATAAGGCATATTGCACCATGCCTGATCCAGACTAATTGTTCAAGAAATGGGATCTGTTCCTATCATTATTAGCCTCAAATTAAAGCTTGATTCCATTTCAAGATGAATATAAATTGGGCTTTAGACTCTGATTTTTTAACATGACTTGAGACTCTCTTTAGTCTTAAAGTTATATTGATTTCAGGTATACACAATTAAGCTTTTTTTTTTTGACAAATTACTTATCTGGCACTTATTAGCAATCTAGCTTGGAGCAAATCCTACCTTCCCTGGGTCTTAGTTTCCCTGTTGGTTTAAATGAAATAGAGTTAAAACTATAATAACCTTAGAAGAAAACATAGGAGTAAATTCTCATGACCTTGGATTAGGCCGTAATTTCTTTGATATGGCAATAAATGTTCAACTGATAAAAAAATATTTGCAAGTTGGACTATATCAGAATTGAAAAATTTTGTACTTCAAAGGACACCATCAAGAAAGTAAAAAGTTTTGAATGGTAGAAAATATTTACAAATCATATGTATCAGACAAGAGACTTGAAACAACAAAAAAACAAACAACCCAACTTAAAAAGGGAACAAAGACTGAATAGATGTCTTTCCAGAGAAGCACATGAAAAGATGTTGAACATCAATAGCCATCAGGGAAATACAAATCAACACCACAGTAAGATCGCACTTGACACTCACCAGAATGACTGTCATAAGAAAAACAGGCAATAGCAATTGTTGGTGAAGATGTGGAGAAATTGGAAACCTCATACATTGCTACTGTAAATATGAGATGGTACAGCCACTTTTGGAAACAGTCTGGCAGTTCCTCAAAGGATAAACACAGATTTACTGTAAGGCCCAGCAGGTCTACTTCTGGTAGCCAAGAGAAATGAAAACATATGTCTACATAAAAACTTGAACAGGAGGTCCTAGCCATGGCAATTAGACAAAACAAAGAAATACAAGGAATCCAGATTGGTAAAGAAGAAGTTAAACTGTTACTATTTGCAGATGACATGATATCGTACATAAAAAACCCTAAAGACTCCACCCCAAAACTACTAGAACTAATATCGGAATTCAGCAAAGTTGCAGGATACAAAATTAACACACAGAAATCTGTGGCTTTCCTATACAATAACAATGAACTAATAGAAAGAGAAATCAGGAAAACAATTCCATTCACAGTTGCATCAAAAAGAATAAAATACCTAGGAATAAACCTAACCAAGGAAGTGAAAGACTTATACCCTGAAAACTACAAGACACTCTTAAGAGAAATTAAAGAGGACGCTAACAAATGGAAACTCATCCCATGCTCTTGGCTAGGAAGAATTAATATCATCAAAACGGCCATCCTGCCCAAAGCAATATACAGATTTGATGCGATCCCTATCAAATTACCAACAGCATTCTTCAATGACCTGGAACAAATAGTTCTAAAATTCATATGGAAACACCAAAGACCCCGAATAGCCAAAGCAATCCTAAGAAGGAAGAATAAAGTGGGGGGATCTCGCTTCCCAACTTCAAGCTCTACTACAAAGCCACAGTAATCAAGACAATTTGGTACTGGCATAAGAACAGAGACACAGACCAGTGGAACAGAATAGAGACTCCAGACATTAACCCAAACATATATGGTCAATTAATATTCGATAACAGAGCCATGGACATACAATAGGGAAATGACGGTCCCTTCAACAGATGGTGCTGGCAGAACTGGACAGCTACATGTAGGAGAATGAAACTGGACCATTGTCTAACCCCATATACAAAAGTAAACTCAAAATGGATCAAAGACCTGAATGTAAGTCATGAAACCATTAAACTCTTGGAAGACAACATAGGCAAAAACCTCTTAGACATAAATATGAGTGACCTCTTCTTGAACATATCTCCCCGGGCAAGGAAAACAACAGCAAAAATGAGTAAGTGGGACTATATTAAGCTGAAAAGCTTCTGTACAGAAAAAGACACCATCTATAGAACAAAAAGGAACCCTACAGTATGGGAGAATATATTTGTAAATGACACATCCGATAAAGGCTTGACGTCCAGAATATATAAAGAGCTCACACACCTCAACAAACAAAAAAGCCAATAATCCAATTAAAAAATGGGCAGAGGAGCTGAACAGACAGTTCTCCAAAGAAGAAATTCAGGCGGCCAACAGACACATGAAAAGACGCTCCACATCACTAGTCATCAGAGAAATGAAAATTAAAACCACAATGAGATATCACCTCACACCAGTAAGGATCACCACCATCCAAAAGACAAACAACAACAAATGTTGGCAAGGTTGTGGAGAAAGGGGAACCCTCCTACACTGCTGGTGGGAATGTAAATTAGTTCAACCATTGTGGAAAGCAGTATGGAGGTTCCTCAAAAAGCTCAAAATATAAATACCTTTTGACCCAGGAATTCCACTTCTAGGAATTTACCCTAAGAATGCAGCAGCCCAGTTTGAAAAAGATGCACCCCTATGTTTATCACAGCACTATTTACAATAGCCAAGAAATGGAAGCAACCTAAGTGTCCATCAGTAGATGATTGGATAAAGAAGATGTGGTACATATACACAATGGAATATTATTCAGCCATAAGAAGAAAACAAATCCTACCATTTGCAACAACATGGATGAAGCTAGAGGGTATTATGCTCAGTGAAATAAGCCAGGCAGAGAAAGACAAGTAGCAAATTATTTCACTCATATGTGGAGTATAAGAACAAAGAAAAACTGAAGGAACAATCACAGAACCCAAGAATGGACTAACAGTTACCAAAGGGAAAGGGAGCGGGGAGTGTGGGTGGAAAGAGGGATAAGGGCAGGGAAAAAGAAAGGGGGCCTTACGATTAGCATGTATAATGTGGGGGGTGGGCATGGGGAGGGCTGTACAACACAGAGAAGACAAGTAGTGATTCTAAAGTATCTTGCTACGCTGATGAACAGTCACTGTAATGGGGATTGTGGGGGGGACTTGGTGAAGGGGGGAGCCTAGTAAACATAATGTTCTGCATGTAATTGTAGATTAATGATAACAACAACAACACAAAACTTGTACAGGAATATTCAGGCCAGCATTATTCGTAATAGCCAAAAAGTAGAAAGAGTCTATGTGTCTGTTGACTGATGATAAACCTTGAAAACATAAGGCTAAGTAAAAGAAGCCAGCCACAAAAGACCACATATTATATGAGTCCATTTTTGTAAAATGTTCAGAATGGGCAAATCCAAAGAAAGAGAAAGTTGATTAATAGTTAACTAAAGCTGATAGGGAGAGGGTTGGGGGAAAATAGGAAATGACTGCTCATGGAGACAGGGTTTCATTTTGGGGGGTGGGGGAGCAGTTATGAATATGATTTAAAATTAGATTATGGTAATGGTAAAATCTGTAAAAATACTAAAAACTATTGAATTGTACACTTAAAAAATTAAATGGTCTGAGCAAGATGATTTATTTCAATCTTGCCCTTAACATTTTATGAAATAGAAGCACATCTTGAAATGGAGCTGTGCCCTACAGGAAAAGAATGGCCCTGTTTATGTTAGCACACATTGAAGGCAGAGGAGTTGGGTGACATAGCCTGAGTGCAGTGATGAATCCCACCACTCTTCCATAAAAGTTAGCTAAATCACAAGGTAGCTGCCACAGAGGCAAACTGGTGGTTAAGCCCTTAATAACCACAAATGTTAGATGGAATCCTGATCAGATGTCTGGTCCTAGTCTAAACACATTCCATGGATCTCGTTTAATCCTCACAATGCCCTGTGAGGCTTCAGATGAGAAACCAAGGGTTGGAGGGTACAAAGACAGGAAGTTGAGGGTCAGATGCAAATTCAGACAGCTTTACTCCAAGGCCTGTGGTCATAACCTATCCTGGCTTTCTCTGTACTCTATTATTTTTCCCGTATATCTACCTGGGTACAAGGAAAGTGTGTGCTTAATCAGCAGTGACCAAATAACTGAGTCAAAAATAACCTTATCGTTTCTGGCTATATTTCTTAAAACAGGGAGTATGATCATTTCATTTTACAGCCCTAAATTCAGCTTTCCTTGATGCTCAGGCACACGCTGTGATTTGCTTGCAAGGCACACACTCCTGGATTCCCAGGGCTAGATGTATACCTCTTATCTAAACCAGGCTGACTGTTCCTTTTAATTTTTCCTTTGTAAATGTCTGCAATCTAGCAGCTTCCCAGCAGGCTCCTGGAGCTGGGATTGCTCTACACCTGGGAAGTTTACTACAGGAGCCCTAAAGAAACCAGATTTCAAAGTGCCTGCTATAGGTTTTCCCTCTCACCTCCAGCCATAATATTTTTGTTTGCAACACAGTAATTGTTTCACAGCCAGTGATTCCTCCATCATAAACAGGACAATGACTCTGGGAATGTAGTGAGCAGTAGGAGATGGCAAATTGTGCAGGCCTGCTTTTGCCACAGGAAAAAGGTCTGTCTGATGTCAGATCCGTGCCTGTCTCTCTGTAGCTCTCTTCTTTCTGCCCATGCTGTGGCCCAGCCCTTATGGTACCAAGCCGGCCCAGGGGAAGCCCACACCTAACAAGGCTGCCCAGAAAGACCTGCATGTATGCTTATAAAGTGCTTTTAACTGAGAAGCTCCATTCCAGCTCTGGAGATGCCATGGATATAAGGACTGTTCTTACCCAGCCCTAGGCAAGAACTGCCAGACAGGCTCCATACAGGTACCTGAGCCTCCACCATGTGGGCAGCCCGATGGGGGGGCAGGGTTGTGCCCTGCCTTGGTCCCTGCCCAGTGCCCTCTTCTGCACCACGCTGGGGAGAGCACACAGCTGCCACTTCCTGGGAGCTCTCCCCAGTCACCATGGCTCAGCAGACCACCATGGGCACCAGAGGCTCCCTCACAGATAACTAGCACTTGCACACATGAATTGCCAGGGTCTGTGTTTACAAAAAAAATCCCAAACCTAAAAACAGATGCTGATCTCATCTGAATAACAAACATCAGCCCCAAACCTTGGATCCCCACCTCTTCCATATCCCGCCACTCCAGTGAGGTTCCCTGAGGGTGCTGAGCCCAGCCTTGGGATTTGCCGATTTGCAGGTGGTCCTGGGAGGGCCACAGGGTCATGCTTGCCCCAACTTCCTGCATGGCCTGATCTCCCAGGGTCAGCTTTATTGCTCTAATGAATATTCTTCTCTTTAACTGGCAAGACAGCCCAGAGAGTGGGAAGAGCCTGAGTAGGGGTAGAGCCAGCTCAAAAGGCAAATCAATTCTCTCCAGTCTCTGCAAGGAGGGGAAAGGAGCACCCGTAAATGTAAGGCTGTAAGGCGACGGCGATCATTTGACTTTCCAGGAACACAAAGAGGTAAAGTAACACAGGCATAATATGATAACCCACCCAAAGTGGGTGCAGGTGTTGAGACCTCCCCACCACGTTTACCTAAGTAACAACAGGTAAGTGCTGTCTTCTCACCTGGGAAGGCAGTCCCGGGGTTTGGAGGGGAGGCAAGTCTGGCCAGAGCTGCTTTGATGAGGAAGGAGAGACTGAGCCCTGCCACTTTCGCCATCTCAGCCTCTCCCCTCCTGGGCTCTAAATGACTGAGGAATGTCTGATTGAGGAGATAGCAGGCTCCCAGGATCTCCTGGCTTTTTTATTCCTCTCTCTCTGATTCTGGCCTGGAAGAAATAGGCCACAATCTGATGATCAAAGCAACTGGTGTAAGACAATTGCTTTGATTTGCTATTGCTTCAAATCTGGATTACTCAAGCCTCTCTGAGCATAGAATTTAAAAACACAAGTTTTTAAATCACCAGTCCTTCCCAATCTGTCCCAAGATCCCCTTACTACAAAAAATATTTTATAATACCCCTCTACTATTCTGAAATGGATCTCATAAATAACATAAGTTCCTGTATACATGGTTTTAAAAATTCATTATAATATCCTTATTATATTATATAGGAGAATTAAGAGAAAGTAATTTATTACAAATAATATATACTTCAATATGGAAATATTTGGGTACAACCCAACAGAGACATAATGAAGAGGTCAGAAGCCTACTTCTATGTACCAAATCATGTACGTGATTCAATGTGTGAAAATGCCAAATGCACGTGGATGTGGGAGCATTGTATTGGGACTCAGATACCATGAAGAGTGCAGATTTTCCAAAATGAGTTCCAAAAAATACCTCTTGATTAAATAGGTTACCCAGCAAATTCCACTCCTAAGTATATGGCCAAGAGAAATAGAAACATATGTCCACACACAGACTTGTATAGGAATGCTCATAGCAGCATTATTCATAATAGTCAGAAACATGGAAACAATCAGCTGGTGGTGGAATACTATTGAGCAATGAAAAGGAATACATGATCCATGGTGCAATGTGCATGAACCTCAAAAAACATTATGAGTACAGAAGAGAAGCACAAAAGACTATGTATTGTATGATTCTATTCACATGAAATTTCTAGAAAAGACAAATCTGTAGAGACAGTAAGCAGATCAGTGGTTCCCTGGGGCTGGGGATGGGAATGGGAATTAACTAAAGACAGACATGAGGGAACTTTTTAGGGGGATGGAGAGGTTCTGAAACTACATTGTGGTGATGGTTGCCAATTTATCAGATTTACCAAAATCATCGAATTGATCAATTGAAAATGAGTGAATTTTATAGTATGTAAATCACAATTCAATACCACTCTCTTTAAAAGATGTAATTTACCCTTGATTTGCATTGTAATTCCATTTTTCAAAAATTCTTTGTACACTGCTGTGCAAAAATGAATTGCATTCATATTTAAAGCAGAGCTAGATTCCAACGTCAGATTATTATGAGCAAGTTTTTCTTCCACATGAGTGTCTAGTAGGACATGTGACAGTTGTGCAGAGTATAGGATAATTCTTCCCTGTGTCCTGTATATTGTGGGATATCTGACATTCCTGTCCCCTGCCCACTAAATTCCAGAAGCAACTTCTAATCATTGAGACACTGAAAAATGCCCCTTTACAAATCCAAATTACCCCCAGGAAGTGGTTTAACCCCCACTGAGAATCCCTGATGAAGTCCAACATCAATCACATGGGGAAACCGAGGCCAAGTGAGGGGCAGCGTCACTGAATGAGTTAGTTCTTACCTGCATTCAACCCCAGCAACCTAAACCACACTTCAAAGCTCTTTGGCCTGTATCAGGCCTTTTCAGTTTTGCTTTTCTTTTTCTCTGGTCTCCATCATTCTCATCATTCTGTGTTAAACGGCTCAGTCTTATTCAGAGCCATGGAAAAGGCAGGCAGGGGGCCAGAGCTTGTCAGTATTATGCTAGCACATGAAATACACCCTCAGGGAATTCAAGCAATGGGGGCAGCTGGTTCTTTGAGTCCCAAACCTGAAGCTTCGGTGAGTGTGTGGGCCCAGGAATGTCAGCTCTCCGCTGCACAGGCTGCAGTTCCAACCTCCCCTTCCATGGCAGACATTGCTAATTGATCATGGCCTTCTTCCCTCCTGAGAGTGGATGCCGACTCTGCCTCCTACCCGAGGCAGCCATTGTCAAGTACCTGAAATTTACAGAAGAGATAAAGTCACTGTCCTAGGGGTGCTGGCTCCAAAGAAGGGAAACAGGTTGGGTGCAGATCCAAGATAAAGAGCCAACATTAGAATAGGAAGTTAATGCAGGGGTGGAGGGAAAGGCTCTTGGGTGTAATAAACAAGGGAAGAGACCACAATGAGAGACCAGACAAGGACACTGGAAACAGCATTTCAGGCCTTGGTTCAGACAGATGGGTCCTCAGAGAACAGGTGCTCAGTAACTGCTTGATGAATGACCACCGAGAGCAGAACAGGGACTGTCTGTCCTGGTTTTATAGCAACCTCTTGGTCAAAGCCAAATGGGTGTGTGATGCTCACCAGAGTGAGGCTGGAATCTGAAAGGCCTCTGAAGCTGATCTCATAGCCTACGCTCTCTGGAGAGTCTTGCCCCCTAGTAGAGGACATTCATCCTGCACCCCGGGAGTTTCTCAGCACATCTGGAGGGATCATAAACACTGGTTCCTCCTGGAGGCAACCAGAGGGACTCATACAATATCCAAGATTTGGGGAGTAAGGTCCAGTGGCCAAGTATGTGGGCTTTGGAGACAGACCTGGGTTTGCATCCCAATGTTGTCAATGACTAGTTTTGTGATCTTGAGCAAGTTGCTTAACCTCTAGGAGGTCATTTTTCTTATCTCTGTCTGGGATCCTGGTGCTAGGTGCAGGGTTATGTATAGTGAGCTGGACAGTCTCAGTACTGCCAAATATACAGACACACTGGCCTAGAAAGTCTCACTCCATCACCACCCCTCTGAGAGGTCTCCTTCTTGCTAAGCTTAAAGGGAGGCCAGCATGCTCACAAACACATGCATATTTATAAGAGAAACCTTGCAAAATGGTAACACACGAAGAAGCTCTCCATCAAAGTGAAATGGTTTTCAGTACAGAGGTGGCAGGATTTACTCATATCTTTGTGCCTCACCAGAAACTCTGTAAGAGCAGGAGGTGCTTATGTTCCTCCTCCTGGGGCCTCCAGTCTGTTTTCCTGTACACCTCACTCTACGCCACTCCTCTAGTCCACCTGTGTCCCCTGGCTTCCAGCTGCCCACTTTTCTCATTGTCTCCTTGCCTTGCCTCCAGGCTCTGGATGCTTAGTCTGCACTTACCTCTACTATCTCTGACCCGCAGCTCAGTCCCAAGGTCTTGCTTTAAACCTGCCCATATTCCCACTTGTCCACAGATGGCTTGTAGGGGTTCTAAAGATAATTTAGTTACTGTGCACTTGTGCCTAGATTCCTGACTTCTATCCTAATTCCTGGCCCCCATAGACTTGCCTGGTGCCGAAATAAATTCCTATTATTAAGGTAATGGGGACAGTGCCTCATCCTGGCCCAAAAGCTACATTGCAAAAAAGAAAAATAAAAACCTACACTGCTGTCCCATCGTTCCCTAGCTTTGCTTTTCCTTTTATGTTATTTAAAACATACAAGGTTTTTAAGGGGGAGAAATTCAAACAGTATAGCATTTGGTAAAGTAGAAAATGAAATCTACTCCCTCAGTCTCTTTCCCCAGAGGCAGTCATGCTACCAAGTTGACTGTGTAGCCCTGAGCCAAGGTAGCCATGGGCCCCAAAGGCAGATCACCTGGATTGAAATCCCAGCTCCACCACTCATTGGCAGTAGGTGCTGAACAAGCCACCTGAGCTCTGGTATACTTACCTATACAACTAGCCTAGTAATAGGACCTACTCTTGAGGTTCCTGGGAAGAATAAACTAAAATTGCCAGTAAAGCACTTAGTGACTGGCACGCATTAAATGTTTCCAAAAAGCAAATTATAATCTACCTCATTTTTAGTAACAGCTATCTAAGTTTCCACAGTGTGGATGTCTTTCACTCTACACCCATGTGGTTTATACATTCACTGACTGGTTACTCCAAACCCATGAGCCAATCCAGAGTGTATGGTTTCAATTTTCTTATTTAGAATCCAGTGACATTGTCATCAGAGCTGCCCGGTGTCCACGTGCTGGCCAGAAGGTACTGTAAGAGACCATTTCCTAGCAAGGGCCATGCCTTCATTCTTCTATACATGATGTTTTAAAACCAGACACCCTTCCTTTCCTTCCAAGTGCTATGTCCTGGGGAGCCTGCATCGTGACTTGAGCTCTGCTCAGAGCTAGGATACTACCAATTAGAATTAGAGCAGTTTTTCTCGCTGCTCTTCAACGCACTGGGCTGGCAACACCCTCACTTCCTAGCAAGTTAAAACGGTCACAAAGCATCTTTGAATAGTTCTCTTGGAAAAAAAGAAGGGAAAGAAGCAACACAAACCAGATGGATCTAAATTGAACACACTTCTCTTGGCACTTAATATCCCTCACACAGAGCACAAAAGGCATTTGGCAGCCTTCTGGGAATATTTCCCAAGCAACTGTTGAGTTTTAACCATTCGACCGCCGTTAGCCATATTGAGCCTCACAGGGCTCAACTCCCCACCCACCACTGAGGAGCATGATCAGAAACTACCATTCACCCTGGGAAAATGTCCTGTAAGTAGCACCAACCAATCTTCCCCAATAAAAGCAGACCACAAGCAATGTTGACACGGTGCTTGGCAGAGCCTCAGTGTAAAGATGCAGAGAAAGATCCAAGATAGCCTCCTCAGAAGCAAATTTTCCATTTTACCAAACTAAGATGTCCTCTGTCATCCCTTTTTGTTAGTGGTGCTATCCATAGCAATCATGGGGTCAAAGGCACATCAATAGGAGATGGAATTCTCAGACATTATTTCTTCTTCAGCTGTCATATCCAAGCAGCTGTCAGGTCAAGCCTACCCAATGATAGGTCCTACAGCCATCCAACTTTGCATCTCTACCCTCTATTTTCCAGTTAAAAGAGTATGTTGAAACTATTGGGGGCTTTGTTGACACTCTGCTGAGGGCACAAATCCTATCAAGTCTATTATTAATTGTTTGACCTTTAGCAAGTCATTTAACCTTCCTAAGTCTTGATTGTCTTATCTGTTAAAGGGGGAACTGAATGCCTAAGGCATGTTATTTCCTAATAAGTGTTGTAGTAAAGATTGAATGAAAGCAGCATTACAAGTTCCCAGTGCTGTTGATACCTACTAAGGGCTCAATAAACATCCATTGGATATTGATGAAGAAGTGAATGGAGACTTCCAGTTAAATATGGTGGAACTGACATGTATGTTTATTTTTACTCCTTCCCAAAACCACACTAAAAGGGTAATAAATGGATAAAAATAAGTGTAAACTTACAAGGACTCAGAGCAAAAGCAGCAGAACCTTGACCTGTATGATCTGTAAATGCAAAGAAAACAAAAAAGAAAGTGTCATGTGACACCTTTGTATCAGTTGTCAACTTGCAAAACAGACCACCTCCATGCTTAATGGCTTAAGCCATTAAATCATTTTATTTGCTTACAGTTGTGCCAGTGAGTGGCTTGGGCTGGACTTGAGTAGGTGGGTCTTCTGCTGTTGTTAACTGAGCTCAGTCAGTCATTTGCAGTCAGCCGGTCACTGGTATGACTGAGGCTGGGCTCAGTTTGGCTTCTTGCTCCATGTGGTCTTGCACCATGCAGGAGGCTAGCCTTTGCTTCTTCACTTGGTAGTCTCAGGGTTCCTAGCAGCCAGAGAATAACACCCAGTGCACAAACCTCTGCTTGCCTCACGTTTGCTAATAGCCCATTGGCAAGTCACAGGTTCAGTGGTCAAGCCCAGATCCAGTGTGTCAGGGAGCTGCACATGGTGACGGATGGCTTGATTCACCGGGGAGCATCACGGCAACAACCTGCCACAACCTCTGGAGCACGTCTGCCATCTTCCCTGGTTATAACCATCCCATCTTCGTTGCCTTTTTTTGACAGAGATGCAGTGCTGTTGGAGTCAAACATAGATCAGAAGAGAGAAAAACAGGTGGGTGAGACTGACTTGGCAGGCCAGAGAAAATGGAAACAAAAGCCTGAAGCCAGGGATACCGAGAAGGAAACTGCTTCAAGCTGTCGATCCCTTGAGATTCAGAAGTTGAAGGCACATCTGAAATTCAGAGGGCAGGTGGGATTGCAAATCTGTGTAAGAGGCACTATCTTGACCCTTTGTGATCTTTGTCTCTGCTCCACACAATCAAGTGAATACCCTTCCAGATACCGGAGTTGAGGTGTCCTACTGAAAGGCAAAAATGGATTCTTATGTTGGGATACCAGCCACTGCAGAAAGTGGGGCACCACCCTGAAAATGGGGATTATCCAACTGACAGCAAAAGAACAATGAGAAAATTAGATGATTCCACAATTGATTGATAGGAATTCCAGAGAGAAAATAAAGAACTGAAGAAGTTATCAAAGTTTTCAATAAGTTCTAATAAAATTTCCCAAGACTTAAGGAACTGAGTTTCCAGATTGAAAAGACTCACTGAGTACTTTCGAGAGTGAATCAAAAAAGAAACAAAGAATAGTTATGGAGGTCCTAAGTAACGGCAATCAGACAACACAAATAAATAAAAGGCATCCAGATTGGCAAGGAAGAAGTTAAACTGTCACTATTTGCAGATGACATGATACTGTACATAAAAAACCCTAAAGAATCCACTCCAAAATTACTAGATCTAATATCTGAATTCAGCAAAGTTGCAGAATACAAAATTAATACAAAGAAATCTGTGGCATTCCTATACACTAACAGTGAACTAGCAGAAAGAGAAAGCAGGAAAACAATTCCATTCACAACTGCATCAAAAAGAATAAAATACCTAGGAATAAACCTAACCAAGGAAGTGAAAGACCTATACCCTAAAAACTACAAGACATTCATGAAGCAAATTAAAGAAGATACCAATAAACGGAAATACACTGGTGTTTATGGATAAGAAGAATTAATATTGTCAAAATGTCCATCCTGCCTAAAGCAATCTACAGATTCAACTGAATCCCTATCAAAATACCAATGGCATTCTTCAATGAACTAGAGAAAATAGTTGAAAACTTCATGTGGACCCACAAAAGACCCTGAATAGCCAAAGCAATCCTGAGAAGGACGAATAAAGTGGGGGGATCTTGCTTCCCAGCTTCAAGCTCTACTACAAAGCCACAGTTATCAAGACAATTTGTTACTGGCACAAGAACAGACCCATAGACCAATGGAAGAGACTAGAGAGCCCAGATATAAACACAAGCATATATGGTCAATTAATATATGATAAAGGAGCCATGGACATACAGTGGGGAAATGACAGCCTCTTCAGCAACTGGTGTTGGCAAAATTGGATAGCTACATGCAAGAGAATGAAACTGGATTATTGTCTATCCCCATACACAAAAGTAAACTCGAAATGGATCGAAGACCTGAATGTAAGTCATGAAACATAAAACTCTTAGAAAACAACACAGGCAAAAATCTCTTTAATATAAACATGAGCAACATTTTCCTGAACGCACCTCCTTGGGCAAGGGAAACAAAAGCAAAAATGAACAAATGGGACTATATCAAGCAAGAAATCTTCTGTACAGCAAAGGACACCATCAACAGAACAAAAAGGCATCCTACAATATGGGAGAATATATTTGTGAACAACATATCCAACAAGGGGTTAACATCCAAAATGTATAAAGAACTCACATGCCTCAACACCCAAAAAGCAAATAATCCTATTAAAAAATGGGTGGAGGGCAAGGATGTGGAGAAAGGGGAACCCTCCTACGCTGCTGGTGGGAATGTAAATTAGTTCAACCATTGTGGAAAGCAGTATGGAGGTTCCTCAAAAAACTAAAAATAGAAATAGCATTTGATGCAGAAATTCCACTCCTAGGAATTTACCCTAAGAATGCAGGAGCTCACTTTGAAAAGACATATGCACCCCTATGTTTATCACAGCACTTTTTACAATAGCCAAGAAATGGAAGCAACCTAAGTGTCCATCAGTAGATGATTGGATAAAGAAGATGTGGTGCATATACACAATGGAATATTATTCAGCCATAAGAAGAAAACAAATCCTACCATTTGCAACAACATGGATGGAGCTAGAGGGTATTATGCTCAGTGAAATAAGCCAGGCAGAGAAGGACACATACCAAATGATTTCCCTCATTTGTGGAGTATAACAACGAAGCAAAACTGAAGGAACAAAATAGTAGCAGACTCACAGACTCTGAAAAGGGACTAGTGGTTACCAAAGGGGAGGGGTGGGGGAAGGCGGGTGGAAGTGAGGGAGAGGGGGATTGAGGGGTATCATGATTGGTGCACATGGTGTTTGTGTGGGGTCACGGGGAAGATGGTGTAGCTCAGAGAAGACAAATAGGGAGTCTGTGGCATCTTAACTACACTAATGGACAGTGACTGTAATGAGGTATGGGGGGGACTAGATAATAAGGGTGAATGTAATAGCACATTCAGATTCTTTCAGCAAAACATGGAATCTGTTTCTGTACCCCTTGATTCTGGGCTAGGTTTGTGACTTGTTTGACCAATAAGACATGACCAAAGTCACAGTAAGCCAGCTCTCATCCTGGCCTTGAGAGATAGTGGTATGTCCTTACTCTCTCTTGGATCTTTGTCTCCACCAT
The DNA here is from genome assembly GCF_030020395.1 of Manis pentadactyla. Classification (NCBI taxonomy): domain Eukaryota; kingdom Metazoa; phylum Chordata; class Mammalia; order Pholidota; family Manidae; genus Manis; species Manis pentadactyla. Next base: position 59,773,433 of record NC_080027.1, read on the forward strand.
GCCATCCAGTCTAACCTGGAGATCATGGAGCATGCCGTCCTATAGCCAGCTACCTGCCCCACCAACAAACAGACTGCAATTAACTGCAGACGCCTGAGGGAGTCCAGTTGAGACCAAGAGCCCCAGCCCAGATTGTCAGCCTGCAGAAGTGTGAACTAAATAAATGATTGCTCTTTTTAACCACTGAATTTTAGAGCACTTTGTTATGCAGAAATAGCTAACTGATACACAGGCTTAGGGAGCAACAAGTCCACTCTGGAGCAGGAAGATGAAAGACTAAAGACTGTTGGATGTATTCAAGAAAAAAGTGGTAAAGGTAGGCCAGCTAGAGTGTTTGAATATATTGAAAGGATATTTACATTTCTAGTGGAGAATTAAGTAATGATTTACTTATAGATTCACAGAAAACTAAGCAATGTATTATCAAAAATGTTGTACAAGGAAGAAAATTTAATCATAATGTTCTGTATCTCTCATCTATGAATAATATTCACACAGCTGTAATAAAGCAAATGCTGAATATTGTTGTAACCGAAAAATGTGATATAATGATATTGAGAGGCTCAGAGGAAGGGAATCATGGGCATGTGTGATGGAAGGTGAAGAGGTGAAAAGGGAGAAATCTAGATCCTATCTTCCATAGTTAGAAGTCAAGGAATTCTTCTGTTAAAGGCATGGAGATAAATATCACTTATCATAGATGCCTCCATGGAGTAGCAATGTTAATGGGTTGGATTGGGGAAGGGTTTTGTTTTCTTATTGTAAACTTTGTGAAACTATTTGATGTGTGTGTGTGTGTGTGTGTGTGTGTGTGTGTGTATAACAGACAAATAAAATAGAAATTCACTCAAATCAATAACTTTATGGATTTCCTTCTTTAGTAGTTGCCATCTCATTATCATTACCTTGAATCCAAAGGCTTGGTTTCAGCATTCCTGTCTTTTCATGGTGCTGTTTTTGCTAGTGGAAATGCAGATAATATTCATCAGTAGCTCTCACCATGCTGCTCAGGCCCCTGCTCCCAAATCCAATCATTGTCTTTGCTTCTATCTGCTAGATCTGGTAGATTTGATCTCCCTCAAGCTCTCCGTCACTGTGCCTCTACAAGAGCTGGGACACCATCTCTCACCTGGACTCAGCATCTTCCCAGCCCATTTCCCTGCCTCTCATCTTTGTTGTTGCCCTCAAATATTCTTCACTGAACTTCCAGCATGATCTTCCTAAACAATCCATCAGGCCATGGCTTTGTCTAAAACGCTTTATTGATTCCCCTTTGTCTACAGGGCCTCAGGTTGGCAGCCTGGCCCTTCATGCTCTGAGCTGTCACCTTGCTCATTGTCTGTCAAGCTTGTCCCCAGCCATTCTGAGCTTCCCATATCTTTTTTTTTTTTTGTCATTTTCTGGTTTTCTGCTAAGTTTTTACCCATGGGATTCCTTCTGGTAGACCCTACTAAAAACTCATTCTTTCTTTTCTTTTCTTTTCTGTCTGTAGAATCCTGGAAATCCCTTGGTCTCAGGGAATGTGAGCCCTAGCTCTGGTCTAAAAGTGGGGATAATACCCACTTTGGCTAATTATTTGTTAGAGGTCACTATGTAAAATCTGGAAATATTTTTCCCTTCCTGGTAAGTGGAAGGTATACGAGCCAAACTCTCCCCTGGCTTTCTTTCCCAGAGATGGCTGGGAAACCTGAGCTTCTGTAGACCAGTAGGAGAAAGGAAAGGGTGCTGCCTGGAACCCAGACATCCTACAGCCTCTGCACCAGTACTAGAAACCACTTACCACCAGGCATTTTGTAATGTAGAAAAATAACCCGTTCTTTGTTATGCCTGAGGGAGCCCAGGATGTTGTTGGAGTTGTTGAAGCTCAAAGTGTTTATGCTGGATATACTCGGCCTTTCCAGGCTTGATCCTACTTGTTCTTCAAGACTCAATAAAGTCACTACATATGCCACGTAGACCAGGTTAAAGAACTCCATCCCTCAACCCTGTACACCTAGAGCTTCTTGAATTGTAGCATAATGGCTAAATACACCAGCTCTGAAGGCAGACTCTCTAGGTTCAGAGCCCAGCTCGATTATGTACTAGTTGGTAACCTTGGACAATTTATCCTCTCTGTGCCTCAGTTTTCTCATCTATTAAGTGGAGATAAGACTATTACTCACCTTATATAATTATCATAGGGATTAAATGGATTAATGTATGTAATACACATTGTACTTAAATCATTCAATTAATGTTTGCTGTTATTAACACAAGCTTCATCATACTCTGTCATAATAGTCCTCCTATCTGATAATAGTCAATAACTGTGAAGTTAATGAAGGCAGAGATGCATCTGTCTAGTTTATTGCATTCCCAGAGATACCTGGCCTATAGATACTGTCCAGTAAATGTTTACTGAATAAACCAACAGGTATCACACAATGTGAACGTTAAGCCACATCAAGCATTAAGTCAAGTGGAAAGGCTTTTTTCTATTGACGTCAGTGAAGAGAGTTAAAAATTAGCAACTTTATAATTTCTCCAAGGCTATTTCAGGAAAGATTCCCATTTTTGGCTTAAAGGACAGAATACCCACATGCTCTTAAGTCCTCCCGCTAGTGAGCTTCACTCAATCAAGAAAAAGCATAAGATAAGCTAAAACATTCAACAGTCAGTGCTATTTGTCTAAGCATTTTGCCCTGGCCTTGTCCAAATCTGTCCTTCCAAAGATGGAGTCCGCAATCAAAGATAGGATTTGGGATATAACAATGAATGAAAGTGCATGGATTCCAGGTAGCCATTCCTCCAGTACCTTTCTTGATTCATTTTGATTTATGCTTTTTCTTACCACTCACTTAGGATAACTCCCACTCTCTGGGCTTCCAACTCATCATCCTTATCCCTCACTTGGGCTGGAACCTCCTGACAAAGTTACTCTTTATAGTGTGTGTGTATGTGTGTGTGTGTGTGTGTGTGTGTGTGTGTGTGTGTGTGTATGTTTGTGTGTGTGCACACCCATGCATATGTGTGAAAAAGGAAGGGAAATCTAGCTCAAGAATGATTGCATACAGCTATTTTATGGTGAGTGTGCAGTTTTATTCCCTCATGTCTGTCGACAGGTAAGACAGAGAAAATATTCCCTGGGTCTTCAGAAATCTACCATCGATCTTCATGATAATTTATTTTCTTATCTCTTTCTTTTCCCTTCATCTTGAGCAATTATGGCATCTTTCTTTGCAGAAGCTTAGTAATTGAAAACTGGCTTACAAATCTGGTAACTTTTTCTTCCCTAAAGGTTTTTTCCCCATCACACATAGAGCTCAGGGAAAAAGAAGAGAAAGAAAAATGTTCTTTAGTGAGATCAAGAAGGATAAAAATGGAATTGATTTAATATTCCCACTTACTACTTTTCAGGAAGAACTTGAAAAGGAGCACAAAAATCTGATCCTTTGGATAACAGCAGGGCTGAAGCCACATGAGAGATTTTCCTTTAAAAATATATCTTAAACAGATTTGTACCTTCTGCATGCATCAAACTTTAAATCACCTTTGCAAGAGGGTGTCAGTCCCAGAGATCACTCCATTGCAAGGAGAAATAAAAACAATAATAATAATAATATTAGCAACAGCCCCCATGTATGAAGGGTTGTGCTAAGTACTTCACATCACTCCCAGCATATCCGTGAGGCAGTCCTATTATTATCTCATTTCCAGAAAAGAAAACTAAAACTTAGAGAAGTTAAAAATACCTTATCTGAGATCAAGAGTTAGTAAAAGGAGCTGAGATCCCAAACTAGATCTGACTCCAAAGCCCACACTCAACCAGTGCAAGAGCTCACATAACATGCATGACTAGTATGGGAACGTTATCTAGACTCATTGCAAAACTGCCTCCGGTTTTCTCAGAGCTTCTTCCATCCGGGTGCTTATGATTTGAGAAGCCCAATTTTGGTCAGAGAGGTAAACACAGCATGGAGGCAGGGGTAGCAAACTACATCTGATGTAGAAATATTTTTAAAGACCATGTAATTAGGTAGTTATTTTTGATTTGCAACAAAAAGTCTCTTCCTTCTTTTCATTTTTCTTCCTTTCAGAATGGGAAAGTCTATAACTGCCTGTCCTACCATTGTATTTTTGGAAGCAGATAACTTGTTTTCTTATTTCATAGGTTCCCAGATGAAGAGGAATTTTGCTCTAGGAAAGATCACACAGAGTTTCAACCATACTTGATGTCGATCATTTAGATGATGCTATTTGGGACTTCTGAGCTGATGATATTTAGATAAGTGTGGACTTGAGGTGCACCTTAAATGGGTTAAAAATTTGGGGGTTTGGGGATGGGTGAATGTATTTTGTATGCAGGACAGACATGAATCTTTGGGGACCAGAGGGTAGATAACAGTAGGCTGAAAGATGCTGCCCCCAAAAAGGATATCCATGTCCTAATCCCTAGAACCTATGAACGTTAAAGGCAAGAGAAAGGAGCCTTAACAGATGTGATTAAATTAAGATTATGAGATGGAGTGAGATTATCCTGGATTATTCAGAGGAGCCTAAATGTAATCACATGTATATACTTATGAAAGGGTAGCAGAGTGTGATTTTTCACACACAGAAAGTGATATGAAGACGGAAGCACAGACTGAGTGATGTGGCCCTGAGCCAAGGAATGCTGGCAGCCACTAGAAGCTGGAAGAGGCAAGGAATAGATTCTCCCCTAGAGCCTCTGGAGACAGCACAGCCCTATGAACACCTTGATTTTAGCCAAGCAATACTGATTTCAGTCTTCTGGCATTCAGAACCATGATAGAATAGATTTCTGTTGTTTTAAACCACCAAATTTAAATTTCTATTGTCTTAAACCACCAAATGTTGCTGTAATTTGTAACAGCAGCTGTCCACTTCTATGAGCCAGAATCTGTGTTAGCTTCTGGTGGCTGCTGGAGTTATTGGGAAAATTCAATGATGTCATACATGGAAGGCCCTTACGACAGTGCTTTAAAACTGTGTTTTGTTTTTGTTATTATTATTACTACTATTATGGGCATTGAAATGTTTTCAGGAAATAGAACTTTGCAGGACTCCTTTAGAGGATCCATGGATGTTCTGGGGTAAGCTATGAATTCCCAGAATTTGGTAAAATTTGGTTTGTATATTTTCTTCTAGGAGTTTTTTGATTTCATGGTCTTACATTCCAGTTTATAATCCATCTTGAGTTTGTTTTTGTGTATGCTGTAAGATAGTGATCCAGTTTCATGCTTTTGCATGTAGCTGTCCAAGTTTCCCCATACTATTTACTAAAGAGATTGTCTTTTCCCCTATTGTATATTCTTACCTTCTTTGTTGTAAATTAATTGACTATTTATATGCATGGGTATAGTCCTGTGCTTTCTTTTCTGTTCCATTGATCTTATGTATCTGTTTTTATACCAATATCATACTGTCTTGATTACTATAGCTTTGTAATACAGTTTGAAATCAGAAAGCACAGGGCCTTCAGGTTTGTTCTTCTTTCTCAAGATTTGCTTTGTCTCTTTAGGATCTTCTATGATTTTATACAAGTACTAGGGTTATTCATTCTATTTCCATAAAAAATGCCATTGGAATTTTGATAGGGACCACATTGAATCTGTAGATTGCTTTGGGTAGTATGGATATTTTAATGATACTAATTCTTCTAATCCATGAGCACATGATCTCTTTCCATTTATTTGTGTCTTCTTCAATTTCTGTCACCAGTGGCTTACAGTTTTCAGTGTACAGGTTTTTGACCTCCTTGGTTAAATTTATTACTAAGTATTTGATTCTTTTTGATACCATTGTAAATCACATTGTTTTCATAATTTCTCTTTCTGATAGTAGAAATGCAACAGACTTTGTATATTAATTTTGTATCCTTCAACTTTGCTGAATTCATTTATTAGTTCTAATAGTTTTTAGTGAAGTCTTTAAGGTTTTCTATACATATCATGTCCTTTTTATGTAGGAACAGTTTTACCTCATTTTATAGATGATAATAATAACAGCTGCCAACTTGTTTAGCATTACTATGTGTAAATTAAGATTTTGTGAGATTAAATAAGCTTTTGTGAGATTAAGCAATCTAAACCAAAGTAACATGGCTAGTAATAAGAATTGTAATTCAAACCCTGAGACGTGTGACTCCAAAGTTGGTTCTCTTTTTAACATAGCTTCCTTTTTGATGCCTGGAATTTGACTAATAAAACTTTTTTCTTTGGGCAACAACACCACTGGAGATTTCATCTCCTCATATTCCCAGACCCCTTGTAATCAAGGGCCATTTAGTACAAAAAAAATTGTTTTAATATATTGACTGATATGTTTTATATATTTTTATAACATACATATTCATGTATAATGTGTTCGCTATATATTGAAGTGTTTATTAAATATTACCAAGTAAAAAATAAAGGTAAAAAATATACGAGATTATCCCAGTTTAGAAGGAAAAATGCATAAATAGATATAATCTGGAAGAATATTTATCAAAACATTCAGTGGTTATAACCCTGTAATAGGATTAAAGCTTGGAAGTGAATCTCTTATTATTATTATTATTCTTTTGTCTGTTCATCTTCTCTCCTGCACTTATTCTGATAACTGTAATTTACTACTCCACACTTTCTTTGGAAAGTTGCTTCCCCTTCTCCGTATGGTTTTGAGGGGGCTTCCGTTCACAGCATTCTGCCCCACTGTGCTTAAGAGATGGACACGTGGCCAAGCCTGGATTAATCAAGGTACTGTGTGATTGGTCTAAGGAATGGGAAACAACCTAAAGCCGAGCATAGCAGCAGCTGCTGATGCCCCAGCCTGCATTGCTGTGTCCCATCTCTAAGTGTTCTTGCATCTGGGTTGGACTGTTTCTGGCAGGCTGACAGCTTCCCACCTCGAGCATATGTCCCTCTGTTTCTTTACTGGAGATCTTTTTCCAGAGCTATGGAAACTTGCTCAGCTCAAGGGCAGAGTATCCACAAGAGCTGGGGTTTAACACCCTCGATCCTCCTAGCTTCTCTGTCCCCTAGTCGGGAAATTCTGACATGTTCCACATGGTGCCTCAGAGGAGCCCAAAGCAGGACTAACTCCAAGTGCACACAGGGGGACCTCACTCATTAACACTCTATTGACTCTTCTCCCATTCTTGTGTCATTTTCTTTGCTCCCTTTGCTGGGACCCACTCCCAAATAATCCACCTGCACAGAGAAGGCCTTGCCTCAGGGTATGGCCCAGTAGAGTCCTTTTCCAAAACTTCCCAAATGTTTATTTTCTTCTTTTTTGATTATATTTTTCTATAATGTAATGCCCTCCCCCCCAAAAAAATCTTAATGCCCAAAACTGATAGAATTCAGTTCTAAAGGAAAAAAACCAAAACACTGGAAATGTCTTTGACAGTGTGACTGTGTTGGGGCACAGTCCACCTTTTTCTCTTAGTATCAGTGAAACCAGGCCTTCATGAAACAATGGAATCATTGAACCATGAGTCGTCATAGGCAATCACACTCCCCAAATGCTCCCACCGTGGTGAACGACAGAGGGCCTTCCCTTTGTCAGCAACACCAATCACCCAGGCTCTTAAAATGGTTTGAATGTAGCTTCCCATTTGGCCCCAAAGCTGCGCCCAAGTTAATGATTTGGAAAAACATGTCACCATCCATATAATCTGCAGAAAACAGAGAGAGCCCTGAATGAGGCACTGCAGAGGAAACATTCTCAAATCCTGCACATTTCAACAATGTTTGCATTATTTCTTGTAACTGTTTAATTAATTCCTGGGTAAACAGATGGGCTTATTTGTTTGGTCCTAATAGTTGTAAAATTTGAATATTATGCATCCTGACAATGACAAATATTTGTATTTGCCAAGTAATATTCTTTCCATTTGAAAAATTCCTTTATGCTAAGGAGAAAACTGGTTTAGTCTTCATGGAAACATAATATGGCTTTTTGTTCCCATGGTTTTTTCATAGCCAGAGGTATTCACAGATTGCTGGGCATCCTTGGGAAAAGGAACAGAAACAGACTGCAGGGCACAGCTACCCCCTCCTCAGAGCCTGGGTACATCTTCATGTACAGCTCCATGTCTGTGTCTGAAGGCAAACATCAAAAAAACTGCTCCAGGTAAGTTGGATCCAATCCTCAAAAATGTACAGTTTCTTTAAATGGTAATTCCATACTTAGGAGCCTACACTAAGTATCCAAATTAGAGAAGTGAGCCAAACTAAGTATAGATACATAATGTAATACTATTAACAATAAATACCAGAAACAACCCCAAAGTAAAATAATCATTTATTAAATTTTGCTGTATTCATACTATGAAAATCTGTACAGCAATTAAATGTGATTATGTAGATTTCCTGGCAATGGGGCAAAGTCATAGCAACAATGTAAGTGAAAAAACGCAGATTACAAAAGCTATGAGCAGCATGATCTCAATTTTATAAAAACAAAAACTATGTCTTTGTACGCATGAAAGTCTAGAAGGCCTTATAGCAAAATATTAATAGGATATATTGCTGACTGGTAGGAATATGTACTTTTACGTTCTTTGGGCTTTTCCAAATTTTCTGTAATGAACATGCACTCATTCAAAAATACTAAGTGCCTAATAAATGTCAGTACAAATAGAAATACCGAAGCTTTTTCAAAAATCAAGCTCTTTTACCTTTGAGGGGTTCACAGTTTAGAACAGCACTGCCCAACAGAGTTTTCTTCAGTAATGGAAATGTTCTCTGCACTGACCAATGCTAGTAACTATGGGCACTAGGAATGTAGTTACTATGACTGAAGAATGGAATCTTTTGTTGAATTTTAATTAATTTAAATGTAAGTAGCCACATGTACCTCGTGGCATGTGTAGAAGAAAGGACATAGGAAATAATTACAATGCACAAAGTGCTAGAGAAGCACAGAAAATGGAGATATTAAGTCTGTTCATAAAAAGCCTCTGAGAGGAGACCCATTTTGGGCAATGAATCTGAAAGGATAGTTAGGAATTCACTCTGAAGGGACAAGCATTTCAGGCAAAGGATACTGTAGCTACATGGCTGGACCTAGCATTTTTAAGAAAGACAAACAAAAAGCCAAACCAAACCAATGCTCTCGCAGTACATTTCTAAATGGTTAAAAAGAAAGAGAAGGTACCAGACAATACTTATGTCCTATCAAGAAAGATGAGGAAAAAAACTTGGCCAACAAATCCAGTAATATAAAGGTCTAGGGAAAGGAGTTATTTAGTTACATCTCTGGGGGAATAGTGTCACACTTCAGGTAGTAACTGTTAGACCCACAAAAACCTAGGATCTCAAGATAATAGGAGCTTGGTTTTTGTGCCGAACACTGTGGTAGAAGCTTCATACAGTTTATCTCACTTAATCACCACAGAAATCTCATTTTACTGAAAGGAAAGCAAGGCTCAGAGGATAAATAACTGTTCAAGAACACACAGCTAGTAAGTAGTTGAACTTGGATTCAAAATCTTAACTACTAACTTATTTTAGAGCCCTATTTTCATTATACCATGTTACCCCCACCCAGGAAGATGTTCACACTGAAAATAGAAACACTCTAAAGTAGAATGTAGACCCTGAGAGATTATGTTAAAAGATTTCATGGATCATTTCTCTAAGCTCTAATGGTGATATCCCATGAGACAACTACCATCATGATTAATTAACTCTGGGTTGTCTGTCAAAGATAGCAGACTGAGCTGGCCATTGTTTGAGATGGTCTCATCTTGTATTGAATGCCTCGTATTATTAGAGCCAACAGTGCCAAATTTGGCACCAATGACCGTGGCTCCCAAGGCCCAATTTACAAGGGTACCACCAAGTGACAAAATCATAAGGTTCTGAAAAACTTATCTATGTTATCTGACAGTCCTACTGATGTAAAAGGTCTTGAATTTTCAAGGTCCCACTTACTAGACCATTGTCATCACCATCATTTCTCTCTGAACCTTGTTCAGATTTGACTCAATAGCCATGGTTTAACTCCATTAACTGCTTATACAGTGAGGCTTCCCAACATCTGTTCTGCTCTACTTGTGGAATTCCTGCTAGGTTTGCATGACATTGAACTCAATTTCTTTTTTTTAAACAGCATTAACTAGGACAGCAACAGAAGGCTAGGGAAAAAAGGAACATACAAGAAAAAAAAGAATTTTTTTCACTAACGTGATTGACATAAAATATCAATTTTCTTGCACTCCATATATTAGAAGTCTCTAATTTCCAATAATGAATATATTTGAGAACAGACCTCTCTTATTTTGTGGTTTGGGAAATTTGAGCAGATGAATAAATACAGAAGACTTAGACTTGGGAAGAAGATTACTAAGTAGTTAAACCAAATATATATGACTAGTAAAGAGGAATGATAAGAAGAGGGAGCAGAGGAAAGAAGTGACTATGTTGTTTACCAGAAAACCATCAATGTAGTCATAGAAAAATTAGAAATCAGAAATTTTCAGTTTAGTATAATTTTAGTTTATTTTCTAGTTTAATATACATTACACAGGTGGGGTGATAGTATAGAGTATCATCATATTTTCTAAGACTATGTCCTCTAAAGGTCTTGATTAGAGTCTGTTTCTACCCCAGCAGAGCTAGGAGATAGAAATGCCAGGACTTCAGGAAGGAGGGTTAGCCAAATACTGGAAGCTTTGCTCCTTAATTAATTAAATTCATTTTTCTGAGCTCTATGCCTCAGAGAAAATAAGATAGATATAGGCTGAATACTTCCTAATGAAAGTAGCTTATCTGATGAATATCCTCATTAATTAAAGTAGCAGGTTCTAGTGCTGAATTTTTTTCTAAAAATTGTTTATTCACATTTACATAAATTTATAAATATGACAATTGCAACCATTTTTTTAAAGTGCAGTCCTTTACCTCTCTTTCCCTTTTTGCTCCCCTCTTGCCTTCCTCCTCCTCTCTGCTCCACTCACATAGTGCCCACTTTGCCTACCAGTAATCCTAGGTGCTACCTAGTGTCTCTCTGCCTCAACATTTTACTCCATCTCCCTATCAAACACATACACACAAACAAAGAGGAATCATATTATACAGATTTTGATGCATTTGGCTTTTCTCACTCAATGTCTCATGAAAATGTGTCTAAGCTAACTATGTGGCTCTTAGTCATTCTTATTAACAGCTACAAATCATCCCATTCTTTTGATATTTTTCCCCTAGACTTCCATTTATCAACTATGCATTAATAAACATTCCTGTACTGTGTTGTGGTTTCTTTGGGACACAGTCTTAAGAATGGGATTGCTGGATCACAGGGTAGCATAGTTCTTTTTCTTTCTCTCTCCTTTTTAAAGAACAAATGCTGCTAGATTTTGTTTCTATATGCAGATGACCTTGAGTACTCACTTTTCCTCCCTGGATCTCTGTGTTTTCACTCATAAAGCAGGCATGTGGGACTATAGATGACCTTGAATGTCCTCTGCAGCTTGTTTTAACTTCTCTGTTTCTGCGCCTGCTCCCACTGCCCTGAGTTTTGCTGCAGTGAAATGAGAATCATCACTACTGCTGACTCAGTAACAAGCATCCTGCCTGTCTGAGTCTTGGGATTTTGCACCTACATTTTGCACAGACTAGTTACTTAGCTAAACCACTCATTTCCAAGTACAGACTCTTCTGAAAGGCTATGGTGAGAAAATCTGGCTTTTATTAGTTTGTGTCTCCCTGATATCTGAGGTCCAGATGAAAACTGGACAGTGAAACTAATTACAAAGCTCTGAGCTTCTCACTTATGTTGCGACTTCACCTGAATCCAAACAAAAGGTGCCTTATGACACTCTCACAGCAGTCTTTGAGCACTTTTTCAGGATGCTCCCCATTTTCCTTTAATGAAGATAAATACTTGATTATTGTGTGACTAAACCATTTTGAATGAGGAGGGAAAATGATTATCTACTTTGTAAGCCTTTGTTTTCTGTGCATGTATACCTATATTAAATCTTCTAGGCCAGACAGAAAGGCCTGTTTTATTTGCTAAATCTGAGGGTCTTCAAACAGATGATTCTTCCAGACTGAATAATAACAATAACTTATTGAAAGTATACCAGGCAGACAGCCTCAGTTTGCACACTTCACATGCACACTCTCATTTAATCCTTAAGCTGACCATCATTATCCTGATTTTGCAGATCGAGAATTTCTTCCAAGGTCACAGAGCTAGGAGGTAGTGTAGTCCGTCTGCAGAGCAAATCTTCTTAGCACAGAACAACACTGCAGTGGAACTAGGCATTAGAAGACAAATGATACAAAAATACTGCATGGCTTCTTGATTATCTTGTCAATGTCACCTGAAATGCAGCCATCACCTATAGAAGTTTTAGGTGTTTATGGCTCCCATATCAAAATCACCTGAAGTCCAACACAGGTGGCTCACATTACACTCTGTGTGGTGGGGTGGGTTGGAGTCAAACCGACCTGGCCTCAAATCCTGGCTTTGCCTGCTGCCCTGAGGACGAGGACCAGAGGAGGCAGGTAGCACAAACGCCTAGTTAACACCAGAGCAGGTGCTTGTAAATACGCCATTTCCACTCCCTCCTGTCTCCTTCCTTAGTGCCGAAGAGGCCAGCATCTTGAATGAGCAATGCCACCCCCCTGGCCCTCTCCCACCTGGGTTCGTTTGCTCCCTTGTTTTGGATACAAACACGGGTATCGGGGCTGCCAAGGGATGGTCTCTTCCTCATTAGACTGCTCCCCGTACTGCTGGATGGACACGGGTTTTCCGAAAGAGCTATTTATTTGCTTATCTGCAAGGGGGGCAGTGATCGAGGGCAAAATCAATTACTATTTTTCATCTTTGACAAAGTAATTAAGGCCATAGTGACTGTCTAATTCCGACCGAATGGCTGCGCCGTGATGGATGCGGATTTACGGCAGCTTCGGCTGTGGCGCGCTTGGCCGATTATCACTCCAACCAGGCGGCTGCGGAGGGCGGGGGGCTGAGGCCGGCGACTGCAGGACTCTAACGCCTTTTATTCTTTTTCAATGCTGCGGCTCTGTCCTCCACGCTCCCCGGGCGCGGACACATGGGCGTACGCACCGTGAGCTGCCCCTGGCCTCCTGCCCCCGGCAGGCACGCTCTTTCCCGCCCTTGCATCCCTGCCCTGGTGCCCGCCGCTCTGCTACCGCGTTATTATCAGAACGACCCTTTAGGCCTCCTTGCTCCAAACACCCTCCCCCATTCTCCACGCCGCCCCTCCTTTCTAGATTCTTGCGGCTGGAAGTGGGGGGATGTGGGGTGCCAAAGCAGCGCCTCCGTCAACCCCTCCACACAACCTCCGTCGCGTTTCCAGGGCCTGACGCGTGACGGGTCCCAAGCGGGAACCCAAATGCGCACTTGGCCCGGGCTGGCTCGCAAGCCAAATGTCAGGCGGGGTGGCTGAGCTGGAGGGCGGGGCGTCACTCGTGCCCAGGGCCGCAGCTGGGGGCAGTGGAAAGACGCGCAGTACTACACGTCTCTGCGCCTTCTTTTCGGCTCCCGCGGCAGCCCCGGACGTCAGTGAGCCGCGGAACGGCGGTGCACCCATGTTCTCTTCCCTCGCACGAGGCATTTTGTAGCGGTGGCTCAAATGCAAATTGAAGAAAGGCCAGGCCTTTGAAGTCGTGACTCTCTGGTGGAAGTAGGCTCGGGGCCGGCAGAGGGAGGGCCTACCCAGACCTAGAGGTGCCCCTCGTGGCGCGGAAGTCGGGGCTGCCAGGCCTGCCCGTGCAGTGCAGTTCTCGCATTCTGGTTTAGCTCTTTGGAAGCTGGGGTCTGTTTCGGAAAAAGCGCCCGGTAAGTCTCTCTTGACTTCCCGGCAGCTCCAAGAGTCCAGGGTTTCCCAGCTCCCACCAAGGCCGCAGCACGCGCCCCTACGGAATTCCCAGCCCCGCCTGCTCTCCTGAGCCTCCTCCTTATAGAGCCCAGCACAGTCCCACCTCTCTTTTACCCCTGCCCTCCGCCCCCGCCCGCAACTCACCTGGTTTCCGTCGGAGCGGCCCCCGGGGAGAGCGAGACTGTCCCCAGCGACCCTGTGAGAGGGGTTGGGAGATTTTCCGGCTTTGGAAAGCGACTTTCTGAGTCTCAGTTCCCAGCTTTAAAACTGGGAGTTTCACAAAGGTTGTTGTCAAGGCCAAATGGGATAATTCGTGGGAACACCTTGCAGATTGGTTCAGTACTGAGCTTAATAAATGCTGATTCAAAACTACAATAAAAAGCGACCTGAAACCCGCAAGGCGGCTCAAAGGTAAGGTCTTTTCAGGGAAACTATTCTCCTTCCCTAACAGTGCAGACCACAAGTCCCCAGCTCGCTGTCCTCCCAGGGGCCAGGCTGGCAAGCCAGTGAGCAGAGGTATCTGAGCGCTCTCGAGCAGTTCGGAAGGAGACGCAAGGGGACTCCGCAGTGCCCCGGGCGCCCACCGCAATCTGTCGCGGCATTGTCCTCCCGCCGCGTGGTGACTGCCCAGCCGAGTGCGACGGCGCCGACCCCGAGGCGGTGGACCGGGCTGCGAGCAGCAGGGAAGAGACAAAGCGCTTTCCCTGACTCCCCATCCCTGAGGCAGGGGTTCCCCAACCAGGCCTGCCAGGAAGGAGAGAGGAGAAACATTTTTCTACGAATCCCTTTCTAGTATCTAAACTAACCCTTCTTTGTAAAGGTATCTCCCCTTTCTTATGATTATAGTCATTGCTTTGTACGAACAGGAAAATCCATCTATTTATCACGACGGCCACCTCCAACCCCAGTATGGTAGAAGGTCCTCTTGTGGCTTCCTGGATGGCCAGCCCCGCCGCCTGGTGGCTGGGGATCCTTGTTAGAGGGGGTCTAAGACCTCGCACTTTCGACTCAGGCCTGGATGACCTTTTCATTTCTCCAAAATATTTGCATAGGATCTTTAAAAATACAGTAAAAATAGTCATATTTTACTGAAAAAATTCTCTTAATTGAGTTAATAGAGATAAAAAATAGTAAGGCAAATACTAGACCTCAATTTTTAAGCAAAACCCAAAATCTCTCTAACACTGGTGTCTGGGTGGGTAGGACTGTGAGAATCTGAAGTCTGCACACACGTAACTGGGTATGCCCGTTTAAATGTAGGAGCCGTGTGCACCAGCCATAGCAGGCTGCGGCGCTATGTGCAGACCCTCGGTCGCTTTCCGGATAATATTGTGGATTCCGTTACCTGCGGATTCGGAGAAGCAGCTACGGGATTTAGTGGAAGGGAAAGACAGAAACACGAGAGTGATTTAACTCCTTACCCCACGCCCACGCCGGCAGCCCAATGAGCTCTGTTGGCGGCTGCGCCTCGCCTTGGGTGCAGTGGGACGTGTCCCTCCCATGTTTCCTTTAATGAGGAGGAGGCAAACTTCTGTCATCCCCTCCCGCCGGCTTCGGTTTAGTAATCAGACCCACATGAGTCACGCCGAGCACGCAGTCCCCTCCCGCCCGAGTGACAACTGGGCAGCGTACTCTCTGCTGTTGTCTCTTTAAAACTCGAAT
The DNA here is from genome assembly GCF_030020395.1 of Manis pentadactyla. Classification (NCBI taxonomy): domain Eukaryota; kingdom Metazoa; phylum Chordata; class Mammalia; order Pholidota; family Manidae; genus Manis; species Manis pentadactyla. Next base: position 59,788,938 of record NC_080027.1, read on the forward strand.
CCAAGGGGGTAATGATTTATCAAACTTGTATTATCAAAAAAATGTCAAACGAAGGGCACCTTGCTTTGCACTGACGCAAAACCGGCCTTTCCCAAGGAGATATAGAAAGCGCCTCTCGTGCTGGAGCCAAACCCAGTCTTGTCAGTAGCTGGTTTCATTCTCTACCTTTCAATCTGTTGCCGATATCAGACATGGTGAGTGTTTGGCTTTTGTTCTTTTAAGAGGAGAGGAAGCTGCAGGGGTAGGAAAGGCAGATTCGTTTTGGATACTTCTTTTGGAAATGCTCCTCGCATTTTGGAAGAGGAAAGGAGGAGGCTCTCTCAGCGGTAGGTGTTTGTTCTTGTGACCATCACCTGAAATCAGAAAACGGTTTTCCGAAGCTGTTGAGCCGTGTTTGGTACTAACAGCGCGATTCTGGGTACTGTCCTTGGTGCTGAAAGCCAGATGCCGGTACTGAGGTGGGTGGCTTCGGGTCCTAGAGGCTATTGAGATAAGCATGCTTGCTGGAGCCAAGGTACTTAGTTTTGATGCAAATTAAGTTCTGATCTGTGCATAACTCAAAGGTTAGACGAGAGGTGTGCGGTTGGGGTGCAAGTATATTAGTAATTATTGGTGCTAATACTTAGGAAGCCCTGAAAGATAGCAGGAGGGAAGAAAGCGGACTGAAAGTCTTCCGCTGTCAGTTCTTCTCATTTCTATCTCAATTGGAGTAAGAAAATAAAGATAAGCCGTGAGTTTTGGTCCCCAAGCAAGTGTAGGTAGAGGCATGAAGGATATAGACTCCTGTGAATAGTTATTCCTGGGAGGGAGGAGAACCAAAAAACTTTGCACTTTCTTTTACATATGTGGGAATCTGGAAGTCAAGGTGGGTTGTGTAAGATAACAAACCTGGTTGCCATCTTGTTTTAAGTTTGGTTTATTGTTGTTTTGGTTGTGATCCTTACATCTTCCTTTACTACCTGGCTGGAGGGGATGGGATTTGGAGCGCTGGGGTTCCCACAACGGATTTTGCCTGAAATGCTGGCAGGTGCCAGGGAATCAGCTTTGTGGCCACAGCTTGTCTATATCTTAAATATATATAAAGGCAATGTGCATTGTTGAATGACAAAGGAAATGAGGCGGAAAATTAAAGAATCTTTCTACAGTGGTGAAGGGGACCCTACAGCCGTGATGTGAAATCCAAAGAGGGTGGGGAGCTCATGGCTGTAGGGCTATTTCCACCTTTCTCTTCTCCCCCTCCAAAAAACATTTCTGCCTCTTAGTTCTCCCTCTATCAGGGAGGAGAATATTAGCTTCTTTATGTCATCTGGTTATTGACGGACAAGTTGAGAAATACTGATTTCAGTTTTTCTTGACGAAGGAAAAAAAATCCAGATTCCAAATTGTTTCCTAGATACTGTCTGGACCTGAGCTGTGAAGTCTTTATATGTACACACAGGTATTTTTAAAGCTGCAGTTTACTTTTTTTTCTTTCTTGCACGAACTTCACATTGTATTTGCAGGATTGCGGTACTCCCAAGGAAATGAATAAGCAACCAGCCAACAGCCTGGGGGCAGCGGCTGCGCCGGGCTACCACAATGGCCCGTGCGCACCCAGGACGAGCCCGGAGCAGGAGCTTCCAGCGGCCGCTGCCGCGCCGACGCCGCGTGTGCCCAGGTCCGCCTCCACGGGCGCCCAAACATTCCATTCCCCGGACGCGCGAGCCTGTGAGGCCGAGGGGCCGGGACTGGGGGCTTGCAAACTCGGTAGCTCGCGGGCGCCGGCGGCCTCGGCGGCTCTGCGGGACTTGAGCGAGGCGCATGTCCCTCAGGCCGCCCCTCCTTCGGGGAGCTCCGGGCCCGGCAATGCGCTGCATTGTAAGATTCCGGCCCTGCGTGGCCCGGAGGGGGATGCGAACGTGAGTGTGGGGAAAAGCACCCTGGAGCGGAATAATACCCCAGCCGTGGGCTGGGTGAATATGAGCCAGAGCACCGTGGTGCTGGGCACCGATGGAATCACGTCTGTGCGCCCGGGCAGCGTGGCCACCGCTGCCACCCAGGTAAGCAGATCGCGCTCGGCTTTCGCCGCCTTCTCCCCAGGCGTGCGAGGTGAGTCGGGTCTTGGCGGGTGCACGTGTGCTGATGGGGAGACCGGTTGGCAGTGCCAGGTAATGGATGCTGAAGGCAGCTTTGGGGCTTCGTAAGCTCGCGCCGCACTGGGGTTGCCAGTTCAGGGCGTGAGGGCTGTAGTGACCCTACCAGAGGGATCACCACCTTAGGAGCTGCGGCAGTCTGTCCCATCCCAGCCCCAGTGACAGGAGGAATCAGGGTGCGGACTCATTTGAACAGGTGAGACAGAAAGAGTCCGACCCCTTCATGCCGGCACTAATCCTCCTCTTGCCTAAGACAGCGAATTTTCTTTAAAAAATTTCCCCTTAATTAAAAAAACAAAACAAAACAGAAAACCCTGGGGAGGGGGTGGGAGGATAATAATTTAAATCCTTATAACCTTTTCATTGCCAGTACTATACTTCAGGGTTTCTCCAAACCCAGTGTACCTAATTTTGTCATCATAATTTTGTATTTTTTTTTTCTCAGAGGATCTCTCTCAAATACACTTCAGGCCCCATAAATGTGGATTCATCCCTGCATTTATACTTAATGCCCAACCAGAGGCATGAAAGCCCACAGAGCAAATCCCAATATCCTAGGACGGGGTTAAGGCGACTCTTACTGGTGGGCCCCTCTCTCCTATACGCTTTTGTCTTCTTCCATTTCCCTCCAGACTCTCCCTCTGCTCTGATCTCTTCTCTGTCCAGTTTCACCTACTTCAGCTCTGTCTTCCCCATTGCCTGCCTTTCTGCTGTCTTCGCTCCTCCCTTGGGCTTAACGGCTAGGCATGTGTCCAGTGGTGGGCACCTGAACCAGAACATCCGCCTGTGTGAGATTTCAGGTTTATACAGCTCTTCCATTTCTTTGTACACACACACACACACACACACACACACACACACACACACACACACACACACACACACTGTCACCCTTATCAGCAGGCCCACACAACAAGAGCTCAGCTATTAGAAAAATGAACAGACACTTAGGCTTTCCATGCACCCTTGTTTTGGATGTTCACTTCTGGACTGTTTGTGTACATTAGCTGCCTCTGACAGGGTGTGCCCAGCAGCGTGACCCTAGGTGGAGGCAGAAAATTTGTTTCACATGTCTTGCCTAACCTCCGCACTGCGGCAAAAGCAGCTGGAACTCCCACCCTTCTGAGCCCTGGAAGAACTGGAGGGTGGGGATGAGGATGCAGGGGTATGCATGGGGGAAGATTGTAGGGGGATATTAAAGATATTCAATATAGATCAAGCCCTGTATTTGCCTATTTCCAGCTCTGCCCATCTTTCTGTTCTTGCCTTTCTGATACCTACCTTGGCCTTCCTTCTCTCTTCTCAAGACATCTCTTCCAGATAGCTGCTGCTTCATTCTTCATGGCCTTGGAACAGTGTGGGACACACCAGATTGCTAGAATAGGAGGTGGAGAGTGATTGGGAAAGTGGAATCTATGCAGTGGGTCTCTGGAAGCTTTGTGTGGTGTCCAAGTGTCCTGAACATTTTCAGAGTTCATTTGAGGTAGCTTCACCCCTGCCTTTTTTCCTTAGTAGTGAGGCACTCCAGCTCCAGGTATGACTCCAAGAGAGCACTGTAGTCTGAGCTTGGAGAGGTGAGCCCCAAAGGTCCGTAGACTAGCTGGAAGATGCCTGAGGGGACAATTATTCTAACCCCTTCTTTTTATAGAAGAGCACACTGGCTCAGAGACAGCAAGCAGCTTGCCTGGGGTTATCCAGCTGTTCAGTGGTCAAGTGTAGACCAGAACTCCAGGTTTTAACATCCATATCACCTCTGTTCTCCCTCCTTTTTCACCCCCATTTCTCCCTCCTGCCCATCTTCCTCACCCCAGTGCTGAAAGGTGGCCCCCTTATAAATTAGCCCACCAAGCAGGTTCTGTCTGCAGGCTTTGGCAGAGAAAGTGAAGCAGGGGTGCTGGCTGGCTTCGGGCACTGCAGCTGTCTTTCTTGCCATAGCAGACTCCAGAGGGACAAAGGGCTGAGGAAGGGGTGATTGAGGGTTTTGGGAGGGAGGGGTTGGTTAGGGGCCTGCTTGCTGGGGACTCTCGGCATGATATTGGGGGCCTGCTTGCCAAATGAACTCTTGGTCAGTGGTTGGGGATGGAGGGACCTGCTTGCAATCATCCTACAGGTTCAAAGTTTGGGGAAAGCTGCTTGCTGGTGTGTGCCCTCACTGCAGGCTTGGGGGGTCCAGAGGTCTGCTTAAAATGGATTTTCAGATCAGAATTGGGAGCCTGCTTGCTGAAAGACTCTCAGTTCAGGGTTGAGGGGTGAGAGCCCTGCTTGTAGATGCATCCTATCTTCAGAATTGGGGTTCTGCTTGCCGATGCATCCTCAGTTGAAAAGCGGGGGCCTGCTTGCTGGGAAGCACCCTCAGCGGGGGGAGGGGTGGCATGGTGCCTGCTTTCAAGGGACCCGGGCTATTATCCAACAATGTGCTTTTCCGCCCCCCAGGAGGACGAGCAAGGGGATGAGAATAAGGCCCGAGGGAACTGGTCCAGCAAACTGGACTTCATCCTGTCCATGGTGGGGTATGCAGTGGGGCTGGGCAATGTCTGGAGGTTTCCCTACCTGGCCTTCCAGAACGGGGGAGGTATGGCTTTTCCAGTCTTTTGGCCTGCGGCGCGGCGGGGTGGGCATTTGCGGGGCTGGGGTTACCCAGAATCCAGGGCCAGAAGGGGAGGTTCAGGACAGCCTCCTCACACTCCAGCTAAATTGTAGGGAACAGTGCCAAGCCAGAGGGCGGGGGCTACTGTAACTGGTTGGCAGTAGATCCAGGGGCTTTTATCTGGAGATGTTGGTTAGGGAAGAGGTAGGCCCTCGTGATCGCCCACTGGTTCAGCCTGAGAGGTCGGGTCCCAGGCCAAGTGGGCACTGACTGCAGAGGAGTTCAGACTCTAGCTGACAAGTGTTCAGTGAGTGGTTTCACTCCTCCCTGCTAAATGACAGTAGCTCTGTGGTCCTTGGCACTGAATTAAGGATGTTTTAAGATTAAAACCAAAATTGGAGCCTACATGGGAGGCCTTGGGAATGGACATTTGGGTTGTACAGAACGCAGGCTGCGACCCAGGAGGTGTGAGTACAGAAGGGCTGGGGTCTGTGCTCTGGAAAACCTCTCAGAAGTATCCACACGCATTAATCGTTTTGCACACTGGCAGGGCATTTTGACTAGCAAAATCGCTTAGCAAAAACGGGTTTCCTTTCACTTGTTCTAACTGGGTGGAAGAAGCTGCTTTTGAAGGAAACCCGTTTCTGAAATGGCGAGGACGCCAGTTAGGCGTGCACCAGCTTCCAGAATTCTAGGATCCGTTTCACCTCTTCGGAGCCCAGTGAGGAGGGAGCCCACACAGTCAAGGCCCCCTCTGCTTGCCCTCCTGACGTTGAAGCTCCTTAGAGCCTCCCCGTTGGCTAAACTGACAAATCGCCTTCTGGGAATAGGAATTTGCACGTAGGACTCCGTTCCACAGCTTTTCAACTGACCAAAGAGACCAGAAAGGCGCCCCCGCCCGCATCAGGTTAGGCAGCTGTTTTGTTTTGTTTTTTTCTCGTGGGTGGGCCTCAGGCGGAATTTGGTGCATCCCGGACGACGGTCAGATGCTGCACCACGGGACGAGTAAAACGGAAAAAAATATGTTAATGTCCCCTCCCCCAACTCCATATTAGGACATGTTGACAAGTACTTATTAGGATGGCAGCGCTTTTGCAATGAGGGGTGCCCTGGAAGGAGAAGAACGTTTGTTGGCCACACAGAGGCACCCCAGCTGGGTTTTCTCTCGGTCTTCCGCAGGGAATCCCCAAACCAGGGAGCAGGAAGGGGGCCGGAGGTGTGTCCTGGGGCCACCAATGACAGGAAAGGGTGGGCACCCAGGATCCGGGTTGGGTGGGAGGCCCAGTCAGGGAAGTTGGGAGAGCCAGAGTTGCCGGTGTTTTGCTCGCCGGAGATCTGCAAAGTGCGGGGCTGGGCGCGTGGCCGGGTTCCCGGAGCTGCGCGCCCAGGAGGCGCGCGGAGGGCGAGGGAGACTTTCCGCACTGCGTCTTCGGCCCCGCAGCTCTCAGCGCGGAGTGGAGAGCTCGCCTCCTCCTTACAGGAGCAGAAGAGAATTACGTAAACCACGTCTCTTTCGGAAACCCTGTCTGGAGAGGATAGAGCAGGACCTCTCTTATTACTCCCCTTGGCCGCCGCCGGGCCTTCCTCGGGTGCAGAGGCCCCGGCAGCAAAGGCCCTTCCGCGGGACAGGAAGTTGGGACAAGGGCGAGCAGGAAGGGCAGATCAGCGTCCCCTATGTTGAGCATGTCTGGGCTCTGGCATCTCTGGTCTCTGAGGTGGCTTTGACCCATGCAACTGCGTTTCCGGGTCTAAATCTTTTAAAAGCCCAGGGCTGTTCCCCAAGACCCTCCCCTAAAACCTCAAAGAATCCCTGAGGGGAAAAAAACCCAAGAACTGTCAGCCGGGTCTGTACAGGCTTACCAGTTACTATAGCCCTAGGCCAGGTCTTCTGGGGAGGAAAGAGAAGGGTCAACAACCTCGGGGGGCCTCACGGTATAGATAAGACACCCCCATCAATATTGTTAAGTGCTGCCCAGTGCCCGGGGAAGGTAAGGTGGGACAGCAGAGAAGGGAGACTTCTTAGAGGACCACGCATTTGAGTTGACCTTGAAGGATGGAAGGGACTTTTTATGTGGAGAAGGAAGTTGGGGAGTGTGTGCTGGCCGCTGTGTGGGAGAGGTCTGTCCTCGCCGAGCACAGATAACTTGGCTTTTTGTAGAGAAGGGCTCCTGGAGTCTTGCTGCGTAGATGGTAGGTCCTTGGAGGTGGATGTGCTGAGGAGATGTTGACTCCAATCATGAGTCAAAGGCATGGCTTTGTTGAATTCTGAGGATGGCTTAATTTGGGGACATGGAAGTACAATAGTAAGAAAAAGAAAACAATAAAACCCAGCCAGCACCACCCAGCAATCCACCTGGTGGGGAACCGAGTACAGGAGTGTGTGCAGGGCTCCCGTGCACTTAGCCAAGGGCTCTTAAATGTTCCTGGGTGCCTGGGATTGAGCTGGAATATCAAAAGCCTCTGCGGAAGGAAAGGGACCCAGCTCCCACCTCAGACGGTAAAGGTGGGTCTGAGCCTAGCCTTGGCCTCTTGGGTCTCTCACTTCCCACTCTCTCTTTCTAAGGTGCTTTCCTCATCCCTTACCTGATGATGCTGGCGCTGGCTGGGTTGCCCATCTTCTTCCTAGAGGTGTCACTGGGCCAGTTTGCCAGCCAGGGGCCCGTGTCTGTGTGGAAGGCCATCCCAGCCCTGCAAGGTGAGTCCATCCTGCCTTCTAGCCTCCTCAGCCCCACCTCTCTCCCTGGCACCACTTGCCCCAGGAAGGGAGACCTGTTCTGTGATTGGTGGAACTCACTCCTTCCTTGTCTATTTGATAAATTCCACCTCTGGAGCTCTCTTAAGAATGGCCCCAAATCAACTCTGGCATTGCCCTGTTCCTGGCAGAACACCTCAGTGTCCCTGGAAGATACCGAGTCCACTCTGCTATTAGCTTATCCATCTGTCAAAAAGACCTAGGTCCTCACCTTGTGCCCAACTGTGAGAAAGCACAGGATTTGGGATGGAATGAATCCCTGGAAATTTTGCTTCCACAGGTTGTGGCATCGCAATGCTAATCATCTCCGTCCTAATAGCCATATACTACAATGTGATTATCTGCTACACACTTTTCTACCTGTTTGCCTCCTTTGTGTCTGTGCTGCCCTGGGGCTCCTGCAACAACCCTTGGAACACGCCAGAATGCAAAGATAAAACCAAACTCTTACTAGGTAAGTTTGGATATACCAACATTAGATGAACTATTCATACAATTAATAAAGACTAATTGAGCATATATTATGTTTGCCAGGACCTGTGCTAGGTGCTGGGGGCTGCAGATGCTAAAACAAACAACCAAATATACTTAATTCTAACATATAAGGAGCTCATGGCTCAGAGGAGGGGTAATCAAATTTTTGTTTGCTCATGAATAACTGGTGTGTTTGTTAAAAATGCACATTTATAGGCCCACCAGGTAGTCTTATTTATTAGATTTGGGTGGGGTCAGGGAATTTGCATTGCATTTTATCAAGGTCTTCAGGTGACTCATGTGCATGGTCCGATTTCAAAAGCAGTGAGGCCCTAGAGTCTAGGAGAGTTGATGTATGTGATTCTGGGTCCACACTTCACAAAATACTGCTCAGTGCCTGAGGTAAATATGAGAAGAGACCCTTAAGCTGAAGCCTTCTGATAGAAATGTGCATAATGTAGTCCCTTGAAGAGGCGACAGATGACATCTGTCAGAGAAGTCAGGGAATGTTCCTGGAGGGCATTTCAGACCTGAAATTGATGGGCCTTGAGAACTTGAGGGAAGCTGTCTGCTTGTTGGGTCACAGGCAAGGGAGTGAATGTGAGGAGCAGGGCAGATCTGTCAGCAAGGCTTTCCGGTCTGTAAAACATCTCAGCTCCTGACACTACATGTATCTAGGAAAGGTAACTTCTCTCTGGATCTGAGCTTTCCTCATTGGAAAAAATAGAAATATAACAGTATTCTTCATCATACTTACATCATGGGATTGCTGTAAGGAGAAAAGAAATGAAGGATATGATAGCAGCTGGAAAAAGAAACTACAAATAGAAGGGGCTAGTATCAGTTACCATTGAAGGCTCTGGTCATTTTAATGGGCACCAATAAGCAAGAAGTGTCTTCTTTCCCTGGCAGATCTGTTATTCCCCTTAAGCTGGATCTGGGCTGAGGTCAGAATCCTGTGATCTCTATAGAACTGGCCCTTAGAGTCGTCGCTCCTCCACCAAATCAGCTCTTTTGCCTTTTCAACGGGCAGTTGCAGCATTAGGATGTTATTTATCCCTTTAAGCATGTTAAGAGGGAAAGATGAATTCTTCCCCCCCACACCTCCAGAGAGAGGCACATACCTAAAGGCAGTAATTCACACTGGAGCATTTTTACACATGTGTACATGTTCATACACACCATGACCAACCACCCCTCCCAGTCCCGAGAGGCTTTGAATAAGAAGAGCTAAAACTAGAGATACATGCCTATTACTTTCAAATCCTGTGCCCCTGCAAGTGCTTAGGAATGGAGGGGCAGGAGTGGAGGTTCTCAGGTGCATGGCTCAGTGGTGCTGTGACCAAGAGTGCCTCTTAGAATCTCTGGGCCTCAGTGTCCTTACTTTTACCATCTCCATGTTTATGGATTCTTAGGTGAGGGCAGTGGTTCTACATGTTAGAATCTCCAGGGGAATTAAATCAAAACAGCACTTAGGGGCCACCCCAGACTAATTAAACTGACCAACTGGGGATGGAACCTAAGAACCGTTATTTTTAAAGTCCCCCAGGTGCACCCAAGTAGGAACCACTAGGTTAGAGTTTGCCCACACCCCTTACTTTGGCTGCCCTTGACCACTTGTGGAAGGGAGCGCCCCATCATCTTTGCCCTGCAGACCCTGCCAGCCCAGTGGTCACCTCTGCAAAACTGAGAGAATCCTACTCAGTGGGTTCATGGATTCACAACCAGCAGTCTGCTGCCAGAGTGGTGTCCTGCAAATGGCTGCTATGTCAGGCAAAGTGCGTGCTCCAGGATGTGGGGTCTGGAATGGAGAAGTACCCCAAGGTCATCCCAGAGCCCTGCTTGTCCTTTCTGGATTGTGCCTGAGAGGGAAGTCACTTTTCAAGGGAGTGCCTCCAGCAGAGGGCTGTTGCCTTGCTTCAGCTTCTCTGGGGGGTTTCCCTAGGGAACCATGTGGGTCATGGCACTCAGTGTCCTGTATCTGTCCTCCAAGTGGGATTGTAGTTTAGAGACACAGGTCTCCTCCACTAACAACATCCACTAATATTTGTGCAGTCCCTTAACACTTAATAGCTATCATCACTCACTACACACCATGTTAAACCCTTTTAGTCATATTACCAATGTGAAGATGGACAGCAAGCCAACGTATGGCTTCTATTATTATTTCCATTTTACCATGTGAAAAGACTGGAGCTCAAGGTCATATAGCTAAGCTCTGTGGTAGGCCTGGGATTTGAACTCCAGTTAGCCTGCCTCCTGTGATCAGTGTCCTAACCACCATGCTAAATGCTCCCCAACCCACAAAGGAGCTCCGTAAGTGATGTCTCTGCTATTCCTCATAGGGGCCCTGTGAGTTCCAAAGGGCAGGTGACATCATCACTATTTTGCAAGTGAGAAAATGGATGGGAAGGCTCAGAGAGTGGAAGTATCAGGCTGTAAGGCACACATAGAACTAACAATGGGATTTGGGTGTCATGACTCCTGATTCTCCACTTCTCCAGGGTTTCTGGAGAGTTCTTAGTGCAGCAGGTTCTACTCCATTAGCTACGGCATAGTGATGCCAGGCTAGGTGTTCCCTAACTGTTTATAGCTGAAATTCTATGAGGTAAAAGGAAAGTTTGTCTGAACAGTAGTTTGGTTTAGGAATCACTCTTAAGGGGGAAATGAGAGACACAGGTAAGGACTATACATGACTGCTCATTGCACCCATATTTTAGATCTTGGAAAATACTAGAAACACTGAGACAAGTGACAAAAGTTCCAATAATTGTGAATAATTCCATGTTTTAAATATGTTGTAGTGCATCTATGGGATGAAGTGTTCTATTTATTAAAAATGAACATTGTTAAAACAGGGGTGCTCCTCACCATGTTAAATGTAAAAGCAGGATACAGATTTATAGTGTACTTTTATTTTTACTAATAACAGGTACATGAATAGAAAATACATAGGAAGGTGACACACAAAATGTTACTGGCAGATTTGGGGCCATTCTTTCTTTTCTATATTTTCTATCATGGACATATTTATTTTGTGGTCAGAATATATGTATGTGTGTATAACACGTATATGTGTGTATGTGTATTTTTTTTTAAGTCAGCTGAGCACGTTGACTAGGTGAGGCATGTGGATCAGGTGTGCCTGGTTTTGTGGAGTTTCCAGTCTGGCTAACAATAACCCAGGGCACATTAAAGGCAGAATAAAGACTTTATACAGCTAAGCTTCTAGTTGATTGGTACAAACCATAAAAAAAACTGTGCAAGCTCTGAACAGAGAGAAACAATAGACATTTTCCACTCTGATTATTCCCGGGGAGCATTTGGACAGGCTGGGCAGATCTTACCTTTTTCTTAGCTAGTGCTTTATTTACATTTGTTTGTTTGTTTGTTAAAGTCAGGTGTCCATCTCTTTTCTGGGCAGCCCCTATCTGTCCTCTGTGTCGCCTGCACATGATGGTGTTCCATGCGAGGGCCATGCTTCACCTTGCAGAAGGTGGTCCTTTGGGGTCCTGGGGTGACTCACAAAAGGTGATAGTAGTCAGACTTGCAGAGGCATGGACGGTTTTATAGCCCTGCTGCTCTAATGGGCAAGTCAGGAGTCCAGACTAGATGTCCTAGGCTTTCTCCCAAATGACCATGCTGAGAGAGGCTTGATTAGGAAATGGAAAAACTCTTCCCCTAGTACTGTGTCACATAGATAACCTTCCAGGCTCACCACCTCCCTCACAACCCCATAACCCCCCTACCCTGGGATAACTGATCCAGAAGAGAGGGGATAAATAACCTGCCATCAGGGCCTTCAGTCATAGTGGGGAGCTGTTTATTTCATGGCCCTCTTGGCATTACTAGGGACATACTGCCCAGGAGCCCTACCTCACCGTGGAGACGCCAGGACCGTGTGCCGCTGCAGCCCCAGAAAATAGCCCTGGTCTGCCTTTGGGCAGGTACTGGGTTTGTGGCCCATTGCTGAGGTGTGGGTTTAAGAGAGACTGCCTTCCTTTGAGGGGACCAGCCCTCCAGGTATCTGTAATGGAGAACAGTTAATCCGTGCCCTGCCGAGTGAGACCAGCGACTGCTCTGTGAAATTAGGAGCCAGCTGGGTCACTAAAATGGGAACAATGTAAATACCATTTCTATTTCTGGAAGGGTTTAATTTTCATTAGAACTTTAATTAAATGATCCCTTTTCTCTGTAGCCTTTCGTGTCCTTTCACTTATTAATAATTGCCCCAGTAAAGAGAACCCATTTGAGCAGCTTCCAATTTAGCACGATCATTATCGCTGTTCTTTGTTCAGGGTTGCTGGGCCGGAGAGCTCAGTTGACACGGCCCATCAGTCCTCCGCGGGCCCGCCGTCGGCGCTGTGCGCTGGGAAGCACGCCTCTGCCTCCCAGTGGTGGGAAGGGATATTGCAGGAGGCTTGGGCTGCAAGGAGCTCTGCTGCAGTGCCGCAGCAACGGGGTGACTTTGTCGTGTTGCAGCGAGCAGTGAGCCGAAGACATCCAGAGATGCTCTCTAGGGAAGCTGCCCGCGTTCTTCACAGTGGCAGTTTGGGAAGCAAGCGATTTGGCAACAGCCCGCGTGTTAGCGATCTCTTGAGTCTTAGGGAATGGACGTACTTTCTGACAGGAGGGCAAGAAATAACGTGTGCTTTCTTACAGAAAAGTGATATGGATAGTGCTTTAATTGTCTCCATTCAGGTTGCTGCTGGGAGCAACAAATGCTAGCTCAGTAAATATTTGGTACTTATTAGGTTGGAACCCCCCTGAAACATTCTGTTATTTCATCAAAGGAAAGAAGATAATAGTGGCTAAGAAGGTATTTTGAGGCCTCTAAAAGCAGTGGTTCTCAACCCTGGGAGGTTTTTCAGGAGACATTTGGCAATGTTTATAGACAATGTTTACAGACACAGCTGGGGAGTGGATGCTCCTGGCTTCCAGTGGGCAGAGGCCAGGGATGCTGAAAAATGCCTTGCAATGCACAGGAGCCCCCCCAACAGAGACTTATTTGGTCTCCTAAATTAGTAGTACCACTGTTACTAGTACCACCTCGTCTGAAGAACTAATCAGAGGGAATTGTTGTTTTAACTTTTATCCAGTATTATGAGGTATTCTGGGGGACATGTGGGGGCAGTAGGTAATTTATGGCTGGCAAGTGGGATTGTGGGAGGTGATGTTCAGCAGTAGAGGTGCTCACCCCATACAAAGTGATGGCCGAGTTATGGCTAAAATGTATGGAGTCTAAATGTGTGCTAGGCATTGTATGAAAAGTTTTCATTCACAGCCGCACTTGATTCGGTTCTCACAACAACCTTCTGAACTAGATACAACTATTTTCCAAACGGAGGCTTGGACAGATACAGGACCAGCGGGGCTCCTAAACCCATAGTTGTGACCGCTTTGATATTCCACAGAGGGTGTAAAGTAGGAGTCCATGCACGGGATCTTGATTGCATGTGCTTTTGGGTTTTGGGAGGTCTTTTTTTTTTTTTTTGATCCACAGTATTTCAAAACAATTTGACCTTATATCCAACATTTTTAAATGGAAACATTTTACATAAATATCCAGGTTTTCCGCATGTTTTGCCAGAATACCTTGAAAAGCATGGCATAGATTAGCTGGACTGTTTTCTAATCTGCCAGCACCCTCACCTTTCCTTATTACCCTCCATTTTATGCCATTCTTGCTTGTGTCACCACCTGCTTCTGAAGGTGTTTGAGTCTATGATCCCTGCTCTCTACTTCTCAGTAGGGTACTTCGGAGCATGGCCTCCAAAAAGAGTGCCTCTTGGCCTTTCGGTTTTCCGTGTGATCATGGCCAGCAACTGCCTTCTCCTGTGTCTGAGTTCCTTTATCTGTAATGTAGAAACAATAACAATACCTCCTCCTCAGGAGTGATGTGAGGCTAAGTTAGTTGGTTCTTACAAAGTACTTAGAACAATTTAAGTGCTCGTTGTTGTTATTGTCCTCTATTGTTGTTTTTGGTCCTCTATAAAATAGTACCCTTTGGAATAAAATAGTATCCTGGTGGACTCTTGATTTAAAATAGCTTTCAAGGGATCAGTATTTATAAACCTGTCTGAGAGACATTATAATCTGTTATAATAACAGAATGATTTCAGAAAAGATTCACTTCTTCATTTTTTAAAAATGAGTATAATATGCATCTTCCAGGTTTTATGAGGATTTCATGAGATAATAATAGTCAAAATGTCCAGCATAGTGCCTGACATACTAAGATGCACATGGTTAGTTCCCTTGCCCCATGGCAGCCTAAGTCAGGCATTCTCAACCGTGGCATTAGTGACATTCTTGGACCAGATAATTCTCTTTTGTGAGGGCTGTCCTGGGCATTATAAGATATTTACCAGAATCCCTGACCTCTACCCACAAGGTGTCAGGAGCACCCTGTTCCCCTGATATGACAACTAAAAATGTCTCCAGACATTGTCAAGTGTCTGTTGGGGACAAGATCATCCCTAGTTGAGAACCTCTGTGGCATGTTCACTGCCTCTGCTCTGTGAGTGCGTGGAAAGCCCATGTTGCATGTGTCTAGAGTACCTACTCTATGCCAGCCATTGTGCCAGGCAGTGGGTGCAAGGTAAACTTCTTAGCAAGCCTTCTGGGTGGCTAGTCCATCAGAAGGTTTGCTTAAGTTTGATTAAATTCATTTCTGCAAGCCATTTGTTTTCTGAGGAGTCATAGGATCTGGGTTGGAATCCTGATTTTCTTCTTTATGTTTTTAGTAGTTACTTAACTTCTTTGAGCCTTTTTCCTCATTTTAAAAATGGAGGTCATAGTACCTACAGCATAGGGTATTGTGAGCATTAGAGATAACACATGCAGAGGGCTTAGCACAGCTCCCGCCACATGGACAGTGCTCCAGAAATAAGAGCCACGGTTATCAGAACAAGGCATGCCGTGGGAACTGGGGCATCTGGGACAAATGAAACCTAAGTCTGTGATTCATCTACATGTAGGTTCGTTCAGCTAATACTTTCCCAAAGTTACTCTCTAATACTTGGCAAATAATTTTTGGCTTTCGTTTTTAAATTGCTAGAGAGAGACATGTATATTTCCTGTAGAGATTTCATTGTGTTTCCATTCATCCTCTTCTAAACAGATTCTTGTGTCATCAGTGACCATCCCAAAATACAAATCAAGAATTCGACTTTCTGCATGACAGCCTATCCCAACTTGACAATGGTTAACTTCACCAGCCAGGCCAATAAGACGTTTGTCAGTGGGAGTGAAGAGTATTTCAAGTAAGATATATTTTTGTAACTTTCTAAGGGAAGCCCAGTGAATTAATGAATACCCAACTTGTAGACTGGGGGTGTGGGTGGCCTGAGGGCTTGGTTGCCTGCCTTGGACCCTCCTTACCTAACCGAGTGATTAGGGAGGATTGCAGAACCTTTATCCAGCATGGTCTAAGCAGACCTTCACTTCCCTAGGTGGTGATAGTGTTTTTTCTTCTGCACTTGAGAAAGGAAGAGAGACAAGACGTCAGAAAACAAGTCATGGTCAATTATTTAGTTTAAAGGCAAACTAATTCTTAAAAAAAAGTTTTTTTTAAAACAGTTTGCCTTCGTTTTGTACTTTCTACATTCATTTTGCCAGACATTGAGGATCGTGCTTTAGGGATACTGGGCAATCCTCAGCACCATAGAAGATTTGATGAAGTTCATAGAATTACTTATTAAGGGAGGCAAATGCAATGAGAGTTCAACAGAGGGTAAACAATATTCCCTAGTTAAGCCTAGAGTGAGGGGTTATGAATTTAAATGTGCTCAGATACTTGGTAAGGAAGTTTGCCTGCCTGCCATCCAAATGAGTAAAGTACAGACAAGTAAGACAAGAGAGAATGATGGGGACTGTGGCAAACAAAAGAGGACATCTGCCACATGGAAGGGACACTGCTTATGCTCAGCTCCAGCTCATCACTGTCCTGTGGGAATGTGGGCCAGTGCTGCTAGAGCTTCCATTTTATAAAAGAACCTGGAAATAAAATCCACATTTTTATCTGTCTCTTCCATTTAAATGTCAGAAAACCAATTCAAATGAAACACTGGGGCAACATAAAATGCACGTATCAGTGGTCCCCTGGTTTATAGTGTTTATTTAGATGACAAGAAGTGGCCACTAATAGCCCCATTAGTTATTCCAATTGCTGTTAATTCCTGTGCCAGATCTTCTCTTGTGAATGGCCTCAGAGGGTACATGCTTATCCCTGTAGAACGGAAGGGGGAGTTAGGCTTAATGATGAAAGAATCCCTTTTGGCAGAAATATAGGAGCAGTGAAGGTGGGCCTTGGTTTATCCTGTGCCCTGAGAAACTGCGTGAGACCTGGAACTTAGCTGAACTCTGTCACGTTATCCGTGTGGTTAGGTATATTGTAAAATGATTTGTAAGTCACTCTGGAACCAGTCTTAGTTTCCAAGAGGAAATGTTACTAGGAGCTTGTTGGGACCCACCTGAGCTCCATTATTAAAGCATGGAGCAGTTGAGATGGCCTAGGTGCTGTGGAGTTGTTGACTAAATGGTTTGTCCATTTGGGGAGTGGAGAAACCGGGGGGAATGTTCTATCTTTGCTTGGGGAATGTGGTCCCTAAAGTTTGGGAGCCCAAGTCATTTCCACCCTTGGTCACTCCCACTCACCTCGATCCCAGGTTGCTTCAGGAATTGAGACCGAAAGTGGCTGTGTCACCACAGAGCTTGGCCATCTCCGTTCCAAAACGTGTGGCCGTGTGCTGCAAAATGGCCTCCCAAGTAGTCACTTGCTAGCTGGCTGGAGGTCAATGTTGCTCTAGACCAGGAGCAGTGCTGCAACCTTCACTTGCCTTACCAGGTCAGAATGTTCTGGGCTGTCATTTCTGCAGTCCTGTACAGTCCAGATTCTGGCTGGCCCTTTGTTCAGGTCACAGAAAAACACCAACCTACAAACACAGCACTTTCATCCAGGACGCGTGACTTGATCATTGCAGAGTTGAAGGGACTGTCCGTGTCTGTTCGTGCCTCACTGTCCCTGTGATTGCCTGCTGGCGGCGGGAGTGAGCCTGCCCGCTGCAATGAGTCAGGCTCCAAGCTACTGCCAGGGATGTGGAGGTCGCCAGGCAGGCCATGACTTCTCCGCTGTATACACAGGTTGCCGGCAGCTGCTGCAGATGACCAGCAGCCCCCTTCTGTTTGCAGTCAGTTGTTTGTCTTTGAGCGTGCTCCTTCATAAGGCCCAGCCAGTCTGGCTTCCACATTTCAGTCAGCCTCCTGCCCGATGCAACCTGAACTAATATGCAGAGCAGCATTTTTAGTCATTTAGCATACTGACTCTGTACTGAGTTTCTAAATTTAAAATTATACAAATACCACAGGAATACATCTTCATAAACAGAACAATACAAAAATCATCCTTGACCATGTAGAGCTTCCATTAGTGCTGTGTCTCTGTAGAAAGACATCAACCTTGGGAGTGCCTGTTGGGGGTTGTATCAGGACCCCCAGAGCTGTTGGGGATTAGTTGCCCTTCTCCTGGGGTGGCTCCAGGTGACAGGGGAGCTGACAGGTTGTACAGAACCTGCCCAGGGCCATGAGTGGCTTCCCAGCACATAGGAGGAATAGGATAAATCCAGCGGGGCCCTCCACAGACAGCTGTGGGTGGAACCCGGGTCAGTGAGTCCTTCTCTGGTCCCTGATGGAGGGCGTGAGGAGGGCTGGGGCTCATTCAAGGCTCCTGGCTCTGCTGGGAGGTTAAAGTCTGCAGGCTGTCACTTCCTCCTGCCCCCCTTTCTCCTCTCTCCTTTCAACTCTTAGGTACTTTGTGTTGAAGATTTCTGCAGGGATTGAATATCCTGGGGAGATCAGGTGGCCACTAGCCTTCTGCCTCTTCCTGGCTTGGGTAATTGTGTATGCGTCCCTGGCAAAAGGAATCAAGACTTCAGGAAAAGTAAGAACGTGTATTTATCTAAAGGAAAGCCCTGGGACCCCCAGGGATGGCTGTGTGGAACAGCAAAAGGGCCCTGGGAAGAGGGTTGGGAGATGTGGTTGTAGTTCTGACTCTGGCCCTGAGGAGCTGTGGGGCACTGGGCAGGTGGCCTCACTCCTGTCTGTGAAACTGGACTATAGCACCTTTTTTCCAGGGCTGTTTTAAGAATTAAATGAGACAGATATGCACAGAGCTCCTGATGGATGGTGGGGGTGCTGTAATTCATTTCCTTCTTTCCTTTTGGGGGCTGCCCCTTCAGTCACCCCTCTGATACTGTCAGTCACTCTCCTAAATTCTAGAATCAGTGCTGCTGGCTTGTCACCTCTTGATCTGGCTTCCAGGTCAGTTATTGCTCCAGCCAAGAAGCTGGAAAAAGGTAAAAATTGTGAAGTGGGTGCCTTCCCCTCACTTCCAACCACCATGTGCTCAGCCTTTCCTGCCCCTTTTCCAGCCCCCAGCCCAGCATTCTGCCAGCACAAAAGGGCAGCAGTCTTATCAGTGGGATCTTGGTTGACTGACTACATGGCCACTCTTGCTGAGCAGTTAGGAGGCTGGGGATGCTGGAATGCCCTGGGGGGATGATGGAATTCCCAGCCCACACTCCCCTCCAGGATGCGGAAGGCAAGGGGCCCAGGAGGCCTCGGGACACTGGACATTGCCAGATGTGTCACAGCGTTTCCCTCATCTTCCTGCTGCTTTAGAAAAACCTTATTAAATGTTTAACCAGTCACTTTGATGACAACCAATAGTATTCAGTCATCCTAAGAGTCATTTTTATGTTTCAGGATAAACTAAAATGTCTTTAAGGCCCAAGGAATGAGAATGTGGTGGTGTGATTTGAGACCACAGGTTGTGAAGTTGGACTGGGCCAGTTCCCCAGCCGGGGCTTACTGTGGCTACATACGGACAACGGACTTGGAAGGATCAGCCCTCAAGGGTGCACCGGTCTGTGCCACCTCCCACCTGCCAGGCCTGTGTCATCTCCCAGCCAGGCACCTAAACCTGGCAGCCTTTAGAAACAGACCCATCTCTTTCTCCCTTGGCACGTGGACATGCTCATGGGTGCCTTTTGCTAAAACTCCTTCTGGTGCCCTCCACATAATCTGGTGCCACAGGGACTTGAATGATAGATTCTGGCAGGTTTGTCAGGGCTACCCAAGGCAGGTGGTGCACCATATATCGCATAAAGTTGGGGGAGAACCAGACTTGGGGTGAGGAGGCCTAGGTTCCAGTCATCCAGGACTTCTCACAGTGTTTGTGATGTAAGGTCATCTCCACTTGGGCTGTGAAAACTGGCTGAGCTTCTGATTTGCTCTTAGCTTGTATTTGTTTTTCTGCCAGTCAGTTGAAAGCAAATTTCCTCTATCTTAGCTATTTCAGAAATCCTCTTTCCTCATTTCTAAAGTAAAGGCATTTGGACTGGGTGCTGTCAAAGCCCTTGTAGCTCTAACCTTTTTCTGCCTGAGTGAATCGGGTGAGCTTAAAGAGGGCACTTTTCCTTTGTGGCCTCAGTTTCCCCTTTTGTAAAATGAGAGCAGGGATCAGGTGATCTCCTGAGGAGCCTGCTGTCTCTGAATGAGCATTAGGAGGCCGGATCAATTATTTCTAAGGCAGCAGGAAGATGGGAAAATGCTGACCTCCCTTACAACGCCTCCCCACGTGTCCTGAGCTTCCCTGGACTCCTTGCCTTCTCTGTCTTGGGCCCCAGCCACCTGACTGCTTAGCAAGAGTGACCAAGTATTTGCTTAAACAAAATCACAGTGGCAGGACTGTCACTTAGAGCTAGAAATGGACACAGGGCAACCTCAACCATGATGGAGTCACCAGATAGGTCTCTAGCAGGATAGGCTAGGAGGTGTGATTGGCTGTGGAACAGGTGATGAGGAAGAGGGTAAGAACAGTGGCAATGTCAGTGACACGAGGAAGGATGCCCTGAGGGCTCTAGAGTCACACCAATCTGGATGAAGATCCTGGCTTTATCACTTCCTTGTCATGTAACTCTGGACCAGCGTTTATCTCTGGAACCTCAGTTTCCTCATCTGTTAACTGGGGATAATAGTACATACCACACAGGACTGTTACAAGGATTAAGGAAGATAATGCACATATAATAGCTGGCATATAGTCAGTTCTTAGCTAATATCAGCTTTTTCATTTTTGTGATTGTGAATGACTGTTGTATTGGGTGGGCATTGTGCCACTCCAACATTTTGAAAGCAGTGCCTGTGGTGGGGGAATGGGAAGAAGAAGGGACTTTGCTGTGCCAGGCCCTGTGCTTAGCACTTCACATACATTAGTTCATTCAATCCACACAACAGCCTGCTAGGTAAGGACATCTATTCCCATTTTATCAAGAAAGTGAGGCTTCTCAAAGTAGAGTGAATTGCCTGAGATTGCACAGCTTTTAAGTGGCAGTGGCGGGATGTGAACCCAGCTCTGTTTTCCTTTAAAGCCTAGACTCTTTATTCTACATGACATCCTTTCCCCAGGAGGGGCTATTAGCAATTGATGGAAGTGTGGAATTGTGGAGTCGTCATTTGTACTAGTGGGGATACAAGTCCTTCCTCCTCTGCCACCCTGTGAATCAGGACCCTAGCAGTGCTTCCCCATCTCTGCCGTCATTTGCTGTTATTGCTGCTGGGCAAGCTGCGCGGTGCATCTGAGCCTCATTTTCCACATCTGCAAATTCAAGGGTTAGAATAAATATTCTCTAAGATCCTTTTTAGCTTTATTAGCCTGTGTTTTTTTTTTTTTAGGGTGGTGTTATAGCTAGTTCTTTTTATTGATTTAGAATTTAATATTTGGTGCTAGATTTTATGGGCTTTCTAGAACAGGACTTTTTGAAAAGCCCTAAGCAGATAAGCCTCTCTTTTAGATAAGCTAACTTACCATTCTGCTTCATTGAGAAAGATTGCCAACTAAAGATAAATGATTAGTTTTTTTTTTTTGAGAGGGCATCTCTCATATTTATTGATCAAATGGTTGTTAACAACAATAAAATTCTGTATAGGGGACTCAATGCTCAATGCACAATCATTAATCCACCCCAAGCCTAATTCTCATCAGTCTCCAATCTTCTGAAGCATAACGAACAAGTTCTTACATGGTGAACAGGACAAGGGTAGTCATCACAGAAACTTTCGGTTTTGATCACGCATTATGAACTATAAAAAATATATGAATATTTGTTTGATTTTTATACTTGATTTATATGTGAATCCCACATTTCTCCCTTATTATTATTATTATTATTATTATTTTTAATAAAATGCTGAAGTGGTAGGTAGATGCAAGATAAAGGTAGAAAACATAGTTTAGTGTTGTAAGAGAGCACATGTAGATGATCAGGTGTGTGCCTGTAGACTATGTGTTAATCCGCGCTAGACGAGGGCAATAAAACATCCACGGATGCAGAAGATTTCTCTCAGAACAGGGGGGGTGAGGTTCTAAGCCTCCCCTCTGTTGGTCCCCAATTTCTCACCTGATGGCCCCCCTGTGACTGTGCCTGTCTTAGGTTGTTCCTCCCTTGAGAAATCTTACCCGTCTCTGTCTAACCAGTCATCTTCCGGGGCCATACAGGGAAATGTAAAGTTGGTAAGTGAGAGAGAAGCAATATTCTTTGAAAAGGTTAGCTTTTCACTTCTTTGCAGATTTATGCCCTGTGGCTTCTATGCCCAGCATTTGTCTTGAGGTATCTTTACCACTTGGAAGAATTATGATACTCGGTAAATTCGATATGTGGCACGAATTCTATTTAAGGGTTGTAATTAGATAGGAAGAAGAAAAGCTATAGAAGTAGCAGATGGAAGAAAACATGGGAAGATTGATTATTTCTTTGACATATCTTCTTGTAGAGTAACTTAAGCATGTATAGGTTTTAAACTACTAATTAAATTGTGCACACACATTAACATAATAGGAATACAGTTACATAACCAATGCAGACCTATATTTACCAGCCATCTCCAGTGAAACCAAGAAAACCAGTTAGGCATCCTAGGCATTTGTGAAAATTTATCTATGATATGATGGATATTGTCCAACTGAACTTGAACAGTCTGAGAGAAATCAGACAAGTTAAAACAACCCATTCCTGGGAACTGTTCACATCCCATATGTTCTTTTAACAGTAGATAGTCTGTAGTTGTAAGATTTTGGAGCACTACAACTTGCACTTCTCCTAATTCTTGGTTAAGTTCCGACAGTATAGATCCAGTCAAATTTGTTGTTTTACTGTATGCACAGGCCACCTTAGATACCTCCTTCTTCATTCCCATGGCGAGTCCAGGAACTGGTGGGATGAATGCAGCTACAACTGCAGCATCGCCTGGATCTTTGTTGAGGTTTTTTGATGATCATCTTCTGGTATGACTCTTCCAGAGAGTGCTGATGTTGGAAGTTCTTCATATCATATCTTAGTTCATTTTCTGGGTAGCCCAATTAGGCTTTGATCCTCTGTATAAACACAAACAGACCCTTTGCCCACACTTTGATATGCCCTTTATACCATTGTGTAGAACTCATTGGCACCACACAGGAACTGCTTTTTTTTTTTAAGAGAAAGGAATATTATCAGAAAAATGTACCTCCATAGCCGATCATCTGACACCCTTTAAATGATCAAAATTAAGAATATTTAAAGCATGCATTAATCATTGATTTACAGTTAGTTTTATCCTATCAGGGAGTAATCCCCCTTTTCTTTCTTTCTTTCTTTTTTTTTCTTTTTTTTTGTTATCAATAATCTACACTTACATGAAGAATATTATGTTTACTAGGCTCTCCCCTATACCAGGTCCCCCCTATAAACCCCTTTACAGTCACTGTCCATCAGCATAGCAAAATTTTCTGGAATCACTACTTGTCTTCTCTGTGTTGTACAGCCCTCCCCTTTCTCCCCCCCCATTATGCATGCTAATCTTAATACCCCCCTTCTTCCTCCCCCTTATCCCTCCCTACCCACCCATCCTCCCCAGTCCCTTTCCCTTTGGTACCTGTTAGTCCATTCTTGGGTTCTGTGATTCAGCTGCTGTTTTGTTCCTTCAGTTTTTCCTTTGTTCTTATATTCCACAGATGAGTGAAATCATTTGGTATTTCTCTTTCTCCTCTTGGCTTATTTCATTGAGCATAATACCCTCCAGCTCCATCCATGTTGCTGCAAATGGTAGGATTTGCCCTCTTCTTATGGCTGAGTAGTATTCCATTGTGTATATGTACCACATCTTCTTTATCCATTCATCTACTGATGGACATTTAGGTTGCTTCCAATTCTTGGCTATTGTAGATAGTGCTGCGATAAACATAGGGGTGCTTCTGTCTTTTTCAAACTTGATTGCTGCATTCTTAGGGTAAATTCCTAGGAGTGGAATTCCTGGGTCAAATGGTAAGTCTGTTTTGAGCATTTTGAGGAACCTCCATACTGCTTTCCACAATGGTTGAACTAATTTACATTCCCACCAGCAGTGTAGGAGGGTTCCCCTTTCACCACAGACTCGCCAACATTTGTTGTTGTTTGTCTTTTGGATGGTAGCCATCCTTACTGGTGTGAGGTGATACCTCATTGTAGTTTTAATTTGCATTTCTCTGATAATTAGCAATGTGGAGCATCTTTTCATGTGTCTGTTGGCCATCTGTATTTCTTTTTTGGAGAACTGTCTGTTCAGTTCCTCTGCCCATTTTTTAATTGGGTTATTTGTTTTTTGTTTGTTGAGGTGTGTGAGCTCCTTATATATTCTGGACGTCAAGCCTTTATCGGATGTGTCATTTTCAAATATATTCTCCCATACTGTAGGGATCCTTCTTGTTCTATTGATGGTGTCTTTTGCTGTACAGAAGCTTTTCAGCTTAATATAGTCCCACTTACTCATTTTTGCTGTTGTTTTCCTTGCCCGGGGAGATATGTTCAAGAAGAGGTCACTCATGTTTATGTCTAAGAGGTTTTTGCCTATGTTTTCTTCCAAGAGTTTAATTTAATGGTTTCATGGCTTACATTCAGGTCTTTGATCCATTTTGAGTTTACTTTTGTATATGGGGTTAGACAATGGTCCAGTTTCATTCTCCTACATGTAGCTGCCAGTTTTGCCAGCACCATCTGTTGAAGAGACTGTCATTTTGCCATTGTATGTCCATGGCTCCTTTATCAAATATTAATTGACCGTATATGTTTGGGTTAATGTCTGGATTCTCTAGTCTGTTCCACTGGTCTGTGGCTCTGCTCTTGTGCCAGTACCAAATTGTCTTGATTACTATGGCTTTATAGTAGAGCTTGAAGTTGGGGAGTGAGATCCCCCCTACTTTATTCTTCTTTCTCAGGATTGCTTTGGCTATTCGGGGTCTTTGGTGTTTCCATATGAATTTTTGAATTATTTGTTCCAGTTCATTGAAGAATGTTGCTGGTAGTTTGATAGGGATTGCATCAAATCTGTATATTGCTTTGGGCAGGATGGCTATTTTGACGATATAAATTCTTCCTAGCCACGAGCATGGGATGAGTTTCCATTTGTTAGTGTCCCCTTTAATTTCTCTTAAGAGTGACTTGTAGTTTTCAGAGTATAGGTCTTTCTTTCACTTCTTTAGTTAGGTTTATTCCTAGGTATTTTATTCTTTTTGATGCAATTGTGAATGGAATTGTTTTCCTGATTTCTCTTTCTATTGTTTCATTGTTAGTGTATAGGAAAGCTACAGATTTCTGTGTGTTAATTTTGTATCCTGCAACTTTGCTGTATTCTGATATCAGTTCTAGTAGTTTTGGGATGGAGTCTTTAGGGTTTTTTTATGTACAATATCATGTCATCTGCAAATAGTGACAGTTTAACTTCTTCTTTACCAATCTGGATTCCTTGTATTTGTTTGTTTTGTCTGATTGCCATGGCTAGGGCCTTCAGTACTATGTTAAATAACAGTGGGGAGAGTGGGCATCCCTGTCTAGTTCCCGATCTCAGAGGAAAAGCTTTCAGCTTCTCTCTGTTCAGTATAATGTTGGCTGTGGGTTTATGATATATGGCCTTTATTATGTTGAGGTACTTGCCCTCTATTCCCATTTTGCTGAGAGTTTTTATCATGAATGGATGTTGAATTTTGTCAAATGTTTTTTCAGCATCTATGGAGATGATCATGTGGTTTTTGTCTTTCTTTTCGTTGATGTGGTGGATGATGTTGATGGATTTTCGAATGTTCTACCATCCTTGCATCCCTGGATGAATCCCACTTGGTCATGGTGTATGATCCTTTTGATGTATTTTTGAATCCGGTTTGCTAATATTTTGTTGAGTATTTTTGCATCTACGTTCATCAGGGATATTGGTCTGTAGTTTTCTTTTTTGGTGGGGTCTTTGCCTGGTTTTGGTATTAGGGTGATGTTGGCTTCATAGAATGAGTTTGGGAGTATTCCCTCCTCTTCTACTCTTTGGAAAACTTTAAGGAGAATGGGTATTATGTCTTCCCTGTATGTCTGATAGAATTCTGAGGTAAATCCATCTGGCCCAGGGGTTTTGTTCTTTGGTAGTTTTTTGATTACCGCTTCAATTTTATTGCTGGTAATTGGTCTGTTTAGATTTTCTGTTTCTTTCTGGGTCAGTCTTGGAAGGTTGTGTTTTTCTAGGAAGTTGTCCATTTCTCCTAGGTTTCCCAGCTTGTTAGCATACAGGTTTTCATAGTACTCTCTAATAATTCTTTGTATTTCTGTGGGGTCCATCGTGATTTTTCCTTTCTTGTTTCTGATTCTGTTGATTTGTGTTGACTCTCTTTTTCTCTTAGTAAGTCTGGCTAGAGGCTTATCCATTTTGCTTATTTTCTTGAAGAACCAGCTCTTGGTTTCATTGATTTTTGCTATTGTTTTATTCTTCTCAATTTTATTTATTTCTTCTCTGATCTTTATTATGTCCCTCCTTCTGCTGACCTTAGGCTTCATTTGTTCTTCTTTTTCCAATTTCAATAATTGTGACATTAGACCATTCATGTAGGATTGTTCTTCCTTCTTTAAATATGCCTGGACTGCTATATACTTACCTCTTAAGACTGCTTTTGCTGTATCCCACAGTAGCTGGGGCTTTGTGTTGTTGTTGTCGTTTGTTTCCATATATTGCTGGATCTCCATTTTAATTTGGTCATTGATCCATTGAGTATTTAGGAGCATGTTGTTAAGCCTCCATGTGTTTGTGAGCCTTTTTGCTTTCTTTGTACAGTTTATTTCTAGTTTTATGCCTTTATGGTCTGAAAAGTTGGTTGGTAGGATTTCAATCTTTTTGAATTTACTGAGGCTCTTTTTGTGGCCTAGTATGTGGTCTATTCTGGAGAATGTTCCATGTGCATTTGATAAGAATGTGTATCGTGTTGCTTTTGGATGTAGAGTTCTGTAGATGTCTGTTAGGTCCATCTGTTCTAGTGTGTTGTTCAGTGCCTCTGTGTCCTTACTTATTTTCTGTCTGGTGGATCTGTCCTTTGGAGTGAGTGGTGTGTTGAAGCCTCCCAGAATGAATGCATTGTATTCTATTTCCTCCTTTAGTTCTGTTAGTATTTGTTTCAGATATGTTGGTGCTCCTGTGTTGGGTGCATATATATTTATAATGGTTATATCCTCTTGTTGGACTGAGCCCTTTATCATTATGTAATGTCCTTTTTATCTTTTGTTACTTTCTTTATTTTGAAGTCTGTTTTGTCTGCTACTAGTATTGCAACACCTGCTTTTTTCTCTCTGTTGTTTGCATGAAATATCTTTTTCCATCCCTTGACTTTAAGTCTGTGCATGTCTTTGGGTTTGAGGTGAGTCTCTTGTAAGCAGCATATGGATGGATCTTGCTTTTTTATCCATTCTATTACTCTGTGTCTTTTGATTGGTGCATTCAGTCCATTTACATTTAGGGTGATTATTGAAAGGTATGTTCTTATGCCATTGCAGGCTTTAAGTTTGTGGTTACCAAAGGTTCAGGGTTAGCTTTTTTACTATCTTACTGTCTAACTTAACTCGCTTGTTGAGCTGTTATAAACACGGTCTGATGATTCTTTATTTCTCTCCCTTCTTATTCCTCCTCCTCCCTTCTTCATATGTTGGGTGTTTTGTTTTGTGCTCTTTTTAGGAGTGCTCCCATCTAGAGCAGTCCCTGTAAGATGCCCTGTAGAGGTGGTTTGTGGGAGGCAAATTCCCTCAACTTTTGCTTGTCTGGGAATTGTTTAATCCCTCCTTCATATTTAAATGATAATCGTGCTGGTACAGTAGTCTTGGTTTGAGGCACTTCTGTTTCATTGCATTAAGTATATCATGCCATTCTCTTCTGGCCTGTAGGGTTTCTGTTGAGAAGTCTGATGGGTTTTCCTTTGTAGGTGACCTTTTTTTTCTCTCTGGCTGCCTTTAATACTTTGTCCTTGTCTTTAATCTTTGCCATTTTAATTATTACGTGTCTTGGTGTTGCCCTCCTTGGATCCCTTGTCATGGGAGTTCTGTGTACCTCTGTGGTCTGAGAGGCCATGTCCTCCCCTAGTTTAGGGAAGTTTTCAGCAATTATTTCTTCAAAGACACTTTCTATCCCTTTTTCTCTCTCTTCTTCTTCTGGTACCCCTATAATGCGGATATTGTTCCGTTTTGATTGGTCACTCAGCTCTCTTAGAATTCTTTCATTCCTGGAGATCCTTTTATCTCTCTCTGCATCAGCTTCTCTGTGTTCCTGTTCTCTGTTTTCTAGTCCATTAATGGTCTCTTGCATCTCGTCCATTCTGTTTTGAAGTCCTTCTAGAGCTTGTTTTATTTCTGTATTCTCCTTCCTTAGTTCTTGCATATTTCTCTGCAAGTCCATCTGTATGGTTATGACTTTTGTTTTGAATTCTTTTTCAGGAAGACTAGTTAAATCTATCTCCACAGGTTCCTTCTCAGGGGAAGATGTACCAGATGCCAAAGCTGTCTGGGTTAGTCTTGTCTGGATCAGATTTTTTTGCCTTTTCATATTGATAGGTGCTATTGACTGTCAGCTGGGAGAGCCACTTTCCACTTGCTGCTGGCCTTTCTTTACTGGGACAACTGCGACCCCTAGTGGCTTGTATTGGGAAATTGCGTGTAGACTGGGTCTTTGTGTCTCGCCCGGCCGGTATGGAGGAAGCTCCCTTGCTGAGGGCGTGGCCAGCCACAGGCTGCTTCTCTGCTATGGCCACGTCCCAGAGGGGTAATGGACGGGGGGCTGTTTGGCTGTTTACCTCCGTGAGGGGGTCTCAGAGCTGTTACCCAGGGGGTTAGTGCGCCTGGGTTTCCCTGGAATTTCCAGCTTCTGGACTGTGACCTGGGTTGTTTCTGTCCAGCTGTTGCGTCCCTGTCCCTTTAAGACTTTCAAAAAGCACTCGCTTTTCTTTGTCACAGGGACATCAGCTTCGGGACCTGCTCAGAGGTCTTGCTGCCCTGTTTCCCTAGTTTCCAGCCCTCCACGCATGCACTGTGTCTGCACTCTGGTGCGGATGGCTAGGGCTGGGTGTTTAGCAGTCCTGGGCTCCCTCTCCCTCTCCGCTCCGACTCCTCTCCTCCCGCCGGGAGCTGGGGTGAGGGGCGCTTGGGTCCCACCGGGCCCGGGCTTGTATCTTACCCCTTTCACCAGGTGCTGGGCTCTCGCATGTGTGGATGTAGTCTGACTGTTGTCCTGTATCTTCTGGTCTCTCTTTTAGGATTAGTTGTATTTGTTGTATTTTCAAAAATATATATGTTTTTGGGAGGAGATTCCCACTGTCTTACTCACGCCGCCATCTTGGCTCCGCCCTCCGCCGCCATCTTGGCTCCGCCCTCCTCTCAAATGATTAGTTTTTAAAAATAAGGAATGCCACCAGAAATAATGGATCACAATTTATTATCCTGCCCTGGGGTGTGCAGACATTAATCATAGAGCATTGTTTAGAAGTTAAGGTGAATGCACTATTGAAGTTCCTCATTAGGACAGGCTCCTTTGTCATTGAAATGCCATGAAGGCTATCATTTCTAAGTAACGGAGATGTCCCTTTTCCCCTGCAGCAAAATAAGCTCAATTCTTGTTCAGGGCTCTAGGACACAAGAATGGCCTGTTGCTTCTTATGAGACCTCAGTCTCCCTTTAGGAAGCCAGAATTTCAGAGGCAGAGGCAACCAGCAGGCCGCCTGAAGGTCAAATGCAGCCCATCTGACCTTGGGGGCCACTCTGCATGAGAGTTCTGGCAACAGCACAAAGCTAACCTAATTAGCTAGCACAAGCTGGTGGGACTTTACCTTACCACCTGTTCGGGACTCCTGCTGTGAGGAGGCTGCCTCCAGGTTTCAGGCCAGCAGGCTCAGATCAACCAGTCATTGTCACTCCTGCCAAGTATAATTCATTACTGTTCGAGTTCAGTTCCTCTGACGGTAGGTACGTCTGAAACAGGTGCATTCTGAAATCCGCCTGACACAATGGAGCTAGCTGTTCAAGAAGCCTCCATGTACCCCGATGCACATTTGAGACATCCCCAGAATTTATAAACTCAACGTTGGGCCCCATCAGTTCACCACAGTCACCACCACAAAGTGAGGGATCATCCCACATACCAGGGACCAGACTTGGGTGAGGCAAGCCAGGACCTAGGGTGTGAAATTTAAGGTGGCACTCACTCCTAGGTTCCTGCAAGTGTGGAGCCAGCCCCTGAGTGGGTGCCTCCTTAAATTTTGCACCCTCAGTGCCTCACTTGCCTTTCCCCAGTTCCAGCCCTGCCTCACACATTTCTGATCATGTGGCCCATAGAGTGGCATTAATGGAAAGAACCTAGGCTTTGGAGTCAGAAGTTCTGCTTCAAGTTTGGATCTTGGCTCCAGCTGACTGATCTTGAGTGAGGTGCTTAACCTGAGCCTCAGCTTCCTCCTCTGCAGAGTGGGACTAATAATAGCTGATATGTAGAGGGAATTCCAGAAATGATCATGTCTGAATAGTCTCCCAGTAGTCAAATGGGAATAGTTGTCTCAGCCAGTTACACGGGTGCCCCCTGGGGTTTTCTTCCTGCAGGCTCCGGCTACCTAGGTCATCTCTCCCTCACCCGCTTCCATCCTCACTTCCCAGCAGCCCCACCATGGTCAGGAGGTGAAAGGACATTTCTTACTTGTCATCCTGCACCTACTGCCTTGGTGGGTGGGGAGCGCAAACTGGCCAGGGACATTGCCTGCCCTTGTAGCATTTCCTGTCCCCAGCCCCATCCGACAGATGCGAGGACAGCCTGGGCCACCCTGAGATGGCAGATGCCTTTGGGTTTCATAATGTCTGTGTGTGGAAGGGCTTCACTTAACAGGAAGGAGAGAAGTAGCTTTGGAGGGCTGCCTGCCCCCACAGTCCCTTGTAATTCACCCTCCTCAGGGCAAGGAGGCAGGGCGCGGGGGGCAGGAAAGAGACCCCTGGTCAGTGGAGGTAGCAGGGCAGAGGGAAGGAGACCACCCCATCCCCAGTCTGTTGCAAGAAAGGCTTTGGCTTTGACAAGTAACTGGGTTTAGAGGAATAAATAACTCATCATCCTTTCTTAGCCTGCAACCTGTCCCATTTCAGCTGATGGCAACACCACCCTACCATTTACTGGGGCCAAAAGCTTTGGGGTCATCCTTGACTCCTCTCTCTCTCATCCCACATTGAATCGGCCTGGAAATTCTCTTGGCTCTTCCTGCAAAATCCATCCAGTGTCTGACTGTCTTTCCCCACTCCACTGAACCACCCAGGCTGGAGGCCTCACTGTGCCTTGCCTGTATTGCAGCCACGGCCTCCCAACTGCTGTCCCTGCTTCTCCTGCCCCTCTGCAGTGTACTTACAACATAGCAAGCACGTCGGGTTAGAATGTCAGTTCCTGCTGCTCCTCTGCCGGGATCCCTGCGGGAGCCCCCCCTCTCACCAGGGTAAAGGCCTCACCAGGCTCTGGGTGACCTCTTCCTACTGTCACCCCGCCTTCCTGACCTCCTCTCCTACCCGTGCTCCCCACAGCCATGCTGGCCTCCTTGCTTTTTCTAGAAGTCAGGCACTCTGGCCTCTTGGGACCTTTACTCCAGCTGGTTCCCCGGGCTTAGAACGTTCTCCCAGATATCCCTTAGCTCATTCACTTCCTTCAAGTCCTGGCCAGCTTCTCAGTGTGGCCATTTTCCCAATCGCCTTCCCAACACGGCCCACCCGCCTCCACTCTGCCCTACTGTTTCTTTTTTCCAGTGCACACATCACCTTCCATATGCTGCACATGATGCTGTTAGGATTACTACTGGTTGTCTATCTCCCCAGCTAGAATGTGCACTATTTGAAGGCAGGGGTCTTTGTCATGTTTACTGGTAGACTCCACAAGCTTAATGAAAGGATCCCAAAAGTTCTATTTTTATTTCAGCCCTTTCCCTCAACGCATCCCCTACAAGTCCTGAATCAGTCCTCACCCTCTGAAATCCTACTGCCTGCCAGTCACTGCCATTCTGAAGCCCGCTTGCCAGGCCCCGGAGTCTGTGCAGCCAGTGTGTGGCAGGGCCTCTGTCTCCTTGACAGAAGGCAGGTATCCCCAGTGCCCCAGGATGGAAGACTGCAGGGGTTAACGTGCAGCTCTGAACCAGGAGTGCTAACCTGGCTGGCTATATATGCCACCCCACAGGTCAGAGAGCATTCAGTGGGCTGCAGTTGGAGCTTAGCCTCATCCTTCAAGTGTCTTTTAATGCACTTTTGGGATGCAACCAGCTTGTCAGCTGAAGGTTGTCACTGTCACTAAATTAGGACTGGTGAGTCCTTGGCAAGACTAAAGTGGCACATGCGTTTTCAGAGCCTCCAGACCTATGCCACTTCATGTGGATTGACCCCTTCTCCTCTTCCAACAGCCCTGTGAGGAATATGCTGGTGTTATCATCACTTTGTTGGTGTGGATGCTAGACTCAGAGAGGTTAGGTCACTTGCCAAGATGGCCCCGCTTCTACATGATGGCTATCAGATTTGAACTCACGACCATGGGACTACAGAGCTCTCAGTATGCTCTTCTCTCTACCTACCAAATCCCGATCCCTCATACTTCCTTTACCCCAAGGTTTGATTGACAAATAAGGAAGGAAAGTACCTCCTACCCATCCCTATCCAGCCATGGTCCCCAAGTTCTCCTGATGTTACTTCCCAAATATTTCTTGACTCTGGTTCCTCTCTCTCGCCCAGAATCCAGGAGCATCTTTCAGCTGTCATTCCAGGCCTTCCATGCCGTAGTGTCCTCTCTTGTCTCCAGTGCCCCCCCACCCTGCCCCAACCGATCACTCTCAGGCTCAACTGTAGGCTGTCCTAATGGCGAGGGATTAGAGCTTTGCTCTCACACCCCTGCCCTGACCGCTTTCTTTTTTCACTTCCCACCTTGCCTCACCTCCATTAAGTTGCCCTTGGCCTCTAAGATACAGCTCATGTGTCATCTCTATGAATCTTTCAGTGACCCCAAGCTGAGCACGGCACCCCCTCACACTGTCCTGTGTGTGATTGTTCAGGCACTGCCTCTGGGTCTCCCAGGTGATGATCCCTTCATCATCATGCACAATGCCTGGCACAGTGCCCAGCTCACAGGAGCCCTGGGCAAATGCTTACTGAACTTAACTGTACTTAATGACCACCTGTTATAAATCAGGCACTATGCTAGAGCCTCAATAAACCCACACAATTATTTTTGTAAGAAAGGTGCTATGGTCCCCAGTTTACAGATGTGGAAACAGATTCACGGAGCTCAACTGCTTGTTCAAGGTCTCACTGCTACTCAGTGCTGGGGCTGTGATTTTATTTGAATCTAAATGTGTGTAATTCTAAGATCATGGTCTCTCCATCTTACCGGCTGCCTCACTTAGGGTGTCTACATAAACAAGGATGGAATCCTTAAGCTAAAAGAATTCATCTCTAGTGGTGGAATTATGGGCCTCAAGCAGAGGGTGCAGTAGGGGTTGGGGATGAGAGGAGCACATAACCCTTCTCCCTCGGTGGCTCCTCAGAGAGGTGTCCCATCAGCCCTGGGTGGAGTGAGATCTCCCCTGGCTTTCCAAACTGCAGGCTGGCTTGCCCCGCAGCACTGGGAGTCCCTCAGAGACTTTATTCCTGGCTCTCTCTGATTGAGCTTTGGTCCCAGTGCCTTCCCTGTGTCCCCAGCCCTGGCAAAGTTTGGGGAAACTACGCTGATGTCATCGCCACCGGGAGCCCGGGTCCAGGCGGAAGCCCACGTGGCCTCCGGGGTGCTCCTTTGGCACAGGCACGTCATGCAGGTCTGCTCATTCCAGTCCCTCTGTCCGCTGCTTTTTCCAGGTGGTGTACTTCACGGCCACATTCCCCTATGTCGTGCTCGTGATCCTCCTCATCCGAGGAGTCACCCTGCCTGGAGCTGGTGCTGGGATTTGGTACTTCATCACTCCTAAGTGGGAGAAACTCACAGACGCCACGGTGGGCCTATGATCTCATTCACACCATAGCTCTGGGGGCGGCGTCGTCTGGGGATGGGTCTGGCCTTGGGACGCTGTTTGCAAGAAAGAGTGAGACCTCCTCTCACAGGGCTTCTCAGTGTTCACTTTTACAAGGTTCTAGTAATCCTGGAGTGTTACACACTCAGAAAATCTTTAATGAGAAGTGGGCAGCTGGGGGTTTTCAGATTCCCAGAATAGTTGACCTACATGTGGGGCTTCAGGAGAAGCCAAAATGAAGAATGAAATCCCCTTAATAGCTTTGGGCCACCTCATACCACTTATCTGTTACTAATTATAGTGCCGTGGAAATGGAGTTTTGCTGGTTGGAAAATAACAGTGCTTAGGCAAACCACAAGCAATTATATTTTAAAAGGCTCAGACACAATTGAATACTTCTGGGACACCCACACAAGGCCACCATGTACTTGCATTTTCTCTTTGCGTATTTGTTACAGGCACATCTTACTCTAAAATTCTCTATCAAAAGCTTCCAAATGAGGGGGCAGTTGTTCAATAAGAAGTGAATTTTCTCATCTTAAAGCAATATGCACTTTTTCAAAGCGCATTAAGAACATGTGTCTCAGATCGAGTATGTTTGCACATAAAGGAAAACCTCCAGATAATGGCAGCTTAAATAAAATAAAAGTTTATTCCATTCTCATGCACTAAAGCAGCCCAGTGGTAGATAGTCAAGCACTGGTTGGGTGATTCCATAGTGTCCCAGGCTCCTCTCTTTCTGTTCCACCATCCTCAGTGAATAGCTCCGGATAGCTGCCAGAGCTCCAGCCATCATATCAGCCTTCCAGGTGCACAAAGAGGTGAGGGAGGGTAGAGATAGGCACACTCCATCTCTTTGAAAGACAGGAAACCCCAGAAGTCCCATGTCACAATTGATTTTTCACTTCATTGGCCAGAAACGAAATCATATGCTTTTTCTCTCCTTGCTGCACCTCCCTTTGATGCTGGGAGATGGTCCTTTAGCTGGACAAATGGCTGCTTTTACATAAAATCACAGCTTTGTCACTAAGGAGTATGGGAGAATGCATGTTGGTGTAGGCACAGGCTTTGCCAGTACACACTTGAACTTTTTCTTTGTACATTTTAAAATCACAGTTTAACAACTGGATTTAATTTATAAAAATTATGGGCTAGCCATCATACGAATCATACACATTTCTAGCTCAAACTCTTGAGTGGCCTCTGGAACTTTATAAGGACAATTAAGAGAAATCACCAAGAGAACCAGGAGGCGTTATCGAAGTTCAGGAAGGATTGGTACTACAAAATCCACTCTGTTGTGGCTCAGAGGTTGCTTTACTAAGATGAGGGGTTATAGACTTACAGATTTTTAATAGCAGTTGTAATCTATAGGAATGTCAGTTAAAAAATATTTTAATTTTATATCCATGAATATACTTTGCTGTTTCGAATTGTATTTTGAGAGTATATGCAGCTAAAGAGAGGGCTCTCCCTTCTGTTTAATTTTACATGGTAGGAAATGTAAGCATGAAATGTGTGTGTGGTTTAGAATTCCTCTCCTTTGATTAGAGAGGAGTTAAAATCCCCTAGGTAATTTACTGCCTTTTTGGCTTCCAGCCCAAAGGATGTATGTTTCTCACCTAGAGTTAATGCCAGAGTCACCTTGTCCTGAGTACCTTTCCCCTGGGGAATGATGTGACACTGGGCCTGGGCAGCTCTCCCCCCGCAGGGCAGCTTCCTTCAGTGACCTTCAGTCTTCTCCCCTTTGCTTCCCAGGTGTGGAAAGATGCTGCCACTCAGATTTTCTTCTCTTTATCTGCTGCATGGGGAGGTCTGATCACTCTCTCTTCTTACAACAAATTCCACAACAACTGTTACAGGTATGTGGAGGCACTTAAAGTCCCAGAGATAGCTGGTGCATTGAGATAGAGTCTGAAGACAGACAGTGGACTGAGCCCTAGACACCTGAGGTCACATCCTCACACTTCACCTGAAGTTAGAGCCAGGGAGCCGCCTCTGGCCTAGGTGCAAACCCCTGCTAAGGGCTAGCTGCTGGCTTCCATTGGCCTGCAGCTGACTCTGACAGTGGTGGGGGCTCTGTGGCTCTTTATGGCATGGAACTGAGCCTCTCTGAAGGTTGCTGTGCTGTGTCCTGGGATAGTCATTTGTGAGCCACCTAGTTCCCAGATACAGTCATAGGTATGGTCACTGATGAAGGGTGGTCTTTCAGTCACTCCACAGGTATTTTTCTAGAGACCTCTAAAAGAAAGGCAGCTTGGTGCAGTGGAAAGAGCATCTGGGTGATATCTGTGTTAACTAATGGATGTGCTAATTAATGGATGTGGTGGGAATTCTTTCACAGTGTATACATACAGCAAATCATCATGCCCTACCATTTAAATATATTAGTTTTATTTGTCAGTTATACCTCAGTGAAACTGAAAAAAAAAAAACCCTCCCAGATCTAATAATTGGAATGTCGGGAGGTGGGGCAGGCTCGGGAATCTAATATCCAGACAGGATCCCCAGAAGATTCTAAAGCTTGGCGACACTGAGAACATTTGGATAGTCTGGTGTTAGGCCAGGGGCTCTGAGACCCCGAAGCCCTCCACCTGGGAGAAGCTGGCAGCTCCTAGAGTTGGTGACATCTGAAAGCTAAGTATGCCTGGGATAAGCAGTAAGAAATACAGCCAGTTCCCTTGGCTGATTAAAACAAAAAGAAGGAGGGCCTTGTGTTCAGATGGCCTTGCATTTGAATTACGACTTCACCATTTACTAGAACCCCAAGATGCTGGGAAACATACTTCACTTCTCTGAGCCTCTTTATTTTTCTTCATGTACAAAATGCAGATTATGATATTAAAAAAAATTTTTTTTATTAAGGTATTGTCGATATACACTCTTGTGAAGGTTTCACATGAAAAAACAATGTGGTTACTACATTTACCCATATTATCAAGTCCCCACCCATACCCCATTGCAGTCACTGTCCATCAGTGCAGTAACATGCCACAAATTCACTATTTGCCTTCTCTGTGTTACACTGTTTTCTCCGTGACCCTTTACCTCATGTGTACTAAACATAATACCCCTCAATCCCCTTCTCCCTTCCTCCCCACCTGCCCTTCCCCACCCCTCCCCTTTGGTAACCACTAGTTCATTCTTGGAGTCTCTGAGTCTGTTGCCATTTTGTTCCTTCAGTTTTGCTTCATTGTTATACTCCACAAATAAGAGAAACCATTTGGCATTTGTCTTTCTCTGCCTGACTTATTTCACTGAGCATAATGTCCTCCAGCTCCATCCATGTTGTTGCAAATGGTAGGATTTGTTTCTTTCTTATGGCTGAATAGTATTCCATTGTATATATTACCACATCTTCTTTATCCATTCATCTACTGATGGACACTTAGGTTGCTTCCATATCTTGGCTACTATAAAAAGTGCTGCAATAAACATAGGGGTGCATATGTCTTTTTTAATCTGAGAAGTTGTATTCTTTGGGTAAATTCCAAGGAGTGGGATTCCCGGGTCAAATGGTATTTCTATTTTTAGTTTTTTGAGGAACCTCCATATTGCTTTCCACAATGGTTGAACTAGCTTACATTCCCACCAGCAGTGTAGGAGGGTTCCCCTTTCTCCTCATCTTTGCCAGCATTTGTTGTTCTTAGTCTTTTCAATGCCTGCCATGCTTACTGGTGTGAGGTGATATCTCCTTGTGGTTTTAATTTGCATTTCCCTAATGATTAGTGTCATGGAGCATCTTTTCATGTGTCTGTTGGCCATATGAATTTCTTCTTTGGAGAATTGTCTCTTCATATCCTCCACCCATTTTTTAATTGGGTTATTTGCTTTTTGGGTGTTGAGGCGTGTGAGTTCTTTATATATTTTGGATGTTAACCCCTTGTCGGATATGTCATTTACAAATATATTCTCCCATACTGTAGGATGCCTTTTTGTTCTGTTAATGGTGTCCTTTGCCATACAGAAGCTTTTTAGTTTGATGTAGTCCCATGTGTTCATTTTTACTTTTGTTTCCCTTGCTCAAGGAGATGCTTTCAGGAAGAAGTTGCTCAATTTTATATTCAGGATATTTTTGCCTATGTTGTCTTCTAAGAGTTTTATGGTTTCATGACTTACATTCAGGTCTTTGATCCATTTTGAGTTTACTATGTGTAGTGGGTTAAACAATAATCCAGTTTCATTCTCTTGCATGTAGCCGTCCAGTTTTGCCAACACCAGTTGTGGAAGAGGCTGTCATTTCCCCATTGTATGTCCATGGCTCCTTTATCACATATTAATTGACCATATATGGTTGGGTTTATATCTGGGCTCTCTAGTCTGTTCCATTGTTCTACTTTTCTGTTCTTGTGCTAGTATCAAATTGTCTTGATTACTGTGGCTTTGTAGTAGAGTTTGAAGTTGTAATCCCCCCAGCTTTATTTTTCCTTCTCAGTATTGCTTTGGCTATTTGGGGTCTTTTTTAGTTCCATAAGAATTTTAGAATAATTTGCTCTAATTCACTGAAGAATGCTGTAGGTATTTTGATAGGGATTGCATTGAATCTGTAGATTGCTTTAGGCAGGATGGCCAGTTTAACAATATTAATTCTTTCTGTGCATGAGCACGGGATGTGTTTCCATTTATTGGTATCTTCTTTAATTTCTCTCATGAGTGTCTTGTAGTTTTCAGTGTATAGGTCTTTCACTTCCTTGGTTAGGTTTATTCCTAGGTATTTTATTCTTTTTGATGGTATTGTGAATGATATTGTTTTTCTGATTTCTCCCTCTGCTTGTTCATTGTTAGTGTATAGGAATGCCACAGATTTCTGTGTATTAAGATTATGACATTTTGTTGAGAGGTAAGAGATGATGTGTGCAAAGTTCTCAGAGCAATATCTAGCACATAGTAGGTGTTTAATAAGTGGCAACTGTCGTTATTATTTTTATTATTAATGTGAGATTTTTCTGAACCAAGAGGAAAAGATTATAGTTCAGCTGTGGCTTGGGATGGCTGGCATGGCCTCATAGAGGAGAGATCTATATTGGGCCACATTTCAGGTGCAGGGAAGGAGGGAGTATATTTCAGGTAACAGAAACAGCTAGAGGTGGGAATGAGCAGGAATGTGAAGGAGATGTGGGGCAGGAACAGGTCAGTGGGATTGGAGTAGAAGGTGTGTGCACGTGGGGATTGAACGGAGATGGGTCCTGAGAATCAACTGAGGCCAGATCAGAGAGAGTCTCTGTTGTGGGTGGCTGGGGCTGTCATAACAAATACTGCCCAGTAGGTGGCCTAAATAACACAAGTTAATTTTCTCATCGTTCTAGAGGCTAGAATTCCAAGATCAAGGTGTTGATGAGGTTGATACCTTCTGAGGCCTCTCTCCCTGGATTTAGATGTCTCTGTGTGTGTGTCTTCTTATAAAGGCAAAGGCATATTGGATTAGGGCCCTAATGACTTCCTTTTAATTTAATTACCTGTTTGAAGCTCTTATGTCCAAATACGGTCACATTCTGAAGAACTGGGGGTTAGGATTTCAGCATATAAATTTTGGGGGTACACAAGTCAGCGCATGATGGATGGGCTGCCAGGCTAAGGTATCTGACCTTTTTTGGTCATAGCTGCTCATTGAATTTAGTATGAAAGGGGTAAGCATTGCTCTGTGCTTCCTTAGAAATGAGTCTGGGTGGTATGGCAGAAAGAACACGGGGCTGAGAGGCAGGAAGTTTGGATTCAAATCCTGACCAACTGTTAATTAGCCCATCACCTTCCCCCGGGTCTCAGTTTCTTCATCAGTAGCCAAGGGGCTGGACAGGCCGGCTGTTTACTGAGCACTTGCCCTGACCAGGCTCTGCGCTGTGCAGGCATCAGATGGCTCTGTCCCCACAGGGACCTGTGAGGGAAGTGGGGTCCTCGCCATCAACTGAAATTAGAATGGAAAGAAAGCCTCCAACAAATGGGAGAAGCAGAATTTGTATTTGGCCCTGAAGCTCCCTTTGGCTGTGACTTCTCCGAGTCTAGGATGGCTGGACCTGGCAGGCTGGGAACCGCAGCCGTGGAGCCAGCAGAGGGTGCCGGGGTGCAGGCAGAGCCTGGTCTCTTCCCCACCTGCCCCCTTGCCCTTCTGGGCCTGTGCCCCAACCCCAGGCTGTCCTCACACCTTAGTGGCATGTCATGGCCCCTTCGCTTCTATTATACATGGGTCCCATCCTGCAGTCCCCAAAAGGCCCCATTCCCTCAATTTCTGCTCTGATGGACAGACTTACCCCTGCCGCTACCGTGAGGGGAGACTGGAGCCAGAGCTTTGATTCAGAGGCCTGGAACAGGCAGTTAGGGGAGACCTTTTTGGGGCTTTTCAAACCAGCCCAAGAGAGTCTGTGGTCAGGATGGCTGGTTCCCTTCCTAGAGAAAACAAGGCCAGCACCTAGTGACTATGTTTAGAAATGGACATGTACAGACATGCACATGTGCACAGACACACCGATGTGTCCTACTCACAAAGCATACCTAACAGCAACCTCTCGTCCCCTCCTCCCAGGGACACTCTGATTGTGACCTGCACCAACAGTGCCACGAGCATCTTTGCTGGCTTCGTCATCTTCTCAGTGATTGGCTTCATGGCCAACGAGCGCAAGGTCAACATTGAGAACGTAGCGGACCAAGGTACAGTGCAGTTGTCACCCGGCTCTTGCAAGACAGGTTCCAGGCTCACCTTGTGAACTCCTAATTTACACTGTGCTTGGGAAGTTGGCCTTCTGGCTGGGGCAGGATGGAAGGTGGGGCAGCCCAGGTGCCCCGTTGTGGGGGGACCAAGATAAACCCTAGTGGGAAGCTCATGCAGGACCGGAGCTGGCCCGTCCCTAAGCAGAGGGGTTGCTATACACGTTGCTTTTGTGCTTCCCTTTTCTCGCCTTTGTTTCTTTTTTCTGTCTCATTTCAGCTCCAGCCTCAGTAAGTAAGGTCTGTATCTGTTACACCTGTTAGGTATGGGGCATAGCCTGCTGCGAGATGGCATGCCTTGCAGAGGGCTCTGTAGAGAACGAGTTCTAATGCCTACTAAGAGCTCTGACTTCAGAGCAGTCTTTCCTGACAAAGCACCTTCCTGGTTGTGAGGTCAGATGTGCACTCAGGGCCTTCTGCTTAGTTAGCAATGCAGACCTGCAGTTTTTTTTTCCCAGTGGATGGAAAGGTTGGGTGATGGTGGTGGGAGGGGTGTAGAATAAATGTTTACTCTTTACCTGAGTGATCTCTATGTTAATGTTTAGTGTTTGTATGGTACTTTCAAGTTTACAGAGAGTTTTCATTTTTATCTCCCTTAATCCATATTTCTGGCACAGCATTTTATAGAGTGTTTAATATTTTTATTTAACACTTTATTTCCACCTACCCTTATTCTACAAAGAATTTGAGCATTGAAAGTTTTGATGATTAAGGAATTTCATTGGGACTATAGCCTATCAGATATCTATGGGATGCTTTGGTGCCGGGACATGTTTGGGGCTCTGGGGACAGGACTGTGACCCTGGACAATCCAGAGTATGTCCCTTTGAGTAGCTCCCCTGTGCACTTATCTTTCTTCAAGGAGCTCACTGCAGTTATCAGATAACGGCTCAGGTCATGCGAGAGAACCAAGCCCTAGAAATGTCACCTTCTCGGTGGGCTGCCGGCTGTCTTCTGGCTCCCCAAGGATAATTAATTACTGCTCCTGTGATGCTGATGGTGCACCGTGAACCCCCAAGAGTTAAGGCGCCAGCATGTTCCCCGGGGTTAATTATCGCTCCATGGAGAGAGCATGCTAACCCCCAGGGATTTTGTTTCTGCAGCAGTGGGCTAATTTAGAGGGTCCCTGGAGCAAAGCAAATGCGCCTCCCTCGTTCAGAATTTTCAACTCCTTAGGGAGGAGAGGGGATGGAGAACAGAGAGAAGGCTCTGTCCTTAGGGGTGCATATGCCACCCCTTGCTGTCCTCATTTCCTCCCAGAAGAGTGGCTGGAACAGGGAGGTCCTGCCCCACTTTCTAGGAGATTTGAGGTGTTTTGTTATTTCTGTGATGTTACAGAGCTCACTGTGAGCCCTGTTGCCAGAGAGTCATTCCTGAAACAGGGATCACATCCGTTAACTCTTCTGAGCGCTTGCCTGCCCCAGGAAAGGGATTTGGGAACACATGTCGCTAAAACCCAAATAGAGTTTGGTTTTTTCTTTACATAAAAGCATCAGACAATTGCCCATGTTTCCCTTCAAACTTCCCCTTCCAGGTATTTTTCACTTCCTCTGATCTTAACAGGGAGAAGAGCACTTCTAAGAGGTTCCTACATGTCCTGGTAATACTTGGTAACTTCTCACTGTCACCAGCACAAGGACTGTGGGCCTCATTTCCCACAGGGGAGGGGCAGTGGCCCATGAGGCCTTCTCCCAGACCCCTCTGCCCAGCTTTCCCTGCACACCTGAATTTGCATATTTTAATATGCGGCTTGCAGGCTTATCTGATTTCCCCTGGTATCATGGAGGCTCTGCAGAAGTCAGGACAGAGGTTTGGGGTCAGGCCTGCATTAAATGCCCACCCCTTCCTAGCTGGGCATCACTGGCATATAGACTTTTCAGTACATTTTTGCTGACCCCAAATTAGTAACTACATTTTGGTCTTTAGTCCAAAACAGATTTTGTTTAATGGCCTAACACTATTCTATTTTGTTTAGTGTTTTTTTCTAAGGGAGGTATTTTTGGTCAAAGTCATTACCCCAAATCTCAACCACATCAGGGTTTTGGGGGGCCTGTTCTTCTCAGGTATCTGCTGCAGAAAAAGTACTTCCCAGGAAGTCAGCCTTTTAGTGTTGCCTCCCGCCATCTTCATTACTGCCTGTAGAGCAGCAACTTGTGGTCAGAATCCAACCCAAAGCCCTAGCACAGTGCTCATCTGACACCGAACAGGCGGGGGCAGACCAGGGAAGATGAGCACAGACGAGTGTGGTGCCCTTAACCTTCCCAGGCTGAGGTGGCGACTCTGGCGACCAACACTAGGAGGTGCTGCCTCGGTTCCCTCACATCCAGCCATCTGTCTGTCACCAGGATGCCAACCACTCCTTCGAAGGCACAGGAGTTCAGGAGGTGTGTCCTTTGAGAGCTCATCCATTCGTAATAGGTTCAGAGGGGCCACTCCTGCTGTGGCAATCTAGGATAAATGAGGCTGTCACTGTAGGTCTCTGGGGGCCCTGTGCAGGTTGCTGGCATGCAGATCCCTTTGATCCCTTCTTGTGGGAAATATAATAATGGCCATTGCTTGCTGAGTTCTCACTATGCCCAGGTACTGTTCTGAGCCCTTTGTTTGTATTGACATATTTAAGCTTCTCACAGAAGCTCTATGACAGTGGATACTATTATCTCCATTGTACAGATAAGGAAACAGATTTATGCAGAGAGAACAAGGCTCACCAAGGCTCCCTCAGCTAGTAAGAGGCAGAGCCAATTTTCTAGTCCGTTGGGGAATGGAGCCTGCACTTCAGCCACGGGGAAGACTGCCTCCCCGCAGGAGATGAGAGAAGCAAGCCTCAGCCTCTGTCCTACCAGACATGTGGACTCTATCTGGGGAAAACTCCCTGCAGCTCAGACAGTCCATCTCTCCAGAAAAAGAAAAATCTAAACTTTACAAAATAATATAAAAGGGTATTTTAAACATCCACTCCCCAGCCAGCTTGGATAAATCATTTGTTGAAAATAATGCCTTCACGTGTGTACTTTAGGGAGGCAGCTGAAATTGA
Source organism: Manis pentadactyla (assembly GCF_030020395.1). Classification (NCBI taxonomy): domain Eukaryota; kingdom Metazoa; phylum Chordata; class Mammalia; order Pholidota; family Manidae; genus Manis; species Manis pentadactyla. The sequence goes on from NC_080027.1 coordinate 59,831,982, forward strand.
AGCAGGCTGAGTATTTTGAAATCATATCCCCCCTGGAAAAAATCAGCAAAGCCCAAAGGACCAAATCCTGTGGAAGCCATTAGTCGAGGGTTTCCAGCTGTGGCCATTTCAAGACCTTCTTGTCCACCTTACGGGCCCCAGTGTTGCCAGAGCCCCTCTGTGTTCTGCATTTGAGACCTATTTTGAACTGTAGTTTTAGTACAAACTTTTCTTTTATGGTGCACACAGGGAGCCTTCAGAGGCTGGGTCTGCTGTCTGCTCAAGAATGCGTAAAACGGGGGTATCTGAGGCATTCAAGGCTTTATATTTTAAATACCCCAAGGCCCTTGGCAACATTAGGAACTAACAACCTGATAAATTCCAGCTTCAACGAGCACTGTTATGCTTGAGTTATAAAAACTCCAGGTGCTGCAGTATCGGCTGTGGACTATCCCCCCATTCACTTGTCTCTGCCCTTCATCACTTAGTTTTCTCCTTACAAGGAAATGAACAACTTCCAGGTCTTTGGCCATCTTGGGTCACAGTAATATTCCCAGTGAGGTCATGAGGCAAGTAGGAACAGCTGGTAGGACTTCATGGTAGCAGAGAAAACGCTAGCTCAGACATCCTTCACGAGGACCATGGGCAGTATTCATGAGAAAACCTGAATCAGTACCACTCATTTCCAAGGTCATTGTCCATGCATAATAAAGGCTCATATTCTGTGAGTGCTATTGAGGCACTAGTTTCTCATGAACACCCTGTGAGGTACTACTATTTATCCCCATTTTACAAATGGGCAAAGTTAAGGCTTATAGAAATTAAATAACGTGTTGAGGATTGCACAGCTGGTAAGTCATAGGGACCGGATTTGGACCCAGATCTCTCCAGTCATTACAGCACAAACTCTCTTAACCCTTACACTATGCTTCACTGCTCCATCTCCCCCAACCAATCACCTGTGGACTGATGTTTGTAACCCCATTTTTACGAAGCCTTTGTCAGGCAAGGTCCTAAAGCGTTGGATAGATTCATGTCCTGGGCAAATGGCTTCTCCTGGAGGATGAATAGGGGGAAGGGAGGTGACGGGGGTGTTGTCATTGTGCGCACCTTCTGACCTGTCGAGCAACCTCGGCACTGCTGACATGTGGGTCAGGTGATTTGTGTGGGGACAGTCCGTGCATGGAGGGACATTCAGCAGAATCCCTGGCCTCTGCCCACTAGGTGTCAGTAATCACACCATCCACCCCTGTTGTAAGAATCAGAAATGTGTCCAGAAGTTGCCAAATGTCCCCGGGGGCCAAATCCCCCTTGGCTGAGAGGCGCTGTTCTAGAGGGTGATTAGTACATTCGTTTGTTTGCATGGGACACCTCCTGGCCTTGGAGTCTGAGTCTCTGCTTTGGCACTATTTTTGAGCCTCTCCTCTGAGTTTCCTGAGGTGGGAACCTAATTCCCCTTTAGGACCAAGTCCTTCCCTTCAAAGAGCTTGAGGTCTAACTGGGGAAATGGAAAGAGATGAATAAACAAACAACAGCCAGTGGAAGCAGCATATAATCAGAAACATATGAGGATCTCTGGAGAAAGGGCCCTGTGGGGCTTCCAGGAAGAATGGCCCTGGGGCTGGGCCTGTCTGCAATCATCTGCCTTGTTCTTCCAGGGCCAGGCATCGCATTTGTGGTTTATCCTGAAGCCTTAACTAGGCTGCCCCTCTCTCCATTCTGGGCCATCATCTTCTTCCTGATGCTCCTCACTCTTGGACTTGACACTATGGTAAGTCCCTTCCCTTTCAATCCCTGCCCCAAGCTCCTTCTGAAGACCCCCTCTCTGTGTGCGCATTCAGCCTGCAGTGGGGGGTGGGCTTAGCAGTACCTAGGCATTTCCCTGAGTGATGTGGGGACAGGGAGGTACCTGTGCAGGGCTCACAATAATAGCCTTGTCTTTGTGGGTGACTCATGATAGTGCAAAGAAGAACTCCCCACCCCCACCCCCATTCTCCATAATAGACTGTGTACTTTCTGCTTTGGTGTTATTTTGCCAACATAAATTCAAGGGGGCTGGATAAGGGAGAATAATATGAAGTCAATTTTACGGAAATTGCTGTCTGGGGCTGAGACTCCCACAAATCATGCTGACAGGTGCTCGGAGTTTAATATTGGGTGCAAACAGGGTTTTTCCTCAAGTAGAAGATCAGATTCAAGGTAAACTAGAGGAGAGGAATTTACATCTCATGAATACCCAGTGAAGCTTCAAATGTCCTGATGGCTGAGCAGGAGTGCAGTGTCTGGCGGCTGGCGATACAGTGGCTGGGAAACCCTGCTTGGATTTTCCTCGCTGGCCTTGTGGGTTGGACCCCAACAAGGCCTTTTAGGACAAGAGAATGCAATTCTGCAGACCAGACCCCATACAGACACCGCCTCCCCGCTGGAGCTCCCTGGGCTGGGTGGTTTGTCTCAGATGCCCCTTTTCTGGCACCTTTGCAGTTTGCCACCATCGAGACCATAGTGACCTCCATCTCGGATGAGTTCCCCAAGTATCTGCGCACGCACAAGCCGGTCTTCACCCTGGGCTGCTGCGTCTGCTTCTTCATTATGGGCTTTCCGATGATCACTCAGGTCAGCTGCCTGCTGGGCACAGGCCTGGGGTGGGGGTGGGGGAGGGGGCCTGGTGTCTGTCTGTCCCTTTACCCTGAGAGCCCTCAGACCCCATACCAAGAGCCAGATCACAGCCATTTCTGCACAGATGGTGCCGGTTCTTTAGGGATTCTGACCAGAGAGGGAAATATGTCACCTTGGCTGCTAGTACTCGTTCTAGCATCTTTGTAATTGAGATGTAGCCCTCTTGAGCCAACAAGGCAGGTGTGTTCTACTTTGGGGAAATAGAATACGTGAGAATCCAAACATACTGACCACAGAGATTCCCCGCTGACACTTGCCAAGCAGGAGAGTTTATAGCCACTTGAGTTCCTTCTAGTCCCGAGTGTTTTGGTAAATTGGCTGTTAACTCACTCAGTATATATATTACTTTTGCCCTCTCTGTGACCTTGAGCAAGTCATCACTTTGGGCCTTAGTTTCTCCATCTGTGAAATGATGGATTGGAATAAGGTGGTCTCTGAGCCTCATCTAATGGAGAGAAGCTTAAAGAGTGAGGTAAAGATTCAGAGGGATACGTGAGAAATGACTTAAAGGTCACATGAAGGTCAGCCAAATGTAGATATACGGCAGGAATGATTATTGCTTAAGGCAAAAATGAAGCAGTGTGGCTGCTCACATATACATCTTCAGGTGCTGACCTTTGCCTTTTAAGATTAAGATGTTAGATCACTTTTCTGTGCTTACTGTATTGGTAGGCCAAGTCTCTCATGGGCCTGCTTGCTGACATGGTAAGGCCCCAGCTTGCATACCAGACCAGGCCTAGGTTCCTGCTGTCTCGGGGAGGGGAGATCCTCTGACTCCTGGGTGCCCCTGCTTCTCTTCAGGATGGAAGGACTGACTGTTAGAAGTGGACAAAGGGCCTAGATCCACACCCACTGACGGCTCTTTCTCTTTCCTCCTAGGGTGGAATTTACATGTTTCAGCTTGTGGACACATATGCTGCCTCCTATGCCCTTGTCATCATTGCCATTTTTGAGCTCGTGGGGATCTCCTATGTGTATGGTAAGGTAGAATTTAGTGTGCATAGTTAGTTGCACCCCTGGCAAGTGGGCTTTCCATATTTAATAAGACAATATAACAGCTTAATTGCAACTATTTAGGAAACATAGGAAACTGTATCTTTATTTCTGAACTTGCCTCAGGACCACTGTGATCCAAATTTACTAGAGAAACAAAAGTGGCTGATGGTGAAACTCAGAAATCTTTGTGTCAGAAACTTCTAGGACCATGGGTTGGGTATGGCCTGGTATGTAACCAGTTAAGGACAATGGCCACATGAAGGAGAAGGCTATTTTGCAGGTATAAAATTATTTTCTGGTCTTGGTGGCTGCAGTCCCCATGTGGCTTGAGGGGGGTGTAGCTCCACAGCTGGTCCCCAGATACTGCAATGAGAAGAGACCTCCACGCTCACAGATCCTTAGGGAATTTTATTAACATGATGGGAGCCGGGGATGCAAGATCTCAATCACAGCTTTTCCCAGGAATGAACTTCCAATTTCCTTATAGTTTAGCCCTTCCTACCATCACCACAGTGACCTGCATCCCATAATCAGTGTGGCCATTATCAAGAACAATAGGAATGGTCAGTCAACAGATGCCATCTTGCCCTTTGTGTGGAGGTGTTTGTGTTTGACAGTCTCAGCGGGGCCTCTAGGCCTCTGTGTGCACTGCCAGTCAGCACCAGCGAGCCCTTCTGGGTTCAAGACTAGTGACTTCTTTGTGCCTGGAAGCCTGCTCAGACCCGTTCCTAGACTAAGACCTCCCTAATATAGATATGGCCTATGTAGCAAATTCCAGGAAGGTGAAAAGTGCTAGTTTAGACTATCTGACAGTATTTCAAAACAAAAAAGAGCAATCTGCTGTAAGTTAAAAGCAAATGCAGGCTATCGCTTGGGATGCAGGATATGTGTGAAGGACAGAGGTCCAGAGGAAGAGGGGTCAGGACAGACAGCTCTGCAGTGTTTCACCTTTTAAGCTGGGGGCCCAGCAGAGCTCATCCTAACTGCCAGCTATCCTTATGTGAGCATCTTGCTTGTAGTGTAATTGTTAGCCTCCCACCCAACAGGTGCTCAACAGCTTCTTTTTCCTGAAAAAATCATTAAAGTGGAGGTGGCAGGGGTGGGATCAAGATGTAAAACAGAATTTTCTGGTGTAAATCTAGGGTGCCCCAGAAACAGGAAGATCCCAAAGTTATTTTTGAGTGTGGGTAGAAGGGGGATTTGTCTCAGACTGGTGATCACATCCCCACTGCAGGGAGAGTTCAGTCTGTGGGCAGAGAAGTGGGCAGACATGCCAGCTGCCCTGATGGGATCAGAGGCCAAGCTGCCAGCACTTGGGGCTGATGAGACTGCCTGGAGCCTGCAGTGATGCTGCACTTGAAGGCCTGCTGTGAGTTCGGGTGAGGCCTCAGAGAGCTTTCTACTGAGCAGAGAGTGGCAGGACCCCAGTGCCTGCCACAGTGAATCTTGATTTTCTGCCCAGATACTGTTGGGAAAGGAAAGGACTCAGCTCAGTGCCACAGGGAAGTCAGATATAGTGAGACAAGAGACCAAAGTCAAGAAAGCAAAGTAGGCTTTAATACACTGTGCATAGAGTAGCAGAGCACGACTGCCTAAGATAAGACAAGCAGGCGTGGATGCTCATTCTGAGGCTTCTTTTATTTTGGCAGGGCAGAGAGGTCCTTGATTGACAGCTGTCAGCTCTCTAGGCTTGTTCTGCTTGGTGAAATGGGGACAGGGGCTGTGCTGTGCCTGTGCCTCTGATGTTTCTCATCTGGGGGGACCCTGGACATTTCCTGAGTCAATCTTGGACCCTGTGGCTTCATCTGACTAACTCTCTGAGTCATTTCTGGCTTTCTGGTTCTGTTTGATCAACTCCCTGAGTCATCTTTGGGGGTCCCTCTCTCCTTTCCATCCCATTCATTTCTGTCTTTCTGCCTAACAATACCAAAGGCTTTGCCATGGAGAGGCAAGGGGAGGCTTCCAAACCTGCCGTCTTTTGGAAACTCAACCCCTCGTGGGTCCACAGGCAAGCTGAAGTTGCCACGGTCTGTTGGCAAAGTCAGGAAAGAACGGGCCCAGTGCAGGTAGCATTTCATTGATTTCTTCCACTCTATGTTGTCACTTTAACTGCCACAAAAGGCCCATTAGCACAGTCCTTTCCTATAAAATGAGGCTGTTTGGTGTAGTTTACCAGCATCATTAAAATAGAAACCTTTAACATTTTTATTTTTAGGAGTTAAATAGCTTCCTTCCCTACCTCCAACGTAAATCTGGTAGTAGAAGTTTGGTTCTGGAAAAATAAACCCTGAGTGCTCCAGTCCCCGGGCTGTTCTGATTTTCCTAGGGACCACCCAGGAAATCACCTGGTCCCTAAGGGCTGGCGCTGGGCCAGCCTCCGGAGCCAGGTCGACTCTGTGCTGAGCTCAGGTTGAACTTGACTCCTGCAGTGTTGACTGTGGGTGTGAACCTCCAACTTGCACCTTGGTAGAATTTTAAGAAATGAAACTTGAGAACAAATATTTGACATAAGCTAACATAATCGTCAAGCAGCGAAAGGAGAAGCCTGCACAGCTTTGTAAGTTACACCCCAGAGGACAGTGCACTCTTTATGGAGCTGATGAAGCCCCAGACTGCTCCATGGTTAGTTTTAGGCGGTTGAACATGAACTGTGAAGAATGAAAATGAATCTGACCGATTTGATGCATTCCTGCCCTGGCTGCAGAATTTTAAAAATGTGCAAGTGAGTGGCAGTGATTTGTGTTTTCTTCTTTGTTCTCATGGTCTGCAGACTGTAGCTTCTAGAGGGTGTCATTCAAATACTTAAAATATGGTTGGTGTAAGTTTCAAGTTTTCTCTTTAGCTTGAAATAGCCGATTCAGGTTCTCAAGTTAACATTCCTCAAAGGCCAATATCTGTCGCTGAGGGATCCAGGTTGAGAAGTGGAACTCCTAAGTTTGGTGTAGGAACAATCTTCTTAACAGACTTGTACCTTAGAGTCACTGTGTCTTCCTGGAAGTCTATCTAACTCTAACTGTATTTCAAAACAAAAAAGAGATAACAACCTGCTATAAGCTAAAAGCGAATGCAAGGTGTCCCTTGGAAAGCAGGACACGTGTGCAGGACAGATGCCCAGAGGAAGAGGGGTCAGGACAGAGCACTCTGCAGTGCCTCACCCTTTAAGCTGGGGCAAGCAGAGCTCACCCTACCCGCCAGCTAGCCTTCTGGCTGGGGCCCCATGTGACTGCACTGCCGCAAGGCCTCCTGCCTGCGATCTGCTTGGCTCTACTTTTCATATTTTCCCCAAATCACAATACATTAACTTGTCTTGCTCTGTTTTCCACTGTAGCTACTTGTTTTACATCCAACCCTGCAGACTGTCTTTCTCTACCTCCTCGGGAGGGACATTAGATTCTCACCAGGCCATGCCTTTTATATGATGGGGTATGTCATTCTTCAGTTTTTGCTGCTCATCCTGCAGATGGAACTCTTCAAAGTTTTTTAAAATATAAAACATAAAACAGAGGAAACAGTCTCCCCAGAACTCTGCAAATTCAAGCTTAATTTTGCTTCTTGTGATCCCCTTTCCTGGACTCCATTTTCACTTATATTCTTGGTTGAAATGTCTCTGTCTACCTCTCATTCAGGGTGTAGGGTCCCCCAGTTCCACTGCTGGGGCTCAGTGAATGTTAAGAATGACAAGCTTCAGTCCAGTAATACCTCACATGGGTAAATAAGTGTGAGTAAATGTATTACATGCTGACTGCATGCCCTGTGTGCTCCTAGTAAAGTGGGGAAGGTAGAGGTGGTTTCCTGGACTCGTGCACCTTGCCAACTTGCTGCCAGGGGGAGCAAACCCACCTGACGCTTAACACTGAGAAGGTCATGCTAAGCTGAGTGTTCCCGGGCTGGGAGCACCTGTGCTGCCCACAGATCAAGGAGGGCTTTGAGTAGCCAGGCAAAGTTGGAGAAGATGGCATCTCAGAGACAAAGGAATATAGAAGAAAATGAAGACTGAGATGGAGTGACTGTTAAGTTTGTTGCCAATGCAGGTGGGGCAAATCTGAGCGAACACATAGGGTTTTGGCTCTGAGGGTTGGGGCTTTCACATTAACTATAAAAGAATAATTTGAGGTATACGCAGGACTGGAGACACAATTGATAGGACTTAGTGCAAAATGAAAATGTGGAGCCTCTCATGAACAAACAAAGAGTTAAGAATTTCAGGATGGCCACAGGAGAGCATTTTCCTGGGGCAGGGGGTAGGGGGCCTGTGCCCTTCTGAGCACAGGGCTCAGGGCAGGTGCACAGCTGTAGCTCACATGCCAGGAGGCCAGCCCTGGCCACTCAGGAGGGAGAGCAGACCAAGGGCAAGGGTGTGGTTTATAAACACAAAAGCCATACAGCTGCCTGGACAGAAGTTACTGGTTGGTTGAAGTAAGTCCTTGACTTTCAGTTCAGGGTTGGTTGGTTATATGGAGCTTGTTGTAGCCCCAAATTTCTGAGCCCCAAATCTTGTTTGTTGAGTCTAGAGTAGTTGCCATGAGTTCACCACCTTTTTTTTTCCCCCTTGCTGTTTTTCTGCTAATTCACTGACAGGCAGTTGCTCAGATTCCTTTTGAAGATTACCTTACTCCTCCAGGCTCAAGGTCAGGAAGCAGGCTAGTCTCCATATGTACACACTGCAGGCTCCCTGAGCAATTCCTTTATCAAGAGTTAGGCCTTGAAGGCAAGAGGGATTTGGCTCAGTGGAAAGGACAGAGCAAGCAGAGGAAGCCTATAAACAATGGCCTAAGGGGAAGGTAGCCGTGGACTCAGGAAGGAACTCAGTTGGGACCTTGGGGATGAGGCAAGACATGGCAGGGCTGTGACTGGGTGGGAGCTGGGGCTGCAGAGGATGGAGGGACTGCAGAGCCTGACTCAGGAAAGAAGCAGAGGCAGAAGGATGCCTGGCGATGCCAGGTGCCCCAGGTCTGCATCTGCAGGGCCAGCCCACAAGTTGGTAGAAAATGCAGAGTAATCACAGGACCTGCAGCTCGCAGAAGGCAGAGGCCAGGTGGCCAGCGCCCTCATGTGAGTCCCAGTGTGGGAGATGATGTCCAGGGATGGGGCAGTTCTGGAATCCATGCTTCTCCCTCTCAGTCCCAGGACCACTCCTTTGCATCAAATTGCACCTTGCTGAAACTGAGTACCTGTCATCCCCCTTCTGCAACTCTGGGTCTAGCCTTTTATCCCCTCTGGGGAGGCTTTGAGCTCTTTTATGCCATCCCCCACCTCCTGTATGAAGCCATCTATATGTCTTCCTTGGGTCTAACCTTGAGGCCTGTCATCAGCTTCCCAGTCAAGCTGCATATACCATCATCTCTTGAGGATGATTGATGAGATGAATTATCTAGCAATAGGATTAATAATGATAACAGAAACTTCTGGAATAATTTTTTAAAGAATGGAGGCCTGCTTTCAGTGTCCTATGAGTGTGTGTTTGAGGGCTTCAGCTTTGAATTCTATTCCTTTGAGTCTCTTCCCTCAATTATATTTAGAGGGTTTAATGTCCAGAGGCCACTTGTTTGAAAGCATCTGATAACACTAAAGGAAGCATACACATAAATCCACAGATGTATAGGCCAACTGCCCCGAGCATGTAGTTCTTGCCTGTGGACACAAGGAAGCAACCTGGAGGGTCCTCACGTCATCGACTGACCTTTCCAGAATGACCCCGAGAACTCGAGCAGCAAGTCCCCCGAGTAAACCAGCAAAGGCTCAGAAAGAGGAATGCCCTCCTGCGGTCACACTGTGAGTCAGGGGCACAACAAGGGCTCAGCTCTGGGTCCTACCTAACTCCTGCTCCAGTCCCCTTCCACTGCACCACATTTGTGTTGGCCCTGATCAGGGTTACCTTAACACAGAGCAGGAAGCTCTGATGCAAACAGAGAAATTTCAGAGTGAGTTGAGAAAAGAGAGGGTTGCCTTTGGTGAATAGCTGACACTGTTCCCAGCACAGGCTGCTCTATAGCAAACGTAAGGCTTGGCTGTTTTTCATGATGGCTGTTGTCAGCAGGACCTGAGATTCACTGTCATATGCACTGGCTGATGCTCGGGGTCTGGGCTGGGCATGAAGCAGAAGCAAATGCCAGGAGCTCGGGGCCACGAAAGGTTTCAGAATCCATTAGTTTGGTGGTGGTGGCTAGAGTGGACTTTTGGGGTGGACTTTAAATTTGAAGTATAACATTCATACAGGAAGGAACACATACCTGAGTGTACAGCTCGATGAATTGTTATCCTGAGGTAACCAGCATCCAGATCAAGATATAGAACATTATCAGGATCATTTATTTTTAAAGGGCTGAGATGAACTCTTCTGTTCCCTGGAGGAATACGACACTTTCTGCTTTCCATCCCAGCAAGAGATTGTCCTTTTGCATTACATTCTTCTTCCCCACTACCATGTAGCATAGAGCAGGCATAGAGGAAACAAGGCCAGGAAGGGTAAATCTGGGCTGAGGTCGGGGTGGAGGGCATGGGTCAGGTGAAGGCAGCTGGTTAGGCGGTGGACAGGGAGGTGAAAGAGGGCAAGTGAGGGCTGGAAGAGGAGCCCTAGAGAGTGAATTCCCCTGTTCCTCATGGGGCTGAAGGCAGAGGCCCCAGGTATCCAAGGGAGCTGGGTTGCGAGAGTCCAGGAATGGAGGAGTAAGTGGCCCAGGTCTCGGACAAGAAGGTGGGAGGTTGTGCAGTGGATTATTCTCAATCGGAGGAGGTACTGGGGACAGGGGAGCTTGCCCTGAAGAAGCCTGTGCCTCTTGACCTGCAGGACACTCAGTTTTCACAAAATGACCCAGGGAATGAAGGAATGAGGAGACAGAAACCCAGTCTGCTGGGTCACTGGCCAGATGGGCTGACTGAAGGAGCTTGAACTTGGGGCCTTTCCTGCCCCTTCAGCCTAGCCATCCCACAGTTCTGAGAGCGCCATGCTTCTGATGAGCTCTGGAAACAAAGCAAAGAACTGTCTCATTCTAAAACACCCCTCAGTGGCTTTTCTTTTCAAGGCATGGTTTAAAAACTTTCATACACCAGGAGCGCATGGGGAGAGTGGTTACCTGTGGCCATGGGAGTAACTCTCTCCTCTGCTCATTACTTCAGTTAAGTTGGCCAGTGACCAAGAAGACAATAATCCTTTGAGTCCCAACAAAGCAGGCAATGGCCACTTGGGGTTTACACTGGTTTTTCACTGTTGTTGTCACCTCATACAGAGCAAAAATAAATTGGCTCATGGAACAGTGTCCTTGAAAGGGTGGGGGACCAAAACCAATGTACAATGAGGCTCATTTTAAATCCCAAGGCTTTCATAATCCACTGTGCTTTTTGACCACCATCTTAATTGGTTTTGCCTGAGTCACTGCTAAGCCCATAAGGCCATCTCCAAAAACAGCTGCGCAGGTGAAGGTGCCAGGCCGTGGCAGTGCTGCCACGCTGCTACCAGGCTGGAACTGAGCTTTTTAGATGTCACCATGGGATGACACTTTTGAACTTCACTGCATAGAGTATTTAATATCTACTTAAATTTTCAATTTGCCCTAATCTTTCCAGGAGTGAGTCATTTGTCTGATGGTTTCTTGTATAATAGGGGTCACGTTGACACGAGGCTGGGGCCATCCCTAGCCAACGGTGCTTGAGTGGCAGGTCCCCCGCCCCCGCCTCATCCCCTGCCACTGCACCTCATGCTCTGTCTCCACTTCTCTGTTTGCAGGCTTGCAGAGATTCTGTGAAGATATAGAGATGATGATTGGATTTCAGCCAAACATTTTCTGGAAAGTCTGCTGGGCATTTGTAACCCCAACCATTTTAACTGTAAGGATTGCATGCACTTTCATGTAGATAGGATCTTGCATGTGTATGTGGTACTTTATGTCTGAACAAGGCATGTGCCTGCATATAAGCTTGGGAAGCCAATGGGATGGCCTTTATTCTTGTTTCTCAGATGAGGAAATGGGTTCAGAGGGTAAAGTGACTCAGATGCTTAGTTCATACTAACCGTGGGCCAGGCTCTCTTCCAAGTGTTTTATGTTTGTCGCCTCATCTCTCCCTCACAGCACCTCTGTGGGGTTGGCGTTATCATCATCTGCATCTTATAGATGAGGAAACTGATGCTGTCTTGCCAATGGGTTTCAGCCCCCGGCAAGTTCACTATGGATTCAGTGTGATCAAAGAAATGACAGTAGAACGTTCTTGGGGTGAAAGGGTTATATCCAACTTTATTTCCACAGTGGCAGGTCAATCACTAGAATCCCATCCACTCAGAGCAAGTCTGCATGCAGCAAGCTGGTCTCTCCCTCTGGGCCCCTCTGGTGCGCACAGCCATCCCCTGGGCCTCTGTCCTCGGTGCTACCACCACTCCAGCCTCTGCTCTGCTCTCCTGCAGCCTTGCAGCCGTGCCACCGTGTCACCCAGAGCACTGGGCAGAGCTCTTTATATAGAGTCAATAGCAACGTATTGCCCACACGTGTGCAGTGAGCTAGCCAACCAGGGCCTGGTGACAATCCAGGCTACAGGAACAAACCTTCACTTTATCCATAGATGCCCAGAGCTCATATGACTTCCCTAACATCGCACCTCATGCTAACCTCATCATTAGCAACAGCCTGTGTTCAAGCCCAGGCAGTTTGGCTCCAGAACTCTTATTTAACCTAACCACTACTCAGTACAGATGCTCTACAACTAATACAGAGTAAAGCAGACTTTTAGTGTTCACTTTTATTGCTTTTGAGATCTTGTCACCCTCAAGTGTAATGATGACATTTTGAGATCATCTGACATTCATCTTAAAGATCAGAGCCCTTCATGTGTCAGTAAGTCTGCGTAAGAACTTACATGCATATCCAGGCACCTCCTTTATTGTGCCATAGGCTGCAGGTTTTCCCTTGATTCACTCTCCGAGCCCAGTAATTGATGGAGACCTTGCCGTTCCCTCTCCCCCGCTCGGGTTTTGCAGCGGTTGTCATCGCCCCAAGGCTACAGGAAGCTGGCTGTAGTTCCAGATGAACCCAGCAGGTGGCACTAGAAACCAGATTAAGACACTTGTTTTACTACCCAGTATGAGCTTCTGTAAAGGGAAACAAGACAGGGTGGAAGTAAAATTGTAAAGAAAATCTATGTCCTCCCCCTTCCCCCCCCTTTTTTTCCTACTGTCACAGAGTGAATTTTAATCAAAGCACCTCAACGTCTTTCTGAAAAGACAGAAGTTGAGAGAGAAAAAACCTTCAGCATTTATCTCCCTCTACGCTGCCATGGACATCAGAACAAGGCCCGTATTTATACTCACATTTTAGAGGCCATAATTGGTCTGAGAAGTCACACCAGATTCAGGGTATGAGAGCTGAAAAGGATTAAGATAGACTTTTCAGTCTTTTGAATTCAGAACTGAAATGTCTATGAAGAACTCAGATTTACCTAATTGGTGCCTGCTGTTCTTTGTCTCTACTGAGCGGTGCCAATCTCCTGGTCACTACTACACATGATTTATTCTTGGGTGAAATCAAAGTTAGAATCTGTTCTAGATTCTGCCTACCTGGGAAGAGATTAAACTTCAGAGAATTTTATTATATTCTACAGAAACATGCTGCATCATTGTAATAATCAGCCCTACTATTGGTGGAGGTCTCTTAAGAGGCAGGCACTTTATGCACAATGTCTCCAGAGCTTCTGACCACTCTGGTTGGTGGGTGATTCTCTCCCCATTTTGCAGTGTGTGGATGGAGGCTTGGAGAGGCTAAGGAGCTTGCAGGTAGCAGAGCTAAGAACTGAGTCCAGAGCTGTCTAGGCCTCAAGCTCACACTCTTAACAAATTTCTAAATACCCAGTGCTTTCATCTCCCAGTGGAGTTTGGCTAGCTTTGAATTCAAACAATCCCAATCATCTTTATGAGCAGAATGTCTTAAAGAGGCTTATGAATTAAAAATTCTAGGGACTCACTGTGGGTTTTAAGAAAGTTCCTCAACTATGCTGTGCTCTACTTGATTTCCATTATAAAACTCACCTCAGAAACCTGTAGAGAGGTCCCAGAAAATATCCAGAACCAGATTCCTTTTCTAGGATCAAGTACAGATAACCAATTCCATCACCTTCATTAACTAGTCTGTTTCCAGGGCCTGCATCAACAAAAGGTCAGGGCGACCTGACTCAGTGGCTAAATTATCATCTCTCATGACCAGGCTCATCTGAAGGCAGGGTTTTATCAAAGCTGACACAGTAAATTTATGGCAAGAACAAGTTTGCAGAGATAAGTTTGATATAATATTTGTGCAACTCAAAATGTATGTCAAAGGACCAAGCCTAACACTTACTTTTTTTGCCATTTGCCCTTCTGAAAAATGGATATTTGTAGTATGCTGGAAGGAGCTAAGATTATGGGCTTAAATTACTTGGAAACTCCTGAAATAAAATTGATCATTTTTATATGTGCCTTTGTGAATTTATAGAGCTATAAATATTCTCCATGCAGTTATTATATACATAGTCAGATCACGTTACTGAGTTATGTGCACACATAAGCAGATGTATTGCTATTTATATAGTAAATGAAATGGAGCAACTTACTATAATTACATTAGGCCACAATTCCAATAGACTGGTTAATAAAGCTTATAACTCTAGGGGCAAATGTTTAAAAAGGGGCCTAGAGGAAGGCATCTCTTTCCATAGGAGCAGTTTTTTACACAGTCGTCTTCAGGCTCATGTTGTGTTTAATCAATATATTGAATTATTGTTGCATTGAAATAATCACTTCCCCCAGCAGCCTGGGATTTGCAGCGATAATATCAATATGCCTTACATCTGTGTTGGGCTTCATGCTTTTCCAAAACACTTCCATATATTGTCTTTCCTGACATAATTCCCTCCAACAATTTGTGGGCAATTATTTTACTGCTTATGGTAGAGGAAGAGAGGTGAGAGAAGGAAGGACTTAATGTTGTTATAATTAGGGATGTTATGTCAGGCTGATGCTGCACAGGCAGGAGGAATTCAGGGAAGAACACAGTGTTCTCAGGGAATGCCCCCCAAAGGCTCAGCAAGAGCAGTTAGGGCCCCTGCTCTTCCTCAGCGCCTCTGCTTGCCCGTGTGTTCCCTCACTCCTTTAGAGCTGCACCAGCCCATCTGCAGAGGCTTCTTACTGCTGTTGGCAGCCAGTGATGGCAGATAATGGCAGGAAACAAATCATGTTCTCTCTTAAATTGATGGGGGGCTCTTGCATAAACGCCAGGCTATTGTACCCAGAAAACCCCTATGTTTTATACACAGTGTGAAATACATCTGTCTTAGAGCAAAGCAGTCTGAGACATAAAGGTCCCTCAGCCAATTAGTGATGGAGCCAAGATTAGCCTGCTTGTCTCGGGGCTCAGGCCCACCGTCTGGTGATGAGGCTGGTTCACCTCACGTCAGTTGAGAGTGGGCTGTGCGTCCAGCCTCTTTGTCCCACAGCTTATTATAGGACTAAGCTTCTGGCTGAGTTTCTGCTTGGGGGCTACTCCAGGTCTTGCTTAGCCCACTTGAGAGGCAGCTCTGGATGTGGGCCATTCCCTAATCAAGGAGAAGCCTACATAGATTCAATTCATTTTTTAAAAATTAAAGTATATAAATTCAATGGATTTCTTTCTTATAACAGAAGCCAGATTATCCATTATAGAAAGCACAGACAACCTCTTAAAAGCCCTCACTGCATCTCCAAACTCTGCCCACCAGTCACCTTGGTGTAGGTCCTTTAAACTTGTCTTCTCAGCCCATGTGTGGTATATAAGTGCATATGTAATGCTGGTACCTAAGGCCTGGCAAATGCAGGGTCTGCAGCTAAGGTTGTGTCATCCTCATCTCTTTGAAATTCACTTTATACATTTGCAGAATGGATCTTTTTCAGGGTCCTTATGGGTATAAAGTGAGATAATGTGCGTGAGAGCATCAGACTCATAGCAGAGGTTCAGTAGTTCAGTACATGGCTGTTGAATGAATGATATATTTCACATCACCACCCTAACATGTGTTTCTCTTTTCTTCCTAGTTTATCCTTTGTTTCAGCTTTTACCAGTGGGAGCCCATGACCTATGGCTCTTACCGCTACCCTAACTGGTCCATGGTGCTTGGATGGCTGATGCTCGCCTGTTCTGTTATCTGGATCCCAATTATGTTTGTGATAAAAATGCATCTGGCCCCTGGCAGATTTATTGAGGTAATTCTATCAGCTCTGTTCCCCTGCCATCCTCTCCCATGAGAGAAGCTCTGAGAACTCCGTACATTAAACAACAACAGATTTAGTAACTTATTCTAGAGGGAGACTTGGTGATTAGGTGATTACAGTTGCCTCTGTTTCTATTAAACCCATTTTTATTATGTATTTTTCCTCTAACAGAGGGGCTTAGCCAAACCACAGGCCAAGCTGTTATGCTTTTCCTCAGTGTGGTGACATCTCTGGGGAAGAAGTGATCAGACTGTCTCCTATTTCCTGAAGTTTCCCCCTCCACTCCCCACATGCACAGTTTAAATCCCAGTGTTTGGTTTTTAATCACACACCAGATTCCCTTTTCCTAATGTTCCTCTCTGTCCATGCCTCCTCCCTCCAAGTATCTATTACCATGAAATTTTAAATCACTCCCCCTTTCTATTGTATTGCTGTATTAGGGATGGCTGAGGGGTCCAAGCTGATTAAAATGTCACCACCCCCATAGAATGTCATGAAAGGTCCAGAGCATGACTGGTATGAGGTGAGACTTGTCTTTCTTGGTCAGTTAATCCCTTGCTGGACCTACTTCTGATTTCTAATGCCAAAAAAAGAAAAAAAACCCACCATCACTCTAGATGGGAAGAGACTGTCTCTTGTTGAGCCACCAGTGAAGTGTGGCAGGCTTCTGTTAATTATGAGAAGTCACTTGCTGAGATGTGCTAGAATAGATCAGCATTGCCTCTATCTTGAAGACCCAGAAGTCTGACATTTTGGACCTAACCGGTGCTACTGAGGATTTGGCCCAGGCACCAGCAGATCAGAACCATCTGGGGGCTTGTTGGAAAGGCAGAAGATGGTCAGGTTCCAGCTTGGCGCCAGTGAACCAGAATCCTGCAGCAGTGTGGCCCTGGGGTCTATAGTTTAACAAGCACCCCAGGTGATTCTGATGCCTAGACCAAAGGGAGAAACACCTGCCCTGAGAGGGCGGTGAAGAACAGCTGAATGGGCTTTGCTCTCAATCATTCATACTGAACAGAGGTCTCTGGAGCCTCCGGTGGAGACTTTGGAGGGGCTAAGCAGAACAGGAGTAAAGCGTGTGAGTAGGTGCATAACACGGACATCCATGTAACGGGAAGGTAGGCTTTGTTTCCGCTGGACTAAAGATGAAGCCCGAGTAGACGAAGGGAGATGTAGGACTCTCCTTCCTCCAGCACTATTCCGGTTCTCATCTGCAGGAGGTTCTGTCCATTTTTCCTTGAGGTAAATGACTATGGCCCCCCTGATCCCCGGGGATGGCTCTCTCGTGCCCCAGGTGAACCTGCCACCAACTGACCCTGACGCCTCATTCCCTCTGAACAGAAGCTGCTTTAGCCTCTGTTACTTTTGTCTTAGGCCTAAATTCTCTAAACTGATGCATTGGATATATAAATTTCTTATGGTTGATGTGGGACCCAAAGGTTGCAAACTGATGATTAAGGAGAGATTAAACTAAGAGCTATAAGAAGCAGCTTCACTTTAATAGGTAATAAACATATAATTGTTCTCCCTTATGTAGTCAGAAATATATTTTCTTTCCTGTTTCTAGAAAATGTTGCAGTCAAATTATGTTTTCTGTAAGAAGTTCAGTTGAAAGATTAGAGACATTCCCATTATTTTTAGCTTGCTTGCAAACTCCTCACACTGCTGAAACAAGGCAGAAACGTATATTTTTGTCAATAGATAATTAAAATCTTTGCTCACTCTTGGCAATGTATCTTTGGGGTTGAGTTTTTTTTTTGTTCCCAGCCATTTATATACTTTTGGGAAATATGCTAAACAAAATCCAATTATTTTGATGTAACAACTCACTGTTGAGACTACAGAACAAAAGTAAATGAGCACACATCCTCTGCAGACTGCATTGGGCCATGGAGAGAGAAGCTGGTAATTTCTCTTCATTTAGAGGGAAGAAATGTATAATTAAAATCCAGGCCCTTTGTCCTCTGTTAATCTTCTGCAAAGCAAACCCTGAGCAATCGTGATAGTGGTTGCAGGGTAAGGTAAATAATTTTAAGTGAACCAAACTAACTCTTCTCTTTAACGTCCCTGGCCTAGTTAGTTAATGGGGCTGCTCCTTCTAACTGCTTCCCCTGGTGGGGGACCTCTTGGCTCAAGGGGTTGCTGACATATGTGGTTGTAGGCCATTTGGGGGTGGGTGGTGCTTCGGGGAGGAAGGTGCATTGCTTCTGTGACCCTGTGTGTCTTTGGCTTCTTTGCAGAGGCTGAAGTTGGTGTGCTCACCACAGCCGGACTGGGGCCCATTCTTAGCTCAGCACCGTGGGGAGCGTTACAAGAACATGGTCGACCCCTTGGGAACCTCCTCCCTGGGACTCAAACTGCCAGTGAAGGATGTGGAACTGGGTACCCAGTGCTAGTCTGATGGCGTGGGATTGCCCAGACTTGATCCTGTTTTTCCTGTCTCCCCCTAATGTTCTCTCCCCTGCTTTTTTCCCATGTTTCTTCTTTGTTCTTCCCACATCTTGGTTTGTATCCATGCATGAGAGTGGTTATATAGAAAAGTAGGGCATAGTGTCGCATGCCGTAGTGAAGAGCTAGACAGACCACTTGAGGGGCCGTGTGCCTGTGTCCACCGTGTCAGTTCCCAGCAGGGTTGATGCCTTGAGCAAGTGCTTCACCCCGCAGGAGCACTCTGCAGGGAGTCATGGGTAAGAATGTGACTTGGTCTGTAGAGAAGTACCCACTGTGTGCTGTCCTCCATGGAGCCAGGGAGACATATACAGGATAGCAGAGTTCTGAGACTGTTAATTTGGGCTCATCAGTGTATAGAGCTGAGCCGAGCAATGTAGTGATTTCATTCAGATACAGAAAGTTCAAGACAGGGTACATTTGGAGGGGCCGCAGTGGTCAGAAAGTGTTTCAGAGTAAGACAAGGCCAGTGGATTCAGACCCTGGAGCAGTCAAGTTCATCTTTCCATTCATGATTGTGGATCTGTTTCCTTCATTTGGACCAACTGTGTCAAGTGTGCCACGGACTCAGATATTTTCCTCTGTACACTTTGATTCTCAGTGAAGAGTCAGTTCTCTCACTTCAGTTATCTTTTTTTGCTTTGAACAACATCTTTATCAGTTCTTTTTGGCATTTGCTTCACCTCTGCCCAAGGAGCCATCATAGAGTTTGTGCTTAATTTTATATGTTCACAGTAGAGCTCCCTTCTAGTTTCTAAGCGACTTTTAGCTTTGTGATTCAACGTCATCATCCGGCTTTCTTCTCTTCTCAATGTCTTTCTGTAAGTTGCAGATATCTTGTCTTTCAACCTCTGGGAAAATAAGAATTACCCTGGTTCTGTCTATATACTATATTTATAAGATACAAACTCTTTAAAGACAGATAACTTCCCAATTTTTACTCTTAATTTTTTCATTTACAGTAAATACCAATTGTGGCCATTAAAGAAATGGAGAGTTTAATAGAAAGCAACCATAATATTTACTGTGCTGGTAGTACATTTTAGGTCACTGTATTTACAGAAATTTCCGATAAAGATAGCTTAGGTAAGTAGCAAGTGAGCCAATTAAGACTATAGCTTTTAAAAGTACATTTAGCCAATTCAATTTTAAGAGTTCCCAATTCACAATACTCATAACTGCACTCTAATGAGAACAAATCATATGTCTGCAAAGATTGGCAAAGCTTCTTTAAAGACAGATAACTTCTTCTTCTTGTATCCTGAACATGCATATATGAAACTTTAAAGATGTGATACGTGTTCATGTAGTGTGTACTTGTAGTGGTGTTTTCTGTCCTTATAAATATCTTATGAATCACTGTAGAGATGATGAGTTTAGAATAGTGTTAGTCTGTTTTTTTTCTCTTACAGTAACAGTATCTAAGCCTCAATTGTTTCCTTTAGGGGAGACCATTTCAATCATTTCCTTATTTATCTTCACATTTCAGGGTCTCAGGCAAAGTTTTCAGTTCAAATCTTGTATATTGATGTGACATTTTTATCTTGTTCATCAGCAGTGGAACCCAACAACAGACCTTAATGTAACATTAAAAAATAATACGACTTCATTTGTTAAAAAAGTCTTAACTCATTTTCCTGAGCACTCCCTTTTCTAGGGCAAATTTCATTGTCATTTGCCAACACTGACGTGAACTTCTGATTTTCTGGAACTGCCTTTGGAAACTTTTAGAAAAGGAAACAAAGATGGGTTTGAATTTTAGGTTTTCATCTCTATGTCTGCAGCGTATGTTTGTTCTTCCCCCTCCTTGTTCTCCTTTTCTATCTCCCAAAGCTAGAACTTACTAGAACTGTCACAGAGACTAAATCCTGCATTTCCCCTAGACTTAGCCTTAGGAAGACTGAGCTGTGGCCTCACATGTCCCAGTGTTTCCCATAGTGACCTGTGTGTCACTAACACTGGTCCTGAAAGCCGTATTGCTGAGAAGCCCCCATGACCAGCAGATTTCACATAGTGGTACCAAAACTTAGCCTCTTCAGTTGAGAACTGGTGGAATGGAAGAGGCAGAGAGGAATCATTTAGGTTTGGAATAATCTGTAGCCTTTCCCATTTGAAAGCTGAAGAAAATAGCTGAAATCAATTAGCATTCTCTCATGGGACTGGCATGTCTGTGTCACGACGAATGGATTTTGGCTTGCCTCTCTTGCCTCTTGGCTAAAACTCGAGTCTGATGCTGCATGCCAACCCAGTTTCTGCTAATTATTGCTGTTGTGATTAGAAGAAGGGAGAGAATCCACGGCTGCGGCCAAGTTTGTTTTGTACAAACCGAAAGTTAACTAGCGACATTGGGGACCTCCTCACCAGCCACATTCTGCAGTGTGTAAAGCAGTTGGTGGGCAGCTACATTTGTGTTAATTAGGATTTGTCCAAGTTAAGGCAACTCAGTAGCTGTTCCCCGAACAGCTGTGGTGTTCTTCCCCTTCCTACAGTTTCCAAGCTTTACGTGAAATTTGCTTCCAGGTGAAAGGGTCCAAACTTAACTGGAAACGGTTATCTTGTGAACTTAGTTTTGCCCATTTCTAGAGCCATGTTCAACTGTGAGGCTTCATATGTGCTCAGTGTCTAAGCTGATTCCAGTTATCACACATCAACCTTTGCTGTACCTTCCGTAGACTTGGCTGGGATGCCAAGAGCTGAGATGCATATGACTAGAAGGATGTTTCCATGCTATTAAAATGCACGATCAATTGGAAGGAAGAAAAAAAAAGAAGGAATAAAAAAAAGATGAACAGCATTGTCATAAACTGCCACTTGAGAGTTCCCCGACAACTGAGGAACGAACTGTGTTGCCAGAGAGAGACTTTTATTGGTTCACTATGCAGAACAGTGGGGTTTTTTCCACTCATGAGGTTATTTCCTAACACCAATAAATGCCAGAAACCCATTCAGAGAAAAAAAAAAGCCATATGTTAAAAACAGTAACCCTGTAATATCCTTAAGGAGAAAAAAAATGTATATTTCTTAACTATTGGTGGTGTGGCTTCTTATGCAAAGTTGTCTTGCATATTAGTAATTTTTAAATCTCTTTAGGGCTGTGTGTCATGTAAAAATGTGTCTAACCTGGTGTTTTTTGGTTCATTTCTTTCCTTTATGTTTACGTACTGCATGAAATCTGTGGTCAATGCAAAATCTTGAGGACCTCAATGTCTTTGAAATTCCCAATGTGTTTTTAATATGTAAAAGATGCCATCAACCTGCATTTCAGTGAGCTGCACTTTAAAGAATTTAACACAATGACCCTTAAACAGATAAGACTTGGGTTGTCTTTATGCTAATATTGCACTGGAGTTGAGTTTCCCTATAAGTTCTTCCTCTGTTATGTACGGGCGCCTCAGTGCTTCCTGACAACCTTCACCTGTCAGTCAGCAAGGCTTTCCCATGCCTCAGCTAAGATTTTTCTTTCCTCTTTGTTCCCTTGCTCATCATCGGTCATCATCCTCTTCCCAGAGACTTGCACAATAACTATTGCTTGCTGTACGTGTAATGACGAGATCATACTGATGCTTGTCCCTCCTGGGTTTGGGTTTGTGACACGCTGCTTGGGGGCGGTGACTCTAGTGAAGGCACGCTGTGTGGCAGGCTGTCTTGTGGGGACAAAGGCCAAAGCCAGCGAATGAGCATTTCCTCTGTTTTATGCTGGATATTTGGCGGAAAACTTCCAGGCGAGGAGCAAAGCTTTGGGTAATTTAATCTTGATAATAATCTCTCTGCAAGTGGCCCTAGGATTTGTAAAAGTGAAGCTTCCTATCTTTCTCTTATTTTGCTCTGACTGTACAGAAAGGCCAAGTAATTTTGAATTGTGGTCTCTGCTTGGGTCACCTCCAAGCAGCCTGCAGCCAAAGAGGAAAGTGTTTTCAGATTGGGCATTCATCACCTCTGAAAAGCAAGCAGTGGTTTGATTTGCCTGCCATGGATTAAATACATCTTCAGGTAACCATTTGCCTTAAAGGTGTATTTTATTGTTAGGGTGATACTTAGTAATTGATAGGAACTGTTTTTCATTTTTGGGGGTCATTTTTTGCACTTTATTATGGACCTATCATGGATAGGTTTATTCTCAAATTGCATACTTGGCTAATGTCCTAAATGCAGACATCTTATGTGGTACTGTTGCCTGTGAATAAAGATATGTTCCCTAATCAGGTCCTTATATTTTTTCATTAACTGTACATGAAGAAAATATATTATGTTACAAATGATACATCATATATGTATCTTAGAGAGTACATATTGTATACTGTGCATTACTCATTTAAAAAGTCATTATTCTTGAGGCCCTACCTCAAATTTTGTATTTATGTGTACAAACGCAATTTATTGTATTATATATTTGCCTATTATATACTGAAATAAATAAAATAGATTTTATCCTAAGAGTGTATGAGTTCACAAAACCCTAAATAAATGTCAGTGTTTAAAACATGATGACTACAGTATTGTGTGTACTACAAACCCATTACACCACGTTCTTTTTTAACAAATGGCCTTCAGGTATCCCCAGGATTGATCTATTTTATTGGGAGAAACCTGGAACAGAAGTGGAAAACTGCCCTCTTGGGAAAAACGAGATACTGCACTGCTACAGAAACAAGTATCAATTAAGCTGTTATATTCTTAATCATCAGAATGTACAATTATTTGCTGAATTATTAATTATCTCTCATAGGGAAGGAGAGAGAAGGAGGGAGAGAATCTGAGTGAATCTGAACAGAGGGTCTGAGCAAGTTAAAAATCCTTGGTTGTGTTTTAGCAATCATTTTGTCAATCTTCGACTCAACTTTATTTCAATTCAGCAAACATTTATGTAGCTCCTGCATTGAGTTAGACCCCAGGCAAAACTGAATAAAATATAAAACAGTCCCAAATCTGAGGGAATGCAGAGCTTAGTAGAAAAACTACCCATATCAAATAAACACACAAACAAATCAATAAATGACATTCCTTCCCTTTTAAGCGTGTGTAGTGCCCATGCTCCCTCCCAGAGATGGGCTCTGGGCTCCAGCGTGGTGTGGAGAGACTGGGACCGTCCTGTCTAATCAGGTCAGCCCAGAAGCTGGGCTCTGTCCTCCTCAAATGAACGTAACACATTCATGTCCTGCCTACATCTTTAGCTTCCATGTCGGCTGGCTGTTGGGATGAGCTGGGCCAGCCTGTGGGAAAAGAAATGCCCTTACCAACTGATGCTGAAATGACATGCGAAGAGCATACATGTCCATCCTGTGGTAATCGGACTTATATGTTCAGACGTGTCCATAATACTGTGCTTTACAGACAGATGGAGCAGCAAATACCAAACTCAGTGTAAGACCTTATCTTGAAAAAGCAAGAAGAGCGTTCTGTGGGATCAGAGTTTGATTTCCTTCCTGAGATCCCTTTGCTCAGCTGTGTTTGCTTTTAACTTTTTATTTTGAAAATTCTCAAGCATACCTAAGAGTAGAGAGTGTAGAATAATGAAGTCCCACATCAGCATCCCTCAGTTCCAACAATTATCAACTCACGACCAAGCTTCCCTCGTGTGTCCCTCTCCCCACTCTGAACGGAAACTTTTTTGTTTCTTTGAAGTATTTTTGAAGTAGATCCCCCAAACCATGGAATTTTACTTGAAATGCTCTTTTGTGTTTTTATACCCTTTTAAAATGTCTTTCCCTGAGTGGGGACAATGACAAAATGTAGGAAGTTTATAGGACCAATGGAGTCTGGGCCGTTAAAGACGGGCACAAACGTGTCTGGAAGTAGCTGAGGTGGCATTTGCCCTCCTAACTCTCCGGGTTTCCTCTGTCCCATCTTCCATCTAATTTTCATTTGTTTGGCAACTATTCCTTCTGCTGGACTTTGCAGCTCTTTTCTTAACTGAACTGACTCCTGCTGCCTTTGATTGTTCTCGGCTTCTGCTCATGTGTTCTTCCTCCTTCTACCCAGATGTCCTGGAACCAGAGATTCAGAATCTCACAGCTACACAGAAGTCACAGGTCAGTTATTCCGCATCTCTGATACACAAATTATTCTGTTTTGTGGAAACTGGATTTGCAAAGACATACATGTGGGATGGGTATGTGCTGTCTAAAAGATTCACCAGCGGGCCCTTTACAACAGAAAATCCTCCAGTGCCTTTAAAATAGCTCAACTTTATAAAAACTGGATTTACTTTTCTGATTTATTCTACTGTGTAAAGCAGAGAGACCACATGTGTGGTTTGGGCCACTCCTTTTTTGACTTCTGGTATAATTTGTAATTTTATGAGAATTTTGATATTGCAAGTCATCTAACGCAGTCCCATGACCTTTCTAGGAAGCTTCTTCAGACCGTTGTAGGGTTAAGAGAGAATAATGACTGGAATATAGTGTGGATACACACTGACCCAGAATCACATTTTCATCATTCTTGGATTCATTCACTCATTGATTTTATACTATCCTCAGTGTCTTAATTACTTGTATGTTGCCAGTACCTAACAGTTTGTGACCCATAGTAGATACTCAAAAATGCATTTTTAATTGAATTAGCAAATATTATACATTTCTCTGTACAAGGAGCAGAACTCAGTGATATAATGTGCAATAAAAACATGAGCAAGCCTAGGTCTCTCCCTCCGTTACTCATAGTGACTGGGGCTTTAAGATAGGTGCACATATTATCATAAAACACAGTAGCAAGTACCAAGTGCCTTAAAAGGTTGTAGGACAACCTATAGAGGGGGTCAGAGGAAGACATTTTTTCTGGCTGAGCAGATTAGGCAGGACTTCATGAGGTAAGGACATGGGAAGGATTTTGACCATGAGGAGGATCATAGGATGAGCTTTGGATGTGGATGAAAGTAATTGATGGCATGGGGATAAGATATACAGACCACTTTAAGAAAGAGCAATGATGAAATTTGGAAGTATAGTATATGCTGAGGGAAGTGAGAATCCAGGCTGAAAATGCAGTTTCGGACTTGACAGTCAAGTGCCCTCAATGCCAACATCAAGAGTTCAGGTGCTCTCTGATGGCCCACAGGGAGGCCACGGGAGGTTGCTGAAGAGTGGAGAGATATTTCCCGGTGGAGGCAGCTAGGATGCCAGAGGGAAAGCACTGTCCTAGGGTCAAGTGCCAGCTCTTTTCCTTATTAACACAGTCTCATTTTTAGAGACTCATTTGTGAAACTGGAGCAATGACACCCATCCCACATAATTGCTGTGAGGATTAAGTTAAAATTTGTACATGAAAATTTAACAACACAGATGAATGTTGGATATTTACTGTTAGAGTCAGATCAGGGCACTAGGAATACTGACCTGGTCACAGCACCAAGGATGGATTGGAGCAGGGACAGTCTTGAAGCAAGAACACTGGTTTGTGCAAGAAACCAGCCTTTTCAAAATGTTAGATGTGAACTGCAGGGCACCTGGTCATCAATCTAGAAGTTTAGGGATCCTTTAGCAGGTAATGTCTTTTATGATTCATGTGACTGGGGCCACCAGGGGTTATATTTAAAATGTTGAGCATGAAGATGACACCAGCTCATAAGAGCAGCCATGGCGGTGAGCCTGGAGCATGGTCCTGGAGAATCCTGCCCTGTCAGGTGCGGCCATGTTAGTATCTGGATCTCGGCAAAGTTTTGGAGTCCAGGGGAGGTGCTGGGGCAGGTGGGGCCTGGCAGTGGAGCTCAGTGGTCTCGGGCCAGCTTGGACAGTGTTATCCCACTACTTGGTTCCTCTGGTCTTCTTCTCTCACTCAGGAAAGGTGGAGGCTGAGGTCTTCCGTGGTTATTTATGAGGGATATTCATTTGCGTGATTCACCTCCAGACTGGTGGTGGGGTGAGATGCGCAGAGAGAGCTTTGGGCCCTACTTTCTCAGGATGCATGAATTTGATCTTTCTTGGCTGAGGTCATTGAGATGGACCATATTTTTAAAAAAACCACTCTGTCCCATCTTCTCAAAAGTGGGGAGCATTGCTAAGCACAGGCCAGTGACTATGCAATACCTCTGTTTTCTCTCCTTCTTGTGAGTGTTTATACCTCTACACACCCTGTGTCTTGAGGTGAGGGTAAGAATTACAATGAATATTGTAGGCCAGTTATTGGTGTTTTGCTAAGTTCATATCGTATGAGGAAGTGTGGTGGGGACTGAATCTCTCTGAATTTCTGTTCTTCCCTTCCTTAGTAACAACTCTGATTTTAGGTAGGCTTGTTGTTTCTCTGCCAAAATGTGACATTTCCCAGTTCCCTTGTAGCCAGGTATTAGTAGACTGACTACTGGCTACACTTCTTCGCTCCAACCCAAATCACACCTGAGCTATGTCCTCATCGCTGGCAGGTCATACTTCTTGCCCCTTGACTTTAATGGCGTGTGAGCAGAAGTGACAGTGTATACCAGTTTTGAATCTAGACCTCAGGCGATCCGGCCTGTTTCCACCTGCTCATCTGTGCCACTTTGTGCCCTGAGAACATGTCTTGGCTGGCCCACTGGTCCAGGAAACATGAAAGATGTGGGGCAGAGTCACTAAGCTGGCACATGCATCTGCCGTGAGAAGCTGAATCAGCTCACCGCTGTAGCTGGAAGCTGAAGGGCCTGGCTGAGGCCAGCCTGGGTCAGCTGAATCCTAGTCAACCTGCAGATATGTGAGAATACCTGCGTCGTGTTATATGCCACTGAAATGTTGTGGCTGTTATGCAGTCTAGATACATAGGGAGTGGCCATGTGAGTGGGTTCTGCCCACGCATAAGGGAAGTGTCCTATGATACTCCTAGACATGCTCTTCTCCTTCTCTTCATTCTCTTCCACATTTGCTCTCTGGAATGTGGGTATAATGACTGGAGTGCCAGCCGCCATGGAACCACAAGGACAAGAACTGCATTCCAGGAATGGTGGAGCAGGAATCTGGAAGGACTCTGGTTCCCTGAAGACTTCACAGAGCTACCAAATTAAACCTGGGCCCTCCAACTCTAGAATTCTTTTACCTGAGAGAATATTAAACATCACTTATTCAAGTTATTATTATTTGGGAGTTTTCCTGGAATATGAAGCCAGAAAGAATCCTTATTGATAAAGATAATAAATTGAACAGGGATGACTATGAGACTGGGGGAACCACTGGGAAATGTGGGGGAGTTTAATGTTACTTTTCTGGCAAGGAGAATTTTTGCAACTGGTAATTCCGGCAGGTAGTCTGGAAATACCGGAAATGACCATTTCTTTCTTATGTAGGTGGGTAGAGCCAGTCTCATAAACTGACGTGATAGGTTGTTGCCTAAGTAACTAGAGAAGGCTCTCCCTGTTCAAAAATCTCTCTCCCTCTATACCCACCCATGGCCTGAAACTCTTTTCAGTAGATGTTCATTGCTTACGGTCAACAGGCCATCTCATAGAGGCTGTACTTTAACAAGGAAAGTTCCATCTTTCCTAACTCTGTGTAAGTATAAAAGGATGCCTTCCTCCTAATTTTCCTGCAGAGTGGTGGTAACAGTGTTGAGCACACGGGACCTCTACTAAGAACAAAGAATTGTCTTACGGCCTGGAAAAGAAGACAGGCTGAGTGCTTTATAGGCAGCCCAGGGACACTGAATGATGGAGGAGGGAAGTGGAATGTTGATGGGGGTGATCATCTTTTCTGCACACTTTTGATTTCCATGGTGAGTGATTATCTTAAACACCCCTGGCCTTGTATTCCATTCTGTACTCTTCCGTCCCTTATGGAGGAGGGGCACAGTCATCCGCCCTTGTTTCTCATTAAGTTCTCTTTCACTTTCCTCACTTCGTCTACATCAGGGGAGCAGACAGCTGTGCCAAGGTCCAGCCTAGAGGGAGGGCAGGTGGCCTGTCCATTTTGCCTTTTACAGTAGGCTGTGTTCTTCCAACATCGTCTCCACATTCATAAAAATGATATTTGGCCTCTTGAAAACTCTTTTATTTCTCAGTTGGTCAGAACTCATATAGGAAAAGGGCTGCTATTTATTAGCCTCTCATAAGACCTCAACAAAGAGACTGAATACAGGCTTCATTCCATTGCAGAATCCACCGATTCTGCCACCATACAGCCTGGGGTTGAAGCTTGGTTCCACCACGTATTTGACAAAGAGCTCAGTTTCCATATCTTTGAAAGATGTATAATAATCCCATCTACCTAATTGGGTTGTCTTGAGGAATAAATCCGTGAAAAATACTTGGAACAGTAGCTGACACATATTTCCACATAATAAATGGAGCCATTATCATGGTCAGGGTGGAGGCAAGGCTTACCTCTAGGGCTTGTAGTGCGTCTGCTCCTCATCTAATGGAAGGACAACATAGGCTTACACAACACTTAACAAAACCTGGATATATACACCCCTTGGTTCTCTTCATCATAAACTCAAAACTCATCCAAGGTTACTGGTGTCATTGATTAGAAGGGTTTCATCCAAAGAATTAGGAGATTTATGTATATGTCTATCTAAAGGTTTTTCTATATATCTTCCTACAGATGTATGCCTAGCTTTGTTCTAAAAAGTTTGAAGCTGAAGCACAATAATTAACTTAGCAAAATATTGGTTCCTCTAATTTTTATGTATTGAAGTTGGAGTAATTGGAGTAGAGAGCACATTTTTTCATATAGAATTCATATAATAATATTGAATCAGGGGCACATGTATAGATATATTCCTCCTACCCCTCTTTATGATTGCATGTGTGTTTCAGGAAATGAAAATCCCCAGCAGGTCAGGACTGCATAGTTCCAGAGAGCACAGGGGCTACACTGGGTTTGTGAAGGAAACTTGGAGGGTTTTGCCTTTTCCTAGGCTCTGCCAGCAAACTGGAACTTGTATTAGTTTTCTAGGGCAGCGGAACAAAGCACCACAAACTAGAAGGCTTCAAACAACATTTAGTCTCTCGCAGTTCTGTAGGTGAGAAGCCTGAAATCCAGGTGTTGGCAGGACCGTCCTCCCTCCTAAGCCTCTAGGGGAGGATCCTTCCCTGCCTCTTCCAGCTTCTGGAGACTCCAGGTATTCCCTGGTTTGGAAGTGCTGCACTTCGCTGTCTGTCTCCATGGTCACATGGCATTTTTCCTGGGTATGACTGTCTTCTCCTGGTATTATTCTCTTCTTCTAAACCCGTATTGAATTAGGGCCCATGCTGATGACCTCAGTCACGTCTGCAAAGACCCAATTCCAAATAAGGTCACATTCATAGGTACTAGGGACATAAGCCACAAGAGCACTATCCTCTCATTTTCTCCAGCTTTGCAAGGAAACTTATCATATGCCCATAATTGTGAAGGTAGTTGAAAGGCTGTTTAGACAATGGAGAGTGGCTTTGGGAGGGGGACTGGAGGGTGAGAAATGACATGAAGAGTTTCTCAGCCTTTGATCTACCTCTAGCTTATTAATTGAGTTTGGACACTAAAATGAGTCCTTCTTGCTCATCTTTTGTGAAACCTGCTGCCCCACCTAGAGTCAGAAATGGAACACCACCTCTAGGGCCAGAGGGACAAGGCAGTCTGACTGTGGCGTTGGTGACAGCCAATGGGAAGTGTCAGTTCTCCATGCTGCTTGCTGAGAGAACATCCATTGATTCACTCAACGAACACTTATTAAGCTCCTGAAATGTGCCAGGCACTGTTCTAGGTGGAAATAGAGTGGAGAATAAGAAAGACAAAAATCCTACTCTTGTGGATCTTGCCTTATACTAGGGGAGACAGAATAGATAAGTCACCAATTAAGTAATCATTTCAGGTAATAATAAGCACTATAAAATATAAAGCAGGGGAAGAGTGAGGGGGTGAAGTGAGGAGCTTCTTTAGGCAGGTTCTCCCCCAGAAACTGTCATTTGAGCAGAGATTTAGGTCATGTAAAAAGTGAGCCATGCAAAGATTTATGGAAAGAACATTCCAGGTAGAGGAGCAGCAAGTGCAAAGACCACAAGGAGGGTATAAACTTGGAATGTCTGAGGAATAGCAAGAAAGCCTCTCTGGAGGGAGCAAGGGGCAGAGTGGGGAGAGGGAGCTGGAAAGGTGAGCAGACACTCCAAGATTTTTGGATTCCTTCAAAATATGATGGGAAAGTGCAGGGGGATTTTGAGCAAGGGAAAGTGATCTGATACATGTTTTAAAAAGCAACTATGACGGCTGGAGGGCAACTGAGTTGTCAGGGGCAAGAGAGGAGGCAGAGAGAACAGTTCAGACTGTATGGCAGAAGAGCAGGAAGGAGACATTGCTGGATTGGAGGAAGATGGGGGTAGTGAGGGGTGAAGGGGTTGATTTGGGATTTTTCTTTAAGTGGTACTGACAGGGCTTGATGGCTTGGATGTGGGGGCATGGAGAAGGCAAGTCAAGGATGGCCTCAGGTTATTTGGTTGGAGTGCCTGGGGAAGGCTGGTGTTGTCTCCTTGGAAGGTCTCAGGAGCAGGTTTGGGAGGAGGGGAAAATCCAAAGTCCTCATTTGACCTAATCATAATTTTTTTTCATGATCATTGAAAAGTTTTTTTGAAAAACAGTTTTATTGAGGTGCAATTCCTGTGCCATACAATTCACCCACTTAAAAGTGTATGGTTCAATGGCTTTTAGTATATTGTAGGTATCTGTGAGAGTTCTGCATCCATCACCTCAATAAACTTTGTAGAAAATTTTATTACCCCAAAATAAACCTTGGGCTGTTCAGCTGTTACCTGCCAATCCTTCCTTTCCTTTCCCCCCAGCCCTGGGCTACCACTGCTCTACTTTCTGTCCCTATAGACTTGCCCATTTTGTATATTTCATATAAATGGACTCATATGCTATGTGGTCCTTTGTGACTGGCTTCTTCCATTCAGTATAATGTTTCCAGTGTTCATCTGTGTTGTAGTATGCATGAGTACTTCATTTCTCTGTATTATTGAATAATATCCAAGTATAAATATACCACCTTTTATTTATCCATTCACCATATAAATAAATTTGGGCTGTTTCTACTTTTTTTTGTCTATTATGAACATTTGTGTACAACTTCAAGTGTGGTTTCATTTCTCTTGTGTATGTACCTAGGAGTAGAATTGCTGGATCATATGATATTTTTATGTTTAACTGTTTGAAGAGCCATTTTACATTCCCACCAGCAGTGTACAAGGATTCAAATTTCTCCACTTCCCTGTCAACATTTATTAATTATCTGTCTTTTTGATTTTAGCTATCCTAGTGGGTGTGAAGTGATAGCTCATCGTAGTTTGATTTGCATTTCCTAGATGGCTAATGATGTTAAGTGTATTTCCATGCATTTACTGGTTGTTTGTGTATCTTCTTTAGAGGAATGTCTATTCAGAGCCTTTGCCCATTTTTAATTGGGTTGTTTGACTTTTACTATTGAGGTATAATAGTTTAATAGATATAAATCTCAATCAGATATATGACTTGCCAATTATTTTCCCCATTCTGTGGGTTGTATTTTAACTTCTTATGGTGTCATTTGAAGCACAAGTGTTTCCAGTTTTGATGATGTGGTCATATTACATTTAAGATGCCTAATAGTTGGTTATGTAAGCCTGGGGTTCAAAGAAGAGACAGGCTGGGGATACACAGTTGAGAATCATCCATGTATAGACAGCACTGAAAGCCCTGAGGCTGGTTAAGAACACAGGTAAGCGTGGCTGGAAGAGAAGAAGGCTGAGGTCTGAGGCTCACCAACATTTAGGCATCAGGAAGGAGAGGCAGAGGGGTGGGTGATCAAGAGAAGATCTTGGTTCCTGGAGGAGCCGTGGAGGAAGGCCATTCAGAAGGACAGGGAAGACTTGGGATATGGCACCGGGCTAGCCAAGTCTCATCACTTCCTCCACTGAGCACAGGTCCCATGGAAATACCACAGTGTCAAGCACATACACAGCCATGTGGTCCCTTCATTGCCACTACAGAAATTTGCTGGTCCTATTCTGTGAAGGTTACCTTAGCCTAACAGGTCTGCACACTCCAAGTCCCCACTCAAGAAATGCACTTATAGGAGATTGAAGTAGTTAGTTATCTAGGAAGATTTATGACCTTGTTGAGATTAACTCTTGTTACTGTTAATGGATGTGATGTTGCAGAGCTTTGACAGAACATATGTCTTGCTTTATTTTTTAATGGAACACTAAAAGCTCCAGCCCACAGGACCAACTAATTACACAGCAACTTTAAGATAGAGAGCTCTAAAGGCCTCACCCAGGTCTCCTTTTCTTTTTGTTGGGGTCACTGTGACTTCTAGGGATTCGGGGGTTTCTGAGAGCAAGAAAAGGGCATTTGAAACAACAGTTCACAGCCAATCGAGGCTGCTCCTGAGAAAAGATGGGTAGGGTTCTCACAGCACACATAACTCATGGGTGTCCTTGTTCACAGGCCAAGCCAGGAATCCTGTTTTCCACAAGATTTGTGATTTTAATGTTAGCTTTAGGTGTTACATGTTATAGCCAGAAGGAAAAAGTCCTGACTCTGTAATGAAAATGCATCAGCAAGGCAGACAGATGCCCTCTGGGCTTGAGTTGAATCCCAGAAAATTTGGAAAATCAGTTTAGCCTTGACATCAGTTTACCTCTGCTCAGCTTCTGGAGTGCACATCAGCCTTCCTGGTGACTCCCCTCCTTCTACCTCAGCTGTCAGGAGCTCAAATTTACCTGATTGTTCACTTCCTTTTCCTATCTGCAGAGGGACCAAAAGGCTAAGTGGGACAGTGACTTGCATACAGAAAAATAGGGCAGAGGTCAGAAGAGCACGAAGATAAAATCTTCTCTCTTTATGAGCTGTGCTACTTTGGTGGGCTTCCGTGGGGCTAGGGGGCTGTAGTTGTGCAGGGATGAGGAATATGGGAAGTGAGAGAGGGTACGAGAAGGAAGAAGCACAGATCTTTATTAGTGAAGAGTGGGAATAGGAGGGCTGTTTGGAGAAGTTTCCTTTTCCTCCTCTGGGATCCAGGCCCTATCAAAGGGGTGGGGTGGGCTCAGAGAGAAGGGCCTAGGGTGAGCAAGCTGGGGAGCTCTAAATCATGTGGGGCTCACATGGTATAAATCAGTGGTGCTGTCATCTCAGATTTCATGACTCTGCCTCCTAGTTATAAATAACATTCCTGGATAGCAGGGTGACAAACTTGGGAGATCTTTATAGGGAAGGCCTGGGTCAGGAAGGCAGTCACACGGACTGGGGAGGACTTTCCTCTGGCTCGAAAACAAAGCCCAGCTTTTCTCTTCAGGGAAAGGTGTTGTGGTGGAAGGAGGGTCCCAAAGAAACTGCTGGAGAAACCAAAATGTGACTATGAAAGGAGAGTAGAGCTTTTGAAAAAGCATCCAGAAAGTCACCAAGAAAAAAAATGGTTAGAAATTTCCCCTATGTGGCAGCATTTGCCCTGCAGAACCGGAAGATTTGCAAATAGACGCCCTAAACCCCCACTGTAGCTCGCTTCAGCTCAGAGACCCTTCTTCTGTACCCCTTGCCTTAGCACCCTCTCCATGCACCCCAAAGCGTGTACCCAGTCAGAGGGGCCCACCGGAGAGAGAAGGCAGAAGGTACAGGTGTTGAGCCAGGACTTAGCCATCATTCCCCCGAGCTCCCTACTCGCCCCTCCCCACCTAGTTGCCAGAGCAAATCCCGAGTAATTGTTTTTCGGGGAGGGGCTGGGCGCGCTCCGTGGCGCCGCCTCGGTCCCGGTTCCCCCAGGAAAAAAGCCCACCCGTGAGAGCTCCGCGGTTCTTGCTCTCGGCCGGGATGAACTGTGGCAACTTCGGCGGCCCCCTCCACGGCACCGAGGCGGCGACGGCGACAGTGGCCTGGCTAGCTCGGCGAGGCTGGAGCGCGTGAAGCCGAGTGGGCGCCTTGCGTCTCCCGCTTCTCCCTTTCGGCCACGGGTCCCGGGACTCCAGCTCCCGTGCTCCGGTAGTAGCGGCTGCCGCCCAGGTCCTTGCAGCTCCGCGGGCGAAACAGAAGAACCCGACCCGATTGCCGAGAGCAACCTGCCGGAGTGGCCGAGCCCGGCGCTCCCGCCCCAGCTCCGAGGCGAGCGCAGCCGCAGCGGGGGCCGGGACGCGAGCCGGGAGCCGCAGCCGCCCGCGGTGGGGGGCGGGTTGGGGGCGGGGCGGCCGGGCCGCCTTCCCGGGCGCGATCCCCGAGCGCAGCACCCGGCGCTGCTGAGCCACCCCCTCCGCCGCCCGCCTGCAAGTTTGGCCGCTCTGAGCCCGGCGCGCCTGGACATCGAGGCGCATTTGTTTCCTCTTGGCTTTCGCGCGCCCCGTTTGGTGGGGACCCTCGGGAGAGATGCCGAAGGATGTGATTTTAGTTGTGTGGTTGTGTGTGTGCACCGCCAGGACAGGTAAGCACGGCTGGGGCGGTCGGAGGGATCCAGGAAAAACGGGGAGCCCGGTCTCTGTGCCTAGTGCCTACACCCGGCGTTGGGAGACCAAGAGTCGAGCTCCGCGCTGTTGCGGGGAAGGGCGGTGCAACGTGGATGGGTCCCTCGGATTTCCCTGCCCTGCTCCAGGTGAAATGGTGAGGAGTGGGACTCAGGGCTGGAAGATGCCCCAGATGGGGGGCCCCTTCCCCGGGGACACTGCCTCGCGGACACTGGAGTGAGGGGCATGGCTGATGCCGGCCCACCCTGCTGCTGCTAGTAACCGGCTTCCGGGTCGAACCCACAGCAGGGCGGGCCCGCGAGCCCCACACCCCCGAACTTCGAAGGTGTGGTGGAAGCCGCTCTCCCTGCGCCCCGCCGGGCGGGGAAGGGTTAGCCGCGGGAGTCGCACCCGCAGCGAGAGCGCTTCCGGCCAGCGGGCGCGGCCGGGCCCGGGAGGGCACGGCGCGGGGTGAGGGTTGCGGGCGATCCCTGGGATTCCGCGGGCTCTTTTCGTTCCCTCAGGACTCTCTCCGCAGGGGGAACTCCAGGAGTATTCTCCCCTCCCTCCCGCAGCCCCCAACGGCTAGGCGAATAGTTATTCAGGGGAATGGGAACGGTGGAGACAATTCCGGGAGATTTTCCCCAGCGCCCAACCAGTTTTCCCTTGCTGTAATTGCAGTTCGGGGGCTGTGGAAGGAGGCCGAGGATAATTGGCGTGATTTTCTGAAGTCCCCACCTCGCTCTGCTTCCAGAGATGCAGTTGTGAGGACTCAAAGCGCACCTCCGTCCCTCAGCTTCCGCTCGCCCCGAGTCCCCACGTCCCTGGGGTTTGGAGACCCGCTCTCAGCCCCCTTCTCCTAGGGGCTGGTAGGTGCTGGAAGGTGGGGTTGGGTGGGGCGGAGTAGGAAATGGGCCAAAACACGGCTCTGCGAAGGGGGCTGGGAGTGGGAGTGCCGAGAGTTTTTATTCCTATGCTAGCCACCCTCAGCACGCGCCGCCAACTTCGCACCCCAGAAGTGCGGAGCAGTCATTCCCTTCCCCTTTTTTTCGTCGTTTACCACTCTCAGTTTTCTTCTCTGGAGGCATAGCCTCTTTCCCAGGCTAGGCAGCAAGTTTATCCGGAGAGGGCTGGGCGGGGGGCTGGGCCTTAGCTCAAAAGTTCCCTCCGCTTGCGCCCCAGGCACCCCCTTTGGCAGTTAGTCCTCCCGAGGATACCTGAGTTGGGAGTCTCCGAGCTTGCTGTTGGCCCTTCTCATTTCGCCAGGACTGAGAGGGCAGCAGCTTTCCCTTAGCGTAATGCAAGAGCGACGGGTGTGGACTACTCCAGGGACTAGAGGGATCCCCATCCGCTTCCTGTCTTAATCCGAGCTTCCCAGGCTTCGGAAGCACCAAGGCTCAGTCCAGCTTAGAACACTTGCTTCTTGAGTTCAGGCCTCGAGGGGTGGATTAGTCTTTTGAAAGCAAAAACACAGTAAAAGAAACGCGCCCCCGGAAGATCGGGACTGGCGAGGCTAGCGCAGAATGTGGGCTACCACCCCAGCGCAGAGATCTGGTGCTGGTGGGCATCTTACCGAGGAACAGAAGACAGAGAAACTAGATGGGAGAGGCGCAGCCCATCGGTCATTACACATCCTCAAGTGCACATCACTACCGAATATACCTAAATCCTTTGTTCTCTTTGCTCCTTTGAAAAGTCGGCAAAAGTGCCTCCATCCGGGAGTGGACCGAATCTACAGGGCACATTGCTTGTCATCTTTAAGAACTCGGTCTTTTCCCCTTCTCCACACCAAGCCCCTTTAAATCTTGTGAGAATTCTGTTGTAGGAAGATTCATTCATGTATGTATTCATTCAACAAGCAGTTGAGTGTCTTGCTGGTTGCCAGGATTGCCTATGCAGAGAGGAAACAATTTGGTCCTTGATTTCCAAGAACTCAGAGCTTGGCTGAGGACTTAGAAACTGAAAACCATTTTAATTCTATATTCTACATCTTGATCGGGAGTAGGTGGGGTGGGATTATAAGGAGTTCGTGTTAAGGAAATATAGAGGAGGAGCCATAGGAATGAATCCTGGCGAGGGGTGGTTGGTGGTCAGGGAAGGCTTTTATCAGGAGGTGACATTTGAGAGTTGTGTCTTGAAGGCTTTGTAGGGACTTCCCCAGGTGGACAAAGTAGGGAAAGCATTCCCGGCAGAGGGCACAGGCTGCCTTAAGGCAGTGAAGCGTGGAAGGAAGAGCTCCACGGGTTGTGGCAGTTGCTTAGGGAGCTTGCCTTTACTGTGCTGCTTGGCACTACTTGAACATCAGAGGCCACATAATTTCTTCTACACAAATTATCAGAAGAACCAGAGAGACAACAGGGAATTATATCTCAATTCTTGTATTTACAATTTCTTGTAGCTCCCAGGGGCATGGTCAGCAGCTTTCTGGGGGCAGCCTCTTTGATTTTGCCAAGGAAATCTTTCCTGAATCACACATCCATCCTCTTAGGTGGCAGGGGCTGGCACGTGATTAGTTTTATCAGGATCCAAACAGCTGCTTGGAAAGTTTATTTGTCAAGTGGGACAATTGTCTGGGTTGTTAAGAGTCCAAGATGGAATGAACATGTGGTTCATTTAGTGAGCTGCTCAGATATCACCGCCTTTTAATGGAAATGAATAGATGATATCAGGCACGTTTTAATTAAAGCAGCACTGCAGTGCAGTAGTAGTTACATATGAAAAGATCTAATGATAGGTGTCACAGGAAGCTGCTTCAGAGAACTTATTTTAGAGGACAAAGTGGAGTCAACATAGGAGGTGCTGTTCTCCAGTTCTTGTTACTTCTGGGTGAAACATAATTCTGGGATTTCCAGGTATATCACTAATAATGAAAATTTAGAAGGCTGCAATAATAACAGTAATAACATATTATATCTATGAGTTTTCTCCAATGACTTGGAAGTGTGGATAACACAAAACTCAATGATTACTCCCCCATGGCTTTCCAGCTTGTTTAGGTCACCAGGGCAGGGATGGAGGGAGCCCCTGGGGTCAGGTGAATGTCTTTTGCTGCAACCTGCTGGAAAGGTGAGCTTTTCTATTAGAAGCACCTCGCAGGCTGTCCATTATCTATGAATTGAATAAGAGAGCTGTGAACAGAGCCCCCAGCCTCCAGGGATCATGAGCAATATTGACTGATTTGGCACAGACATACAGCATAATCTTTAAGGCTATTGCTTTCGTAGGGGTCCAGGAGACCAAATCTTGTCAAGTGGTTGTGAAATCCTTCTATTAAATGAGGTCTTGGAGCATTTCTCCAGTGTCATATTCCTTTGCATGGACAAGGGGAAGACAGCTGCCATCATGGACAATGAGCTGGATTAGTTTTGAAGTGAGCTGGACCCAGGAGGATTTGCTGGGGAGCTAAGACCTGGGACCCTGATGGTGGACTGAGTGGGCTTTGCACCCAGGCAGGACTGAGGAGTGTCTAGCAGCAGCAGATGTCCTGGGAGATTAGGATGGAGGTTCTGAATCCCAGAGCCAGGCCTGAAGTGCCTTTGTGACATTGACACACTGCCTTTCAGGTCTTAAAAAATATTCCTTCCCCAGAAGCTTTTTATCTTGCTTAATTCCAGCTTTAGCCATTTGTAGAGCAGTTATGGCCAAAGTAGAAAATTTTAATAGAGTTCCTTAGAAAGGGCAGGAGCTCCATGCTTGGGCAAGAAGCAGAAACATCAAAATAAAAGTATTATTTTTATGGAACCAACTCTCATACTACATACAGTTCAGAAGAGGCCATGGAAATGCTCTTTTATTAATAGATTTTTTGATTCCTTAGGGAGTGTACAAGTTCTGTCTTTTACACATCCTGTTATTAGCATGAAGCACTGTCATCCTGAAGGGGACCAATTAAAGGGAGAAAAAAAACCTACCTGAGAGCTAATTGATTTATCTTATTCTGCTTTTATGGGATGTTTTCATAGCAACACCAGTAGTCATCATAAAGCCCGGGAAACCCCTTCACTGAGGGTTGTAGGGGGGAGGAGTTAATATAGATTTAATATATAGATTTCACAAAGCACTGTCAAGAGTGAGAAGCCCTCTGGGTTAGTTGGTCATGTGGAGGGGTTTGGAGGAAGGGGGCCACCTGTACTTCTTTTGCAATTCTAGTCAAGTTGCAGATTAGAGAGCTGGGATGTTCTGGAGGGCTGGTCTTATGCAGAGACACAGCAAACGCCAGCTGGGTACCATTTATGGGCTAAGAGTGCTCACTGAAACCTCACGAAGCTGGGAGGCAGATTTCCCATCCCCATTTTACAGATGAGGGAACTGAGGCTCAGGGAAGTGAAGTGATTTTTCCAAGGGCACAGAATTATTGGGGTCAGAGAAAGGACTGGCTCTTAGTTTAGTGTTGTCACCATGATACTTCCTGGAATGAGGGTGCTGTGTTCTCATTTGGGGATTGGGGGCCAAGGGCACCATTGGGGTTCTGCCAGTTCTACAGAGTCTGGGTGCCTTTTAGTCTCGTCCAGTTGCAGGGCTCCTAGGGTGGGAGGTACAGGATCTGAACAATGACCGCCACAGTGGGTCTCTAGTCCCTGTATTGGTCGACAACTGCCAGAATAATATTACATAAGGAACTACCCAGTGGCTTACAACAATGTTTACTTTGGTTCACACGTTGGTATGTTGGCTTGGTGTTGACTCCTTTAGTTTTGACTGGGCATGGTCCAAACTCCGGCAGGGTGTCTGCTCCACATGTCTCAGTGTCCTTGGACCAGTGGACTAGCAGGGCCATGTTCTTCTCGTTGTGATGCAGATGTACAAGAGAACACACCCCACCACACAAGCACACTTCAGCCTCTGCTTGTGTAACTTCACTAATATCCCATGATGCAAACAAATTACATGGCCAGGCTCAAAGCCAGGGATAGGAAGGTTACTCCCAGTCTAGTGGAGGGAACTGCAAAGCTCCCCAGCAGAGGGTATGGATATGTAAGGGGCAACGATTTGAAGCCAACAATTCAGTCAAACACAGTTCCTTTAGAAAGTGCCCTTGGCCCAATTAACTCGGCTCTAAATTCAGGGCCTGCCATACCTTAGGCTCTGGGTAAGACACTGGCACAGACATGCTTCCTTCCTCTTGTGTCTAGCTTTCCAAATTCCTAGCCAGAGGAAGACCAGTTTGGAGGTCCTCTGAGATCACTCTTGATTTAATTTCTGCCATATAGGTGTAGAACACTATAGATCAAACTGAAATATTAGTTCCTCTCCTGCCTTTTCAAGGTGATCACAGAACTGCTGGTATCTGAGCTCACTTGAAGAAAAACATCACCCAGTCTCAACCGGAGGCTTATGATGCTGTGACTTGGGCCGATGGATGCCTATTAGCTCAGTGCTTCTTTGCACAGAGTAGGCACTCGATCCGTCTTTGTGAAATGAGTCTGTGTGACGGATGAGCAATGTCAGGCAGGTAGGATAGAAACATAAGTGAGATCATGAAATAAATCAGAATGTATCCCAGTCCTCCTCTCCTTAAACACACACCTGCAAGCCCTCCAGTGACATCCTGTTGCAATTAGAATAATATCCATCCCCTTCTTGTGGTTCACAAGGTGATGCTTACTTTTAGGCCTCATTTTCCACCACTCTCCCTTTGGCCACTCTGTTCCAGCCACACTATTCCTTGAACACACCAAGTTTATTCCTGGTTTGCATTTGCTGTTTTCTAAACCTGGAAAGCTTTCCCCCCAGGTTTTCCATTGTTGACTCCTAATCTTTCAAGTTTTAGCTCAGAGGAACCTTCCCTGACCATCTTTTCTAAAGCCCCCACCCACATTGCTTTCTATTCCATATTCTGTGTTCTATTTTCTGCATAGCATTTATTGCCATCTCAAATTATATTACTGATTTGTTTATTTATATTTTGGTTACTCCCTTTCCCAGGGATGGGTGTCCAATGAGGACATAATCTGTGCCTAGCAATGTGTCTGTTACATAGTAAGCACTCAGTAATGCCTGTTGAAAAAGTACTGAATGAATGAATGAATGCAGAATGAATGGAAGGAAGAATTGTCTTTGGGTAAACTGGTCTCATTACTGGCTGCATTTGGAAAGGGAACACTTCAGAGAATAAGAGGAAGCCTGACAAAAACTGAGAAGGCAGTTACATGCACCGTGCCTTTACTTAACCCTTTACTTTGGCCATGATGGACTTTGGCCCCCAGGGCCTTCCCTGACCCACCTTCTGTTGACAAGAGCCTAGGTCACTGCAGCAGTTCCTGTTCCTCACAGGAGGAAAGTAAGGACAGGGCAGATTTCCTTTCCCAAATCTGCGGGGCAAGGGGTGAGGTGGGAGGACAGATAAGGCTGTAATCATTCATGATGTCCTGATGAAGGTTCACTCAGTCTCCCTGGGACAAATTGGGTGCAAGCTTTCCAAATTGTGCCTCAGCAAATGCATTACCATCAGACAGAGTTGACAGCTGTTACTGATTAAAACATTTCCAACTGTGCAATCAGAATTGCACTATTGAGATGCTAAGTGTGGATAGACATAGTCTTTATGAATGGCTTAAACACAGACCCTTAGAGTGATCTCTAGCCTTATTAATATATATAATTGGAAGTCACTTTGCAGTCATGAGTGGGTCTTTCTACAAAACACCCACCTGGGTGAGAGAGCCTTAGGAATTTGCCTTTCTCAGACAAGGCAATAGGGGGCTCAGGGCCATGTTGCTTTGTGCTAAGGTTCTACAGCTGAGTCTTCAGGGCATCTAACTTCTCATTCAGGAATACCCTTGGATGGCAATGTACATCTGTCCTTCTGGGGATTCTCTGGTTTGGCTATCCTCTGCCACCTTTCTCCAGCAGGGACAGGATCCCTCTCCATTGCCTTCTTCTTGTGCCTCTTAATAAGGAGCGCTCTTCAGAGGTGTTTACTGGTAGTGGTGGTGTCAGATTTTGCTTCTGCATCAGTCTAAAGCAGGTAGACCAGGGCCACAATCCTGCATCCATAGTCCCCAGATCCAAGAAATATCGGGAAGCCAAAGGTTCTTCATAACTAACCTGACAGCAAAATCTACCCTAACTGAACTTACTTGGTGGCAAAACTTGATCTCAATTGATATGAAGTTATTTATAGTCTCTCTTTAGCCAATTAGAGGAAAATCTTATACATTTTGCTCCAGAAATACTGTATTTGATTTTGGGGTACCATTTGGATGTGGCTGAAGGTGTCACATAAAATGTAGTACATAGACATATACACGATGGAATATTATTCAGCCATAAGAAGAAAACAAATCCTACCATTTGCAGCAACATGGATGGAGCTAGAGGGTATTTTATGCTCAGTGAAATAAGCCAGGCTTATTTCAAATATCCTGAAAGACAGGTATCAAATGATTTCCCTCACTTGTGGAATGTAACAACAAAGCAAAACTGAAGGAACAAAACAGCAACAGACTCACAGACTCTAAGAAGGGACTACGGTTACCAAAGGGGAGGGGTTGGTGAGAGTGTGTGGGGGAGGGAGGGAGAAGGGGATTGAGGATTATTAGGGTTAGTACACATGGTGTGTGTGGGATCACGGGGAAGACAGTGTAGCACAGAGAAGACAAGTAGTGACTCTGTAGCATCTTACTACACTGATGGACAGTGACTTCAATAGGGTATTGGAGAGACCTGATAATATGGGTAAATATAGTAACCACAATGTTTTCCATGTGAAACCTTCATAAGAGTGTGTATCAATGATACCTTAATAAAAAAAGTGTAGTACATAGGCCATATTACCTTTCTAATGTATGATACATTCTGAATGTGAAATTTTTTGGCCCTGAAGAGTTTTGTATAAGGGATTATCAATCTGTAATGAGTGGGAAGTTGGGGGGAAGGAACAGACAAAGAAACTACAGTATTTTCAGTGATGGAGCAAAGAGCTGCCTTCTTTGAGCCCCCAAGCACTCCCCACTGGCTTCCTTATATTCCCTACCACTCCTGACCTCTGTAATTTCTGCTCTATATTGCTGCTAACAGTCAACAGTTTAAGCCAAGCCAACTCTTTGTTCATTTTCAGTGCTGGGCTTTGGCATGGATCCTGACCTTCAGATGGATATTATCACTGAGCTTGACCTTGTGAATACCACCCTCGGAGTTACTCAGGTGTCTGGACTGCACAATGCCAGCAAAGCGTTTTTGTTTCAAGGTAAGGCCCCCCTTCCTCTGCATGGGGGCAGGGCTTGGGAGGAGGGTCTGTCTGGGGAGTGTGCATCTGCCATTATTTGTCAGAGGGTCATCTCTGCTATTATTCTTGTGTTACTGTCACACAAGGAATGTTCAGAAATATCAAGGATGTTCAGATATTTGGAGGGTGTTCGGAGGGTGCGAGAGGGGGCACTAGAGGGCATGGTGGTGAAATATTTGGTCTGGCACTGAAATATTTCCCAGGGATTTTGGTGGAATGAAATGGCAAAGTCCTTGAAAGCCACTGGCCAGTTGTATAATTTTTACAGGATATTTCTTCAACTATTGCCTATATCTTTACCTATACGTACACCTGTTCTCTTATCATCTGATGGGT
The DNA here is from genome assembly GCF_030020395.1 of Manis pentadactyla. NCBI lineage: Eukaryota > Metazoa > Chordata > Mammalia > Pholidota > Manidae > Manis > Manis pentadactyla. The sequence continues at coordinate 59,875,182 of NC_080027.1, forward strand.
AGACACCTCTTACGTCTTTCACCTGATGGGTAGACCATGATCACAGAGGCTGTTTTATGGCTGCGTTCTCTTAAAGGGGCGCAGCTTACTTGGTTGCACTCATTCTAAACTTCACTACAATTTATTAAATCTTCAACAAGCGTTCATGAAGGCAGTATAGTGCTCCTTAAAAGCATGGGCTCCAGAGCCTGAGTGCTTGGGGTCAAATTCCTACCCTGCTTTGGGACTTGAGGCAGTTGCTTAGCCTGCCTCTGCCTGTGTCCTCATCTAAAATAATAGTACCTCCCTCATGGGGCTGTTACAAGGATTAGAGCAGCTCATTCACTGAAGTGGTTAGAACAGTGCCTGATACATAGTAAATCCTCAGTAAGTACTAGTTAGTGTTATGAAACTCCTACTATGTACCAGGCAATGTTCTGAGAGTAGGGTTACCAGTAAGAGTGAATGGGATAGGTTGCAGCTTCTGCTCTAAAATACACTGCGGGAAACAGTCACGACACAAACATTATCGAATTATATTTGCTATACTTAAAATGAAGGGGATATAGAAGCTGCCAAATAAGTGTAGTATAAGGAGATCATCTTATTTAACTGGGGTGGAGAGATGATGCTGGTCAGGGAAAGGCTACCCTAAAAAAGTGATGTGTCAGCAGAAATTTGAAAAATGAATGGAAAACCTGGTGTAGGTAGGGGTGCAGCTCAGAGCATTCTGGGCAGAGGAAATAGAGTGTATGAAGGACTTAAGGCAGTAACCAACAGAAGGATGTCTAGCATGGCTGAACGGTGGTGGTTAGATGGAAAGGAAGGCAGGGAATAGGTTATGTTGGACCCTGTAGACAGAACTGTTATTTAGCTGATATCAGTGGGTTTGAATATACCAATGACTTATGGCTAATGTCTATCCTGCTGTGTGAGAGGCCATGCATTTGCTAACTACTGTAAATATTACCCCAATCTGTAGTCACCTTAGTGGTTTTGTGATATCGTAGTCAGGCAGCCTGCATGTTCCTCTATGAAGTGCCTGGGAAGGGTTCTTTTAACTCAGCCTTTTATAAAGATAGCAAAAGGATTATTTTAGAATGACTGATTCACATTATGGGATGCGATTTACATATTTATTGGGCAGGTAACTTAAGCCTTGTTAATAGTATGTAACAAATCTACATATATATGTAATAATAAATACCATGACTATGGATATGTTAACTTCCGCTTTACTTAAGGAGCTGGTGAAGTATGTAAGCTGGGTATGGGTCAGAGAATACAGACTGGATTACTTTTCTCTTTGCATTGTGCAAGTTCTGTCCAGTTACCATTGAGAAGCCATGCCATTCTTGATCTGAGCAACATGGCTGAGATCTTGTCAACAGAGTTGCTCTGAAAGCCTGGCTCATCAGTGAGCTTCACAAAGGCACATGTCATGCCTATCTAGATACCCTACATTTCTAGGACAAAGTATTGTCCTTGGCACATAGTAAGTGATAGATAAATATTTTGAATTGAATTAAAATCTCCTCTGTTGTGCTCCCTGAGAGGCTTATTGCCTGCTTTACTCACTATTCACTCATTTATTCCACAAATGTGGGCTTTCTGGGCTAGAACTCTGCTAACTTGAGTGTTCTTTGCTTTGGAAAGTACCTCTGGGATATCTGGTGGGCTCTAGTAGTGGGGAGGGGTTGTAAGCTGTTTTGGTGGGAAGAATAACTTCATTATGGGAGTTTGATTGAGGAGGGCTTTGTTTTATAAGGACCCTGATGGTTACATTTGGCTTACGTGAATAATACAGGATAATCTCTCCACTTCAAGATCTGTAATTTAATCATATCCCAATGTCCCTTTTGCCATGTAAGGTACCATATTCATAGGCTCTTGCAAATAGGACATGAACATCTTTAGAGAGATATTATTCTGCTTACCACAGAGGCTGCACTTTGGCTCCTAAAGATTCATCTCTGTCCCACATGCAAAATATACTTGCCATGTCTCAATATCTCCAGAAGTCTCAACCCATTAGAGCCTCAGCTCGGAGTCTAAAATCTCATCTAATATCATTAGTAGAAAAATTATCTCATTATCTAAATAATCTTAATCAGTTATGCTTGAGATTCTTGTCCATGTTATTGCACATGTTGGGGGCAACATGCCTTGCGCTCTGTGGATCTGTGATACTAGAGAACAAGTAATCTAATATACGATGGTGGGACAGGTATAGGATGCTGGTCATAGACATTCTTGTTCACAAGGGAGGAAATAGAAAGAAGATAGGGGTTACTGGTCCCAAGAAAGTTTGAAACCCAGCAGGGCAAACTCCACTGGGTTTCAAGGCCTGGGAATAATCGTCTGTGGTCTTTGATTCTGCTTTCTGGACCTGTTGCTCATTCCTTTGAGTCATTCTTCCTTTGTCACCAACAGTAGCATGTGTTTGTAGTTGAGCAGTTTTATCAGTTTGTTTCCAGCCTGTGGAGTGTTTGTAGTCTGTTAGCATACTTTCTGTCCCCTTCAGTCTAAGTAGGTGGTGTTTCTGCTGGTATAACATTCTTAAGAAACTTAAGGGTTTCCTGTCCATTACACAAGAGGTTCTCTCTCAGATAATCCCATTTCTATTCCTGACTTCTGCAGACATGGCTGAGGGGGATCTATGAGTCACACACCTGATCTCCTCACAGAGCCCTCTGTGTGATTGAATATTCTGACTTTTTGATTCTTCATAGACACTAGCAAAAGGATGTTCAGCCATACCCTTGGCTTTCTGTCCTTAGGAGATTTTCCTGACAGTGAATCTCCTAGTTTTTCCCTGGTTTTTGCTTCATAGCTCATCCCTCAGTCTCTCTCTTTCCTCTCACATTTTGTGGTAAGCAGCAAGGAGAAATCAGGCTGCACCTTCAACACTTTGCTTAGACAAATTGCCTCAACTAAATGTCAAAGTTCGTGTTTTACAAGTTTTGCTTTTCATGTGACTACAGGACACAATTCAGCTAAGCTTTCTGCCACTGTGTAATGAAGATCCTGTGTTTTCTAGTTTCCAGTGAGATGTTCCTCATTTCTTTTTTAGTGCTGACCAGCAGTATTTAAACAAGCATGTTAAACAGGTTAACCCCCATACTTCTACTAACAGTCTGCTCACAATGATTTTTGTATTCTCTAACATAGTAGAGGTTTTCTCTACAATGATTCTTTACTTCATTCTAGGTCCTCTCTAGCAGAGTCCTTAACATCCATATTTTTACTAACACTAGGTTCAAGGCAACCTGGGCTTTTTCTATCTTTCTCCTCAACAGTTTTTCAGCCTCTACTCATTACTCAATGCCAACAACACTCCAACATTTTTAGTTATTTGCTACAACAGCACCCCACTTCCAGATACCAAATTCTGTATTAGTTTCTATTGCTCCTGTAACAGCAATAGAAATAAAATAAAATAAGACAAACTTACTATCTTAGAGTTATGGAGGTCAGAAATCCAAAATGTACTTTAGGGAGCTAAAATCAATGTTGGCAGACATGTGTTTCTTCTGGAGCCACTGCAGGATAATCAGTTTATTGCCTTTTTCTGCTTCCAGAAGTTGCTATACTCCTTGGCTTGTGATTATGTCACTCCGTCCTCTGCTTCTGTTGTCACATTTTCTTCTGTCCCCCTACTGTCTTCTCATACACTGACTCTCCTTCCTCTTTTTTTCTCCCTTGTAAGAACCCTTGTATTTATATTGGGCTCACCCAGATGATCCAGGATAATCTCATCTCAAGATCCATGACTTAATCACATCTACAAAATCTCTTTTACCATGTAAGGTAACATATTTACAGTTTCTTGGGATTAAGATGTGGACATTTTTTTCTGTGGGGGCAGGGACATAATTGTGTCTAGCACAGGATGGCTACTCACTATTGGGCAGAAATATGAATGTTTCCAGTATACTCCAAATATGTCCTCCTTTCTGATGCAACACTGTCCAATGGAAATATAATGTGAGCCATGTCTTTAATTTCACTTTTCATAGTAGTTGTGTTAAACATGTAAAAAGGAAATTAATTTTAATTATACATTTTATTAAACTCAATATACACAAATTATTATTTCAACATATAGTCAATACCAAAAGTTATTAATAAGACATTTTACAAAGTCTTCAAAATCTAGTTTATATTTTATACTTAAATATGTAGTGATTTGGACACTAAGTTTTCATCTGAAATGATTGATCTGTATTTAGATTTCATGAAACTGAAAGTTGAAAAAGTAGATTTGCCAAGTTATGCCATATATATATTTATTTATTTCCACTTTATTATTATTATTTTTTATTGAGGTATTATTTATATACACTCTTAGGAAGGTTTCACATGAAAAAACATTGTGGTTACTACATTCACCCATGTTATCAAGTCCCCCCCAAACCCCATTGCAGTCACTGCCCAACAGTACAGTAAGATGCCATAGAGTCACTATTTGCCTTCTCTGTGCTACACTGTCTTCCCCATGATTCCCCCACACCATGTGTGTCAATCATAATACCCCTCAGTCCCCTTCTCTCTCCCTCCCCACCCGCCCTCCCACACCCCTCCCCTTTGGTAACCACTAGTCCCTTCTTGGAGTCTGTGAGCTGCTGCTGTTTTGTTCCTTCAGTTTTGCTTCATTGTGACACTCCACAAAGGAGGGAAATCATTTGATACTTACCTTTCTCTGCCTGGCTTATTTCACTGAACATAATATCCTCCATCTCCATCTATGTTGCTGCAAATGGTAGGATTTGTTTCTTTCTTATGGCTGAATAATATTCCATTGTGTATATGTACCACATCTTTATCCATTCATCTACTGATGGACAGCTACGTTGCTTCCATATCTTGGCTATTATAAATAGTGCTGCAATAAACATAGGGGTGCATATGTCTTTTTGAATGTGAGAAATTATATTCTTTGGGTAAATTCCTAGGAGTGGAATTCCCGGGTCAAATGGTATTTCTATTTTTAGTTTTTTGAGGAACCTCCATATTGCTTTCTACAATGGTGAACTAGCTTACATTCCCACCAGCAGTGTAGAAGGGGTCCCTGGTATCCCATATGTATTTAAATAAGGTTCAGATTTTAAAAATGGAACAGTTTTATTGAGGTATAATCAATATAATAAACTGTGCATATTCACAGTGTACATTTGATGACTTCTGACATATGAGTGCTCCTGTGAACCATCACCATGATGAGGATAATGAGCATACTGGTCACCCCAAAGCTTCCTCTTTTCCTGTTTTATACCCTCCTTCCTGCACCTCTCAGCAATTATCTCCAAGCAAGTACTGACCTGCTTTCTGTCACTATAGGGAAGTTTGCATTTTTTAGAATTTTGTATGGAGTCATACTCTCTCTCTCTTTCTTTTTTGGTGATTTTGAGATTTATACATGTTGTAGTATATAAAGTACTTTTCTTATAGGCTGTATATTGTTGGGTCTTACCTTTTCTACTTTAGTTTTTAAACCAATAAACTAATATGTATTTTTATTGAGTTATTTAGACTATTTACATTTAATGTGATAATTGGCATGGTTATATTTACATTTTTTTTTGCTATTAGTTTTCTACCTGTCCCATTTATTCTTTGTTCTGTTTTTTTCACTTTTTGGCTTGTTTTGGATTAATTGAAATATTTTTTTAAATGAAATTATCACGATCTACTTTCAAGTGATAATGTACAACTTTATATCAGAACATTTCAGTAGTTTCTTTCTTTCCTTCTGACCAGTGTTGTGTGGTCATACAGTTTATTTACATTTGCTTATGTTATAATAAATCCCATGCTACATTGTTTTTATTTTACTTAGTAAATTGTCTTTTGAACAGATTTAGATTAAGAAAATCAGTCACATATTTTACCCATGTAGTTACCATTTACTGTGTCTTCAGTCCCTTGTGTAGATTCACTATTTCCATCTGGTATTATTTGCATCCCACTTGAAGGACTTCCTTTAAAATTTCTTATAGTGCAATTCTGCTGGTATGAATTCTTCCAGATTTTGTATGCCTTTATTTTGTTTTCATCTTCATTTTTGAAAGAAACTTTTGCTGGATATAGAATACTGAGTTGACAGGTCTTTTTTTCTTTCAATACTTTAAAGATGTTATCCACTATCTTTTCATCTGCAGTGTTTCTGGTGAGAAATCTGTTGACATATTCTTCGTTTCTCTGTGAGTCATATAACTTGTTTTTTCTTTCTTTTAAGACTTTCTTTTTTGCACTAATTTTTAACAATTTCATTATGATGTACATTGGTGTGGCTTTCTTCATGTTTCTTCTGTGTGGGCTTTATTTGGCTTCATAATATTTGAAAAAAAATTGCTAGTAATTGTCAAATATTTTTTCTGTCCCTGTGTCTCTTCCTTAGGGACTCTGATTACATCTATATTAGGGTGCTTAAAGTTGTTCCACAGTTCACTAATACGCTCTTCATTTAACAAATAGTGGTTCTCTTTTCTCTTTGTATGTAACTTTGATAGTTTCTATTGCTCTTCAAGGTGACTAAAACTTTTTTCTGTATTGTCTGCTGTTGGTATCACCTCTGATTTTTTAAGATCTTATATATTATACTTTCATCTCTGTAAATTCAGTTTTGACTCTTTTAAAAATCTTCCATGTCTCCATATAACTCTTTGAATAGATGGAACACAGTTGTAATAGTTGTTTTAATATCCTTAACAGCTAATTCTAATATTTGTATCAGTGCTAGGTCAGTTCTGGTTGAATAATTTTTCTCCTCAATACTGCTTCTTATGAGTGCGTGGTAATTTTTGATTGCATACTGGATATTGTGAATTTTACCTTATTTGGTGCTAGATATTTTTTTATTCTTGTCAATATTCTTGAGTTTTGGTTAGGACCGTTATTGGGAAGCAATATACTTTTAAAATTTGTTAGATGGCCCATAGAAATACAAATGCTAATAACTAGAATAGAGCTTATTATTTCCCATCACTGAGGCAAGACCTTCTGTGTACTCCACCCAGTTCCCAAAGTATAATGAGATTTTCCAGTTTAACTGATGGGAGTATGTACTATTCTTGGTCCTGTGTGTAAGCTGTGTACTATTACTTTCTGGGTGGTTTTCTCACATGTGTGCACTGATTAATACTCCACTGAGTACTAATCTTGAGAGAAATCTATAGTTTTCTCTCTGTGCTGTTGTCTCCTCTCATGTATACAGGCATTCCTCAGAGATATTGTGGGTTCAGTTCCAGACCACCATAATAGAGTGATATTACAATAAAACAAGTCAAATGAATTTTTTTTATTTCTCAGTGCACATAAAATTTATGCACATAAAAATGCTGTACTGTAGTATATTAAGTATGTTGTAACTTTGTCTTAAAAAACCTTAACTAAAAAAATACTTCATTATAAAAAAATGTTAACCATCATATATACTTTCAGTGAGTCATACTCTTTTTGCTGGTGGAGGGTCTTGTCTTGATGTCTTGATGTTGATGGCTGCTGACTGATCAAGATGGTGGTTGCTGAAGGCTGGGCTGGATGTGGCCATTTCCTAAAATAAGACAACAATGAATTTCTGTGTCGATTGATTCTACCTCCCAAAAAGATTTCTCTATAGCATGCGGTGCTGTTTCATAGCATTTTACCCACAGGAAAAGTTCAAAATTGGAGTCAGTCCTCTGAAATCCTGCTACTGCTTTATCAATTAACTTTATGTGATATTCTAAGACCTTTGTTGTCATTTCAACAGTTTTCACAACATCTTCACCAGAAGTGGATTCCACCTCAAGAAACCACTTTCTTTGCTTATCCGTAAGAAACAACTCCTCTTCTGTTAAGAGTTTTATCATAAAATTTCAGCAGTTCAGTCATATCTTCAGGCTCCACTTGTAATTCTAGTTCTCTTGCAGTGTCTATCACATCTGCAGTTACTTCCTTCACTAAAGCCTTGAACCCCTCAAAGTCATGTATGAGGTTTGGAATCAATTTCTTCTAAATTCCTGTTAGTGTTGATATTTTGACCTCTTCCTGTGAATCATGAATGTCCTTAGTGGCATCTAGAGTGGTGAATACTTTCCAGAAGGCTTTCAGTTTACTTTGCCTAGATCTGTCCAAGTAATCACTAACCTTATGAAATGTATTTCTTCAATAATAAGACTGGAAAGTTGAAATTGCTACTTGATCCTTCAGCTGCAGAATAGATATGTTAGGAGGCAGAGGACAACACGAATCTCATTGTCCATCTCCATCAGAGCTCTTGGGTGACCAGGTGCATTGTCAATGAGCAGTAGTATTTTGAAAGGAGTCTTTTTTTCCAAGCAGTAGTTCTCAACAGTGGGCATAAAAGATTCGGTAAACCATGTTACAAATAGATGTGCTGTTATCCAGGCTTTGCTGTTCTATGTATAGAGCACAGGCAGAGCAGATTTTGCAGAATTCTTAAGGGCTTTAGGACTTTTGGAATGGTAAATGAGCGCTGGCTTTAACTTACAATCACCAGATGCATTAGCCCCTAACAAGGGAATTAGCCTGTCATTTGAAGCTTTGAAGTCAGGCATTGACTTCTCTAGCAATGAAAGTCCCAGATTGCCTCTTCTTCCAATAAGAGGCTGTTTCAACTATATTGAAAATTTGTTGTATATAGTAGCCACCTTCATTAATGATCTTAGCTGGATCTTCTGGATAACTTGCTGTAGCTTCTACTCAGTATTTGCTGCTTCCCTTTGTACTTTGATGTTATGGAGACAGCTTTTTTCCTTAAACCTTATGAACCGACCTCTCCTACTTTCAGACTTTTCTTCTGCAGCTTCCTTACCTCTCTTAGTGTTCAGAGAATTGAAAAGAATTAGGGCCTTGCTCTGGGTTAGGTTTTGGCTTTAGGGGATATTTTGGTTGATTTGATCTTCGATCCAGACCACTACAGCTTTCTCCATAGCAGCAATAAAGCTTTTTTGCTTTCTAATCATTCATGTGTTCACTGGAGCAGCCCTTTTAACTTCCTCCAATAACCTTTCCTCTGCATTCACAACTTGCATAACTGTTTTGGTGCAAGAGACCTCGCTTTTGGTCTGTCTTGTCTTTTGTCATGCCTTCCTCATTAAACTTCATCATTTCTAGCTTTTGATTTGAAATAAGAGACATGGAGCTCTTCCTTTCACTTGAACAATTGCACAAGTCCCTGTGGGGTTATTGACTGGCCTAATTTCAAAACTGTTGTATCTCAGGGAATAGGGAGGCCTGAGGAGAGGGGGAGAGATGGGGGAATGGCTGGTTAGTGGGGCGGTCAGAACACATACAACATTTAAGTTGAGCTTGCTGTCTTAGATGGGTGCGTTTCATGGCACCCCAAAACAATTACAATAGTAACATAAAATATCACTGATTACACATCACCATAACAAATCTGATAATAACGGAAAAGTTTGAAATATTGTGAGGATTACCAAAACGTGACACAGAGACACAAGGTGAGCTGTTGGAAAAATGGCATGATAGATTTGCTCAACACAGTGTTGCTATAAACCTCCCATTTCTAAAATACACATTATCTGTGAAGCTCAGTAAAGTGAAGTGCAAATAACAAGGTGTGTCTGTACTGATCTGTGACATCTAGATGGTCTCTATAGACTCTCAGCTTCCTCACGTCAACTTAGGGAGACTGCTGGGCTCTGCCAGTTTCTCCTCCCAACGTCGCAGCCTGGGAACCCTCTCAGAGCGGCAAGCTTGGGTAATCACAGGGCTTATTTCTATTGTTTTCCATACCTTCAAGGATCACTATCCTTCACTGACTGATATCCAGTGTCTTGAAAACTGCTGTTTCATTGAATATCCATCTTAAATTTAAATTTAAATGAATCCAAATTAAATAAAATTTAAAATTCATTTCTTCAGCCATCCTTGCTATATAGTTCAAGAGCTCAGCTGCCATCTGTGGTTAGAGGTTACCATATTGGACAGCACAGGTCTAGAGAGGCTCAGAGAGTTTACTGTTTTACCACAGCCCAGTTAATATGAGCAGGCTACAAAATCCTCTCTCTCAATGTTAATAACCCTAGCAGCTAGCAAGCTACTTAGGCTCTCTACCTCAAACTACTTCCATTTCCTCATTGATAAGATGGGTAATAATAGTATTTACTCTATTTGCTGGTAGTGAAAATGAAATAAATTGATAAAGTTTAAAGTGCTACAACTATATTTGGTACATGGTGAGCTCTCATTAAATGTGAGTCCATACATTTTTAGGTAATAGGATACAACTTTGGCCTTCTTTTCCTATGTGTATCACCTGTCTTGAGTGTTATTAATGTAGATTGGGATAGTGGGAAGAGCAAAGAATGGTGGAGGGTGAGCAAAAGTTAGGGCTCAGCACTCTATATCAATTTATTTCATTCTCACTACAACCACACAAGGTAAGTTGTTGGCCCATTTTATGAATGAGTAAATGAAAGTACCTTGAGGGAGGACTTACGGTGCCAGTGGATTTCTCTTGATGTCTTCCAGTATCAGTTTCCTCATCCAGAAATGGGAAGACTATACAGACTGATTGTAAAGCTTAAATGGCAGTGTAAGAGAAGGCACGTTGGAAAGTATAAAGCGTAAAAAACAAATTCATTATTCTCTCCTTCATTTATTTTTATTTCTTCTCATACTTTACCATACCATCCTGAGTCCAGCTCTGAGTTGATGTATATTAAGGGGGTGAAAACCTTCACTTCACTAGCCTATCCACTAGTATTGATAGCTAGCCTATTCATAGTATTGATAAATTTAAGTAGAATGCTCACTTAACTAGAGACACTCCTATAATACCAATTCCAAAGCCTGAGGGTTTATTTTGGGGCTAGCCAGGTTTGTAAGGTTTTCTTTCTCAATGCTGTCCTTGTGTGGCACAGAGAATTGAGTAAGTAAGATTTTAATTCTCTTCTTGCCTGGAACAATTATATTTTATTTGAGATTGGAGATGGGGGTAGAGAGAATGAATGGCTCTGTGTAAGACTGGCATAGATCGTCTCTAAGCTGAAAAAAATATCCTAAATACCAGCATTACAGTTTAAAACATCATTTTGGAATGGCTCTGCTTTGCATTGAATGGCACTCAGAGAAGATCTGAGGGTTTGGAGCTATATTTCTCCCTGACTAACAGTGCCTCAGTGTTAAGTAGTTGGGAGGATGTGTCTGTCCATTGGTGTTTCACTTATAGAAGTGAATTAGAATATGCATGAGTGCAAATTCTTTAATGTATTGCCTTTTCCTTTTTCCTGCCAGGAAAGTGCTACCTTTCAGGAGTTCTATTTTAGAAGATTTTCTAAAGAAAAGGATAGTATCTTTCATGTAGTTTGTTTTATGTGACAAGATAGAGCAGAGGCTAATGTGGGATACTTCCAGAAGAAGACTGAGGCTTTTAGCATCTATTTGAATTTTAGGTTTTATGCTAGATGTCATGAAGGTACTGATGAATAAAGCAAAGATCTTGACCTCAAAGAGATTACAGTCTGTGCAAACACATTGTGCCCTCAGACACTCTGATGTAGAAGAGAAGAGAACTGGCTTGCAGTGGAGTATGGAAAGAGTCCTGAGTGTGTTTATGAGAGAAATTTCTTCTCACTGGATGACCTGGGGAAGGGGGTAAAGGTGGCACCTGAGCCAGACCTTGAACAATGGACAGGGATTAAATACATAGTTTGTGTTTCATAGGAGCACTGACCATGTGCAATCATTTTCATAAAATGGAGCCAAAGCTCTTAATGCTTAGAAAATTTGAGTAAGATGGAGTTACCCAAAGGGTTTGTTTAATGCTGATCTTGCAGATTTCCTGCTACCCACTATTGCCCAAGTTTGAATTGTTTTTTCTGTTGATTGGATGCGCCTAGTCGCTAATTACCTCTGGGAGCATTTACCAGTCAACCTCAGTTTGAGCAGAGTGATTTAGTATAACTTTGCATTTAATCAATTAGTGGAGTGATTCAATTCACATACCAGCATCTCCCAAATAGAGGTATTTTTGCTCTTGCCAAAATAAAACTCAAGCAAGCTGTGGGAGTGGAGTGGGTTTTCAAGTCCCTCTCTGGGTCAAACTAACACCTGCACTGGCATAATCTGGAAAATCATTAAATGGCTGTGTGACTAAATGTATATCATAGAGCAAATAAACTCTGTATTTATTTCCCATACCTGCACACTTCTAACATGTGCACTAAAATCTGTTTTCTGTCATGCTCCTCCTATCAAATAGTACATTAAGGAAAGCAGAGATGGAGAGAGATGTAGAGAAGAATGTAAAAATATAAGAACTCTTTTAGAAACTATTAGGTACATGAGCCAATTCCATACCAACAAATTGACCATGGACAAATTACTTTACTTCCTGGAATTTGTTTCCTTTCCAGATAATTGAGCAATAATGATACAGATACAATATACTTTGAGGAATTGATTTAGATTATATAAATTCATTGTAAGTGATAAAAAGAAATTAAAATGTTTATCAATATTATTATTAAGAGTATTTATTCAGAAAGTATAATTTTTTCTCATTAAATAAATATTTAATGAGTATCTACTATGTACCGGGCACTCTTGCAAGCAAAAGGAATTTAGCATTGAACAAATTAGGCAAAGCCCAGTTCTTAAGGAGAAAAAGACAATAAGCAAATATGTAACTACAAAGTACATTTGGATGACTTTAAACAATTCATGTATTTAAATTCAGGGAAATATTTGTTTCTTTTTCTCTCAAGGAGTATACATTTGCAACTACCTACTATACTTCATTCCTAGTGAGGATGGATAACTGTTGTCTGAACTGGATTTTTTTAAAAAGAAGGATTATCTCAACTCCTAGAATATATTTACCTTTTAATCTTCCCACTAAGACTCCTGTAATATGTACTATTTTCATATCCATTATACAGATGAAGAAACTTGAGAATCAGAAAGTTCCAGTAACTCACATTATCTATAAGGACAGACATAGTATTTGAACTCAGGAATCTGTATCTGTAGAGTCTGTGGCATAGCCCCACTCTACCTCCTGGTCATTTTCCCCTAATTTGTAGGAATGGGAATGAATAAATAAATACAGTGTGATAAAGATATGGCTTCTCTTAAGAGAAACCAAAGGACATCTGCCAAAAGACCTTTGGCAGGTATTTTCAATCAACTCAGGCAGATGGTAGCCTTGTCAGTTGATGAATTCCATTTAATAGAATTTTATGATTCACTTCAAGGGGTCTGCAGAATAACTGTAGGTGACTCCCTGGTAATCTGTCTGACTAAAGAGAACATGCAAGAAAATAAAAACCATAGAGCTACACATTAATATATATCCATTTAAAATGCTGTCTTTGTGGCCGTTTGTCCAGGATTTTCTTGAGAGAGCGTTTTGGGAGAATTAGGTCTGCATTGACTGCAGTGCTCTTTGCTGAATGCTATGATTCTTAATTGGGATTTATTTTAACCTACTGGGACTAAATTCCTTTCTGTGGGAACATATCTCCAAAATTAAAGTGTAAATCAGTGGAAAAAATACGATTTTATATGCAAATATTTTATTTAAATATAACTTTTTGTGGTAGCAACCAGTGCATGGAATGGAGATATACTGATAAACTAGGCCAGCTCAGTCCTCATGCTTAACATTTTACTAAAAAATAAGGTATACAAACTGCCTTGCAGCATGGGTTTGCAAAGTAGACATGGGACCATGTGCCTGGGGACCCAGGCTCTAGCTTGACTCTTTTTGCTGTTGACTTCTGGCTATATTTAACTACTCTGGGTCTCATGTCTTTAAAGTCAAAGAACAGTTTGTGAAACGAAAGAAAAATACAGATAAGCGAGAAGGATGACACAGGCAACAATGCTGTAGCTGTCCTCTGGAATCAGCAAATGTTAACATTTTGTCGTATTTGCTTCAAGAGAGCCTTAAAAAACTATAGAGTAAGTCAAAGTCCTTATGTTCCCCACCTAGTTCCTTTCTCTGCCTCCCTAAGGGCTATCACTGCATGGTTGATGAGTATTCAGTACATGTGTATGCACACTTATATATTACCACATTTATACATTTATGGGTGTCTATTTATGAGACATATAACAGAAAAGGAATACATGGAAGTTCCTTAAAAAATGAAAAATAGAAATTCCGTACAACCCAGTAGCTCCCCTTCTAGGAATTTACCTGAAGAAAACAAAATCTCTGATTTGAGAAGATATATGCTCCCCTATGTTTATTGCTGCATTGTTTATAATAGCCAACTTATGGAAGCAATCAAAGTGTCCATCAGTAGCTGAATGGATAAAGAAGATGTGGTACATATACACAATGGAATATTATTCAGCTATTAGAAGAAAGAAATCCTGCTGTTTGCAACATGGATGGATCTAGATGGTATTATACTAAGTGAAATAAGCCAGGTGGAGAAAGACAAATACTATATGATTTTACTTACATATAGAATCTAAAAGCAAAACAGCAGTAGACTCAGAGACACTATGACGTGACTGGTGGTTACCATGGGGGTGGGTTGAGGTGGGTGAGGGGATAAAAAGGCACACAAATCTCATTCATGATGCAAGTTGATCACAGGGATGGAAGTGCAGCATGGAGAATATAGTTGGTGGTTCTGTAACATCTTTCTATGTTGACAGACAGTAACTGTACTAGTTGACGTGAGGATGTAATTATGTATATGGTTGTCGAATCACTGTGTTGTATACTTGAAACTAATATAATATTGTATATCAACTATACTTCAATAAAAATATACACACAAAAAAGAAAATCTACACCAACCAGAATGATATATTTTCTAAGGGAACTTGTGTAAGTATATGAAAGCATTAAAAAGAACTGGAAGGAAACTTAAATTGAAGAGGGTGGGAAGGGTTAGAATTTAAGGTAGTGGTAAAAGGGATTTTAGCTTTATCTGTAATATGCTAATTTTTAGAAAAGAGAATGTAATCACATATAACCTTTTAATTTTTTAATTTGATTAATTAATAAAGTTAAAAAAGTGAAAGAAAGAGGGCATATATATATATAATACTAAATGTACAGCCCTTGGAGCCAGACAATTTAGATTCAAGTACCAGCTCTGACTCTTACTAGCTGTGTAACCTTATATCTTTAACCTTCTTTGCCTCATTTTTCCCATGTGTGATAAGGAAATAGTAAAGCATCTATTTTATAGGACTGTTGTCTGGATTAGGTGAATTGATTCATATGATGTATTAGAACATTATTGGGCATATAGTAAACATTCAGTGAAAGCTCTTGCTTTGTGAGTTAAAAAATTACATAAATGGTATGAGACAGTATGGATCTTTCTGAAACTTACCATTTCACTCACCGTTATTCTTTTGAGGACACATAGATCTAGCTCATTAGTGTGAACTGCTGCATAACACCATATTGTATTTAACCATTTGCCTATTGATGGAAATTTGGCTTGGTTCAGATTTCTGACAAGCAGTGAATACCTGAATGTACATCTTTGAGCATGCCTCCTTACCCATGGTCCTTCAATTCTTAAAATATATACCTCACCATAGAGAGGATTCTTTAGGGGATTCTTTCATGTCCAACAGTCCAGTCTTGCACTTGGTCACTACCAATGGTGGAGATAATGCTGTATCATGAGGCAGTTCACATTACTTCTGGACGTTTCTGTTAGAAAGACTTTAAAGGAAGATGGATTTTGGTTTAACACAGTGCCCTTCCACCGGCCCCACCTAAATCACTCCAGTCGCACTGGCCACCTTTTGGTTCCTTGGACCCCCCAAGGATTTCCCTGACCCATGCCACCATTCCTGCTTGCCTTTTTCCGGGAAGACCTCCTTATTCCTGCACTTTCTGTATCTGACTTTTACTCTCAAGTGTTACTTCCTCAAGGAGGCGTTCTTTTACCATCTTACTTTGAGGGTCCCTTGTTTTGTTATCACTCACCACTTTCTGGTGTTTAGTCCTTTGGAGTTCTTGTAAGTTGAACTTACATAATTCTTTTTGGTTCCCTTAAGTGTTTTGTCCCCTCGTAGAATGTAGTTCCCTCCAAGACTCCACTTGTCTTATTTTCCGTCATATCTCAGTACCCAGCACAATGCCTGGCACTTAGAGTTGGCACTCAGGGAAGATTCTTTCTGGTACTTGTGAGGCACTTGGGACCATGGCGTTAAGTCTGTGTCTCCTTCCCATGAGACATCCTCTCAGAATTTGCAGACAGCTTTTAAGGTATTCTACCCTTCCTTTCTGCAGGCTAAACATTTCTGGTTGCTTCAGCAGTTCCAGATGGGGCATCTTTTTGGATTCCTCCATCATTGTCTCTCATTTGAATACCTGGCCATTTGTGTAAGTCACCAGGGACGTTTGATGCCTTGAATAAACATGGTGTTTCCAGTGTAGTCTGACCAGTACACGGCAGAGCATCCCCTTCTTTGTCGAGTTCATGTGTTTCTGTTTATATGCTTCTGGGCTGACCTGTCACAGAATTAATTCATAATAAACTTACTGTGGGCCAACACCCCACAGAGGTTTGCTTATTTTTTGTTGTTTTCACTTACTACTGCTAAGCTCTGACTTCTCCCTTTATGATCTTATGCAGCTGGTTTTTGGGATTCATGTTTATGTCCTTATGTTAATTAATATTAGATTTCATTACTGTCTATAAAGGGAGAGGATTGGATTAAATTGCCTAGGTCACTTAAAGATGCACTCTTAAAGACAGAATTGGTTATCCTAGGACAGCATTGTCCAGGAGAACTTTCTGTGATGATGGAAATGCTGTATGTTGATACTGTTCAGTACTGGAGCTGTAAGCCACACGTGGCTGTTGAGCACTTGAATTGTGGTTAGTGTAACTGAGAAACTGAGCTTTAAATTTTACTTAATTTTAGGCCTTTAAAGTTTAAGTAGGCACATGTGGCTAGTAGCTACTGTATTGGACAGTGTATTTCTAGAGAAAAAGTTTCAGAATTTTAAAAGATGAGATGGTATGTATAACATACAGAGAGAAACCAATATGGGGATAGAATGGTCTGTTAGGGTCAGGATTCACTTACTCAGTGTTCTTTTATTAATTTAATAGATTTTTTTCTTTTTTCACTGCGTCAGCAATGTGCTAGGAAGAGTACTGGGTGCTAGAGACACAGCTGTGAGGAAGACAGTCATGGTCTCTGCTCTCAGGGACTTCCTGTCTGCAGTGGTCCTCATGGTTTCAAATTAGAATCATTTGGGGAACTTTAAAAAAATTTGATGCTGAGGACTCCCTGTGAGAGATTATGATTTATCTGATCTACTGTGAGGCCCATATTAGACTTTGACAGTCTTCCATGGGTGACCCTAATTGGCAGTCAGGGTTAAGAAGAACTTCTGGTTTTGGGGAAAGTACCTTCTTGATAAATAGCTGGAGAGAGACATGTTCAAAGTTCTACTTTGTTGGGGAGATTTTGGGCATATTCCAAAGTCTAACACTTGCTACCCTGACGTGACTCAATCCTCCCTTCCCAAGTAGGCATGTTTAACTGCCTGAAACATGATGATCCATGAAATCAATTTCATTGTCTTATTTGTTGTGCAATGGTGTCGAACCTGCAAACATATTCTCAAGATAAGCTATGAACTCTATTTCCTTGGAAAATGTATTCTTAGTCTTTAAGACTGATGCTTTTTTCATTTTAGTCTTGACCAATTATTCAGATTCTAGACCTTGAGACCAGAACTCAGCCTCAGTGGGATGAGAAGACTGAGGAACCAAATGTTTTGAGGTGAAAGGATTATTGGCTTGGAGCCTTCAAGGAGGAGGAAGTTTATGGTTGTGTCACTCAATACAGGCTGGATTTTACTGTGACTAATAACCACAAGGGCTGGTTTCTCTCTACATGATGAACATCTGGGACTCCTGGAACAGGCTGACAGAACATCCTTTCTGTAGAGCCTTGCTGGGGAAAAGAGGGTATGCTAAACCATTAGTTGGTTTTTAAAGCTTCTGCCTAGAAGTATATCACTTTGACTCAAAGCATGTTCCATGACCAAGCAAGGAAGTGGCCTTCCCCGGGGAAAGGCAGCAAATAATTGTGAATGCTAATATAGTTCATTATAGTCTTCCCTTCTCATTGCACATGTTGGTTCAGTCCCCTTGTGGCTCACAAAACACTCTTCCCCCTTTCTCTAGAGAAACTGTACAAAAATCCTAGCCAGTTATGACAACAGAATCAAAGCCTAGGGTCCTCTGATGGGTTTTAAATCAGATACTCATTTGACTCCTCTTGCTTTAGATACCCATGAATTCAGAAGGCACATTACCTACTTCCCATATATACAATACACAATGTTAGAACAGGGCTAGAATAACTTCAACGAATACTTCTCTTTGGAAAGGGGAAAATAGGAGATACGCAGTTATGGCCATTTTGGGATGTTATGGGAGAGATGTTGTAAGGCGCCCTGCCTCGGGGACAGGCATAGTCTTTTGCTCCTTGGAAGTGGATCTCTAGTGCATTGTTTTCCATGGCTCTTGGTTTCACTCTCTTGGGAGCCCCTCCTCTTCCATCATCCTCTTTGGTGGCCAAAAAACTCTGTTAGTCCACTTCTTCCCCATAGAAGTTGGGGGCCCAAGGGTTGTTCTTTTTCCTAAACAGTCACAGTCTCTTTTTGTCTAAGAAAGTGAGGCTCTTTGGCTATAAAACAAGAATAAAATGTAGTCATCTTTCTCATCAATTTAATTCCAGTCAGCTATATGTACCAAGAGCCAGTCACAACTCATTTTGATCACACTGAATGCATCAGGTTTTCATGAAGAGCCAGGCCTTGAGCCATTTGTCCAATGAAAAGGGTTCACTGGCATGACCTTGATGTGTTCAGGTGTTTTAACAGTGGGTGGAGGGTCCAAACCCTTGATTTGATCCTTGTCTCAAGGCTGGGTTTTGAGTGGCCTGCTCAAAGTATTTCTCAATTTTATCTTTTATTGTTCTTCCAACCCTGCAAGTATTGGAATTTCTGACTCTCCTTCATTTTTATCTACTAATTCTTGGCTGATTCTTTTCTTTTCCATCTTGGGTTAGTTTGCCAGGGTCACCCTAACAAAGTGCCACAGAGTCTCCCAGTTATGAGGCTGGAAATCCAAACTTAAGGTGTTGGCAGGGTTAGTTTCTTCTGAGGGTGGTCAGGGAATGATTGTCCAGTCCCCTCTCATTGGCTTATAGATGACGTTTTTCTCTCTATGCTTCTTTATATAATTTTCCTTCTATGTACTTCTGTGTCCAAATTTCTTTTTGTGAGGATGCCATATTGGATTAGGGCCCACCCTAAAGACCTTGTATTCACTTGTTACTTCTGTGAAGACTCTTACTCCCAACACAGTCACATTTTGAGGTCCTGGGAGTTTGAGTTCTCAGAATTAGGACTTAAACATATGAATTTTGGAGGGGACACAATTCAATGCCTAAAACATCTCTTTTCTCTAGTCCTTGTCAAATGCAGCCAGTAATCCTCAAGACACATATTAATTTTCTGTTTATCAAGCTCATCAGGTACATTTTTCTTTTCCAGTTTATTTCAGATGGTAGTTTTACTGAATGTTTCATCACTGTATAATACGAATAAGCAAATTTCCAACCTGCAATAATACTTCCTGCCTACTGCCAGAAGCCAGTGCTGCACATTTTTAGTTCATTTGTTCTTGTTGTATTTTTATGGTAGCACCACAATTCTTGTACCAATTTATGTGTAGACAGGAAGGCTATGTGTGGTTGCAATAAATAACATTCAAAGCTTAGTGTTTTACTGTATCAAGAGTTTATTTCTTGCTTGTGCCGCATGTCCATCATGAGTTAGTGACCTCTCTGCTTCGCTTTCCCCTCTCTCTGAGACCTAGTATGCCCTCCATCGGTGGCCTGGCCATTGCTGGGGCAAAGGGAAAACAAGAGTGGTGAAGCATTCACTGGCTCTCAAAGCTACTGCTTGGATGTGGTATGTGTCACTCCTGCCCCAGTTTCATTGATTTAAGCAAGTCATGTAGCTAAGCTCTAAATTAAAGGAGATAGTGATTATGGTTCTCCAGCCAGGACAGCAAATATTTCTGAGCATGGTTACAGTTGAGCACAATAGACTTTCGGTATTTCTATAAAAGTTCAGAGATAGTGGACAGTTTTCACACCTTGGACCTAGGCAGCTGGGAAGATTAGAGAAGGGTTGAAGATTTGGCTTTGGTGCTCAGATTTAACTGGAGTTGGCACCAGAAGAGTCCGTCTTTCATCAGAGATTCAACAGGTTAACATGTTGAAATAATCCTTGGGGCAGATATTGTAAGCTTTGTATTCCGGAACTTCAAGTTTCAGCTCCACCACTCAGTAGGTATGTGACTTTTGTCAAGATACTTGACCTCTAGGAGTCTTTCTCTCAAAGGCAATAGTATCATCCACTTCACAGAAGTGTTTCGAGTATTTCATCTCTCTCATGTAGTAACTGTGTAACTTTGGACAGGGTACTTATATATACCTCAGTGTCTTCATCTGTAAAACGGAGAGAATAGTATGAATTTGTAGAGTTGTTAAAAGGATTTAATGTAAAACATGCTCAATAAATGCTAATTGTTGTTGTAGTTGTAGTTAGCTGAAGGGATACACAAGTGAGCCAGCTAACACAGTGAGTGCACAGTAGGTGTGAGATGATCACTTCCTGTACTAACATTTTACTGAACTGTGCAAGGCTAAGACACTGGAGTTGGGGAAATGCAGATTGAAGCAGAGAAGGAGGAAGAACAAATATAGGAGTTCATTACCAAGCAGGTCATAGTTTCTGATGAGCTGACTGCTCAGTCTCTCAGGATGCGTTCATAGAGGTCAGGGAGTCACTCCCTTCCTACACAGTCCATGCACTAAGGGGAGAGGGAGAATTTACCTGTTGACTTCTGACTCCCATGGGTCCAGATGCCCTGCATGAAGCATCTATGTCCCCAGACTTCTGAGCTGCCTGTTCATGAATGCCATATGAGTCCTGAGATATCGCCTGCCTCAGTGGCATCAGGGAGTCCCCAGAGTATGAGACGAAGGTAGGTGGCATGATGTGAGGTGAGGAACTGTTGGAGCTTATGTGCTAGCAGCAGGAGTAGCCGGGAGAGTGTCCGAGGCAGGCTGTGCATCTTTAGTGTGTTGGTGGCAGCAGCCATGTGGCTGTGTCACCGTGGGGATCATGTCCGTGGCTTCTAGGGTACTCTCTGGCCTGAATGCAAAGCACGTGCATGAATCTGGGGCATTCTACAAACATATTCACCTCCTCAGCCCTGTTTTCTAACTTTATAAGAGAAGAAACTGATACTCAGGATGGGAATGGTTCTATTTAGGGCAATATAACTTATTAGTTGCAGAAAAAACAATTAGAATCCAGGTATTAATGAAGAGTTAGATCTGAGGGATCCTGATCTCTAGATCTCTGGTTCAGTTCTAGCTCATCTTTATCCATCCTCCATCCATCTATCATCCCTGTGCTTAGCTGAAAGCTCCCTTATATCTGGTGCCAGGCTAGGCTGAGCACTTCTCACAAGAGAATGAGGCACTAGGAAAGGAGAGGAGAACTGCGTGGCCTCTCTCCCTTGACTGTATGCCTTCCTCTACTGTGGCCATTGGGAGGACAAGCTGTCCGTGGAGCCAAGCCAATAGGGAGAAAATTGGATGTGCACAGGACACTTGATAGATGGAGTGACTGAGGTTTTTTGGGCCAAGGGTAAAGGAAAACAGCAGTTTCATCTCTGGCTTGAGCTCCAGTGTATTGGGAGCAGCTCTGAAATGCAGGGAGAAGATGGGTTTTCAGGGAGGACACCTGGCTCCTCTGAATCCCCTAAGCCCTCGGACATAGCCTCCCTGTGGAACCAAGTTATCAAAGAGACCTAGTGGCTCACTGACTCAAGGCACCGTGGACCCACTGTGAATTATAGGCAGGTCCACATTATGATTCCTATCATTTAGCAAATAAACTGGAGTTGGAAGATAAGTAAATATGGGAAAGATTATAATAATATACCATTAATTTTAATAGTTAGTATTCATTGGGCTTGGCTAGGAAGGACCCGTTGTGTCTCAGCAACCTTAACTTAGTGTCCATGGAGGCTGAATGAGCCCATGGACCCCCTGAAATTGCATGCATATCTCTTCCTGGGGAACAGGCCCATGGGCTTGCATCATATTCCCAAAGTTGCGTGCAGTCTCTCATGAATGTAAGCACTGTATTGCAGTTCATCCTTAATGCAGCCCCAGTTTCCAAATGAGAAAACCAAGAGCCAAAGAGATTAATAGGCAGAATCAGTACCTGAACCCAGACTTCTTTGACCTCAAACCCTGTGCTTGACCCTCTTTGCCACGGTGCACTCCCACAGCCTGAGTAAGGGAAAATGAGGCAAGCAGTGGCTGATCCATTCCCTCAGCTCTGTTTTGTGCCCTGAAATGGTGTGTGTCTGTTAATTTGCACAGAAGGCAGGTGCCTTAGGAGTCACACCTAAGCCTGGGCTCCTTCAGCCTGGAGAGGAGCAGTCTGAGGGCTGTGCCCCTCCTGTCTGGTGCCTAAACGTGCCTGACAAGGGGCGGTGGGCAGCTGCCGCTGTCTCACACAGGCAAGGCCTGTGTGTGGCGGCACGAGGAGGGTAGTGTGTATCTAGAGAGAAACTTTCTGATTTCAAAGTGAGTAACTGAAGGAGGGGTTAAGTCTCCTCAGCAGTCAGAGTTGGATCTGTCTTCAATAGTTTTGTCTAAAATCAGGGGAATCAGGGGACGGCTATGTAAATCCTTAAAGGCTTCCTTTGGTTAGTTTTTTGCAATGCATTTTTATTCTCCTGATGTCCAAAGGTCAATGGTGAGTTAATTGGTGTGTCCAGGCCTGCCTTCTCTCACATCCTCAAGCTTCAACCTCAGCAAGGACATTGGACACCCACACTGTTTAACTGTGCTGTTTACCTTGAGAAATGCAGTTCTGCAGATGCCCGAAGAGGTCTGTACCTCCGTGAGACACCTAGGGCTCTAGATATGTTGTAAGTTCCTTCTCAGCTTGACACGCTGACAGGCTTTAACGGGTTTCAAGCACTTTGGAGGTGACCTGTGGTGGTTCTGTTGCATGAATTGAGACTGAGTAAGGAAATCATTCTGTTGGGTCTGCTGGGCTCACGGTTGTGACTGAATGGAAGAGGAGGAGGGAGTTGGCACCTAGGGAGCTCATGGCCAGAATAAGCTTCTAGCAGTAGAGAACTGTGGCTATGTCAGATTAGAAGGGGAACTGCCGTCAGTGTGCACATGGGAGGTGCCGAGTGGCTTGTGTGTGAGTGCATCCCCAGGCTTTGTATGTGTGGATGTGGGCGTAGGGCTGCATGTGGGGGCGTGCCCAGGTGTAGGGCTCTGAGTGTGCAGTAATTCAGACCGGGGTTTGAATTCCACACTCAACATTGGCAATTGAGGTGGGTTGCCATGCCTGTGTGAGACAGTGGCAGCTGCCCACCGCCCCTTGTCAGGCACGTTTAGGCACCAGACAGGAGGGGCACAGCCCTCAGACTGCTGCTCTCCAGGCTGAAGGAACCCCAGGCTTAGTGGCTCCTGAGGCACCTGCCTTCTGTGACCTTGGTTCATCTGTGACCTAGGGATATCCAGAAGTAAATGAAATAACATCAACCAGCTTGGCTGATACCCACTTGGTATCCAAGCAGTGTTAGCTCCTCCTTCCCTCTTCCTCCAGTTTTCTCATCTTTCAAATAACAATAATCATAACCACCTCACAGAGTCACTGGAAGGGACAGAATAAAAACCATGCATGAAAAATGCTAAGTACATGCTTTCTATTGCTACATGTCGAGTAAATGGCAGCTGCTAGTGCCCCGTGTGAAGGGAGTAGGTGTGTGCATGCATATGTGGCAACAGTGTGTACAGGAGCCTGCACACACACTGGTTTGGCCCCAGCTACTTTAGCAGACCCCCTTTGACCAGGGGCTTTTCCTCATGCAGAATCACTGGTGTGCTGTCCGGATGTCCTTTTCCAGAGAAGCATTCCTCTGGGGGTCCCCACTGGGACCCAGAGGACTTGCCCTGATTCCCTGTTGGATTTGTTCAGGTCTTTGAACTGTATTTTTGAGGCTTTTCCTCACCAGCCAACATTTTCCAAGCTCTTTCCCTGTGTGATTGGTGGAGGGAAGAGGTGACCTGGAAGCACGAGTGATCTGATTTACATGGGACCTGCCTGCTAGCACCTGAGACCTAGATAACAGGTTTACTCTTCCCTCCTGTTTCCCTTTGATGTATCTTATAGTGGAGTGGAGTGGCAGCCATGGAGTGGAAGGAACTGAGCCTGGCTCCTGAGCAGAGTGTCATGCATCTCATGGGTGTGCTATGCAGGCAGCTTTGAATGAGTGTATCGATAAGGCATGGCTCCCCACAGGCTGGTGGGCCTCTGTTACCCCTTTGCTATGTCCTTATCCTTATTTACACTTATAGTTTGGTGTTGTCCTACAGTTTTGGTGCTAAGGTCTCTACCAGAAGAATCTGGCTGGGGAGGCCATACAGGTATGTGGGAAAAGATAGGAGCCATATGGGGCATTAGTGGTATTCTTGAGTGACTCCCAGGAGGTGACTGCCGTCAGAGGTGTGAGGATTCAGAGAGGATTTGGGGCTAGTGGGATCTGGGAGGACTCACAGCAGGAGTAGCAGAATGAGTCCCGTTTGTTTCAGGCTGAGATGTGGAGGATGTAGATGGTGCAGGGCGAATGGTATGAGCAATGGTGTAGAGGGAACATGATCAAGGGACAGTGTAGAGGGTAGTTTTACTTAGATAAAGAGTTCATGTGGGAGTGTGTGGCAGAGAAACCTAAAAAGGCAGGTTGAGGCTTTGCTGTGAAAAGCTTTGCATGCCATCCTTAGGAGCTTATTGTGGGGAAAGCATGGGCTTGGGTATCATTGTACCTGGGTTCATTCATTCATTCTTTCTGTAAGATGTTGATGTGCCAGAATCTATTCCAAGTCTGGGAATGCAGTGGGGAGCATGAGGCCAGCCCCTACCCTTGCAAAACTTACATTCTAGTGGATTAAAGCCCTAGCTTTCTTATTTACTACCTGGGTAAACACTAGCCAGTTACTTAAACTTCTTAGGTCTTGGTTCATCTGTAACCTAGGGATATCCATAAGTAAATGAAATAACATAAGCTTGCCTGATACCCGCTTGGTACCCAAGCAGTGTTAGCTCCTCCTTCCCTCTTCCTCCTTGCCATTCCCCTTTCCGCACCTTCTTTCATAGGTTGTGGGGGACCATTTGCTCTGCGTATGCCTGCTGCTCTTAGAATGGTGCTGTACCATCTCAACTGCCCTGGGACTGCCAGTTAGAATTTAATAATCTCTGTAGGCACTTGGCTTCATGCATGTGCCTCCTGGAGGTGACTGTAAATTGGCATAGGTCAAGGCAGTTCATCAGCAGTAGAATCAACTTTCCAGTGCCTTGGGAGTTTCTCCAGGAGGACTGCAAATTCAGAGCATGGTCTGAGCTTGAGCCAGACCATGCCTAGAGAGAACTAGATTAGCAGGAGTGCAGGCCAGGATGGACAGGAACAGGTGGAGACAGGAAGCAGAGCCAGAGAAGGGCAAAATGGGAGATGAGAAGAGATAAAGAGCCCCAGGTTTAGGGGGAGACTCTACTGGGTATAGGTGGACTGCATGCTGAAGTTCATTTTTAATTCCTCTAAGTAGTTGTTGAGTGCCTGCCTCATGCTTGCCATTATCCAGCTGCTGAGGCTATGGCAGTGAACAAGAGAACAAATTCCCTGCCTGCATGGAGCTTGTACAGAATCAGAAGAGACAGATAATCAATGCATGAACAAGAAATTACGAGACAGTTTTGAATAGAGAGGAGGACCATTCATTCATTTATTTATTCATTCAACAAAATTTTGAGTGTCTTACTATTTCTAGGTATTACTTTAGGTGCTGGCAATGCAGCAAGAATGGGGGCAGTCTTTGT
This sequence comes from Manis pentadactyla, assembly GCF_030020395.1. NCBI lineage: Eukaryota > Metazoa > Chordata > Mammalia > Pholidota > Manidae > Manis > Manis pentadactyla. The sequence continues at coordinate 59,901,130 of NC_080027.1, forward strand.
TCTCATGGACTTTGTATTCTAGGGGACACACAGTCAATTAACCAGTAGACATATAAATATATAATAAGGCTCAGCTGGTGATAAGTGAAAAAGAAGAAGAAAACAGTATAGGTGATGGGGGTGCTTTTTAGACCAAGTGTTTAGAAAAGGCCTCAAGAAGGAGGTGATTTTAGAGCAGAGACCTGCCAGCATGGTTGGAAGAAGCCATGTCATCACCTGGGGGAAGAGTATTCTGGGTAGATGGAACTGGGGGGTGCAAAGGCTCTAAGCTTGGTGAGTGTGAGGAGCATCTAGAAAAAAGTGTTTTGCAGGGTTTTGTTTTAAAGAGGGACAGTGAGACGGGACAGCAGCTGGAAGGTGACTTGGGGTCTAGGGAGGTTTTTGTTTTTTTTTTAAAGTAGAAAATATTATAACATATCTGAAAGTATGTAGGAATAATGCAATAGAGACATTGAAGACTGATGCAGGAGAGACAGGGCCTAACAGCAGAAGGGAGGTCCTTGAGGAGGTGATGGGGGCTGGAATCCCATGCCTGGTAGGGGGACTATTCGTAGGAGCAGGGTGGTAAGGCAGGGGGTAATGAATACAGGGAACGGTGGATACAGAGGATAAGGAGTAAAAGGCCATGAGGTTGGTAGATTTAAAGATGTAAAGATGAAGAAGTTTTCCTTATTTACTCAGTGAAATAAGAAGTGAAGTCATCAACTGAGGGCAAGGGGAAGTGATAGAGGTTTGTGGGGAGAAGAAGGTGTGACACAGAAGAAAAGACAATGGGGTGATGTGATGTGGTAGAGCATGCATGCCTCCTCACGTGCCCTCGACGCCCTCACGGTGGGCAGGGACAGGGCAGGGAGGGCTCAGAGCTCCCCTCGCAAGCTGTGCTGATCCTGACAGGAGCCCCAAGAACCCCTGGCTGAGGAGGGTCGTCTAATGAGACAGACGGATGGCACAGACAGATTCCAATCTGCCCCAGTCAGGAGCAGAGTTGGGCATTGGGCCTGGAGGTGAAGCTGAGCCCCTCATCATGGTTTGGGATGGTCTTTAAATTCTAGAACCATCTTGATTTTCTCCTTTTCCTGGAGAGGACAGCAGTCTACTTGGTCCATGGGGCTTCTCAGGCTTTCACCCCACTGATTTTGTTCAAAATGTGGCATTAGTTTATGTACTTCATAGAACATTCTGTATTTATTTTTAAAATTGTACCTTATTTACACTGTAACAAAGGAAATAATCCTAACATTTATGAAGCAAAAGTTAATTTCTGGACCTTTTCTCCTCCTACACCCCCATCCCCAGCCCTACCTAGTTTTCTTCCCTAGTATTATTTTTTATTTTCTTACTCTTATTTTCATTAACACTCCCATTGCCCGCCAACCATCCCCGGCTCACCCAGGCTCCAGTTTGAGTCCTGGCCCTCTAGCTTACTATATTGACTCTGATATTGCTCTCTATTGAAAGAGACCAGAGCTCCCTGGATGTAGCTAATTACAAAATTTGGGGTGGGAACATCAAGATGGCCCTGGAGCATCTGCTCAGATCTACCTGGATTACTGCAAAAAGTGGCCAACTCAAACTGAAAGGGTTCCTCCATTTGGCCAACTGGGGCAATTTGCTTATAGAAAAGCAACAATGTTTGCCATCAGTTGAAATGAATTGTTTCAGGAAACCCCTGAATACATAGTAATGCTCAAAAGGAATATGACCCTGAGTTTTTTAACTTCTTTGTGCCTTAGTTTTCCAATCTGTAGTATACAATAGCCGTATTCACCTCACAGGACTGTTGTAAAGATTAAGGAATACAATTCCTGAGAGGGATTAGCAAGCAGTTGGTGTATAATATTCAGTAAGTGTCAGCCACAATCCACATTATTATGCATATTATTTCCATGGAATGTGCTACAAGATGCTATGATAACTATTCCAAGAAATCAGAGGGAAGAAAATAAAGTATTTCCTGATTGCTACTATTACCTAGGCACTGTGCATGGCTTGGCTGGAACCACCAGGAATTATGGTTTCTATTTATATGTGAATTTCTTTGATGTTGTTCTTCCATACTAGATAAAGGCTCCATGCGTTTAAGTTCTTTGTGGTGCTTAACTGCTGTATCTTAGTGATTGGGATAGTATTTGTTAAATGAATGAAGTAATGAAAGCACTCAATTGAATAGCAGGGAGAGTTTATACAAACCATAAACAGTGTGAGAAAATGTAACATAGAGGACTGTAAGAGTATAGTAAGTATATCTACTGGGGGTTGGAGGTGTGTGTGTGTGTGTGTGTGTGTGTGCTCATGCACATATATGTGCACATGTGTTTGTTTTCTGGGAAAGCATCTCAGAAGAGGATGCTCTGAGGCTTGGTGGGTGGGGACTTTTCATCAGGTTAAGAAGCAGACAGGAGACATTCTGGGCAGAGATGCTTGTGTGTGGCAGGGAACCGGTGCACCGAAGTGCTCAGTGCTGGCAGGTGGAATGAATGAGTGGAGAGGCACTCAGGCGCCGTCAGGTTCCTGGGTTTGCTGGGGCCTGGGGAGTGCAGATCATGGGCAATCACTGATGGTTTTAAGCAGGAACACTTCTGCTTAGACATAGGATCCTGGGAGAGAATGGTCTCAGCTTCTGTGGAATAAAAATCTGGTTCACCCTGCTGCTTGTCATCTTAGAAATTTTGATGTTGTCAAAGAGGCTGTTTCATTTTTCCTTCCTTCTTCTCTGGTAAATTGAATAATAGCCTGGGCTCTGGACCTAGACCTGGATTCAAGTCCCAGCTTGGCCATAACTAACTCCATGACCTTGGATCATGTCCCCCAAATACCTGTTCCTTGGGGTATTATGAATTACACTGAAGTCTTCTGTGGGGAAGAACTCTGTAAACTAGTTAAAAGCTGAAGCATTGCAAGGGGTGGGGCTTACTCATATATTCCCCAGAGGTGCTGTATGCTTGGTTTTTAACTCTAGGAAGTACAGCAGATACCCTTGCTTAAAAGTGTGGTTTCTGTTGGAGGAGCAACTCATTGAGGTGTCAGAACCCGTGGCAGAGGTGCAGCGAGGGCTTTTTTATCACTTAGAGCTGTGCTGCCCAATACAGCAGCCACAAGCCATATGCAGTTATTTAAATTAAATTAAATGAAAAATTAAATTAAGAATCCAGCTCTGTTGCACTGGCCACATTCCAAGTGCTCAGTCATCACACTGTATTGGCTACTGTATGGGAGGGTACAGATGTCATTGTAGAAAGCTCTGTTGGATGCCCTGCCAGCCAAGGGACGGGGAGGGAGGCCATGCATCGGCAGAAAGCACTGGGGTGATTGCGGTGGCTTGGCAGCGCCTCCCAGGGGCCCCTGACAGTGCCTAGTGAAGCCTGCCCAGGAGAGGGCCCTCGGGTAAGAGTGAACTCATGCAACGTCAATATCACTCTGTCCTCCAGGCTATATTTGGCGAAGGGCAGGACATAGGCCATGTTGTCAGGTTGCTTCTTGGAAGCCAAATGCTCACCATAAATGAATGCCGTCTCTTGGCTTCCTGCCACACTTTGGCTTTGTAGCTCTTTAAAAGCCCCCAGCAGACAATAACCCAGCCACTGTCCGCCTGTATTTACATTTTCTGTGGAGGTAGAGTGTAGGGCTGCAGCATGGTGAAAGCACTTTCCCATTTCTTTCAATCTCGTAACAGTGCCTTCCCAGACTCCTTGGAAGGTGAAGTGACAGGGGGCCCCTTGCTCAGCTGCTGTGCACAGCCATTTGGGTTCGATTCAGCTGGATAATCACCAGTCATGTTAATGGACAACCCCCCTCCCTCGCCCTGCCACTCCTGGGGCACAGAGACAGGAAGGGACCGCTCCTCACTGTCTGCACAGCTCCCAGGAGGGAGTGCCTGATGCACAGTGAGGGGTGGGGTGAGAAAGGCTGTTGAGAAATGGTAGTGGTCTGGAGGGACGGTCTGTTAATGACTCACCCAGGGATAGACAGCGAGACAGAGAAACACTAAGCCTGAAATACATCACCCTCAAGCACTACCTTAAATGAGCAGGGAGATTGAGGGGGAGAACTATTTATTCCCCCAGCAAATATTTATTATCCAGCTACATTTGCCACGTACTGTTGTAGGGGCCTAAGCTACAGCAGTCACAGACAGTGAGCCCTGTCCTTGGGGAATTTAGGTTGCAGCGAGGAAAGAAGAGCCCACACGTACTGAGTCCTGACTGTATGCCAGACACTTTGCTCGTCCACTCATTCCTTGTAACAACCCTGCGAGATGCACACTTACTGCCCCCGTTTTTCAGAAGTTATGTAACTTCTCCAAGATCACTGAACTTGGGAGTGGTGGAGCTGGTCCTGGCAGCCTGGCTTCCCGGTCCACACTCTTGATTGTACTCTGAGCTTTACTGCCTCTCCGCAAAGGGAGAAGGTGTTCCTGGGTGAAGAGAGACTGAGCAGTCGCTGCCGTCTCTGGGGGCAGGAATCCCATGTGTAGGACAGGTGGCTCTGTATGTAGCCCTTCATTTCCCTGGTCCTCTTCTCGGTCATTTTCCAAACCTGCAGAATCCTGAAGCTTTCCTTGCTGTGTGATTCCATTCAGGGCACAGCAGCTTCCATGGCTGCCCAGGTCCTGGAATTCCTTAAATTTAGGACTCCGTCCTTCCCTGGTCCCTGGGGGCGGGGAAGCCCCTTAACAGATTCCCGCTGCTGCTGGTCCCTCAGCGCACTGCGTAAGCCAACATTGCCTTTCCTCAGCATTTGATTTCTGCAGGTTTAAGTAACTTTTCTGTGTCGGTATGGCAGGAATATTCTTCTTCTAGCACCTCTTTGCCTGCAGAAAGGGAATCTGCATCTACTTTTTCTAATGCTTTCTTTTCAGTTCCCTCTGGTGGTCCTGTTCCTCTTTCTGCAGGTTTAACTATATTGGAATGGCTCCAGCCTGCTTCTTGTGTCCCTTCCCCGCTACTTTTAGGACTAACACTGTTTGCTGATACTGAGTTTTTCCCTCTCTTTCCTACTCTTCCTGTTTTGACTTTAAGGCCACAATCAATTTTTCAGCTGTTCCCATCCTTCCTGGGTTTCTGACATTCAAAGTCCAGCTAGTAGCTTTCTGCGCACCTGTTAGTCCCTGAAGCCTTCATTCCCCTGCTGGTGCTTGTCCCTCTGCCTTGACAGAAGTCTGATTTTTAGAGTCAGGATTCCAGATACAGACCTTTTACTTTTCCTTCATGGAAAGTGGCCTTATACCACCATCCATAGGCTTTTTCTCTGTTTCAACTCAAGAACATGTCACATTGCATCAACTGCTAGAGGGTTTCCATTCCTTTCTGACTGTTCATATAGATGGTGCCACCTTCCCGTCATGACTGACTTGATCCCCAGGTCTCTGAAGTCCACAAGCATTATCGAGACTTATTTAATATCCTCAATTAGGAAAAAAAAAGGGGCAGAGACATGTTGGAATCCTCCCTGTCATTTTCTCTCACCTTTATAAGACTGCAGGTTGACTTGATCAGCTGATCTGGTCTGAGCTTGGCTGGGAGCTTCTGCTTCAAGCTGAAAATACATTTGGGCTTGGCTCTTTGCAGTAGTTTGAACCGAAGTCTACTCCATATATGATCATTCTAGAGCCCAGTAGGAAGGGACAGCAACATGCTCTTTTCATGGTAAGGCAGACGCCCAAGAGAGCAAGCCTGTTGTACAGGCTCATTTAAGCCTTTGCTCTACACATCGGCTTATATGCACGGGTAGCCTATCTTCCCATCAGGGGGCTGGGAGGAGATTCTGCCTGTAGTGGGAGGACAGGGATGTGTTTGCTGAGTGACAGCCCAGGCCGTGATACACTCCACCCTTGTTCCTGCCTCAGAACCTTCTTACTTGCTGTTCCCTCTGCATGGAGTACAGTTCACCTACATCTTCACAAGCCTGTCTCTCGTTATTCACTTCTTAACTGACATGTTTTCTCCTCAGAGAGGCTTTTGAAGGCCCTTGGTCTTGCCAAGTCACCTTATCACTCTTTACTACATTATCCTGTTTTATCTTTCCTATCTCACTTTATTGAGACCTGACGTTACCTCACTCACTTGTTTCGTTTGTGTGTGTACTGTTGTGTAATCCTCTGATGAAATGCCCATTGCTTGCAGGATAGGACCTTGCTTTGTTCACAGACTTCCAGTGCCTGGAGCAGAACATATTACATAATAGGTGCTCAATAAATATTTGTTGTTTGACCAGACATCCTGTTTTTATATGCCTTAGAGCCTAGCTATTGAAAATTATAGGCCTCAAACACCTTGGATCCAAAAATGTATTTGGATTAGGGTTAGTCACATGGCCCACTACAATCCAAGCTGATAATCATGGAGCTTAATTAACACTGATTTATAAGCAGTCATAACAGCAGTTGAGATCCATGGCCCAATGAAGACAGCACTAATGATGTTGATACCAGTGTATTCTTCCTGAAAATTATGGGCCTTCTGACCATCTGCACTTGGTTTTACACAGTAGGAGTTTTGAATGTTGACAAGTATTTGAGTCCTTAATAATGTAGAAACACATTAATTTTAGTTGACTGGTAACAAATTACAGTGACTTACTTAGTTGGTTACTGGTAAATAACCCTTAGCTGTCTAAGAAAATAAGTCTTTGAAATGCCATCTACTCAAGAAGTTAATAAAAGTAACTTGATGTTGGAGTCAGGTTTGAGACCTATGAAGAGAATGCCTATAGTCTACGACTGGGCAGTGGGCCATGTTTGAAGAATTACTGATCTGGAGCAATGGCACAAGGACATTGAGATTTGAAGTAGGGAAATGATTTGTTCAAGGATACACAGATACTAATGACTAATTATGAACTTTTATCCTGGTCATCTGACTATTTCACCTCTGTGCAAAGTGAAAGTATCTTCACAAGGCAGAAGAATTTCTTATCTGTCTAAAGCCTATTCACTCTGTTTAACTTACAATGAGCTGGTGAGGTTGGCAAGGGCAGATAATATCCTATTTAAAAGGTGAGGAAACAGACACGATGGGCCATTCAGTGTCATAGTTCCACGAGAATCCACATAACCTGAATTGAGGAAGCCTTCTCTGGTCACGTGGACTGTGACCACAGGTAGATGGGATCTCTTGGTAGTGTCAGTTGGCAGAGAGTGAACACAGGGTCTTTAGGATCTTTAATTTTACTCCTTACAGTGGTCTATAGACTGAAATTATTTGGGAGTCATTAGACTAAGGTCTCTAAGCTTTTCAATAATTTTAAGTTGTACTAATAAACAGATGTTATTTGGAGTCAGACAGACTTAAGTTCAAATCCAGCTCTTCACTGAGTAGATCATGGTTTTGGGCAAGTAACTTAACTCTGACCTCAAACTCCTCATCTGTGAAGTGGAGATATTAATACCTGCCCCTTACCTCCTCTTCAGTTATAGTAAGGAATCAAAGTCTGTGGCACATGGCGGGCACTCAATAAATAGTGATTATTACTATTTCAGGTACTATTGAGCATTCTCCTTTTCTGCTTCAATCATATTTGCCTAGTGGAATTTTCAGATAAAGTATATTAAAGGTGAAATTTTAACTATATGATGCATCTTAGATAATTTTCTTGACCCATTCATTGGTTGTTTATTTCTCTGTGCTGGTTTTGGTAAGTGGAAAGATGTGTAAGACATAGAGCTTCCAGGGTAGTTTGTTCCTGGTTGTACACCATTTTCCCTGCAGGCTGAAAAGAACCTGGAAAGGACTTTGGCCTATAGCTTGACTGAAGCCGATACAACACTCTCCATTTTGGCTGATTAAAGCCCTTTTCTTTGTCCTCTGAAGGAGATGTCTCCAGTGATGACTCCTGTGTTCACTGATAGTTGGTCTGCTTCCTTTTGGTTCAGAGATGTTTCTTGTTCACAATTACATGGTCGACTTCCTACTTATAAAACATTTGACATACAGAATGATGATTTTGTGGAACAATTGAATATTGTCTCAGAATGATGGGTAGGGCTGCTTAGGAGGGCAACTGAATGTATGTATATGGTGGGAAAATATTAAGCAGTGTATGTGGGAAATGTATCTGCTTTAAGGTTCTGTGTATAGAAAGCTATAATTATGTGGTCATGCATGTTTGGGAGTATTTTGTATAGTATGTTTTATTTATAGTAGAAGTAGAATGTGTTGAATCTTTTGAAATAAGCACATGAACATTGGTTGATTGATACAGCAAGAATAACATGTCTTTATTAGCAAGATACTAGGAAGTCTAGGCATGACAAAAAAGAGTTGTTTACTTTAGCATCCTTTCATTTAAAAGAAACAAAAGGGCTTGAGATGGAATTTGGAAGGCATCTGCGCAGAGGCCAATGTCTGAAAATTTTCTTGGGTCTCTCCCCATTATGTACTTGTGGAAAGAATCAGACCCAATAATTCTTGAGTTTATTTTGTCATCCATCTATCTGTCTACCAATCCATCCATCCATCCATCCATCCATCCATTCATCCATCCATCCATCCATCCATCCATCTTTTATTTGACATATGTTTACTGAGGTCCTGTTAATGCTCAAGAAATTGTTATAAGTAACAGAGCTAGAATGAACCAAAAGTACAAGATCCCTACTCTCATGGCATGTATAATCACATGGGAGAGACAGACATTAAATAATTACAAATAATCTGAGATTGCTGTGTGATTCAGGTATTCCAGTGATGTCTGACTTTGCTTGACTGATAATTCTTGGTTTAGTAAACTTTGAGAGCAGGGATGGGAGAAAGTGAATGTCACATGCCATATTAAACATCAGGTAGGCAAGAAATTATTAACATCTTTTGGAAAAGAGCACAGAAAATCCAGTTTTCTTATGTTAATTTTCTCTTCTGCAAATTGAGATATAATTAATATACAAGAAGATGAACAGATCTTATTGTAATTGATGAGTTTTTACAATTGCATATACTCATAAAACCATCATCCCAAAACATGATATAGAAATCTCCATTAACACCCCCCTCCTCCAGCTGCTTAACTTTGCTTGTCTCTGGACTTCAGACAGAATCATGTTGTGTGTACTTTTTGTGTCTGGCTTCATTTTGCTCAACATAGTATTTTTGAGATTCAGCCATGTTGTCTCAGGTATCAGTGGTTCAATTTTATTGCCAATTAGTCTTCCATTGTATATTTTAATTTCTTTTGGGTAAATATCTAAAAGTGGGCAAATATCTGGGTCAGAGAGTCTGTGTAACTTTATAAGAAATCACCAAAGTTCTCCAAAGTGATTGCTCATTTTATCATCCCATCAACAAAGTATGAGAGTTTCAGTTGCTCTACATACTTGCCAATGTTTAGTATTCTTAGTTCCTTTGATTTTACCATTCAAATGCATGTTTAGTAGTATGTCATTGCGGTTTTAATTTTCATTTCCTTGATGTCTAATGACTTTGAATATCTGTGTGTGTGTGTGTGTGTGTGTGTGTGTGTATGTGTGTTTGCATTTCCCTTTCCTCTTAGTGAAGGGTCTGTTATCATCTTTTACCCATTACTATATTTAAAACAAAATATTAACTTGTAGGAGTTCTTTATATATTCTGACTACAAGGTCTTTGTCAGATATATGCATTGCAAGTATTTTTCTCCCAGTCTCTGGCTTATCTACTAATATTCCTGCTGATTTTTTCATGAGTGGAAATTAAAAATTTTGAGCAAGTGTTTTGTGTCTTGTCTAAGAAATATTTGGCTACTCTAAGTCATGAAAAAGTTGTATCTTCTAGAAACTTTATGGCTATAGCATTTTATCTTTAGGTCTGTGCTACATCTTGAATTAAGTTTTGCATATGCTGTGAGATAAAAGTTGAGGTTCATTTTTTAAAATACAGATACCTAGATGTTCTGGTACCAGTAAAAAAAAAAGAGTTTCATTTTTCTATTTCATTGTCTTGGTGACTTTGTCAAAGATCATTTGACTACATATATGTGGTTTCATATGGAGAGTAATTTTACTCTCCATTATGTTCCACTCATTTATAGCTTTAGTCTTAATGCTAATACCACACTCTTGATTACTGTAGCTTTATAGTAAGTCTTGAAATAAGAGAGTGTAATAATTCCAACTTTTTCTTTTTTCATGATTGCTTGGTTATTCTAGATCTTTTCCATTTTATTGTACATTTTAGCATCAGTTTTTGAATTTCTTTAAGAAATTCTACTGGGATTTTGATATGCATTGTATTAAATCTATGTATCGTTCTGGGATAATGCACATTTTCCAAATACTGAGTTTTCCATGAATCAATCAATGAACATTATGTATCTCAGCATCAATTTAGGTTTCTTAATATTTCTCAGCATTATTTTGTAGTTTTTAGGGTAGAAGGATTGTACATCTTTCGCTGGATTTATTCTTTGATGTTTGATTTTTTTAGTGCTATTTTAAATGTAATACCATTTGACTTTTAATTGTTTGTTACTATTTTATAGAATTACAATTAACTTATATATATTGATCATTTATGTTGAGACCCTACTAGATCCACTTATTTGTTCTGGTAGTATTTTTTTTTCTTTCATATTATTCTATAAGGTTTTCTTTATTTATAATGGTGTCATCTGTTAATAATGGCAGTTATACTTATTCCTTTCCAATCTTTATCTTTGATTTCTTTTCTTGCCTTATTGCATTGATTAGGACTTTTAGTACAATGCTGAATGTAAGTGATGCTGATCATTGTTGTCTCAATTAGAGGGAAAGCTTTCAGTGTTTTACCATTAAGTATGTTGTTACTTGTAACTTTTTTCAGTGACCTATATCAGAGTGAGGAGGTTGTCATCTATTCCTAGTTTGCTAAGATACATATTTTTTATTGAGGAATAATTGATATGTAACAGTGTATTAGTTTCAGATGTACAACATAATGATTCGATATTTGTATATACTGCTAAATGATCACCACCACAAGTCTAGTAACATTTGTCACCATACCTAGTCACAAGAAATTTTTTTCTTGTGATGTCAACTTTTAAGATTTACTCACTGAGAAATTCCCCATCCCATCATCATGAATGGTGGTTGTATTTTTTTCAAGTGCTTTTTCTATATCTGTTGAGATGACCTGGTGTCAACTATAGCTTTAGACAGCTTTGGGAACAGCCATTTCAACAGCAGGAAATGTGGGAAAGCAAAAACTTAAAAGAGTCTTTTGTACAGATGGCAAATAAAAAGCGACTTTTAGAATTTCTTTATTAAATAAAGTTATAATTGGTGAGAGCATAAAATTATTCTTTACACAAATTATTGCCCTTGAAATAGAAAATTCCAGAGATATATCTCATGGACCAGAAATTACGGTGGTTTTAAGATCTTGTCATTAACTATGTTTGGGAGAAGTAGAAGAAAAAGGTGGAAATGGGCATCATACTTGGAAAAGAAGGTATGAGATCAACAGACGACAGACACTATTCCCCATTGGGTTTTAATCTTTCCCTCTAGAAGAATGATCTTAATATGGGGCAGTGTGGAGCAAACAGGAATAAGAGGAAATTAAGCCCCAATTTCGTTATAAAATGGAAAAAGACCCTTGAAGTGCTTTAAACCAGTTCTAACCCTGAGGCTCAGGTGAATCTTATCCAGAGAAGTAGGGTGGATCCAGCTTTGATTATCCAGCCTCTGTCCTGTAACCTTAGGGGCATCATGGAGAATGAGGGAGGTGCTGAAGGGTTGGAAAATATCCTCATTATTGTTTTTTTTTTTTAATAGAGAAATTGTGTGGATTCCAGAAGGCATAGTCTAGTGATCTTGGTATCTCTTCATGAAAAAATTCTAGATTTCTTCTTTAATTAAACAGTTGGGAACATTAAAAGAGAAATTGTTGACTCCCCTGGGGCTGGTTCAAGAATATGTTAAAATGTCGCTTTTCTCCAATGACTTCTTAAGACCCTGAAAGGCAGAATCAGTTCAGTTCAGTCTGTGCTCCCACACTATACTTAACCCTAATCCTGACCAATTTCTTGTAATTTATGTCCTTAGCTGTCTGTCTTTTTCCCTAAACTACCTCTTAAAAGACCAGAGACAACTTTATTCTCTGTTGTATCCTTGAGTTTAGCACAGTACCTGGAACAGTGAAGACACACAATAAATGTGTGATAAGTGAAATAATAGGACTTGGCAAACTCACATTTTTAAAAGAATTTTACAAACCAGCCAAAACTTATTTGCTTGCATTAGATAAACAGTTAATTCAAAATGGCTTAAATAAAAGAGAGAAATTTAATTGTCTCGTGTAACCAAAGTTAGGAATAGAAGTGGCTTGAGTCCTGTTGGATTACGGTGCTCCTATGATGTCACCATGACTCAGTCTCACTTTCTCTCCATCTCTTAGCTCTGCTTTGGTTTGGGCTGGCTATATTTAGGCAGGCTACCTCTGGGGGAGCAAGGTGGTCCCTAGGATCCCAGGTTTATATCATATTCTCTCCAGAACCTTAGTGGAAAGATGCCTCTATTTTTGCCAATGAGTAAAACAAGCATTTTGGGATTGTGTCTTATTGGACTTTCCTGGATCATATATGCATCCCTAAGCCAACCGCTGTGGTTCGGAAGAATGGATGACACTGACGGCCAGGCCTGGGTCACCTGTTCACCCACGGAGTTGCAGGGTGGAGTCAACACCTGAATCATATAGACAGAAAGTGAGTGAAAACCATGGTGTAGTTACTAAGAAAGGAGAAGTAGATGATAGATGATAAGCAGGAAGAAAATCCAAGGACCTCTAGGTTCTTGACCTATTCATCCATTGTTACTTTGCAGAGAGGTATACTTTGATTTCAGTGGGGCCTTTAGTACAGTTTCTCAGGATGTTCTTTGGCAAGATGGTTAAATGTGAGCTTGTTGGTAATATGGTTAGGTTGAGCAAACATATCCTAAAAGTGTTGATTTTTGAATTGATGTTGACTTGAAGGATGGTCCCCAAGGCCTTGCTGTCTGATTTTGTACATTATCTTTCTGGGCTGGCATTTTTCATCAGCAACTTGGATAGAGATATTATAGGTGTGCTTTAGGTCAATAACTCCTGGAATTTTGGGTTTCACAATCCGGTAAAGTTGCCAAAAAAAATTTAGGAAATGATGCAGGGTTTTTAACTTGTTATTTTTTTGCCAAGTAAGAATGCAGATATGGTAACTATTATCTATTCATTTCACCAATATTTTACTAAGAAAAGATATTTTAATATCAAAAAAGGGAGGAAGGACATGATCTCATCAAAAAAGGCCCTTCCTAAGAAAAGATAATAGGCAGCATTATACTGATATTAAAAGAAAATAATGTAATGGATATAGCACAAACAATTGCAACATAAAAATTCAATTTTCAAAATTACAATGAATCTAATTTCTGTAATTTTCCCTCTATACATTTGTCATTTTGGAGATATGTATTTGACATCATATCATAGCATGGAGCTTTAATGTCAGCCTGTGGACTTGAGTGTTTTTTTTAGCCTTCGTGGAAAGTTCAGAGTCATATAGCACTGTTGACAAAAATAGAAGAATGACATTTTAAATACTTTTTTCACTCAATTCTGATATTTTGCATTATGCCAAGAGAGGTTAGGAAACAATCCCCCCATTCCCAAGCCACATATATGCTCATTGCTGTCTTGACACATCTCGGCCATTCCTGTTGTCTTCTTTTTCCACCACGGCAGGAAATAAAGTGTAGTGTCTGGTTGTGAGGTGTGTGGAAGGATGATGGGGGACACAGGAGGGAGGGTGGGGGATGCTCTCACTTGGAGGGCAGCTCCCACCTGGGGGGTTCAGACAAAGGCCAGGATCATCTTGAGTGAAGCAGGCAGGAAGGCCTCTGAGAGAGATGCTGTCAACTGGCAAAAATCTCCACCTCCTGTCCCCACCCCCACCCCCAGCCCCGAGCCAGTTTGAAGTCCCCTTTTTAGGAGCTGCTGTTGGAGGTGATGAACTGCTTCCCCGGATGGCAGAATCCAGCTTTTCAGGATCTCCACAGGCTGGAATTGGGAACCCAAACTGACAATATGGAATTTCACAGGGATTAATATAAAGTGCTTCCCAGGGGTTCAAGAGCCTCAGCTACACAAGAACAAGCCTATCTTGAATGCAGTTCATGTGAAAAAGGCCTGGAGTTTTTAACTGACTTGAGTTAAGTATGAGCCAGATGAACCTATGCCATCAGTCTTGGGCCACCTTAATAGGCATGCCATGTCCAGCTCCTAGGAGATAACACTTGTGCTAGACCAGGGTTATTTTGGACCAGATAATTTTTTGGTGGTGGGGGGACTTCTTGTGTTCTGTGCATTAACAGCATCTGGCTTCCACTCACTCTAGCCTCCCAGGATGACAACTAGACGATCTCTAGACATTGCCAAATACCCCTATGGGAGAGGGGCAAAGGCCCCCTTTATGAACCATTGCATTGGACTCCATTCTGCATATACCATGTGTGCAGCTGTATTCAGTTCTGGGATCTCCATGGCATGAGGAAAAGTCACAAACTGGACTATGTCCAGAGTTGCAGGAAGGACCAGGATGCGGTGTATTAGAGCCATGCCAACAGAATGTTGGGGAATGCTGAGAATGGAAAGTTTAGACTCAGATGAGCAAGGACACAGGCGTGGTGCCGGTAGAGCTGTGTGCTGGGGAAGGGTTGCCCAGCTCTAAATCCTTCCCTCTTCTCCTTTCTCTTTTCCTTCTCTAAGCTTTTTGTCTCTGCAACTCTTCCCTGTCATCCTTTCCCCCTCTTTCTCTCTTCTCTGCTTCAATTTTCATCAACTTTTAATTTTTTTATTGTGATAAAATACCTATGACATAAAAATTGCCATTGTAAACATTGTTAAATGTACACTTAAGTGGCATTAATTATATTCACAGTGTTGTGCGGCCATTACCACTGTCTACTTCCAACATTTTTCAGAATCCATGCAGTTTTATCTACCTGCCCCATCACTGGGCACAGAGAGACCTCTCCTGGCTGCTGTGCTGTAGTTCCCAGCCTGGGATAAAACCCACATCCATGTTCAGCAGGGACAGTGACACTGGGCTGCATAAAGCCCTTCAGATTCCTGCCAGCCAGTCTCAGCTGGGCTCTGACTGTGTCCCCTCAGTGCTCGTATGTTCCAAATGTCTTTCCACCCTGCACTCACCAGCAGCTGTTCCCAACCATTCCATTTCTCTTATTTGGCCCCATTCCCTCATCCTCCTATTCCACCACCTTTACTTCTTGCCTTTATTTCACTACAAATTGAGTTTATCTAAACTGACTTTCTTAAACTCATTTCTCTCCAGAATTTCTATCCTCACGTGCCTTCTCCTCTAGGCTTGGTCTCTGAAGGCCAAGTGCTCTTCTTTCCTCGTGAAGCTGGCTGCTCCACCTGAGCCTGTGGCCTTATCTCTTGCCTCCAGAACCTGGTGTGACAGCCATGCCTTCTCTTTCTCGAAAATTTGGTGTGCTCCTTCTGTTTCCTCTTAACGTGCTGTCTTAGTTCAGGCTGTCATCACAAAATACCATAGACTGGATGACTTAAACAACAGACATTTCTCACAGTTCTGGAGGCTGGGAAGTCCAAGATCAGGGTGCCAGTAGGGTTAGGTTCTTGTGAGATCCCCCTTCTTGGCTTGTCCTCACACAGCAGAGAGAACGAGAGGACAGAAAGAGAGAGGGAGATTGAGTTTGCAAGAGTCCCTATGGCCACTAATCCCATCACGAGGACCCTCATCCTCGTGACCTCAGCTAAACCGAATCACCTCCCAAAGGTCCCAT
This sequence comes from Manis pentadactyla, assembly GCF_030020395.1. Classification (NCBI taxonomy): domain Eukaryota; kingdom Metazoa; phylum Chordata; class Mammalia; order Pholidota; family Manidae; genus Manis; species Manis pentadactyla. The sequence goes on from NC_080027.1 coordinate 59,916,884, forward strand.
CTCCAGTCACCATTACACTGGGGGTTAGGGCTTCAACACAGGAATTTTCAAGGCCACATGCAGTCCATAACACATGCCCATCTCTTTATTTCCTAAAACTCAAAACAACCCCCCCTGACTTCTCCTTATATCATTGTTAGTCTCCCTCTTCTCTGGTCCATACACCAAGCTGTGGGTGGCATTGTCCTCAGACAGGACCCATCATGGCATCATCCTATTCAGAATTTGGCCTGAAGAATCTAAACTCCTTAGCATGACATTTGAGATCTTCCATGAGTCTGGCTCCAACTCATTTTTCTGTTCTTAACTCCCATGCTATCTCTTTCCTGATTCTAAGCTCTGGCCATCCTACTGCTGATGTCTGAGTGTGTATTGCACTTTAATGATGCCAGTCTTTGCTCTTGGTGTCTAGTTAGCTTGAGCTGTCCTTGTCTGCATCTCAACCTTTTTAACTTCTTACATCTGTACCACATCTTTTCTTGACCTACCTGGGTCACCTCAGATAGGATTAATTGGGTTCTTTCTCATGCATGATGCATAATATTCCTTAAATTTTACTTAATCCCCACTTTATTCTGTCTTATTTTCCACTTTGTTCATCTCTCTGCTTCTGTGTTAGGGTGTAGACTTCCAGGGGCAGAGACGTTATTCCTGTTCTGTTCTTTCCCAGGGCTTTGCACACTTAAAAACCTACAGTGCACCAACTACTTGACAAACTCAAGGTTTTAGATTTATTCTGTGGAGAAGGAGAGGGCAAAATTGGACCAACCAGCTGAAAGTTCTTTATTTTTTGTGATTGTGATGTAACCTCAAAGTTAAATCTAAGAAGAGACATTTTGAATTAGAGCTGATCAACAATGGAGTGAGTTTATCAGGAGGTAGTGAGTGCCTGTCCCTGAGAATGTTCAAACAAAAGCCAGGAAATAATCTCTCAGAGATATTAAGGAGAAATTCCTGAATTAGTGGGAGGTTGGGTTAGCGGTTTCTAAGACAGAGTTTGCCTCTTGGCACTACTGATATTTCTGGATGATTCTGTGTTATGGGGGACTGTCCTGTGCATTACATGATGTTTAGCAGTGTCCTTGCCCTCTACTCTGGAGATGCCAGTAGCACCTCCCAGTTGTAACAACTGAAAATATCTCTAGGCAATACCGAAATTCACCTGGGGGCACAATCACCCCAGTGGAGGATCATGGTTTCAGGGTCTCTTGTATTGGTAAGAATCTGTGAATGTAGTACTTTGTTTTTCTACAGTCTCAGTAACAAATATCTCAAAATTGGTGGAAATTGTCTAGGTCGGGAGAATGAAAGGGGTGGATAGGGAAGGAACTGATCTTTATTGAGCCTGTCATACACCATGACAATCTGTGAGGTGGGGAGTTTTATGCCCATTTTACAGATGAGGAACTTGGGGCTCAGAAAACTCATGCAACTGGTAAGTAGCATAGCTGGGTCTCAAATGTGGGTCTGCTTGAAAAATTCTGTCTTCTACTTTCCCCCCCTTGCTTTCTCATTGCCTTGAGATGCAACTCTTGCTTTAACCAGCCTCCACTTATGAGCTTTACATTCAAAATTTGACAGTGTTTCATTATTTGCTTCTTTGAATTTTCCACTTCATCTCAGCACTCCCTGTAGAGCTTCCATCTGACCTAGAGCCTCAGATATTCAGAGCATCTGTACTCCTCATAGAGGAAGCCTGCACTGTTACGCCTTGGTACCTGGACACTCCTATTTAATGTTACTACTTAATGTTAATGTGTCCTGTTTAATGGATTTCCCCATCCCCAACTTTATATATTGAGATATAATTGATATGTAACATTTTGTCAGTTTAAGGTGTACAATATTATGATTATATGTATATATATATATATATATGTTGTGAAATGATTAGGTTAATACCCATCACCTCAGTAAGTACCTTTTTTTGTGTGTGGTTGAAAACACTTAAGATCTCTCTTAGCAACTTCCAAGTATATAATACAATATTGTTAACTATATTCACCATGCTGTGCATTCAATCCCCAGAATTTATTTATCCCATAACTGGAAGTTCATGTCCTTTAACCAAAGTCTATCCATTTCCCCCTTCCCCCAACCCCTGGTAGCTACCATTCTATTTTGTTTCTATGAGTTCAGCTTTTTTAGATTCTATATATGTGATGTCACACCGTATTTGTCTTTTTCTAAGTTAGCATAATGCCCATGCTAGGATTTCCTTCTTTTTCATGACTGAGTAATATTTTCATATATATATATAAACATATATTTCATATTTCATATATATATATGTGTGTGTGTATATATATATGTGTGTATATATATATATCCCTTTGAGATCTTGATTTCATTTCCTTTAAATATATGCTCAGAAGTGGGATAACTGAATCATATGTTCTATTTTTAATTTTTTGAGGAACCTTGATAATGTTTTCCATAGTGGTTCCTGACAAAAGTTACAGAACACCTAGTGGCTCTATGAGGTGAGGAGGGAGCGTACTACTAGTATCTGGGCCTCCACTTAGCCAGCCACCATGCCCTCTCACACTACTGAAGAGGAGATTCAACACTTGAGAAATGCCAACATTTTCTGTACCATCAGTGGAAGGTCTAGACTGGAGTGCACGTAGTGTGATGTTCTCGGGTGGGTTTGACTCCTCCTTTTGGTTGACTTGATTAGTGTGGCCAGTTTAATTCTGTGTTGCTCAGGCTGTGCCTAGGACATCATTGATGATCTGCGCTTAGAGTTGTGATTGGAAAGTGCCAGAAACATTTGGGTCTTCCTTGAAGTGGCACAGATGTAGATTAGCCTCATGTCCCCAGTCATGAGTCCCTAGACTTTTCTCTGGGAAAAGCAGATCTAAAGAGTGTTGTACTTTTTCTGGTCTTATAGGCCTGGACAGGAGAAGGCAAGTGGATGTGGAAGGTAATGCACAGCTGATGAGGAGAGAGGGAGTGAGCGATGAGAGCCCATCGTGGTACGAGTCAGCTCCCAGATCTGTCAGACAAGACATTGAGATTTGCACTTGAGATCCTTGGACTTGAAAACAAGACTTCTCATTGATAGTGGTATATATGTGGCTTATTTGGGAATATTTTTATCCTTCTTCTTTGTTTCTTTCTGCCACTAATCCTGAAGTTTGGTGTCTAATGCCCGTGACAGTGTCTTTTAAAGATTTAAATGCTGCTGCATATTCCCTGGACTCATTTGGCTTCTTTGAAAATTGGGTCTGAAGGAAGGAAGGCTCAGCCCAGCACCTCCAAATCCTCAACCACTCAGAGTCCCAAATGCTGCTATTATGTATTATCCTGTGGGAATAAAAATGAGTGTTCAAGCCACTGCTTTATTTATCTGCCAAAGATTCAGACTCCTCTTGCTGTGTGAAATGTGCATGCCTAGAACACAAGTGTGTGTGACAGGGGATGAAAGGGTGGTAGAAAAATTTTATTTTTTATCTGTACCCAACCACCTTTGCGTGGCCTGGTGCCTTGAAGTATCAGTAGGTGGTGAGGTGCAGTTTAATGCAACATGACAGTAGATAAGACATGACTAAAACCCCCTCAGAAACATGGCCTCTGTGGAGCAGCCATACACCTGGGCCTTGGGCTGGTTCTAATGGGTAGAAGGGTCACGGTTCAAGACTATCTGATATCTTGGAGAATCTGGAGTACCTGGGTGAAGTTAAAAAAAATGTGGACTTACAATTTCCCAAAATACACATCTGCAGAATAAACACAAGAAAACATATGCTTGAGCTTTTGCATTCTGGTTTCCTGATGCTACCAGGGTTCATTTTCTTGAGGAATGTTAGAGATGTTTTGTAGTCTCAGCTTAATCATAAATTTGTTTGTCAAGTTCCACAGACAAACCCACACTTCAGGAAGTTCGGCAAACTGCTCCTCCAAGAGGTCTCAATCTCAGTCCTTCCAGTTCTAGGCAAGCAATGACTTTAAAATGTCTTTTTGCACTTACATATTTTGAAACAAACTCTGGAAAAAAAAACTTGTGTTTGGAAGGAAACTTGGAGGCTGGCTGGTTTTATATGTGTGCCAGAACAAGATGTTCATAGATTTGCTTTAGAAAAACGAAACCTCAGAACTTGAAGTCTGACATCCCTGGGGCTCTATGATAAATGCTGATGGTTTTGCAGCACCACACATTCCCTTCCCTTCCTTTTCGCATTTATTTTTTTGAAAGACATACCAGAGCCTGAACTTTGAAGGGACCTGGCAGCCTTTGCTGGGGAGAGGAAACTTCTCTAAAGAGAACTTTGTGAGCGCTTTAAATACCTTGCCAGGTGGGTGCAGTCACGTGAATGATTTTTAAGATGTTGCTTACTTTGTGCAGCAGTTTGTGGTTTTGATTGGGTCTTTTTGAGTCAATTGTTTGATATGTTGTTTCAAGCCAGTTTCATAGTGAGCAGAGAGCCCTTTGGTATTTTGATTTGTTCCCCAATTGTTTAGAAATGCGCCTCATTAGAAGACAAAATCAACATGGTTTCAGGTGCTGCGCGGAAGGCAGGAATTGTAGGGGACCAGGGAAATGGGAGAACGCATGTGGGCCTCCTTTGAGATAAAAGCCATCCCAGAAACAAAGGCTGCCGGAATACAAAAGCTCTTTGTACACTGAGCACGTCTGCTGTTACAGATCAACCCTCTCCAATGGCTGCTATCAAACTTGTCATATTTTATTCATGAGTTGTGGTGTGCCTGGATGAAATAAGAAAAGCAAAGCTCCAAATCATAATTATGTCTTAAAAAAGATAAAATAGTTATTATTGTGACATTTCTGAAGAATTCTTAAATCTCTCCAGTAATTTGCTTGAAAAAGTTGCATGAAACGGCTGGGTGCGTGGCATCTATTTCTGCTGGTTGGGGCTCCTGGGCTCAGTTACACCCAGACCCACACTGACACACTCTGTGCATATAGTGAATAAGAGCATAATTAAGGAGAGGTCTACATGAGTAGTTGCACAGAAATAGAAACGCTGACAGGCATCTTTACATTTATCATGTTCACATTACAACTCTGTGGTTGATCAAAATATTGCATTCTTGTTTTTTAATTTTTATCATTTTTTAAAGAACATGGGGTCTGGATTGTTTGGTTCACCTCGTATGGGGAGATTTGGGGGCACAGTGGTAGGAGAAACCCACCTTTAAAGGTATGCCTAAATCCTATAGATGTTGGGGGACAGCAACAAATAATTTAAGAAAGAAGTCACTGGTTTACATCATGAATTTAAAAAAGCAGGCTGAAGCACTTTTATAAAATGATATATCAACTTTGCTGGAAATAATTAAAAAAAAAAGGCTAACTGCTGTTCCGCAAGCTTCCTCTGCTGACTTAGGGTTTAGTTGCTCCTCATTTATTAACGAGTTTATCCAGAGATGCCTCTCAACCCACACCATTTCTATGCTCATGGCCTCCCTCATCTCTGTTCCAAACTATTTATGAATTCAGTGCAAGGTATTTACTTAGTCGGGATTTATTTTCATCATACTGGGTCTGTCCACCTGTTCACACTGCTCACTGCTCGAGGAAGCTGGTGAGAGGAAGTCCTCCCCAGGTAGTCTCTGCTGTGCCCAACTCCCATGGCATCATCCCACCCTTGCGCTCAGACATGGAAGAAAGTGACAGTGACACATTCCAAACTGTTCATGTAGATGATTGCATGCATTTGTCACTGAGGTTTGGTGATATAAGTACCATTGTTACATTAGTTACCATTTAATGGAGGAGAAACTGAGTTTCAGAGAGATTTAAGGACTTGTCACTCAGATACTAAGTGTCAAGACACATGGAGGATCCTGGGTTTTCTGATCCCAAATTGCACTTCAGCACAGGGCATTGTTTTCCTACCTTTTCCGTATATTGGCACACAGAAAAATGGCTATATTTGTACATTACACTGGGGAAAAGAGAAGAGGCTGTTTTTGCCAGAAGGGCCCCACTGAGCCACACCGAGAGCTGAGAGTATCCAAGCCCTGTTACCAGGGCCTCAGCAGCTGCAGAGAAGCACCAGGTGAGCTGGGAAGAATGGAGAGGGTTTGTGGGGGCCTGTGGGGGCTATTAGCACAAGCTAGAGAGGTATAGGGTAGGGAGCGTCACAATCCCAGATGCTCGGAGGGCCAGGTAACAGCGGAGCAAGGAAATGTAGCCATGGTGACATCGTGCAGTTGCTGCTTTCCTTAATGTCAGCAGTCTTGTCTATGAGAATGTGGGCCCTCTGTGGCCAGGTTATCTGATTTCTTATAGATTTGGCTTTTTACATGAAATCTCCCAGTTTTTATACTCTACTCCAGTGATTCTAAGACACACACATTTATTCACATTTTCATAATTATGTAATATATGGTCTTACATCAGTCGTGTCTCAAAGTTCAAGTTGGCAGCCTTTTTTCTATTCTTGGACTTGATGAAATCTGTGTTGGTTTGGGAGGGTGGTGGGTAGCACCGGGGACTAAACCAACATGCTGGTGCTCCCTCAGGCCTGAGGTTGGTCAGTTTTTCACTTTTAACGTGGAGCCAGGATGCCATGGAGGACCCAGTTCTCAGCCTTGGCTATTTGTCACAACGATTTGGGAGACCTAAACAAATAAATCCTGATGCTGGCTCCACCCCAGACTGTTTTCCTGAGTCTCTGGGGATGAGACACCTTGAGGAGACCCCTACTGACTTAGACATTTGTGAGCTGCACATGTCCTTGACAAAGACACAGGGGTGGGGGATTGGTATTCAGGGCTGGGCAGGGCTTCCCCAGGAATTTGCTTTTAGTGACATATTTCATGTATCGGCCAGCCACAGCATCCTTTTTCATTTAGACAGAAGATCTCACCATCATTAGAAAGCTGTCCAGCCCACTAGTGTGTGCTGGGGCCAGGGCAAGGTTGGGAGATCAAATTCTTGGACTCCTGCTTTGCATCTCTCTTTTTTCAACATGTGAATTTGAGATCCTGTCTGTCTTAAATCTTTGAGAGACTAGCTGGAGAAAAACTATTTCTTCTTTTTTGAGGCTTTATCTTTAAAGGTGCCTCTAAAGCTCATTTGCATATTGATCAATCAGCAAGTATTCATTGAGAGTCTGCTATGCTCCTGTGGGCCAGTCTTTGCGCTGGGTCCTGATTGTACAAGAATTTGACAGATGCCCTGCCCTTGAAGGGCCCTTGGTCTGGGTGCAGGGAAGAGACAGCCAGCAAGATATTGTATTCATTCAACAAATATTGACTGTACAGCCATGTGACAGGCACGGTACTGGCTGTTAGAGCTGTACCAAAGGCAAAGTCTCTGTCTCCATGAAGCCTGTGTTCCAGCAGAGGTGAGAAATTGCAGCATAAATTAGTAACTTTTATAGTAATATCTACTATGAAGGAAATACAATAGCAGCATAGAGGAGAGGATTGACTTTAGGTAGGATTATTGGGGAAGGCTTCCCTGCAGAGGTGATACTTGAACTGATGCCTAAATGCAGAAGGCGCAGCCATGCAAAGATAATATTATTAATGATTGCTTACATTATTAATGATGAACACTTTTAATGTGCTGGTGAGGGGAAAATGAAAGTTCCCACTGCCAGGAGCCTCACTTGACCTTAAACTACTTGATGATGTAATTGGCCTACTGCTAGGCTAATGCTTCCACACCCATAGGCAAAAAGCTATTATTGATTGAGTCACTATATAAAGGGCTCTGCCCAGTGCTCTAGGCTAAGACAAAGACAGAGGTGGATTATGGGCCTGCAGGCTGCTGGATGCAGATTTGATTCTAGTGTTCAACCTACCACTGTGAGAATAAAGCCAGGTATAAACGCTTTCACCCCAAGAAAGTTCTGTTGTCACTTCTCAGTCTCACCTAATCCATAGTGAACTTGCCTGGGGCTGAAAGGCTCAGACAAGACATCTAGGCACTGTTCTATATTCATTATATTCATTAACTCATTTAATCCTTATAATATTCCTGCATGGAAGTTAGGTATTGTGAGCCCTGTTTTTACAGAAAGGTAAACGGAGGCATGGGGAGGTTGGATCATTTAGCCGGGGTGTGGATAAAATGAGAGTTCCGGTGGCCAGGATTCTCACCTGACTGTGGTTGACTAGCTCACTGCACACCTGTGGGCAATACATGGCTGTTGACTCTATAAAAAGAGCTCTGCCTAGTGCTCTGCGCATGACACGGTGGTAGGGCTGCAAGGCTGTAGGAGAGCAGAGCAGAGGCTGGAGTGGTGGCAGTGCCGAGGCAGCTGTGCGGACAGAGGGGCCCAGAGGCAGAGACCAGCTTGCTGCATGCAGACTCGCTCTGAGTGAACGGGATTTTAGTGACTGACCTGCCACTGTGAGAATAAAGTTGGGTATAACCCTTTCACCCTAAGAATGTTGTGCTGTCATTTTCTTTGGTCACACTGAATCCATAGCAAACTTGCCCAGGGCTGAAACCCATTGGTAAGACACAGGGTTATAGGTCCAGAAAGTGGCATAGCTGAGAATTGAACACAGGCTCTTTTGCTGTAGAGCCCACATTCTTGGAATGACTATTAAAGGCTCTTGGATCAAACAAGTTTAAGGGGCCCAGGGATGGTCAGTGTGGATGGAGGTATCAGAGGAGATCAGAGAACATGCCCAAGTAAAAGCTTGGTCTTTATTTCAGCCCATTTCAGCACCAACTCATATGGGTCTCTCAGACCATGGTAAGGAGCTAGGGTTTTATTTAAGTTTCACTGGGCAGTGTGGTAGGCTGTGTGATGACCCCCTTCTCCGCCATTTATGTCCTTCAGAGCCTGTGAATATGTGAGTTTGCATCATGAAAGCAAGTTTGCAGAGGTGTTTAAGTTAAGGATCTTCAGCTGGGGAGATGATCCTGGATTATCCAGGTGGGCCCAGTGTAATCCTGGGGTTTATAAGAGGGAAGCAGGAGGGCCAGAGAGAGGTGATGTGAAGATGGAAGCAGAGGGAGGATGCTATGCTGCTGACTTTGAAGCTGTAGGAATGGGACTGGAGCCAAGGTAAACCTGGACAAGGTGAGGTAAATGGATTCTCCGCTGGAGCTTCCGGTGGGTTGACATCCTGCCCACACCCCAGGTCTGGTCCAGGGAAATCCATTTCAGACTTCTAACCTCCAGAACTGTGATATAATAAATCCATGTTGTATTAAGCCACTAAATTTGCACTGATTTGTTTTAGCAGTGGTAAGAAGTGAATACAGGCAGCTATTTGAGGGTTTAAAGTTAGGGGTTGAGGTGACTGATAGGATGTCATTTAAGTTTGGAAAAGATCTCCTTTGATTGTGATTGATATGTGGGAGAAGTTCTGAAAGAGGAAAAGCTGGGGCTGAGGGAGCCAGAAGAAGAATACAGTGCCAAGATGACAGAGTCCCTCAAAAAGGAGAGTGGAGACAGCTTGGGAGGCTGCCAAGAGGCTAGTTAGGCAGAGGATGGAGAACTAGCCATTGTGTTTGGCCAGATACAGGATGGAAGATGTGTCAGAAGGCATGGTTCTAGTTAGTGCAGCTAAGATTACTGGTTGGATGTCTCTCTCCAGACTCTGTCTTAGCACCGTGATACAGAGCCTGCCCCAGAGAACATGCTTCACAAATATGTGTTTTTTGGGTGAATAAGTGAGTTTTGGAGTAGAAAGGGAAAATCACCCTTAGCTGGGGCTCTAGAGCTTTGTGCAGTTGGGGGAATTGAGGTTGGGTCTTGAGAGATGGGCAGGATTTGGATAGGCCTGGAGAAGGCGGCTGGCATTCCAGGTGGGAGGGTTTGAGATTATGTGCCCAGAGAGGCCCTCTCCTGTGCCCAGCATTGCTCCAGGCACCTCCCATTCCCTGCACTCGCAGCCACCTGGGGCTCGAGAGAGCCTGCATGGGGATAAACTAATAACCACTCTTGCCGGGAATAGTTTAGGGAGTCAAGAATACCTGCTGGCCAAGGCAGACCGTACCCAGGTGCAAGGACTCTTTGGGAACCTCCCAGACACCCTCTAAGATTAATTATTGTGAAGAAACTATTTAATACACTAAACCAGTAATTTACTGAAAACTGTTGTTACTGTAGGACATGCAAGAGTCAAACTATTTGCAGCAATGATAAAAGACCAATTTTCTCTCAAATCAACATTTCCATTAAAAAAAAAAAGTCTTCATTAAATGGGCATTGTAATTATAGCTCTTGGTGGTAGATCTTGCTTGGGAGGGTGGTAGTAGAACATTGGTGGAGAAGGGTCTGATAGCCAGATAGCAACTGGCTTTGAATTCAGGAGGAAGTAGTGTTTCCAATGATTCACTTTAAGGGTAACGTTAATGTTTAATATAATCAGAATGAAATCTCTAAAGAGGAGAGCAGCTTTCATAAAAGCCCATCAAGTCTGTAAGAAACCATACCCACATCCCCCTTTCTGGACACATGCATGCATTTCTTGGAGCTTCTGTTGAAGGCCTGGAGTTTCACATGTGCAGAAAACTTTACTGCCTCCTGCCTCCCTCTGCACCCCCAGCACTGGGTTGAAAGGCCAATAATTGCATGGTTTCCCCAGGAACTTAAAAGCACAGATACCCTGTGGTCAACACAGGCAGCTAAATAGCATGGGAGACCTCCCCAGCAGTGACTCTGAAACTCATTAGCTAACCAGGCAGGTAATCAGATTAATGCACGTGATCCAGCAAGCTGAAGTGCTTTCTTAGGATGGTTGAAATAAAGGAGATGAAAAGCATTACACTGAGGAGTTCCAAATTGTTCTATCAGAAAGGTTCAAGACGTTTATAGTAATAGTCCAGCGATCCTTGTCCAGGTGCCATGGTCAGCAATTATAGGCCCTGACAAGTCGCTACCAGGCTGGGGTGGTGCTGAGCAGCAAGGGTGCCTTATTCATCACTTAGTTCCTGCTGGTGTTCCTGGGGCCAGTGCTACTTTATGATGTCTCTCCGTTGTGGAAAAGACTTCATTTTCCCCCTCCTTCTTATGGCATAGAGAGATGCTCCCACTTTTCTAGGCAAACCAAGGGACTAGGCTTGCCCTAACTTAATAGTGAGGACCCCCTCTAGCTGCCCCCTTTCTCCTTCAGCTACCTGGAGAGAATGAAATTGTGCTTTTGAAGCTTGCCAAGCGCTCTGCCTCTCCCCAGGTGCGACTTCTGCAATGCAGAGCCCCCACCCCCTCCTAGTATTGAGTCATGCTCATCCCCTCTGACTGCTAAAAGCAGATTTACCTTCCACCCTCCCCTCATTCCCTACTTCTCATTCGTTCCTTCACTTCCATCTGAGGTAATGCTGCCTTGTGGGTCCCTGAGTGCCAAATTTGTACAGTTTCTGGGATGAAATATTGTCGAGGCCACTGAAGTCATTTCTCATTGAGCGTCTTGACCGTTTGCTAATTAATATGATTGTGGTCATTGTAGCCTGTGTTGAAGTTGGACCAGTTTCCCAGGGGTGGGAAGTCAGACATTAATCCACTAACCCAACTAAATTACTTGCTTGTGAGAGAGGAGACAATTTCATCAGGAGTATTTTCCTGTGGTTTGGCATCTAGCTTCGTGGGCTGCACATTCTTTTTACGAGTGCTTTCTAGCCTGATGATAGCGGAGCCCGGATTCCATAGAAAAGTTATGTGATTAAGATATCCCAGGCTAAACACTTGCTTGCAGCTGTTTGCATATCACCAAGAGGGGAAGCCAGTGCTATTTTGAAGCTGGGCAAAGAAATAGCCAGTGCTGTTCTCTACTAGACTGAATTCAAGCTTACCCGGACGAGTTTTGCTTTCTGCTTCTCTATGCCACAACTGTCTTCTTGCCCACAGAGCCATGGGAGCTTACCTTTAAAACATTAGCTGTTCACCCTAGTAATTGCTCCATCATCTAATTTAATGAAAACCCATTAAACCGAAACAATAATTAAAATGAGACATCATCTCTGTAGGAGGTTTGCATATTAAAATCACTGTGCATTTCAATGCAGGCAGATTTTTATTCTTGAAAAACAGCGTTTGAAGCAACATGTAAGAATGATTTATAATGAATAATCATAAATTCGCTTGGCAGTTGAACATGATGCTCTACTGTTTACTATTGAATTTGAGTAGATATAGCAAGGTCAAGGCTAGTACAGCATTTAAAATGTCTCTTTTCTGCCTGAGACTTAGGACTGTGTACAAAAGGGAACTAATTATAATTAGATCAGCCCTCTGCTCCAAACTTTTAAAGCAGGCTAGAGATTGTACTCAATATATGCAGGAGTTTAGGGTCTCAGAGGAGGGGTGCCCCTTAGGTAGGGGAGACCTGGCATTGGAATAGAGTGGGGAAGGTTAATGGTTCTCTTGTCTGGAGATTAGGGAAGTTGGGCAGAAATACAAAGAGCTGCAGAAATGGAGTTTGAGATATATCTCTACTACTTGCTGGGGGTGGGATCTTGGGTAAGTTACTTATCTTCTATGAGCCGGAGATTCCTTGTCTTTCAAGTGAGGCTGTTACTGCCTTTCCAAGAGGTTATTGTGAATATGAAGTGTGATCATGTATGAACATATTGGCAAATGTTAAAGCTCAGACTTTAGTGTGTAGATTTCTGGGCCGCTATTGCAGATCTTAGGCATGTCCTAAAGAAAGGCTGGGCGAGGGAAACAACCTGGAGCACAGGCTATGCAGTAGGTGTGTTCCATGTATTCTTACTCCTTACTGAACCCTGCAAAGTGGATAGTATTACCACTGTGTTAGAGAAGATGCAGCTTGAGCATGAAGGAAGATGGCTGACTCAGCCAAGGTCTCACAGAGGCTACATAGTAGAGCTGGCATTCAAACACCAGCTGGACAGAGACAGACGAGTGGGCCTGAAAGGCAGTGGTGCATCATGGTTGACCCTAGTTCTGAGTTTGAATTCTAGCTATACTATTTGGTAGGAAGCTTCTTAACTTTGTATCTCATCTATAAGTTGGAGATAGCAATACTGACCTCACTAGGTGGTTCTGAGGACTGAATTAAGTAGTATATTTAAAATACTTAGCTTGACATCTAGCATATAGCAAAAATTACATGTTTGGATGTTGGCTGGCTGGGCTCAGATTGGAGTGGCTGGGACTAGGACTAGGACCAACTTTTAAGAAAAGTTAGGACTAGCTACTAACTGTGCCTCCAAACATGGCTGGCAACCTCTGCTCACCTGTTACCTTCCTTCTGGGCCACAGCCAGAATAGGCCGCAATACCAAGTCTCCCATAGAGCGGTAGTTGCTGACATGGCTTGGTACCTCCTTGCCCTCCGGGACCCAGGGCCTGCCTCAGGTGTGTGTACAAGAACAACTGTCATGTGCTTCCTATGTGGCACATACTGTTTTGAGAGCTTAATGTGTACTATTTGACTTAATGTCCATCTATCCCCATGGGTAGATGCAGTTTTACTCCCATTTTACAGATGAAAAAATGGAGGCACACAGAGGTTAACTTGTCCAAGGTCACACATCTGATAAATGAAAAAGCTAGAATCTGAACCAAACAGTCAGGATCCAGGGCTCATGTCTTTAAGTTTCTGGAGAGCATCCTGTGTCAGGAACAATGTTTTTGCTTGTATTTGAAAACCTTTTGTGCTTGCAACTTTCTACTTTAGCTTCATTTTGTTTTTTTCTTATAAAAATTCTCAGAGAAGATTTGGAAAATTCGGATATGTGGAAAGGATAAAATTTTCTCATGATAGCTCCCAATTGCTAATATTTTGATTGACAGCCAATCCTATCTTTTGCTATGCATCACTAAATCTCATATGTACTTGATATAATACTATAAATGCAATTGTGTGTTTGACATTATTGCGTAGGCATTTCCTATGTTCTGATACCTTTCATATTATCCTACTTAATTTTCCACTGGAGGTATATAGTCCAATTAGCCATTCCCTACTTTTGGGTAGCTTTTTTGCTATACAATGTAGTCTTCATCTCACCCCTCCAATTTTATTCAGGTGTAACTGACATAACATCATGTTAGTTTAAGGTATACAACATAACGACTTGATATGTGTATATATTACAAAATGTTTACTACAATAAGTCTAATACCCATCACATTGCTAAAAATGTTTTTCTTGTAAGGAGAACTTTGAGGGTCTATTCTTAGCAACTTTCAGATATTCAATACAGTATTAACTGTAGTTACCATGCTGTACATTACATCCCCAGAACTTATTTATCTTGCAAATAGAAGTCTGTACCTTATGCAATAGTCTTCATCCTGTTAACATTTTTTCATCAGTCATCTTTTCTGTTCTGTCCTGATTCAGGTTGAGCTGGCACCCATGCTTTACCTCTTTATTCTCAGGCTCCAACTGATAAGGGGGTGGGAGAGTGAGGATTTCGTGGGGAGACTTGATCACTGGTGGGCTGCAGTGCCAGTGTGTGGAGGTGCAGCCTAAAGAGCAGGAGTGGTCACAGTTTGCTAATTTCTTAGTGAGAAGGGGATGCATTGATCTTCCTTGCTGGTATTTTTAAATGTTTAGGAGAAGTGCTCAGCTACCTTACTGTGCTTATCTAATTAATAAAATTATGAAGGAACTGGAATTTCTTTTGACTGAGTCACATAGTAATTACAGAAAATTGATTAATACCATGTGTCACAGGATTCCCTAAGTTTAGTCCTCTAAGGAAAGAGTTGGGAATGCTTAGCTGGCTTTATTCCTTAGGCAGCTCATTATTTTAATGTATTTTTTTCCCAGCAGGTTGGGGTTATAGTTGAGTGTCTGGTAAATCTCCTTTATTGTGTTCCAGACTTTGTGGTCAAGATGTATTACTTAATAATGCAACAAACATTTGCTCTGGCTCTGTCACATGCCTGACACAGCAGAGTGGGGGTATGAATTGGAAAACTATACTAGATTTACAGCCTGGTGGGTGTGATAACCGTTGATGAATGATTATACAATGAAATGATTACACACACAAAACATGGTTGTGATCAGTACAAGGAAGACAAAACTCAGGGAACCTGAGCCGGCCTACATGGCAGAGAAAGCTGGCCTGAAGGAGTAACTGAAGCTGGGACCCAGTGACGAGAGAGGAGAGGTTGCTGCAGATGGCGGTGCACGATGGTGTTAAGGAACGTGGCACTGAGAAGAAGGAGGCCTGTGTGGCTGGAGTGCAGGAGTGAGGAGGTGGGAGAGAGGAAAGACATGAGGATGAAAATGTAAGCAGGAGTCCCCAGCAAATACCATAGGGTGTCATGATTTGACACTGCTAGGGCAAGACTCAATTTTATCTCCATTTACTTGCCAAGGGCATAAAACTCCTGTGCCTTGGTTTCTTCCGTAATGGATATCCACACTCATAGCGGTTGTGCAAATAGATCATTAGTAGTTGGTTCCTGGGCATGTATAAAATGTCAAGCACTGGGTGTACGATGGTGATCTGTCCCTTTTTCACGTGGACCAAGCAGCAAGATCACACATATTGACAACTAGCAGGTGTAGCACACTGAAGAGGGTAGCTTGTGGAACCAGCCAGCCAGGTTGGAATCTTGGCACCATGGCTTTCTAGCTCAGTGTCTCTTAGAAAATAACTTAAATTCTGTAAGCCTTAGTTTTCTCATATATAAAATAGGAGAAGGAATAATGACTACTTTTTAAAAATTTAATTAATTTATTTTTATTAAGGTATCATTGATATACAATCTTATGCTCAGGTTTCACATGAACGACACTGTGGTTACTAGATTCCCCGCTATTATCAAGTCCCCACCACGTACCCCATTACAGTCACTGTCCATCAGCATAGTAAGATGCTATAGAGTCACTACTTGGAACAATGACTACTTTTAAGGTTATTGTAAGTAGGATGGTGTGTGCAAAGCAGTGAGCCCTGACCTTGGCACCATAATAATCTGTAAACATGCTTGCTTTTTATTCTTCTGGCATCTGGAGCTGATGGAGGTTTACAACAAATTCTTGTCATGAATTTGTTGGTAGACATAGAAATTGTTTACATATTAAGTGGGAGTCTCCTGGTGTTGCCACTTCTTCCTTCCTGTAATTTCTGCTTCTTTGAAAGTGGTGTAGATATGGAACATCTGACTTTCTCAAGAAGGGCTACAGGACCAAGCAGTGGGACACTGGTCTCCCTCCCCATTGCAGGAACTACCCCCTGGATGGTAGGCAGTTCTGAGCTGGCAAATTTTCTCTGTACTCAAAAGTGAAAAGCCTACTTCCATTCCATATTAACAAATGTTGCTTTACCTTTTGGGGCCAATCTTAACCTACATGGGATTCAGGCTGGAAGGATGTATTACGCCTGTGTCAGGATTCCACCGCATGCTGAGGTTTTTGGTGTAAACATGCTGCAATTACTGAGACGTTTCCTGAATTCTCCATCAATCAAGGCCGAGGCATTTTGCCCTGGTGTTTGTCTTGTCATGTTCTGCTGCTGTTTTTGTTCTCTCAACTCTAGGGTTGGTGGAGAGTTCCCTCCAATATTAGGTTGAATAGATGCTTTCCTGCTGGACTTTTAGATACGCAGTTGCAAAGGAAGAAAAATGCCAGGGTAATGGGAAACACAGGTGTTCACATCCACATGGCAATCCCTCAGTGAATGCCCTCCTTTCCCCTCCCCTGCCTGGTAAATTCATCTTTTGATGCTTTATTCATCTTTTTTGATCAGCCTCATAGATACATTCTGCACTGTCATTCCCAGCCTCTGTGGGCCTTTCCTCCTTTGTGCATTGCTCCACTCTGCCTGATGTCACTATGTAGCTGTCTTCCTTGTGCAGCTCTCCTTGAAGGCAGAAACTGTACTTTTGTTCTTGTTTCCCTGATGCACAGGAGTGGGCTTGGGGTGCTCCTCTGGCAACCAAATGGGTGAAATTGGGAGAGGGCAGAGAAGCAAGAGTCAGTTTGTGGGTGACCTTGCGCGCCATAGTAAAGAGCTGAAATTTATCCTGGGAACACTGGGAAGCCATTGGAGGGCTTTAAGCAAGAGACTAGAATGATTCTGACTTAGGCTTTGGAGAAGAGAACTCTGGCTCCATGCAGAGAATGGACAAGAGAAGATGTTATGGAAACAGGGAGACCTTTGGAAGCCAGTGGAGGTGCCCAAGGGAGAGAGGATAGCAGCTCAGATGCCTGGCACAAATGAAACACAAGGATGTTTGTTGGCAATGAAAATCCTCCTCCTCCTCCTGTAAGTCAGGGAAAAGGGAAATGAAATTGCTCCTGTATTAGAGAAGAGTGTGAATTTCATTTAATTTCTTCTCCACTCTCTTCCCTTCAACCAACACTTTTAAACTGACGCTTAATCATCACATTAGCATTTTTAGTCTTTCTTTAAAAATGACTAGGGAGAGCCCTTTCATCCTAGGAAAGAAAAAGCACTTAACCCTTGCTGAGTCAGTGCTTCTTAGGTAATCTCTGAGTATTTGAATGACATTTTTTCAGTGTAAGTGGTTGTTGTGTGGCAGGTGACCGTCACACAATGGTAGCCTCCAGGTATACTCCCAGAGGTCACAAAACACCTCACAGAAAGTCCAAATTCAGATGCTTGCATCATGTAGCCTATTACATAAAACTATCCAGGAGGAAGCTGGGGAAAGAGATGGAGTAGGACAGAGTGCAGGCGTGGTAGGGAAGGATGGGCCACCCCACCGGATTCCTGCATGATGCATTGTTCATATACTCAGTCTCAGCCCCATCAGCTTCCCCACTGATGCTGTGCTTGCATGGACTGGGGCTGAGATTAGAAAACAGGAGTTCAGCAGATGGGTGGTGCCTGGAGCCAATATGCTCCCTGTGTGGGAGAGACCAGCCAATTTAGTGAGTAGTGACAGATTTTATCAGCATTTCTCAAGGAGATGCATGTGGGGCTGGAATGGGAATGGAATGGGTGTCGACGATAGTTGTCACATTTAGGCATGACATAGCTGTCATTCTGAAGGTGGTATGATTTGTATATTATGACTGGGTTGTCCTACCCCATTCTTATAAGTAACTCTAATCCTTTTTATTTATGTTCAGCACACTATGTTCAACTTATTTGATTTATGTTTAACGTGCTTCACAGGTTTCCAACTTGGTGTCTACACTTAACACTTCCTATGAGCGTTATCCATCCCCCTTGCTTTTCTTCTCTACAGCAGAATTGGATAATACAGCAAACATTATAGTAGTTGTATATGGAAGTATAATATTCACTGTAGGTTCTCATTAACTGGTTTTCATTAGTAGTTCTTTTAAGTTCCAGAAAAAGTAGGCTACTGCGAAGTGGGTGACATGTCACTGTTTTCAGTAATTGACAATTTGATGTTGCTTTGGAAAATCAGGGGAGGAAAATTGTAGAATAGGTGTTCTTCAGATGAAAGACACCCTCAGTATCCTCTTTTGCTGGGCAGCTAGGAGCAGGGTAAAGTGAACAGAAATAAACTGTGGCTAGGAGAGAACTTGAAGCTCATGGAGTTCCATCCTCCCAATTTTCAGATGTGACATGTGAGGCTCAGAAAGGTAAAGTGTCTTATCTAAGGCCATGTGGCTAGTTACCTGCAAAACTCAGTAGTAGTCTGTCTCTTGAAATCTGGTCCAGTGTTCTTGCCTCTATGTTATAAGAAGAGGGTTACTTTCTTGAGTTCTTTTAGTAGCTGAATTATGGTAAACATTTCACTTGAAAGAATGTTCCTGAGAATGAGACTGCACATAATGTGTCAATGGATCAAAATAGATCTTTTTTACATTTTGCTCTAGTGAATGCTGATGGGGTCTCTTTACTTCTATGTGCCAATCATTTACAAAGAGAAATGAGAAAGGTTGGCAAAAGAAATGTTCAGTTTTCCAATGTTGCTCATGTGAAACCTTTATAAGAGTGTATATCAATGATACCTTAAGAAAGAAAAACAGAAATGTTCAGTTTTCTCAGAGGGTTGAGTGAGCAGAAGTGTGGTTGGATTGGATTAGACTGTTAGATGGGTTGTCCGAT
The DNA here is from genome assembly GCF_030020395.1 of Manis pentadactyla. Lineage (NCBI taxonomy): Eukaryota > Metazoa > Chordata > Mammalia > Pholidota > Manidae > Manis > Manis pentadactyla. The sequence continues at coordinate 59,935,799 of NC_080027.1, forward strand.
AAACAGGAGAGGCTTGGAATTAGCATGGAACATTATTTTGATAGCCACTGACACTTGAAGTACTCATTTATCTCCTTTTTCAAAAGGTATCATACCATTTTCTGGATGTAATACTTGCGGTTACTTGAAGTAATAATATAAATAATAAAAATAAATGGAAAATCACTAAGTTTTATTGCATAGCTGTTTGGCCTCCACTATGCCAGGCTCTGAGAACTACAACAATGAATAGTAGATATCCTGCCCTCATGTAAATTAGAGTCTAGTGGAGAAAGAAAGGAAATAAGGTAAGAAATATGAAACAAGATTATGATAGGTGATACAAGGAAATAAAACTGGTTACAATAACATATTATGATAAGCGGTGTGGAGAAAGTAACCAGAGTGGTGTGTTAGACATTAAGCTTTGGCAGGAGTGCCCAGGAGGTTGCTTTTGCCAGGCGGGCTGAGGGCGGAGGAGCCAGTCCTTTGAAGAGTGGAAGTTGAGTGCTGTGGGCAGCAGGGAGAATACAAAGACTCTGAGGCAGGAGTGGGCTTGGGGTGCTCCTCTGGCAACCAAGTGGGTGAAACTGGGAGAGGGCAGAAAAGCAAGAGTCAGTTTGTGGGTGACCTTGCGCGCCATAGTAAAGAGCTGGAACTTATCCTGGGAACACTGGGAAGCCATTGGAGGGCTTTAAGCAAGAGACTAGAATGATTCTGACTTAGGCTTTGAAGAAGACCACTCTGGCTCCGTGCGGAGAATGGACAAGAGAAGATGTTATGGCAACAGGGAGACCTTTGGAAGCCAGTGGAGGTGCCCAAGGGAGAGAGGATAGCAGCTTAGATGAGAGTTTTAAGAGTGGAGTTGCAGGAAAGGGACAGATCCCCGACATGAAGTCCTTGTGTTTTTGCTGTTTTTGGATATTTTTTGCTGTTGAGTTGGATGTGGGGGATAGAAGGAAGGGGAAAATAAAGGACAACTTTTTCAGTTTTTTGGCTTGAGAAACTAGGTAGTTCCATTTATTAGGCCTGGAAACTCTAGGAGAAAATGGATAGTTGGAGGAGAAAATAAGAGCTCTGATGTGGGCATATGCAACTTGAAATGCCTACTAGACAGTCATACAGAGATATTAAGGATATTGAATATACATTGCTTAAGGGAGAGGTTGGGATTGTGGATATAAATTTGAGGATCATTGGCCATGGGGTTGGATGATACTTGGGGAGAATTGAGAGGTGAGGATACCCACAGTGATATTCATACCTGATTCCCCCAGCAGGCATTGCAGATTTGATCATGGGCCTCTTTTCCTTGGGCCCAAGCTTCAGAGCCATCTAGGAAGGCATTAGCAATCAGTTGAATCCTAATTGATGAGAAAAGGAAATGGCAAAAAGTAAAGAAACATAAAAATTCATCATGAAAGCCAATTTTTTTTTCTGGCGCTAAATTCTAGGTGGAATTTATTAGGAGGATCTTTACCTAGCAGTAATAATGTTAGCAAACATTTCCTAATGAGCTACAGTTTGCAAAATGATTTGTTTATCCATTCAACAGGTCTTGAATATCATCCTGAAATGTCTTCAGCTGGGTTTTGTAGAAGGTGTAGAAGCATTCCCTTAGTGGCTGTCTCTTATTTCAGCCTTCGATAACAGCTTACAGCATATCACTTCATAGTAAAGGAGTGATGGCCTTTCTTGGGCTAGAAAAGCAAATGTCCTCCTGGTAGGTGTTTTCTTGGCAGGTGCTCCGCCCAAAAGGCTGCGTCCTTGGGAGGGGACCAGCCTTGCGTACTGTCATATGGTGGTCGAGACTCCTGCAGCTGGAAGACTGGTGTTCTTTCTGTACTGCCCACTTGAAACAGCAATTCATAGGGTCGCAGAAGGCTGGGTGGGCCTGAGAAATCACCTAGTCTGCTCCCTCATTTTGCATATGAGAACATTGAGCCCAAGGTCAAGAAACTCAAGAATTTTTTCTTGTTAGAAGCTGTGCTTTAAGATGAGGTTCTTTGAGGTCCGTATGCAAGTCCGTGATGTTGCTTGACTAACATAGCCTTTGAAGTTCTGTGTTTTGCAAAGATTCCTAAAAAGCCTTGTACAGGATCTAATAATCAAGTGATTATTAGACAGAGAATGTGGGTGGGGCATGAAGAAGCCACCAAACGTGCCTTTGGTGTTCATTTATTGTTAGCCGAATAGGTTTCTCCACCTCTACTCCCTTAGTGCCCACCTTGGGAGCTGCTAAGTGTAGTGTAAAATGAGAGAACACCCAGTGTATCACAGTAAGGATGAGTCTGAGTATAAAATGATGGATGTCTCCTTATGTGAATGTTGCAGAAAGATTCCTGTCTGGGAGCAGTATTAGGTGGACTCACACACCTGTAGGTCTGCTGAATTTGCCTCAGCTTTAATAAATATTTCATGAGGGAAGTTATCCACTGTTAACAGGAAAATTCCAGGCACGCTTAGAGATCATGCCTTGTATTCTTTAAGCAAAAGCAGAATTGTCTGGCATTATTAGTGCTAGTAAATCTCTGCGGGTACAAGGCAAAGACAGGTTTCCCTACACGCATTGTAGAGAGAAAGAGATCAAGTCCATGGGAAAAGTGAAATTAGAGCCTGCTGAGCGGCATTTGGATCCTACTAGACTCAGGATTCTCTGAATTTCCGATCCCATTTATGACTGCTTCTCACCTTATTTATAGCATCTTAATCTGTACTGGGCCAAATTGCTCAGTGTCCCATCAAAACTCCTGTCAGAAAAATCACTGGCTGACCAATTGTAAACTTGTCAAAGTGACAAGTGGTCATGGTAACAGAGAAGGCATTTCCAGGTTTTGCTTTGAATGAATTCAGGTAGATGGCTCCTGAAAAGGAAAACTATTGGTGGGAGGGGGGAATGAAAAATGCCACCTGGAGCCTTTGGACATGGTAGTTTAAACTGCATCTCTTCTCTCCTCTTCTTCTCATGTTCCCTTTTTCCTCCTACATTTTTTCTCTTTCCTTCTCCTTGTTCTCGCCTCTTTCTCCCCTCTGGTTTCTCCTGGTCTTCCTTCCTGACTTCTAGATACAGAAAGAGAGATCTATGCAGCCCCTCATGTGAGTGAGAAATTAATTCAGCTGTTCCGGAATAAGAGTGAATTCACCTTTCTGGCTACCGTACGGCAGAAGTCATCAACTTCAGGAGTGATACTGTCCATTAGAGAACTGGAACACAGGTAAGAAAGCTCTTTGTACTTTTGAAAATCTACTTTGAATTAATCGACTGTATAAAATGCCTTGGGATTTAGAGGTTGTAGCTCCAAGAAAACATTCAGCTAGATGAGATCTTGTTGCTGTTAATCACACTAATGAATTTACTTTGCATTAAGAATTTACTTTGTACAAAGTGGGTATGTTTATTCCCCAAGGATCACTCATTAGTGTCTTTCTTACCTATCTTCTGGTAGTCTTAGCTCATAGAAAACCATATTCATCCATCATATTTAGGGCATCAAACAAGTTAATTAGTTTAAATACTGAAGGTTATTTTGTGTTTATTTTATTCAGGAAATATGTTAGACACTGGGAATGTTAAGGTGAATAGCATAGTATTTTTATAAAAGGTCACATAAGTTAGTGTAGCATATGGACAAATATCATATTATAAATGAAATATCAGAAATGTGTGTTTAGGGGAAACAGCAATAGTGGTCACTTCTAAGGGATGTGGTAGAGGCTTCAGCAAGGATGATGATTGTATAAAGAAAATGTAAGTATTTGACAAACTAAACGGATGGGAAGAAGAGCATTCGAGAACGAGGTTGGTGTGATTTTGGTAAGGTACAGGTTAGTAGATAAGTGGTAGGCATACAAAGTGTGCAGGCAAGAGGCTAAGGAGTTCAGGAGGGCAGAGAAGGATGGTGGTAAGAGGTAGGTGGAAGCCACATGTTAAAGTTTTGATGTCACTTAGACTGAAAGTCTCCATCCATAATGGGAAAAAGTTGGACTAAAGTCCCCATAGATAATGGGGAGCCATATAAGGGTGATCACCCTGTTGAGGGGTAATGATTGTTAGGTAACCTAAGACAAGGTTATAAGCTCCTTTGGGGGAGGTACTGGTGAGCTGTAGTGAGGGAAGAGCTCAAAGACTTCATCCACCATCCTTCATTCCCTGACACCTCCACAGGCCCCTTGAAGTGTGCCACACCGGGAGCCTGCTCCCAGGCCAAATGCTCCTGGACAAGCTTCTTTCTGAGGAGGACAGGGGTATGTTTCAGGCTGCTGTCAGTGCAGTATCTCTGGGATGGTGGCCCACCTAGAATGACCCGATTACAGTTCGTGGGACTCGGGAGCACAGACCCCACCAAGCTTTAGAGATAGCAATCAGATGGCATCCTCTGGGCAATGGCCACAAAAACCGGGGCACCAACACATGTTGAAAGTCCCTTATGAGGGACACTGGTGCTCAGGATCATGGTGGCAGCAGTGTGTGAAGATAGTCCTTGACAGCCGGAGCGCAGCAAATGGGGAACATAAAGGTAGTGTGGGGGAGAGGAGGAGGGGCTGGTGCCTGCTGCCTGGAGCAAAGCAGAGGGAAAGCAGGAAGATGGTGCTCACCTGTTTCCACCCTGGAGAATGTTCCAGCGGACTCCTAAATGGGGCTGTCCTAAATTGCCCTCAGGGCAATGCTTTATTATAACAAATGAGCTGCTTTTACATAATCTGGGCACGGAGGCTGCCCCTTGAACTGGGCCCTGAGGCAGTTGAGTCCTCTCAAGCCCTCTAAGAACTGCTTCTCAGATCATTATAGCCTCGTGGGTCTCAGCCCTGTTGGTTTTCAAAGCTAGGAGTTTTGGGGGGCGGTAGGTTCGGGCATAGGCGAACAGTTGAGCTGGTGGCTAAGAATTAGCCCCAGGGAGCTGGGAAGTGGGGCTACACACAAACCAAGGTTCTGGGTGTCCTAAACGTGCTCTATTGTCCCACAGGACTTCACTTTACAAAACACACAGTCAGACGTGAAACTGCAAACTGTCAAGGTGGGGCCTGCAAAGTATTAAGTCCCAAGCGTGGAGCCCTTCCAAGGGCAAGGCCTTGTGCAGCTCTGTGTGTTGCACACGCATGAAGCCAGCCCTTCCTTGACCTTGTGGCAGGCATGGTGGGTGCCCCCCACCCCCAGATCTTTTCGGCAGGTTCCGTGCATCCTGTGCCTGGTCTCTGTGGACTTTGCTTCTGAAGGCTGGTACCTAACAACTTTCCTCAGAGCACTTCTCCTTAGCCTCTGTAGCCACTGTACCCTCCTCCGCTGAGATCAGACGTGCCAGGGAGTTCACATCCTCCCCGGGCAGCCTGTCACTAACAACTGACTGACAGTGGGATGTGGGGAACTTAGTTCCCTCCCCTTTGAGGCCAGACAGACTCTGAGGCTCTCTTCCTCCTTCAGAGAACCCAGGGAGCAGGCTGAAGCTGGGACTTTCCTGTTCTGCTCCCTCCCTCGCCATCTTTCTTGGGATTACCTGCTGAGGAAATAACTTTCTCACAAATTCTCACATCAGGGTCTGCTTCTGGGAGAACCAGAATCCAGATAAATCTTCACTTTACTGCTTTTAGTGTGCCCGCCTAAGTAAAGAGGTAAACTGAGGCAATAAACTTAAGGTGTTGGGACATTACGTGGGTGGCTAGAGTGACCCCATATAGAGGTGACTCTTGAATGGGAAGAATTCTGGCCTGTAAGGGAAGGGAAAGGGGGTATTAGGAAGAACAGTGTGGGCAGTCAGAAGGGAGAAATGCAGGGAAATGCCAGTTTTTTGTTTGTTTTCATTTTTTTAATGGGAATCAGTGCAGAGACCGGACCAGTTTGGCTGGAATAGAGAGCCTTTCCATGCACCTTTTCAGTGAGGTGAGGATCAACACTTCTGTCCTATTGGTTCGGTTTGATCTTAGCTCACAGGGGTATAATGGACCATGATCCTTCTGTGGGGATGTTGCCAGCATATTACTGGTTCTTTCTGGGACAGCCCAGAGAATGCAAGGTGATATATGTGTTGGTGAGCAGGCATGGTTACCATCCTGCAGAGCAGGCGTTCTGCAGGCTGGGAGAAAGCCCAGGCCCTCGTTGCCAGAGGGTGGAGGTGTAAGCCAGTTTCAGCTTCACATACATGGGATGTATGTCCTTGCCCCTAGTATGGCCCTCACATCTTGTGGGATTGGTGTGAGGGCCTTACTAATGTCCATGAGTAGAATGTAGAGGATCTTCAATACTTTTCATTGAAAACAGAGGATAACTTCCCAAAGCAGGTGGGAAGCCAGGGAAAAGGCAACTGTTATAGTAGAAAGAGAACAGGCTTTGGAGTCAAGCCTGATGAAGGCAGAAGTTCTAGTTCTAGCTTTTCTAAATATCCACTATTAAATGTCTAAGTTTCTTGTCTGTAAATGGGGGGTGGTAGTCTGTTTTGCAGGGTTGCTGTAAGGCTGAAAAGAGATTGTACATGTTAAGTGGACAGCTCTTAACAAATTTCTTCACCTTGTCTAAGCATAAGTACTGAACCTCTATTTTCTGGGTTTCCCTATTGGAATTTTTAAAGTACATCTCTTAATTTAGGGAAGGGTTTTAAAGAAAAACTGTGTTGCCACACAGTCATCTGAGGCCATCTTCCCTTATTTCTCTAGTAAGTTTCTAATGGAACCTGAGGGTCACTGAATAGAGAATAATCTGATCATTTTTCATTATAATAGGAGAACCTCAAATCTTGGCTTATAAACAAAATAAAATATGAAGAAACAAAGTAAATTCCTCTTACTGTCTTATTACAGTGTCTAGAGGAGCAAATTATCTTCTAGACATTTGGCATAAACATTTGATAAGGTATAGATGACCAAGGATTAAGAGTTCTTCATTCAGTAGCAGAGGATCTGGGGATTTGGTAAACGGGGCTGATAAACTGGAGTCTCCAAGGATCTGGTAATATTTACTGGAAAGTCAGACTCCCAGGTTGTTTCTGCGGTTCTCTCCTGTGTGAACCTGATTGTATCACTCATGATCAAAATGAATTAAATATGTATTTGCCACACTGGGATATGATGGGCACTCTTAGATTCCTAGATGTGATTTCTTTTTTTTTAACATTTCAGTGGTGTTTAGTATATTTGGAATTGTGCATTCACCAACATAGTCAACTTTGCATTTTCATTACCCCCAAGAGAAATCCCACACCCTTAGCTGTCACTCCTCAATCTCCCCATTAGTCCCCAAGCCTCAGACAACCACTAATCTATTTTGTACATATTTGCCTGATTTGGACATCTCATGTAAATGGATCCTATGATATGTGGTCCTTTGTGACTGGCTCCTTTAAGTTACAGTAATGTTTCCATAGTGCTTTCATGTTGATAGTGTGTGCATAGTTAATTTCTTTTTATTGGAGAATAATATTACGTGCTTGGATATATCACATCTTATTTGTCCATCAGTTGATGGACATTTGGGTTGTTTTCACTTTTTGGCTATTATGAATACTATCAGTTTTCATGTAAAAACTTTTGTGTGGACATGTATGTTTAATCTCTTGGGTATATAACCAGGACTAGAATTGCTGGATCAGTTTACAGTAACTCTAAGTGCTGGGAAAAGAGTCAGGAAATTCCATGAAGTTGCAGTCCTATTTTATGTTCCCACCAGCAGTATATGAAGGTTCCAGTTTTCCAATTTCTTCATATCCTTGTTACCAGTAGTTATCTATCTCTTTTGATTATAGCCATCCTAGTACACATGAAGTGGTATCTCATTGCAGTTTCGAGTTGCATTTCCCTGATGGCCAGCGAAGGCAAGGATCTTTTCATGTGGTTATTGGCTGCTTATTGTATCTTCTTTGGAGAAATGTCTATTCAGATTGTTTTCCCATTTTTAATGTGTTACTTATCTTTTTATGATTTGAAATAGTCTTTATAGGTTCAAGTCCTGTATCAGATACATGATTTACAGAATTTTTTCCCACTTTTGTGGATTGTCTTCATGTCATGATGTTCTTTGAAGCACAGAAGTTTAAAAATTTGTCCAGTTTACTTTTTCTTGTACTTTTGTTGTCATAGCTAAGAAACCGTTGCCTAATCTGAGGCTATGAAGATTTACTCTTGTGATGTCTTTATAAAGTTTCACAGATTTAGCTCTCATTTTAGGTTTTTGTTATTTTTTGAGGTAACTTATATGTGCTGTGAGGTAGGGGTCCAACTTCTGTTTTTTTTTTTTTTTTTTTTTTTGCATGTGAATAGCCAGTTGTCCCAGGACCATTTGTCGAAGACTTTTATTCCTTCAGTAAATTGTCCTGGCACCCTTGTGGAAGATCAGTTGACCAGAAAAGTGAGGATTTATTTCTGGACTGGCAGTTCTATTCATTGATCTGTATATCCTTATATCATCGTTGTTTTGATTATTGTGGCTTTGTATTAAGTTTTGAAATTGAGAAGTGTGAACCTTCCAGTGCTGTTCTTTTTAAAGATTTGTTGACTATTGCAGTCCTCTTAAATTTCCATATGAGTTTTAAGACCAGCTTTTAATTGCTGCAAAGCTGTGAGCTGGATGTTCAAAGAGATTGCATTGAATCTGTAGATCATTTTAAGGAGTATAGCCATTTTAACAATATTAAATCACCTGATCCATGGACATAGAATGTCTTTCTGTTTAGGCCTTTAATTTGTTAAAACAGTCTTTTGTGGTTTCAGAGTTAAGTTTTAAAAGGTCTTTGTTAAGTTTTTTCTCTCTTAAAAAAACAGTGCTTTTAGATGCCACTGTAAATGAAATTTCACTTGCTCACTGCTACTTTATAGAAATGCAATTGATGTTTACATATTGATTTTGTATCCTGTAGCCTCGTTGATCTCACTCACTAATTCCAATAGTTTTTTAGTGGATTTCTTAGGATTTTTACAAGATCATGTCATCTACAGATAGTCATGTCTGTCATCTGTCTCTTATCTGGATACCTTTTTGTTTCATTTTCTTGTCTAACTGCCAGTAGTAGAATTTCTAGTACAATGTTGAACAGATGTAATTAAAACGGTTTTGTTCCTCATTTTGGGGAAAACTTTCAATTTTTCACCAATGAAGTATGATGTTAGCTGTGGATTTTCTCAGATGCTCTTAGCCAGGTTGAAGTTCCCTTCCATTCCTAGTTTGCTTTTGTCATACAGGGTGTAGGGTGTTTGAATTTTTTGAAGAGCTATTTCTGTATCTATGGAGATAATCATGTAATATGTATCCTGCTCTCTGTTGATGTGGTGGGGTTATTATACAAATTGACTTTTGGATGTTATACCAGGCTTACATTCCTGGGATAAATCCCACATAGTCATGTTATACAATCCTTTTTATATATTCCTGGATTTAATGTGGTAGTATGTTGTTGAATTTTTCTGTCAGTATTCATAAGAGATATTGGTCTGTAGTTTTGTTTCTCTTCATGCCCTTGTCTGATTTTGCAGACTTTTACCAGACTTTTAAACTATGTGAGCTATGTGAAAGCTTTCTTTTTCTTCTTTTAAAGCTAACATTTGCTGACTGTGTGCCATGTGCTAGGCTTAAAATTTTTTTTAAGATTCCCCTGATTTAAGTGTACAATTTTATAATTTGAAATATTCTGTCAAATTCCAATATTTATACCAGCCATTCCTTTTTCTTATGATATTGGCTAGACTCTCCTAACAGTGGTGAATAATAAAGGTTCTCATTAAATCAGGTAGAAAACACAATCCTGTTCCTAATATTTCTTATGCTTAATGTAATGTCTGGTAGTTTCTAGTCTATCTAGTATATATAATCATCGTGTAAAGGAAATTTAGTCTTATTCTTGATTTACTGAAAGAACAAAAAATCATGAATAGCTTTTATTTTATTAAATACCTCCTCAGGGTACCTTTTGAGATAAATGTATTTTCTCTTTAATCTTTTAACACAGTTTAATATTATGGACTCTCTTTTTTTCTTTGATTTTTTTTAAATTAAGGTATCATTGATACACATTCCTATGAAGATTTCACAAGAAAAACAATGTGGTTGCTACTTCACCCATATTATCGAGTAACCCCCATACCCCATTGCAGTCACTGTCCATCAGTGTAGTCTCTCTGCTACACAGTCTTCTCCTTGACCCCACCACTGATGCACCATGTGAACTAATCATATTACCCCTCAATTCCCCACCCCTCCCTTTTGGTAACTTCTAGTCCCTTCCTGGAGTCTGTCAGTCTGCTGCTGTTTTGTTCCTTCAGTTTTGCTTTGTTGTTATACTCCACAAATGAGGGAAATGATTTGGTACTTGTCTTTCTCCACCTGACTTATTTCACTGAGAATAATACCCTCTAGCTCCATCCATGTTACAAATGGTAGGATTTGTTTCTTTCTTATAGCTGAATAGTATTCCATTGTGTATATGTACCACCTCTTCTTTATCCATTCATCTATTGATGAAAGCTTAGGTTACTTCCATATCTTGGCTACTGTAAATAATGGTGCAGTAAACATAGGGATGCATACGTCTTTTTGAATCTGAGATCTTGCTTTCTTTGGGTAAATTCCTAGGAGTGGAATTCCTGGGTCAAATGGTATTTCTATTTTTAGTTTTTTGAGGAACCTCCATATTGCTTTCCACAATGGTTGAACTAGCTTACATCCCCACCAGCAGTGTAGGAGGGTTCCCCTTTCTCCTCATCTTTGCCAGCATTTGTTGTTCTTAGTCTTTTCGATGCTGGCCATCCTTACTGGTGTGAGGTGATATCTCATTGTGGTCTTAATTTGCATTTCCCTGATGGTTAGCGATGTGGAGCACCTTTTCATGTGTCTGTTGGCCACCTGAAATTCTTCTTTGGAGAACTGTCCCTTCATATCCTCTGCCCATTTTTAAATCAGGTTATTTGCTTTTTGGGTGTTGAGGCATGTGAGTTCTCTATATATTTTGGTTGTTAACCCCTTGTCAGATATGTCATTTACAAATATATTCTCCCATACTGTAGGATGCCTTTTTGTTCTGTTGATGGTGTATTTTGCTCTACAAAAACCTGTTTGATGTAGTCCCATGTGTTCATTTCTGCTTTTGTTTCCCTTGCTCAAGGAGATGCTTTCAAGAAGAAGTTGCTCATGTTTATATTCAGGAGATTTTTCCCTAAATGTAAATGGACTGAATGTACCAATCAAAAGACATAGAGTCACTGAATGGATTTAAAAAACAAGACCCATCTATATGTTGCCTGCAAGAGACTCACTTTAAACCGAAAGACATACACAGACTAAAAGTGAAGGGATGGAAAAAGACATTTCATACAACTAATAGGGAGAAAAAAGCAGGAGTTGCAGTACTTGTATCAGACAAAATAGACTTCAAAACAGTCACAAGAGACAAAGAAGGGCATTACATAATGTTAAGGGTTCAGTCCAACCAGAAGATATAACCATTATAAATATCTATGCACCTATCCTTAAAGTTTTCCAAAGAGTACAGGAAGAGGGAATACTTCCAAACTCATTCTATGAGGCTGGCATCACTCTAATGCCAAAACCAGGCAAAGACACCACAAACAGAGAGAACTACAGACCAATATCCCTGATGAACATAGATGCAAGAATACTCAACAAAATATTAGTAAACAGAATTCAAAAATACATCAAGAGGATCATCCATCATGATCAAGTAGGATTTATGCCAGGGATGCAAGGATGGTACAACATTCAAAAATCCATCAACATCAACCACCACATCAACAAAAAGAAGGACAAAACCCATATGATCATTTCCATAGATGCTGAAAAAGCATTTGACAAAATTCAACATCCATTCATGATAAAAACTCTCAACAAAATGGATATAGAGGGCAAGTACCTCAACATAATAAAGACCATATATGACAAACCCACAGCCAACATTATACTTAACAGCGAGAAGCTGAAAGCTTTTCCTTTAAGATTGGGAACAAGAGAAGGATGGCCACTCTCCTCACTTCTATTAAACATAGTACTGCAGGTCCTAGCCAAGCAATCAGACAATGCAAAGAAATAAAAGGCATTCAGATTGGCAAGGAAGAAGTTAAACTGTCCCTGTTTGCAGATGACGTGATATTGTACATAAAAAACCCTAAAGAATCCGCTCCAAAACTACTAGATCTAATATCTGAATTCAGCAAAGTTGCAGGATACAAAATTAATACACAGAAATTTGTTGCATTCCTATACACTAACAATGAACTAGCAGAAAGAGAAATCAGGAAAACAGTTCCATTCACAGTTGCATCAAAAAGAATAAAATACCTAGGAATAAACCTAACCAAGGAAGTGAAAGACCTATACTCTGAAAACTACAAGACACTCATGAGAGAAATTAAAGAAGATACCAATAAATGGAAACACATCCCATGCTCATGGGTAGGAAGAATTAATATTGTCAAAATGACCATCCTGCCTAAAGCAATCTACAGATTGAATGCAATTTCTATCAAAATACCAACAGCATTCTTCAACGAACTAGAGAAAATCATTCTAAATTACATATGGAATCACAAAGACCTTGAATAGCCAAGGCAATCCAGAGAAGGAAGAATAAAGCTGGGGGGATTACACTCCCCAACTTCAAACTCTACTACAAAGCCACAGTAATCAAGACAATTTGGTACTGACACAAGAACAGAACAATAGACCAATGGAACAGACTAGAGAGCCCTGACATAAACCCAACAGTAAGTGGTCAATTAATACATGATAAAGGAGCCATGGATATGGGGAAATGACAGCCTCTTCAACAACTGGTGTTGGTAAAACTGGACAGCTACATGTAAGAGAATAAAACTGGATTATTTTTTAACCCCATACACAAAAGTAAACTCAAAATGGATCAAAGACCTTAATGTAAGTCATGAAACCATAAAACTCTCAGGAAAAAAATATAGGCAAAAATCTCCTGAATATAAACATGAGCAACTTCTTCCTAAAAACATCTCCTTGAGCAAGGAAAACAAAAGCAAAAATGAACACATGGGACTACATCAAACTAAAAAGTTTCTGTACAGCAAAGGACACCATCAATGGTACAAAAAGGCATCCTACAGTATGGGAGAATATATTTGTAAATGACATATCTGACAAGGGGTTAACAACCAAAATATATAGAGAACTCACATGCCTCAACACCCAAAAAGCAAATAACCTGATTTAAAAATGGGCAGAGGATATGAAGGGACAGTTCTCCAAAGAAGAATTTCAGGTGGCCAACAGACACATGAAAAGATGTTCCACATCACTAATTGTCAGGGAAATGCAAATTAAGACCACAATGAGATATCACCTCACACCAGTAAGGATGGCCAGCATCGAAAAGACTAAGAACAACAAATGCTGGTGAGGATGTGAAGACAGGGGAACCCTTCATTGTGCTCTTCAACAATTGGATCTCCGACAGGAATTTATGAGTTCTTGAATGTTTTTCCATACCTCAATGGGCATTTTCATTTTGAAATCCCTTTCAGGAAGATTCATGAGGTCGATTTCATTAGAATCTTTCTCAGGTGTGGTATTCATAATTTTACTTTGAACCAGGTTTCTTTGGCATTTCATATTTGTACATGGTGTCCTCTAGTCCCCAGAAGCTCTACTCTTTGGAGCTGCTCAGCCCCCGGAAGCAATGTCGGGGGTCGCAGGGGAGCTGTATTGGTGCCTTGGGGGAGGAAAGAGATGTTTCCTCCTTCACGGCTGCTATGCTTGCCTCCACTGTCAGAACCAGTGGGCTGTGTACACAGGTATAAGCCTCTATGCTTTGCATTTGTAGTTGCTGTAGATGGAGCTTCCCTCTGCCTGGCCTAACACCAGAGTAGGTTTTGCTGGTTGGCAAGCCAGGTGGGGCTGACCGAGAGGAAGGCGCAGTAGGCTGCATATCACAGAGGGGGTCCTTCAAGCTGTGTAGCCATCCAGGGAGCTGGAGTGCCTGAAGATTGTGAAAGTTCCCAACCTGCTGGGTAGAGTGCACCTGGACAATTTTGTCTACCTGTCCTTTCTCCTGAGCAGTATGCTCTGTGCATTCCTTGCCCCTTTAGCAGCCCTCATGCTGTTAAGAAGTCCTTTAGACTGTCTGCCTTTCTTTTGTCCCAGAGCAGCCAGATATGGATCCCTGCTTTCCACAAGCAGCTGGAATCTCAGTCTCTCCAGGTATTCTGCCTATCTTAGCTTTCCAACCCCCTAATCATGAGAGTACCTTGAAATGTAGGTTTGTGCCCCCAGAGCAGACCTCCAGAGTTAGATATTCAGCAGTCCCAGGTCTCCACTCCCTACCCACTCCGTTTCTCTTCCTCCCAGTGAGCTGGGTTGGGGGAAGAGCATGGGTCAAGCTGGGCCATGGCTCTGGTACGTTACCCTGTTCTGTGAGGTTTATTCTTTTCTCCAGGTGTATGCAGTTTGTCGCAGCCCTCTTTACTGTTGCTCTTTCAGGATTAGGCATATTAATTATATTTTCATATTATATAGGTTTTAGGAGGAAGCCTCTGTCTTACCTCTCATGCCATCATCTTTAATCCTCTGTCCTCCACTTAAAAATTTCTGATGGAATTAGCCTGAAAATAATATGGGCTGATAATTTGGAGAGGCTGCAAAATCATTTATTACTGAATTTTCCCTCATTTTCCGTCTTTTATGGTATTTAACTTGGAGTTCTTTTGATCAATTTACATTTTGTCAAAATTGTATTTCACTAAGCACTCTTTTTGGTGCAAACAGTTGGACATTGTATTAACTTTTATATTTATAGTTATATCTTAATTTATGTGAAATATAGGTATTTTTCTTGGCCAGCCTGAAGAGATTGTATAATTTATTAACCTTTTTAATGAAATAGTTCTTAGTTTTATCGATCAAATCTGTTTTTCATTTTAAATTCATTGATTTCTGCCTTTTGTTTTTAGTAGTTTATCGGCTATTTAGTTCCTCTTTTCAGTAATTTTACTAGTAGGCACTAAAGGCTTTATATTTTCTTATGAGTATTGCTTTGAATACAGCCCATTGATATGCTATATAGTGTTTTCATTTTCTTTGCTTTTCTATAGTTCTTAATTTCAGTTTGACATTCTCTTTGACTTACATTAGGAGTGTTTTAAAAAATTTAAGGTTATTAACAATACCAGAAGTCAACCATTAAGAATCTTTTAATTTGGGGCATAAAATGTGAGCTATAAGATTTCTCTATTTTGGAGACTGCTGAATTTTTCTGGTGACCTTGTAGGTGTTCAAGTTTGGGGCCGCACATATTAAAGGATGGGTCGTTTTTGCTTATGTAACTTTATATGTAACACCTTTCAATTATGTCATACAATTTGTATTTTCTTCTTGAACTATCATATTCTGAGAAAGGTAGATTAATAGTTTCTACTGTGATTAGAATTTTTGTTTTATCTCTTTGGATAGATTTAAGGGCCAGGCCTGGAAATGTCAGGCATTACTTGTACCACATATCATTGACCAATACCAGGAAACTGGGTCTAGCAGTGCCATGGATGATAGAAGATGGATATTAGAATAACTAGGCAGTCTGTTTTGGTTTTATTTTTTGAGATTTTTCTAATTTAGTCTGTGCCTAAATATGTGAAAGTAGCATAGGTAAGAGACTGCATCACATAGGGTTTTTTCCCTCAAGTTCTTTTCGGGTACATAGTATACACTCACTAAATAAAAACTAAATGTATAGGTGATTCATTTTTTCTACCTCTGCTTAGGGCTGCTCAGACATGTCATGGCTAGCTTCAAAGGTTCACATGGGACACATTGTCCCAGGCATAGACACTGGCCTGGATGTAGTACACATGGAGGCTGCCCAGGGCAGAGGAGAGGGCAAAGGCTTTGGTATCTGGAGACTGAAATGAATGATAAGTTGTGATTTTTGTGAGGATTGGAGGGATTTGTAAAACACCTAGCATAGTTCTTGATACATAACAGGAACCTACTAAAAGCCATGCTGATGATGTCAAGGTATAATTTGCTGAGGGAAACTGGGATGCTGAGGAGTCACCAGGTAAGCAAACAGTAACTTCTCTAGTTCCATGGTTAGTGGAAAAGGAAGTCTGTTACTCTGCCCTTTGGGTAGTGGTTCATTTCCAGTCAAAAGCCACCTTTGCTGATGAAGCACGATGGAGGAGCAGCGTTCTGGATCTGCACACACTCTAGCCGTTGTGCACACCATATTCTCTAGCCGTTGTGTAAACCATATGAAGTAATCATCCCTCGGCTTTTTCCAAAGCTGTCAGCCAGAAAATCTACATTTACTGTTTTTGGAAATCACTGTTGCCAGGTTCTAGTAGGTTTCTGGCTACTCTCAGGTGAAGCCATTATTGAATTAATGGCAGAACAGTTCATCCAATGGCCGAGTTCCCTTTTAGTCAAAGGCAGGCAACTCTCTCACCTGGTGGGGAACTCAGCAGCCAGAGGTGGATCACTTGGGAGGCAGTGATTCCTTAAACCAGGATAGAACTTCTTGGTACAGCAGTATCTGGAAAATCCCTAGGTAACAGAGCCAGTTGAGTTCCGAGGAATATCGTAAGTGAGTAGATAAAATGAAGTGGAAAACTTAAAGAGACTATTGAAACATACCTAGGGGTAGCAATTGAAAGACTTTCTTATATAATGGAATGGACACTGTGTTATTCTAATTTATATTTCTAATCTGATTTTTTTATAGTACCAATAGAGCACATTGGAAGAGCAACAAAGATGAATCTGTCTTGCTGAACTATCTTAATAGCATTGCAGATTTAATGTTTATTTTTCTTGATTCAAGTGTGTTAATCTAGAGCTTTGTTAAAATGGAAAGCTTAATTAACGTAGATTAAATCTAATTGAACGTTCTGCCAGTATACTCAGCTCTATAAGATATAATGGTAAATCTTGTTTTTCAATTTTATTCCTAAATTATAGATAAAATTAAATCTAAGCATAATTAGGTAAGAAGCTGAAAGCTAGGAGTATAAGAAATCTGCGTGGAACACTTTTATGAGGAGATGAAGAAGACATTTTTGGCCTCCTAAGAGGGCATCTCTTTTTTTTCTATAGAGAAAAACCCCATAAAATCCTGTATTTCAGAAGATACTCTTCAGTTTTCTTAGTTCTTGTGGTGGACATGGCTTTCTACTTTGATGCCAGATAGGCCTGGGCTCAATTCCTGGCTCTGTCAATTATTGGATATACTATGAGCTTCTGCTCTCATTTTCTCAGTGTCCTCTCTTGTAAAGTGAAGGTACAGGTTACTGTGCATGGAGTTAGTGGGAGGATTTAACAGGAGCACTTCAGTGAGTGGTTCCTGACACATCGCATATCAAGGCACTCAACAAATGTCATTTCTCTTCTAATGGCTTTTTGTGTTTGCTAATTCCTCCCTAAATTCTGAAGGGAAAAAGGTAGATATTGGGACCCTCTCACTATTTGGAGTAGAAGTTAGGTTTTCACATCAACAGATTATTGCAGATAATCCAAAATAATGGACTGTCCTAATAGAATGCATACTGTAATTTCTAAGCAGGCTTACCTTCATAATTATGGATGAGTCAAGCTACTACTTATTTTGCATTTTCAGATAATTTATTGAGGAATATCAGAATGGAGGGTAGGAGGTAGAAGAAGAATTTCCAGAAGAGTATTTTATGGTCTAGTGAAGCTAGCACATGAAAACTTTCACTTAGGGCAACTAAATACATTTACAGAGACTGGACCTTTTATGTAACCTTAAGTTTAATTCTTTCCTGAAAGAGAATATAAGGCTTCTATTAAAAAAGTATATGTCTTTAGTTGTTAGATGGCTCCCTTCCTCCCCAAATGTAAGCAGAGTTCAAATTGGAATCTTGCCTTTAGGTACATCTATCCATGCTGCTTTTGAAATGAACATGTCTCCACATGACAAACAAGTGGAAAGGCTTTAGATTTAGAACCATGGTCTGATTAGACTGTAAGCTCCTATAGCAACATTCATGAAATATTAGCAAAAACCTACCAAATACCAGGTGGTAATAGGTGCTGGGCTACACTTGTGAGGCATACGGTGATGGAGAGAGTGGACTTCAGAGCAGTACAGTGTATGGTTAGTGCTCTGACAGGAGGAATACCAGGAGTACAGAACAGGGCGTTTTCCCAAATGGAGTTGGAAAGTCTTCTGCTGAGAATTATGTTTACCAGGCAAAAGAGAGTAAGTAGAAGTCAGCCAGGAGATGATGAGTGGGAGAGGATTCTGGATACAGCTGGAGTGAAGGGGTAAGAGATGAGAGGGACGCGGTGCATTAAACAATAAAAAATTGAGTGGGGAGAGCTTAGGGAAGAAGGGTCAAGTGTGGCAAGAAGTGAACCTGGAGAGTCAAGCAAAAGGCTAGATCGTGAATGAACTTGATGAACAAGGCACAGGCGTTTGGTCTTTATTCTGGAGGGGATGGAAGTGCAGGTGTGCAATGATTAGATCAGTATTTCAGCAAGATCACCTTGGCTGCTTAGTGGAGAATGGCATGTAGGCGGCAAAACTGGCAGCAGGAGGCCAGTTAGGTGGCTGCTGCACCTGTGCAGAGTCTAGACTTCAGCTAAGAGGATGAGTCCTGGACTAGGGCAGATAATGGTGGTACAGATGGAGAGAAGTTGATGAATAGATAATGAGGAAGTCTAGTGAGCTGGTTATAGTTCCTTGTGGGATGTTATGGGGCAGAGAGGGAGGAGTTAGGGGTCACACCCGGCATTCTGGCTCAGGCTGCTGGGACTGCTGAACCCTGAGCAGGCAGTGCAGGCTGCATGTCTCTCTTAATTTTTGTGTTGTGCATGTCACATAGCATAGGTCCTTGAATTTACTTTGTGTTTTAGTTGAACAAATTAACAGAAATATAGAAAAGCTGGAAAGGGTGACTCACGAGAAATACTCTCTGGAAAACAGGATCACTTACTTCTGGATGGAGGCGTCTTTTTGAAGGAAAAGCTAAAAGCTGAAAATGCATCATCTAGAGATGCTTCCAAGTGTTAGGAGACACTGAGAATCAGTGTTTCCATCATTTTTATCTTCACACCTAGCAGAGTGTAGACCCAGATTCAAGTGAAAGTTTGAAGAACACAGTGTGCAATTTTCAGAAAAAATGAAAATGTTCCCATGTCAAGAAAATGAGGTTTTTCAGAAACATGCTAATTAAATGAAATTTAAATCTTCATTGGAAGAAATGAAGCTGTTCAGATGACTTTTAACCTTCACTGAAGACAGGAAGTATCATAGCAATAGAATAAAACATTTCGGGCAAATTGTTCATGCTCGTATATATGCATATTAGCCGTTGGATTTGCCTAGTGTTTGAGAAATGGAAAAACAGCAAATGTACCCATTAACCTTTACTTTTTTAAGGAAAAAAGTCAGAATTTCATTAGTGTTTATGCATAAAATCTTAAGTTCAATGGAATTCTCCTAGAGAATTTAAAACACTATCTCCTTTGACTTCCTTTGGAATTAGTTGTGAAACACTTGCATGCCTAGGTATTCAGTCATTTGATTCTGGAGAGAGAAATGTGGACAGAGGAGCCTTGCCACTGATGAAAAATAGATTTAAACCCTGGATTTGCTGAGTTTTGGGGGGAAGGCATTCCAGATTGTAAAGCCATGATGAGGGTGGTACAATGGCAGGGTTGCTGGGGTGGGAGTCAGAAGACATGGGCTCTGTTAGTGAATACACAGGAGACTCTGGGCCGGCCCCTTCCTGTACCTCAGTTTATGTATTTGTTGAACTAGAATTCTTTTATTGTTCACCAGATACTATGTTAGACAGTAATCTGTGGGCAGGAGTCTTGGGGGACTCTGCAGTGGTGAAGAGGACATGCAAGGGGCCTGTGCTCAGGGAGCTTGTCCTCTAGTGGCTGCATCAGATGATAAATATGGCCAAAATTAAACCTAATGTGGAAGAAAAAAAGGGAAGAGAGATAGGTCAGTGGAGAAGAGAGCCCGAAGGATCTTTGAAGGTGGGTCACTTAAGCTGAACACAAGAGGCAGCTGTGAGAAAATCAGACAAGTGGCCTGGCTAGAAGAGGCAGGAAGTACGGTGGTCCTGCAGCAGGATCCAGCCTGGTGCACACACGGATGTAATGAGGGCTGGCGCATATGGAGCTTTGTAGTAAATTGAGGGTGAGGAGAGGGAGTAGCTCCAGGTGAGATGCTAACAGTAAGAGCTGCCCTGACAATTTTACAGCGAGAGAGAGAGAGCTTTCTAAGTGACAGTGTGATATTTACACAGGCCATATCATCTCAGGTCCAAAATCACTTACTGAGCACCACTTGTTTGCAGAGAAGGTTTACCTGTCCACGAGAATGGCTCCTCAGAAATCAGTTTCACAATTTGGGAAATGACATCAATTGCATAGTATTTTTGTTGAACAGAAGGACTCAGTTATTGTTTAAATCCTCCCCTTTAATTGTGTTGGTTGCCAATAATCATAGCCTGGTATGAGTGAACTGACAGTTCACCCTTTGAAGCATTATCAGTTCATCTGGAGGCAGCCAGAATGAGGTTCTAACAGCCAGTAATAGCATTTCCTGAGAGTCGCAGCCCCAAGAACATGATAGTGACCCAGGGGTGAAGTACATGGTGTGTGAGAGGCAGGTGCTGTGAGAAGGTCCCTGCGGCTGGAGTGCAGCCTACAGGGCAGGAACAGCTGAGACCTGGGGCCCTGACGTTGGTAAGCTCCTGGTGCAGGATGGCCTTGCATACCTTGTTGATGAACATGGGCTTTTTCTTATAGGATGGAGGTCATAACTGCAGGCCTATTATTGTCTTGCAGAAGTGCTTTAGTTGTCTCACGTTGTGATGGCCCCTACATCATTTTATCACTAAAACTTAAAAAAATCATGGACACTTAAAAAGTTGGGTGGATTGGCCTAAAAATCCAGTTTCCCAGCTTTTCATGAAAAACGAGATATTTGTTCTTCAGATGGCCACAGTCCCTAGCTCTCCCAGTTCTCCCTGTCTCTGTGAGGCTGTGTGTTCATTGCTGATTTTTTGTAGAGTCAGGAGAAAAGTGACATTCTTATATCTATATTATAAAAAGAAGATGACTAAAGAAACTCAGAAGACTACTTGTTTCAAGAAAATGACTTCATGCTCTCAGCCCACTTCAGTCATGTGAAATGCCTGCTGTCCCCTGTAGCCACTGGAGTTCGTGACTTCCCTCTATAGAAGTTGAGTTGCTGGGGAAGTGTTTTAAGAAGCAGGAGGGTGAGATGCTGACAGCTGATTGAGAGTTCTTAGGTGGCTGTAACAGGATGTGTTTGCCATGCTGGCATTTTTGCTGCTAATGAAAGGAGTAGGCCAGTTTGGGAGTCATGATTTGGAATAGGTGCTCTTCAAATGGAAATACAAGGGTAAAGAGGCAGAACTAGCTACAACCTCAGAGGATTTCACATATTACACCTCCCAAACAAGGTTTATTTCTAAATCTGTGTGAGATTGTTTTCCATAAATCATCTCAAGGACATTTCCATTTCCTGTGGCCTTGATGGTCACATTTTCTAAAGTCAGAGTTTGGGAACACACAGACAGATCAGGAATTTCTGGCTGACTTCTGGGGTAAGTTTCAGTTTGGAAAATAAGGTTCCTGAAATCAGGGACTCCTGGGGCTGCGGTGTTCGTGGCTAACAGGGAATGAACTATTCTGGAACACTGGAATAGATGTCTTGTAAATTTGGGCTGCAGAATCATCACTGGTTTAGCAGAACTGGCTCTGAAGAAACAGTAGATATGCACGATGATAAAGAGGACAGTGAAAATAGTCATTTGTTTACTTTCATTTCGTCCTGATTTGATTCTGTATACTTGGCTCTCAGCTTTGGGGATATGGAATAATTGATGTCTTTCTGGGTAGTGTAGTTTTGGTGTCTTGAGTTTATCTTGATTCAAGCCTAGAAGAGGTAGGAATGCTCTGTAGCTGTTTATAGCATTCAAAACATGATTATGCACAAAAAAACAAATGAATTCATTTGGTGCTTTTTGAGTTTAGCATTATTCACAGACAAATCTTGGGCTGGAAAATGTTGGTCTGCTGCTCTTAAATGGTAAAGCTTTCAGACTGAATTTACACTTCTCTTGAGACATAGTGAAAAGGGAGGTAAAATTGATCACTACCTAGAATGTGCCAAATATTTGACTTTCATTGTCTCATTTTGTTCCCATCACTACCAAGATAAGTATTGTTTTTCCATCTTTGAGATCAGGGAACTGATGTTCAGAGAGGTTGAGTAATTTGTCCAAGGTTCTACAGATGGAAAATGGCAGAGGCAGAGCACAAAGCCAAGTCTGAGAATTTGAAGTAAGACCCAGAAGGATGCTTTAAGATTTTGACCAATGTGTTATCTTTCAACATCGTTTCTCATTTCTTACCCCTGGTCTTCCTTCATGTGAGTAATTATGGTTTGGTTGAGTTGGTCATGCTGAGATTGATGGAGTTCTGGGCTAACTCAGGGCACGCAGCACAGATCAGTGTGGGAGTTCCCCCAAACAGGTTTCAAGGACCGCTGGCCCTGCAAGATGGTCTTGTAAAACAAGAATTATGAGACTAAATAAACTTGAGAAACATGACACACTCTTTCTTGGAGAACCACAATAAATATTAGCATATTAAAGGCTGTTTAAAATCATGTAATAAGGTATTAGGCACTATATTAAGCACCTCAATGCATCCTTGATTTTAATCTTTACAAAATGATGAAGTAGGTTCTATTACCATCCCCACCTCATGGATAAGGAAACAAGCATAGATTGTTGGCTGCTTTGTCTAAGGTCACCCAGCTAGTAAAATGATGGAGCTGGGAGTCATACCCAGGAGTCTGACTCCTCAGCACATTTTCTTAACCAGTTGTATTGTATTGGTTCCTTAAACTTGTTGATTGTAGCAATTACCAAATTTATTTTTATTATGTAGTGCTTTGAGGAATATTATTTAATGTCATGTTGTTGAACTAGCATTCTAGCCAACACTGGGAAACACTGCATATACAGCACTGCTTTAAGGCCACCCTGGGCTGTTGATGCAGAAGGAAGCAGTTTGGCAACCTTGGAGCGTTTTGGAGCCCTGGACATAGTAGATATGTGAATGTGTTGGGGAATGGGCAGGAAGAGGCCGAGGGAGGCTTGATGGGGTTGAACCCAGTTAGTGTCTCCTCAGCCACTGGTGCTTGCACTGGTTGGCAATGGGATGCCTGCTGGAAAAAGCTGCTGTTCACATGCTCTGCAGGTGTCCATACTCAGCCAGACTTCAGCTGTGCACTGAGGCAAGGGCCTGGGGTGCTGTCGATCTGTCAAGGTTCAGAGGCAGGAAGAAGGGCCAGACAACTGCAGTGTTGGTTTATAAATTCAGAAGAGATTTTTTAGGTTGTTGAAAAGTTTCAGAGGAGGGTAGGATACATTACTCCTGAGCTGTCCAGGCAATGAAAAGTGAAGCGCATGGGTTTTATTCATGTCAAGTTTCCCTCCTTTAAGCTAGTGTGGGACCCAAAAGTGAGTGGATTGGCTAGGAAAATTCACCTTAAACAAGAAGAAAGCTATGAGAATTTATAGGAGTCTTTTCCTACTTCGCTTAGCAAAGGCTCTGAAATATGGTTAAGTTCAACAACTCCTAGGGTTCAAAATAACTTCATTTTTCATCTTTTGGAATCCCTGGGGGCAGTCTGAGAGTTATTTACTATGGCCGTGTGGCACCTCAGAGATGAAGAGGTAATCCACCTGATACTTTGAGCTCTTTCTAGGAAAACTGTTTAGAACGATCTGCAGTGGGTGTTATTGGAGGGAATGATGAAGTTCTCAATCCAGACTGTGGTAGCAATGGAACTTGAACCCTATGACAGTATTGAATGCTGTTTTGCTGGCCCAAGAATTTTGAGCAACCTCTTTCAGTAGGGACTCTTAGTGCTCTATTGTTTTTGGAAGACTAGAAAAATTGCTTATTTCTGTGCATGGAGAACAGTGATGTATCTGAATAAAGGCTGATGTAGCCACAGGTCGATCCTTTCCTGAGAAAGAGGAGTAGAATATGGCCAGTGCTGTGTGCCTGTGTCTGTGCATGGTGAGTTCAGGGGCTTCTATTCTGCTTTTCCCCTTGTCTGAAGAGTTTAAACATCTTTTATAAACCAGATGTTGTGTCAGTTGTTAGGCAGACTGAGGTATCCCTTCAGGGAGACAGATCCATCTCCAGCACGCAGGACGAGTTTCATAAGGGGTGGGCCTGTCGTGTTGCTCATTTGCTCAGCGCCCTTCTGCTGCTTCCCCACTGATTCAGAATAAAATCCAAAGGGTCTGCCATGGCTACAGTCTCTGTGGTCTGGGCCCTGCCTCCCCTCTGATCTCATCTCTTGCTCTTCCTGCACTATCACTCAGCTCAGCCACGATGGCCTCCCTGATGTCTCACAAAAGTGGCCAGTTCCCTCTTGCCTCTGTCTCAAAGCTTCTGCAAGTCACTCCCTTGCCTAAGAACACCCTTCTCCTGCAGGATTCACTCTTCACTTCGTTCAGTGTGCTTTCGTGTGTTCACACCTATTAGAGAAGCCTTCCCTGACATCCCTATCTTGCCTCTGCCATGCCTGTCACTCTTCTTTGTTTTGTAACTGTCATCTTGCACAACCTATCCGCCCCCCAACACATCAGATAAGCAAGTGCAGAAACTTCAGGTATGTTTTCTGCGATATCCTGAGCACCTTGAATGATGCCTGAGCACCTCATGTGCCCAGCCTATACTATTGAATGAATACATGAGGAAAAAAAAATCCTGTCTCAACACAGAAGGAAGCCATGAACTTTTTTAGGGAATGTCAAGAAAGTCTTTATAGAGAAGGTGGCATTTAGCTTGGAACTTGAAGCATGAGCAAGAGTTTGCTGGGTGGAGCAAGTGGGGGCTGGGAAAGTAGGTGAAGGGAGGGGAGGATGATGAGTATTTTTGAGCATGACAACCAGAGCAGAGGCGTGGTGCGTTATTCCTTCCCTTCCTCCTCTGGCCGCCTCTGCCATCCAAACTGGTAGGACTATTATTTCTGGGAGTTTACCACTGAGCATCTTGCCCTCAGGCTCTCACACTACAGTAAGACTCATCAAGTGCCTGATTGAGCTTAAGTGTGATTATGATGAGTGTGGGGAAGGGGTGGGTATTTCCTTCTTCTGCACTGAGTATTATTAGCTTATAACCAGCTTCTTGTGTGAAGTACACAGGGGTTTCACGTGCTGGCAGAGGGACTGTAAAACATCTTGAATTGATTGTAGGGTAATAATTTCCATCTCCAAAAGGACTTGTTATCATTGTAAATGTCCTCCTGTTTTCATACATTTAAAACTCAGGATGAAGTTAGATCTCCACTTGGGGCTTTTCTCACTCTGACACTTAGAATTTTAATTGAGCCTTGGTAGCTAGATCTTTAAAATGAGATAATGTTCAAACAGTGTAATTAAATTTTTAAAAAGGGCAGTCATAACTTACCTACCAAGAGTCTCAACCTGGATTCCATAGTGATTCGCACGTTACCTGATCTGAACAGGGCTGCTTTCTTGCTCATTTGCATGTTGCTGGGGAAGGTGTGCTTAGTAGATGGGGTAAGCCATCAGAAAGCTCTTAAATATCCTCCAAGACAGTAACTGGGCATCTCTTTCTAGATTCCCCCTGGGTAGGCAGTAACAATAGGTCCAGTTCTTTTCTATTTTCTTCTTAAAAAATAAATGAACCTGCTTTATTGAGGCACAATTGACATACAGAGAGCTGTACGTATAGAATCCATGCAACTTGAATTTGGACGTAAGTATACACCCATGAAACCATCACCACAGTCTATGCCATGAACATATCCATCACCTCCACAAGTTTCCGCCTGCCTTTTTATTATTATTGGTGATAGCACTTAACATAAGGTCTATCCTCTTAGCAAATTTAAGTGTACTGTACAGTACTGTTAATTATAGGTGCTATGCTGACCAACTCTCTTCTAAGAGGCTTGTGCCAACGGTATCAAAGTGCTTAATTGGGCCACGGTGGTTAGTCCGTCATAGTGGGTCCGTGGGTGGCCCCGAGTCAGAGCTGAGAGAGCAGAGCCAAGTCAAGCTAGGAACAGATGGGGGCATGTGGTGAGCTGGCAGTTGAGCCAGAGTGGAGGTCAGGGAGCATGTACAATTTGGGTTATTAGGCAGAATTGGAAGCCAGGCAGGAAGACACCAGTGGGGCATGCAGAAGTTGAAGAGGCCAAGGTCAAGGGAATGGCTTGGTGAACTGGTGTAGTTGGGACTTGGGGAGCACTTGGGCAGTGGACACTAAACCTCACAGCAAAAAAAAAAAAAAAAAAAAAGTATAGCAGACGTGAGCCATTAACAACAAGGTAATTTCATCTCCTATCCTCAGGCCCTAGCAGCGTGTGACATGGCATGTAAATGCCTAATATATACTGCTTGAATTAATAAATTCCCCCCCTGTGATAAGAAGCCTTTTTTGCTAGGTCAAGAGTCACCCTTAGGATGTGTCTGCCTAATACCTGCATATAAGGACAGTGAAACACCTCGAGAGCTGTTAAAGGACTCATTGTTGAAAATCTACATCTGGCAGATCTTGATATGTCAGGAGTAGTAACCATCTTCACAGTCCTTCCTGTGGATGATACTGGAGCTGAGTCTTTAAGAATGGGTACGAGTTGCCAAGTATCCAGGAGTGGTCATTCCAGGCAGAGGGAATAGTCGTTATAAATGCAGGGCAGGAAAGTTAAGTCTGGAGATGAAACTGGAAGGTTGGGTTGTGGTCAGATCATTAGCATTCTTGTATGCCTGGCTTTGCTTGAAGAGCTTGGGCTGGTAAAAATACAGGCTGAATGAATGAGCTTTGCATGCAGGCCATGGGGAGAAGAGAGGCTTTAAAAAGGTTCCATTTGCATTGAGGGGACTGATCCCTGGAGGTGCACCTAAGATGTCTGATCTGGAAAGCTGGACAGAACAGCTTGGCCCCAGAGACCTGAGCCCTATGAAAACAGTAGAGGCTTGCAGTACTAATGGGAGAAACCCATGGGCTTGTGGGGCAAGTGGCAGCGGAGAATGTTGGAAGGGTCCTAAGGAAGGATTAAGGCCTTTTCTGCACCCTGCCTCCCCATCCCCAGGGACTTCAGGCCACAGAACATATGGTCGGATATTTTAATTATGTAAGGAGCTTTTAAAATACTGATTTTTAGGACTTGTTAGTAATCTTATCAATCTGAATCCCTGGTAATTTTGTCCAGGAATCTGTTTTAAATAAGTTTCCAGGTGATTCCAGTGCAAGCATTCTGTGGACAAGTGTATGGGAAGTGTGTGTGTGTGTGTGTGTGTGTGTGTGCGTAAGGCATTTCTAGCTCTGCCTATGCCCTCCCTCAAAAAGACCAGAGAGAGGACCCAGGGTTGGAAGGCAAGCCAAGGCTCAGGGGGTATCTGCAGAAATCTCCCTGTACTTGCTGTGAGGGACTAGGATACAGGTTTGGCTGCTGAAACAAAGACCAAAATAAAAGTGTTTTAAGTAAGATGACAGTTTAATTCTAATGCAGCAGTTTGAATGCAGGTCGTCCAGGGTTGTGACAACTACACAAGGCCTGGAGAATAGGCTCTTCGGTCTTGTGGCTGTGCTATCTCTGAGGTGTCACCCTCCGCCATAGTGCAGGATGGTTTATTCCCCCACCCATGCATGAGGAGGAAGTGGGGAGTGTGTTGCTCGCATCGTAATGTCCAGAACTTGAGCACATGGCCATACCCAGTTGCAAGGAAGGTGGGGCATGTGGCCTTGATTCTGGGTGGCCATGTGCACCATTAAGATTCTATTAGTAAAGAAAGGAGGGGAGAGTGGGCAAAGGAGACAGCTGGCATTCTCTGCCTCAAAGTCTTCCAGATCTTTGCTGAGAGAGCCCTTGGCTCTTCTTGGGGCATGTGAGTATGAATTCCTGGGGAATTAATTTTTATTGCACAATTCTGGGTGAGGAGCTGGTCGGGGGATTGACACCTCTCCAGGAAAATCATCCAAATACTGGCTGTTGAAGCTGGCTTCTCTGGAAGTCTGTACAAAAAAACCCCTCCAAACAAGATAGAGCTTTGGCTGGAGCTCATCTAAGCATTTGGCGGATACAGTTTAAATTTGATTGTGCTCTGTGAACATAACCTTTGCATAGAAGAGAGGGACAGAGTGGGGGTCTCTGGAGAGATTGTCTGTGGCTGAGTGAAGACTGAGGCAACGATCCCTTGCTGAGTGTTTGCTTTGTGCATTAAATGCTTTCCATATGGGGTACTATGTTATCATCCAGAAGATCAGAATTTCAGAGATGGCTTTATTGCTTACTGGTGGTTGGTTTAACTATTATAACTCTGAGAGACTTGTGCTGGAATTGCCGTGTAACAGTGTTGGTTACGGGGTAGAAGCTCAACGAGAAGGAACCATGGTTTGAATTTGAGTCTCAGTGTCCTTATCTGCAAGGTGGAAATTCTAATTGTGCCTGTCAAGATGTGAACATGAATGTATAATTCCCAATTCCAAGGATCCCCTTGTATTGTTCTATGATCTGAAGAACCTAGGTGACCAGTGTCAAAGTTGTATTCATTCTTGTGATGGTTTAAATTCAAATGAGACATCTATAAAACTCCACAGACAGTGTCAGTGCACAACCTGCGTTATCAAATGAAGCAGTAGGAAGCTTTCTCTATGGCTTAGAGAGATTCTTGAGGCTCACCATGGGCTGTTTTCTCACTGACAGTTTTAGCTAGGGATGGACTGTGTTTATTTGTTGCTCCTGTAATAGACTAATGCAGTTATTTCCCACAAGGCATCTCTCCCGGGCAGCTACTCTTCTAGTGAAGACTGAGAGACCCAAGCTCCATCTACGTGGTCATCTTCTTCAACATGTGGTTCTGAAAACCATGCCCACATCCAGAAGGAGTGCATGTGGAAGGTTTAGGGCCAGTCTAGGAAGCAGCCGTGTCAATTACTTCTGTTTTTATTCCACTGGCTGGAAGCATCTGGCCATATGTAACAGCAAGACAGGATAGGAAATGAGTCTGACTCAGTGCCAAGAAGAAAGTACATAGGTTTGGTGACAAGCTAGAAATCTGTATGCAAAGTTGATTTGTACAATGTTCCTGAGAGTAGTGAGGTTGTGAAAGAGAAACTTTGGGTAAATGTACTGTTGTGATGGGCACAGTACATTAAGAACATGGAAGTCCCCAAGGGGGCTTTGCTAACCACTCTTCCTTCATGCCACACAGTGCCAACAGTCTCGGCATCTCTTTGCTGGTGCCAGAAGCTTCATGTCCTCCACAATGTTCTAGATGGAGTGTCATGGAGTAGAAGAACATCATTAGTGTTAATAAACCTGGGTCCAAACCTTGGATCCACCATTTACTGGCTATATTATCTTGGTCAGGTCATACCTTTGAACTTTAGCTTCTCTATCTGTGGCAAGCTAAGTATAATAATACTTCCTTATGGACTTATTCTGAGGATTTGAGACAATATCTGACACATAGCAGGTACTCAGTAATTGGTGGTGGTGGTTCTATACCTAATGTGTTTTCTGTTCAGCCCAAGGACATGGGTTAAAATTATTGTCTTTGTCTTATATATTCTACTCTTGGAATATCTATTAACATCAATCAGGTTATAAATCTGGTCTGTATGTCTAACTTGCAAACACTAGAGATCCATAAAGAAAAAATAATAATAAAAGTTTGTCATTCTCTTAGTGACTGATGAGCCATCAGCCTAGCTCTTCTCCAGGGTTTAGAATAGAGGCTTTCCTTCCGCCTGCTCAGTTCTTGCTCAGAATGGCTGGAGACGAGGGCTGGATGGAGCTATTTTGGGGTTTCTCCTGCCCGGTAGTTGGTGATCTGCTCTCTCTGCTCTCAGGCCTTCCCTATTCTCAGATACCCACCCAATCTCATGTAGGATGGGAGAACCCTTAATATCTTTTGCTCAGTTTCTTTCTCATAATTCTTTTCCCCAGAAAGTCTTTTCCAGTCAGGTTTAGTGTCTCATTTTCTAGCTGTTCTTAAGGTTTCGCTTTTCTGCACCTCCATGACAGGTAGAAGGTGGATTTCACAGTTGGAACCAGGGTGTTGACAGCTTCCCTTGATTTATTGTAAGAATGATCTGGTGCCTTGGGGAGACAAAGGTAAGCCCAAAGTCTTGTTGAGTAAAAGCAGATTCGGGAGAGACTGTCTGGAGGTTCCATCCTTTCCTTTGTCCCTAGTACAAAAAATGCCAGAGTTTTCCATGGAGATGTCAATCACTGGTGTGGTCTCCTTGGTCAGCCTCCTGGGGGAGCAAACAGTAACTTATTTCCTAACTTTTTCTTTTGAACTACTTTTAGATTAAGGAAAGTTGCAAAAATGGTACAGAAAGTTCTTGTATTTCCCTCAACTAGCCTTTTCTGTTAATACTTTACATAACCATGGAAAAATTACCAAACCAGAAAATTGACATTGCTGCAGGACTGTTAACCAAATTGCATGCCTTATTTGAATTTTACCAGTTTTTCTGCTATTATCCTTTTTCCTGTTTCAGGATCCTGTCTAACATCCCACATCGCAGTTAGTTACTATTTCTCTTTGATCTCCAATATGGGACAATTCCTCAGACTTTCCTTTTCTTTCAAGACTTTGACACTTGAAGAATACTGACCAGTTATTTTGTAAAAGGATCCTCAATTTTACTTTCTGACATTTCTCAAGACCAGCTTAAACATTTTTTGGCAAGAAAACTAGAGAAATTATGTTTTCTCCAAGCATTCTGTCAAGGGGTTCTTAGTGGTGATATGTCTTTTTCCTGGTGTTAACATTGATCACCTGGTTAAAGGGGAGCCTGATAGTTGTAAAGTTTCTATTTTTCCTTCTGTAACTGAAGGAAAACTAATTTATAAAGGCCTTTTCCATGCCTCAAATGAAGAAGTGCTTTTGAGTCACTGGAATGAGAAGGTGTGCTGTATAGGTCTGTTTGTGGGAGAAGGAATAGGGTCATGAGCCACATCTCAGTAATACCTAGTCTTGACCCCATTGCTGTCTCCAACTTTATTTACCTCACTCATTGAAGGATTCTTTGGTTTTAGTAGGCCAGCAGAATTTCTTCTTGCATTTCATTCTAAAGCCTTCTGCTAAAGGACATTCTTAGCATGAAGAAAGTTTTTCTGGACCTCCTGGTGTGCTGGGAAGGGAGGATCGCTTTTCTTAATGCATTCCCAAGGGAGGCTAAGACATATTTTATGTGATTGTAAAATTCCTGATCTGGAAAGTGATTACTCTGTCTTTTGAAGAGACTTGACTTTTGAAGCTTTCTTCATATTTGAAACAATTGCCCAGCAAACTCTGGTTGCAAAGACAGTTTTAGTTTCTGAATCCAAGAACATGAGTTAAGGATGCAAGCAAAGAGAGACTTACATCTAATGCCAGAGGAGAGTACCTCCTCAATACCTCCTGATATCCAGGAATTTTCACCTCCAGTCCAACCTGTACATCTTAGCAGCCATCCCCACCTTGTAAGACTTTGCTTCAGGTCGTGAGCCTGCAGACAAGCAGCAACACCATCATCTGGGGCTTATTAGAAATGTGGTGTCTTAGGTCTCAGCCCAGACCCACTGAGTCAGGACCTGCATTGTAACCGGGTAAGTCCTGCAGACCTTTAAGTCTGTGGAACAATCTTGAAAATAGCCCTTTCAAGGTGGCTCTGCTTCCCAGATGCCTGGGTGGTCTGAGCTGCCCAGTATTAAAAAACAAAGGCAACTTCAGGGAGATGGTAGGCAGCAAGCTTTCTCAGCCCTTCACAGGCTTGATGGAAATGGGGACTCTAATGGGAACTCTGGCAGCATGGTAAAAATTGATTTGATTTTGAAGCCCACTAATTCTTTTGGAAGGTGGGAGGGATTCTGTTCATACTGGCTTCCTGAAGTCCAGTGTCAGAGGCAGCCCTGAAGCCTGGAGCCGCCTCACCTATCTACTGAACTGCCGGATATTGGGCTTAGGTGCTCCAAGTTTGCCCAAAATGAATTATTCTAAAATAAATTTACCTAATAATGCATTTACTTAATGATAACTTCCCCTAATAGTACCACTGACATAAAATTCATGTTTGTAAAATTCATAACAATTCATATGTGATAGGAAAGCAAATTGGTTTTAGTTAAACTTGGTTTCAGTTAAAGCTGCTTTAGGCATACTATCGCTTACCTATACTAGTGCTAGGTAAATTGTTTTTTAGATGAACTGACCTGATACAGGTGTCCTCTTTTGAGGAGGGGACAGGGCATTTGCTGTATAATGCTGACCATGGAAATGTCATTTTTTCCACTAGCTGGGAGACTAGCTAAGGAGGAGGTTTCATAATGGCAAGTGGGCTGGGTGGGAAATTGGTGCATTTGCCTTCTTTCTGGCCCCTTCAGAAGTTTACCATATAGCCCATTGCCTGTTGGGTGTCTTATATACAATGTTGCCTCAGGCACAGCTAAGCTCATCTTCTAGGCTCATTCCTAGGCATGGTTATTCTCAGTAACCTACATGTTCATGAGAGATCCTTTATAATGTCCAAATTCAGCCTGTGCTTATCTGGGTGGCCTTATCCAGTGTGACTTAAACTGATCTGTCTTTATCATAGAACTATGTTCCTTTCCTTCTGAGTACTTATCTATTCCTAATTTTACATCTATTAGTGAGATTATCTTGTTAACAGTTGTCTCTCCCACTAGACTGTAAGTGTGATGAACACATGGACCTTGTCTGTTTTTGCTCATCTTTGTTTCAGAGGTCAGCATAGAGCCGAGCATATAGTAGAGATTTAATGATTATTTTTGGCATAAATGAAAGAATAAATTAACAAACTCTGGTTTTTATTAGCAATAATATATCACATATGGCACTCCTCACAACTTAATGTGATACATCAAACTGCTCTGACACTGAAGTTGAGAATCACTGTTACTGAAAAGTTCCTTGTCAGGAGGTGATTCAGTGAGAGCAACATTTAAATAATAATAGTAATAATAATAGTTGACATTTATTGAGTTCTTACTGAGCTTTTATTCAGCAATCTAGTTATAAGTACATCACATAAAATATATCTTACTATATTTTATTGATTGTTCAAGTCTCCCAGACCAAAGTAGTCAGGGATCACTAACTAGATCATGCTTCCTAAGGTGGTCACTCTCAGCTTCCAGTCCTGGGGAGCCATCAGCACCATGGACAGAGGGCGGTTCTGCTCAGAGACTGTTGAGTGCCAGTTTTCAGCCCCTAAGTGGCTGGCTTCTCCCCGTTAACACTGCTCATGATGTCAGACTTTCCAGTAACTTTTATGGCAGTTGCAGTTATGGGACAGGTGAGTTTGTGTTGATTCTCATGATTCTTTTATCTGAGTCAGTCTGGCATAGGCATCATTGTCCTAGCTTTGTCTTCAGTCAAGTCACTTCTCTGTGACTCAGTTTCTTCATTTAAGTGAAAGATGATGATAGTTCCTCATTCACAGGATTGTTCTAAGAATTCACCAAAATATTATATATAAAGTATTTATCAAGCTGGCAAGTGGTAAGAACTTGATAAATATTGGCAATTATGAATATTACCATTATTTGAGTGGTACTTTTACTAAATTACCTCCTTGATGAGGAACTTTTATTTTCTACAACAGATATTCTCAACTTCAGTGTCAAAGCTGTTTGATATATCACAATCATCTGTGAGATATGCCATATATAATTTATTGCTGTTAATAAAAACCAGAGATTTATTAATGTATTTATTTATTCCTAAAATATTTATTGTCTCCATGCTAGACTGTCTGCTAGGCTCTCTAGATGCAATGATGAACAAAAACATTGGTCTCTGCTCATTGAGCTTGTAATCCAGTGGGAAAGACAGATGTTACCAAAATAATGAGAAAAATACATAAGTAGAAAATGGAGATGAGTACCGTGAAGGACAGGCACATAGTCCCATGAAAAGCCCTGTGTGGTGTTGTGGAGTGCATATCAGTGAAGCCTTCTTGGGGAGGTAACATTGAAGGTGATGTGAAGGAGGAGGAATAGATGTTAACTAGGTAAAGAATGGGAGTAAGAGTATTCCAGATAGCAGGGGCAGGATGTGCAATTATGTTGTGGTGGGAGGCAGTGTGGTATGTTTAAAGCTTGAAAAGAAGATTGGTGTGCAGAAATGCACAAGCTGACACTGGAAAGACAGGTGGGGCCAGAGCATGTGGTTTTTTTGAAGGCCATGTTTGAGGATTCTAGTCTTTAGCTCAGTAGCAATGAGAAGTCATGGATGGATTTTCAGCTTGAGGTTAGGGTTTGGTCAGAAGGGATTAATGATATGATTGGGATCTGTTTGTAAAAGATGACTTTGGCTTTAGGGTGCAATAGAAGGGACCATAGTGGATTCAAGGACCCCAGTTGGGATGCAATGCAGTTTTTAGGAAGAGATGATGACTTAGGTAAGAATGGCCGCAGGGGAAGAGGTGAGGGGTGGATGGATGTAGGTAGACACCTAGGAAGAGGAGTGGTAGGACTTCCCAGTGGGCTGCACACGAGGTTCGGGAGAGGGAAAGGTGTCAAAGACAATGCGTAGGCTTCTGGCCAGCTTTCATTGTGACATAGCCTACAATGGATGAGGACCAGGTTTTAAGGGAACATCAAGACTTACGTCATGAGCTCACTGAATTCGAAAGATCCAGGTGGAGCTGTTGAGTAGACATTTGGCTATGCAAAAGTATTCAGCTCAGAAAACAGGTCTAGACCGGAGGCATAAATTTGTGATTCATTTATGTTAAAATGTGCTCTAACGTATTAGAGTGGAATCAGGATACGTTCGAGCCACTGATTTGTGTACTTTCTAATAGGGAGAAAGAGTGGAGGGAGTTAGAGATAACGTAGGAGAAATGCTGACATCTTTGGGAGTGCTTCATGCCTGGGAACTTTACCTATTTGTCATAGCAGAAAATGATTTGAGAACCACTAGGGTATAGGATAAGGGCCAAATGTCAGAGATTGGTCCTGTGACTCGCCCCAATTCACCCTTTTGGTTGTTTCCTAACTCCTCTGCTCTCCTCTTTGTGCACATCCTCAGTGTCATCCACGCCTGACCTTTCTCTGTTGCCTGAAAGTGCCAGACACGTCACTCCCTCCAGGTCCTTGCGTGTCCCCTTCCCAAAGCACCTTTCTCATTCCCCTCCCTCCAATCTAAATAGTTTCTCTAAACTGACTTCCTTTTTGAAACTTTCCTGGATCACCATTCACTGATGGATTTTTTTACCCCCATTCTTTAAAAGTCAGGTGTATATTGTCTATTTTTCGACAAATTTTTGTTTTACCTCAACAAGTGGAATGTAAATTCCTTGAAGGGAGGGGAGGTATGTGTATCAAAGGACTTCGTATTACTCAGCACTTGGTACTTAAGATCTAGGGCATCCCTTGCATGTGATTTTCAGTCTTCTTTTCACAGTATGTAAGCCTGCATTTGAGAAAAAAATGGGCCTTTAACTAGTTGTAGTGCTATAAAGAAGTCAGTGATTTTAATTTTGAGTGAAAGGATATCAAATAAAATTGAAAACTGTAAGAATGAAGAAGAAGTAATGTGCAAAAAAAAACTTGCTACATTAAGTGAAAAGAGAAAAGTATGGAACAGTGAGGATAGTCTACTCCTATTTATGTTAGAAAGATGGAAAAATAAATTTACTTTTATGTCAAAAACCTGTGTCAAAAGAAAGGATAGTCATTTATCAAATGATGCTGAAGGAATTGGATGGCCTTGTGTTAAAAAAAAAAAGACTTTGACAAAGACCTTATATCTCTCACAAAAATAAATTAAGAATGGATCATAAATCTTAATATAAAATGCAAAGTTATAAAATTTTTAGAATAAAATAGATAATCTACATGATTTTAGGTTTGGTGATGAATTTTTATATATAATTTTTATTATCAAAATATTAGAATTGTTTTCTATATCAAGTGTATGATCCCTGAAAAAAATTGATAAGTTGGATTTTACTAAAACAAAATCCTTATGCTCTGCAAAAGACACTATTAAAAGAATGAGAAACAAGTTACAGACTGGGAGAAACATTTGCAAGACACACATCTGTTAAGGGATATTTGTGTCTAAAATATACAAAGGACTCTCAAAAACTCAATAATAAAGAAACAAACAACCCAATTAATAAAAGATCTCAACGGACACATCACTAAAGAAGAGGTAAATGACAAGCATGTAAAAAGATGTTCAGTATCGTTTGTCATTAGAGAAATGCAAATTAAATATGAAATACCATTATATACTTATTATAATGGCTAAAATAAAAAATGGAAACACCATTTGCTGGTGAGGATGTATAGCAATACGAACTCTTATTCATTGCTCGTGGAGATGTAAAGTACAGCCCTTGTAGAAGACAGTTTGATAATATCTTAAAAAGCTAAATGTCTTGATATGCAATCCAGCAATCACATTCCTAGGTATTTTACCCAGCTGATTTGAAAACTTTTTTTCACACAAATATTATTAAGCTGCTTTATGCATAGTCACCTAAAACAAGAGGCAACCAAAATATCCTTCAATAGTAGGTGAATGGATAATCTGTGGCACATCTATAAAATGGGACACTATTCAATAATAAAAACAAAAGGAATAAACTATTAAGCCATGAAAAATATGAATGACTCTTACATGCGTGTTACTTGGTAAAGGAACCCATTTGAAAGGCTACATACTCTGTTTCCATTTATATGACATTCTGGAAAACGTAGAACCAAGGAGGTGTTGGGGGAGGGTCAAATGGGTGGAGAAAAGAGGATTTTTTTTTCCGGCAGAACTATTGTGTGTGATACTCTTAATGATGGATACATGACCAAAACCCATTGGTCAAAACCCATAGAAATTTATGGTGAAAAGAGTGAACCTTAATGTACACATACTTAAAAAAAATCATTCAGGAGATCGGGGAATCCCATTATGGAATATAGTGTGGCTAAGCACTCCAACTGTATTACAAATGTGTGAAACAATCTCAATAAAAAGGTTGGAGGAAAAGTTGCCAGGCTGAGTAACTTTGGAAACAGGTGGTGTCTGTAAGACTAAAGGCAAAGGGAACTTTACAGGCACTTTATTCCTGTTGGTGAAATCCTTTCCATGAGGTATGGGTTAACAATTCTAATACAGTTATATGTGCATACTGAAAGTGAATATGTAAATGAATGGTGACTTGTTACAGATAAAAAAGGGGAAAAAGCTAGAATGATTTATGTGTTAATACATTAGAATTTAAGTCATCAGTATGAACTCAAGTTTAACCTAATTTAGATACAGATAAATACCTACAGAAATTTTTATAAATGTGTATATATACCTGGTTATTATAGTTTGCTCTAGAAGAAGAGGGCCTAGAAGAACAATGCCCAGTAGCCCTGAGCTTTTATAGTGTTCAGATGCTGATTTCTAATACCATTCTCCAGTAGAAACAACCAAGCCTCCTTGGAGGAATGGACAGTTAGGACTGGGTCAGGAAATATGTGAGACAAGCCTTGAGCATCTTGTAGTACCAGGAAGTGCACAGAGTCGCACCAAAAAAAACATAGATGAGAATATGTCAAAGGGGCATGGGGGCCAACTGAAGAAACATCTCACGATGGCCAGAGGCAGAATGGTTTGAGCAACAGAGTAAGCTAATATTGGGCGGTGACTCAAAGTATAAAATGATAACCCATGAGTTCATACCTAAACAAATGTTTGAATAAGTGGAGAGGACAGACAAATCTCCCATGTAGAAGAATCCAAATAATTTACATAGACACTCCACTCTCTCCAAGGTGGAGCATAACTCCCCACTCCGTGAGTGTGGATTGCAGTAGGGACTTCCTTCCAAAGAGGAAAGTATGGAGAGGGAGAAGTGGCTTTACAATGGGGACACCTGACAGACACCTCCTCAGCCAGGCAGGCTGATACCAAGAGTGAGTAAGTCATGTGGATACTATGTCTCCTTGATAGGATAAGAATTATAGATTACCTCTGTAACCTTCCTTCCAAAAATGCACAACTCAAGTCTAAGCATGAGGAAAACAGACAAATCCCACTGGGGGAAATTGTACAAAATGTATCATCAGTACTTCCCAAAATTTCCAAGGTCATAAGAAATTAGGCAAGTGTGAACTGTCACAGCTAAGAGAAGTCTAAAGAGATATAACCATTGAATCTAATATATTCTGGGTGGGATTGTGGAACAGAAAAAGGATATTAGTTAAAAAGTAAGGTGATCTGACTAAAAAGTGTCGACTTTAGTTAATAATACCATATTAATATTGGTACATTAATTGCAATAAATATACCAAATGAATGTAAGATGTTAATAGGGGACACTGTGGAGCATATGAGAACTCTGTACTGCCCTAGCACTTGTTTTCTGAAGATCTAAACTATTCTTAAAAAGTTGATTAAAAAAGAAAAATTTGGAAGGTTACAGAAGAAATATAACACTAGTTGCCTATGAGAGATGTTGAGTGTGGGAAGAATGGAGTATAAGAAGAGAGGGAACTTTTCACTGAGTACCTTAGAGAGATATTTTGAACTGCAGAAGTAAAATATTCAAGTTAAAAACTTTACAGACCTATAAAGTCCTATGTATTTATAAGATTTTTTAAAATTTATTTTGTGTTTGGGAACTGTAACGTTTCTTCTCTTTAAATGTTCGATAAAACTTAGAACTAGAGAAAGTGCTATGTATCTTTGGGGTGTAACTACAACCACTACTGTTGTTATTTTGGTTCCTATGTCCTAAATCTTCATAGTTAGAATATCTTAATTTTGAGTTTCTGGAGATCTGGAGTTGCACTTCAGGTTTAAGATAAGATGCAGTTGTGTGATTCCAAACTCCAAACCTTGGGCTTGTTTGTTTAAATATTTATATTCAACTGCACGCGAGGCCTTGGCAGAGACTAATGGTCCGTTTTCCCCTTTGTCTTAGTAAACTAGCTCATTGGTTGCTTTTATTTTACATTTCTTCTTCCAACTAAAAAAAAACAAAACAACAAAACCTTTCTGTCTTAGCTTTCTGAAGTTCCATGTCTTTTCTTCCCTAGCTCTCAGCATCTGGGAAAGTTAGAAGCCAACCTTCACTTTAGTAAGACCAGCATGGCTACTCCCATGCTTTTGAAGACTATAATACAACTGTTTTGCATAGGTGCAAAGAACCTTATTTTTACATTTAATTTAACAGTGAATGTTTTATTTTCAGTAACAGAGGCAGTTTGTAATTGCTGTTACCATTGTTCTCTTGCTAGATGTTTACTGAGAGGATTGAGGACAGAAGTAATATACAAGTTCACAACTGCAAATAGAAGTACTAGGTCAAGTCTAAACAAGGGAAAGGAGAAGGCAGAGAAGCATCTTTCTGAGAAAAGGTGGGATATGTACCCTTTTCAGCAGCATCACACATCTGTGAGGCTGTTTATTTCCTACATTTATGCAGGAAAAAATACGGAAATGCAATTGCTAGTAGACACTAAGCACTTTGTAAGGTGATTTACAAATGCTATGACATTTTTTTCTTTGAAAGAAAGATGTGGTATTACTTCCTGCTGGAAGAAAAGGAAGCTTAGGGAAATGGTGTGTCTTGTCCACATTCATGCAGGTATTAGCCAGCCAGTCAGGGCAAGGATTGAACATAATCTGGCTGAACTCTGAAGCCCCTTTTACAGTAGGCACATTTTTTTCTGGATATTTAATGCTCTTTCTACTGCTCTGTATTGCTCTGAATAAAGGAAACATACGTTGGTAGTAATGGAAGTTTGTCCAGGAAAACTAGACTTTGCTTTAACTTAATCAAACACCCCTGTAGACTGGAAGAGAACCTGGAGCCCACAGAAGATGTTTGGTGTATAAAAGGACCACCGAGGTGGCCACTTCCATTTCAATAAATGTGAAGTTTGGAGCAAAATATTAGGACTTGATATAAGAAAAATAACAGATTAGTGAGCAAGATACCAATTTATTCTTTTGGTGTCCTTTCTTTAAATAACTACTGAAAACCATGCATTTTAAAAGATGTGATAATTTATTAATAGTGTTTAAGTTGCATTTTTAAGGCAGAGTTCCATTTTTGATGTTGGAAGAAATTCTGTTGAGAGTATAACCAGAACTTGAGATTTGATTATCTGACCAATGACCCCAGGTATCTAATTAGGGATATACCCACATTGTACTTTCAAGTTTTAAGTGGTAAAAACCTGTGTACCTGAAGTCAAAGTGTTCCACTTTCTACTGATGTGTAGCAAAAAATTCCCAAACTTACTATGCTTGCAGATTCCGTGGGTCAGGAATTTGGACAGAGTCCAGTGGGATGGCGTGTCTCTATCCCACAGGGTCTGTGGCTGCGACTGGGAAGAGTGGAGAGCTGGGGAACCCATCTGGAGCTGCCTTCGCTTCTGTGTGGTGTTTATGCTGGGGCTTGGCTGGGATCCCAGCTGGAGCTGCAGACCACCAGTGCCTCTATGCAGCCTCTCCAGTGTGGTTGGGGTTTGCTGACAGCATGGTGGCCTCAGGATGATCAGACTTCTTACACTTAGGGATTCAAGTTCAAGTGTTCCAACCAACAAGATAGAAACTGCACCTGTTTTGTGACCTACCCTTAGACATCACCAAGCATTAATTTTGCCCTTAAATCACTGACAAGCTCACCCAGGTCAACGGGAGGGGACACAGATCCCACCTTTCAATTGAAGGTCAAGATTACATTGTAGAACGTGTGAGATAGCAGATACTACCCTGGATGTTTTTGAAAAATAGCATTTGCCAAGCAGAATATTAGGCCATGCTTTGTAGGTTGTCTGTCA
Source organism: Manis pentadactyla (assembly GCF_030020395.1). Lineage (NCBI taxonomy): Eukaryota > Metazoa > Chordata > Mammalia > Pholidota > Manidae > Manis > Manis pentadactyla. The sequence goes on from NC_080027.1 coordinate 59,976,592, forward strand.
GCACAGGACAGGAGATGACTATATTCATGCCTTCTGCCATTTCTTTCTATTTATAGTCTAGCAACAGTTTTGTGTCCATGGGTACTCCTCGGTGCTTTGCCTTGCCTGAGTTTCATGTTCCTGTACCTCTTTACTGAGTCAAGGTAGTCTAATAACCTCTAAGTCTCTCTGGATTTTCACCTGTGAAGGTTTATTTTTGTTTAGTCCTGATTCATTGTTGGTCTGTGTGAGGAATGGGGTCTCTGCTCCATGTAGTCATTGAAGGACCCAGGCTTATTCCATCTAAAAACACCACCACCCGCTGAGTCCTCAGAATCCTCTGCTGGACCCTCTGTAACGGACATGGATGAGGCACTCTCTCTCTTAACTGCCTCTTCTTGTCATACATCACTACTGCGCATGTTTTGTTGGTGGCAGCTAGTCATATGGTCCCTCCTCGATTCAAGGGGACTGGGAAGTGTAGTTGGCGTGTGAATATTAGCCATGTCTGCTACATATGCCAGCTCCTGTGTGCTTTTTTGCAGCCTTCTGAGGAACCTGGAACCAACGCATTGCTAGAAAAGCCAAAGGTAGAATGAACTAACTGACCCACCAATTACTCAGTTTTTATAAAACATTACCAGTTTGCCAAATATGTGTGAATTATGAAAGTTATTCAGTTGAGTGTTTTCAGACAGTTTTTGGCAGTGGTCTCTTTTACCCAAAAGAAACCTTATGGGGAACTCCAGTTTACATGGCAGATGAGGGAGAAGCTTCTCTGGTATCCTATCCTTACCCTCTGCCATAGACACTAAGGCCCTTCTAAGGAATCGTATTCTGAGGATCAGATCTAACCACCTTACTGAACAGACAGAAGAAATGGAAGTAGGGGGAGGCAGGGACATATTTGCCAGTGATTTCATGGTTTGTAGCAACTTTAGGGTTGAAATCAAGTCTCAGGATCCTTGGGCCAGTGTTCTCTGCACTACTTATTTAAAAATTGTGGCAAGGCCTTTTTTCAGTACACATAGTCTTTGAGAACCCCTGGCCTGAGGTAAGAGACCCTACACCTTCTTGGCATTTTTTTGGTGGCTTCTCTTCATTATCCCAGGAAAAGGAAAAGGGCTTTTTTTTACATGAACAGGTATAGCATTTCTTTTCATGGTGATAGTATTCTTAGGCATGAGGAATGGGGACTGGCCCCTGAGTCTGCAGAGAGATGCCTCGGCTGCATGGGGCACCATGGGGACCAGGGCTGGGGGCCACCTGAGTTTGCCTGAACACTCTTGCCCTCTGACCCTCATATGGTCATGCCACTGTGCTCAGGGAAGAGCCCAGTGTAGTGGAAAGAAGACGGGTCTTGGGATGAAGCAGATGTGGACTTGAATCTTAGGAGTTATGTGACTTTGGGCAAGGAACCTCATCAATTTGTGCCTCAGTTTTCACACCATTTATGATTGTTGGCAGGATCAGAGAGAAGAGATATAAAACATCTTATGTGATAGAAAACAATGGTAAGTTACCACTGGGAGCATCCACTTTGGTGTCTGCCACTCCTGGGTTCAAGTCATAGTTCTGCCACTTAGCTTCTAATGAGCATCAAATCTTAAATTTCTTTAATCATCTCCAGAATGTATCCCTTGGTGTAAGTTTTTTTTTTTTTCATTTGAAAATGATGACCATTTTAATGAGAATAACTTGATCCCAATTTATGTATGTTATTTGAAATTGTTACTCTAGATTTTTATTTCTCAGTAAAATATGGACTTCAGATAAGTCTTAGGATATTTGATTTCAGTTCATGGTAACTCTGATTGTTCTTAATAGTTGAGAGTGGGCTTTGGAGAATTATGCTGATTTTTGGATAAGGACCTCCTAGTATTTAAGCAGGGGCTTAGTCTTAAAAAATTTAGCCATGTCAGTACAGGGTGGGGGAGATTCACCTTCATGGCATTCTTCATGGAAGTGTACTTGTAGCATTGGATGGCGGGGAGGTGAGAATCTGGGTCAGCATGCACTCGTAGCTGTGCACAGCCCAGAGAAAGTGTCTTTATTCCCGGATGCTGTGTTAAAGGGGGAAATTGATCCATTTTACCATATACCTAGAGCATGGGGACAGTTCTAGCAAGAGGAGTAAGGCAGAATCCTTGTCCAGGGAACTCAGTCCATGTGGGGGTAGGAATACGACGGAAGATGCTGGCAATGCTTGGTCTGAAAAAGAGAAAACTTAGAAGTGCAATACCATTGCGGTTTTCAAATATTTGCAGGATGAACAGGCCTTTCTGGGAGCCAAGATAGTTCATTAGCACATGTGGCTGAGGTCCAAGGTTAAGGGGAGAAATGCTGCTCACAAAATCTAGCTGGTGATTTCATCACTCAGGCAGTTGCTGCCCCCAAAGCCCTGGAGGCCTGAGGAGAGAGAGAGGACTGCTCTGGGTCTGACAGCTCACTAGATCCTTCCTCACAATCTCGTCCAGTGCCCTTCCTCCCCAGGCCAGCACCACAGGGCTCTCCCTCACTTGCTCGTAGCATCAAACTTCTGCTTCCCTCACAGTGACCAGCTGGCCAGAAAGTACAGCAACACCTGGTGTACTCTACCACAGTGCTACTTAAACTTTAATATGCACATGAATCATCTAGGGGCCTTATTAAAATGCACACTCTGATTCCTGGAGGTCTTAGTTGAAGCCTCATAATCTGAATTTCCACAGGTGGTGATGGCCTGTGGATCACATTTTGAATAATGAGGCTCTGCTACAAATAATGAGTCTTTTCCCCAGGTTATAGCCAAAGGCCATCAGGCCAAAAGACTCCTCCTCCAAGTTGCTCTCAGGACCAAGCCTCACTTCTCTATTAGAAGAGGGCTGCTGGTTGCAAATGTGGCCTTATTCCTCTCCCAGCACTCAATAAAAAATCTTCTCCAGATATAACCTAAGTCATCCAGCATCCTTGTCCTCCCCAGGGCCACTTCAGCAGTTACCCAACATATTTTTAAAAAATATCACCTTAATTTTCACCCACATTGAGATAGACTACTTTTCGAACATGGGCATTATGCTGTCAGAAACTTTATCCTAAGACACAAGTACCTATTTTCCTAACAATATGGCAGACTTTTTTTTCTCCGAGCTGTGTATCTGTGAATACCCAAAACCCACTTTCTTCACTGCTTCATGAAGTGGTCTTTCAAAGATGTGCTTATAATACATGGAGCACTTGCTCGATGAGGCCATAACTGGGCATGATGAAATCTGGTTAAATGTTTCTGCCTTCCTTTTACTTTTTAAAAATGATTCTATCAAGTGATCACTGTGAACATTTCTAATTGTCATTGATTGCAGTCCCTTGAGCGTCACATCTCTTTCTGCTACAGTAGCTTGTTGGTCAAAATAAAGTAATTGGGAGATTCCTCATGTGTTAATTTTGGTTAGATCTTATAAACTCATGCTGCTTTTCTATACAGGAGTAGTAAGGTCTTGGGCAAGATACTTAAGATCTTTGTTCATATGTGAACTAATCTGTAAAATAGGGATAAAAATACTTTCTTTGAAGAAATTAAGTCAGATTATGTTGATGACAGCCCTTGGCCCATTCTCGGCACTTGGCAGGCAGTCCTGCATTGACGGCTTCCCTCGCCTCCCATTTGTTTCCCATAGGCCAGTTGCTAGCTTTTTTGTGGAAGGGACACACATTTTATTTCCTCTTCCACTAGTCTCAAAGCATCTTGAGAATATGATCTGTATTTTAAATCCTTTTTTAGCCTTTTGCTGTGTGTTCAGTAACAGTAAATTCAATAAATTAATGAGGGACCAGATAATTTCTAAGGTCTTCTTGATTTTTTAAGTTCTCTGTTTGATTCTTCTAGCTTAGAAGAAATTTAGACAATTCCCTTAAAATGAGTGTCTTCTATGTTAAGGTATTTCCTCCTTTGCAGTCTTATAAAATATGTCTTATATTTATTATTGCTAATAAGTATGCATCTTGTCCCAGGAGCTGGTGTCAATAGTTTAAGTAACCTCTTTAGTTTATTACCTTGGGCCTGATTCTTTTATTGCAAATAAAGTAGGGCAGAGGCTGGTCTTGACTCTGCATCCCCTGCATTGCTCTCCTGGGAAGATCCCTGTGAAAGATGAACAAGAAATATGTAATTGTTTTCTGACATAAGATCTGGGAGTCATTAATAGAGGCTGAGTTTTGTGATATGTTCATATCAGTCCTCATAAGAGATGCATTTTGTGTTTTAGATTAACTATGATCTGGCTAGTGGGCTCAGACCAACTCAGTGGATTAGAGGAGAAGCAATAGGTCTTTCCAAATCAGGGACTGAACCTGGTTACCTGTCTAGGCAAGCAGTGAGTTGTTGGTATGAATGAGTTGCTTGAAGACAGTGCCTTTGAGGCCATGTTTCCCCCTGTGTCATTGCCCCTCTGAGATGGGCGGCACACTGGTAGAAAGTGCATAGGTTGTCAGATTTAGACCCTGTGTTGAATCCTGGTTAGGGTATGTTATTATATCCAGAATCTGTTTCTTATATTTAAAGTCTTGATAATATCAGTCTAGTAGGTTTTTGTGCATGATAAGTTACAGAGTATGTGTTAATTGCCTAGTGCAATGCCTGGCGATGAGATTAGGTCCAGTGTTGATGACACACTTCAGAAGAGAGGCATAGGAGACTGAAGAGGTCTGCCACCCATCCACAATAGTATCAGCTCTGGTGTGTATCTGAAGAGTGTCCCGGAGTTGCCTGCTTCCTCTTATGAGTAATACACAGACTGCAGGGGTGGTGCTGAGGTTCGCATAGATATGGAAAACTTGGTAACAATCTGTAGAAAGAAAAACCTCAATTGTATGTTTCATTCCATGATCATTTGAAATACTGGTCCATATGTAAGTAGTTTCAACCTTTCCTCCCCTGCTCATTATCTAGGAATTGTCATCCACTTAAAGCTTTTGTCCAAGGGGTTATTTAAAAAAAAAAAAAAGTCTTGCTAGCCTCTCCAGCTGACAATTTATTTCAATCCCTAATATCCAACATGACTTCCATTTTCCTTTAATTCTTGAAAAAGTAAAAATGGCAATAATAAAATAATAAGTCCATTCTATGTGAATAGCCATTTTTAGACAATAGAAGGTTCTGAACTGTACTTGTATTTAAGAGAGACTATGCCAAGCTTTGCTAATTAGCTTGTGGTCTGTCACCTCTTGGTGGCTCTATCTCCATTTCAAGAGACTCAGGGTGTCACCAGTAAGGTTCTCAGGCAATAGGTGAATTGGATTCATTATGGGTCAGTTGATTTGGGGTTGTAGAACTTTGTGTCATGTTTAGCTTATTCTAGATTTTGAGAAACGTCATAGGTATTGAGGATTGATGATGGTGGTGAAATCCAGAAGTAAAATAAAGGAAATATTTGTTACCTTTACATACAGCTATTTTGAACTGGAGAGCAGTGGTCTGAGGGATGAAATCCGATATCACTACATACATAATGGAAAGCCCAGGACGGAGGCTCTCCCGTACCGGATGGCAGACGGGCAGTGGCACAAGGTCGCGCTGTCAGTTAGCGCCTCTCATCTCCTGCTCCATGTTGACTGCAACAGGTATGTCTTTGACCCTTTGTGATTCTGCCCTTGAAATCAGGCAATGGGAAGGGGAAAAAATATCAAACCCCTCCAAGCCTTGCTGGGAAACAAAAATCAAGGGACCCTAACTGTAATTTAAACCTATCGAATGGGCCATTAGACATGCTGAGATGACCAACTGTAATATGCTAAGAAAACAGTTCATTAAGGTGAAACAGTATCCTGTGATTAGGAACAAATGTGCAAAAGGTTGATTACAGATTGGGGAATATTGAGTGCACCTTGGTGTACTCCAGGCTCCAGATGAAATTCAATGGAGCTGTGATCACAGTTAACTGTGATATATTGTTGAGTTCATTCCACTTGGAAGCGAATGAGCCAGTCTACCTTAGAATGAATCTGAGGAGCCTGTGTCACTGAAGCAACTAATTCTATTTCACTTCATCAGGCACAGCTTTGCTTAAGTATCTTTCCAAATGGAGGCCTCTTAGAGTGGCTGTTCTTTGAATCTTTTGGAGTTGATGCCACCCAATTTCTGCAAAGGAATGAGCCTTCCAGCTTGTCACAGGAACTCGAGACTATTTGTGAGATGTAGGTTGGGGGCAGGGGTAGGAAGGAGATGCTGTCGCCCACGTCTGCCATTACTGCCAGCTGAAGAAAAAGACCATTGGTCTCCACTGAGTCATTTGTAGCTGGACAGCTGGATAATGGTGGTTAAGGAGAATGTTGTGATCTCTTTAGAACCTGCTGAAAATCCTTATGGACAGTGATATGAGTCCTATATAGAGAAATTTTTGTATTGCAAGCAGTCCCCATGAATTGTTGATTCTCATTAATGATACTATCAAAGTTAAGATGACCAATCCACCTCAGTACTTGCTTGCTTGAGCCCAAGACAAAGAACAGACATGTTAGGAGTGGCTTCCCTTCCGGAACCCACCAGAAGGAGGAATAACCCAAGGTCAGTCAGCTCCAGGCTACATTTCTGATGGGTGGATACTTGAATGTGTTTGCCACTCCGGCTCAGCAGTCTCTTTTAGGAGAGATCTGGAAGGGCAGAGAATAGAAACTATGGTCAGGCTTTAGAGAAGTTCTGCTATCTTGACATGAGTCTTGGTTCATTTTGATGTCATCTATTTAAGATGCTTTCTGGACTTCTAAAGAATTGTGGCTTCAACCAGATATGTATGCCTGGACAACGTTTCCAGACAAGCCACTGGCTCCTTTTTACCCTGTAGTTCTGGGAAGCCTGGATAAAGCCAGCCCTCAAGCTGCTGTCGCTCTTTCCACCTTTAAGAGCTCGTTGGCTCCTTCAGTTCTCTAGCACGAAGTGGCCCGTCAGGTAGCGCTCCTGTTCTCCCTGCCCTCACCACGCAGATGCTGCCCAAATGGGAGAGAGGGGGAGGACCCTGCACGTCCTCCTACGCCACAGGCCAGAAAGAGGCCTCGGAGCCCTAGTTCACTAATTCCCAACTCCAAAGTCCCAGAGACACTGCTATACAATTTTTTACTTCCTTCTTTTAAATGTTTTATCTTCTGTTTTCCAGTACTTTTCTCTCTGGAGAAGGTGAAATAGAGGAGAGGCTATGTCTCTGCTAATCTAAGGTTTCATGCCCTCACAAGTTCTCTGGCCCCTATAAATTATTTTCTTCTGCTAGTACTCAGTCATTTGTTAGCTGTGTGAATTTGGGCAAATTAATTTCTTTGCATGTCAGTTTTTGAATTCCCATGTAAGCTGGGAATAATACTAATAGACATTCATAGTTGGGAATGTTGAATGAGATGGTCCACGTAAAGGAGTTAGGGTGGTGCTTGGCCTTTGGCACTCAATACATATTTGTTGTTCTGCACATCTGTGGTGCCTGTCTCACATTTTCATTCACTATATGTTCTTCACTACTGTAATCTCTCTACCAGGAGAGTGGGGAGAGGATTGGAGGGCTGAACATCAAAATATATTTTAGGGTTGGTTCCATTGGTTAAAGAATGAACTGAATGGATTCTAAATAGTCCTTCCCTTCTCTCGAAGTTTCTCATACTTCTGTTCATGGCATACATGTCCCTTAGGATCTTGGAAGGAAAACAAAATTGTTAATGATTCATGGATCCAGACACAAATGAGTTTTGTAAGATAGGTTAAGGGAAACAAAGGCCTGGAATGACTGTGCCAAAAGAGAGGTAAATTTTGACTTTGGTGAAATAAGAAATATCTAGGAACATAGTTCCCAAACCTGATTACACATAAGAATTTCTGGGGAACTTACTCTTTAAGCTATGCATTTTGTAGCACCATGAAGTTCTTTTTGATTCCTTTTAACCTTAGAGTTATATTATCTTATTTTTCTTACCCTGTCATCCACTAGAGTTCAGATGATTAGATGATAAATGCAGATTTGATAACATTTATTGAGTAGTGATTATGCTAGGCACAGTGCTAAGCACTTTACAAAGATTTATTCATCCCACACTCATGATGTTGTTTTCTCATTTAAAAGTAACAGAACTGAGGTTATATTATGTCTGCATTCCTGCTAAAAAGTGGCAGTGCTAGGATTGGGACCCAAGTCTGACTCATGAGAGTCTGCTCTGCCTACTAGGCTGCTCAGGGACCATTGGCAGTGGTCTTGGAACATGAGGGAAGGCAAGAACCTGATTCTGTGTGAGCAATTTGCTCTTTCTAGTATTTTCCTCCCACATGTCTTACATTGCTGATCTTTGAAGTTGTTTGATAAGATGTGGAATCTTATTAACTGAACTCATTGCGTTGGCAGGGGGAAAGGGACCTACATTTATTAGCATCTACTACAAACCATGTAAAGTGCTAGACATATTACTTAGCATAACCATATGGGGACACTTTCATTTGATCTATTTTACATATTTGGAATTAGAAAGGCTCAGAGAAGAAAAGTAACTCCATCTCAGTCACATAATGTACTAAGCAGACCACCAAACATTAAACCAGGATCCAGCTCCCTAACTGTAGTCTTCCTACCCCTCCATGCCACCTCTGTAAAGTCCTCATGACATGTACTTCCCAGGACAAAGTCAACCGCACCAGGCACTCCTCCCTGGGGTGCAATGCTACAAGAGGTTCCATTCAGTCATTTGAAACCAAGAAGAGAAGATTTCACAGGCAGTTCCATTGCTCTGAGGATCTATGGTGTGGTGGGATTTTCCACCTTTTTGAGGTTAGAATTGAGAAACGGCCTCTTCAGACTTCATTACACAATTGCCACAAGAAAAGTGACTGCCCTTTCCATCTGTAGTTGACCACTTCCTGCTTACTGTGGAGACTTACACTTCCTGCTTCTGCTTTTTAGCTGGGGCCAGGGAGAAGCTCCCAAAATGTGGGTAGCAGATTATGTTAAGCTAGAAACAAAACAAATCGGGTGGCCAGCATGATTATCTCCATTACCTTGGGTTTTTCTCAAGCTGCCTTGATATTAATAATTGCCAACAAAGCCTGGTATGAAGCCTACCTTCCTGAGATTCTTCCGTTCCGTTCTCAGCTCACCCTGCAGCCTGTCTCTATTACCCAAAGCCCAGAATCCACTGACATCTTGGATTCTGTGCATAACTGCTCTTTCTCATTCACCACAAAAGGGATTTTCTTTTTATTTGGTAACTTTTAATTTCAGTCAACTCATCAAATTAATGTATTAAACACTCTCTGCTGGACTATGTAGGTTACAAAGAAATGAGTCTTTTTGCCATCAGGAAGTTCATGGCTTATTCTGTCATTTTAAATTCTAAAGCCACTAGGGGCCCCCACAGCGATTGGCCCTAGAACCTGGATATCAGAGCGAGTGTGGACACAGATTGCAGACCTGCAAGCACGCTGATTTGACAACTCATATGGAGCAGTGGAGAGAACTGAAAATAGTCACTGCCAGCATTTTGGTTTTGAAGTGACAGTGTAGTTGAGCTTCTCAACAGCTAAGGGACTGACTCAGAATTGTTAACCATTCAAATGGCATATTCATCCAGCCTTTGGCCAGCACATTTTGCAGTATGCAGGTGTCCCCACTCTAAGCTAACTTCCTCTTGTCTCACTGCTAGAAAAAAAATTTCTCTTACATAGTCACAGTGCCACAGAGCTCTGAACTCTCATTTGTTCAAGCTTGTGCAAGTGTGCATGCTACACACATATCTGCAGCCTGATAGATGGGGAGTTACCTCAGTGATTATAGTCTAGAAAATAAACATATTTAGACTTTTAACACATACTGTTTATTCATTGCAGAGCACATTAAATTTTTGATATAACTGATCTTGAAGAACATGCAGAATCAGAAAAATGAACTTACTATAAATCACTGAACACATTGGTAATTCAAGATTTCTGTTTAATATTTCAGAGTAACTTTGAGATATGAGCATCTGTTTATACCCCCAGAGTTTTCATAATGAAATATGATATGGTATCTCCCATTCAAAGAGCTCTTAATGTATTTACAAACATCTTACTAAACCTCACATTCCTTACAGTAGTTAAGACACATGTTTATAATGTTCTACATTGATTTTATGCAAATATTTATGGTACAGTAAGGAGCAGAGAATTTAAGAGATGACTGTCAAAGGCCACAGCTTCTAAGAGAGTCAAGCCAAGATTTACAATCTTGTTTCCTCAATTGAATATTCACTTCACAAATAGGAGCACATGTGTGCAACTCATCAAAGTTAATTCAAATAAAATTGAGAAGCCAGTATATGTCTCATGTACAACTAACCCAGCAGCTCTAGATCCTCTGTCCAGGAAGAGATGACAAGCAGTGAACACAGGACATACCCATGTATAAATTTAAGTAATTTAAGTAACAGCACAAGGCAACAGTGTAAGATGTTGTAAGGCAGTACATGCTGGATTGCTAGATTCCTGGTAAAGGCAGTCAGGTCTGGTAGATCACAGGTGGAATAGTCTCTCAATTTCTTACCATCCCAGCTGAAAATGTATAACAATTTCTGCAGCTTTACAGTTTTGCCAGTGTGATTTGATTCTGTGCAAGTCACATGAGAATCAGGCTTGGAATGAAGTTCATCTTGTAAGCATTACAAAGCCAATCATAGTGCGAGTGTGAGAAGAGTGTGTAGGGGTAATTCATATCAAGTTGGCAGTGAGGGAAGGGGAGAGCCTGCAGGGAGCAACAGAGAAGGAGGTACGAGGCATGGGGGAGGGAAGGAAGAGCTGTTTTCTATTTGACGAGGCTCTGTGGTTTAACCTGGACTGAAATGAATGCTGGACCTTTGTCTTGGTTTTACATTAATAAAATGTGATTTACATGCTATGCTGTAAGAGTGAAATCAGGTAATATGCCTGCAATTCTGTGAAGAGTCTTAATTTCTTTAATTCTCCTTTCATTCATTCATATGCCAAGAACTGTGCTTGGATCCATAAGGCAGTAGTAGTAACTCTTCTACCATATGGTTGTAGGAAAGTATGCAAGAGAATATGTGCATAACACTTTGAAAATGTCAAGCTACTATATAAACATAAAGCATCATGAAATACGATAGACATATAATCATATAGAAAAGATGTTAAAGTATCATATTGAAAATGAACACAATTTAGTCATATTTTCACATGTATCAAAACAGTGACTTATATCCCAGGGTCAGGACCTCAAGTGTAATGTGGATCCATGATGCAATGTGGGAGTTGAGGTCATTCAGGTCCCTGTAATTATTCTGACGGCCAAATTCTAGGTAAGTTTCTCCAATAGTGAGTCTTTTAATTCCATGGTTGGTAATGCAACACAATGGTACATGGTTTTTACATGCGTCTTTAAAAGTATGTAATTGCAGAGTCTTTAAAAACATGCAGTTGAGGCTGAGTGGGGAAGGAAACAGCCCTGCCAGTGTGATAAAATCGTCTATTGATCCTGGCAGAGCCTTGAGAATGTGGCACGGCCTCTTTCCCTTTTTAATCCTGTGAGAGAGGAGGTTCAGATATTTACTTTCCCCTGCTCAGTTTATGAGCCAAAATGATCACAGTTTTCATGAAGGGTTGTAAAGCCAGGTGAAGTACTGAATGAGGAAACTCATTTGTTATAATTTACTGGATTTCCTAAATAAAATATATACCTTTTGTTTCTCTACTTTGCAAATGTGGCTTATTTTGAATAAAGGTTTTCTGAACTGAAAATTTGAGCTGAAAGAGATTGTTAAATTTGACTCTGGGAAAGTAATTTACTGTTTCTAGGCCTTAGCTTCTCTAGCCTTTTTGGCGGGGAGGAGGGGAGGGCCTTCAGGACCCTGGAGAGCAACTCTGCTCGTCACCTCCAGAGGGACACATCTGTAGTAGACCAGCAGGGGGTTTGCGATTATCTGAATCTATGTGTGGGTTGACAGACAGTACAGCATGCTGCTGGTAAGCAAAGACAACCCAGATGCCCAATCCTTTTTTTTCCCTCTTGTCTCCCTCCTTGCTGGAGTAGATGCCGAATATGTATTTTTGGATGCTAAAGGAATGTTGGCTATTCTCTCCACCTCGTGCTCTTTCTTTCAGAGTGTTCTGCTCCACACATGACAGTGGGACAGCCATTTTGAGGGTGCAGGCTGCCTTGACCCGGTAAGACTTGATAGCTTGGTGACCTACAAGACAGATCAGTGTACTGTAGCCAGTGGGTGATGGATAGCGGTGCTGCTGAAAAACATAACATGTCCTCTGAATACTGAATGAAAAAAAGCCTCTGATGCTTCCAAGCTGTAGAGACTTAAATAATGGAGAGAAGGGATCTGAAGATCTAGATGGCCAATGTAATACATTTAATGTTGTAGATTCTTTGGTAAAGTAGAGAGTAGCTGCTTAATTGTTAAGGCAGCCTAGGCTTTATGATGCTGGGTGTTGCATTCTGACTGAGCCCCTCACACTTCTACCCATGCTGTGCGCCCTGTGGCTTATTCATTCCAACCTCATTAGGTGGATTCTCACTTTGCTCTATCTTCTAATGACATCAGTAGCAGACCTATTTCTAATTTTGTCTTTTAAAGAACATTTATCTTTTCCTCTTGTTCCCTTATGTGTTTAAACATGCCTTTGGTTAACTGTGGCCTCAATGGCAGAAGTAGGTGGTAAAAGGATTAATTGAAGTGGATGATGAGAGAGTGGCCTGTATTTCCCCACACCAGCCTGCACTTCTGGGCTTTCAAAGTTGCAAATGTAAAGTACTAAAAAGAAATACAATAGAACCTTTCCTTTATCTAGTGGTTTGTTGGCTATGAGAAGCCATGAGCAGATTAACAAGAAGGCATTTTACTGCAGACATGGGGCCCAAGATTTATTAGAATAGAAAAATTAGACTTCATTTCCAACTCATGGTGATTTCATCTATAGCCTTTAGACACATCTTGAGTTGTTATATTGCATGGACATGGGTCTGTACCAGATAAATAGAAGAGGAAATAGGCTGCAAGAGAAATAAATGTTTTCTTGTAGGAAAAAGTATCAATGCTTACAACTTTATTGTTATAATTTTACTCTGCTCTTTTGATGGATATGCATTATTTTTTAGAAAGAAAAGCAAGGAGAGAAAATAAAAAGTCAAACCAGAACAATAAATAGGATGGAACCCTATTTTAAAAAAGAAACAATTATATATTAGTTGTCTGTGTTCCTTTAATGCTTCACTCATTGGAAAAGAGCATTGGAGAATAAAATATGTATGAGCTGTGAGGACTTTTTAATTGAACAAATAGTAATTCCAAATACTACATTAGTTTCCTAGTTAGACCAGGGGTTCTGATGCTGTCATTGAAAAGAACTGATTTTCTACATTACTATAAAGAAATTCATCTCTCTCTGAAAACTAATTAAAGTAATGTTATAAATAATAGCAGCCAGAGTAGTTGGACGTGCAGAAACATTTATAGCTGTACCTATTTGGTTGTTCTTCTTTCAAGGGGTATGGTGGGCGTGGGGTGAGGATGAGGTGGCTCAGAAGGACAAGATGGCTGTGCCTTGTCTTTCCTCTAACCCCAAATTCAGTTGCCTTTGTACCATAGCTCATCCTTCTTACCTTCATGTGAGCATTCCTCCCAGCAGGCATTGCAGAGCCGCTAAGCCAGCTGGTTAAGGTGCTTGGGTCCTTACCTGAGGGTTTTTCTGGGCAGTTAGAGTGGAAATAATTTCCTTTCTTACAGGGCCTGGGTAATGCTGACTCTGACTGTTTCCCAGGAATGTCATGCTGCGTCTCCCCTCATTGGGGTCGATCAGTGTGAGGGTATCACTTTTCTGACAAGAAATTTCACGTATAGCAACTTAATAGGTTTGGGGTTGGGGCCATCAGCAGGTGTCTTTAGGGCACCTGGAGTGCCTGTGGTTCCCCGGAATGGAATTTATTTCCACTGGGGGTAAACCGCGCTAGCCTGTGAGTCATTCTGCTGTGTCCTCAGTGCACATTTGACACGCTCAGTCACTCAATGCACTTTTGCCAATACCTGCTCTCCAGGTTTGATGCTGTCCTTGAAGCACAAGAAAGGAAGCAGCTGGGGAATATGGTTCACATTTCTTGACATTTTATCCTCAGAGGCCCAGCACCAGGCTGACAGAAGCTCAGACTTTCTGCTCAGTCGTTACTGAGTTGAAGATTAATGTTTTGTATTTCTTTAGAGGTGATTCATATAGTCACTCGTTCCTGACTGTGGTCCTCTGAGGTTGGGTGGACTTTTGAAGTGCTGAGAATAGAAGGGACTCATCCAGGGATACACGGTCAGTGGCAGGTCAGAGCCAGAGTGCGGAGGTCTCCTTCCTTATTTCTTCTTTGGGAAGCTTACTCTCTGCCAGTCTCTCCTCCTCTTGTCTTCCACCTCATCGCTTTTCTTCATCTTTAAAAAAAATTTTTTTTATTTTGATATCATTAATCTACAATTACATGAAGAACATTATGTTTACTAGGCTCTCCCCTTCACCAAGTACCCCCCACATACCCCTTCACAGTCACTGTTCATCAGTGTAGTAAGATGCTGTAAAATCACTGTTTTTCTTCATCTTTTTAACACTCCATGTGACAACATAACATTTCTGAGTTCTTGCAGAAGTACAAGGAATCCCATTTCCAAACTGAGGAAAACTAAGGCCAAGTTCCATGTAATACTTTCTAACCTTGGGAAGGCTGCTTACCTAATAGGACCACTTCCCTGGTGTACCCAAATCTACCTTGTTAGAAATTCCTACCACTGCTGGTCTTGAGACTCTGGAAGGCTTCTGTGATACTGCTTTTGGATTTAAAGAACCTGCCTCCTCCCTGGAATCTGGAGTGTTGATGGGTTCATGGCTTCAGAACCACAGAGGTGATATTGGGTCAGGTCTTCGAATGGCTCCTCCTCCTCCTATGATTTGTATGCTTTGCTTGTGCCCCTGTGCTGATGTGTAATGGCCAGGGGCCTAATCTTAAATCATGACTGACTGCAAATGAGCCATTCAGCCACTTCTTCAAATGTGAAATGGATATATTACACTAGTCTCCTGTGTTACATGGGTGGTTTTACACTGTTCCAGTATAAATTTTGATATTCATGATTTCAAGGTGATAAACTCACTGTGTTCTTTTAAGGTGACTCTGCAATCACAAGGTCTCATTTAAAACCGGTGGTGAAATAAAGGATTGGGTGGTGGGGACCCCCATGAAGGAGGGCATTTGTCCTTACTGCTTCTTTTACTGGTATCTAATTAGATATGTACTAGAGCCTGCAGGAGCTAATAAGAGAGCAAAGCATAGGAAGTAGGTGTGCATGGTGAATTCTGCATAATTTTCACAGATGGCAATGTCTCATAGACATTAGGGTGAAACATAAGGACTTCACACTGCAAATTTGATCACCACATTCCCTTCCCACCCAACCACACATGTGAGTACATTTAATGGCCTCCTATGAGTTTGAGGGTAAATGTTACCATCCTTAATATAGCTTACAAAAATTTTGCATGGTCCAGCCTACTTCAGTTTCCTACTTCAGTTTCCTCTTGCACTAGTTTTCCTGTTCTTCTGACCTCAAGTTCTTTTACTTAAGTGTATTATGTTAATTTAAGCCACAGGCTCTTTGTACATGCCATTTGTAGAATATCAAGTTCATTTCTACTTATCTTCAACTTTCAGAACAAAAAAGTCCCCTGTGTTTTATACTTCCACTGTAAAATAGTTTTTCTAGAGTAGTTCTGGTCATGTGATTGATGTCTGCCTTTCCCAGGACTTATAAACACCCTGAGAGCTCACCATCATATCACACATGTATGTCATAAAGCTGTCACATAATGGGTAGCTAACAAATACTTGTGACGACTGGAATGACAAAATGGCAGAGTTCTGATCTATGGGTCTGTATTTGTGGCTTCTGACCTGTCATCCTACCCTTCTAGATGGTTCTGTAAGTTACATCTCCTTGTTTCTTGCCTCAGTCTCCTCTTCTGTGCAAAATAGGCATCATTTCTACCCAGTCCACTTGGATGGGGTTGTTATGAGGATCAAATAAGAATCTGCATGGGAATGTGTGTTGTAAATTTCAATGTAATTTGTAAATATCAGGCACGTGGGAAGGTGAAGATGAAGTAATCCTTGTTTTTCTGCTTTGAATTTTGGAGGATTATTCTTTTCTTGAGGAAGACAGTTAATCTATAAAAGGCTTTGGTGATTTCCTGGTCTGATTCACACCACAAGGTGAATGGTGCCCCGCTCTCAAGTTGAATTTACATGTGTCCTATGTCCGAGGGAGCTCGGGCAGGCATGAAGGAGCGGAGGTAATTTACAGATAGGGTATGAACATAAACCTCTCACAGCCATGTGCCCCCTCTGCTGGAGAGCAAACACAGTTGGGTACACATGTTTTGCCTGTGCAATAGACATATTCCCGTCATACAGTTCCGTGGGTCTGCTTCTTAAAACTGCATTTGAGGCCCACCGTACCTTACTCATCAAGCCCATTACAGTAAGTCCTTTGGGCAGTGTTTCATGAGTGTCCAATGCTATTTTGGCATAGTCTTATTGTGAAGCTCAATGGATGTGTTTTTCTTTATTTTTCTAAATAATAAAAAGTGATTGCCTGATTCACAAAAGTAAAAATGTACAAGAAATTATAAGGACAAAAATTTTGGGGAATAGTATAAAATTTGGGATGAAAACTTTTGCAGTATAGGTTTTATAACTTCATATGATGGAGTATCTAATAAATTTATGCATTCCCCATGTAAATTATATAATATATAATAAAAGTACTGAATAATGTAAAAAAAATTTAAAAAGTGCAAGCAATTTAGAACCATATGCTACCTATCACCCTGCCCTAAGTCCATTGTGTGGAAGTGATCATTAACAGTTTTATTTCTAGTCTCTAGATGTTCTTTGCATATGCACATTTTTTAAAATAATGAGAGCACTATACATATTCCCTACTTTGCTTTTACATTTAATAGAATAAAGCCTGCCACTCCATTGGTGTACAGCAGGAACACACTCAGGTGGAATGAGGGATGCTTTATTCTTGTAGGACAGTCTGGACAGCTCTGTGCCTTTAATATGTGGAGCAGTATTCACCTGCAGGCCTCTAGCCACCTGCTTTGGGCAGTAATCCATGCCTCTAGCCTGCCACACTGACTATAGAAACAGGGCAGGGAGCCAAGACCCGCTGCCCTTGGATCAGCATGTCCTGTCTCCACTGTGTAGACAGGTGAGACCATGACAATTAGCTTTTGCTGAGATGGGAGTTACAAGACTGAAGTGGGTGTGTGATGAGGGTCAGGTTCTCTGAGTGTGGGCATATGCTAAATCTTATTTTGTGTGGCTGAAGTGGAGCTGGCACTGTCCAGGGCCAGGCATCAGGTGAACACAATGAGAGAAAGTATAATGTAGTGGTTAGGAGCACAAGCATTTGGATTTGGACTGGGTTTCAATTCACACTCTGCTACTATCTGTGTGATGCTTGGCAAGTTATTTAATTTTTTTTTCTTTTAGATAAGGATAATAATAATGTCTCCCTCATTGGATTACTGAAATAAATGTGATAGTGCATGTGCATTAGACACTCCTAGTTGTAAAAACAGTGGCTTAAACTGTAAGGATATATATATATATATACATATATATGTATATATGTATATATATATATAATGTTCACTTAAACAAGTTTAGATAAGGCAGGCATGGGATGAGTTGGTGCTCAGACATGTCACCTGGGCTCAGTGCATTTTTCTACTGTCATTCTTGGCAGTGTCTCTATAGATGCTTTTCCCTGGCAAAGGGGAAAGGAGCTGTTGTGATTGTCATAAATCAATCCTCTTTCCATGATGCTAGCACTTTGCTTCCTCAAAAACTGAGATACTTTGGGAAAGAAGGGGGAATAACTCGGGTAGGCTGTCAGTAGTGTTCACCATACCTCCATCATGCTGCCGAGGCTGAACTTGATAATGATGATCTTTCTACCACATCTGAGCAGGGCAGAAGTGAACAGAAGGACAAACCCAAGGAGGCAATCCCAGGATCTGGTTAATCAGTCATTTGGGTACGTAGCTCTTCCTGCCATTAGGGAATCTTCAAGCTATGGTCAGAGGAAAGGAGGGAGTGGGTCTGAGAGGCCAGACGGGCTCCTGCCTCTAGAGCCCAGCAGCCCTGTTGGCAGGGGCAGCTTGTCAGGCCTTCCCTTTGGGGAACTCTGCTGTCTGCCTGCTGCTGCCCTCACAGGTCCTTAAAACACAGCTGCCCTTCCACAGACCATGTCACAGAAGGCCCCCCAAAGCCAGGGCCCACTGCAGCTTTACCAGGCCTGCTTTCCCACTCACTCTCACCTTCTCATTCGCATGCCCTTGCTGCCTTCGCTCTGGATGCCGGCCCCTTACCCGATCAGCTTGGCCCCTTTGAATTCCTTCTGTTCAGTGACCTCAGAGCTTCCCGGCTTCCCTACCACCAGGCTCCAGAGCACCCCCACTGGGAGGACTGCCCCTTCCTGCCCTCAGGGTTTGCTCATTCCCTCATGTTGACTCCTTGCCATACCTTGATCTTTTAATTTTCCTACCCAAACTGTAAGTTGAATCCCCAGCTTGTTGGGGCTGCTGTTACCTCCCTGGAGTTACAGCCATGCAGCAATGGAATGGCATCAGCAGATGCCTTTAGGGCTTCACTTGGAGGAATTCTGAAATCTAGATTTCAGTGGAGAAAAATGAGTACAATCTTTACAGTATTTGTGAAGCTGTTTAACATTTAAATTATGTGACTGAGCCTTGCCCTAAAGCTCATCCTTTTTAAGTGCCACGTGAAAAAGGTGACTTGATATTTGCAAGTTGAGTAATCATCGGGATTAACCAGAATGTCACCTTCAAGAGGGAGTATGCCTGGGTATTGGCTCCAGTCTTCCCTCAAGGTGGATAACAGAGTGGGATGATGGAAGAAGCCTTGGAGTCTGGGCTGGGTATCTTCCATTCCCTTCTCCAGAATATTCTCTCCCCTCTGTTCTCCATTCTGCTGTATCCTCATCCACCGACTGCATGGATGGCATCTGGGGGCTCCTTTGCTATCTAGATTCCTTTTCAGTTTGTCAATAGGAAGAATAGGCAGGAAGTAAGCCAGGCAGAGAAAGACAAGTACCAATGGACTTCACTCATCTGTGGAGTGTAACAACAAAGCAAAACTGAAGGAACAGAACAGCAGCAGACTCACAGACTCCGAGAAGGGACTAGCGGTTACCAAAGGGAAGTGGGTGGGGAGGGAGAAGGGGAATAAGGGGCACTATAATTCACAATCACAATATAGGTAAGTCACAGGGAAGGCAGTACAGCCCGGAGAAGACAACTAATGACTCTACCGCATCTTACTACACTGATGGACTGCAATGGGGCGTGGGGCGGGGATGAGGACTTGATAATATGTGTAAATGTTGAATCCACAATGCTGTACATGTGAAACCTTCATAAGGTTACATATCAATGATACTTAATAGGAATAAAAGGCAGGAGGTCAGAGGCAGGGAGGAGTGGGCATCTATTCCCTGCTTTTCTCTGGGGGCCACCTCTGGGGGGCTGGCTGTGCCCATCACCAAGAAGCCACAGCCCTCTCCAGGGGCCCTTTTGGGATTCCCTGCCTTTTCACGCCCAGGAAGGAAAGACCTCCCCTACCTCCTTTTTACAAACTCTGTGGTAGGGTACCATCCCTTGCCACTTACCTGCTTCCTACTCAGCTTTATGTAAATCATCCCTTTAATTTGTTACTACTTTTCAAATTACCCATTCTCAGAATACTGACTGTTTCCCACTAGGACTCTGACTCTTACAGTTTCCAAGTCAGAAGCCCAGGATCACTCTCTGCTTTTAGCACTTTCAGGCTGTGTGTCCTTGAGCAAGTTTCTTAACCTTTTGAGTCCTGGGTTTCTTATCGGTAAAAGCGGGTGGTGATAATCCCTGCGTCTGTCTAACCCACCAGGAAGAAAGAGTGTGAAAATGTCAGGTTAACCATGACATACTGTGCACAGGGGGGGTTAGCGTCACTGTGATGTGCCAGGAGCTGGAGGTGGGAACTGGGGAAAGCAGGCTTTGAGGATGGAGCACGTAGGTCTCCAGAGGGCTGTGCACCTTTACCGGCTCGTCCAGCACCGCTGAGAACCATATCAGGTAAGGGGGGTGGGACCTGACAGATGACCCTTCAAAGACTTGCCTGCAGGGCCTCCTCTTCTGCTCACCTCGGCCCACAGGTGCACCTCCTGTGGAATACAGATGAGATCCCCTCCAATTACAGACAAATTATTTAGTGATGACGTTAGCCTCTGCTAAGATGGACTCTGATAAAGCCTTTGGAAAGCATAATTATGTGGTCAGATAGGAAGAAATTGTCAAAAAAGGTGTGAGATACATTAAACGAGAAGGCTGATCCCTTGGCTTTTGTTATTTTGCTATACAGAGTGCTGTATTGGCAAGAATAGATCCATTATTTGTGTCTGTGATAATGTGACAGTAGTTGTTAAAAAGAAATGGCAGTGGTATTTATATTGGAAATTGCTCTGGAAGGCCTTGTGCCTGAGCTTCAAGAGGCATGTGGTGCCAACTCTAGTTGATCAGTCTTTATTAGGTCAATCATTATCCTTTTATTGTCTCTAAAGGACTATCACTGTGAAATTATCTTGATCATTTGCCTGTTTACAATTAGTGGTGTATCTCATTCTCCCTGATCTGTACCTGATTTCACCTGCTGTAAAGAGTATTAGCAACTTGAATTTGTCTCCTTTTAATGCTGTGCTCCCAGCATCTCACCAAGTGCCTGACATGCAGGGGATCCTTGTTTGACCATTTGTTGAATTATCAAGTGAATTAACAAATGAGGAGAGGGATACTTTGCTTAAATAGCTGTGTTAGGCATGAGAGAGAATTCTGCACTTTTAAAGAGCTGACATCTAATATTCTTTTCACAGCATTGGAGAGATGGGCATAAACTCACAGTTCTAAGACAAAGTGCTCAAGGCCCTAACAGAAGCAAAGATACAGGTCAACTGTTAGAGGATTTAAGAATCAACTTCTGGTGGAAATGAGGAAGGTAGAATGAAGTGGTTTGTGAATAAGACTTTAGATTAGAGCCAGATTGCTGTGCTCATACCGAGATGCTCCATTTCCCAGTAGTTTCCCTTTGCCTAAGCTAATTGGGCCACTCTCTTCTCATTTGTTAAAAAAAAGAAAAAAATTGACCCTACATCTGATGTAAGGTAATATATGGAATGTATATAGACTTATGCATAGCACATAATAATTAAGGAATATTTACTGATTATTACCAGTAGGAATAGTAGGAGAAAGAGGAGGGAAATGTTATGAAATAAAAATGAGTGAATTCTAATTAGCAGATAAGAAGACCTGGATTCCAGCTTTTGTTCTGCTGCTCAAATTTGCAACCTTTGGCAAGAACTTCCCTTTTCTGGGCATCATGCCAAGTGAGGGATTTTAACTTGGTGGTCTCTGCATGCCCTCAAGCAATGATTACATGCTTAGAACTGAGCTTGAAGGATACACAGTATTTGTGGATTAGGAAGTAGAGTGTACATATGGGGGATAACTTTCTTCCTGATTTTCATTTTCACTGCTCATAACCTTAAGACTATTTAATAGAAAAGAATATCAAATCTCTTGTGCCGCCTTTACCCAGCACGCACACAGCTTTGTGTACAGAGGAGGTCCTCAAATATCCCTTGGAAGGTGTGAATATAAATATTATTCATTCCTTTCCTACTTTTTCTTTTTTATCAGGCATCTACTGTGTGTTGAGAGTTTACATATAGCATCTTCTTTGACCTTCAGAACAACCCTGTGAAATGTGGGAGCTGGTGTTTTTAACTCCTCTTCATTTCCATTTTGACCATGAGGAGGTAGGATCCATGGGGTTTAACCTCTCTGGGTCCTAGAAGTAGGATGTGGGTCAGAGGGGGATTTGAAACCTAAGCAGCGAGGACTCCAAAGCCACGATAATACTCTCCTGCTTTGTGAGGTGATTATACCATATCTCCTCTTCTTTCCTCACACCCTGGACAATTAGTCTTCTCTCTTGGGCTTAGTTGATAAACTTCCTGCCTCACCCTGAAAATAGAAACAATCAAAGGAGGCCCTGATTGGCCCCTATCACTACCTCCACTGGTCTGCCTGCTCTTGCATGGCTGTGCAGCGTGTCCTCCCGTTGTGTATACTCTCCAGGCTTCTGTTCAGCACCATCTCCCTCCCTGGTGCCGGACATCACTTCAGCCATCTTCCCTCTCTCCTGCAACATCAGCTTTCCCCTCAGTGGGACTGTCTATCTCAAGCAGCATAAATATGTTCTATAAACTCATATTCATAAGTAATAAGCTTTCCCAATCCTGTATCCATCTCCAGCTGCTGCTCCCATTTCTCTGATTCTCTTTACAGTAAAAATCCCCAGAAGAGCTAGTAGACATCTGTCTTCACTTCCTCCCCTAACATTTTTCTCATGAATCTAATCTAGTCAGGTTTTGGTCCCTACCATTTTACCAAGGAAACTCTTATTAAAGTCACCAAAGACCTCCACACTGCCAATTCCGAGGGGTGATTCTCCCACTTCATCTTACTCAACCCAACAGCTGCACTCAGCCTAACTGTCTGTTCCATCTTGGAAAATTCTTCACCTGGTTATTGCACCACCAGAAACTTGGAGTAATCTTTTACTCCTTACTTTTTTTTATTTTTTATTATTTTATTTTATTTTTATTTTTTTATTTTTTTTGTAGATAATTATTTTTTATTGAAGGGTAGTTGACACACAGTATTACATTAGTTTCAGGTGTACAACACAGTGATTCAACATTTATATACATGATAATTCTAGGTACCAGCTTTCACCATACCAAGTTGTTACAATATTTTGACTATATTCCTTATGCTATACATTACATCCTGGTTACTTATTTATTTTACAATTGGAAGTGTGTATTTTTTTTTGTGAGGGCATCTCTCATATTTATTGGTCAAATGGTTGTTAACAACAATAAAATTCTGTATAGGGGAGTCAATGCTCAATGCACAATCATTAATCCACCCCAAGCCTAATTTTCGTCAGTCTCCAATCTCCTGAAGCATAACGAACAAGTTCTTACATGGAGAACAAATTCTTACATAGTGAATAAGTTACATGGTGAACAGTACAAGGGCAGTCATCACAGAAACTTTTGGTTTTACTCATGCATTATGAACTATAAACGGTCAGTTCAAATATGAATATTCATTTGATTTTTATACTTGATTTATATGTGGATACCACATTTCTCTCTTTATTATTATTATTTTTAATAAAATGCTGAAGTGGTAGGTAGATACAAGATAAAGGTAGAAAACATAGTTTAGTGTTGTAAGAGAGCAAATGTAGATGATCAGGTGTGTGCCTGTAGACTATGTGTTAATCCAAGCTAGACCAGGGCAATAAAACATCCACGTATGCAGAAGATTTCTCTCAGGACAGGGGGATGAGGTTCTAAGCCTCACCTCTGTTGATCCCTAATTTCTCACCTGATGGCCCCCCTGCGACTGTGCCTGTCTTAGGTTGTTCCTCCCTTGAGGAATCTTACCCGTCTCTGGCTAACCAGTCATCTTCCGGGGCCATACAGGGAAATGTAAAGTTGGTAAGTGAGAGAGAAGCTTTATTGTTTGAAAAGGTTAGCTTTTTACTTCTTTGCATATTTATGCCCTGTGGCTTCTATGCCCAGCATTTGTTTTGAGGTATCTTTACCACTTGGAAGAATTATGATACTCGGTAAATTTGATATGAGGCACGAATTCTATTTAAGGGTTGTAATTAGGAAGGATGAAGAAAAGCTATAGAAGTAGCAGATGGAAGAAAACATGGGAAGATTGATTATTTCTTTGACATATCTTCTTGTAGAGTAACTTCAGCATGCATAGGTTTTAAACTCTAATTAAATTGCGCACACACATTAACATAATAGGAGTATAGTTACATAACCAAAGCATACCTGTAATTACCAGCCATCTCCAGTGAAACCAAGAAAACCAGTTAGGCACCTTAGGCATTTGTGAAAACTTATCTATGATATGGTGGATATTGTCCAACTGAACTTGAACAGTCTGAGAGAAATCAGACAAATTAAAACAACCCATTCCTGGGGAATGTTCACATCCCTTATGTTCTTTTAACAGTAAATAGTCTGTAGTTGTAAGATTTTGGAGTGCTACAATTTGCACTTCTCCTAATTCTTGGTAGAGTTCCAACAGTATAGATCCAGTCAAATTTGTTGTTTTACTGTATGCACAGGCCAGCTTAGATATCTCCTTCTTCATTCCCATGGCAAGTCCAGGAACTGGTGGGATGAGTGCATCTACAGCTGTAGCAGTGCGTGGATCTTTGTTGGGGTTTTTTGATGATCATCTTCTGGCATGAGTCTTCCAGAGAGTACTGATGTTGGAAGTTCTTTTTCATATCGTATCTTAGTTCATTTTCGGGGTAGCCCAATTAGGCTTTGATCCTCTGTATAAACACAAACAGACCCTTTGCCTACACTTTTATATGCCCTTTATACCCTTGTGTAGAACTCATTGGAGGTCACCACACAGGAACTGCCTTTTTTTTTTGTATCATTAATCTACACTTACATGACGAATATTATGTTTACTAGGCTCTCCCCTATACCAAGTCCCCCCTATAAACCCCTTTACAGTCACTGTCCATCAGCATAGCAAAATGTTGTAGAATCACTACTTGCCTTCTCTGTGTTGTACAGCCCTCCCTTTTCTCCTACCCCCCCATGTATGTTAATCTTAATACCCCCCTACTTCTCCCCCCCTTATCCCTCCCTACCCACCCATCCTCCCCAGTCCGTTTCCCTTTGGTACCTGTTAGTCCATTCTTGAGTTCTGTGATTCTGCTGCTGTTTTGTTCCTTCAGTTTTTCCTTTGTTCTTATATTCCACAGATAAGTGAAATCATTTGGTATTTCTCTTTCTCCGCTTGGCTTGTTTCACTGAGCATAATACCCTCCAGCTCCATCCACGTTACTGCAAATGGAAGGATTTGCCCTCTTCTTATGGCTGAGTAGTATTCCATTGTGTATATGTACCACATCTTCTTTATCCATTCATCTATCGATGGACATTTAGGTTGCTTCCAATTCTTGGCTATTGTAAATGGTGCTGCGATAAACATAGGGGTGCATTGGTCTTTCTCAAACTTGATTGCTGCATTCCTGAGTTAATTCCTAGGAGTGCAATTCCTGGGTCAAATGGTAAGTCTGTTTTGAGCATTTTGATGTACCTCCATACTGCTTTCCACAATGGTTGAACTAATTTACATTCCCACCAGCCTTGTAGGAGGGTTCCCCTTTCTCCACAGCCTCGCCAACATTTGTTGTTGTTTGTCTTTTGGATGGCAGCTATCCTTACTGGTGTGAGGTGATACCTCATTGTAGTTTTAACTTGCATTTCTCTGATAATTAGCGATGTGGAGCATCTTTTCATGTGTCTGTTGGCCATCTGTATTTCTTTTTTGGAGAACTGTGTGTTCAGTTCCTCTGCCCATTTTTTAATTGGGTTATTTGTTTTTTGTTTGTTGAGGCGTGTGAGCTCCTTAAATATTCTGGACGTCAAGCCTTTATCGGATGTGTCATTTTCAAATATATTCTCCCATACTGTAGGGATCCTTCTTGTTCTATTGATGGTGTCTTTTGCTGTACAGAAGCTTTTCAGCTTAATATAGTCCCACTTACTCATTTTTGCTGTTGTTTTCCTTGCCCGGGGAGATATGTTCAAGAAGAGGTCACTCATGTTTATGTCTAAGAGGTTTTTGCCTATGTTTTCTTCCAAGAGTTTAATGGTTTCATGACTTACATTCAGGTCTTTGATCCATTTTGAGTTTACTTTTGTATATGGGGTTAGACAATGGTCCAGTTTCATTCTCCTACATGTAGCTGTCCAGTTTTGCCAGCACCATCTGTTGAAGGGACTGTCATTGTATGTCCATGGCTCCTTTATCAAATATTAATTGACCATATATGTCTGGGTTAATGTCTGGATTCTCTAGTCTGTTCCATTGGTCTGTGGCTCTGCTCTTGTGCCAGTACCAAATTGTCTTGATTACTATGGCTTTATAGTAGAGCTTGAAGTTGGGGAGTGAGATCCCCCCTACTTTATTCTTCTTTCTCAGGATTGCTTTGGCTATTCGGGGTCTTTGGTGTTTCCATATGAATTTTTGAATTATTTGTTCCAGTTCATTGAAGAATGTTGCTGGTAGTTTCATAGGGATTGCATCAAATCTGTATATTGTTTTGGGCAGGATGGCCATTTTGATGATATTAATTCTTCCTAGCCACGAGCATGGGATGAGTTTCTATTTGTTAGTGTCCCCTTTAATTTCTCTTAAGAGTGACTTGTAGTTTTCAGAGTATAAGTCTTTCACTTCCTTGGTTAGGTTTATTCTTTGGTATTTTATTTTTTTTGATGCAATTGTGAATGGAATTGTTTTCCTGATTTCTCTTTCTGTTGGTTCATTGTTAGTGTGTAGGAAAGCCACAGATTTCTGTGTGTTTATTTTGTATCCTGCAACTTTGCTCTATTCCGATATAAGTTCTAGTAGTTTTGGGGTGGAGTCTTTAGGGTTTTTTATGTACACTATCATGTCATCTGCAAATAGTGACAGTTTAACTTCTTCTTTACCAATCTGGATTCCTTGTATTTTTTTGTTTTGTCTGATTTCCATGGCTAGGACCTCCAGTACTATGTTAAATAACAGTGGGGCGAGTGGGCATCCATGTCCAGTTCCCAAACTCAGAGGAAATGCTTTCAGCTTCTCGCTGTTCAATATAATGTTGGCTGTGGGTTTTTCATAGATGGCCTTTATTATGTTGAGGTACTTGCCCTCTATTCCCATTTTGCTGAGAGTTTTTATCATGAATGGATGTTGAATTTTGTCAAATGTTTTTTCAGCATCTATGGAGACGATCATGTGGTTTTTGTCTTTCTTTTCGTTGATGTGGTGGATGATGTTGATGGATTTTCGAATGTTGTACCATCTTTGCATCCCTGGATGAATCCCACTTGGTCATGGTGTATGATCCTTTTGATGTATTTTTGAATTCGGTTTGCTAGTATTTTGTTGGTATTTTTGCATCTACGTTCATCAGGGATATTGGTCTGTAGTTTTCTTTTTTGGTGGGATCTTTGCCTGGTTTTGGTATTAGGGTGATGTTGGCTTCATAGAATGAGTTTGGGAGTATCCCCTCCTCTTCTATTTTTTGGAAAACTTTAAGGAGAATGGGTATAATGTCTTCCCTGTATGTCTGATAAAATTCCGAGGTAAATCCATCTGGCCCGGGGGTTTTGTTCTTTGGTAGTTTTTTGATTACCGCTTCAATTTCGTTGCTGGTAATTGGTCTGTTTAGATTTTCTGTTTCTTTTTGGGTCAGTCTTGGAAGGTTGTATTTTTCTAGGAAGTTGTCCATTTCTCCTAGGTTTCCCAGCTTGTTAGCATATAGATTTTCATAGTATTCTCTAATAATTCTTTGTATTTCCGTGGGGTCCGTCGTGATTTTTCCTTTCTCATTTCTGATTCTGTTGATGTGTGTTGACTCTCTTTTCCTCTTAATAAGTCTGGCTAGAGGCTTATCTATTTTGTTTATTTTGTCAAAGAACCAGCTCTTGGTTTCATTGATTTTTGCTATTGTTTTACTCTTCTCAATTTTATTTATTTCTTCTCTGATCTTTATTATGTCCCTCCTTCTGCTGACCTTATGCCTCATTTGTTCTTCTTTTTCCAATTTCGATAATTGTGACATTAGACCATTCATTTGGGATTGTTCTTCCTTTTTTAAATATGCTTGGATTGCTATATACTTTCCTCTTAAGACTGCTTTTGCTGTGTCCCACAGAAGTTGGGACTTAGTGTTGTTGTTGTCATTTGTTTCCATATATTGCTGGATCTCCATTTTGATTTGGTCATTGATCCATTGATTATTTAGGAGTGTGTTGTTAATCCTCCATGTGTTTGTGAGCCTTTTTGCTGTCTTTGTACAGTTCGTTTCTAGTTTTATGCCTTTGTGGTCTGAAAAGTTGGTTGGTAGGATTTCAATCTTTTGGAATTTACTGAGGCTCTTTTTGTGGCCTAGTATGTGGTCTATTCTGGAGAATGTTCCATGTGCACTTGAGAAGAATGTGTATCGTGTTGCTTTTGGATGTAGAGTTCTGTAGATGTCTATTAGGTCCATCTGCTTTACTGTGTTGTTCAGTGCTTCTGTGTCCTTACTTATTTTCTGCCCGGTCGATCTATCCTTTGGGCTGAGTGGTGTGTTGAGGTCTCCTAGAATGAATGCATTGCAGTCTATTTCCCCCTTTAGTTCTGTTAGTATTTGTTTCACATATGCTGGTGCTCCTGTGTTGGGTGCATATATATTTAGAATGGTTATATCCTCTTGTTGGACTGAGCCCTTTATCATTATGTAGTGTCCTTCTTTATCTCTTGTTACTTTCTTTGTTTTGAAGTCTATTTTGTCTGATATTAGTAGTGCAACCCCTGCTTTCTTCTCGCTGTTGTTTGCCTGAAATATGTTTTTCCATCCCTTGACTTTTAGTCTGTACATGTCTTTGGGTTTGAGGTGAGTTTCTTGTAAGCAGCATATAGATGGGTCTTGCTTTTTTATCCATTCTATTACTCTGTGTCTTTTGATTTTTGTATTCAGTTAATTAACATTTAGGGTGACTATTGAAAGATATGTATTTATTGCCATTGCAGGCTTTAAATTCATGGTTACCAAAGGTTCAAGGTTAGCCTCTTTAGTATCTTACTGCCTAACTTAGCTCACTTATTGAGCTGCTATATATACTGCCTGGAGATTCTTTTCTTCTCTCCCTTCTTATTCCTCCTCCTCCATTCTTCATATGTTGGGTGTTTTGTTCTGTGCTCTTTCTAGGAGTGCTCCCATCTAGAGCAGTCCCTGTAAGATGTCCTGTAGAGGTGGTTTGTGGGAAGCAAATTCCCTCAGCTTTTGCTTGTCTGGGAATTGTTTAATCCCGCCATCATATTTGAATGATAGTCGTGCTGGATACAGTATCCTTGGTTCAAGGCCCTTCTGTTTCATTGCATTAAATATATCATGCCATTCTCTTCTGGCCTGTAGGGTTTCTGTTGAGAAGACTGATGTTAGCCTGATGGGTTTTCCTTTATAGGGGACCTTTTTCTCTCTAGCTGCCTTTAAAACTCTTTCCTTGTCCTTTGTCTTTTCCATTTTAATTATTATATGTCTTGGTGTTGTCCTCCTTGGATCCTTTCTGTTGGGGGTTCTGTGTATTTCCATGGTCTGTTCGATTATTTCCTCCCCCAGTTCGGGGAAGTTTTCAGCAATTATTTCTTCCAAGATACTTTCCATCCCTTTTCCTCTCTCTTCTTCTTCTGGTACCCCTATAATATGGATATTGTTCCTTTTGGATTGGTCACACAGTTCTCTTAATATTGTTTCATTCCTGGAGATCCTTTTATCTCTCTCTGCATCAGCTTCTATGTGTTCCTGTTCTCTGGTTTCAATTCCATCAATGGCCTCTTGCATCCTATCCATTGTGCTTATAAACCCTTCCAGAATTTGTTTCATTTCTGTGATCTCCCTCTGGACTTAATCCCTTAGCTCTTGCATATTTCTCTGCCTCTCCGTCAGCATGTTTATGATTTTTGTTTTGTATTCTTTTTCAGGAAGACTGGTTAGGTCTGTCTCCTTCTCTGGTGTTGACTCTGTGATCTTTGTCTGCCTGTAGCTTTGCCTTTTCATGGTGATAGGAATAGTTTGCAGAGCTGGAACGAGTGAGGTTGGAAGAACTTCACTTCTTGTTGGTTTGTGGCCCTCCTCTCCTGGGAGAACAGCGACCTCTAGTGGCTTGTGCTGGGTAGCTGCGCGCAGACAGGGCTTCTGCTTCCTGCCCGGCTGTTATGGAGTTAATCTCCGCTGTTGCTGTGGGCGTGGCCTGGCTCAGGCTCCTGCTCCAAAGTGGTGGAGTTGCTTTGGAGGGGGAGCGGCTGGGAGGCTATTTATCTCCGTAAGGGGCCTCCCTGCTCCCTGCAGCCCAGGGGTTAGGGTGCCCAGAGATCCCCGGATTCCCTACCTCTGGATTAAGTGTCCTGCCCTGCCCCTTTAAGACTTCCAAAAAGCACCTGCCAAAACAAAACAATGACCACAAAAAAAAAATTTTTTTTTTAATTAGAAAAATCAATCAATAAATAAAAAATGGCCGCTCATTTTTCTTTGTTCTCTGGTGCCAGCCTCAGGCATCTGCTCACCAGTCTTGCTGCCCTGTTTCCCTAGTATTGGGGTCCCTATCCCTTTAAGACTTCCAAATAGCGCTCGCCAAAACAAAACAGAAAAAAAAAAATGCCGCTCGCTTTTCTTATGTCCTCTGGCGCCAGGCCTCCGGTACCTAATCACTGTTCTTGCTGCCCTGTTTCCCTAGTATTCAGGGCCCCGCGCACGCAGTGTGTCCGTGCTCTGGTGCCGATGGCTGGGGCTGGGTGTTCGGCAGTCCTGGGCTCCATCTCCCTCCCGCTCTGCCTATTGTTCTCCCGCAGGGAGCTGGGGGGAGGGGTGCTCGGGTCCCGCCTGGCGGGGGCTTGTATCTTACCCCCTTTACAAGGCACTGGGTTCTCGCAGGTGTGTATGTGGTCTGGATGTTGTCCTGCGTCCTCTGTTCTTTATTCTAGGAAGAGTTGTCTTTGTTATATTTTCACAGATATATGTGGTTTTGGGAGGAGATTTCCGCTGCTCTACTCACACCGCCATCTTGGCTCCCAACCTCCTTACTTTTTTTATACTCTACAGTTTATCAGCAAAATTCTGTGGATTTTCTCTTCATAGTATATCTAGAATCAGATTATTTTTCATCAACTCTACAACCACAAGTCTGCTCCAACCACTGTCATCTCTCCTGGGTATTGTTGCAATAGTCTGCAGCAGGTTTCCCTGATTCCACCTTTGCAATGCCCCTATTTCCAGTCTATTTTCAACTCATCCACCAGAGGAATCCATTTAATTAGATCATGACAATCCTCTACTCAAAACTCTCTAAAGCTCCTCCCATCTCAAAGTAAAAGACTGAACAGTAGCATGGCCTAAAGGTCTAAGGTGACTGACCTCCTTGCTGCTTCTCCATCCTCATCCCTGACACCTCTCTGCCCTGTTTCCTTGCTGCAGCCACACGTGAGTCCTTGATGTTACTTTAACATTCTACACACACTCAGGCCTGAGGGCCTTTTCCTTTGCTGTTTGCTCTGCCAGAAATACTTTTCTTTGATATATTGTCTTGACTTGCTGCCTCCCTTCCTTAAAGTATTCAAATGCTGTCTCATCATTCTAAAGTAGAAATTCTCCCACCACATTGTTCCCCATCCCCTTTACTCTGTTTTGTTTTCTTCTTTCATTTACCACTTCTTAGTATTTATCTGCTTATTATGTGTTTGTACCTGCTCCTCTTCCTACCTTCCCCCATGATGGCAGGGATGTATCTTTAGGACTTAGTATGGTGCCTAGCCCATATTAGACAGTCAACAGATACCTGTGGAAGGAAACAATGACTATACTATGTTGCTTCCTTTGTATCTTATGCTGCTGATTGTTGAGACCTTGGATTATATAGTAGTTGGCACAGAAACAAAACAAGGTGAAGCAGAGGCCTTTGTTTTCTAATCCACCCAAGGGTAGCCAGTGGAGTCACTTGTGCAGACAGGTTCTCAGGGCCAGAGGGATCTGTGGGAGCATGTTTGGTGATAGGTATGTAACAAGTACCTGCTGGCCTGTTTTTTCTGTTCCTTGTTTGGGACCTGCCTAATGATGTGGAGTCAAGCGGATTAAGCAGTGGGAGGGAGTGGAGGGCACAGTTGAAGAATACTAAGAGCTGCTATCTTTTGAGCAGCTACTACATGCCAGGTCCCAGGATTTACAAGTATTTTATTTCAATATCACATAAAACATAGGAGTCATCTATCACTTCTTCATTTTAGAGATTATAGGACTGTGCCAAACTCCCAGCTCAGAAGAATTAGAGCTTGACATTCTGGAACTGAAATCTTATTGGTGGGAGGAAAAGGTGAGGCATAAGAAGGTACCCCCAGGGCTCTCTTCAGAATTTAGGGTCTAACACACAGCCACCTGTCCAGAATATTTAGATTCACATATTCACTAGGTTTTTCAAAAAAACATCTGTCAAGCCCTTTTTTTTTGAGTCAGCATAATGCTGCAGGGGATATAGAATTAAATGTATGTTATGTCATCTAAGGATCTTAGGATATTATTTGTAGCATACAGCTACCCATGGAGTGGTACATTGTAATACACGGTAATATCTGAGGTCAGTGCTGAATGATGTATCAACTGCCTTTTAAATGCTGTTACAATTCTGAAGATGGGAACCTCTGCTACTCATTAGTTCTGCATTTAGTGTGTTAGGTCCCATACTAACTTCTGGGGACAAAGATGATGATGGTAAGAATATTTAATATGCTAAGCACTGTTTTAATTGTTTTAAATGTGTTTTCTCTTAGTTCTCACAAGAACCATATAAAGTAGGTAGGTGTTATCTACATTGTGTTCTGTGAAAAAGTAGAAAACAATGGTGGAATAACTTATGTTTTCAAGGTTATACTGCAAAGTCATGTTATAAATTCAGTGAAAATAGTTAAGAGTAAAGACCTAACCACCTATACTGAAGAAAAGGCCCAAGTTCTTAAGGATGTAGTTGTAAGACAGGCAAGTAAACGATTCCTGTACTAGTGTGACTGGTACTCCCATAGTGTGTGGTAACGGATGCTGTAGAGAACAGAGGTGATGCTCTTAATCTAGCTTGGATGGGGGGTGGTCATGGAGAAGATGTAGGAAAGCTCATGTCTTGATTGTTCAAGAAAAATGGTAATTGCCTAAATCTAAATCTCTCCATATTCTTTCCCCAAATATTTATAAACCAAGAAGGAAAACAAAAGTGTACTCATAATGTCAACATAACTGGAGGTAAAGAGTAATGTAAACTTCAATGTACTTAAGAACAAAACTTTACAAAATGAACATAAAATAGCAGAAACATGTATACAAACCTATTAAAAATGAGAAAACATTTCAGCTGGTACAAATTCTTTAAAAAAACACTGTAAAGTAAAAAAATAAAAAACTATAGTCTTATACTTCCAACCTGAATAAAATATCCTTTAACAAAACTTTAAGGATGTAAAAGCCTATTTTTAGCCAGAAATTCAGAAACTCAGAGTAGAAGTATACAAAAACCCCCAAGATATGTAAAATATGAGTTGACTGAATTCAGGAAAAAAACAACAGACAGTGTCATTTTAGAAATGAATAAACTACAAAAACTCCAAAGAAGAAAAGTTCAACTGAAAAAATTACAAGGGGCATCAAGGAAAAGTATTAAAATAACCAAGAAAATGAATATGAAATAGAGAAAAATAACCAGAAAGAAAATGGTCAATAAAGAAGATGGTTAAAGATGATCCAACATACTGTATATATATATATATATATGTGTGTGTGTGTGAAGTCCCTGAAGAAGAAAAATTGAAATAATCTAATAGGACTGATATTTTAAATTATTATTCAAGATAAGCAATCTTGAAAAAGAAGTAACTTGGGAGACTCATGATTCTTGATTTCAAAAGTTATCACAAAACTATAATCAAAACAGTGTGGTATGAGCGTAGGATAGACAATATGGACCAATGATGGATAGAGAACCCTGAAGTAGACCCCCTCATTTATGGTCAGTTGATTTTCAAAAAGGTTATCAGTGCCATTCAATAGGGCAAGGTCAGTTTTCAACCACTGGGCAAAGGATTGAAATATATGTTTCTCCAGAAAAGATACACAAATGTCTAATCACTGTAAAAAGTGAATACCCACCTGCAAAAGAAAGAATTTGGACCCTTAATCTTTCACCACATAAAAAAATTAACTCAAAGTGGATTAAGGACCTAATGTAAGAGCTAAAACTGACACTCCCAGAAGAAAACATAAGGAAAAATCTTCATGATGCTGGATTTGAAGATGATTTGTTGGATATGACACTGAAAGAACAGGCAATTAAAAAAATAGATAAATTGAAGATTTAAAACTTGGGTATCAAGTGATGCTACCCACGAGAGTAAAAAACAGACCACAGAATGGTATAAAACACGTGCAAATCACATATCTGGTAAGGGATTAATATCCAGAACAAAGAACTACAACTCAACAACACCACAATTAAAAAATGGGCAAAGGGTTTAAATATATATTTCTCCAAAAAAGATACACAAATGGCTAATCACATGAAAAGATGCTCAACATCCTTCATCATTAGGAAGGTGAAAATCAAAATCACAATGACAGGCCACTTCCTACCCAATAGAATGATCAAAAAGGAAACAATGTTGGTGTGGATGAGGAGAAATTGGAACCCTGGGACTTTGCTTGTTGGAATGTAAAATGATGCAGCTGCTATGCAACACAGTTGGGTGGTTCCTCAAAAAGCTAAACATAAATTACCATATGACCGAGCCATTTCATTTGCAGGTATATACCCAGAGGAATTGAAAGTAGAAACTTGAACATGTATTTCCACCTATGTTTTCACTGCAGCTTTCTTCGCAGTAAGCAGAAACAACTCAAGTGTCCATCAATAGGTGAATGGATAAATAAAATGTGGTATATAATGCAGTGGAATATTGTTCAGCTATTGAAAGGAATGCAACTCTGTTACAAAATACAACATGGAAGAGTCTTAAAAGTTATGCTAAGTGAAGCCAGATACAAAGGGACAAATATTACATGATTCTACTTATATGAAATGTCTAGAATAGTCAAATTTAGAGACTGAAAGTAGATTAAAGGTTAGCAGGGGCTGAGGGATGGAAGAACAAGGAGTCTGTGCTTAATGGTTGCAGTGTTTGCAATGATGGAAAAGTTTTGGAAATGGTGCACAATACTGTAAATGTAATTGCCACTGAACTGGATATACTTAAAAGTAGTTAAAATGGTGATTTTAATTTATTTTGCCACAACTTACAGAAATTAATACTGTAGTATAGGAAAAACCATTGATGTATATACTTTAAGTGGACAAATGGTATTTGAATTATATTTCAGTTAACTGTTAAATTATAGTGCAAGAAAACAAAGCCCAAATCTACATATTGAGTGGGCCCATCATGCATCTTGGAAAACTGACCTGTAAAGTCAATTCTGAGATACACATAGTAAAACTATTAACTTTTAAATAAAAAAAAAATTCTGACACCAAGGCATAAAAGACCATATTGCTTACAAAGGAAAGAAATTTAAGTTGGCATCAGAATTTTGACAACATACAAAACAAGACAAAATTGCATTTTCAACAACACTCAAGGAAAGATAGTAAGAGGAAAGCTTCCCTGTTTGATAGCTGAGTTGAATTCTGGTGTATGACATAGCCTGACAAGTGCTAGGATGGTGACAAGTGACCAGAATGTACAAAGGATGGAAGCAAGGGACTGCATGAAACTTCTGGGACTTGCCAATATGACTGGAGTCTCTGGATAGTGAAGTGGAGATACTCCTAAGGCCTTAGATTTCATTAAATCATTTATTTATTCACTTAATATTTCTTGAGCATAAATATTAAGTGCCCGGGAATGCCTAGTCAGTTATGTGTTACTGAGAGAGTTGTTTATGAGATCTATCTGGAAAGATAAGGAGGTTAAGAGAGTAGGGGAATGTATATACAAATCTTCATTTATGCATGGAAATATACCATAGCATTTACTTGAGTACCATTTCAGTTATTCCACACATGTTCTTTCAATTGAAAATTTGTCAACCTTTCTATCAACCTAGTATTGGAAGTACAGGTGGGAAATTAATCCATTTAAGAAGCAGAGGGAGCCAGTTGATTCATTGGGCAATCATTATGTGGTTGTAGGTAGCTGTGTCCAGGAACAGATCAGACTGACACAAGTACAAAAATAAATGAAAACCACTATTTTTGAGCATAGATTCTGTGGCTGGCACTAGTCTAGGTATTGAGGATGCCATAGCAAGTAAGTGTTAGTTTCTGCTTTGTCCACAAATTCATAAATTGCTGATTACATTGCATGATGTAAGGGAGGTAGGCACCAAGGTGTGGTGAGAAGATCAGAACTTTAATCTGCCTTGACATGCACTGGTGAGCGGGCATCCCAAGACTTTATTTGAGTGTAGAATTGAGTATCAGTGTATCTTCACATTTTCATGTTGGTTAAAACACTTAGGTCGTAAGTAACAGAAATCAACTTGAATAACCTAATCATAAAGGCAAGATTATAAAAAGGTTATAAAATGGATTATCTCATGGACTGAACATAAGGAAAGGGATGTAACTGGGTCACTGAGAGCATCTGGAAAACGAACGCTCATTCAGTTGGCTCCACACCACTTTACTTTTACTGATGCCGTTTCACATCGCTATTGGGCAACAATTTCCAAACCAATTACTGTACAGTACCTCACTGAGCCTAGAAGTAGAAATTAGAGGAGGCATCATTTTCTTTATTTAAAACGTGAGGAAATAATCCCAGGAAGATGGAGTGATTTGTGCAAGGCCACATCCCAAGTTGAGTGGTTAAACCCAGAATTTAGAATACAGGCCTTCTGATCCGTGGATCTATTCTTTCCCCATTAGTCTTCCTGAAAATCTTCTTACTGGTAAGCAAATGTTCCCCCTTGTAATTCTCTCACCTCCTTATTTTTCTTTTATCAGTCAATTTGCTTTTGGAATTAAAGGAGTCACCTGCGCATTTTTAACAATAGGCTTATTTGAGACATCTCTGAAAATTGTCTTGAATTTGTACCCTGTAATCTGAACATGAAGGGACCACCAGGAAAGGTAATAATTAAAGAGAAAAGTAGATCTCAGTTGTCCCAGTGGTTTATTATCATCCATGAAATGCCTTATCAGAAATGGGCTATTATAGTTTAAATGATCAGACAGAGTTTGAAAAGGATTTAAATTTCATCAGAGACTTACTGAGCTTGGAGTTGGGACCTCATTGTTTTCCAAACTCCAATTTTTCCTCCACAATGAACAGTAACTTTTTGATTAAGCAGCTGGCAGTTACTATTGAATGCCTCACATTTAATAACAAAAGTCTTCCTTCAGAACAGGAAATTTTATCTAAATTGCTTTGCTCTTCTTTGGTGATTGTGAACTTCTAAAGTCTGACAGAACTGATAGCATGAAAAAAATGAAAAATTTTCTCGGGAAGGTGATGATTACTTTTTAAAAGAAAGAGCCCCAAACTAAATGAATAATTCAGTATACTTGCTACAAAGCAGAAGTCAAGACACACAAGTTATCCTCTCTGTAAACATTATTAAAAAACAATCAAGTTTGTATTGACACATTTATATTGGGAAGAATATAGACAGCAGCTGAGAGAAAGCATGAAAGCACCACGTGGGAGATAAGACCTTCACTAGTTTTGTTCTTAATAGGAGCAGCTACTGTCATTCACCTAGTGCTGTGTGCCAAGCATGGGCTAAGTCCTTTGCATGTCGATTAGTACCCCAACCTCAATCGTTCCTGCTCTCCTGCTGGCATTTCTCTTTGGCTGAAACTAACTGGAATCAAAAGAGGGTGGAACCTGTCAGTCTCCTTGGGCACAAAGGAGGGCAGAGTGTGTATCTTGAAAGGGAAATGGGAATATCTAGCTCACCTTAATTTGTATTTCTTCATAGCATTTGTCACTATTTGAAATTATGAAGTTGTTTACTATCATTCACCTACACCATAATGCAGGTTCCAGGAGGCCTGAGATGTATTCTCAAAATAAATTTGTAAGTGCCTACCTATCCATCCAGCCATGATCCATCTAATTGTTAATAGGGCATGATAAGAATTAAAAAATTTTTTCAGATTCTCTTTTATTGAAGTATAGTTAATACACAGTTTATATTAGTTTCAGGAGCATTATATACATAATGCTCACCATGTTAGGTATAGTTACCATCTGTCACCTTATGAAGCTATAACAATATTATTGACTATGTTCCCTATGCTGTACTTTTCATCCTTGACTGACTTACTTTACAATTGGAATTTGTACCTCTTTATCTCCTTCACCTGTTTCACCCATTCCCCTATCTCTGTCCCCTCTAGCAACTACCAGTTTGTGCTCTGTGTTCTTTATATGCACCACAAAAAGGTAGGATGTTGGAGTTGTTCTTTTCTTTGTAGCTCCTTCTAGTTTGTTTTTATTCAAGTAGAAAAGGCTCTAGAGGAGGCTACTCACCCTGTGCCTCTCACTCTGCCTGGAGATTCCCTAGGAAGAATCTCATCTCCAGTCATAGGCTAGCTTGTCTGCAGTGGAGCAGCTGAGGCATGAGCTCCCAGTCAGGCCTCAGCGCTGCTTGAGGGCAGAAAATGCCAAATAAGGCCTTTTCAGAGATTGCTTTCCACAGTGGGGCCAGGTTGGCACCTGTAAGTCTGATTTTTATGAAGATCCTAGGAATCTGTGTTTTTGAAAAGCTTACTGGACTATGTAACATCTAGACAAGTTTGGAAACTGCCAATGAACCTTATTGGTGCTTTCCAAGGTCCTAAAAAAAAGTAAAGGGATCCATGTCTGAATCTTGGGGCTGTCAATGTTTTGGCTGGGGGTGGTCTGTGGGGGTACCAAGACTTCATGGAGAGAGAGAGAAAAATATTCCCGTTGTCCCTTACCATAGCTTCTAGACCCTGATATAGTTCACATAGATTGTTTGGAAAATGGTCAATCATCAGGCCTTTGGGGAGACATCCATTTGCTCTCTGAAGCTTTAAAATGTTACGTGAGGATGTCACATACACTGTGTATGACAGATGGCTTTTGGATGTTTATTGATATAACAAGTAACAGATGGAGGTTAGATCAGAAGACCTTTAATGTCTTTTCTGACCCTGAGAGTCCTGGTTACCAATGTGTGCTTTATTTGAGCAACAGGTTTTGACTTAACATAACATTTAAATCTTTATCTAGATGCAAAATGAAACACAGCTACACTAAATTATCACCCATGCTTGGGTATCAGCAAATATTTTGGAGGCAGCTAGCCTGGGGTATAATTGAACATTTTGTCCAGTGTACTTTGTCTTAACTCCTGAAAAAAATGTGGCCAATGACTATGGCTTCAATGTACTATCAGTGGCAACAGATAGGGAATGATTTAGGAGGCTCTTTCTCTCTCTTCTTTCCTATCAGATTGCTGCCCCTATGCTCCTCTTTTATAGAAAATGTAAAGTTGACACTGGGTACTGTTTTCCAACCAACTGGGCTAAGTGGCTTAGATGAGGTTTCTGGTATTCTTTTCTGAAAATACTTCAAATTAAAGTATCTTTTAGATGGTTCTCTGAAGGTAAGAGCATTGATCTTACTCAATAACATAATAACGTTCAACTTAAAAAAAAAACATTTTAGAATTTACAGTGTAATTTTATTTCAATTATATATTTTATGTTCATTGAAAACTGGTGTAATCAGTATTGTTATTAAAAGTTTGAGGAAGCTGAAGGCCCACAGAGGTTCAGTACCTTGCTCCAGGTCATAAAGCATAAATAATAAAGTTAAGACACAGGCTTTCTAATTCTAGTTCAATGATCTTTCTGACTCTAGTCCAACTGTATCTCACACTGTTTATGTAACCCAGTAGTTGAATATTTCTCTTTTTAAGAGAGGAATCAATAGAGGATTATAAGACAATATGGCATGGTAGAAATTTACTTCTGATTTGAATTTAGGCCTCACTGTTTATGGAATGTTAGTAGGTGAGTCCCTTACCATCCGTGAACATCATTCAATTGAATATAGTAACTTCTGCCTTTAAGCGTTATTTCAGGGATTATAAAATATGTGAAGTTCTGGCATATAGTAGGTACTCAGAGGCAGCTCTTATAACAGTGTCTTTGAGTTTGAGGTTTAGTGTCCTTGCCAAGTGGTCTTGCATCTTCTGCTGGGACACCCCTTAGAAGACTGG
Organism: Manis pentadactyla; assembly: GCF_030020395.1. Taxonomy (NCBI): domain Eukaryota; kingdom Metazoa; phylum Chordata; class Mammalia; order Pholidota; family Manidae; genus Manis; species Manis pentadactyla. The sequence continues at coordinate 60,016,608 of NC_080027.1, forward strand.
AAGTTCACTGCCTCCCAAGGTTGTACCTTCACTCTATGTTTTCTGATTGGTAGAAGATTCTTCCTATCTTGAGCTGAAAATGCCTCCTTGTCGCTTACACTTGTTGGCATGCCTTTTACCCCTTTAAGCTACAGAGAACAAGTCTAATCCCTCTTCCACATGACAATCCTCCAAATTCTTGAAGCCTTTATCATGTCATCCCTTAATCTTTACTTCCTCAGACTGAACAACCTCTGTTCCTTCAACAATTCATCATTTGATGTGGCCCACAGGGCCCTCCCAATCTTGCTTGTTTTTTCCTTAAAGTGTGTCTATCATCTGAGAAGTTCTTACAACTAAAGAGGATTGTCTCTGGGTAGATGATCAATCATATAAGAATGAGGTAATTATCATTTCATGGTATAGTTTAAGATCACAACTTCATTTTTTGACAGTCTTATCTTAGGTCACTGTTGTCCAAAACAACTCAGTATTCTCCCCCCTGCCCTCCCACTACATATTCCTGTTAAACCTTAGATCTTACATTCTGTCTTTGATAGGCAAAGTCCCTAAGCATGGGACCTTTCATTTGTCCATGTTAGATTTCTTCTTACTTGATTTGGCCCTAATTCCTGCCTATTAATGTCTCTCTTAATCCTGATGGTAGTATCCTAAATCTGATATGATTGAAACAATCAAATCGACTTCATATTTTCCTGCAGATTCTATAAGCACATCTATATACTGCCAGATAATGGGAAAAAAGCACTAAATAGGACAGACTTAGATGAGCCATTTGATTCTGATCCACCATCAGCATCATCTTGGGGGGATAACTGAATCATGAACTTTAGGGCAGAGAGTAAGGGATAGTAAGTAGTGGGAAAGAGATATTAGGGGCACAAAAATATGGCTAAGGGAAAATATCCTTGGTATAGTAACCCTGATGAAGAGAGAAAAAGGGGATAGTAAAATTTAACTGGTAGGCAACAAAAACCATAGACTTGACAAGTGTTTCTAAGTGGACAAAACAAGTCACATGAAGACTTGATCTTTTCTGGGAGGACCTCTCCTCTCTCTCGTGGGTATTCACACCCTTCTCTGGCAAAAATCTCTCCAGCCATATTTACTAATCTCATTTGAACATTGCTGCCTTTGCATTTACCACAACAAAGGCATCTCCTTCCAGATTTCAACATTGCCTCTATGGTTTGCATCTGTATTTACTCTGCAGCCAGCTACTACAGAACAGTTTGGAAACCTGCTGAGCCCTGCTACCATCCTCCCTCCTGAGCTCTGTGTGGATTTAGCTTTAAATTCAGTTCTGACATGTTGGGGGCATACTGTATTCACCCCTATAATCCGTCTTCCCATTACAGTCTGTTTTCTCTTGTACAACACCGGAGGTGCATTTTAAAAATCTTGTCATTTGTTGAGTGTCATCTGGTTTTGTTAAACAGATGGGTAGGAGGAGACTGCACAGTTCCTCTTTGGGGCATGCCTTTCATGTCCTTCTGGTACAAACCCTGTGTGATGTGTATTCCATGTTAGTAATTAACAGCCAGGCAACCTGACATAGAAATTCAACAAGTAGCTCATCAATGCACACATTTGGCAAATGTTGCTGTCACGGTGAGTAAGCTTTGAGGAAGTGTTTTGTAGATTGCTGTGACCAGTGAAGTGAATGTCCAACTGTTGTCAGTGCCAAGAATAATGCCCATGCACCACAGATGTCTTTTGTCTTGTTTTTCCTATTTGCCATATGAAGCTGAGGTGAGGAAGATTGTGTAATGCCCCTTTGAGCATAAGGTCAAGTGTGCCGAGGTGACACACCACCATGTTAGTGAGGGGAAAGAGGGTGTGAGTTTCCTTGTGTCAGTATAGGGAGCATTCTCCAAGGAGCACCTTGATATTCACTAGCGCTAACAAAAAAGCAGTCAGAATGAGGCTGTTTGGCAAAGAAAAGTCATTGCAACTTTCCTCTTCAGGGAGAATGTGAATACTTTCCTTCAGTTCTAGCTGAAGTCCAAGACAAACTCTTCAATTAGCATGTCATTTGGGCTTCATATTATCTTATTGAACAGTGATATAATACATGTCAATTCATGTGCTTTATGTTGGAAGTTCATTCTTTAGGTAATTGGGAAAGGTACCATGGAGTCTCTTCAGAGGTCTTCCTTCATCCAGGTAAATATAATTTCAATATTCCTTCATAAGTAGTGTTGTTGAACCACTGCATTGCTGAGCGGGGAGCTCTGAGGGTTTTATCTGTTAACAGAAAATTGAGTTCTTCATAGAATATTGACTGGTCTTTTAAGCAGACAGGACACTTGCTAGGCAGGGCGTTCTGAACCAAAGTCATGAATAAAGAGGTTGTACCTTGTGAAGAAAATTCCTAATGTGAGCCCTTGATTTGGTGACTGGCTTTCACAAGGAATCTGTCAGTTACTCTTTACATTGTTCTTTCCTCTCAAGCAGTTTTTATGTTTGACTGGATGGTTAATTTTGCATGGTATTATATTAGAAATGAGATACTGACATTTTAAAATACTGATAGATACTAATGGCATGCAAAATTCCCATAATTCTCCCAATACAGCTTAACAGGCAGCACCTCCTTTGAGTATGAGTCCTAGAAATGTGATTAAGGAGGAATTGGGTTTTCTTTACCTAAAAGAAAGGGTAGATTTTAGATGCTTGTAGCATATAAATACACTATTTGTGTCAGATAGCCAATAGGAATGTGATAAATTTGGGCTGATTACAATGCAATCAAGTTAAGAAGTAAATCATGCACTTATCAAAAGGACTAAGGACTATGCTTGATCTAATTAATTTCAAGGTGTTGACTATTTCTCTTGCCCTTCCTGAAACACATCTCTCTGGCTTTCCTATTAGTTGTCTGCCTGACAGATTAAAACTTGCTATCCCTATCTTTTTTTCTGGTTGAAAAACAGAGGGGTTCATCTTGTTTTTTCTTCCGAGCCTCTTGTGTGAATCTCATGAGCTGGAGATGGTGTAGGAAGAGACACCAAATAGGTCATTACCTTTCACTCATTTTCATTGACTGCATTTTCTTTGGGATGATCTGCATAGAAGTGTCAAGTTTGACTGTGTGATTTCTCAATCTGTGTTAGGCACTCTGGCGAATTGCTCATCATAAAGTCTTTGCTGAAGGACTTCAGGGCTTGTATAACACTCTGTAGCCGTCTCATTTAGAAGATAGTATCAGGGAGCATTCACTCATTTATTCAATAAATATATGAAGTGGGTATCTACTTTGATGAGGCACTGTTCTAGATATTAGGGATACTCACATGAAAAGGATACAAGGTCCCTGCTTTCAAGATGCTTCTGGCAAGAAGAGGCAGTTAGCAAAAAGCCTAGGTAATTTTGGAAAGTCATTTGCTTTGATAAGGGTACAAGCTAGGTGAAGCATGGTTTGGAGGTACTTTATAGAGGATGGTCAGGGAAGGTCTCTGTTCAGGAGACAACTGAGTAGGAACAGGGGTGTTATGGTGGGGGTTTTATTTCCTCCACACTCAGCAGCTAATCAGTGATTCTAGCAGTCAGGAAGTACAGGCATACCTTGAGGATGAATGTGCTGGGCTTGGGGGCAGCAGGAAAGACCAATTCTTTCTTTCTTGGTAGGGAGGCCCAGGAAAGAAGGCCAGCTGGGACCAGAATTGTAAACACTACAGTGTTCACCCCAAGGTAGAGGTCCAAGGTAGAGGGTCACATGCTGAAGCCCTGGAGAGTGTGTCCAAGTGGGTCCTCCAACTGGCGAGGCTCTCAGAGATCAGTAAAGAACCAACCTAGGGGACAGTCAGGATATATAAAAAGTAATACATAAAAGGTGTATAAGAGCAGTCTGCAGTGAGAACTTAGAGTGAGGGTCCCTGTTCACTTTTGACATTTCGATGTTCCCAGACACCTTTTCTATAGATTGATTAAATCCAGTTAAGGTCCCAGATGGATCAGGAAGGTGCCTAGTACTGGACTGGGTGAAGGGGGGTGAGGAATAGCATTTTGTCATATCATACTTTACTCACATGAAAGTGATGTATTGTGTATTGGTGATTGTGTCCAAACACATAGTCTAATAAATTATAAAATATTTCTTCTACCTCTTTTTCTGGAGCCTGTCTCCAGTCTTATGTGTTTGTGATGAACTTTCAACAAAAGTCAAACTTTTGTAAATGTCAAAGAACTATATATTTTGGAAGGTTGTGAAAGATATTAAGATGTTCGCTTAGAATTTTGTGTAGCTTTACATAGAAAAGTTTGTGACTTATGGCCTGAAAGATTTAAAAGAAGTTAATGAATAACATTTTCAAACTGAAGTAATACTGGAATTGTAGGATGTCATAAAAATATACTTTGTTCGAAATTCTGTTGTTAATCCAAGGTTTAGTATCTAAATATGTTGTCAGTTTGCTCCATAGCTAGTTAGGTTTAACAGCAACAGAAATTAATGCTGTTAGTTTTTTTTTTCTAGTTACATATTCTCTAGTTCCAGCTTTTAAATTTGTAGAAGATGAAAAGAAACTTAGGGTTTAAGTCTTTGAAGTCAGTGAAAACTTTTGACAAAATAGCCCCTATGTTCTTGCATTTAATATTGAAATCTCACACCCTAAAATATTTGCCTTGTGACAGTGATGTCATTCCTTTAAACTGTATCCTGAAGCACAAGCAAGCATCTAAGATACTGATAACATCATCTCATTGGGTTCATTTGGCAGGAGATGCAGCTGGTGGGCTGGGCTGGGTCCGGTGACGTGTAGCCTGCATTCTCAGGCACCTATGAGTTTTACCGAATGGCAGCACCTACTATGTGCCAAAGGGTTTAACTCTACTTCATTGAAGCCTCACCACAGTCCATACCATCAGCATTAATATTCCTGATTTTTTTCCCTGATTTTTAAATGAACAAGCCGAGGTACAGAGAAGGTAAATAACTTGAGGCCAGACAGTATAATGCAGAACTGAAATAGGAACTCAAATCTATTTTATTCCAAACCCATGTTATCTTCGCTATACCACTCTATCTCTGGTACTTCCTGGCTTTGGGAGCATGAATATACAACAGTCACTTTTCGATTTCAGTAGGGTACATCTGTTAGGGGTACAGCTGCAGAAAACCCTGTGTATTTCAGTGGATTAACAGAATTTTCTTATGTAGCTTCCAGTTGGGTGTGTCTGGCTGGCAGGTGGCCTTACACAGCATCATTTAGGATCCAGGATCCTCCATCACATGGTTCTCTGTCTACCTCTTAGTTTGGGGGAGATTTCTGGGGGCACTAGGGCAGGCCTACAAGTTGTGCACATCCTTTACACTCAAGTTCCATGGCCACAGCTGTGAGGGATCTTGGAAATGCACTATAATTGCGAGCCCACAAGGAAAAGAAAGTAGGTTTCCAGACAGTTTAACAGTTTTGGCTGCATGCTTTAGCACATGAACTTGTTTCCCCTTTTCCTTTCCCATCAATAAATCAAGTTAGAAATTTTAATTTGAGTGAATAGCACAGATTTCAGGGTTGCAAATTTCTGCTCTGCCATTCACAAGCTTCTTGACCACAGATGAGTTACTTAACCTTGTTGAGCCAAGAACTCCTACCTGATGGTGGTCTCGTGGAAATTAAGTGGATTAATATATGGAAGTTGTGGTATAGGGCTGTGTTCCAAGCCTGGCACACACTAAGTGCTATACAAGTGCTGGCTGTTAGATCTACCTGTCAGCTCCACTTGATTCTTCAAAACTCAAGGTAGCGCTAGTGTTGCTTTCTTTGGAAAGTGCTCTCTATGACAGAATTCTGTTGTCTTTCTTCTCTGCTTCCATAGATCATTTGCACTTATTGCACTAAATTATGAGGTAATTATAAGGTGTGTGCATGCAAATTATCTGTCTGGCTCAGGCCTTTGACCTGAGGGCAAGGACTTGGCCATATTAATTTTCCTTGTGTGTGTGCCCACACCAGCAGAGTGTTACACACATCATAGGTGATCAGTATCTGTTGATGTGAAAGAAACCTCATTAACCTGAATATTAGAGTATCAGATCCATTTCTGGACCACACTCAAAATTAAGGAGTTCACTGTGTTAGCTTTGACTTCTCATTTCACTTGACATGGGCTTCACTAGATTTAGGTGACAGATCACTGCTACAGCTGCCTCGTTGCCTGAGCCATTTCACCCGAGCTGCATTCAAGGAGCTCCAGTCCTTTTGCGAAGATTCTGATTATATTTATTTGTTCCGCACATGGGTGACATAACCCCCCCGTCCAGGTGTACAGAGAGGGATGTGAAAATTCTATTTCTTAGTTGGATAAATTTGCAGCATTAGTCTGTACAGTACTCTTATTTCATTAGTGTTTTCATTCACTCACTAGGGCACTTTTTCCCCCACTTTGTCATTTCCATTCCCTTAGAAAACACTATGATACTTTGTTGTCTTTACATTTGTATGTATCCTTTGGCTAATAGGTATAAAGTTGTTTTGGATGTGTGTACTTATAGTTTACGTGTATAATAGGCCCTTTTTTAAAATTATATTTTTAAAACTTTTTATTTAAAAATAATTTTAATCCTGCAGAAAAGTTTGAAGAATGGTACAAAAATAGTCATATACTCTTTGCCCAGATTCTGCTTTCTCTCTCTAAATAATGTGTGTGTGTGTTTATATATATATGTAATTAGTTTTATGCACACATTGTTATTCTGAGCCCTTTGAGAGTAAGTTGATGACAACGTGACCCTCTATCCCAAATACTTCAGTGCATATTTCCTATGAACAAGATTTACTTAAATATACACCACCCAATTATCAGAATCAGGAAACTGAACATCAGTATACTACTATTATATGATCTATAGTTCCTATTCAAATTTCACCAATTTTCCTACTAATGTCCTGTATGGGTCTTTCTTTTTTACTGCTCCAAGATCTGATCCAGGATCCTGTCTTGAATTTAGTTTTTATTTACCTTCATTATCTTTTAATCAGCAACTGTTCCTCAGTCTTTATTTTTCATGACATTGACATTTTAAAGCTCATAGGCAGTTATTTGGTGGAATGTCCCTCAAACAGAGTCTGATTTTTCTCATGATTAGATTTCCTCTGTGTGGGTTTTAATTTTTACTTTTTATTGTTGTCTTTTCTTTAGTGCTCTCCATCCTGCTTTCTCTGTATCCAGTCAGTTCATTGATTCTGCCTTCTGCATGGAATTCTTTAGTGAGGGCTGCCTCCTGGAGTGAGTTGGCAGGGCTACCAGGAAGGCAGTAGCCCGCAGGCTTCCCTTGGCATCTGGAGGGGATCCTGATGGGGACCGTGTGACACTGGAAGTGATGCCCCTTTGAGTCATTGCCCTGCTTTAGCTGACAGTAGGCCTCAGATGTTTGTTTCCTCAATTATTTCTAAGGCATGAGGAACTATTATGTTTGTGGGAAGATAAGGCAGGATAGAGGTTTATTTTTTCGATTGTTCCTTCATTCATGTACTTAATAAACATTGAATAAGGGTCTACTCTGCTCATTGGAGCTCACCTTGTAGCGTATTGAAAAGCAAAAAGAAAGCATTTGAATTGAAAGTGTTTCTCACACTGACAGATGCAAATGCTTTCAAATGAAGGTTAAGATAGTTTGACAACATTTTGATTTATTAGTATACCAACATTATACAAAATTATGCTTCTGCCTCTTCACCTAAATACAGTGATTTCTGTTTTTCTCTGGCTTTCTGAAATTCAGCAACATTGAACATAATTTTTGCATTGTTATCTCTGTAGTTCATAAATAATTTTGCATTCTACTTTCCTCCAGAGAGAATTATTTTGTATTTACTTTCCCATATTTCATGACTTGCATATTTATCACTCTTAATGACTGTAGTAAATTCTATCAGGCTGATCTACTATAACTTACACATTTCTCTTTTGTTGTAAATTTGGCTTGTTTCTAGTTTTTCACTAATATTAGAAAAAACTGAAAGTATATAGCAGCTTCTTGTGTTAAAGCAGTTTTGGCAGATTGTTTCATCTAAAATGGTTCATTCTAACATGTAAAAAGGTTACATTCCTGTGCAGAAGACACAGACTGTCTATTTGGGGGGGAACTTTTTTCTGTTTTGAGCCTCCATTTCTAATGGAAAATAATTAGTAGGAAGGACATGATCTATTTAGAGCTTTCTCTGTTCAAAACCTTAAATGTATTGTCAGGAAAGAGCATCTTTCTGGTGGGGAATAGGAGAGTCATGGACGATGCCGCTGAAATAGAAGCTGCGGCGTGACAGCTCCCAGCTGCAACATCTCACACTCATTCACTTGACTTGATGTAACTGGACGGTCTTTCAGTTTGTTCCTTCTGAGAACCGCTGGGGGACCACCTCACCCTCTGGCAAGAGGCAGTCAGCCACATCCCAGCAGAGAGGACCGACTAGATGCTAGACTCTGCCGCTGACCCGGGGATGACTCCTCCTGCAGCTGCTCTGAGCAAGGACTGGGGAACGCAGGGGAAGGGCAGGGCTGTCAGATGGTGGAATTGAACAGTGGGTCCCCATATGTCACGCCACCCAGAATCCTCTGAGCATCTAAAGGCGAGTTCAGTTGTTAGGCCAGCTCCTCCTTCCACTTCTGAGCACTAGGTGGTGGGAGGTTCCTGGCAGGGGTGAGCGGGAAGTCAGAGATCAGCTGGTGGTAGCAGGGACTATTTCTAAAGGGAGCGCAAAGCAACATTGGGACTGACTGGGGCTCGGTAGGGCAGGACAGTCGAGACAATCCAATTGTTCAGTAGGTTCTCTAGGTACCTTCAAAGATCTTGCGGTGTTTCCACTTCTGTATTAGCTATTTGTCTTCATATATCATATGAAGATTTTCTCCATGTTTAGAATTTTATCTTTACTCCACGAGGGCAGAACTTGGTTTATTGCTTTATCTCCTGTTGCCTTGTGTGGGGCTTAGAGCATAAAAAGTGCTCAAAAATATTTGTTCATTGGATGATTTCATTTACTTGATATTGTAAGCCAATCAGGTAGGCAGCTGTTCTTCAGTTGTTTAAAGGGCTATAGGAGGTTACCATAGAAATGACTAACAGCTAATAAGCCAAAGCTGGAGAGTGGTAGTAAGGAGGAGAGTGCATGGGCTCTGCAGCCAGGCAGATGGGATGCTCAGCTTCACTGCTTGTTGCCTGTCTTCACTTGGTCGACCATCCACATTCTCTGAACCTCAGCTTTCTCACCTGTAACATGGGTAAAACCACCTTACTCACAGAGTAAGTGTAAACACATTTAAAAACTTTATCCTTTTCTTCCTTCCCCTGCAAAAAGGGTAAAGAGGCAGAGCCAGGAGGAGCCCAGAAAATGTATCCAAGGGTTGTCAATAGATCTCTATTCATATCACTCACGACCTAAAACATGCCACATGTTGCCTCCATCTCTCCATACTAGGAGCTAACACCACAGCTGCTTCAAACAACATGTGTGCCTGTTGATTCTGTGTGAGCCTTTTTGTTAGTAACTCTGTTCTTTTCTCCTACAGGATTTATGAACGTGTGATAGACCCTCCAGAGACCAACCTTCCCCCAGGAAGCAATTTATGGCTTGGTCAGCGCAACCAAAAGCACGGCTTATTCAAAGTGAGCACTACTTCCTACTTTTGCCACATGCTTTTTTATGTGTTTGACCGGAATTAAATTGTTTAATTGTCTAAAGAATTCTATGAAGTAGGTGCTTTGAAACTACTAGAGAGTTAAGTGACTTGCCCAAGTTCACATGGTGTACTCCCAGGTATAGATGATGTAGAAGGTAAATGACCCTTAAAATGTTTCATATTTACCTAATTCTAGGAAAATTAAGACAATTTTCAAATTGGTTTCCATTCTGAGTCTATTAGTTCAGTTAACATAAGGGTAGATGTCTACACACATAGTAGACAATGAATCTCAGCTTCTTTGAGCTTTGGTTTTCTTGACTATGAAGAGGATAATAACCACATTATTATATTCCATACAAATGGGATACAGCAATAACATGAGTTGAAGAAGTTAAAAACATCATGAAATTTTAAGATAGTCTTATTCTTCAATAGAATGGCAGAATTTTGCTTCTGGCAATATGGTAGACTAGGTATTTTTTAAATCCTCCTCTTTGAAAGTGTCTAAGTGCTGGGTAAAACAGAACAAAATCTTTTAAGATTCATCATTGTACTTAAAAGAAGGGAGATCCTTAGAGGCCAAATATGTGGAGGGAAGTGAAAACCAGAGGGATATTTGCCAACACCAGGAACTTAGAGACTAAAATTTATTCCAGCTTTATTGAGATATGTTTGACATATAACATTGTATCAGTTTAAGGTGTACAATGGTTTGATACGATACATTTGTGTATTGCAAATGATTACTACCATAGCGTGAGATAACACTTCCATCGCTTCATATAATTTCCATTTCTTTTTTGTTAGAACATTTAAAACCTATTCTTAGCCAATATTAAGCATATAATACAGTATTATTAACTGTAATCACCATGCTGTACATTAGATTCCCATAACTTATTAGTATGATAACTGGAAGTTTGTATTCTTTGACTAACATCTCCCAATTTCCCCTTATCCCAAACTTCTGGCAACCAACATTCTATACTCTATCTCCATGAGTTTGGCATTTTTAGATTCTACAAAAAAATGATATCATGCAGTATTTGTCTCTGCCTTACTTCTCATAACGGCCTCGAGGTCCATCCGTGTTGTCACAAATGGCAGGACTACTTTTCTCATGGCCTTATAAGATTCTGTTGTTTGTACATGCCACGTCTTTATTCATCTGTTGACAGACATTTAAGTTGCTTCCATATCTTGGCTATTATAAATAATGATACAGTGAACTTGGGGGTAAAGGTATCTCTTTGATGTAATGATTTTGGATATACAGTTGACCCTTCAACACAGGTTTCAAGTGTGTAGGTCCACTTACATGTGGATGTTTTTCAATGTAACACTACTATTAGCTGTATTTTCTCTTCCTTATGATTTTCTTAATGACATTTTCTTTTCTGTAGCTTGCTTTATTTTAAGACTACAGTGTATGATACATATAACATAAAAAGTATGTTCATTGTTATCAGTGAGTCATCCAGTCAATAGTAGGCAATTAGTGGGTAAGTTTTTGGGGAGTCAAAAGTTATACATGGATTTTCAACTGTGCAAGTTGTCAGTGCACTTAACCCCTTGTTGTTCTAGGGCCAAATGCATACCCAGCATAACAGTGAATCCACCCACATGTGGAATTACTAGATCATATGTAGTTCTACTCTTAATTTTTTGAGGAACCTCCATACTGCTTTCCATAGTGGAATCACTAAGTTACATTCCTACCAATAGTGCACAAGGGTTGGGTTTGCTCCACATCCTGGCCAGTACTTGTTACCTCTTAATTTTTGAAAATAGCTATTTTAATAGAGGCATGAGGTCATACCATTGTGGTTTTGATTTGTATTTACCTTATGGCTAGGGATATTGAACACCTTTTTATGTACCTAATGGCCATTTGCATGTTGTCTTTGGAAAAACGTTTATTCAGTTCATCTGCCTATTTTTAAATTAGATTTTTTTTCTTTTTTCTATTGCATTGTGAATTCTTTATGTATTTTGGATATTAACCCCTTATCAGCCAGATTTTTTACTTGAAAATATTTTCTTGTATTCCTTAATGTGCCTTCTCACTTAGTGATCAATTCTTTTGCTGTGAAGAAAGAAGCTTTTTAGTTTGCAGACTCACTTGCTAATTTTCCTTTTGTTGCTGTGGTTTTGGTGTTATATCTAAAAATTGTCATCAAGATCAATGTCAAGGAGCTTTTTTCCCTCTGTTTTCTTCTAGGAATTTTATGGTTCCAGGTCTTGTGTTTAAGTTTTAATCCATTTTAAGTTAATTTTTCTGAGTGGTAAGATAGGGCTCCAACCTCATTCTTCTGAATGTGGTTATCCAGATTTCCCGCCATTTGTTGAAGAGACTGTTCTTTCCCTGTGGAATATTCCTGGATCCCTTGTCAAACACTAGTTGACTGTATATGCAAGCATTAATTTTTTGGGTTTTGATTCTATTCCACTGGTTTGTCTGTTTTCATGCCAGTATCACACTGTTTTGAGTACTCTAGCATTGTAGGTTAGTTTGAAATAGAAGTGTGATGCTTCCCGCTTCTGTCTTCTCAGGGTAACTGGCTACTTGCGGTCTTCTGTGGTTCCATGCAAATTTCAGGAGTACTTTTATCTATTTCAGTGAAAAGTGCCTTTCAAATTTTGATAGGGTTGCTCTGAATATCTAAATGGTTTATAGAATAGATATTATTGTGAAGTTGATTTTTCTAATCCATGAACATGAGATATCTTTGTGTTTGTGTCCTCTTCAACTTTTTCATCAAAGTCATAATTCTCAGTGTATAAATCTTTTACCACCTTGGCTAAATTCATTTCTAAGTATTTTATTTTTTGTTATACTATTGTGAATTGGATTGTTTTCTTTATTTCTTTGTCAGATAGCTTGTTTTTAGTGTATACAAATGAAGCTGATGTTTATATATTGACTTTTTATCCTGCAGCTTTGCTGACTTTGTTGATTAATTCTAAGAGTTTTTTGGTGGACAGTTAGGATTTTCTAGATGTAAGACCATATGATCTGCAAACAAAGACAGTTTTATTTCTTCCTTTCAATTTGGATGCCTTTTATTTCTTTTTCTTGGTAGATTGCTCTGGCTAGGACTTCAAGTACTGTGTTGAATAGGAGTAGTGACAGTGGGTGCTCTTGTCTTGATCTTAGAGGAAAGCTTTTAACCTTTCACTATTGAGTCTGATGTTAACTGTGAGCTTGTCATATATGTGTTTACCATGTTGAAGTATGTTCTGTTTGTGCCTAATTTGTTGAATGTTTTTGTCATGAAAAGATGTATTTTGTCAGATGAATTTTTTGCATCTATTTAGATGGTCATATGATTTTTGCCTTTCATTTTATAATGTGGTATATCACATTTGTAGATTTGCATGTGTTAAACCACCCTTGCATCCAGGGATAAATCCTGGTTGATCATTCTGTATGATCCTTCAATGTGCTCTTGAATTCAGTTTGCTCATATTTTTGTGGAAATTTTTTTCATCTATATTCATCAGGGTTATTGACCTGTATTTCTTATAGTGTTCTTACATGGTTTTGGTATCAGGATAAATACTAGCCTTATAAAATTTGGGAGTGTTCCTTTACAGTTTTTTGGAAGAGTTTGATAAAAATTGGTATTAATTCTTTAAATGTTTGGTAGAATTTGCCAATGAAACCACCTGGTCCTGGATTTTTCTTTCCTTTTCCTTTCAAAAAATTATGGTATGATTTATGTATAATAAAATTCACCCCTTTAAATGTAAAATTCTATGAATGTTGGAAAATCTTTACAGTTATGTAACAACCATAGTCAAGATAAACAATCATTCTCTAACTTCCAAAAATTCCCCTGTGTTGCTCTTTATTTCTCTTGCACTCATCCTGAACCTCTAGCAGCTACTGAGCTCTTGTCTGGCCCTATAGTCTTGCCTTTCCCAGAACGTTATATACATGGAACTATTTATATATGTATGTATGTTGAGATTCACTGATGTTGTTGTGTGTATCAGTGATTCATTCTTTTCTATTGTTGAGTAGTATTCCAATTCTTTAGTATGAATATACCACAATTTGATTATCCATTATTCAGTTCATGGACATTTAGGTTGTTTTTAGTTTTGGGCATTTATGAATAAAGTCACTTGGGACATTGGCATATAGATTTTTGTATGAATAAAAGTTTTCATTTCATTTGGGTTAATATGTAAGAATTGGATTGTGGGCACATAATTAAGGTTATGTTTAACCTTTTAAGAAAATGCCACTGTGTTTTCCAAAGTGGCTATTGTATTTTGCATTCCCACTAGCAATGTATATATGTCTCAGTTAGAGCTTTACATTTCAACAGTCTTTGTGAGATGTTGAGGAGTGGCTTAGATCTCATGAAAGATTGTGAGTTGGGGCAGGAACTTGTGAAATAAGGCCTTGACACAGAAGACTACACCTGTAGTGAAAGGGTAGGCAGAAATAGTCTACTATTTACCAAAGGGAAGTAACTGAGTAACTAGACTTTCTCTACCCTATTCTTATATAGGAAAAAAATTTACAGGCTTGAAGCCTTGATTTACTTTACCATGAAGCTTAAGAAACCATCTTAAAGTGGTCCTACATTGGGCACCTTGGGATTCCTGATGAAGAAAATACAAATTTTCTTTGGGGAATGTTGCCTTCAATGCAGACCTCACAGGATTCCCATAAATTAAATTCATGCAAATATGATTTTTTTAAGTCATCATGAGTGAAAATTGGAAGCAACAAAGTTCTGAATTAGCCCTCACAGGGCTGCAGAAATTATAATTTTAAGATAAAGAACAAAGAAATCCCTATGTTTAGAATATTGAAGGAAACAAAATAACAAATCAAAGAAAATGTGTGACTAGAGAGTATAAATATAGCCAGGGAGATTTGTATTAAAAAAGAACTTGTAGAAATGATAAATAGTCACTGAAGTGAAACTCAGTGAACCCACAAAACAGTTGATTAGATGCAAGTGGGGAGAATATTTGTGAAGTGGAAAATAGTGTCAAAGTATCTATCATAATTGTAGTGTAAAGATAGAGGAGAATGGGAAAAAGAGGTTCAAATGTAGAGAAAAAACATATATGTTAAAGTTAAATGTTTTATAAATGTGTTTAGCATGTGCATACATACACATATATTTGAAAATTCCAGAAGGCAATAGAAGAAAGAAGTTATGGGTCCTATTAGAATAGCGTTGGCTTAGAATTTTCTAAAATCAATAAATGACATCAATTCTCATTACAGGAAACACAATGAAATCAAAGCATATGTTAGCTATTGCTGTCTAACAAGTCACTTACAAAACTTAGAAGCGTAAACCTTAGCCATTTTATCTCAGTCACAATTCTTTGGGTTAATTGGATGACTTTTCTCATCTGGCTGGGCTATGCTGTTACCTGCTGGGCTCTCCTGTGTGTCTGTGGTCGTTTGGCAGATCAGCAGGTGGTAGGATGATCTAAGATGGCCTCTTCACACCTATGGTTGTAGGCTGGCTGTTGACCGTTTACCTCAGTTTTCCTCCCTATAGTCCCTCACCCTTTGGAGGCCTAGTTTAGTCTTATCCACATGGCAGTCTTGAGAGTCCAAGTGTAAGAAGAGAGCAAACCCTAGTGTACTGGTGCTTTTCAAGGCTGTGTTTGTTTAATCACATTTACTAATATTTTGTTACCCAGAGCAAGTCATTTGATCAAATCCAGAGTCAAGGAGTGAAGGAATAGATTCCATTCCTTGAAGAACTATTCTGTACTATCACATTGCAAGGATATGGATGTAATGAGGGGAATAATTTTTGACCATTTTAATAATCTTTTAAACAAATCATGATAAATGAAAGACAGCTACTCCTAGAGGTCTTAGCAGAATAGCAGAACACCAAAGACAGAGAAGATCTTAAAAGTAGCCAGTGAGAAAAGGCAAATTTTCAACAAAAGAGTAACGTAGATTGAACAGCTAGCTTTTAAACAGTAGAAAAACAGAAGTCAGAGGATAATGTTTTCAAAGTTTTGAGAAAATAACTCCCAAATGTAATAGCATATACTCAGCTTAATTATCATTTGAGAATGAGTATGAAATAATTTATAGACAAAACTCTATTTATGACCAATAGATCTTGGTTAAAGAAACTTTCCAGAAGAAATGCATAAAATTCAAGAACTGACAAACAAGTTAACTGTTGAGAGTATGCACACAGCAAAATTATTATTGTTTGATTAAAAAACAATGCCTAATTTTGTGGGAAAAAACTACTAAGAATGGACAGTGAAAAATGGTAATGATGGTGATCTTATTTAAAGGGTTCTAAGGCCTTGCTTTGGCCAGAAAATGAATAGAGAGAAATTATTTGCAGACTTTAAGTTTGCATGTTAAAAATTTAAACCAACCCCAAAATAATAGAAAGTGTTTAACTCCTAATTTTATGAGAGAGAGAGAGGGGATTTCTTACAAAGTTCTATCAACCCAAAATAAGGCAACAAGAGGAAAAAATGTTCAGTGTAAGATAGTGAATATTGTGAACTGGAATTATATCTACTATCAAAGTGAAATATACTTAGTGGTTAACAGAGTTTTACATTGGATCCCTAAAACTCAAAACCAAAAATGAGGACTAATAAATGCTGATAGTGAAGTGGTGACCTTAAAAGAAAAGAGAAATAGGCCAAACTAAATGTGAGAAAGCTTGTAGAAGCTCTGGCATAATCAAACTTCAAGGCCTTCAAATTTACCACAATGATAAATAATTCTAAAGATGCATACACCTAATATATAACCTGAAAATACACATTGAGGCATTACAGAATGCTGGAGAAGTATGGTCTTCTCACCACGGGGTATTTGTCAACTGAACAACTTAATCTTAACCTCTATTTCATGCTGTTTGCAAGATCAGTTCTAGGGGATTATAGGTCTAAATCTGAAAGGTAAAACAGTAAAGTTTAAAAAGACAGCACAGAAAAATATCTTTATGACTTTGATGTAGGAAAAACATTTTTCAAATAAGACATAAAAGTAATAATCACAAAGAAAATGGTTGTTATACTGGAATATATTAAAATTTGGAACTTGTTTTCAAAATACATGACTAAGGGTAAAAGGGGCATGCCATGAAATAGGAGCAGCTGTGCAAAGTAGTTATAGTCCACAAAGGCAGAAAAGGCAGAAATTTAATGAGTATCCAACTTAAGATGTTAGAAAATAAAATCAGGATAAATCCAAAGGAACTCAGAGGCATGAAAAAATAAGCATGTAAGGACAGCAGTTCATAAAATAATGAGTAGGATACAACAGCAAGGGAAAAGCCAAAAGTTGGCCATTGAAAAGACAAGTTTGGAACTTTGAGCAAGAAAAAACCAGAGAAAGCATAAAAAAACAGTAATAAAAATACATAAAAACATTGCAAAAATTTAAATCGTAGTAATTAACAATTTTATGCTAATAAAATGGAAAATTAGAGTAAAACAGACAATTTCCAAAAATATGTAAATTATAAAAATGTATTTAAGAAATGAATAATCCAGGAAGTCTTAAAGTCAAAGTATCATACAGAACTCATGATTCGGTCTATTGTTTCCCTTAGCTTTTGAAGCATAGCAAACCAACTCAAAGCTTAATGGCTTGAAACAGCAACCATTTATTTAGCTCATTATTTTGTGAGTTGGCAACTTGGGCTGGGCTTATCTGAACGGTTTTTCTATTCTGTGGGGGGTTAAGCAGGTTTAAAAACAATACCTCATGTGTCTATGATCAGCTGCTAGGTTTTCTGGGAGTTGCCTACTAGATTGGCCTCAGCTGGGGTGGCTCTTCTCTGCTTCATGTCATCTCTCATTTTCTAGCTTTCCAGCCCAACTTCTTTATATCATAACTGATCAGGGTTTCTAGAGCTATAGCAGAAGTGTGCACAGCCTTTTGAAGACTATGGTTGACACTTGCACATTGTTATTTTTGCTGTGTTATACTGGCCAAAGCATATTATAAGGCTAGATTCAAGGGTGTGGTAAATGGACTCCACCTCTTGATATGATAACAAATTATCATTCGTAGGTAGCAATCCAGCAAGGAGCAAAGGATTGTAATCATTGTTGCAATCTACTATATCTCTCCTCCAAATAACCACTGAGTTCAGACAGTTTTACAGGGGAGTTCTACCACACCCACGGAAAAAACTCCCATCTTATATGAGCTGACAGAATAGAATGCAGAGGCTGGAAAGAGACTCTTCCACTATATGTGAAAACTTGGAGCCTTGATACTTAATGGAATGGGCATTCCTGATCAGTGGGGAAAGAGTGTATTCACCAATAAATGGTTAGAAAATTCGGTTACTTAAATATTTCATATATATTGATGTAATTGATTTTTGTGTATAGTGTCAGGAAAAACTTCAAATATGTATTTGGACACCATACACCATACAAAAATCAACTTCATTTAGAATTGAATTAAATACCTAAATGTGAAAGCAAACCTTTGAAAGTTTTAGTAGACAACATAGGAGCATATCCATGATTTCAGGGTAGAGAAGAATTCAAGATTATAAATTGTAAGCATTTGACAAAATTCAACATCCATTCATGATAAAAACTCTCAACAAAATGTGTATAGAGGGCAAGTACCTCAACATAATAAAGGCCATATATGACAAACCCACAGCCAACATTATACTTAACAGTGAGAAACTGAAAGCTTTTCTTTTAAGATTGGAAACAAGACAAGGATGGCCATTCTTCCCACTTCTACTCAACATAGTACTGGAGGTCCTAGCCATGGCAATCAGACAACACAAAGAAATAAAAGACATCCAGATTGGCAAGGAAGAAGTTAAACTGTCCCTGTTTCAGATGACATGATATTGTCATAAAAATCCCTGAAGACTCCACTCCAAAACTACTAGATCTAATATCTGAATTCAGCAAAATTGCAGGATACAAAATTAATACACAGAAATCTGTGGAATTCCTATACACTAACAATGAACTAGCAGAGAGAGAAATTAGGAAAACAATTCCATTCACAGTTGCATCAAAAAGAATAAAATACCTAGGACCTAGGAATAAACCTAACCAAGGAAGTGAAAGACCTATACTCTGAAAACTATATGACACTCATGAGAGAAATTAAAGAAGATACCAATAAATGGAAACACATCCCATGCTCATGGATAGGAAGAATTAATATTGTCAAAATGGCCATCCTTCCTAAAGCAATCTACAGATTCAGTGCAATTCCTATCAAAATACCAACAGCATTCTATAACAAACTAGAGAAAATCATTCTAAAATTCATATGGAACCACAAAAGACCCCAAATAGCCAAAGCAATCCTGAGAAGGAAGAATAAAGCTGGGAGGATTATGCTCCCTGACTTCAAGCTCTGCTACAAAGCCACAGTAATCAAGAAAACTTGGTTCTGGCACAAGAACAGACCCATAGACTGATGGAACAGACTAGAGAGCCCTGATATAAACCCAACCATATATGGTCAATTAATATATGATAAAGGAGCCATGGACATACAATGGAGAATTGACAGCATCTTCAACAGCTGGTGTTGGCAAAACTGGAGAGGTACATGCAAGAGAATGAAATTGGATTATTGTTTAACCCCATACACAAAAGTAAACTTGAAAATGGATCAAAGACCTGAATGTAAGTCATGAAACCATAAAACTCTTAGAAGACAACATAGGCGAAAATCTTATGAATATAAGCATGAGCAACTTCTTCCTGAATGCATCTCCTTGAGCAAGGGAAACAAAAGCAAAAATTAACTCACGGGACTACATCAAACTAAAAAATTTCTGTACAGCAAAGGACACCATCAACAGAACAAAAAGGCATCCTACAGTATGGGAGAATATATTTGTAAATGCCTTATCCAACAAGGGGTTAACATCCAAAATACATAAAGAACTCACACACCTCAACACCCAAAAAGCAAATAACCCAATTAACAAATGTGTAGAGGATATGAAGAGACAGTTCTCCAAAGAAGAAATTCAGATGACCAACAGACACATGAAAAGATGCTCCACATCACTAATCATCAGGGAAATGCAAATTAAAGCCACAGTGAGATACCACCTCACACCAGAAAGGATGGCCAGCATCTAAAAGACTAAGAACAACAAATGCTGGCGAGCATGTGGAGAAAGGGGAACCCTCCTACACTGCTGGTGGGAATGTAAGCTAGTTCAACCATTGTGGAAAGCAATATGGAGGTTCCTCAAAAAACTAAAAATAGAAATACCATGTGACCCAGGAATCCCACTCCTTGGAATTTACCCAAAGAATACAACTTCTCAGATTCAAAGAGACATATGCACCCCTATGTTTATTGTAGCACTTTTAAAAATAGCCAAGATATGGAAGCAACCTAAGTGCCCATCAGTAGATGAATAGATAAAGAAGAGGTGGTACATATACACAATGGAATACTATTCAGCCATAAGAAAGAAACAAATCCTACCATTTGCAACAATATGGATGGAGCTGGAGGACATTATGCTCAGTGAAATAAGCTAGGTGGAGAAAGACAAGTGCCAAGTGATTTCCCTCATTTGTGGAGTCTAATAATGAAGCAAAACTGAAGGAACAAAATAGTAGCAGACTCAGAGACTTCAAGAAGGAACTAGTGGTTACCAAAGGGGAGGGGTGTGGGTGTGTGGGTGGGGAGGGAGGGAGAAGGGGATTGAAGGGTATTATGTTTAGTACACATGGTGTGGAGGATCACGGGGAAAACAGTGTAGCACAGAGAAGGCACATAGTGAATCTGTGGCATCTTACTACACTGATGGACAGTGACTGCACTGGGGTATGGGTGGGGACTTGATAATATGGGTAAATGTAGTAACCACATTGTGTTTTCATGTGCAAGCTTCGTAAGAGTGTGTATCAATAATACCTTAATAAAAAAAATTTAACGCCATTGAAGAAAATATTGATGAATGGATTTTATTTTATATTTTGAGTCTATCAAAGATATTGACAACTAGATCAGCAAAGAAATAGTATTCATTTAAGAAATGCTGTAGATAATAGATTCTCATAACTCAAGAAGAAATCAGGTAAAATACATGAAAAGGCAGTTCCCCAAAGTGGAGACATGAATAGCTGATGAATGTATTAAAAGGAATTAAATTTCAATGGTTATCTTGGAGAGGCAAATTAAAATCATTATGAGAGATACCATTTATTACCCATTAGCCTGGAAAAAATGAAAAAAAAATCTGACAATATTAAACATAGGAGAAGCAGTTGAGCCACTGTGAAACTTGAATTAGTAGAATCAATAAAGAAAACAATTAGGAGTTTTTTAATAAAATTAAAGGTGTCTGCACCTATGACACAAGAACCCAATTTCTATGCACATTGAAGAAATTCTTGGTCATGCCCCCAAGGAGATATGCACAATCATTATCATAGGAGCATTTCCTGTTTTAATTTCAGAAGCTTGGGGAAAAAAGTAATTTTCTATCAATAGAAGAATGCTTAAAAAATTGTAGTGAAATTATACAAGTAAGCATTAAAAACATTGAAATTGAATACAAATTGATGAATTGCAAATGTAACGAGTGAAAAAGCAAGTGGCAGGAGAGAAAAAAACAGTATTAAATATTTCTTGTTTAAAAATGCAAAACAATCCAATAAATTGCTTATTTGTATATGCACATATGTACAAAGATAACTATGGGAATGATAAGTGCTGAATTGTGATTAGTTCTGAGACAAAGGAGTGAAAATTTTCTTAAGGATGGGCACCCAAAAAATTTCAACTATAGTAATAATATTTTATTTCTTAAGCTGGGTGTTGCATTCAAAACTCTTTCCTGTATTTTGCTTACAACCCTTTGTAAACCATAAATATTCAAAATCATGTAATAATTTTTCAGGGTGATAATTTATATATGTGTTAGTATGTGTATATATACACTTATACTCATATAGGCATACATATACACACATACATGATTTTTCCATGCTCTCTGATTTACCATATTTCCAAGAATCAGAAATTTGACCAGATGTCTCAATTCCAAACTGACTAATATAATGCTGTTTTTTGTTTTGTAGTTCGTTTTTTCCTGGTAAAGCTGTACTTTTCTTGGGGGCTTTAGATGTGTCGTGAAGGGCAGTAACTGGTTTCCAACTCTGGAAAGACCGCAAAATCACAGGGGAAAACTTCACAGATCAAATTCCTGTGCCCACCTTGACTACTTGTTGAAAATCTGAACTGTAGGGTTTAGGAATTTGTATGTTTTTAAAGAACCTTGTTGATTTTGATCAAGTAGGTTTGAAGGCTCAAATTTGAGCATACGGACGTAGGTGATACATATTGATGGTCTAGATTAGAGTTTTGCCTTGGCCTCTAGAAGGATCCCACAAAATATAAGGTGTGTAATAATTATCTTCTGCTTTTGTGACTTTTTAGATTAGTGATTCTCCTACTTTTGAGTGCATCCAGATCTCCTAAAGGGCTTGTTAAAGCACAGCTAGCTGGATGTCTGCAAAGTGGTGGAATAGGCTCCTCTGAGCTTCTGCCCCTCCACAGAAACATTAAAAACAAGCAGAAACTGTACAAACTTTGTCAAAACTTTGGAGAACATTCTAAGGTTTGTAGCAGCCAAGTGAATTCTGAATCTAAAAAGCAACATCAAAAAAGTAGGAAAGCTTTGTGGCACTTTTCCTTGACCTTGATGCTGAGCAATCACAGCTCAGTGGCAGTCTGAAGATGTCAGTACATGTTCCCAGGGTGGGACAGTGGTTCTTGGTTATGGAGGAAGCAGTGCAAACATTATCTGCAAGTTATTTTGTACTTCTGTTCTATCTGGGACTACCCGAGGGACAGATGCAAGGCATTTGTATCTATTTTGCCTAACTCTGAACTCTTCCAGGCATTCCCTGAAAATATTGCAAAGCTACCAAATGTCCTGCAGCTACCTGTGGCAAAAGATTACAGTTGACACATAATAGACTACCCAAAGCTAGGAGGAAAGCTGGGGAGAGAGATTCTTTGGGCAATTAGGACATTCAAAAGCTTCTGTACATAGAAAACTACGTGCATGTCCAGAGCAAGATGCACGTTCAGAAAAGACCCCAAAATACCCAAAACTTTCACTTTGGGCTGATGTCCAGGATCAGTGCAAGCACGGCTAAGTGTTGAGGGAAGGCTGAAGCATATATATCTTTCTTCCTCCTCATCTCCCTCTTCTCTTGGCATTCAAGGAAATCTCTGTCTAAGCACTGTCTGAACACAAGCTCAGGAAGAGATTTCAGTGATGAGACACAACAAATGCAGTTTCTGCAAAAATATTTGGGAAAGTCATTAAACAAATGGACTACTGGAGCATTCAACAATAAAACAAAAACCCAGGGAGCCCTAGGGAAGGGAGAGAATCTGATTTCTAGAGTCATTACAATATTCAAATGGCCAGTGTTCAAATAAAATCATAAGACAAAACAAACAGGAAAATATTGCCATTCAAAGGAAACAAAATAAACAGAAGCTATCTCACACTTCAGACTTACTAGATAAGACTTGAAAGATTGTGTTAAATGTGCTCAAAGAGCCAGAGGAAAACACCAACAACTAAAGGAAGCCAGGAAGATTATAAATAAATGAGAATATCAATGAAGAGATGAAAATTATAAAAAGGAACCAAACAGATATTCTGTACCCAAGAAGTACAACTGAAATGAAAAATCTAGAGTTCTGCAGCAGAGTTGAGCAGGCTGAAGAAACAATTTTTAAACTTGAAGATAAGACAACTGAAATGAACCAGTCTGAGGAGCAGAAGGAAAAGTGAATGAAGTCGCAGTTCAAGGCACATGGATACAAGAAGGGAAATTAGTTTGAAATTATTTTGCCACATATTTTCTCACTGAAGCTTCTCTGTTTCCTCCTCAGTCTTACTACAGTTTGGAAGTACAGGTGGGGCTGGCTTCATGGGCAGCTGACCGGGGCAGTCCTTTAGGGTGCTGTACTTATGCACCTAGATTGGCTTAGTGTTCTGCTGTCGTCTTCTAGTTTTCAATAATTTTTGAACAAGTGACTCTGCAAATTTTGCAGCTGGTCCTGTGTATAATTTACATGGTGTTTACTATTTATTATTGGTTACTCTCCATAGATTTCAAACTTTACCAGGGTCAGAACTGTGTCTGTTTTATTTTGCAAGTGCTTAGAATAGTACCAGATACATAGTTGGCAGACATTATACACTTAAAATGAATGAATGCACAAGCTATGAATCTGTCTTATAAAGTGGCAAAGATCTCTCATTAAGATAATGTAGATTATGTAAGAATATATATTAAAACACATAGCACACAGTAGGTTTCCAACATGTATCCTTTCCCTTTCTTAGGTATTTAATGCTACCTATGTGCTTAGCACTATACTGTGGAAACATAGGCACTTGTCCTGCCTTTTTGGGATTTTTATTTCAGTTGGGAGTTTCTGATTAAGAGAGAGAACAGTCCTTTTCAGCCTTGCTTGATGAGTGTATAATTCTCTGTAGATATTAGGAGCTTATGGTTAAGAGCTCAAAAACCTGAAACAGCACCAAGGGTGTTCATAGAATTGGACAATCATCTTGCTGCAGAGGGACGTGGAGGAGAGTATCAATGATTATTAAATGCTTTCTGTGTTTTAGACCTTGTATAGCCCTACATCTGTTATCTTGGCTAATTAGGTTTCACCTACAGAGAATCCCAGTAAGGTAGCTGTTAATATTCCTACTATGTAGATCAGGCAGTTGGGCTCTAAGATTAAGCAATTTGCTAGTTTCATATAGTTTCTAAGTAATGGAAATGGGATTTAAGCTTAGGCCTTTTTTACCTTGAAGCCTTCGTTCATTCAATAAATATTTTTTAGGGATTTGCTTACCATGTACTAGTCTTTGTTAGCTGGCAGACACATTTCATTTAGCCACCCCATGTTCCATGGAGGAGACATATCTTGTTTTTATTTTCCATGGCTCCAACCCAAAGGAACAGGTGGTTCCAGTGAGAAGCACCAGAAGCATGGTAATTCCACACAGCCTCTCCCTGGGGAGCATGTGATTTTCCTTGTTCCTCAGTAGGAGTAGCCTCATTGGATGGCTCTTACGAAGGGAACCTTTCAAAATTAATCTCTCTCTTAGAATCCTGTATGTCAGCCATTGCTTCTGGCATCCTTTGGTGAGGCAAGATGGCTGGGGTAGGGGAAATATGTCAGTGTCTCTTTACAGAAATTATCAATTCAGTGCTGCAAAAATCCGTGTAAGGAGGCAGCCACTTCTCAGGTCAGAGTCGGTACATCTTCAGGCTCTCAATATGTATCCTGTAGAAGCTGCTTCATGGGTCCAGGAACCACACCTACCTTAGTGCTTCAGATCTAAAAATGCTTATGATGTGTTGTTCTCAGGGTAAAATAACCTCATTTTCTTTTTTAAATATTAACATATTACTTCATAGACAAAGTAAATGCAAAAGCTCCTCACTCGTCAAACCTAAATTCCAGGCCCTGGTGCATCTTATGCACAGTGAAATCAAGGTTGGTTGAACAGAGGATGGGATCACTTGCTTGGCACCTGCCACATACACCTCCAGCATTATGTGATTCCTATCAGAGACACACAGCACCATCTGGGGATTTCTTTACTTCAAAGTGGCATCCATTTGAGAAAATTGCTGGCCAGTAGCGATAGGCTTACCTGAATCTTCTGATTGTAAGAGATTTTCATTATCAAGTTGGTTGACTACCACTCAATTTTCCTTTGATGCATTTTAAACTGGTCATGCTGTTACTAAGAACTAAACAAGCCTACGTGGATCACAGTGAGTTACAGGGTGCTTCATTGGTTGAGTTATTCTGACAGAATTTCCATCCCAAACCTTTTCACAGAGGCCAGGGTGTGTTCTCTCTGATTGCCTGGTGAATTTGGGTTTGAAACTACCTTTTCCTTACCTGGACATCACTGTCTTCTTAACAGCTGAACTGTCACTAGGAAGTGAAATTGATTATAATTTTTGTAATGCCACAGCTGTTGTTTTCTCCCTCAGCTGGTTCCCATAATTCAACAGATGGTAAACATATGTTTATAGGCACATAGAAAAAGAATTTATATCAGATTCCTCCCATTTCTATTTCTTATTTTCTCTTTCATGCAGAAAGTCAAAGTCACAGAATTGGGGAATCTTATACATTTGTAGATTAATATTTCTGTGCATAAAGATTTTGGAAACAGCAGGACCACTAATGATATGCTAATTAGCTGACAGTTTTTATTGATTGTAATGAAAGTTGACAAGTGTCTTTTCTTGGCTTTTTGCAAACTGGAATATTCTATTAACTGTCTTCAGGGCAGAAATACATAATTGGTTGCATTTTGAAAATCCTCCTTGTGAGTTTCCCACGTCTTACTTTTTGTGAGCCTGTTGCCAAAGCTTGGGTCCTTGCCAGTTTATAAACAGAACACGTCTTCATCCATATATTTACAAGCTTGGCATGAATCTCCCCACCCCCTCTTTCCCTTAAAAAGCAATTTGTTTCAGTGTTTTAGCATACCAAAAAAAATTTTTTTTCTCTAATGTAAACAGAGATCTGCAGGGACATAAGAGCTTTAAAAAAGAATTAGCATTTGTCTGGTGGCAAAGCGGCTTTCATTTGTATTTAGAAAGCTCTGAGTGGCAAAGGCCTTGACTAATCTTAGATATTCCATACATAAGAGGGCCCTAATGGCATAATTTTTCTTTTTTCTTTTTCTGCATCTTTCTGTATTTTTTACTGTGAAATGAGAAATGCTCTCAGAACAGTGGAGATCATGGGCATTAGTTCCCCAAACAAAAACCCATAATGTACAACCTCCCTGGTGTCAGTTTATTTTTCAGTGCCTGCAAGCTGAGTGCAGGAGGTAGAGGATGGCAACAGGTGGACGTAATAAAGGGAAAAAAATACCCATTTTTCTCCTTCTCATTTGTACTCATAGTAAAAGCAGATTAATTTGGGCTCTTCACCTTAGGGATTTATTCAGAGCCTTAAATCAGCTGAGGTTTAGCAGTGCACTTACAATGAGGAAGCAGATGGTTTTCCAAATTAATAGGGTAAATAAGATTACAAGGGGGGATATTAGGCTACCTAAAAGGACCTGTTTTCCAGCACTGAAAAACTGTGTTAGCCAACTGTTAACATCTAATGCAAATAATTTGTTATGTATGATTGATTAGTATCTGTCCATTCAAACAATTAAGATAGAACCTTGTTTTGATAACAGGGCCGTCTTACAGCAGCAACTCCTTAGCTCTTGTAACTATGAGACTTTCTCAAAGGAGATATGTTTCACTTACACCATATTGTAGCAGCCTGGCACTGGTTTTGGAGTCAGGAAACCTGTAGTTTATGACCTGGGATTAGGTGTCCTTTAGGAAAGCTATTGACAGTATTTAAAGCCTTAGGTTTTTTCATAGGTCAAATTGATGCCGGGGTTCTTGTTTGCAGAGTCGAAGAATGAACTTCATGAACAAAGCAGAAGATTTACAGAGAGTTTTATTCAGGGTGAAAGAAAGTTTTATTCAGAACAGAATAAGAGGAAGGATGGAACTCCCCACAAGCTGCAGCTTGGGGTCTCAGTGTCTAGGGTTTCATGCTTGCTGCAGTGGGAGTTCCCTATGGATTCAGACAGAATGCTAATTATATTTTAACCTATCTCTGTGAAGGTTTCCCGGATGCCCTATTGTAAACTAATGGTCCTACATGACTATGAGCAATGAGCTGTTCTATGTCACTGGGTCCGGGTGGGGAATATGTTGTTACATTGTTTCAGTCTCAAGCACCCTGTTTTTTTTTTTTTTTTTTTTTTTACATTCCTGAAGCCTCCGTAAGATTTTGTCCTTTTCCAAGGCCCACACTGTACTCTAACTGGGCAGGGGTCATGCTCTGCTGCCCTCCTATCTCAAAATGACTGGGTGATCTGGCTTGAGATCAGTAGTCATCATTAGGCATATCTAAATTGCCTCAGAATCTTTTGCAAAATACACATGACTGTCCTCTCCCAACTGCCTCTAAATTCTGATATATGCCCCTAATTAAAACACTAATATGATCTTCTGACAGCCCTGAAAATTTTGTTGTTCAACATTGTATAATTCATAGTTTTCAGGAATTTGATGCTTCTATACTAGTTATTGTTCCTAGTATGTGAAATATACTACATAGGAACTTCATGTGATTCTGAGATGAAAATGACTTTTGCCTTCATGGTGTTATAATCTAGTAATTCTGTTGGTTGCCATTCAGTTCCAGTTACTGAGATTTTACTTTATTCATGTGTAGGATTTGGATGTCATTTTCAACATCCTGAGCTGAGTAAGCCTTTTTTCTCCAAAAGAAACTACTTGATTGACAGTGTAGAGCAGGGTTTTTCAAAGTGGGGCCCTTCAACCTTTCATTAGAATCATTTGGGACAGCTTTTAAAAATAAAGATTGTTGGGCCCACTCCAACCCTACTGAAACAGAATCTGGGGGTTGACCCACTGATCTGAATGTTAAACAAGTACTCAAGGTGATTCTTAAGAAACTAAAAGCTTTAGAAACACTGTTATGGTTAATGATATAAAATACAGCATAGGTCTGAAAAATTAGGTCAGTTGAGGTCAGCTAATATATGCCTAGCTGGAGTTACATTTTTCTAAGTATAGATACCTTTCAAGTTAAATGTGGAGAAACAATAGAATTCTAGCTTTTTATTCCTAGTTCATCTCCTGTGGGAGAAGTTGCAGTGCTTGAAGGCACATTTTATCTATAGAAATCCTCATAGATGATTTTTCTGAGAGAAATAAGGCTGATTGAGCTTCTTTGTAGTTTGTAGTCTTATACTTTACAAAACTCCTTCGCGTAGTTTTCATGCTTAGCAAATGCTTCTTTTATTGACAGACATCCAGGCACTAAGTAGTGCATACAGTGGTTCAATGCAAGACTTTCTGGTTCTTGTTCTGGGGAAGATGCTGGGGTATATCTATACATGTGTGTATTTACATGCACCCACACATATGCTCAGACTTCTCTGGGTTACAATTGATATTTGTACAATATATTGCCACCCTTCTTTTAATCCAGGATGGAACTACATCTGTTTAAATAAATTAACATTCTTGATTTGTTAAGAATAAGTTTTGATGCCAGCTTATGGGCTGTTCCCCATGATCTTTCCTCAGGAAAAAATTACCCAGTGCTTTGAGTTTTTGTGTTAAGAGGTGACAGCTTCTCAATAGCCAGTCTTTCTTTTTTTGTTCAAGTCAACATCATTGACCTTCACACAATTATCTGTGTAACACATGTGTGTCATATATTACAAGTGGAAAGATGCACGTGACAGCAAGGTTGGAGGCACATAGAAGAAAGGTATAGGAGAAGCAATTTATAATTTTTAAAGTAATGAAAATCAGCCACTTTCAAAATAGAGGGAAATGCAAAACTGATGTTAACTGTATTTTGTTATAACATAAGTGGGTGGGATATCTTTTTCAGATGGATTTTCTGTTCATTTTTGAGAAGGTAATTAACACTGTGACAAGTGTATTCTAGGTCTCTCACTGCCCTTTTCAAGGCTGGTAAAAATAAGAAAGATTTAGAGTCTTCTGGTGCACAGGTAATATATGGACCTGATGCTTTCCTGGTACATGTGCTTCTACCACTTCCATACCTCCTAGGGTGACCAACTGTCCCTGTTTGCCTGGGAGTGTCTCTGCTATAGCACTGAAGGTCCCATGTCCTGGGAAATCCCAAAACCCTGGGCAAACCTAGATAGTCACCTTTAATTAATTCATATTCAACTTATTCTAATCAGACAGATGTTTTCTAATGTGATATTCAGTTCCATATGTATGATAGTCTGTTCTCTGATAGAAATCTATAGCTTTCTCCCTTTTGTTTTTTCAACTTGAGAGGTAGTGAAATTAGATCTAAATTTTGATCATTTCAGTTTAGAGCCTGTCTCATTGATACAGAACTTGAGTGCTGGAAGGATGGATCATCAGCATTTGCATCCAGCACTTTTTATTTTCCAGTTGAAACAATTGAAGCTAGAGAAGGTGATTGACTTATTGCCTAAGTTTACCCAGTAATCTAGAGATGAATCCAGAACTTAAACCCCAGAACCCTGACTTCCCATCCCATGATTTCTCAAATTTCTCAAATGTGCTCGAAAGGTGCCCTAGGATCCCAAAGGGGTAAATTTGCCTTGAGAAACTGAGCAGCTTCATTCTAAGAAGAAGCTGATTGACTTAGATTGTGCTCCAGTAATTTCTCCCTGAAATTCCTCTGAAGGAGACTATGAATTCATATTGAAGAACAGTGGCAGGGACTACCTCCCCATGGGGAGGCTGTCTCTTCTCGAAATCACAAACACTACATCATCCTTGAAGAGGAAGAGGTTAGTAAAAGTATCTAGTTTTAAGGAAAAAGTCCTATGGTCTCATTTCTGTTATTTCTAATTGATATTTTATCTTGAAATAATAAGCAGGAATCAGCATTTGCTGATTACCTTCTGCTGCTTAGAAGATGGGCACATAAATGTTAAAAGTTACTCCCTCTGTAAGACTTCCAGCACTATCTTAAGCCTATATTTTATTTATAGATTAAGCTCAATATTCTGAGCCAGCTTCCACACCTTCCATCTGTCCCATAATATCTCTTCTATCACATCAGGAAAAGGAAAACCTCTAAAAACAGAATCTTGATATTCAACTTGAAAAAACAAAAAGCCATGTTAATATTTTCATTGAGAGATGGCAGTCCTGCTGACTTTTTAAAATTAGGGCTGTTCTTCCAGATTAAGTTGCAAAATTTTTACTCACAGTGAGATGTTGAGCAAATCTTAAGACATACCAACAAACACTTAGCGTTACTCAATTAGCTGAGAACAAAGGTTGTTAGGGACTTTTCCCCATGTCTGATTTTATTTCCTTGACTAAATCAGTAAAACATTTTAGTCTATTATATTTCTGTTTCTTTATCCCACTTAGAAAAATATCCTGTAAACCAGCAATACTTAATGTTTTGAGATGACTAGGGCATTGAGGAGAATTTTTATTGTATCAGTACATTTTAGTCCCATAGTTTAAGAACAGTTACTGATGGATCTTTAGTTCTATGATGTCATCAGCATCAACCAATTACTATATAACTACCAATAACTAATTACAGTATTGTGTTCTCAAGATGAATGTTCATTTCAAGATTTCCAGAACAGGATGGTTTGAAGTAGTTCAGTGTGGACTAAGGCCTACTCACCTTTTGAGTAAGGATATCAGTCTTGTTAAAAAATAATTGCCCTGCGAAGATGCTTCTGGATGATTTCAGCCTTTAGCTGTTGAATCACCTCCAGACACCGTATCTTTGCTGCTCAAACACCATGGAATAGAGACAGCAGTGTGCTGTAGCTGGCTCATACTGGCTTGCAGGGGCCAAATGTTGACATATTTTCCCAAGTCCATATTCAGTGATGTCACATGGGTAGCTTGAAATCTGTCATGCTAGGAGTATTTACATGATGGAAATCAACAAACACTACAAATCAGGGGCACTCGTGCTGTGCTTTGTCTGAATTCCTGACCCATAGTATCCATAAGCTTAATAAAATAGGTGTTTTAAACCACTTAAAAAAAAAAAAAAGAATTGCCCTGTACAGAGCATGTGACTGCAGAGGGACCATTTGAATTAGTAACTGTAATCTTGATCATCACTTCTCTCTTTTGTTATTAAGGGAATCATCCAAGATGGGAAAATTATCTTTATGCCAAATGGATACATAGCACAGTGTCCAAATCTGAATCGCAGTAAGTAGCAACTTAAAGCATTTCTGAATTTTTAGTATTATATAACTTGTTGATAATATATATCAGAGAAACATGTCAGGAAAGATACACACAAACTAATTACAGTAACTTCTGAGGTGGTGGGGATAGTGAGAGAACTTATCTACTATCTTTGAATTTTTAAAAAGCTTATGCATTATTTATAGAATTAGACTTTGAAGGTAAGAGAAAGATTACATTAGCAGTTTCAGTTCTGTACATTGATACAGAAAGATATGCTTAATATTACATATAAAAAACCCATTCTTTAAACTTGACTTAGATATGAGTTTACTTTTTCCATCTTCTGTGATAATTCACATTTTTTTCAGTCACTTCAATAAAAGCAAGGGCTTAATTTTAAGTCAGAAATGTCATTCTGCCTTTCTTTTCAGTTAATCCTTTTTTCCTGTTCTTTTCTTTTCACATATTAGTAAAAGGAAAGGATCTAGGCCTGAAATCCACTGTGATTTCACTCCAATTTCAAAGTAATACTTAACCAGAAAAGCAAAAGCCCTTCTACATAGCCAATCAACTACTGTGTTAAAAATTTCTTTTTTACATTAGCACTGTATCAACATTTATTTTATACTTTCTTTATTGAGCTTGCCCAACTTGCAGTGATTTCTTAAGCCTGGTGCAAGGAATAATGGATTTACAAGAGCTTTTGGCCAAGATGACTGCAAAAGTAGGTATCTAAATTTCACTTGTGATGTTTCATTTCTTTCTCCATCCTATCTGGAATTTAGAGTGATATGCTATAATGGAAACATTTTTAGCCTTGGCATCTGCAATATGTTACTATAAAAATGGTTTATTCTTACTTGAAGTAGGACTACCTATAGTAAACATAATCATTTGCATCTTTGATACTATTGGGCTGTACCAAAATGTTTGTTTGAAAAATGGAAGAAAGAGGCAATATGTCTCATTGTGGATTCCCTGGGAGTGAAAAAGAAATTTGCCCATTAGCTATTAAACTAGTGACATTGTGAGATGATAAATGGTCACAGCCACTGCTTCATATAAGCTAATGCATTTTGGATGTAAGAATAATTGCCAGTAATCAGAAAGGGCAAAATAGCTATTGTTAGGGACAGATTACTGCCACAGGAAGGCATTATGCCACATTTTCAATATATGATTCATTTCAGGACTGTCCTGAGTTACATAGTAAGGAAGGCAATGTTTACCTTTCAACACCTTCAGTTTTATAATTCTGCCTCTTTTCCTCCTGTCATCCACTTATCAGGCATCTTTTGAGGCTGTGCCATTTGCCAGGCACTGTCAGGCACAAAGGTGACGGTGAACGGAACATGATTTCTACCTCAGAGGTATTCATGTTGAGTGGCAGAGCCAAAAATGTAAACAATTAGAGGCTTTAATATATATTCATCAAGTCTATATTCTTAATGAAAAGCCCTGAACCTTGTGGAGAAAGGCATTGAATAAATAGAAAATGGCTAATGCTGTTATGACACCTGTCCATCGTGGACATGAGTTCCAGCCTAGGGCGAAGACAAAATTAGGTTGGGCCTAAGAGACATTATGCTCAGTGAAAGGAAGAATTTTAATAACAGTGAAAATGACACATTAATCCTATTCCACCTGCAGCTATGACTGCTCCTTGCCATCCGCTATGGCACATGGGGAAAAATTGGTGAGAAGGTATTTGGGAGACAGGACTGTATTTTGGACCCATACCTTGTGCCGCTGAAGATAATGTTTCTATTTCAAATGTAATTTTTGGCCAAGTTCCTTTGTGATGGAAAGGAGAGACAGAACACTTTGGTAAGAGAGAAAACTGAGACTCTGAGAGCTGAAGCATTAGTTTTTCACTTCAGAGTACAGTGGAAATGTGAAAGGCAATTATTTGCCTTCTCAGCTTGTGGCATACAGAGGCTTTTATTTTATATCGTCCGAAGCAGCTTGATCTCCATAGTGTTAA
Organism: Manis pentadactyla; assembly: GCF_030020395.1. Classification (NCBI taxonomy): domain Eukaryota; kingdom Metazoa; phylum Chordata; class Mammalia; order Pholidota; family Manidae; genus Manis; species Manis pentadactyla. The sequence goes on from NC_080027.1 coordinate 60,050,014, forward strand.
TTATATTTTAGCTTGCTACTAAATCTTTGGAACAAGAAACCTGCCACTCAGTCCAGGTGACTGCAGTTCCCAGCTTTGAGGATGCCCTTTTTTTCCTCATTCTTCCTATTGCAGAGAATGTCATTTTTCTCTTTTTAGCCATACATTATCTAGGAGCCACATTGAGCTCTGCCCTCAAAACATTATTATGTAAAATAGGCATTTGTGAGGCAGAAGATATCTAATTGTGGGCAATTGTGAGCAGAAAATGGTTTAACCCACCTTCTAAACCCCTCCTCTGGCACTTTGGAAGATTTACAAGTCTGTTTCTTCCAAACCGTGAATAGAATTATAATTAGAAAACTGACTACTTCCATTTTCACCACACAATTTTGGAATCTGTGGTAATCCAGAAGAGGAGAGTCACAAGCTTTTTTCTGTATAGGGCCAGCTAGTAAATTTTTGGCGTTATAGGCCAAGAAGCAAAATTGAGACTATTATATATATAGTTATTTAAATAAAACCATTGGCAAATATAATCATCAAAAAATGTAAAAATCATTCTTAGCCCACAGGCTATACAGAAATAAGTGGTGGGCCAGGTTCAGTCCATGGGCATTAATTTGTCAACCCCCTATCTAGAAGAAGCTGGAAAGTCACTCAGAGGAGACAATATTTATTGAGTGTTTACTCAATAAAATTAAAAATGCCTAATAAAAGTGAAATGCTTAATGTTAAATAAAAGTTAAAAGGTTTAAACTTTTGATGTTCCCCACTGCTTTCATCCTCACAACAATCCTGTAGCTAAGTGTGATTTATGAGCCCATTTCCCAGATGAGAAGACTGAGTTCCAGGAAAGTTGTATTTTTCCCATGAGAGTGGATGGCACAGCTGGGACTCAAACTCAGATTCCGAAAGTGGAATCCTGACTGAAAAAGTTTATAGTTGGAGGAGAGGATTAGAAAGAGACACAAAAGATATGAAGAAGGAATGACTGGAGAGAGGGAGATGGTTGCTAGCAGCACATGGCTGGAGATAACTGTGAGAAGGAACAAATGCAAGGAGAGGAACAGAGGGAGGTATGTGCAGAAGTACATGCTGGGAGTAAAACAGGAGCATAGAGCTTGCAGTGGCTCTTGGAGGGGGGAGGGCATGGCAAGACAGAGGCTCTTAAGTCTCCCTTTGGTTGCAGTTGGTTGGTTTTCCTTGGGAATATGTGAGATGGAGGCCTAGGTTCACATGGTGTGCACGTCTGCCGGGACCGTACAGGGCCCCCTTATATAAAGTGTTTTCAGATCATAGAGACTGCTCAGAATCAGACTGCAAACCTAGGAGAGACCAGGTGAATTCTTGGCAAAGAATTCTCTAAGAATTCTCAAGAAAGGCATTTCTCTCTAGCCAGTCCTGAGGTCTGAAGAGGAAAGCCATCTTTCTGTGCCTTGTGCAAGCCTTGTGTCATTTTTGCTCACTCATGAAATGAGGGTGCAGGGCCTTGGGGCCCCGTCTTCATGTAGGAGTTTCCTTTCAGACACTCCATCTCAGTCAGACCCTGTTCTCTAACTCCTGTTCCCTGCATCCTGTGTGGCCTTCAAGGTGGGAGCTTGAGGATTCATTGAGCTTTTTTCCAGCTGTAGCGTCCCCATATGTAAATGTGACAATTATTCTTGGTTTTATAAAGATCCCACGAGACCCAGCAAGTGAGATCAGAAGGTCTGGCTTGGTGCATGGCACACATGGGCATTCAATAAACTGTAGCTGTTTGTTAATTATGCAATGTTAAACCTACAAGAAAATAAGCCGCTATGGGAGGAGGACCCAGTGGTGTGGTGCCACCATGCCTGGCAGAGGCTTGAGCTGCTCTCAGGGCCCTGGTCTAGAGCTAGGTGTCAGGAGGTCTTGGGAAGCAGCAGAAAATCCCCACACCTGCCTCACAGTGGAAGTCGCGGAATCCTGCCAGAGAGCAAGTCCAATGCCCAAGCTGGCAAGGAGCTGGTAGCCAAAATCAGATCAAATCAAGCAGTTACAGACACCAGAGCAGCCCCAGGTTCTGCTTAAGAGGGTTTGCTGTTCCTTTTCTCCTTTCAGAGTAGGGGCTGATCCAGAGTGACTATGTATGCCCTTGCTTGATACAGAACAAATCATGGGAGCAGCTTGCGTGTACCTTCAGGTGACAGGACAGAGGTCAAGGCACATAAGAGCCTTCTTGAGGAATCCTGGCAAAACCATACTTTTTCAAGGCGGAGTAGATGTAGGGAAGTGGCCCCATCTCCTTCCTGAAGGAGCTGATCCTCTGGCTTACTCTGGAAGTTCTCGTAGGTAGTCTTGACTTGCTGAGGACCACCCACTGGCTGGAGCAGGTACACTGTTGTAGCGTCAGGCTCTGTCGCGCTCTTGCATCCCACCTGTGCTGTAATCGCGTTCTGCTTTCAAGCTCAGGAAGAAGAGATGCTGGAGACTGGGAATTTCTTGATGACTACTGTTTGAATCTTTGACAAATCTCTGTATGCAAATTAGGCAGCACTTGGCGTGGCGTTTCAGCTTGTACCATATTTAATTTTGAGACTTTCATTGTTTCAAGAAGCTCCATAGTGATTTTTCAATTAAGCTTAAAGGTTTAACACAATAAAAGATTTTTTTCCCCTTCCACACAACAATGCCAAAAAGTATTTCAAAGAGCAAGAAAGGCAATCTACTACACAATTAATGTACTCAGATCCATTCATTGACCTCTTACTGTGAAAAAGGCCTCTGCTGTCTATCTTCGAATGTATAGTTAAGAATAAATGATTTGGTCCATGGTTGCTTAGATAAATGCATGAACAAAGGTAAGACAGAATTGAGATGTAGATTTAACACTGTATCTATTTTGGATTTGTAGGCATTTTCTTGGAGAAAATGGCAGGTAGTGTAGAATAGCTTTTGAAAATTAATTTGTATAAATTCAGCATGGTGATACCAATGACAGAAAATATAATTCATTTTTTTGATTCAGAGTTGTTTTTCTCCTGTATTGGTGCTACAGGATTTAGCAGGGGAAAAAGTAAGGCAAAATTACTTATTAAGTGCCTTTGAAAAATTAGCTTTTTGCCTTAAAATATCTCTTTGTCTTTGTGTCTTTCTGATGCACTCTTCTTGTCACAGAGATTAGGGCTTTTCAATGTTGTCAGAAAAGGCTAAATATATTAAAAAATAGAAACAAAGTCCAGAAGAGAAACATCAGCCCTGAGAATGGCTTCCATTGTATTAAAACATAGGCTTCCCTTGGAATTGAGTTTTGTAGGTGAGCATAGCTCAGCTTTGGTGGACAGGACTGAAAATTGACAATATTGCCTGGAGGCAAGTTCTTGGGTTTCCAGGAAACTTGGACAGACATGAATTGCCTTTTGGGCCATTTAGTCTTTAAGAAGTTCCTTACTTGACTATTACAGATACTTGAGTTGCTCCAGATTTTCAGTGAGACAGGCACATTTTCTCTCACAAACAGATATCCCATTCTGAGCCATTGTTAGGAGGAATGCAGATCTAGTTCACCTCTTTCTTTTTCACTCCAAGGTTCTCCATCAGTCACTACTTGTTGAAACTATTGGGACTATAAAAATGAAATAAAAGTAGTGTGTGATAAATCACCACCTGTTTTTTTTACCTTTTACCTATATATGGTTTTAGTCACATGACCTCACCAAACTCTTGGAGAAGTGTATTTTATCTGTGTTCCATAAAGAATTCCAAAGAACTTGATTACCATAAATTCTAGAAATTCTGTGGTTAGGCTAGAGATTGAAATGTAAACTGAAGTTTTGAAGATCATGCCTATTATAAAAGTCATAGGAAGGTCATATTTTAGGTACAGTCAGCTCTTGTTTCTTTGGGGGCTTGTCTGGGATCCCATTTTATCTTTTCCCTGCCCATTGGTAAAAGGCAGACAAGGAACAAGTTTCGTTGAGAGATTTCAAAAGCTTGGAGGAAAAGGGTGAAAGGGATGACAGAAATCAATTCCACATGGATTGGAATTCCGTAAGGATTCCATTACCAGATAGTAGTGCTGTTATGAGCAATTGAGAGGAGCATGTGTGGAATGGAACCACAGTTAATGTAGAAGGATGGTAGGAGTTGTCATTACCCAGGTGCGACCATTATATCCAAAATGTGAGCCTGAAATAGCTTCAGTCAGATCAAAGGTTGATTTGATTTCCTCTGTGGGAACAATACGCAAAGCTTGGAGGTGTAAGTATGATTGAGGAGGAAAAGAAACTATTTGATGACTTTTTAGGAAGTGGTTCTTATTTTTCAATCAAGGCAGTCTCCGTGTAAGAAAAAGGAAAGAAAGGTAATATTGCTACTTGTTTGAATTAACTTTAGTGTGGATAGGAAGAGATCATACCAGCATTCAGTGTTTTTGCACTATGTTTTTGAAGGCAAATGAGTATGCTGCATGGAAGGTGGTCAGGGAACCCTGTCACCAGGGGCTATTAAATGAACTTGGGGGTGCTGAATGTGGTCAAGAGTGGGTGTGAGGCCAGGATAACTGCAACTGGATGAAGAGAGATTAGATTGGCTCCAGGGTGGGTTATGAGGCAAAGCTAGTAGGAAAAAGGTGAGAGATTTCACAGCTGAAACCAACAGATGTTTCAGACAGGCAGAGTTAACGGAAAAAAGTAGTTTTCCGTGGAAGATAATGAGTGTCCCATCTCCGTAGACATGCAAACAGAGGCTGGATAGTGACTTGATGGGATTACCTGGGAGGACATTGGAGATTCTGGGATTAATGTTATCAGTTGGATGACCTACAAAAGTTTTTTTTTTTTTTTTTTAACAAAATCCTGGTCCCACTTGAGAGTTTGGTTGCCTATCCTGACCTTTGTCTGAACACCAAAGTAGATTCCTGGGCATTCTGTTTGGGGCAGCTTGAACTGGGGGGAAATTGGATACTCCTATGACTTTCCCATTTTCTGGCCACAGTTCCCCAGAACTTTTCATAAGAGAGCAAACAGTGACTTCCCAGTTTGTAAAACATGAAACCCTGCTTAGTGTGTGAAGAACAGAGTGGATGGTGGGAGATAAATGCAAGTGCACTGGTGTTCCTGATTAGGTCTCCTGTAAGCATTTTAATGAGTCCTTGAGAATATATTCATTATGAGTGTTTCCATGTGAGCTTGAGCTGAAAGCATACATGTTTATGAACACCCGCGAGGTCCCTGAGATAGTTTAATGTCTCATTTGGCACTCATTAGACCATGGGAATCAATATGTCTTTAATTTAGAATGATTCCACCTTGTGTAAAAAATTTTTTTTTTTTTTTTCAAAAAACAGATGTGGCTTAGAATCAGTGAGCTTCTCTGAATTTTCTCCTCTTATTTTTCTTCTTAATGCTATTAGCTTTGTTAGGACAATGCAGTTGAATTACAGGAATTAAACCTAGTGACTCTTATTTGCAGCTAAATTATGCCGAGACAAGACTCAGTCAACTGGAAAATTGTCATTGTGAGAAGACCTGTCAAATGAGTGGTCTGCTCTATAGGGACCAAGACTCCTGGGTAGACGGCGATCACTGCAGGAACTGCACATGCAAAGTAAGCCTTTTTGTAAAAAAAAGATGTTAAAGGGGCAGTTTACTAAGTATTGTATATTCTGTTTATTATGTAACGCTTACTCTAAGAAGTATTGCTTTTTTGCTGAATGCCTACTTAACAATCAGAGCAATTGTGAAGGGAAGCTGGAAAAGTTTGATTTCACATTTAACTAGTTAGAAATTAAAATTTGCTTTCCCTTGACAACACACTTTAATATGATCTGATGTCATTAAGAAGCTTACTGTTTAGAGTTGGGAAGATAGAGTATCAGGGAGGAAGAGACTCCTTTGATTTTCAAATAACTGAATAGTTAGTTTCATTCACAACGTTTCTCTGCTGTCATAGATTTTAAAGGGCGGTTTAATTAGATACCTTGTAAAATATAATGAAAATATCTAGAAACTATTATCTGTTTCAGAGATTTGCAAGACCCTCAACTTTCAAGGTTGCCATTGTTTGTATATTCCATCTGTTTCAGAGAATTACAGGAGACCCCCAAATTAGTATGTAAGCCCTGTTCAGTTGAAATTATTTGATAAATATCTGAAGAATGCCATTGTTTGGGAAAATACAAAATGGATCGTTAGAGCCTCAACATGATTGACAGAGTCTGTAAAAGGTGTTATTTATGTTCTTGTAAAAATAGGCTTTTTGTTTTCTGCCTAATCTACTTATCCCACATAGGCAGGTGGAATGAAGCCAGTGATGTATATCAGAAAAGTAATTGAGGTGGCATGGGTTCATTCGGGCTGCAGAAATACTTTATTTGTGGTCCTGGAGTGGACTGGGAATTTCTTACATTGCTTCCATTTCCCTGATGAGGTTTCTGGGATGAGAGGTGAGGTTCGTCCAGAAGGGAAACTTTCAAAGGGCATTTCTGAGATTCCTTTCCCTGTCCTTCCTTCCTTCCGCAGAGCGGCACTGTGCAGTGTCGAAGGATGACTTGTCCTCCCCTCAGTTGCTCCCCAGACTCCCTTCCTGTGCATATTGCTGGCCAGTGTTGTAAGGTCTGCCGACGTAAGTACCGACTAAGGGTCAGAGTGGCCCTCTGTGCTTTGAGATTTGTTTTTTCTCCTTACTTTTAAGGCTCCAACTTATTAAAATTGATGAAATGAAACCCTAACAGTTGATATAATAATAAATGTATGTTAAGAGCTGCTGTTTAATTATCTGTGGTGTGCAAACACTTCATGTAGGCTATTTAAAAAAAATCCTCATATCATTCCTCATGCTATTACTCTCATTCTATGTAGAAGGAATCAGGTTTACAGGGAGTAAGTCACTTATCCAGGGTCAAATAACTGGTAATGGGTGGCACTGATCTGTAAAGTGATAACTTCAAAGCTTCGTGTGCTTTGGTCCCTCTCATTCAGAGTACTCAAATATAAGGCCAAGTTCTGTGTTCTGGCTTTCTGAAGTCTTGGCCAGAATTCCTGTTACTAAAAGGACTTCCTTAGTAATTTTGGGATGAACTTTAGTTAAAAACTGCAATAATTTCCTTGAAAGTTGGCTTGTCCAAGTTATATAGTGATTTAAAAATCTTCTCCCTGTGTATTGCAAAGGACACTATTTCAAGTGAAATAGTGAAATGAACATTGAGTCAAAAGGTAAGAGTAAAAGCTGTTGTTTGGAACACCTAGTATGTGCCAGTTCCTGTGGTGAGTGCTTAATTTTATTGAATCCTCACTGCAATCTTTTAGGTGGGGATTATTATTTATTTCTGTTTTTAATTGATATATAGTTGACCTACAATATTATATTAGTTTCAGGTATAAAGTATAATGATTTAGTAACCACCAGTTTTTTTTTTTCTGTATTTAAGTCTGCTTCTGTTTTTGTTGGCTTTTTTTTCTGACTTATTTCACTTAGCATAATACCATCTAAGTCCATTCATGTTATCCCTAATGGCAAGATTTCTTCCTTTTTATGGCTCAGTAATATTCTATTCTGTATATATACCACATTTTCTTCATCCATCTGTAGATAGATGGATACTTCTGTTGCTTCCATATTTTAGCTATTGTAAATAATGCTGCAATAAACATAGGGATGCATGTATCTTTTTGAATTAATGTTTCTTTTTGTTAGGGTAAATATCCCTAAATAGAATCACTGGGTCATATGTTATTTCTATTTTAAATTATTATGGACCTTTCATACTGTTTTCCATCATGGCTGCACCAATTTACCTTCCTACCAATAGTGCATGAAGATTCATTTTTCTCCACATCCTTGCCAACTTTTGCTACTTCTTGTCTTTTTGATACTAGCCATTCTGACTGGTGGTAAGGGGATATCTCATTGTGGATTTGATTCACATTTCCCTGATGATTAGAGAGAGCTGTTGTGTATCTTTTCATGTTTTCCAAAGAAAACATCTATGTGTTTTCTTTGGAAAAAATGTCAGTTCCTTCTACTAACTTAGGGCTTTGTTCTATTTCTAGTTCCTTTAAGTGTCAGGGTAGATTGTTTGAAATTTCTTATTTCTTGATATGGTCCTGTATCACTATAAACTTCCCTGTTAGAACTGCTTTTACTATGTTCAAAGATTTTGAACCATTATATTTCCTTTTTATTTGTCTTACAAGTTTTTTCTTTTAATTCCTCTTTGATTTCTTCATTGAACCATTGGTTTTTAATAACATGTTGTTTAGCCTCCACACATTTATGGTTTTTCCAGTTTTTTTTTCTTGTAATTGACTTCTGTTCATATCATTGTAGGTGGAAAAATGTGCTTATGAGATTTCTATCTTCTTAAATTTGTTGAGACTTCTTTTGTAGTCTAACATGTGATCTATGCTAGAGAATATTCCATGTACTTGTAAAGAAGGTGTTTTCTGCTGTTTTTGAATGGAATGTTTTGTATGTATCTGTTAAGTCATCTGGTCTAATGTGTCAAAGCCACAGTTTCCTTACTTATTTTCTGTCTGGATGATCTATCCATTGATGTCAGTAGCATCCTTAAGCCCCCTACTATTATTATACTGCTGTGTTTCTCCTTTTGTGTCTGTTAATGTTTGTTTTATATATTTAAATGTTCCTATGTTGGGTGCTTAAATATTACAAGTATTATTCTCTTGTTGGATGGATCCCTTTATCATTAAGCAATGTTTTCTTTGTCTCTTGTTATAGTCTTTGTTTTAAAGTCTATTTTGTCTGATACAAGTATGCTGTCACAGATTTTTTTTTACTTCCATTTGCATGGTCTTTTTCTATCCCTTTACTTTCAGTTTTTGTGTGTCTTTATGTCTGAAGTGAGTCTCAGCATAAAGATGAGTCTTGCTTGTTTTTTAATCATTCAGTCACCCTATGTCTTTTGATTGGAGCATGTAGTCCATTTAAATTTTAAGTTCTTATTGATAGGTATATACTTCCATTTTGTTAATTGTTTTCTATTTGTTTTTGTAGTTAATTTCTTTGTTCCTTTCTTCTCTTGCACTCTTCCCTTCATGATGGCCTTCTTTAGTATTACAGTAAGATTCCTTTCTCTTTATTTTTTGTGTATCCATTATAGGTTGTTAGTTTGTGGTCACCATGAAGTTCATATATAACGTCCTATGTATATAGCAGCCTGTGTTGCTTGTTGTGTAAGTTTGGACACATTCTAAAAGCACTGCATTTTTACTTTCCCCTCTGTTTTATGTGTATGATGTCATATTTTATATCTTCCTATTTTGTATTTTATAGCTGTAACTGATTTTACTACTTTTTTCTTTTAACCTTCACACCAGCTTTATAAGGGATTAACTTCCTATCTTTACTAAATGTTTGCTTTACTAGTGAAATTTCCTTTCATAATTTTCTTCTCGTTATGGGCTTTGCTTGCCCATTAAAGAAGTCAGGTGGGGGTCATTATCCCTGTTTTACAGGATGCTTAGGGATGTTAATTTACCAACATGGTGAGGCTGGTAAGTGAAAGAGGTGAAATATAAAACTACTTCTGTCTGACTACAAAGCCTGTAGTCTTTTCTATAGAAAAGGAGAGTCTAGAAGTACAGCATTCTAAGAATAATTTTCAAAATCATTTTTGTTCCCCAAAACTACCAACATTACTATGTCTTCGAAACACAGTGGTCTAGCTTTTTGCCATCATGTCACCTAATATGACAGGGAAAGTGGATTAGTTGGTCTAGTCAGACCAGCCTACACATTTCTTGCACTCTTTCAAGAAGAATTTGGGAATATTCCTTCTTTTATGGTTGGCACTGTGCACCCATCATTCTGGAGGGCATACTTGAAGTTCATCTAAAAAGGGAAACTTTGTTTCTGTTCTAATTACTTTTGGAAGTCAAGTCTGGCAATACAGATAAGCTCAGGTGCCTAGATGTTGAGATTTTATATTTTGATCCCATGATGGAAAGGTAGTGTTCAGTAGGTACAGATAATTTTTTCTAATTTTTATATTCTTTATAACAGAAGGGGAAGAGGTTGAAAAACTATTGGCAATTTGTTTAAAAAATTAGATTTTTATTCCATTCTTTTGAGTTCCCTGGACAGCTCTGTGAATGCTCTAAGAAGTTGTTTGGACATGGAAGAGCAGATGATTCCTTCAGTTGTTTGTGTTTAAACCTTTTGATTTTCTAATTATAAAATCTGTGTGTTTGTTGTATAGCATTTTAAATCACAAAGAAGAGTAAAGGTAATTGAAAAATCTCTCATAATACCACCACTTAGAAACAGCCACTTCTGAAATTTTAGTTGATTTTGTTTTTTAAAAATTTCTACTTTGTGTACAGTTGAGATCTTATTGTCAAGATGAACTTTATCCTACTTTTTTGGCTCACCATTATCACTTAAGTGTATTCTTATGTTTTAAAATCCTCTTTATAACCCCATTTTAATAAGCTTTATAGTGTTCCATTATTTGGTTATTACATAATTTATTTAACTAGTTTTCACTATTACAAATTACTCTCCAATAACATGTCTCATGTAGAAAACACGTTTTTGTATTTATATTCTCAGAATTCTGCAGAGTAAAGGAGTGGGCCAAAGACTGACATTTTCAAGGCCCTTGATATATATTATCAAATCATTCTCTCACTAGGAGTGTGTGAGGCAGTCATTTTTCTTTATTCCAATTCATTTGAGAGTTGTAAGTTAAAAAAAAAATATTTCAGAAAGTTACCCAGTTTTAACAAGGTGCTGACACCCAGGCTAACTAAAATGTGGGTGTGCTTTTTGTCTTGTATGGAATTCATAGCAGTTTAGGTAGGGCGTACTCATTTTCTCAACTCTGATTGGTAGTTTGAAATGTTTGTAGCTTAAGAAAATGGTAATTCAAATAAATTAGGGTTTTTAACAGAATATTTATTAGCAATTACCAAGTGCTGGTGCCTGGAATAGTGATAAACAAGCCCCTTCGATTTTGGGGGGCTCACTTTCAAGTTAGATATGTGATTTACAGTGTCCAGAATGGTAAGTGCAATCACATTGGGCATGGGGATGGGGCATAATTAGAAGACAGATGAATGGCTTGTGGGAGGGTGTTCAGGGGAGTAGGGGATGTTGGTGGCGGGCCCTGGATGAATTGAAGCCAAGCTAAATGTTTCTAGCCCCCTCGAAGATGACTGTTGTTGGGTTGAGCAGTGGGATGGAGGGCAGGAGAATGAGGACTGATGAAGCAGAGTTCCAACACTAGTTGGTAGAACTTCTAGAAGTTTCAAGTATCTTCACATCAGAAAAAGGATAGAGAATATTTATGTAGGTTGTCTCTTTAGATAAGGGTACCTAAGCTACCCTCTGGGCTTGGGTAAAGCAGTGTTCTGGGGACTCTGAGAAGAGGTATGGATCCGGCTTAGGCAAAAGGAGCCAATACATCAGAGAAAATCGTTTTGTCTGCTAGGTGTTCGTGCCCCCGTCACGGCCTCAGGATCTGCAGCGCTTGCAGACGAGGGCGTCCACTTGCAAATAGGAAGGACTTGGTTTAAGTGTTTGTGTCTCGGTTCATGGCCTGAAAAAAGCAGTTTGTCCTTCTGTTTTGATCGAGAGGCCCAGACATTCGGGCTGTCTCTAAGAACAAGGTGGATTTCATGGCAGAGGGTCAGGACCTGATACCAAGGCGTTCTTCTGTTTTGGAGGCATCAGGGAAAATTCAGGAGAGCCTTTTGCATTCCTAGCTGTAGGCATGGGAGTTCCGGAAGTGGTGTGGGAGTGTCATTCCTCAAGCATTTCTTGGGTGCTTGTTCTATTGTATTAGAATCACCTGTTGAACTTCTTAAGCTAGAGGTTCTCAGGGCCCTGCTCTGACCTGATAAATCAGAATCTCCAGAGAGTGGTGTAGTGGAATCTGTATTCTTTTGGTAGATGAATTTGAGAAATATCAGAGATGAGAGAGAGGGAGGAGGATGGAGAGGAAATCTTCAGCTATGCAAAACAGCATTTGCAAAGAAAAAGATGTGGTAGAAGGAGAGGGAGATAGTCTGTTTGATAACCAATGGTTCCTGTAGGTGATAAGTTAAAGTAAGAAATAAAGTAAGAGAAGTAAAGTAAGAAGTTAAGGTAAGAAATAAAGCTGCAAAGGTGGTCTGGGGATGGGTGATGCTAATCATGTTCCATTGAATTCATTCAGTCATCCTTACTTAGGTTCCTCTCTCAGCATTCTCAGCAGTGTTGACAGTATAACAGCGAGCAGGCCCATATGGATCATGCAGTTCTGTGGAAGACACTGTGTAAAGCCCTTTTACGTGTATTAATTCATTTAATTCTTTGAACAACTCAAAGGCATAGGCCTACTATCGTCATTTTACAGATGAGGAAGTGGAGCATGGAGGGGAGTAGTAGTAACTTGTCCAAGGTCTTGACTTTGATGGAGCCAAAATGAAACCCAGGTAGTCTGGCTCCGGAACTGATGCTCTTAACCTATCTCCCTACCCTCTGCTGTCCATGGTGATGAATGCACCACCTTGTTACAACACAGAGCATTGTGTAATGTGTGCATGATGCAAGAGGTAGAACACAGAAGGGAGTGATTAACTCTATTAGAAACTTGTGTGTGCATATATTAGAAAAACTTCGTAGTGGAATAGCTAAGTAGGGTGTTGACGAATGAATAGGAGGTTGCCAAGTGGACAGAGTGGGTAAGAACACACCTGCCAAAGGGAATTTCATTTGCAAAAATCACAAGTAAACACAGTATTTGTTTTGGTATTCAAAAGCAAGATTTTAAAGTAACATGAAATAATCAAGGAAGGGCTTTTACAAAGTCCATTTTATCAAGAGAAGAGACAGGGTGGCTGAGTATGGAATGCAGACATATTTCAGGTGAAGGTGATAAGGTCCATAGGCAGGCATTGCCTGGGAAGATGAAAAGGAAGGGATGGATGTGACAGCCAAAGACCTGGTACATGAGTAGAAACTCTAAGCAATTTTATTTTTTTTTTTGCACAAGGCAGTTGAATCAGAGACAGAGCATCTGTATGGGAGAAGTTGCTAGGTTTGAACAAGAGCCGGTGGGAGACTCACAGTATGATTAACAGAAATAAGGCAGGTGGTAGAAGCAGTTCGGGGGAGTGATACATTCTGTTTGCTGTACGTGGTTTGCAGATGCCTGAGGGACAACCAGCTTGATGTGGGCGTCTTGCTCAGAGAGGTGGTATCTGAAGCCAGGTCTGTGAATCAGCTTTCTGAGGGAGGATAGATCCTTGGGGCTTCAGCCTTTCAGATCTGCCACTCTCCTTTAAAGCGTAATACAGGATGCTGATTTTGATATTCTAAGCTTCTGAGTGCCAAGAGATGGCTGGAATGTGTACACAGATAGCTAAATAAAGACAGAGCAGCCTCATATCCACATCTGACAGGGGTGCCAACTCAGACCTGATGAGTGTTTATTCAGTGTGCACCCAGATGGCAAAAGTGTCCAGTCATTGCATGAGAACAATCAAGTCCGAATTTAAAGGGCCTGATGTCTGTGGGTGCAAAAAGATACAACTGCGTAACTATTTCTCTAAATCCCCAGTCTGTTTCTGACATCATGAAGTGTATGTTGGCATCTGGTTTCAATGTCATGGTCTGACACTGTGAAATATTCTAGTATGCATGTCCCCAAGTGTGATGTGAAGGGCTTCAGGCATCCATTTACATCTCTACTCATACTGAAAGCTGCTGGACTGGAGTCCCAGATGTCCTCGCCAAAGGCAGCAGGGCCCAACTCACCTTATGCCTGAATTTCCTCAGACATCAAAAATAAGCCTGTTGACTGTAGATCCAGAGGTTGGATGATGTGGACTGATCTTAGGTGTGTGGAGGGTGCTGGAAGGATGGAGGGGCACTGTCAGAGAAGTGGGTTGAGAATGAGAAAGCAGGGGGAATTCTGTTGACCTCCAGTGGTGACCCCGAAAGCTGACCTAAGATAATTTAGTTGATTGTTGCTGTTGTGATCACACACGCATCCTGCGTGAGTGCCAGAGCTGCCAGTGGCCAAGGCATGCAGCCTCATGTTGAAATCATTTGCAGCCCCGAATTGCACCCTGCTGTGTAAGGGCATAAAGTTCAGTGGTCATTTAATTTTTATACCAGATGGGTGGGTTTGAGGGATGGATGTGTGCCTGTCCTGTGTGGTGAGAATGTAAATAGTAAGACATTCCTATCTCAGGAGGAATTCTGGAATGAGTCTGAGAGGGAGAGCAAGTTGGCAAATGTCTTAGGTCAGGGTAGCAAGTGTGCACTGTGTGGGCGGCAAGGGGCAAAATGAGGAAGAAAAGTCTTTGCTTCCCAGCCTGGACCAAGAAGCAGGTGCAGATGGCAGATCTGACAGGAGTGCGTTTAGCAGATCTGTCTCTCTGGAGCAAGCCATCTCGCCAGTGTGGCAGCAGCTGCGTTTGGGAGTGAGAGAGTTTATTAGACAGGAATTCAGGCCCTTGGAGATGTGATCTCCCCATGCAAGTAAATTGGGGAATCCAGGTTTATCATTAGGACCAGTGAGTCAGATCAACTAATTTATCAAGAAAATTGAGGCATTAAAGATGAGAAGGAATAATTTTTTTTTCAATGAAGGGAAGAACAGGCTGATCTAGAAAATTGTATTGATTCTTTACTTTTGTCATTGCTGTTTTTGTTTTAAAACCCTTGCTATATGTATGTTTGAAATTATATCAAATAGCAGAACTCTTACCTGGAAATTAAGAAATTTGAGTGGGTTTTGCTATTGACTGAAGACACATTAATTCTAAAATTACTTATTACTAACAATAAGCCCAGAGAGACATTGAGCTTGGGGCTGGAGATAAAGATGTAAATAGACATAGTCCCTACCCTCATGGAGGGGTTCTGTAAGGGTACAGTTAGCAGGGGATATGTGTAATGAAATGGGCAGTTGAGATAAAATGTGGTATGTGCTGTGTTATGGTTAGGTTCATAGTACAATGGGAGCCCAGAGTGAGGGCAGTTGACCAGTGGTTGATGTCAAGAAGTCAGGCCTAAGTTGAAACTGATGGGTATATAGGATGGGAGGTTGCCAGGAGAAGGTGAAAAAGGCTGAGTGTATCTGGAGAAGAGGACAGTGTATGCGAATGACAGAAGCAGGAGAGAAAGCACCGTTAGTGTGTGTGGAGGTGTGGATGTTTGAGTGGGTGATTGAAGGCATGGGAATGGATGAACTATGAAGCTTGAGAGAGAAGGAGGAGCCACATGAGTGACCTTGTGTGCTGAATTAAGGAATTTGGACCATATTTTTCTTTGGACCTATATGTTGAGGGCATTAGGAACCCATACTGGTTTTAAAGCAGAGCCTCATATCTGCACTTAAAATATGTCTGCCTGTTGTATGGAGAAGGACTGGATAAGACTGAAACCAGAACATGGAGGAAATTCTGGTATACCAAAGAGGAGACATGGTGGTAGTCTAAACAGAGACAGTAATAAGTGGTGTGGAATGGACAAGAGTAGGGTGACTTGAGAAGCTTGTTGGAGCACTGCTAGGATTTGGGTACTGATGGACGTGGAGTTGAGTGAGAGGGTGTGGTTAGAAGGACCCCGAGTAGTGGAGTGTGGGTGCTGGGGTGGATGCTGGTGCCATTCTCCATGAGTAGATTCTAGAGCAGAACAGATTTGAGTTAGAGGTGAGCTATTGCAGACTGAAGGGGAGATTTGCTTGTACTTTATTGGGAAGTTGACCGATCAAGATCAGTTCTGGAGTGGGAGTAAGATAGTGAAGGAAGCAGAATTAGGCAGAAGATTGACACAATGTAGTTAAAACAAATACCTCAGAGAGTTCTGGAGCTGGAATGACCTTTCAGAGTTATCTCTAGTTGAGGCAAGAGGCCAGGACTTTGTATCACCATTATCAGCCATTCACTGAATGTGGGCCATCCTGGGGGACTTGACCTTGGGTAAAGTGGTTCTCTTCAGTCAAGTTCTAGATCACTTTCAACTGAGAGATATTGGTTGTTAATTGTCCCAGCAGCTGCAGGAATGTGTCCTTTGGCCCTCGAGGAGGATTTGAGTAGCACACCACAGCACCCACTGTGGAACCATGATATTAAGCCACTCTTTCTAGGTTTTCTTCTTCCTGTGGCTAAAGAGAGAATCGGACAGCTTGATTGCTAAGTTCCCTCATACTTGGACGTTCTGTGAGAGTTGGAAGAGTGTAGTCCTGGGAAACCATCAAATTTAATTAACTTTAAATAGGTTTTTAATAGGTACAGAAATGGAGGCTCTGAGAGGTGAGGTGACTTTTATAAGGCAGTGAGTTAGTGGTAGAGATTCTTTGATTGCATGCTTTCATTTCTCCTGAGGACTAGAGCTAGAAGGTCCTCATCTGTGCAGGAGAAGAGGTGATCAGGCCTTCACTTCTCTGTTCTGCTGATGTGGCTGGAGAAACTGGAGAGACACATTGGGTCATATCAAATTAATATATTCTGCACTTGCTTAAAAGTGAGTCAGCAAGCTGACTTGAAGACTGAGTCCCAGTGAAATCTAAACTAAGTGTTGTGAGCTCTGTTTATGCTTCTCTTCACTTTTCTGCAAGGCCTATCTGTATTCCATGCCCTCCCGATGAGTCTGTTAAGCTCGCCTTTCCAAAGGCACTCTCTCTAGTACATTGATATAGCATTTTACTGGCTTGGCCTGTATTTCTCAGTTGTCTCTGAGCTTTTCAGGAATAGATGGGCTAATGACATACACTTCCCATGATTACATGAGGGAAAAATGTCACCCTTCTGCACTGTGGTTGAGGTTCTGATAAAATGGAACGTATATGAGTCCCCTTTGACCTACTGTGTTCTGTGGAATCTGTTGTAGTTGGATGGCACCTCTGAGGTCATTTTGCTGCATAACATGACTAATCCATTTTTCTGTTTTATTACAGCAAAATGTATCTATGGAGGAAAAGTCCTTGCAGAAGGCCAGAGGATTTTAACCAAGAGCTGTCGGGAATGCCGAGTAAGTTTCAATCTTGCGGTCCCTGTCACTTGTAGGGGATTAACAGATAGATAAATGGGCTTGGATAGGATTATGAAGTGAAGCATGTTGAACTGAGTGGGTCTCTGGGAAGAAGGGTTCTGTGGTGGCCTGGAGTATAGGGTGGGGAGGTCCCAGCCACTGTCACTGTGTGGTTAGCCTGTGGTTGGCTGTGGCTCAGGGAGCCTTGGGAGAAGTTATTAAGGGAAGGATGTGAGAGGGGGAAGGGAGATAGCAGCTCCCATGAGTCAGGAGGTTGGCAAGTGGCCCTGGGGAAGGGCTTTGAGTTGTGTTGGAGAAATGACTCTGTGATACTGACTATGGACATGCCATCTTTACTCCCAGGTATCTGATGAAATGTTAGAATATGCATCTGTCTCCCGCCTGCTGCCTTCCATGTATTTCTTGGAATAAGATGTGTAGAACCAGAGGTCTTATTCAGTAATCATTCAGCAAACAGGCACTGAGCAACTGCTTTGTACCAACCTTACACTAGATTCTGGGTATGCAACAGTGAACAAAAGTTCTGTCTTCATAGAACTTTCAGTTTAGTGGGGGAGACAGAAAATAAATATGCAGTATATGCCAAATTCTATGTAAAAAGCACAAAGTAGGATGCAGGGATAGAGTGCTTTGAGGTGGAATGGGTGGTCTGGGAAGGGAGGGAATATTTAAAGAGTGGTGGATAAAGTGTGGGAGCTAGCCTTGTAGTTACATGGGTTCGATGCTATCCGAGAATGCAAGAGCGAGATGGAGGAAGGAGAGGCGGGGGTGGGGGTGAGGGGGCGCAGATCCACGTTGGTCCATTGCAGAGCACAGCTGGCTTTGTGGGGCATCTCCAGAGAGACTGCCTGGAGTCCCTGTGTCTCAGAATAGACCATCATCATCTTGGCATGTGCTGATACCTGTGTCATTTCATTTGCTTTTCCTCACACCTCTGGGGAAAAGAAAGGAATGTGTTTTAAAGAGTGAAGGGAGTGAGGCATTTAGAGACCTGTAGACACTCTCAAGGAGCTTGAATCCACTTCTTTATGGGGTTTGGGGGAGAGAGAAGGCTCTTTCCTGCCTCTTGCCTCTCATTGGCCAAAACCTGCCCAGGGGTTACCTCCCTTGAACCTCCCCTATTGGATTTCCCATTCCCTCTGTCTTGGCTGCCACTGAGAATGCCAGAGACTCTGTGGGTCCCAACAGTTTGGTTGGTAGGCAGGTATGGTGGTCTTTCTGCACTAGTGGGTACGGTGTAGACACTACCTAGTCTATGGCGGAGGCAGGGATGGTGTGACAGCAAGGGCTGTGTGATCTCGTGACCAAGACAGGCTCCTAGATCTGAGAGTTGGGGAGTTTGGGGGCTGGTCTCCAACCAAGAGTCAGTACGTCACTACACATGGATGTTAGGCAGATTAAATGAGATAAAGCATGTGAAGAATTTGGTAGAGCGCTTGTCACAAAGTAAGTCCTCAGTAAACATGAACTTTTCTTATTCCACATGTCCATACATGTCCTCCCTGAATGTGAGACAGATGTCATGTTCTCTGTATATTGTTTCACTGTGGGAAGGGAGACGATTTGGATTCTAAATCCCTTCCTGTTTTCTCCTACCTCAGGGGAAGCTGGGAGGACTGAAGGTGGTTTTGTGTATTCTGCCAGTGATCCCAGTATCTTCCATGTATCTGTCACTTACAAGTAGCAACCTCCGTTACATTTTGAAGCAGTGGGTGAAACTTGCAAGGGTCACAATTATGACTCGATTTCTGTTATTAGGGAGGATCAAGGCAGACACCAGTTGAGATCTCTAGAAGATAGGGGCTTAGATTTAAATGCCAGCTTATTTGAATAGCACTTATGATTGTCATGACACTTTGTAGATGCTCCATACCCTTTAGTTCATCTTCTACTGTTTTTGGTTTTACAATTTAGAAAGAAGTTGGGGCATACAGATTATTCTCTTTGCACAAGTGGTTTGTGTGTATGTGTGTGTGTGAATAATTTCATCCTCTTTGTAAAAGTTACTCATTTATTTTCTTTCTATAGTTATTTATTAAATGGTTACTGTGTGTACAGAAAGAAGGGTTATGACAGTACCTAACATTTCTTGAGCATTAGTATTTACTGGACACTATTTAAAACATTTCAAAGATATTATTGCATATAAATCTCATAATAACCCTATGAGGTAGCTAATGTTGTTATCCCCGTTTTACAGATGGGGAAAGAGAGGCACACAAGATCAAAGTCACATAGCTAGTAAGTGAGCTACCTAGGATCTGAACCTGTGTGATCTGCCTACAAAGGCTCCTCTCTCTCAGCCTCCCTGCTGCCACTGCTGATGGTGTTAGGCTTATTTGGAAATAACTCTCATTTCTGAATTTCAGAAGGGTAGATTCAGAAGGATTAAATTACCACTTTTCGGTCTAACAATACCAGATTGGTTAGGGTATGTATGACTCATTGATTCCCCTGATTAAGGTAGTAGCATTTATAAAAGGGGATAGAATAACCTTGGGACACACGTAATGGATGTTGTCAGCAGGAGAGAGGGTGATGGGTGTAGGTTGGGTGACCTCAGGTCCCTCCCCGGCAGCCTTTCTCACCATGTTAAGCCCTAATGCCCTATAACACCTGTTTTATGTAATGAACTAACTGCTTGCCTAGACATCTAAAATGGCTTTACATTAAGTACTACTCTTGGGGGAATTGAATGAATAATTAAATAATTTTCTGTGTTCTGTGATTCAAATCCAGATCCCCAATTTACAAAAGGCTGCTTGGAGATTCATCCATTTCCATTTTCCTGAGACCCTTTTAAGGCTTCTGTAACACCAATAAGACAAGAAAAAACTTGTTTAATATATTTTCACCAAGTGTTTGTAGGAGTTAATGTATGGATTTTTAAAAATCAAGATGTATAAACTCTTCTAACAGTTCTGCTCAATTCTATCCAGTTATTATATTGTTATCCTGCAAGATTTCTTTAGTACAACAACAGTTTTTAGACTTGAAGTTTCAAGTTTTGTTAGTAGAAATTCAGGCTGAAGCACAGTGATTAGTGAAGACCTTGAAAGCATTAATATTTGACCAATGACATGGAAACAGTCTTTCTAAATGAGAAAGAATAGAAGAATTGTATTTTTCTACCAACAGGGGTCATAAAATAACATACCATGATCACAAGGATTTGAAAATGTTAATTATCAGGTACTTCTTACTAGAGATAGTTTTGAAAATAAAGTTAAAAAATATTTGTGCTTAATTATGTGGCTGGACTAAATGGATTTGGTGGCACTAATGCTACTGTAATCATAGTTCTTAATATCTTCAAATTCATGCAGAGGAGTTTGTCTATTTAAACTTTCAGAGTTATGATCTTACTCATTAAATATGTTAAAGGTTGATTAGAATTGTCTGATTGATCCAGTTGAAGCAAGCCCTTTTTATAAAAAAAAAAACCTTTCATGAGTGATTATTTAAGCTCTAGCATTTTTAATTTTTTTTTTTTTTTTGCCAAAGCAAATATATACTCATGATATAGGATTTAAAGCACAGAGGGAAAAATGTAAGGAGGAGAATGGGAATCCTTCCAGAATCTCACCTCCTAGAGATCCTCTCTTTTCACAGTTTGATTTTAGACAGCAAGAGTGAAATTTATCTTAGTGACTTGGTTTGGGTTCTCTTAGATGCAGGCCATGAGTTAAGGGTTTCAGTACAGTGATATTATTAAGGTAGTGCTCTCAGGAGAAACCAGCAAGGGGGTGGGGGATGCAGAATGGGGAAGGGCAAGGAGCTGAGCAAGGGTGTGATTTGAGATGAAAGGCAAGATTCCATAGCCTAATTCCACCAGGGGTTCTGGAGCATAAGTTGTTGCCCAGCTGCTGTCTCCCTTCAGGGGAAAAACACCTCCCCTACCTGTCAGTCACAGGCTGTGGGGGTGGGTGATGGGGACTTTGTAGGTAACTTCTGGATCTCTGCATGGACAAAGTGGCTTTAGAGCCCAGGGACAACCCTGTGAGGGTGGCAGGGTGAGCCATTAGCAGCAAAGCATTCAGGACCTGGGGGATGCGCACCCAACTGAATACAAGGGCTCCTACAGGGTCTGCCAAGGGAGGCAGTAGGTAATGATTACATGTATGAATATTGAAGGGTAGAAGTAGGGCAACAATGCTAAGTGAATAAGCATTGTATTTTCCTTTGCCTTTAGCTTATGTTCCTGATAGTAAGGTTATTAACATCTTTCAGTTTGTAATAATTGGTTTGATTCCCTGTTGCAGAAATTAAGGTACAAGTGATAGATAAGCACACGGACCTCAAGACCTGTGCTAACCCAGTGTGGCCTGGATTCAGGGATGAGAATGGAATGTAGCTAAAGAGAGGCCTGTGGGTGAATAACACGATCAATTCTCCGATCTTAGGACCAGTTTTCAGAGAGTCAGGAGCAAAGCAAGGGGTCTAGGTAACTGGGGACAGATGGAGAACTGAAGGACAAAGGGGGAGAGAAAAAACTATACAAGGAGTGCTAGAGGCTGGACTGTCTGGGCTGAAAATTATAAGAAAGGAGAGGAAGCTGTGGTGCAGGTTTCCAAGTGATGAGTAGTTGGAAATCAAATTTACCATTTGAAGTTATGCGTATGCTCACATTTAAGAATGGAAGTGACTGATAGAAAGGGAGTTCCTGCCAAACCTGTGGACCAAGAGGCCATTGGAATGATGGCCTCTTGGAGACGGGAAACCCAGTGTCATCCTATCCAGCTCCATTCTATTCTCTCATCTCCGTTGAGAATTACCTTATAGCCTTAAATGGGACACTCTTTCTCAAGCTTGCTTTTTGGTTGACTTAAATATCCTCTTAAGAATGGGAGAGAGAAACTTAACATTTTAGATAAAATAAGGGATTCTCAAACCTTTTTTTTGTAGTAATAATGGACTATAAAAAAATTCAGAATATAACTAAATACAGATGCTAGTAATGTCAACAAAGAGGACCTTTGGTGAAGTGAGATCATAAAGATTCACCTGCTGAATACTTAAAATTTTACTGTAAGCAATTATATATGTACCTAGGGAAAATCCAATATTGATCTAACCAACCCTCTTTCAGCTCATTTAAACCCATATACCTTGGTTCTTGTCTGTTTCCTCTGCTGGGAAAGTCTCTTATTTCATATTCAAGTTTCCTCAAACGTGGCATCTTCTTAAAATCTGTCCCCATCTGGGCATAATTAGTTATTCTCCTGTGACACATTATCATACCTTAAATTAGAGCACAGTTTTTAGGGCTCACTGTACTGTACTATGGTTTCTAATTTAAGAGGTTTTTTTTTTCTCTCTCAATCCAAAACTGTGAGCTCATCAAGGGCAAGGAAGATGTCTTATCTGGCTTCACAGTGCTTGCAATGCAGTGGAGTAGTGAAAGTGGCTATTTAAAGCTCATAAAAGCTCATTGTACATAATTTTCCTACTCTGATGACTGATGCTTTGGTAGTTCAAAACTGGTCATCATCAGGGTATTTACACCACAGAAATCAGCAAACCCTCCAAACCAGGCTTCCCCCATCCAATAGTCAACTTAAAAGTTTACCAGCATGCTACTGTTAGTGATCTTCTGCCACACAGAAGGGACTCAAACATCATTTGTTGAGACTGATGCTATTTTGATATAGAAAGGGAAATTTGCCTTCTCTTCCAAGAGTCACATCAATTTAATTTGCAACTTTGTCATTATTGTGGAATTCCTGGGAGTGCTGTTAATTATTGCAGCTTGTTATCACTGCAGGCTGTTAACAATTAGCATTATATGTTTGTATCGTCGGCTAAAAAATATGAACATTTTTTTGTTTCCTGATTATTCGGCTTCCAGGGTGGAGTTCTAGTAAAAATCACAGAAGCATGCCCTCCTTTGAACTGCTCAGAAAAGGATCACATTCTCCCAGAGAGCCAGTGCTGCAGTGTCTGCAGAGGTAAGCGACCTTGGTGGTGGGGCTGTGCTTGGATGCGGGTGGAGGGCCATGAGGGTTTACTGAAGACTGATAAAAACATGGGCCCAAATCTTGGCTCTGCTGCTTAGAAACTTGCATATCCTATTTTTCTTTCTTAGTCATAGTCTTGTCAATTACAAAATGAGGATAATAATAGTATCTGCTTCAGAGGACTGCTGTGAGAATTAAGTGGGATAGTGCCTAAGGACCTAGCATCACGCCTAGATTGTGATAAGTGTTCAATAAATGATAGTTCCTATAATAACGATAATGATAGTTCCTGTAATCATTCTTGTTATTATTACATTTTTTCTCATGAGTGGGATTGGGAAGGATTCTTTGCAGCTCTTTCCATGGTCCAAATTCCGTTATCTGACAGAGCATGATGTATAGTGAATCCTTACTCATACATTGTATGCAGCTTTATTGTTCCTGCAAGCAAAAGAGCTTCAGAGAAGGAATCTCTAACTAATGATTAATTTTAGGGCAGAAATTGTTTGCTTCCTCTTCTTGGAATTCCCTTCTTTCTCACATTTGTTCTTATTTCTTCAAACCCCAGATCAAATATCACTTCTCTTCTGAACCTTCTTTCTCACCCTGCAAAATTAAATGGATTAGGAAAACCTAAAATTTATTTGAAGTCTTACAAAACAAATCCAGCTAAACTCACAGCTATTATTTTGAAACTATATCCACCACAAATTTTTGTCCACATTCTCAAATACCCAGTGAGTTAGATCCTTTTTGGCTTACCTTTGAAGTTTTTTAAAGTTAAGAAGCCAGCAGCACAGTAGTTTAGCTCAGCCTACTTGTATTTTACTTTTTTCTCTTTTCTCTAGCACGAGAGTTGGAAGGGTTTTTTTTTGGGAAGGGCCACAAAGTAAACAGGTAAAGCTTTGTAGACCAGAAGCTTTCTGTTGCAATTACTCAACTCTGCCATTGTATTGCAAAAGAAGCACAGACCATAGGTAAATGAATAAGTAGGTGTCATTGTATTTCAATAAAATTTTATTTATAAAAAACAGGTGACAGCCCATAATTTCTTGACCCCCCAGCTCAAGAGCCTTCTGAAATATAAAATATAAAAATGTCTACTTTATCATGGAGTGTTGTCAGCTTAGGCTGAGATTTCTCTCTGCATGGTCACGAGAGAGCTATATTTTGGTAAAATTCCTAGGAAAACAGTGCATTGATAGCCAAGAGTAGTTCTTTGAATCAATGACAGACTAACCATGCCACCAGAGTATCTACCCTGATTTATTTGGTTTCATGGTTACAATGATATTTGGAGCTAGGATTCTTTAGAAAGACCTAAAGATTGACTTGACTTTTCAGAGGGTTGCATTTATTGGTAACCAAAGGGGTCATTAGGTAGGTCCTATAATATAATGCATAGTCTGTCACTTGCTATTTGTTGAGGCACCAAGTTGGACTCAGTTTATGCAAATCCTTTCTGATTCATGGCTTCATTAGAGCAGAATCATTGATTATCCAGAAATTCAGAAGAAATTTCATTGCTCTGACCCAGTTTACAATAGACTGGGTGTCTCAGCTTCTGCTAGCACGTCTCTGGAATGCAAGCACTTCTTTACCAATGAAGATGCTGAGGCATGTGACATCCCACTGAAAAGTAGACTCCCTCAGGGTCTCCAGTGCCAACAGTCTCGTGGCTTTACCAACCTGGCTCAGCTTTGAGAAACATGCAAGGTAGGGATAGGCTTCGTAGATGAGTCCACAGCTAGGGCTGATCTGGGGAATTGGTGACTGTTGTCTTCTACCTACTTCCTTCTCAGCCAGGAAACTACCAGCTCTTTTATTTGGCAGCTGATGGATTTTGGGAGGGGTGTGTGTGTGAGAGAGTGAATTATGTATACTCTTGGACAACTCTACATTTTGACAGGAACTGGAGCAGGTCTTTAGAAAAGATACAGTGGGGCCTTCTCATGGGGAGTGGCTTAAGTCATTCGGGTGTATGGATTTGCTTATGTCTTTCCTATTTACTCCCATCTCCAAATTCAGGCACTGAGTAAAGAAAGCATTATTTCTGACTAAGGCTCTTTCAAACCACTTTCTGTTCTTACCTCCTCCTCTGTTGATCCATAGCAGAGAAGAGCCCAGAATGTCCAGCCCACTGTCCAAATGCTGGGCTTGCTGTGCACATCAGATGATCAGGAAATTAAAGGCATATTTGTCTGGGCAGTGAAGTATGTGCTTTTTCATGAAACATAAAATTTATATGACGATTAACAAAAAATCAATCAAGAGGAGTTCAAAGGTCTATTGTCACAAAGTGCTCTCCAGGAGTTTTTGCTCTGTATCTCTTAATTCCAGTTGATTTCCCAAAGCATCTTTAGAACTAGCATTAACACTATCTCACAGTGTTGTGGGAAATACTTTTCCTCTTTGACTTCTATTTGTCTTTTACCTTTTTCTCTGTGCTCATATTTGCTGAGTGGAGTCTTGCAAGAGGAGGAGGGGTTGGACAATTTCTGTTCTGACAAGACATGGAAAGCCCCATGAGCCTCTTCTAAGGCATATTATTCAGTCGATCCCCCTTTCTCTAAAACAGAAAGTAATGAAAAGGTGAGAAACACTCAGTTTCTATGTAAAGTAATTTTTATTCTGTAGGTGGAAAAGTTGAACCATTTGCTTTATGGATTGAGATGGTCTACTGACTGGTAGGCAACAAGTGAGCAGAGAGGTGGGACTCTGATAACCTGAAATGCATATTTCAGGGATGAGCACAGGGGTGTGACTTTGGCTCAATACCTGCATTGAAGGCCCTTCAGTTAGCATATTTTTCCTTTCTCTCTGTCTTACTGTGAATATCAAGCCATTAGTCCGAGTAAAATTGCCCCACGAGAGTATCATTTCTTGAGGTCTAAGTCAAAACCTTTCTCATGCCTGTTTGAGGAACTGAAATTTCCCAAGATTATTTCCAAGGTTTTTTATTAGGACTTGGATGAGCTGCCCTACCTATGAGGAGGCTTAGACTTGAGAATTTGAGACAGCACTGAATGCGTTTTACTTGCTGACCCTAATTGGTTGCTTATAGAAATATCCATAAAGCTCTCCAACTTCTTTTGCAAGCATTTGTGTTAGTGATCACATTTTATGGATTGATTCTTAAATGTAGGTGACAAGGTAGATGAGAATATGGGGCTACCAATAGGATATTCCTATTATTTTCATGTCAGTGACTTTCGATGAAATTAGTACTAGCTAATAAGCTCTGTGTAGTTCATATGTGAAGTCATGTGAAAACCCATTTTGCTGAGTTACAACTTATTTTTCCAAGTTATAATTTGTTGGCTTAATAATGAAGCTGATGTTTTTTTGAGTCATGCCCATTTTCTAATATGGTCTCTGCACCCACCCACTCCAACCCTGGCCATTGATGTGTCAAGGAGAGAAGTGTAAACTGTAGCTTTACACTGAGTTTTTCTCTCTGTGTGAATTAAACCTAAGACCTTGGAGTAAGAGTGACAGTCTCTGGCTGACTTGTGTCCTTTTTTCAGCAGAACTGGTATCCAGACCAGGGGCTCAGACGCCTTGCCTTTTCCTCTCTTAGGTTATGCCAAATGCTGTAACTAAGTCCCCTGCCCTGTAGGGAAAAATGAAGGTAATCTACTGAGCAGGTGGTTAAATCCACAGGGCTATTGGTGTGGCCAGGACGCCCTCAGGGAAAGACCTACAAAGACACCTGTACAAAGAATCAAACCAATGGATGCTCAGGCCCAAGATCTCAGGCACTAGAAGAGCCCTAGTCATAGCTGCAGCATCTCCCTGACACCCCAGGACAGTTTGTGCTGGCAGCATGGAATTTGCTTACCCTCATCATTACCTTAAGGTAATGGCTATTGCAGGAGCCTGTCTGCCTGAAGTGTGAGGCTGCAAGGTGGAAACGGGGGAGTGGACACCCAAGTGACAGCTACGTTCCTGCCTCGGAAGAAGTAATAAGAGTGTGGATGTAGCTCTAGCAGAAAAAGATTGCTTATGAATTGCTAGCGCTCTCAGTGAAAAGGGGGAGGAAAGCCAACGATCTTGACCGTGCATTCTCCAAATTGCTGCAGGAAAACACACAGATCATTTGGCCCATCCCAGAAACCTTGACATATTCCTCAGGGTTTTATTCCCTTTGTAATTGACTCTAATTGTATCTTCAAAGTCTCCAGTGATGGTGGAGGGTTTTGCTGCACGTTTAAGACTTTCAGTGTTGGGGGAAAAAGTTCTTTCTGACATCTGTTCACAATGTGTTTATCTGTAATTTTAATTCATGCTCACTTGCCTTGTCATCTGGCCTGGACTGAAATGAGTTGGGATTATTTGCACTATTTAAGATTTTATGCCCTTCAATTAAATCCTCCCGAAGAGTCCTGTTGTTACATGATTTTTTTTCTAGTCTTCCTCATTATTTTAGGTGAATTCATAATTGAAACGGTTTTAGAGAGAAGACTTAAAGGTATTAGAGGTACAAAGAAGCCTGGAAAAGAGGCATTTGATGGGAATGTAATTTATGGCCTAAATAAAAGAACTGGCAGTGAGCTGATGGGTCACATGCCCTGCATTTTGATGGATGGAATCATATGGAAATCCCTGCAGCCATGAGCTAAAATGGCCTGGGAAGACTGGGCTATACATTCAGCTGTTGAGGCCTGGAAGAGAGGGCATTTGAAGGAGAGTACAGTCTCCGGGAGTCCATGAAGTCTGTGGCCTGAGGGTGCAACAGTGGATCAGGGCCCAGGGAGTCTCTGGAAGGAGGCACGTTGCCCCAGAGAGAAGACCTGAAACTAAGGTCAGTCTGTCTTGGGTGGGAAAACCTTAGGTGTTGACAACTGTAGAAGAAACCAGTTGCTCTTTAAGAACATGTGAGAGTCCAGAGCTTAGTCTCTAACAGGCCCGTCCTGATGACCTAACCATGGTCAATAAGAAGGTAAGAATGTCATCACTTCTCAAGAGCCCAGTCTTCTATTTTATGTAAGTTGGTGGTTAAAGTGCATAGGGGTGTCCAGTTTTCATAAATGATCTTTGGGCCATATCCCTCCTAGTCAGCCCATGGGTGGAGCTGTCTCCATGCCAGTGAGGCATATGGCATATACTGAACTTACGCCTGTGCTCCTTCAATGGCTTTCAAGGTTGGGCAAGCCACAGGATCGGCAAGGCATTTGGCTTTCTAGGATTTGAGTTAAGGTAGAGGAATCTGGAGTGCATTTTCAGATTGTCTGGGAACATCATTCCAAAGGCAACCAGCCTTATCTGCTGGGGGTGGGGTGCAGTAGGGGGTAGGACTTTGAGGGCAACCAATGGTCCTGTATGTGGAATAAAACTTAGAGGAACCAAGTCCTGCCTGAGGGTCAGGCGTCCTAATTTCTTTTTGTGGAAGAAGACACAGTAGTAAATCATAAAAATGCTTGTCCGTTATTGGCTCTTGAAGCCAGTGATAAAGCAGGATGGGTGGGTGGTTTTACTATAAAGGATAGAGAGGCATTGTGGGGGATCTCACTACAATCGGCAGAGTTTATTATATGCAGATTAGGCCAATGGATTTAAAGATGGCAAATCGTTTACAGGCATTGTTCTTTTCACTGGCAACAGAATTCCAGAAAAAGGGTGACTAGGGGAAGTCCAAACTTTAGACTGCTTCCAACTAGAGAGGAAAAAGTATGACCTCACCATTTATATTCCTTAATTTCCTCAAACAGATCATCGATACATGCTGCTGTCTGTGTCTGGAGCTCCTGCCCTTTGTCCAGATAGCCTCATTCATCCTTCAGATCTCCTCTTCAATACTTGTGTTGAGACCCTTCTCTGTGATAGGTCCCTGGAGCACCTTGCCCATTCTCTATCACAATGAGTTGTACCTGCTAGAGTGTGACACGAATGAGAAGATGTTTGTTGTTTATGGCACTTTAAAAAAATCCCTATTGCCTAAGAACAGTGCTGGAGCACATGGCAGGTTCTTACTAAATATTTGCTAAATGAATGAGTGGTATCTTCCAGGAACTAAAATTGAGGAGGTGGTTCAAGTAAAACTTGGAATTTCATTTCAGCAGGTTGTGTGTCTTTTTGCTGAGCATCTGCTCATTATCACCACTTGAGCATGAGCTCCAAGTGCATCACACTCATCATGGTATCTTCTTCATGGATGGTGTTCTGTCGGGCTATGACTTATTTCTTCTTCTGACTTTGAGTGCCCAAGCAGCTACTTGGAATATGTACTGGAGAAAGAAAGAAACTTTGTTCCTTTGGAAAGATTGAAGGCATGTCAGAGACTAGAAAATCCACATGCTGATTGAGTACTGCTCTCCTCAGGCCAGGGTTGGCCGTCCTTGAATGATCCTTGGTCAGTGAAATCATGGCTGGGCAGTCATGGAGGGAGCCTGGCTATTAGAATCATATTTAGATTTTTTAAATTCTTTTTTTTAAATTTAGTATCATTGATATACACTCTTATGAAGGTTTCACATGAGAAACATTGTGGTTACTACATTTACCCATATTATCAAGTCCCCACCACATGCCACTGCAGTCACTGTCCATCAGCATAGTAAGATGCCACAGAGTCACTATTTGCCTTCTCTGTGCTACACTGTCTTCCCTGTGATCACCCCCCACACACCATGTGTGCCAATCATATTACTCCTCAATCCCCTTCTCCCTCCCTCCCTACCCACCCTCCTCCACCCCTCCCCTTTGGTAACCGCTAGTCCCTTCTTGGAGTCTGTAAGTCTGTTGCTGTTTAATTCCTTCAGTTTTGCTTCATTGATATACTCCATAAATGAGGGAAATCTTTTTATATGTATGTTGGCCGTCTGTATATCTGCTTTGGAAAAATGTCTATTCAGATACTCTGCCTATATTTTAATTGTACTGTTTGTTTGATATCAAGTTATATGAGTCCTTTATATATTTTGGATATTAACTTTTATTGTATGTATCATTTGCAAATAACTTCTCCCATTCAGTAGGTTGCCTTTTCATTTTGTTGATGATTTCCTACACTGTGCAAAAGCCTTTTAGTTTGACATAGTCACAGTTTGTTTTTACTTTTGTTTCCCTTGCATGAGGAGACAAAACCAAAAAAATATTTCTTAGACTTACGTTCAGGTTTATACTGCCCATGGTTTCTTCTAGGAGTTCCATGGTTTCAAGTCTTACATTTAGGTTTTTAATCCATTTTGAGGTGATTTGTCTATGGTGTAAGTGGTCCAGTTTCATTCTTTACATGTAGCTCTCCAGTTTTCCCATCATCATTTATTAGAGAGATTGTCTTATCCCATTGTATATTCTTGCCTACTTTGTTGTAGATTAATTGGCCAAGTAAGTATGGGTTTGTCTCTGGGCTCTCTATTATGTTCCATTGATTTATGTGTCTATTTTTGTGCCAATACCATACTGTTTTGATTACTAAAGTGTTGTAGTATTGTTTGAAATCAGGGATCATGATACCTCTAGCTTTGTTCTTTTACAAAATTGCATTGGCTATTTGGAGTCTTTTGTGGTTTCATACAATTTTAGGATTATTGTTATAGCTCTGCGAATAATTCTCTTGGTATTTTGAAAGTGATTGCTTTGAATCTGTAGATTGCTTTGGTTGGTGCAGATATTTCAGTAATACTAATTCTCCCAATCATTAGCATGGTATAGTTTTCCATTTATTTGTGTCATCTTCAGTTTATTTCATCAATGTCTCATAGTTTTCAATGTATAGGTCTTTCACCTCTTTGGTTAAGTTTATTTAAGCTATTTTATTATTATTGTTTTTTGATGAAGTATTAAATGGATTGTTTTCTTAATTTCTTTTTCTGCTGGTTCATTATTAGTGTTTAGAAATGAAACAGATTCCTATACATTTGTATTCCACAACTTTGCTGAATTCATTTATTCTAATAAAATTCATTTATTTTAGTGGAGTCTTTAGGGTTTTCTCTATATAGTATCATGTCTGAAAATAGTGACTTTTACTTCTTTCTTGCCAATTTGGATACCTTTTCTTTTTCTTGTGTGATTGCTGTGGCTAGGACTTTCAGTAATATGTTGAGTAAAAGTGGTGAGAGTGAACATTCCTGATCTTAAAGGAACAGCTTTCAGCTTTTCTCTATTGAGTATGAATTTACCTGTGGGTTTGTCATATATGGTCTTTATTATACTGAGGTATGTACCCTCTATACCCACTTTTTTTGTTGAGAGTTTTTTTTATCGTAAGTGGTTGAATTTTGCCAAGTGCTTTTTGTACATTTATTAATGATCATAAGATTTTTATCCTTTCTTTTGTTAATGGGTCATATCATGTTGATTGAATTGTGGATATTGAACCATCCTTGTATCCTTGGAATAAATACTATTTGATTGTGATGAAAGATCCTTTTAAAGTATTGTTGAATTTGGTTTGCTAATATTTTGTTGAGGATTTTTTATATTAATGTTCCTTAGGGATATTGGTCTGAAATTTTCTTTTTCTGTTGTATCTTTGTCTAGTTTTGATATCTGGGTAGTGCTGGCCTCATAGAATGCATTTGGAAGCATTCCTTCCTTTTCTCTTTTTTGTAGTAGTTTAAGAAGGATAGATACAAATTCTCCTTTAAATGTTTGGTAGAATCTAACTCTGCAGCCATCTGGTATTGCATTTTGTTTGCTGTGAGTTTTTGATTACTGATTTGATTTCATTACCAGTAATCTGTTCAGGTTTTCTCTTTCTTCTTTAAGTCTTGGAAGGCTGTGTGCTTTTAGGAATTTATACATTTCTTTTACATTATCCAATTTGTTGCTGTGTAATGTTTCATAGCAGTCTTTCATAAGCTTTTGTATTTATGTAGTATGTTATAGCTTTTCCTCTTTTATTTCTTTATAATAGAGGATCTTATGGTATGTAAATTATACCTAAAAAAAATGTTTAAAGAATGAAAATGGCAACTAACAAACCAGTCATCTTTGCCTTCCAGTTGTTTGAAGGTCACCAAATACCACTGATATGCATTCATCTAGTCATTCACTTATTTACTCTCCCATATTTCTGCCTGTCTATTTATCCATCTATAAGCCATTCATCCATCCAACCAACTATCCTTGTCTGGGAAGGACTTGGTTGAAAGAAATGAATCAGACATAGACCCTGACTTAAATAAGTTGGACTAATTAAAATAGGAATTTTTGTTAAGAATATCTGGGATTACCTAGCAGAAAATAGATGTATTTTGAGAATGAGAAGAAACCTATGTTGTAATTTATGTAACATATGCAAAAAGGCTATCTTCTTTATCCTTTGGACTATACAATGCTTAGGAATTTGCTCTTGGGAGGACAGTGGAATAACATAGTCATCAAGATCCCTGACCTCAGTCAGACCTGGGTTCTGGCTCTGTGTACCTTGCATAAGTGCACTAACTTCTCCAAGCTTCAGCTGTTACAACTGTAAAACAAAGATAATTTCAGTTTTATAAGGCTGTTAATAGAATTAAATGACATAATTCATGTTAAAACATTAAAACACTACAGTGAGTGCCTGGCATAAAGTATGTGTTCAATAAATGTTAATTATTTTATCATATTTGTGACAGATTGAGGTTGTCCAAATTTAACCTTCTTTCTCAAGGCATGGAGTGCTGTTCCACTCATTAGGATTTGTGTCTTGTCTACTCTCATTTTTAGAACTGTGATGAACCTAGGTCTATATCTGTACCATCTAGAAGTGATTTCAACTTTTTTGAAACACTAGGACAGTATGTACTGCTCACATCTCAGTTAACATAGATTGTCTTTTATTCATGCTACCTCTTTATTTGGCTTATCTCCCCTTACAGTTGACAGTTTCCTTGTGGGCAGAGAATATATATAAAACATCTTTGCTTTGACTCTAGAAGCTTACGTGGTGTTTCGGTACACAAAATAATAGGTGCTCTATAAATAGAGTAAGTGGTTATTCACTCATGCAGAAAGGCAAGTTGACATGGGGTAAATATTACTTGAATAAAGATGTAGATTAATTAAAAGATGTGTTTTTGGCACAGTGGGTCAGGCTTAACAAAAGGGGGCTTGACATTAGGTGGATTTGTGTCTTGGGCCCTTCACTGTCCTCAAAATAAAATTTACTCAACTCACTGCATTGTGAACTGACATAGCATGTTTGATAGATACACATTGGGAAATTGGCATTGCTTTAGGGGATTTGTTGCAGCATATCAAGTATACATGGAAGGAAAGGACAGTTACAGTGTCTTGGTAAGGAGAAGAAAAGAAATATAGACAAAGAATACATGGAATTATGGATGCAGATATAATATTGAGTCAAGCTCCATAATGAAAGAAAATGTGACAGCTTATTTACTGATCAATTTTGATACAGGGAAGGAAGTCAGGTACTTTCTCTGGCAAAGAGAGGTTATGATGTCTAAAAATTGTACCTTTGATAGCAAACACAGAAAGTATTTTTAGTTGTAATGGTTTTATAAACCTTACAAGCCCTTGTTAGAAGTGTTCTTGACTGACAGAGTTTTCAGATTTCCAACAAGTGAAGTTCATGCTCTGATTTCAATTGGAGCAATCACCCGCTAACAGATAATGTGACTGGATGTGATATTATGCTTACCTAGGCTTGTGGATCCACTTGCTCTCTCAAAGAGTGGCTACATCTTTCATGTTTTATCCCTAGGTTTTGCTGTTTGAGTGGGTATATGACATACTGAAAAGCACATCAGCTTGGATTTCATCATACTTTATTTAGAACAGTGGTACTTCCATATATTAGCTAGATGTTAGTGAGTTTGAGCTTATGTTTTCTTATCTTGAAGTTGTAGATAACAGTGTAATCAAGTTAATTTGAACTTTAGTCATTGTTGACGACATTATCATTATCATTGTGGCTACACTTGATGAACTCTTAGTATGTACCAGAATTGTTTAAGTGCTGTGTAATTCTTTCCACACATATCAATAAGGAGTATAATATTATTTTCCCCATTTAAAACATCTAGTAAAATGCCAGGCACATTATAGATGCATGGATTTTGTTATTACTTAATAATACGTTTTATCATATTTTTCCCTAGGTACAGCTTAAATACTGATGGTTTAAAATTCTCTATTTAAAAATGTTCTAAAATATCAAAAGGAGTTAACCTTGGAGTTTATGTAGTTCAGTGATTTCTGTACTTTTTAAAGACAGAAACTATTGTTCATATGACTGATAACATCAAAAACATAAAAGAGCTGAACTGTTTGAATCAGGTGTGGGGGACTTTAGCCTTCCCTCACAACACATCTGGGCCAAAGACTCTGAGGAATAGTTTGAAAATCACTGATGTAGTCCATGCCCAGTATACATACCTAGATAACGTGAGTTATTGTTTTTTTACCTGTAGATCCTGAATTAGAAATTAGATATCCTGACTCCATGATCCATTGCTTTCTATGAGACACAATATGTTATCTAGCATTACAATTATTATTATTCACTAAAACATAATGACTTAAAGATGATAAAACACCTTTATATATGAATCTCATAATTTTTGTAATGGGCATAACCTATTCCTTCTAGTTCACTTAAAAATGCTGCATAATATGTACAGTTTGTTTATTTTGAAAATTTGGCAGAGGTAAGGGGGAAAAATCCAAGACCAGAAATAAAAAGTCTTATTCCACTGAGACAACTAAGTACACTGGAGATGGCATTAGCTGTAGGGGCGCATTCTAATCCCTGACGGTAGAACCTGGCTTCTAATGAACACTGTATAGTTAGACAGGAGACATAACCTGGGGCTGGTGCGAGAGGCATGAATCTAGAATTTTGAAGGGTAAATCCTCAGAGGGTGACTAAGAAAAATCCCCTCTGCAAAAGGAGACTTGCCTGTCAGTCTTGACTCTAGAAAAAGGGGGTATGGAGGAGAAAAGTTTGCATTCCTGAAAGCTTATGGCCTGAATTTATTCAACCTGTGTGGCTCAGTCCTCATCCCCAAGGCAGAATGTAGCCTAAAGTGGTCTTGGTTTGATAGTTCCCTCAGGCACTTGGCAGAAGCAAGCAAAAATCCTCTCGAAGAAATGCAGTTTTAAACTCTGAATCTCAGACAATTCCCACAGATTAAATTTCAAAAAAATATGAGCTCACAAATAAAATAATCACTCAAAACACAAGAAAGTCAGCCATTATGCATGATACTCAGTGAAACAACAAACTGTAAACTCAGATGCACATATACTGAACATACTGGAATTATCAATATAACCTATGCCTGATGTGTGACATAGAAAAATAAATTAAAAGATGAAATAAGGGACTATCAAATTTGACCAAGGTGACTGAAAAAGAATCAAATTCTAGGAAATAAAAAATGAGTGAAATTAAAAATATGTATGACTGAAACAATATGCTCAAGAGATAATAAACCAAAAGGAACATTTAGATGTTACACAGAATTCAGCATAGAGATGAGGGAAAAGAAGCATGAAAGCAAGTCAAATAGTATGGAGGAGAAGGAGCAACATTTATCTAATTAGAATTCCAGAGAGAATGGAGAAAATGGTGAAAACAATGTATAATATATGAGAATTTTCCAAGTTGATGAAAGATTTAATCATTAGATTCAAGTATTCCAAGGAATTCTAAGAATAAAAATAAACTCGCAAGTAGACATCTTAGATAAAAATTAAGTAATACAAAATAAAATCCATCCATCAACCAATCAAAAAAGATCTTAAAAGCAGCCACAAAGAGAGGGTTTGTCACATACAAATGAATGAATACCTGACTCTCAAGAGCAAAAATAGAAGGCAGAAAACATTGGAATATCTTTAAATTCTGAGAGCAAAAACTATATACCCAGCACCTATCTATACAAATTAATGTTGAACATTGTCACTATCAAAATATCTTCACTAAAAGAACTTTAAAAGGGATACTTTAGAAAGAAAACAACTATCTAAGAAGGAATGTTAAAGAAATAGTAAACATGTGGTTCAAAAGATATGCCCCAGGAAACACATTCAAGAATGTTCCTTGCATTTTGTTTCTAATTTGAAGCCTGCCAATAACTCAAGTGCCCATCTTTAATATAATGGGTAAAGTGAAAGTGGTATATTTATTCTGTGGAAACTTATATAATATTGATGAACAATAGCTACAGGCATTAACATGGATGAATAGAAAAAGATATACCATAAAGAATAAGTACATACAGTATGATTTCATTCTTGTGAAATTCAAAATGGGTAAAACTAAACAATCTGTTATTTAAAGATAAGTACCTATATATGGCAAAACCATAAAAATATGCAAAAGAGTGATTAACACAAAATTCAGGATAGTTATCTCTGATGGCTGGGAGGGGTATCACTGAGGTGTAATCAAGGGGTATTCTGGTTGTATTCAAGTTATTTTATATATTCATATATATTCATTTTATCTATTTTTTGCATATCTAAATTTTGAAATAAAGTAATTAAAAAAACTAGTCATGTAAGGTAGGAAGGGTATTCAGGATCAGCATGGATAAAATCTTCCAGCAAGGAACAACTGTAGAAGGTTTGAATGTTAGGGAAAAAAAATCTCAAGCGTGGGATGGGGAATGGTCCAAAGTTTCCTTTTCCTACTCTCCAACCCCCTTTCCCAATCCACTTTTGTGTATTACCAAGGTATGCTTTCATGCATGTTGACATATGAAACAAATGTTTCATGGTTTATTATTTGCAAGTCTTTTATTCTTTTCTTCCCTGATGTAAAATTTTGTTTCTTCCAGGTCATAACTTTTGTGCAGAAGGACCTAAATGTGGTGAAAACTCAGAGTGCAAAAACTGGAATACAAAAGCAACTTGTGAGTGCAAGAATGGTTACATCTCTGTCCAGGGAGACTCTACCTACTGTGAAGGTAAGTAAGCTATATAATGAAGTTACTTGTGAGAAATGTATTCCTGGTATATGTAGTTGAAGATTCAAAGCCATCATGTGGCTCTGGTCCGACAGGATTCTACAAGAAATTATATCAGATACCTAGGGTACCCTGTCCTGGTTTATTCTGGCTGCTTAGTAGCGTGTGAAAGCAAGGCCTCCAAAGGCATGAATAAAACACAGCAAAGCAACAAAAACAGTAGGGCCATATCAAATCCCATGTTTTCTGCTGTTACTGTATTTAACAATCACCAGTAAAATCATAAATACATCATTTTTTATTGTCTTATTTGAGTAGACTGTCATCTCCAAGTTGAATTAAGTGTTATGTGGTGGATCCTCTTTTTGAATGATGCCTCGATACTGGTTTATACCCAACTGCCATTTTCTTTACCTGCCAAGGTAAGAATTTTTTTTTCAATTTGATTTCTTAGTGACTGATTCATCAGTTGCTAATTTCCAAACTCAACTGAAAGTCACAATGACAGATGGACTCATAATTTTGGCACATGGACTGATACCATAGGGTTGGTGGCCTCAAGCATTAGTGACCATCGTGTCCACTTCAGAGAGACAACTCTTCTGTCGTATGTGGACATCTCTTAACAAGCTCAGTATTCCACCTTGCTGGTGGTGAGCTTTGCCCATTCCTGCTCCTCTAATATCTCGGAGGAGAAGGCATTAGCTCTGACCCTAGTTTATATGGATAGTGACCTAAGGACTGAGCCTGTCCATTTCTCAGGTGCTCACTGGCTCCCTCCCATCAGTTCAGAGAAGTTCTAATAGATAAAGTGAAGCTTGACTGTTTATCCTGGTTGGATCCAATCGTTCATGTCATCTTCATTAGTTATGTTTGGAACCTTGGTGATCTGTTCATCAGAAAGGCTGGTATCTTGAAGAGAATGAATGCTGCAAAATCTTGGTCACTCTCCTTCAATTGGTTTGGTTCCCAATTGTCTTTACTTATCCTCAAGGTAAAGACAATTGATGACAATAATGGCAATTTGCTTTCCATTCTGCTGTCTTGTGTCATCGACCACTGCTTAATGTTTTGGCTTTGGCTAAAGATCTCCTCAGTTCTTAAGGAAATGTGTCCAGTCACCATCAGTGCTCAGTACCTGGCAGGTAGCCTCTGTTTTTCATTTCTTCTGGAAGACTTTCTTCATACGGCTTTGGTTCACATTAGCAATACAGTCTAACTAATGGGTTTTTTTTCCCCTTTGTTTTTAACCTTTTTCTCCTTTTGCTTAACTTTATAGATTTGAACTTGATTCTTGGTAGGATGAAGCTGCCCCTTTGGTTATATACTTTTTCATCTACCCTTTAATATCATGTTACCTATTTGTCAATTTTGAGCAAGAGGACTATTAATTTCAATACCTCACATTAATATTTATTTTTTATATCTTTATGCTATTTTTTATTTTTTGGTCAGAAAATACTGTAAATTAAAAAAAACTACACATGTGACCATCCTCCTCTCTATTAACCATGGAAAAATCCTACAAGCCAGGTAATGGTCTAAAAAGATTACTTTCTTACCTTCTACTACATGTGGCAGTAGACTGTGAATAATTATAAAAGTGATAGAAGGAATCTCAAAATAATTTGAATCCTGATTCTACCAGTGGCAAACCTTTTCATTGGCCACTAGAACCTGTACCCTCACTGTTCCTGGCTCCCTTTAGCTGTTGATACCTGGCAGAATTTGGGAGAAAATGGCTGGTGCAAATGCTTTTTGTGAATCTTTCTCTTCTCATTGATGATATCATTTTTTATTACATAGAATCAATGCCATGAGGAGCCATTTGTGATATTAAACCTGCCTTTGTGTTTGAGGCCTTATTTTATTGGTTATATTGAGCAATTTTAGGTCTGAATTGCGGGTTTTTTTTGGACCTACTTCTCAGCTCAGTGCATGTGCCTGGCCTTGGGACAGTGCGTACTGTGGTGCCTCCTTAGATAATGTTGATGTGCTTGGGCTTCATTCATTTCTCTGGTATCATGGAGACTTTCTACAAGTTCCAGAGGCTTGTTCATGGGGAGAAGGATAGAATCTAAGAAATGATTTAATATTGTAGCCCATTTATGGGGTAAAAAGAGAACTCAGGGAGTAAAGCAGGTCAAATACTGGGCATCTGGGATGGGAGGCACTGAGAACCAAGTAGAGTGAATACTAACATTTAGAACAAATGTTCCTCTCTCTTTCCATTCAGCCATCTTTAGCACGGTGGATTTTGGGCTTGTTTTCCTATGGTTGCATGATGGCTGTTGTAACCCCTGGCATCATGTCCTTATACCAACAACCTAAGCAAGCAAGCAAGAAAGGAAAAGGCAGGGGTTAAAAAGCTTCTTTGTGTGAAGTCTTTATATATTTAAATAAAACGTCCCACTCCATGCAGAAGATATTTGCTGTCTTATTTTTTAGACCTGGGTCACATCCTTTCCACTGTTTGGGAAAGGGAAGTAAGATGACTGTCACTTGTTTGGGCTAACTGTGTTCAGCTCTTACTGCTGGAGTAGGAGTTTGCCTTCCCAGAAACCAAATGACCATTGCCCTTTACCTGAACCAGTTAGGGAAGCAGGAAGAGGGTAGGGGTGGGTTTGTGTTGGGAAAAAGCTATGTCTACCATTCTTTTATGGTTAATTTAGTTTTTGGCCATTTCCCCAGCTCTGTTCTCAGAATTACCCCTTGGGATGGTCTGATAGGCAAGATTAGTGGTCACCAATTACCCATCTATGTACCAGAGACTCAGAGGTAGAGTTCATTGTCTCACCGTAGCCTAGAGAGAAGGAGATACTTACAAACTGCTTCAGACAAGTTACTGTTTTACTTGCCTGAGTAAATTGAGTAAAAATAACCCACATTGTACAAACTGCAATGAACAAGACTGGCTTGCAAATTAAAACAAAATATTACACACATTGTCCAGGCATCTTACACAGCCTATTCAGGCTCTCCGTGGAAAAAGTACAAAAGGCTTTCCATTTTCGTAATGTCCTAGGGTAGTAGCAGAAAAATGGTGTATTAAGGACTCTTGCTCTGCAGAGATTGCTGGAGAAACTGCCATAGAGAAGATATTGGAACTCCTAGCCAATCAATAGAAGATAATAAGATCCTTTGTTGGTTGTGAACAATTCACAGGAGGTCATTTCATTCTGCCTCATCCAACTTAAGCAGGAACATTTCCCGATTTTGAAAACTGCTTTAGTTGGATTTTGGCATGTTTGAATCTGGTTTGCTGAGGCCTTTTACCTTTGTGATGACATTTTCAATGGGTTGGTCTTAAATAGTTTCTGATACATTGGCTTAAATTAGAGGTAGTGCCTGAGGGAATGTACAGCAGTTGTGATCTACTCATCTTATTTATTGAATTTGGAATCTACATAAGATCTTAATAAACTTTTTCTTCCTATAGTAAGAAGTTATTCAGAAGAATAAAGAACAATGTGATATCATCATGCAGTTTGTCAGGCATGGAAGGTACTACAATTAGCATTAAATGGTAATACCTTCTCCTTGCAGAGTGCTCTGAATGTTTCAGACTTCTTTTATATATATTGTACTCTGAGTCTTAAATCTGTGAGGAATGCATCAGTATGAGGTATATTCACTTCATTTTACAAGAGCAGGACCCTCAGACTCAGAGGAAAGCAGTAAAGATAATGTACTAATTTCTACTCCAGGGACTGATGCTCTGACTTGTGCTGCTTCTCACCTGTCCATCCCCCACCCTGTTGCCATGTTGTATTGTTCAAAGTATTTGCTACCTTCTTAATCCATTGAAATAACGTGTGGATGTGAATGTTCCATTTCAGGGTAGCAGTTCTAAGAGATATTACAGGGTTTTACTCATTCTCTTTTCTAACACAAAACTGGCAAGATTTCAGAGTAGGGCTTCTCCTTTAACTGGAGTCCCAGAATGAAGGTGTTATGGAATAGTGTGAAAACTGTCAGGAAACGGACATGTGGCATGAGTGAGGAATAATTGTGTAAATCACTGAAATTGTGGAGGGTACAAATATCTGTTACCTTTGCCTAACTTAGCCTAAGCCTACTGATATACCTGTTTGAGCTACCTTGAGGTTTCAGAAGGATACCTCCAGCTCGGTGCTTATGACTGAAAGCAGTTTTTTTAAGCATTGTGAATTACTACAAAAAAAGTACAAATTGTGTGGGTCATTAATAGTCTGCTCTGGCTTTCCTGCCAGGCAATAATTTTTTTTTTTTTTGTAGACCTCAAGTTGTAAATCAGGGCTTTGTTATGGCCAGTTCCAACATGGGAAACTGTGTTTCCTAATTAAGATGATAATGAAACAATACATGTCAAAATTTAGCAAATTGTCTGATATTCACTAAACATTTAATGGATCAAAATAGTTACCATCATCATTAACTTATACCATTAATGTTTAGGAGGATCTTTCTTGGAATTGGAAGAGTTTGTGCTTGTTCAGGCTAATACTTTGAGAAAGTGGGCTTCCCACATCTACATCTTTTGTCATTATTGGCAGGTAGCAGGGGAGAGTGTTCTTAGATGAAAGGACCAGGTTTTCTCAGTTTTGCCAGGAGCATACTGTTGGCATTATATTTTATGCCAACACTGAGCTGGAGGTATCCTTCATGATTATTTAAATGATGAAATCCTTCCTTCCTTGGAAAAAGGCATAAATGAAGCTGTATTCAAAGAAGTGATGTGGCACCAAATGACCTGTGTTGATATGAATTTAATAATTTCAGGTAACAAAACTACTGAAATGTCAGAAACACAGCAACTGATTAGCAAGGCAATTTATACCTTCTTTTATGTGCCTAGAGGTTACAACAAAGGGTCTGACCCTTTGTTAAGAGGCTGGGACAGTGACAGGTCAGAGTTCAAACAGATAGCAGATTCAGAATAACTAAGGGAGTAGATATTTATTGGATGCAGAGGCTAGCATGAGTGCATTTCCACAGAAACAAGACCCTGTAGATGTCTGATGAAGAAAATGTATAGGAAAGTGGCTAGTATGCTTAATTACATGTCTAATTATCCAAGAACTAGCCAGTTAACTGTTTTGAATTTTTACAAGATGCATGAGCCTCATGATTATTACATGGTCCAATTTACGCTCAAATCTGGGCCTTAGTCTCCGGATGTTCTGCTTTGGACAGCATGGGGATTAAAGGCCACTTCTGATTATTCATGTTAGTAAAACCTTAACTCGTAAGCTCCTGCTCCTGTTTATTTCTAGGAATTCATAATCCTTGAGATAAAGATACCCCAGGGTTTCCTTTTCTTTCCTATTTAGGTGGTATGACTGCTGGAGAGATTTTCTGGTACCTGGCAGTCTGTCTGCCTGGCCCACTCCCCTCACTTTTCCGAGACACAAAGACCTCTTGCTCTTGTGTTGCTCATAGCAGCCCACATATCACCTTCCTCCAAGCACTGGCTACAGATGAGCTTCCTTCCTGGGCCTGGCTTTTCCCTGGCTTGTTCACTCCCAAGGCTTCTTTGCAAATGTATCTGGTCCTGCACTCCCACCCCATTAAACTTTTGCCTTTTCTTAGCAATATCCCCTGCCAATAACTTTCTTCTTGGAATCATAGCAAAAATAAATAA
Source organism: Manis pentadactyla (assembly GCF_030020395.1). NCBI lineage: Eukaryota > Metazoa > Chordata > Mammalia > Pholidota > Manidae > Manis > Manis pentadactyla. Next base: position 60,092,412 of record NC_080027.1, read on the forward strand.
ATAAATAAATAAATAAATAAATAAATAAATAAATAAATAAATAAAGCTGAAATCCATATCTTAGTTATTGTGATTGGGTCAAACCAGAGGGTTAACTGTTGAGCTCCGTGCTTAGGAAAAAGCCCCAAATTGAGTGAGGCAATGGGTAGGATTGGAGGTTCATGTAGTCCTGTATTTTTTTTTTTAAACTATTTCAAAAGATCATTTGTAAGATGTTGTTTGAAATTTTTAGCTATTTCTCTGTGATGAAAATGTTGTGTTGATTAGAGTTTCAGGCTAGCATATAGAAGCCTAGCTAACGTACCACCTAGCTAAACTGATGTACTGCAAAGCTCTCCTAAGGACAGAGGACTGTGTACTTTTCTCCTAATCTTAGCTAGTGATACTTCCATCCATCACGTTGCTCAGGTCATAAGAGGTAGAAGTCATCATCAATGTTATGCTTCCCCCCAAAATCTGGTACATCAGGAAGTCTTGTTGGCATTACTCCAGACTGAATTGCAAATTCACCCACGTCTTGCTACAGCTCTAATTCAAGCCTCCTTTATCTCTTGGCTGCTGATTTACATGGGCTCCACTCTTGTCCCCTGTAATCCATTCTCCAAACATTGATCGGAGTGTGGTTTCTGAAATACAAGTCATATTTTGCCGCTCTTCTGTTTAAAATCGTCTGATGGCTCCCATGCCTCTTGGGATAACACCCCCATGAGCTCTTGGGTAGGGCTCTGCCTGAACTAGAGCCTGCCAGCTTCTCTGTACTCTAGTACCAACCACTCTTCCCTGTGTTCACTCTTCTCCCACCACACTGTAATTTTTTGTGTTCCTCAAATAGGTCTGGGTAGTGAAATAGTTCTTTCCTCAGCCCAGCACACCCTTCAGCTTTCTAGTCATCATTCAAGTTACAGTTGAATTGACTCCTCTTTAGAAAGGCCTCTCCTAAGCACCTGCAGTAAGTTAGCTCTGCTACTACCTTTAGCTACTCTCTCTAACATTTTAGTCTAATTAATTTTCTTCAAAGTACTTACCATCTAAAACTGTGCTGTTCTCCTAGTGTTTTCTTGCTTAAAGGTTATGGTCTGATTTTCTCCATTAGAGTATACATTGCATGAGGGCAGCAATTTTGTCTTATTCTCTGTATCTCTAGTACCTAGAAAAGTGCACGGTTCATTACAGACACACAAAACTGTTTTAAGAATGAGTAAATGAAAGTCCCAAGCTGATTCATGCCTTTCTATGTCTGACACTGCGTTCTTGTATCAGATTTGTCTTGCTAGTTTTGCTCAAGGGCTGCTTTTGAAAGTGCAGAGTACCTCAGGGGCTAATTCTGTTCATTGTTACTAAAGCCCAATCCGTGTCATGCTGAGATGCTGCCTGCTTGCTTTACTCCATGTAAATTGCACTGCTCTTATTTGGTGCAGATTGACTTTCTTCACCATACGGCAAGAGAGAAATTTTAGCTCTCCTTTGATTTTGACAAGAAGATGATCATTTAAAAAATTGTTTTGGTCACTCAATAGCAAACAATCCCAACAATCCAATTAAAAAATGGGCAGAGGATCTGAATAGACATTTTTCCAACGAAGACACACAGATTGCCAACAGACACATGAAAAGATGGTCAACATCTCTAATCACCAGGGAAATGCAAATCAAAACCACAGTGCGATACCACCTCACACCTGTCAGAATGGCTAGTATCAAAAAGACAAATAAGTGTTGATGAGACGTGGAGAAAAGGGAACCCTTGTATACTGTTGGTGAGGTTGCAAACTGGTGCTGCCACTATGGAAAACACTTCAGAGATTCCTCAAAAAATTAAAAACAGAACTACCATATGATCCAGCAATTCTACTTCTGGATATTTATCTGAAGGAAACAAAGACATAATTCAAAAAGATATATGCACCCCCATGTTCACTGCAGCATCATTTACAATAGCCCAGGTAGGGAAACAACAAAAGTGTTCATCACTGGATGAATGGATAAAGAAGATGTGATATATAAAATTGAATACTAAGCCATAAAAGAGAATGAAATCTTGCTATTTGTGACACCATACATGGCCCTAGAGGGTATTATGTTAAGTGAAAGAAGTCGGAGAAAGACAAATACCATGTGATTTCATTTATACGTGGAGTCTAAAACAAGATAAATTAAGCTTAAAGACGCAGAACAGATTGGTGGTTTCTGTAGGGGGGTAGGTGGTGGATAAAAATGGGTGAGGGGGTCAAAAGGAATAATTTTCCAGCTGTAAAGTCACAGGGATGTAATATACAACATGGTGAATATAGTTAATTTTGTATTGCATGTCTGAAAGTTGCCAAGAGAATAGATCTTTAAAAATCTCATCATAGGAAAGAAAAAGAAATTAGTAGCTATGTATAGTGACAGATGTTAACTAGATTGTGTGGTGATCATTTCACAAGGTATACAAATATTGAAGGATTATGTTGTGCTCCTCAAAGTAATCCATATCAGTTATACCTCAATAAAATTTTTTAATAAGTTGTTTGGTTACCTACTTATAGAAAAGAAAACATTCGCTGGGGCTTAGCACAATATAAGCTTTTGTTTCCATTCATATGGACTTCGAAATGGATGTTCCTGGCTGGCAGGTGCTTTCCCAAGGACCCAGGCTCCTTCCCTTTTTGGCTTTGCCATGTACAATATGTGGCTTCCAAAGCTGCCATGGAAAGCGGAATAGAGGGTGACTGATGAGTGTGAGGTTTTCATGGGCCAGGCTTGGCCAAGCACTTTGTACTGGCCAGAAGTTAGTCACTGGCCTTACCTAACTGCAAGAGAGACTGGTACATGTTGGTTACCTCTGTGTCCAAGAGGAACAAGATTTTATTTTGGTGAATAGTTTTTCAGTCTTGCCAGTTACTAAATGAAAAAAATCTCCCTGTTAATTTTATGCTTTTTACTTTTTGTTTATTTCCTGCATCTCAGCAAATGGGCCTCTGGCCTCAACTGACTCTATTAAAACTTGCTTACTTGAAAACTACATCAAATTTAAACGATCTCACTCCTCCTTTGCTGTTTGCATTACCTCCAGACTTTACTATGGTTCCCACTGTAACACCTCATCTGGATTTGTTCTATCCCCAATAAATTCCATGTCCCCAAGGGACTCTTCTAAACAAAATTCAGTCTCTCTTGTACTATAGTTCTGAGTTTTATGCTAGGAGGAAAGTAATTCATGGAACAACTTTACGTGTATTTGTAAATGATTGATAACCACATAATGTTACCAGAGGTAAATGTATTCTTAAAAGATGCTTGTTAATTAAGAAAATCCCCAAAGTGTTAAATTTCAAGTGGCACAGCAAAAGAAAGTGAAAAATTAAGAGTGAATGTAGGAGAGAGAGCTCTTAGGGAAAATAAGCAGATCCTCCTGCCTGGGAGTTTGGTTTGGGTAGTCAGCTATCTTCAAATTTTTCTCCCTTCTAGCATTTTCCTTGTCACTCCTGGGGCAGTGATGTAGTGAAAGAACCTTGAACTAAGGGTAAGGAGACTGTCATTGATCCTGGCTCCACCACTTATGAGTTGGATGATTTTGGAAAGTCACCCATTTCTTTGTCTTGATTCTCTCATGGTTCAAATAGGACTTTTAAATAAGGCTTAAATAATAGCAGTTGGTTGTGAAGGTTAAACAAGATACTGAAAGTGAAAGCATTTTGTAAAAGCTAACAGTGTTGCTCTGTACTGTAAGATTATTTATGATAATTGTAATTGAATAATTATACTTTATATAATCCATCATTATAATAACTAAATATTTTCATCATTGGCAATGCTTGGACTGGTGTTCAGCTATTTAATAGGGTTGAGATACACAATGTGCAAACACGCACTGGATATATCCCTGTGATGGTAAATTTTATGTGTCAACTTCACTGTGCTAAGGAATGGCCAGGTAGCTGGGAAAATATTATTTCTGACTGTGTCTGCAAGAGTGTTTCTAGAAGAGATTAACATTTTATTCAGTAGACTGAATAAAGAGATCTCACCAATGTGGGTAGGCTTCATCTAATCTGTTGAGGAATCGAATAGAATAAAAAAAAACAAGTGGAAGGGCAAATTCCTCTCCTTGAAGTGGGGCACCCATCTTTTTCTGCCCTGGGGCATTGGAGCTCCTGTTTCTTGGTCCTTGTCACTCCAGGACTTACACCAGAAGCTTCTTGGTTCTTAGGTTTTTGGACTTGGACTGAGTTGTATCACCTGCTTTCCTGGTTATCTAAGTTGTGGGACTTGCCAGCCTCCGTAATGGTGTGAGCCAATAATCTTTTTATAAATATATATCTACATATATCCTATTGGTTTTGTTTCTGTGGAGAACCTTAGTACACATACCACTTGAGCCACTGTTTTGTGTTGAGCCCTCTCCCAGTCATGGGGTTTATAGACAGGGGCTATGTGCAGCTAGGTAGGCAAATGGCACCCATAGTAAGTATACAATATAAAGGTTTCAAGGTTGTACCTAATAGTCCTATCAAGGACATTAAGAAGAATCGATCTAGAGTCTTGTCTCATTCTTTCTGCAAAGATTAATGGAGCACCTACTATGGCTGGGTCCCGTGTTGGCTTCTGGGAATTCAAAGATGGTTGAGCCATAGTTCTTTCCTCAAAGACAGTCTAAAGAAGAGAGCCTTGTAATCATGTAATGAAAATAATGTAGGATTTGTTCCCTCTTAGGATTAGTGTCTTAGGAGTACAGTGGGGGAGCAGTGCCTTCTGTCAGTGGGAGTCTACACAGGCTGCCCAGAGGTGACATTTGAGCTGAGTCCTTAAGAATGAGACAGTCTTCAGAAGGAGGTGTGAGGGAAGGCCAGAATCAGCAGATGGATTAGCGTATATGAAAGTACAAAGTGAAAAGTTTAGTGTGGTTGAAACAAAAGGAGTTTGGTAGGAGATGAGAACAGAGGTACGGCTGATGGTTGGATGGTGAAGAGCACTGTAAGCATGCTAAGGAGTTTTGATTTTATACTCTAGGCCAATGTGCACCTATATAAAATGGAGGCACCATGGTAGGTGAAAAATTGGATCCACTGGGATAAGGAAAAATATTAGAAGGTTAATTTATATTTATTTCTATGTTTTTAATTTCCATTTTAGTGTAAATTTTATAATGTACCTGATATATTAGTATAAAATACATGTGTAAAATTTGTTCATATAGGAGGTACATGCCTCCAGATTGTTATCAAAATGCATGCATGATCAAAAACAAATTACTGCTGTAGGCTATGGAGTGTCTAGTGGAGGGTCTGAGGTGGGGAGGATATTATTTGATTGGTATTTTAAGAAAGCTATGCTCATGGCCACATGGAGAGAACATTGGCTGGGGAGACTGCAGGCAGGAAGGCAGGTTAGCCAACACTGCTGAAGTTAATTGTCATCTTCAGGTTTTCTCAGGCTTGGCCACAAGTGGGTGCTGAAGTGCAGACACCTTCCAGCTGATTCTTGACAATGGCTTCCCTCTGAGAGCTCTATGTTCGCTGGCATTTTTCCATCTGAATCTTTCTTGCTTTGCTCTTTGGTGAATCTGTCAGAGGGGCCAGATGGTACTAAAAGGCTAAGGCTTCAAGAATGGTCTTACATTATATTACAGTGATGTATTTTCACCTTAAGAAACCACAATGAGGCATCTTTTTGCTTACTGTACAGTATTCTAAGGACTTTAAAGTCTTTGAAAGACATTATACAGATGTTACATACAATATTTAGCATTTTTATATAGCAAAAAGAAGGAAGAGAAAAAAACAGGAAAAAGTCCCTGCTCACTTGAGAGGACAGCTCCAAATTTTAGAATTATAAATGAAAGTGGATATTTGGTATATTTAAACTTTTTTGATTATTTAAAAAAGTACTTCTGATCTCCAAGATGATTAATATCTAAACGGGATTGAGAAGAATTAAACTCAGTAAGTTTGTTACTGTGCCCTTGCTATTGTGACTTACATAGTGCCCCCTGATGCTTCTGCCTATTGGTGAAGCTTGTCTGAGAAAACAAAAATTGTATGCTCCAAATAATAGGGAAAAATAGCAGAGGTAGAGTGGAAAGATTTGACTCAGATTTGCAGCACCTGGGTTAGAAATACAGGTTTCGCCATTATTTTGTGAACTTAAGCAGGGAACTCCTCATCAGTCTGCATTTTCCTTTTGTAAAATTAGTGTGCTAAAATTTACCTCAATCTCAAAGTAATTCAAGTGAGCAAAAAGGTCTAAGGTAGGATCTAATCTGAAAAGAGATTTTAATAAGTGCTAGTTAAGCTTGAATATAATAAATGCTCAATTAGACATAATTTAGTTATATGGTTCTGGATTTGTATCAGTGAGTAGTAGGGAAGGAGAGGGCTAATTTCTAGAATTAGCAGGAAAGACATCTTAGGAGAGGGGTCTTGAAAGATGGGGATTACCATTACCCTGAAGGCTGATGACTAATTGATGGATAAGCATTAGGTGCTTTGGGAGTTCAAGCTGAGACTGATAGGAAAGGATGAGATGGAGTTAGTGAAACTAAGGGAGGGCCAGAAGGGGATCCGTGTAAGAGTTGAGAACAACATTCCTGAAGACCTGGAGGAACAAGCCAGCAAGGGGACATTTAGTTTGTTTCGGACCCAGGGTGGGAGATAGAGAGTGGTGAGGGCAGAGGGAGGCCAAATTAGAAGGCTTGGTAGACCTTAGGAAGTTTTGGTTCTAACTCTAATGGGAAGTTGATGAAAGGTTTAAAAGGATGTGGTAAGATCCGGTTTGTATTTCTGAATATCATTCTGGCTCCAGTGGAGGACAAAATATAAAGCAGGACAGGAATTCCAATCATCAGTCTCTTGCAGTAATTGAAACACGATATAGTGGTTGGTGGATGAGAAGGTAAAAAAAAAAAGCGTAGGGTTGGTTGATTGGTGGGATAGGAGGGGTAAGATTTCCTATTATATGAAAAGTGAATTTGAATCAGTTCTCTGGCTGCTTCACTTACACCACATCAACTCTTGTGGCCAACTTTGTGCCTTTGTCCTCTGGGCTCTGATAGCATTTTGTTCAGATCTTTAAGGCCCATCACACAGGATCTTAAGTGCTTTTTTAAACATTTTTTTTAGGTTAAAAGCTATTGAAAGGCCAGGGCAGTGTCTGATTCATCTTTGTATCCCCAGGATCCAGCCTGGGGCCTGGAACAGAGCAGATACACGGGGAATACTTTCTGAATGAAGTGATGAATAAATGAAGGCATGATCCATGTATAAACATTAGTGCTCTATGGCTTCTTTCCTCTAAGACATTTAGCATTGCCTAGAGAGACCTTGTTAATTTCTTTTCCAGTTTTAAAGTGGAAAGTGCCACCCTGAAGTGTATTCCAATTATGGTTTGCACATCTTTACAAGAACCTTCCCCTCCTCCTCTTAGAATTGAAAGGATTTGCAGAAAGCCCAGTACTAGCTAGCAGCTTCTAAAGAGCTGCTATAGAGATTTATAGACTTCTTCTCATTCATTTCTGGATATTATTTTTCTTGCTGTTGCTGAATGCTGAATTGTGCCTTTTGATGCTGACACCTGGCTCCTCAAAATTCTCATGGGAACATTTCTGAGCCCAGCTAAAGAAATCTGGTGTATCAGATAGATTACAGTTCACCTGTTGATGCTTTCAGCATTGTGCACTCCTAGGTTTTACATTTGACTGACAAAGGTAATACATTTATTTATTTAGGGCTGGGAGGAAAGAATGGAAATAATCATTCTCCTTAAAAGCACTATAATGTACACTTAATAAGGCTGGGATTGCTGCTCATCTTATTCTGTTTTATGCCTAACACCCTGTAGATGTCAGGGTGAGAAGCAGGTCTTTATACTTACCTGTCTCTACTGGTCAGTTAAGAAACCCAGTGTCATCCAACTAGTATATGACAGCACCAGGATTTAAGCTCAGGTCTTTCTGACACAGAAATGTAATTCATCATCCTATTGAGTGATCCAGAGAAAAAACTAGAGTTGATTCCTGTTACACCTTTTTTATTTGCTAGGATACATCTGACTAGGGTCCGTTTTCTGCAGTTCTCATCTATGGCAAATATCACACACAGAAGTGAGAATCTTTTCTCTGAATGTATATTTTTCTTTTTGACATACTTGTTCAATATTTTACGATGTGCAAGGTAACAATTGCAGACAAGCTGCAGTGAATAGTATTTCTCAGGATCCTCAGGACTCTTTAGTTAGCAATCCCTTCCTGGGCTATTCTGGGAATTCAAAGGAGACTGGGTGATTTCTCTCACGTGGGGGCCTTAATACCTCATATTGGTCTGGGTTGTAGGCAATCAAAGGGAATCTGTTTAATGTGAGGTTTGATATTCTTAAATTTAAAAAGGTAAGTGGTTTTAGGATTTCCTACATACTTGGTATCTCAGTATATTTCCAAAAAGTGGATTTTTTTTCTAAATCTACTTTGATGAATTATAATTTATTTGTAGTGATTATTCACTAAAGCTATTCTCATAGGTGATAAAAATCAGTGGCTTCCTTTTAGTATTCTTGGATATATCTAAGTGCATTACCATCCTTCTTTCCCATCCAATGGTAAGAGCCTGGTTGCCCCTGAGGACACAATTGAAATCTGCTTATTATGTGATTAGTTCTAGTATAGCTCCAAAAATAAATGTTTCTTATTGTTGATGGATATATATATATATATATACATGTACACATTATATACACAATTATATTCATACATTGTATGTATATCTGTGTATACATTATATATATGCAATATATATGTATTATAAAATCTGTAATACATTTGGGTCTAGATGATGTCCATGAAATGTCATGATTGGTCAAAGCTCAGTGGAATTTAACTGGCTACTGAGTGATGAACAGGCCATTCACTATCTGCATCCCAGTCCAGTTTGTGGTTATCCATTGGCCACTGAGTATTTGAACCCTTCCTGTTGAAAGTCAAGAGGGATCAGTTAGATGTTTCAGTTGAATTTATTACAGAATTCTTAAAGTTTAGGAAAAATGATTCCTTGTTCAAATATATGTTTAGAATATGTTCTATACCAGATATCAAAATTATATATAATGGTTTTGAAAAGTGCTTAGAAAACTCTTTAACCCAGCATCTGTTTAATGTATTTGTACAAGGATTGTCTTAATTAACATGTGAAACCTATTATCATTCCATGAAACCAGTATTCTGTGGAACACATTTTGGAAAAATAGTCCTTAATATGTTTACTACCTAAGTATAGGCTGTAATAATATTTATAAACCTGGGAATTCCTAGAAGTCTCTGGATATTTGTATTGCAAATGTCAAGATTTTTCTATGACTAGAGTGAATTGTAAAAGTTTAAGAAACTTTCTTTAATGCAAATTCCTGCAAGATCTGTTTCTCTTTCATAATTTGCCTGATCTATGCAATACATATTTTTGTGAATGATAACTCATCTTATTGTTTTTCTTTGTTTAGTAAAGTTTGGGTGTGATGTTGCTGAATATCTGACCATTGAGGATGGATATGAATATAATAAATATAAGATATTTATATAGTGCATCGTAGTTCTTAAACTCCTCTAAAATATATTAGTTCCTTAATCTATGAACTCCCATAAGGTATGAATTCTCATTCTTAGGATATTTTATAGGTGAGGAGCCTAAGGTCCAGAGAAGTAAAGTGGCATGCCCAAGATCCAGAGCCAGGTACTGAGCTAGTTAAATTAGACCTTAATGCAGGGTCAGGGCTCTTTTTCATGTTGTCCTTTTTTAATATATACTCAAGTTGTTTATTGAATACTTAATACACAAGGTACTCTTACTAACACGAGTGGGCTCCAAGAGGGCAGAGATTTTTGACTGCATCCATCATTTGTGAATTTTCTAACATCAAGCCTCACCTGGCAAATAACAGCTGTAGGATAAATAATTGTCGAGTATGTACATTTATGAATGAATCACAGTAATTGTTGCTGCTAATATTAACATTTTATATATCTATATGTTAAATACATTACATGCTAATTCATCATTTTCCTATCATACTCTAATAAAAATATTAATATTCTCATTTTAAAGATGAGGAACTGTGGTTACAAAAAGTCTAGTGGCTTGCCTGAGGTTTCCTGGCTAGTTAAGCGGTGGAGTTAGACCTCTGATTCTGCAATCCTAGTTCTCATCTCTGCAGGAAGGAATTGAAGCTCAGAAGTTCTACTTAAACTTGTATTTTTTTATACCTTATTCAGCAGTTGCTATACCAAACCACATCATTTCTCTAGATCTGATTCAGCCCTATGGTAACAAATGGTGACAACATTGCCACTACTCAGTGATAGCTGATGTGCTTAGCATTTTAAGGCATTATTTCATTTAGTATCCATGCTAGGTAGTACTGTTACTCCCATAAAATCAAGCCTGAGAGAAGATAAAGGACACCACTAAGAAATGGTATCCTGCATCCCTAAGCCCAGACTGTATGTGTATCTACGGAGAAACAACAGAACAAAAACAAAGAGCAGGTCTCAAAGAAACTTAATGAGTTTAATAAGTTTTTGTTGTTTGTTAGTGTTTTGTCTGTGCCTGTTTTCACTTTTTCCTCTTGTACTGGGTCCCAGGTGTATAATTTTGACACCTTAGAAAAGGAATAGTTTGGGCAACTCTTATTTCACAGTCTTAGGCCTTACAGCTAAGGAATGAGTCCCCTTTCTTATGTTCAGACATGTTTCAGACATGTCTTTCCCAGTTCCTCCCTGGTGGGGAACTTCACTGAAGAACCAGACTGAATACTCAGCTGGACCTCCCTTCACACTCTCATCCCCTTCCTCCTCCTCCACAAAGCCTGGCTGCTTTCCTTCCAAAGTTACCTGCGAAACCAACTGCTCCTGCTTGGCTGTCTGCCCCATTTCCCTTCTCTTTCTAATCTTGCCAACTCCCTCATTTTCTAATTATTACCAGCATTATTGATGCTTAGTGCTTAGTGTGATAGGACTTGCTGTTTGTAATGGCCACAGGTAGTTACACTTCTAAAAGAATGAATGCGATTCAGCAGGTCCCCCAGCGTATTTACTGGAGAAAGAAAAAGGATTTAAATTAAAGGATTAATTGAAAACCTCTTAGATGCACTTAGTTTCTGGTTGACTGAACCAAGTTCTTCTCTTGAAAGGTCAATGAGTTTTTCCATAATTTTTAGCTGCTCTGAGAAAGGAACTGTAAATCTTTCTGTTTATTTGCTTTATAAATCTCCCTTCAGTTCATTTAGTAGAAGGCCGAACATAATAAATCCGTAGCTTTCTTTTAGAAAAACAAACCATGTTACCATAAAAGGAAACCAGGTCTACCAAAATTGTAAGACTTTGTCAACCATTCCTACTGAAGAGATACGTCTATACACATATATATATATACACACACACACACATATATCCTGGAAAAAGTCATACCGTTGGGCCTGCTTGTGTTATCTTCTATGTAAACAGCATATTCTACCATGTTTCCCAAAAGTATGAAATAAACTTTCCTTTGAAATAATATCTGCTTTAAATCAGGCACTTAGGAGATAATAGAAAACACAGTCAAACTGATTAATGATGTGCTCAGAGAATGATTTATTCTGGAATTTTTGAATATGTGAGCAGAAAGCCTTGGGACTCTTGTGTGGTCCTTGGTTGTTGCAAAATCATCTTTAAATTCCTGGGTGCATTTTCTGGGCGTAGAGTGCTCATTGTTGAATTTCTGCTTGGTGATAGAGGATACTCGCAAAGCCACCAGGCATGGGTGTTGCCTCTCAGTCTTTTATCCCTAATGCTGCATGTGTATGGCTAGGCAGAGGCTTTAGTGTGTCTAGTTGTACTTGAGGACACAGCTTTGGAGGTTGTTTTTATTTACTATTTTATTATCATTTGGTTTTTTTTCCCTGGAGTGTCACACAGCAAAGGAAGAATGGAATCCTCCTAAGGTCAGAGATGATGTCTCACTTGTTGCAACTCCACCATCTCGTCCTGGTCACAGCACATTGGTTAGAATGTGTTTTTCTAAATACCTGGTTAGTTAAAATACATATTTGAACCACTCAGGTTTTAAATACTTTGGAAAGTTAATCTCCCTCCTTTTCTCTGAGTTTACTGACACTTCTTGTTCTTTGGTGCTCTGCTGGGCAATAAAACTACCAAGAAAGGAGGAGAGTAACATTTCTTGATTCCCTGTCACCCATTAGGTATCATGTTGGGTGCTTTTACATATATTATCTACTGGTCCTAATATACTATATAGTGTATTTTCAATCTTCATTTTTAAAAATGAGGACATAAATCCCAAAGAGATTAGGGCTTGGATTGACATTTAGGTCAGCTCATAGGTACCTATCCTTTTATCCCTGTGGTTCTTGAATGTGACTGAGAAGTAGAATCTCCTGGGAAGTGAAGAGGCAGTTACCTAGGGTAATTCCCTGTTCCAGAGTCAGTTAAACATTTATCGACTCTGACTGACAAGTTTGTGATGGATCCCTTCCAAAGATAATTCAGTATTTTTAAAAATAAAATGATAGGCACAAAGAGGTCTTAGAGAGTTTTCAGCTTTTTTCAGTTCAACTACTTTAGAACTTTAAAAATACTACATATCAATTTATCTTCAGATTTATTCCCCCCTATCCTGCCCTTCCTCCCCTTTTGCTTTGCTGGTGCCCTACCCTATAGTCCGACTGTTGGATAATTCATTAATTCCCAGACCTTGGGATTCTGAGGCACCACTATGGAGCAGTTCATCAGATATTTCCGGCTCTATCCACTTCTAGGCACTAAATGTTTGCCATGGGAGAGTAGTTCTGGCCAAGGAGTTAGATGCAGAAGTGATGTGGGTGGCTTTCAAGCCACAATATTTAACTGCTGTGTAAGAACCTCCAAAATTCCTTCCCTCTGGCAACAGCAGCCGGTGATCCCAGATGAAGGCTGTTTTCTCAGCCCAGGTTCCCGAGGGCTATAGAGATCTGCTCCCACCGCCCTGCAGTAGGCATGTGACACGAATTAAATTAACTTCTGCTCTTTTAAGCCACTGAGATATTGGCATCATTTGTTATTCCAGCAAGACCTGTGATAGCCATATGTGGAAAACGCCATTTTGTGTTATACGAGGTACTTGAAACTGAGTTTTAAAGGCTGAGTAATATTTTGTCAGGCAGTTAGAGGAGAAAGGATGCCAGAGAGAAGAGAGGCAAATGTATTTTGACACCTTTATTTATCAAATTGTTATTTTTTTCACTTTAAAAGTGATTTTACAGGAGTGTGGAGCAGTTGGGAAAAGAATTTTAGTGGGGACCATGAATTGCTTATCTGTTGGTAAGTCAGGGCCATCAAAGACATGGTATGACAGGAAATTGGCTGGAGAGTAGGGCATGATGTGATGGTGAGATACAAGTAAGTAGTTTATTATACCTGATACATGAATTTTATGTAAGGGAGTGGTAGGAGATGAAGTAACTCAAATTCCTAAGTATGGCTATTAACAGTGCCTAGTGGGCACCTCTCATCTTCTGAGTGGAGTAGTGCCACATTAGGCCATTGTCTTAATTTTGTGAATACTTCACAAAAATCATTAGACTTTTGAGAAACTCAGTTAAGCCTAAAACACTTGCCTTGACCCTATGCCTAGTTTTCACTTCTAGTTTTCCTTTTATCAATAAGCTAAGAGAGCATAGATGTTTGGTAGTTTCAGAGTTGCCAAATTTCCCTCTTAAAAAACAGTGAAATAAAGAACCAGTGCTGATGTATAAGTGTGGTGATTGTGCTGATTAGGTTTTTTTTGATATGCAAGTAGCAAAAGTTTAAACTCTGGCTTAAGCAGAGAAAATTTATGGACTTAGCTGAAAATTCAGGCAAAGCCTTCAGGTGAGGCTGGATCCAGGCCTAAAACAATGTCATGAGGACTCTATCTCTGGCTTTTATTTGTTTAAATCAGAGGCAAATTCCACTGTCCACACCAGATTCAAGCTTTTTTTTTTTATTTGCAACTTTAATGTGCACTGACTGCTGTGCTAAAATTCTTTTTTTTTATCATTAATCTACAATTAGAGAAAGAACATTCTGTTTACTAGGCTCCCCCCTTCACCAAATCCCCCAAACACATCCATTACAGTCACTGTCCATCAGTGTAGTAAGATGCTGTAGAATCACTACTTGTCTTCTCTGTGTTGTACAGCCCTCCCCGTGCCCCCCCCACATTATACATGTTAATCATAATGCCCCCTTTCTTTTTCCCCACCCTTATCCCTCCTTTCCCACCCATCCTCCCTAGTCCCTTTCCCTTTGGTAACTGTTAGTCCATTCTTGGGTTCTGTGATTCTGCTGCTGTTTTGTTCCTTCAGTTTTTCTTTATTCTTATACTCCACAGATGAGTGAAATCATTTGGTACTTGTTTTTCTCCACCTGGCTTATTTCTCTGAGAATAATACCCTCTAGCTCCATCCATGTTGTTGCAAATGGTAGGATTTGTTTTCTTCTTATGGCTGAATAATATTCCATTGTGTATATGTATCACATCTTCTTTATCCATTCATCTACTGATGGACACTTAGGTTGCTTCCTTTTCTTGGCTATTGTAAATAGTGCTGCCATAAACATAGGGGTGCATCTGTCTTTTTCAAACTGGGCTGCTGCATTCTTAGGATAAATTCCTCGAAGTAGAATTCCTGGGTCAAATGGTATTTCTATTTTGAGCTTTTTGAGGAACCTCCTGGTTTCCACAATGGTTGAACTAATTTACATTCCCACCAGCAGTGTAGGAGGGTTCCCCTTTCTCTGCAACCTAGCCAACATTTGTTGTTGTTTGTCTTTTGGATGGTGGTGATCCTTACTGGTGTGAGGTGATATCTCATTGTGGTTTTAATTTGCATTTCTCTGATGATTAGCAATGTGGAGCATCTTTACATGTGTCTGTTGGCCATCTGAATTTCTTCTTTGGAGAACTGTCTATTCAGCTCCTCTACCATTTTTTAATTGGATTATTTGCTTTTTGTTTGTTGAGGTGTGTGAGTTCTTTATATATTTTGGATGTCAACCCTTTATCGGATCTGTCATTTATGAATATATTCTCCCATACTGTAGGGTACCTTTTTGTTCTATTGATGGTGTCCTTTGCTGTACAGAAGCTTTTCAGCTTGATATAGTCCCACTTGTTCATTTTTGCTTTTGTTTCCTTTGCCTGGGGAGATATGTTCATGAAGAAGTCGCTCATGTTTATGTCCAAGAGATTTTTGCCTATGTTTTTTTCTAGGAGTTTTATGGTTTCATGACTTACATTCAGGTCTTTGATCCATTTTGAATTTACTTTTGTGTATGGGGTTAGACAGTGATCCAGTTTCATTCTCTTACATGTAGCTGTCCAGTTTTGCCAGTACCATCTGTGAAGCGACTGTCATTTCCCCACTGTATGTCCATGGCTCCTTTATTGTATATTAATTGACCATATATGTTTGGAATAATGTCTGGAGTCTCTATTCTGTTCCACTGGTCTGTGGCTCTGTTCTTGTGCCAGTACCAAATTGTCTTGATTACTGTGGTTTTGTAGTAGAGCTTGTAGTTGGGGAGTGAGATCCCCCCCACTTTATTCTTCCTTTTCAGGATTGCTTTTGCTGTTTGGGGTCTTTGGTGTTTCCATATGAATTTTTGAACTATTCTAGTTTGTTGAAGAATGTTGTTGGTAATTTGTTAGGGATTGCATCAAATCTGTATATTGCTTTGGGCAGGATGGCCATTTTGACAATATGAATTCTTCCTAGCCAAGAGCATGGGATGAGTTTCCATTTGCTAGTATCCTCTTTAATTTCTCTTCAGGGTGTCTTATAGTTTTCAGATTCAAGCTTTCAATCTCAATGATGTTAGCAAGAGTCATAGATAGAATTGAATCTCACTGGTCTGTTTTAGGTCCAGTACTTGGCCCTGAACAATGGCTCCACATGTCCAGGAAGCTATAACATACTGATTAGCCAGCCCTGGGGCACAGTCCCATGCCTGGGAGGTGACAGGATGGGCTGGAGGCAGGGGGTGGTCACCTTCACTCAAGCCACATGGATTTAGAGTAAAGGAGAGTGGTTCATTAAAAGAAACTCACAGTGTTTTATAAAAACTGAGGGGATAGATTCTGGGTAGGAAAAGATAATAGCTATCCTCTACCGTGATGTGTTTCAATTTTATAAGTGAGGGGATTGTAAAAATTATATAGTTAATAGTGATAATGTGGAGGAAGCACTGAATTGAGATTTAGGAGAACTAGATCTATATCCCCATTTGCTATTCTCTGACTATGTGATCCAGTCTCTAGTGTCTTAGTTGCCTTACCTGTTGGATGGGCAGGATGATGCACACTATGTGAGATGCTGCTACGAGGGCAATGTGAGGAAAGGATATTACCCCTGTGGTATCTTTAAAGATTAACCAGTCCCTTTGTTCTGCAGGTGAGGGGGTATTAAATGATTTAACTAAGGTCATATGGTCACTAAGGGAAGAACTGCAAGTAGAATCTGTCTCCTGGCATTAAAGACTGAATTTTAGTAGCAGTTGTGAAAGATTTTAAGAATTAGGCCGATGTGATTTGCTAGTTCCAAAAAGTTGTTCGCGTGTTAAATTTTTGTTACTTAAATAATTTAAAAGGGGCAGGGCTTACTACTTAAAAGATTTCTATGGTTAATGATTTAGAATCTATGTTAAATGAAAAACTCTAACCAATTTACCTTTGTGCTGGTGAGTATTTTTCAGATACCACCTTTACGTAGAGAAAAGTCAGATCTGTTTATTACGTTAAGATGAAATCCTGATGTTCATTGTTTTTAGCATCACACAGCAGGAGGAGAACAGGCTTGGGCATCAGGAAGACTTGGGCTCCAGTTCTGGTTTGGTTCCTGTTAAGCTTTCTGACCGGGGGCAAGTTGTCGAGCCTCTGACAGCCTTCAGGTCTCCATCCTTTGCAGGTTTATGGCATTGCTCACCGCAGCATCCTAGCCCATTCAGTTCCTGTCTGCCAGCCCCCACCCCACCCCACCCCACATCTTCTTAAGAAACGCTCTACTGTGTTGTGACAGTCTGGAATTCTTGCTCCCTCTTGGCTCATGTTCCTTTCCTGAGGCCTAAACAGATGTATTTATCCTCCCCTAGACCACTGGCTCTTCCAGTATTTCCTCTGTGAGTGATAGCACCAACCATCCTGTAACACACGCTGCAGATTTATGAGACATTTTTAATGCTTTCCTCTCCTTCACCCCAATGTTCAATCCATCACCAAGTTGACTTGCTTGTATCTCCTAAGTATCTTTTCAATCCATCCTCTCCTGTCTACATTCTCTGATTTGTCCCAGCTTTCCTTGTCTCTCATCTTGACTGTGTCAGTCACCTCTTAACTTCCTTCATTCTGGCTTGCTCTGATTTCCTGTGCCGTGCACACAGTAATCTTTTCAAAATGCAAAACTGATCACACCATCCCTCTAGCTTAGTACACGGATTCCTGTTGCTCTAAGGGATAAGATACATTCTTATTACAGACCTCAAGCACCTTTATGATCTCTTTTTGGTGTCACTTTGCCCTGTGTTCCCTAATTCTCTCCCTCCATACTAGCTGTCTCTCAATAACATCTGCTAGACCCTTTTCTTGCAGCCTTTCCCCATTCCTTATAAAATCCACTTAAGTTATCTTCTACCCTTTCTTCAGGTCTCATATCAGTTACCACTTTCTCAGTTGACTTCACTACCCAGTATACAAATTTCCAATGTATAATCTTCTAGGACCACATCTGTCTGTTTGTAATACACTCACAATGCTGACTTCATATTTGTTTACATGATTTCATGATTATTCTAGTCATTTTCCCCTGAGCATTGTATCTTTAGCACCTAATACAGTATTTAACATATTGGGTGAGTAACAAATATTTGGATCTCTCCTTTTAGTGAAAATACATGATCTCTAAGCCAGACAGATTGGGATTTATATCCTGACTTCGCTTATTCCTTGTCACCTGAATTGAGTGAATTACTTGAATTCTCTGGGTTCTCAGTTCCCTCATATGTAAAATGTGCAGTATTTGTACTGCATAAGCTGGAATCAAATGAGGTAATATGATAAACCACCTGGTATGGGGCCTGATTATATGGTAGAAACTACAAAAAAATGTTCATTCCTTTCCTTCTGCCCTCCAGCTCCTCTTAGATTATTATAGGCTATATTTTACAAATGTTGAGAAGCTCTGTAGATTTTTCCAGTCTTCACAGCCATTTCCATTTTAGCCGGGTTGGGCATCTGCATGACTCCTACCTGATGGTGTTCAGGTCATTAGTGATGAGTCATCACCACCCCATGTCCTCTGGGTGGTCTGTGCTGGATCACATGGCACCTTAATAGCCAACCTTTATGATGATGGGCCATTTGCAGGGAGAAGGGAGCAATTTGCTTTGTTTTGAAGGTACATTAACTCGCTTTGGTCACTGAGACTTGATGATTGAATTTCTTCTCAGAGTCCCCAGGTAGTTTCTCCACTTGAGCCCTCTTGGATTTCAAATCAGGTTTCAATGAATTAAAAAAATTCCATATTGTACTGCCCCAATTAGTGGTTTCCTCCCAGTTATGCTGATCCCTTCAAGGTTCTGGGTTGACTGGGTCAGTTCTGTTTGCTGAAAAACAGTAGTAAAATTTTTTTTGATATGTTTTACCTGGTTGCCTCACCAGAATGATTAAACTAGTAGCCTTGAGTACTTGTGAATGAGAAGAATGGATGTGTCATTAGGAGGAGAGTGAAGTCAAATAAAGTTACCTTTCTTTAGGTATGTCCTGCTTCATTCCATTAAGAAATTGCATTAGCTTATAAGAATATAAATGTATATTAAAAGAGTAGAAAAGAATTTTAAACTAAAATCCCACCAGGCAGTGAATTTCTAGCTAGACTAGAGAGCTAAGATAGGAAGTTTTATACTGGAATTTGTTGGCCATAAGCCTTATATAATTAGTAAAATTGGGCAGCACATATTTTTCTGAGCAAAAGAAGGATCCTGATTTATTGTGAAATTGACATTGTCGATGCAGAAGATTTATGGCATTTCCTCGAGAGAAGGAGCCTTCTGGATTCAGGGCCAAACTAGTGCCACCACTGTTTTGTGAGGCTTTACAAAGGGCTTTACTCTTTGACTTTTGTTTCCATCTTTGTCATGAGGAGATAGGACTTAGAAGTCACAAGTCAGCATCCTGTGGGCCATATATTGCCTGCAGACACTTCTCTCTGGCTTACAGGGCACTTTGGAGAGACTCTATTTGATGATCTTGGCACAGACTGCAGGCCTCCGGTTTGCCTTCTCCACTTCCTCTTGTTGTACACTTGCTCTCTTCTCCGGAAGCCAGGGAGCCTCCAGGAAAGCAGACAGGGTGATGCCTCAAGCTAGTCTCAAAGGACGTTTGATCCGCCCTTCTCAAGGGCCCAGAGCTCTCCTTTCCTGTTAGACCATTTTGTAGTCCTGTCTCTGGTCCTGTTCCTTCCCAGGACATTAACTGCCCACATCACAGATGGGGATGAAGGGGAAATTATCAGCAAGAGCTTGCCAGCTGGTCACTACCACCTTCACCCCTAATTTACAGGTGCTTATTCTATGGTCCTCCCATGTCTTCTCCCTACAAGCTCTTGGCAACTATAATCTACACCTGCCCAAAGACCCAGAAGGATCTGATTTTCCCAGGAGCTAGTGGCTTATGAACTGCAGCCTGCATTAGAATCATCTGGAGCCAGATAGATGGCTGGTTACATCCCCAGAGCTTCTAATTCATTAGGTCTTGGGTAAGGATGGATAATCTGGCATTTTAACATGTTCTCAGATGATGCAGCATCCTTCCTCATTCCTGATGGCATGCACACACTTTGAGAACTGCTGTTGAAAACATTTGGGTCCCTTTTTCCCTTTCTTAAGCCCACATGAGTAAAACAAATGATTGTAGACCTCATATGTGCCTCACTAGAATGATAGGGAAGGGTAGTACTCTCTAAAAGATCAGAAAATGGCAGGTAGAGCCAAGTAGTTCTTTTTTCTCCCCAATTTTATAACCTGCACTTACATAGCATATGTGTGCAAACATTTTTCTATGTAAACTTTAAAAGTTACAAAAGTATAATTGTTTATCCGGATGGAAGAGTTAAGTATTTAAAAGAATCAATCCAATAGAAAGCTGCAGAACATAGAATGCAATATTTGCCTAGTATAATATCTGGCATATGGTAGGTAATAATCAAAATGGCTTTTTCAGTGGATAGGAAAGAAACCTCATAGGGCTGAAACATCATCTAATTCTAATGAAAAAGGCCAAAGTCATTTTAAAGAGGGTAGATTTTGCTCTAGACACATCCTATTTAATTTACTAATGTCCCTTTGTAATTCTCTTAAACTAATTTGACTTCTGTTTTACTTACTCTTACTAATAAAAATCTATATGGTGCAGATCCTTGAGAGTCTGCACAGGTTTAAATCCCTCCTCTACCAGTTACTAGCTGTGGATGTTGGGCAAGTTACTCCTTTGTGCTTCATTTTTCCTCATCTGAATAATGGGGATAATAATAGTACTTACATTACACCATTGCTCTAAGGGTAAAATGAGTTAATAGATATAAAGGGTTTGAAACAATGCTTAACACATTTTAATATTATGTGATTCTTGCCTTTTCTAGGACACAGAATATTTAATGGAAATGCCTTCTCAGTGATACATTTTTTCCCACTTTATAAAAAGATAGCTAAGGCACAGAAAGGGATTGGTATTTGTCTGTGCTTATGAAGGCTCATCACCATCCCTGGCTCAGCCTTCTGGGTTGAGCTGCAGTTAAAAATTCCATTAGAGAACATAAATATGATCTGGTATCTTCACTCTGCTATTTGGTAGTTGGAATCCCCTGTTGTTTAAAGAAACACTGTTTCCTTAATTCAATAAATTCCCTCTTTGCTTTTCTTGCTATTTTATTGCATAGGGACAGACTGCATTTTAGACAAATGATCCCTTCTTTTGAGTAGATGTTAGTCATCTGAGTTAGAATTGAATGGCCTATCATGGTAAATAACAGAGGTGAATTTAATCCCACAAGCCCTGTTATCATCCGCTTGTAGATAATAATGGCAACATCTTATGTTCATACTACTTACATATTTTTTCCAAGGCCCTTTCTTACTGGATTGTCAGAGCACTCTGGAGGATTATTTTCTCATCTTTCTACTACAGAAAGCTTGGAGGCGGATGGACCTCAGTTCTCCACTATTTATGCTCAGGCAATGTGCTGAACCTCTCTGAGCCTCAGTTCCTCCATCTGGGGCATTAGTTCATTGCACAGCATTGGTGGAGTACATCCAAGTTGAGCCACTTACCTATACACTCATGCAGCCAATCTGTGGCCAACCTGGGTATACATCCAGGTGTGTGTGGCATGAATTCCCTTGTTTAATTCCTTTTTTAAATTATTTTTTTATTTAAGTATAGTCGGCATATGTGGTCTGTGGTCTCCGGTCCTGAACCTCTGTGGGGCAAATGAGGACTTGGGGTCTCTGAGTAGGAGTTTCTGCTCCAGAAGTTTGGTTGCAGCAGATAAGCTTGGGGGGCCCCATCCCTGGGGAAGGGCACCCCCTCATCTCCAGGAGACCAAGCCTGCCCACTCAGTCCTTACCGAAAGGGTGATCTATACAAACAAAGCTTGGGCATGCCAACTCTTTTTAATTGTCTTGGTTCACCTACTTTGTTCTTAG
This sequence comes from Manis pentadactyla, assembly GCF_030020395.1. NCBI lineage: Eukaryota > Metazoa > Chordata > Mammalia > Pholidota > Manidae > Manis > Manis pentadactyla. The sequence continues at coordinate 60,114,145 of NC_080027.1, forward strand.
TATCTTCTTGTTCCACTACCTTATCTCCTTGGCTTTGACCTTAGTTCTAGGCCTTGTACTCACTCAGAATTAGGGAGCAGAATTTGATGTCACTGCTTAGTCGAACTGTCTGAAATCAGTTGGGGTATAAAATAAGCAATTTTTTCTCTTATCACTGCCTTCAGTTTTCTTAACTACATCCTGGGCAGATTCTATAGTTTTCTAGTGCCTTCTGTATATACAAAGTACAGCCTGGTTTGAGAATGCAATCTCATGTCCAATTTAATGCTCTCCTTTTCCCTTCCCTCTTAGTACTGCCCAGCCTTTGGCCTGGGTGCTCTCAGTGGGGAGAGAGTATAGCCTGGTTTTTCAATTCTGCCTCGTCTTGGGCAGTGCCTTTCATGGGTCAGTGTGTAAGGTCTGTGGCAGGTCCTGTGGGACCTCCCACTGCGCATGTCCCTAACATGGAGACTCACTCTCTCCTGACCTTGCATATCTGCCCACTGCTCCCTTTTAGCAGCCCCTTTTAGCAGTATTGTCCAGTAGACTCATGCTGCAGGGGTCTCCTTACTCAACTGGCAACTGTTTTGGATGTGGCCCTGGCAAATGGTTCAAGTTTGGTTGCCCTCCACAGTGTTCACTGGACATATTGGAAACATGCATTCCTGCCATGCCAATACCAGGAGTGCAGGCCAGTCTGCTGCCAACCCATCTTTCTGCCCTGTCATTTCTCTCCAATGCCCTTTCCCCTCTGCTCAGACCCAGAGAAGAGGAGGAGATCTGTTACATAAGCAGATACCCAACTGAGAAGTCGCATTCCAGTCTCTCCTTAATGGCACCTCTAATTTCTTGCAACCATCCTTCTGTGGCCAAGGCATTCCTCCTGAGCTAATGAGTCACAATACATTATCCTGTCTCCTTGCTCTGTAATTATTTGCTTCTCCAGGAAGATGAGGGAAATGGAGTTGCAATGATGCAGTGATTTGAAGAGCAGAACCTGGAGAGAGTGTCTGGCATCCAATTGTTTTTAGATTTTTTTTAAGAATTTGTTACTCCATTCTGTCCTTAGCTTTGAGACTGACTCTGACTATGAGGAGATGGCCTGGCCATCATCCTAGGGCACTGGCTTCTCTGTGCTTTGACCCCAGTGGCTTCCTGGGCTATGTCTGGTGGCTATTTTTGGGTGCTTTCCACTCCTGGATTTCTCAGCTCACTTTTCTCCTGGCCTAGCCCCAGTGCCTGAAAGCCACCTCTGATATTTGTCTAACAGGTTTGGTTTTTTCAGATGTGCTTCAGCTTCTTAGTGAGGGATTATGATCATTTTAAGTACCTATTCAGAGAGGGTCAGAGTGGCCACTGGGGCCTGTGAGGAAGTGTGGAACAATATGCCATCATAAGGGGTGGGAAGTTTTGCCTACTGAGGGAATACATGACCTAGAATGTCTTCCCCATCATTTCCGTCTCTGATACCAACTTTCTGGCAATGAATGGTTTTGTTGTAATACATCATCTTTGTTCCTGCAGATCAGTAGGCTGAGCTGACTGTACAATTCCACTGCTTAACTGCTACTGAGATTCCTAAGGTGTATTTTCAATCAGGGAAAGGCAAAATCAATTAACCTTTACTGTGTGCCTCCTGAACTTCATACAAATGCTCTCATTAAATTTTCCCAACAACTTTGTACAGTAGATGGCCTTGATCCCATTTTAAGGAGCTGTAATTGAGGCCCTGAGAAATGTAAATCATATGCTCAGTCTAGCTAGAATCTAGGCTATAATTAAAATCCAGATTCATCTGATTCTAAAATCCTTAGCTCTTGCATCTACACAACAAGAAAAAAGACAGTGGAGGAGGCAGTCTGGGGCAGGCCAGAACATGGGTGCCGGCCTTGGGGTGGTTTATTTGCATAAACTGGCACGGGCTTCAGAAAACACCTCCTAGCACAGCCTCTGACCTCCTGGGAAGATGTGAATGGCTAGTTCCTGGTCCAAGGGGGGCTGCTTTTGAACTAGAACCGGCCTTGGGAGAGGCTTGCTAGTCCACAGCAGCTCCCTGTTCTCCAGGCTTATCATTATGCACATTACTCGTAGCAACAGAGGAAGTTAATTTGGCAGAAGGAAATTAAACTCATCTCTTATTCTGTATCCCCCGAGAAGTGTTGTACTGGAGGAGAATCACATTCCCAAGGTGACAGGTATTGTGCAGAAAGGGCACCACAACCCCTCTCATTCTTTTGTTCCTTTGAAGCCTGTGTAGGGGTCAGAAAAAATGCTGAAAGTATTTCTATGTAGCCCAGTAACATTTTTGTGAAGACAAAGACATTTACATGCAAGACCATCAATTCAGAGTTACTGGCTGCTGAATATGTAAGAAAGAACAATTCAGGGGGCAGCTCTGGAACCAGAGCTTTGCAGGTGAGGAGGCTGGGATGGAGACTACTTCCATGTCAGTGTGATCTCCGTTACTGCTCGCATTATCTGGCAAATGACACGGGGCTTCTGGATTTCTTGCTTAGTCCCTGATTTTAATTTCTGGCCTTTCCTTTAAATTGGATTCTTTACATATTTCACTGCTTTCCAGGATGCTGAAGCTTAGGGTTTGCAGTCAGCCGGAGGGTTGAATGCTTTCTGGAAATTTAGATATTTGGAAATTACATGGCTTAATCTGCACATTTTACAGATTAGGAAAGGAGACCCGAAGAAGTTAGGAACTTGGATTCTACTTGCAGTTTTTGTCACTCACAAGTCAGTGGCGTCTTTGCCCTGGCGTAGGTCAAGAGCAGGTAGATAACAATTGGTACAGCCAGAGGCAGAACCTCTGTCTTCTGACCCACATCTGGGGCTCTTGCCACTGGATCAGAATGACTGTTGGTCCTCCATTTCCAAGCATCATTTTTGATCACTTCCTAGAACCTTTGAGTTAGAGGCATGGTCTCATCACTGCCTTGTCCTGCTTTCTGCTATTGGTGAAGTAGTTTCTGCCTGCCTAGGGTGCCCTCCTCTTGCAGTATGCCTGGTAAATTCATACATGATATTCCTGCTGAATTTGGATGCTAGTTCCATGAAGCCTTCCTTAACTCCCTCAGGCACACTTCAGTATTCTCTCTACTGAGTTTCTATTTTACATGTTCTAATTATAATCCCACTTACCATAATCATAATGTTGTGACTTATGAGTGGCATGTTATTCATCACAGTGACCTGCTTTTCCCAGCAGTGGATTGTGAGTTTTTTGAGGGCAGGTGCTCGCTTACAGTTGGTGTGCCATACCTGTTTGTTGACTGACTAAATGACTACACAGCAGTGTGGCAAGTATGTTGGTGAGACTTTTGCTGCAGCTAGCAAGGGAGTGTCTGTCCATCACTTCTTACCCAGACATGGCAGCTGTTGATTGCTTTTCACTAGTGTCCATTAACTTGACCAGCAAACAGCAAAAGTTACACTGTTTTCTTGTTGAAAAAAAGAAAAAATGGGCCAGTATAACTTAATAAGTAATATATTTCTGTTACCCCACCTCCCCCTACTTTCCTGGCACACTTAGCTTCCAGCTCCAAAAACCCCTGGAATCTTCTAAAGTGGTTTCTTTTTGTGTGCTAATGGGATGCCTGGTGGCTGGGGGCTCGTGGATAGCCCCTAGATGGGGGAGAGCCAGCCATGTGATTAGAGAGGTGGAATTTCCAGTCCTACCTGGTGTTGTGGCAGAGAGGGAGTAGAGGTTGAAGCCTCTGTAAAAACACTAACAGAATGAATTTGGAGAGCTTCTGGGTTGACCAAGAATGTGTTCATGGGCCAGGAAGGTGGTGGACCCCATACGGCACGGGGACTGGAGTTCCTGTGCTCAGGACCCTTCCCTTGCCCTATATGTTTCTCCATCTGGCTGTTCTTTTGTATCCTTTAAAATGTGCTTTGTGATAAATTGGTAATAGTATGTAAAGCATTTTCCTGAGTTGTGAGCCCTTCTAGAAAATTACTGAACTGAAGAAAAGGGGTTGTGGAAACCCCCAGTTTATAGCTCATTGGTCAGCCTGGACTTGCTATTGGCATCTAAAGTGGGGGCAGTCTTGTGGGACTGAGTCCTTAACTTGTGAGACCTGACATAACTCCAGGTAGATAGTGTCAGAATCGACTTGAGTTAATGGACACCCAGCTGGTATCTAGAGAAATGGTCAGTGTGGAGAAAATTATCCACACATTTGGTGTCAGCCTTTTGTGAGTAGAAGAAACAAGGGCCTTTCTTCTAGCTTTTCTTTCAGTCAGGCATTACCATTTTATGCATCGTCAGTAAAATTTGATAACAAAATAAATGTGATTCCTATGTCCCTCCAAGTCTTCAAAGACAATAATGTAAAGATAAACTGTGGTACTCAATAATCTCTATCTAGCTTACAAATAATGCCTTGACTAATTAAAACAACTTCTAAGGAGTCTAATTTACTTTTGATTATTTTTGCAGCATATACAATTTGAGGCCTCCGATTTCCTAGCTGTTAAATTGTCTAGAATTTGCATGCGGGGTTTAGAGACACACCCCTCTCCCCCACATACAGCACAAGATCAAAAACAATTATGATACAAACTCAGCAGGCCAATTTTGAAAATAAGCACTGAGTATTGTCATGAAAAAACATGAAGAGCCCTCTGAGCAGTGCAATGCTACGATAAAAAAAAATTGGTGAAACCTATGTGAGATCTAACAGTTAGAAATATTTATAGTGCATTAGTGCCTATACAGGCTCACAATAGCATGCCTGTTTTTACAATTTGACGTATTTCCACTGTGGTTGAAAGAGCAGAAAGCTGGTCAGCTAAAGGCCATGCTCTTTAAGTATCGGCAATTAAAAGAAAGTAAGGAGCAAATGTATTGCTAATGAACAGAAAGTTTTTCTTCATCAAAAAATGTAAAACCAAGCCATGGAAATTTGTGAGGAAAATGTAAATTTTACATGCCCTTCAAGAGGTAAAATAATACTTATGCCCATACTTGTAGTAGATGCACTGTCCACGTTTTCCAAATCTGTCATTATACTTACAAGTGAATTAGTTTAAATTTTATAGTACAAGTGCCAGGCCTTAGAAGAGCTAAGGTAGAATTATTTGTTGTCCTCTGGAGTTATTCTAGTTATTTTGGTTTAATATCCTGCTGAGAGTATTGAAAATGAATTTTAATTTCTAATAAGGTAACCATATGCTTTGGAGGATGTTGTATGAGGTATCAGAAACAATGATTGTTTCTAGCAAATTCAACCGTGGAACAATCAGACCTTATTTTAACAACCCATGGAGTTAGACATGGGGTATAGACATTTCCGTATTTCCACCACACTGTCCTCAGAATCTGGAAATAACAACAGGGGAGATATCCTGGTGAAAACTGTAGGAGTGGGAAAACTTCCCTTTCTTTCTCTTAGATTATTTGGCTGGTGGAATAATTAAATAATGTAAGATAGATTAATAGCAGGAAACATTTGATTTTGTATGTACAGGAACATAGGAGACTCAAAGGTGAGCTGGGCAGTGAGGCTTCTATGCCATCCTGAGCTAAGGAGTGGGAAGGGAACTGGGACTTCAAAGGGGAGAAGGGCAATTTACAGGATGGCATTTCCTAATTGTAAGTTTGCCCTGTCATGCAGATAGGATACGAAAGTTACCTTTGATAATAGCTCTTTTTCTGGTACAACCCCACCCCTCTCCCACCCCATCGATATTCTTTTAGGTAGTTAAGGGAGAGGTGGAAGATTTTCCTGAGTCTACTAGGCCTTGATTGACTTCAGCTCAAAATAATCCACATGCCAAAGTCATGTCGTCTGCTTGCCCTAAAAACGTACTCCTTTCTTCTTTCTCCTCGCTTACATAATGTGATTTTATTTTAGAACTGCAAGGTCCACAAAGGAGGCAGGTATCCCACAGACTTAATGTTATTTTTTTCACTCCTATTGCTGCAGAGAAAATTGATCGCATTAGGTACAATGTGTATGAATTGTCCAGGTGAATTAATTGGCTCATCCTTTTCCTGTGATTAATAGTTATTAATTTCAGTAACTGTGAATAACTAAGAGTCAGAGGGAGCAAGAAAAATCAGCTTCCATAAATAGTTCCACTTTCCACATCCCAGAAGAGCAGAGTGGCTGCATTCCATACCTCTTTTCTCCCTTCCATTAGGCCTCTGCCCAACTTTCTGCGCCTTATTGCATGCAGGTCAGTGTCCGTCACTAAGCCAATTAACACACGTTTATGTGCAGCCCTGTTTCATGCTGGGCAGTATGGGGCATTAGAAGAGTAAGACTTGGTCCCTGTCTTCCATTAATCACCTCCTAAGAGCTATGGTGCTCCCTGGAATGCTACAGAATTTCAGTGGAGGAGGAATTCAGAGAAATGTTGCATCACTGGGGGTTGAACTAGATGGAGGCTTTATGAAGAAGGTGAGTTGAAGAATGAACAGGCTTTGGACAGAAGGACGGAAGAAGAGGTACATTTTATGCCCATTGTACAAAGGCTTATTTTTACTTAATATATTAATCTCCAGGTATCAGGGTTGAAATTCACACCCTGCACTTCAGTGTATGGCCGACAGGGGGGAACCGTAAGTCTGCCTGCCGTGGTTTCAGTTACCCGAGGTGAGCGGCAGTCTGGGAGCAGCCGATCCTCCTCCTGACGTACTGTCAGGTCAGTCATAGCCTTGGGTTATGTCATTCACCTCCCTTCATCTCATTATGTAGGCATTTTACCATCTCATGTCATCACAAGAAAGGTGAGTACAGAAAAATACAATATTTTGAGAGAGACCCCACATTCATATAACTTTTATTACAGTATAATTATAACTGTTCAATTTTATTGTTAATCTCTCACTGTGCCTAGGTATAAGTTAAACTTTATCATAGATATGCATGTATAGGAAAAAAAAACAGTATATCTGGGGTTAAGTATGAGCTGTGGTTTCAGGCATCCACTGGGTGTTTTGGAACATATCCTCCATGCATGAGAGGCTCCTACCGTGTAAGAATTTTTCTTCTTCCATCTGATCTAATTCCCATGCCTTAATCTTCATGAAAGAAGGATGGGAAGTGTCCAGTTAGAGGTCCTTGGATTTGTCTTAGTTTAAAACAATTGTATGGATGAACTCAGTCTCATTTAGGTAAGCCTAAGTGTTTAGTCTATTCAAAGTTTAAAGTCCCCTACAGCTTTTGGAAACTTAGCCTGTCCTTCATCTTCTTAAGATGATCTGTGTCCTTGTGGCAGTAGGGCTGGGGTGTCTGGTCTAAGCATTGTCCTCCAAGCCGCTTTGCTCTACCTACCTCTGGGTGGGATTCATCTTACCCAGTCTTTAGCTGGTGGTCTCTCTTCTCTGTATCCTAGTGGGGGTTTCCCTGAGTGATGAGTGCTCCCAGGGAGCCTTTCCATCTTGACGACAATTGCTCTCACCTCTGCTGTCACCGAGACCTAATTGCAGCCCCCATTTGCTCACTTGCCAGCCACAGTCCACTTTGGGATCATTCTGCATCTCCTGAGACCCCTTCCTGGTGACCTCACCAGCTAGCATGTTAGCGACCTTCTTATGGTGGGGAGCCAGGAAACTCTTGATTCCTTCCTTCCCATATCTGGGATCTGAGGAACCCCAGTCTTCTCTCTGCATAAATATGCCACACCACCATTTCTGTTCAACTGCAGCATCCTCTCACGGATGGGGGATCTCCCCCCAGACCTCCACCCTCTCACGGATGGAGGATCTCCCCCCAGACCTCTGCCTTCTCACGGATGGAGGATCTCCCCCCAGACCTCCGCCTTCTCACGGATGGGGGATCTCCCCCCAGACCTCTGCCCTGTCAGGATGGGGGATCTCCCCCCAGACCTCCACCCTCTCACGGATGGAGGACCTCCTCCCAGACTTCCAAATGGCAAATTCAGCAGCACATTCTTTGCTCTTTCATCCTTTTCTGTCTGGTTTGGGGATCTTATCTTCTTGATGCCTTTGCCCAACAAAGCTAAAGAGCTGGGGTTATTAGATCCTTAATCCCTTCATTCTTTATGTACCCTGTCTGAATCTGCCCCCATCCGTGCTGCCCCACTGGTAAGGCTTCATCTTCCTCTCTCTAGTAGGAACTTCCCCTACATCGTATTCTTTTTCCCCACCTCATGGGCAAATCTTTCATTTTACTTTGGCAAAAACCTGTTATACTTTATTATGAAGCTATAGGGGAAGAAAACCACTGTCACCACCACAACTAGATTATCAAGAGGAGAAATACCTTAAGTATTTAACAAAATTTTACTTATAAATACAATGTATCACCAAATGCCCCACACACCATATATTTTGATTTATGATTCAATGAAATAGTGAAAAGTGGTGACTGATTAGGTCTAAAATTTAAAGTTTCCTGACACCGCGTGGTCATATGTGTGGAACATGACAGAGTAGATGTTGGACATTACCAAAAAGCTAAAGGATGAGATGTGAGGACTCAGGGGTTCATTTGTACTTTACAAGCCAGAGAACCGGGGTCATATTCAGGTTCTGTCTACCCAAACCAGGCTTAAAAAGAGAATAACACTAAATACAACATAGTACCCTTGATGGAACCCTGACAGAGAAAAAGGTCATTAGTGGAAAGACCAGTGAAATATAAATAAAGTATGGAATTTAGTTAATAGTTTTGTGCCAACACTGGTTTCTTAGGTTTGGCAAATGACATTAGGGGTTATGAGGAACTCCTTATACTATCTCTACAACCATTTTGTGAATTTAAAATTATTCCACAATAGAAATTTTATTTAAAATAAATTACTTGACCTATGGACAAAGTCAGAAAACAAGAAGCAATTTGCAAACTGTTTTACTGATTGTTACAGTCTTGTTTGTTTACTCTTTTTAATATTTTCTGTCCTTTAATATTTTTAGAATATTAAAAAATATATAAGAATGGTAAGCAATTAAAAACCTTATATTTATTTTTTTGCAGATATGTATGTATCACTATAGAACATACATATCTCTATATCTAGACATATACATATATATACATATACAAGTATATCTTCATTGTTTTATTTATACACACTATTTCAATAAAAGCTGTTTAGAGATATAAAAAAGATGTTTCTCTAACACTTATCATTGATAGACTGATCATCGATGAGAATGCAAGCCATCCTCCATTTAAGTGATTTGGTTTACATAACATAGGTTTTTCTTACATTTTCTTTTATCTACAGCTGATTTTTTTTCTTACTGTTCCTGAAGTTTCTTTTGCAAGATGTATTTTTGCACTCTTTGTTTACAATCCTTTTTTTTTCACAATGATGATGGTGACAATTTTCATTAAGCACCTCACACATTGCCTTCCACCATCTATGTACCTCTAGTCCTGTTATTACCAAAATTAATCTTCTTTTGTAAGTGTCTAAGCTCCTTGACACAAATGCATCTTGTGAGCTATTGAGCCGAACAGCCACTAATTTAACAGTTTTGCCTTAGTCAATAATGTTGACCAGTGAGAAAACTTAGACTGTCTCCCATCCTCCCACTGGTTAGCATTATTAGCTTGGCCATCGAATGAATGTACTTGAAAGCTGCCGTTCATGTATGCATTATTAGAGGAGTCTGGGTTAAATTCAATTTGTGTAATGCCAAGGATGATGAAAATTGCATGTCTTACCTTCTTGGAAAGGCTACTTTTATGGACCTTTACTTTTTTCTGTAAATTCAGCTTTTTAAAAAATGAAATACACATTTTCAATAGGAACCAAAGGATGATACTTACTATCACTTGACTAACAACAAATGTAACCTGACAGATTAAATTAAATGAGATTCCTATTATACATTAGGCTGAACTCAGGTTTGCAAAAAGACTCAGGGTCTCCAAATTTTGTATATGTGGTAGTTTGAAACATTTCACATCATACACTGTGTGCCCACTCTAAGTCAATGATGGATGTCAAATGCCAGCCTTAGGGCACCATGCCTGCAAGACTGGTAGAAGCCTTTTCACAGCAGAATAATGTACATAAAACATGTCTTGCAACCTGCTCGTTAGTTCTTTGTTTCTATGCCTTGCTTCCTTGCCCACCACTGTTGGCTCTTTTCTGAGTTGAGACTCCATTAGGCTTTACTATGTGCTACCATCTCATCCTGATGTTAGTCTGCCCACCGTTCTGCTCTGGTTCTTCATGCTAGTTCTTGGGATCCTGGCAGCACTACCTCTGGTGTGTTAAATTTTTTAGTGGTGACAACACATGTGATCCCAAATAGTCAACTGATTCTTCACACTTTCCATTCTAAAAATTCATGCCCCAGTTTTTAATTTCCTTTGGTTTCATGCTGTTTATAATTCCAAGGTGAGAGTGTGAAGCCTCTAAGGGAAGCTGAGATGCGTCCGTTGAATTCACTCTCTTCCCTGGTGGCTAAATTTGTGCTAATAAGGCAACTCCTTCAATAATGGTGGCATTGAAATCAGGATGACTTTTTAAATCATCATGCAGTTACTAGTGTTCTTCCTCTGGTCCCTTTTATTTTAAACTCATTGATAAAAACTTTGAAATTCTGGCAGATAGCTTTACTTCCCCTTACTTAAGCTTTACCCTCAATGTCAAAGGACATGGGCTTTTCTTAATCTAAGAGTTTTAAGTTGTTTTAACTAGAAATGTCTCATCTTCAAATAAAGTGGCTTCTGTTCTTTTGTTCATTATGGTTATCAAAGTTTTCACTTCTAACCTGCCATCTGCTCTGTAAAGGACATCAATACTCCAGAGTGTGTTTGTTAATTATATTTGATTACTTGAAAGGTCCTGTGAAGGTTTGGAGTGTGTGTGTGTAGGGGGGGATTTGAAATTAGAGTAAAGATAGATGAGTGATGTCTGCCAGAGTCCCAAAGGGCAAATAAATGGGGTTGGACCAGAGACGTTGGCAGGGATTTTGACATGATCAGAGTGAGAGATGTGAATCTGGCCTTGGGAAGCTTCTCTCTGCTAATGAGCTGACATTTGTAGTTGTTGTTTGGCCTTGAATAGGAACCTTAATCTAGTTTCCTGTGTCACTGAGTGGTGGTGAGATTCAAGACCATGTAAGATGTTTGACTGTAACCTACTTAGGAACACCTTCATGAATTGTCCCATCATCCAAATCATGCTTTGTGCGGCCCAGAGTTGTTGACTGTTGATCTTTAGCCAAAATTCTCTCAAGGTGTTGTACTTTTAATATCATTTCTCCTATCAATTATGGACATATCAACATTAATAAAAAAAAAAGGAAAGACAAAGACAGCTCTTAGTAACTTTCTTTGAAGTCAAAAGACTCCAGGAGAAAACAGTGCAATACCTCCAGGTCATCCCAACAGAGTGTATATGGCTGGGGTTTATATAGACCAGATAAATGGCTTTTTTTTTTTTTTACAAGCTATAGCAGAAGGTTAGGCTTTTGGTAACCATTAACCATTACTTCTGGACTTAATGTTTGTTATGTAGCATAATGTTAAAATGGATGTCACTTGGATGGAAGCTCACAGGTATAGAACAACAGCTGCAACAGTTCCCTCATTCCAAAGTGAGAGGCTGGACCACTTAAGCAAGGCTTGCCAAGAGATGCCTGAGAACTCTTGATCACTTACTTCATCCTGTCAAGAAGGTTGGAGAGGCAAGAGAAGAATGAAGGTTGGAGAGAGCATTTGTTTGGACAGAGTTGTTAAACTCTTCCCAACATTGGGAAGGGAAGAGGAGGGAGGATTCCCTCCTCCTCTTAAGTCCCTGGTGAGAAGAGCTTCAAGCATATCTCTGGAGAGTGTGTGTGTTTCTGGGAGCTTGGGGAAGCCAGTGGACTGTTGTCTGGTTCACATCTACAAATCTGAAGAGTGAGAGCTGGCTGAAACACAGCCCTGGGCAGCAGGGTAAGGGGCTCTGATGGAATGGATCCGCACACCCATTGGAGTTACATTTCACATATTGCTGGCATGTCTCTGGGAGGAAGATGCTGAAATAGAATAGCAAATGTTTTATTGGGGAGGAGAGGAAATCCTGTAAAAAATAAAGTCAAAGGAGCATCATTGGGCAGGGAAAGCCCCAGACATGCAGATCTGACAGAGTCTTGCCCAGTCAATGGGGAGCTCTTGATCAAATGACATTAGAGGGGTCCTGTGCTGTACACAAAGGGCCTGGCCTTAGAAATTCTGCAGTAGTTGCTGGCTGGAGTGTGCCAGGGAAGAATGTGACCTCAGTTCTAATGCAGGGTGTTGCAGATGAGAGCCGTCCATTAGCTGTGCTTTTGATAACCAACAGCATGGTCTTTCTTGAAGAGGATGAGTGGCACATATCCGTGGCTACCAGGAAGGGCAGACTGCTTCTGCACACATTTCCCAACTGACATCTCCACAACTAACATTTCTGAGGAGAATCTTGACACCCATTCAGGCCATAAAAGGTTTTAGACTACAAGAATATGGAGGCTAAGCAAGAATATTCTATAATGTAAAACTAGTTTACATTCCTACATTTTGTTAAGGAGCAAAAGGGAAGACTATGAAGATATGTGGGCATTCTGGCCCTTCTGTCTTTGATAAACATTTTATCTGTAACAGGGAAATGCTGAGCATAGGGGGAGGGTTGGATGAGACAGTTATCCTGCTTGCCTGGACAGTTTATTCTATTTTATTTTATTTTAATTTTATAAGGTAAAAACACTAAATGAGCCCAACATTCTTAACAGATTTTTAAGTGTATAATATTCTTAACTATGGGGACAATCATTTTTTTAGTTAATTTATTTTTATTTTGGTATCATTAATATACAGTTACATGAACAACATTGTGATTACTAGATTCCCCCCATTATCAAGTCCCCACCACATACCCAATTACAGTCACTGTCTATCAATGTAGTAAGATGCTATAGAATCACTACTTGTTTTCTCTGTGCTACACTTTCTTCCCTGTGCCCCCTACTACATTATGTGTGCTAATTGTAATGCCCCCTTTTCCCCTTATCCCTCCCTTCCCACCCAACTCCCACCCCAGTCCCTTTTCCTTTGGCAACTGTTAGTCCATTCTTGGGTTCTGTGAGTCTGCTGCTGTTTCGTTCCTTCAGTTTTTGCTTTGTTCTTATGCTCCACATATGAGTGAAATCATTTGGTACTTGTCTTTCTCTGCCTGACTTATTTCACTGAGAATAATACCCTCTAGTTCCATCCATGTTGTTGCAAATGGTAGGATTTGTTTTCTTCTTACGGCTGAATAATACTCCATTGTGTAATGTACCACATCTTCTTTATCCATTCATCTACTGATGCTCACTTAGGTTGCTTTCATTTCTTGGCTATTATAAATAGTGCTGTGATAAACATAGGGGTGCATATGTCTTTTTCAAACTGGGCTCCTGCATTCTTAGGGTATATTCCTAGGAGTGAAATTCTTGGGTCAAATGGTAGTTCTCTTTTTAGTGTTTTGAGCAACCTCCATACTGCTTTCCACAATGGTTGAACTAGTTTATGTTCCCACTAGCAGTGTAAGAGAGTTCCCCTTTCTCTGCATCCTCGCCAGCATTTGTTGTTCCTATTCTATTCTATGTTGGCCATCCTAGCTGGTGTGAGGTGATATCTCATTGTGGTTTTAAGTTGCATTTCCTTGATAATTAGCAATGTAGAGTATCTTTTCATATGCCTATTGGCTATCTGAATTTCTTCTTTGGAGAACTGTCTGTTCATATCCTCCACCCATTTTTTAATAGGGCTATTTGCTTTTTGGGTGTTGAGGCATATGAGTTCTTTAAATATTTTGGATGTTAACCCCTTGTCAGATATGTCATTTACAAATATATTCTCCCATACTCTAGGATGCCTTTTTGTTCTGCTGATAGTGTCCTTTGCTGTACAGAAGTTTTTAGCATGATGTAGTCCCATTTGTTCCTTTTTTTATTTTGTTTCCCTTGCTCGAGGAGATGCATTCAGGAAAAAGTTGCTCATGTTTATATTCAAGAGAGTTTTGCCTATATTTTCTTCTAAGAGTTTTATGGTTTCATGACTTACATTCAGGTCTTTGATCCATTTTTAGTTTATTTTTGTGTATAGGTACAATAATCCAGTTTCATTTTCTTACATGTAGCTTTCCAGTTTTGCCAACACCAGTTGTTGAAGAGGCTGTCATTTCTGCATTGTATATCCATGGCTCCTTTATCATAAATTAATTGACCATATATGTTGTGTTAATATCTGGACTCTCCATTCTGTTCCACTGGTCTATGGGTCTGTTCTTGTGCCAGTACCAAATTGTCTTGATTACTGTGGCTTGTAGTAGAGCTTGAAGTCAGGGAGCGTAATTCCCCCCACTTTATTCTTCCTTCTCAGGATTGCTTTGGCTATTTGGGGTCTTTTGTGGTTCCATATGAGTTTTAGAATGATTTTCTCTAGTTTGTTGAAGAATGCTGTTGGTATTTTGATAGGTATTGCATTGAATCTGTAGATTGCTTTAGGCAGGATGGCCATTTTGACAATATTAATTCTTCCTGTCCATGAGCATGGGATGTGTTTCCAGTTTATTCTATTTTATTAGGAAGCTTGCATCTTAATAAATAGTAACAGGATGCTGCAGATCAAGGAGTAGCTACACTTGTCTGGAACTTTCTTAGCTAGAAAAGGTTTTGTGGACTGGCACCAAACCTGCTGTCCACATTCCCCTCCAAAAGCCCTGTCTCCTGTTACATCCAAAAAGTACGGCATTTGGTACGGCAAAATGTAGTGCTGCTGAAAGGCTGCTTGACTGGAGAACTGCCCCACTATGTGGCTCTCAGCCAGTGGAAAACTTTTCTTTTCTGCTAAGCATACTGTCCTTAAATTTGCTGTTCTGCCAATCCTGTTTCCTCTTGAAGCTGCCGCGTGCTGTCTCCTGCACATTCACTTGGAATGGATTCTTTTCTGCAACCTCTGGCTATACAAGGAATAATATTGAATGCTAAGAATTTCTCCTAATGCCCTCAAATACTCTACCCTTATGGTGTTGCACTGAATCTGTAAAAGTATGATTGTAATTTTTACCCACCAATCAAACGAGTATTAAATTAGTATTTCACTCACTAATGGAATTGATAATTTTTGTGTTTTTAAATGTGCCATTTATTCTCATTAATTAAATAACTGATGATTAATTGAACAAGCATTTGAGGAGCATCTATGTTCCAAACTCTGTGCTGGAATAAATTTGGAATCCAGTAATTTAGACTTAGTCCCTGCCTTCAGGAAGCTCTTTCCGTTTTCCTATAAATCATGCCTATAAGACATATAACTGGTTTTTTTCTTTAAGCTGTATGATAGATCACTGGTTCTTTGACAGAGTGGGGATATATTTTGGGGGCCAACTACCCCTGCATCCCGATATGCTATGCAAAGGACAAGCCCAGAGAGCCCCAACAATGCAGTGGTGACTGAAATGCCATTTTTCTGTTAAGTCACCTCAATCTTGTGCATTTGAGAAGCCTGAAAAGTTGAGGCTGCAGGAACACTAGAGATTGTTTAGCTCAGACTTTATTTGATGGCTTGGAGAGTAAAACTGGGAGGGGGAAGTGACTTGCCCAAGGTTGTGTTTATCACAAATGAGAGAGCTGGGACTCTTGCTGCTTCTCCATACTCTTGCTTTCTTGTAACTTGTATTGGTGTAGAGACCGGTGGCCTTGGGCCAGAGGAGCTGAAAGAAGATTTTTGCTACTGTGTAAGTTGTAGGATGGTTTGGATTCAGGATCCTCAGCTCTAAGTGTCTCTGACTCTAGGAAATAAACAGAGACCTAATGCCAAATTACCTTTTCATGTTACACAAATTTTAAATTAGGTGCCTCTAAACTTTGTAGGCTCAAATTTTAAGGTAGAGGTGTTTACAGAATGCAGATGAATATTTCTCCTGGGTATTTGTGGAGTGTTGGATGTGAGAAAAACAGAAGGACCAATCTATGTTATCTTGCATCTCCTTTGCTGGGAACCCCTTCCTCAGCTTCTCTACCTAGAAAACATTGATTCATCATCTATTACTCGTGCTCTATGATTCTACCTGCAGAACT
This sequence comes from Manis pentadactyla, assembly GCF_030020395.1. Taxonomy (NCBI): domain Eukaryota; kingdom Metazoa; phylum Chordata; class Mammalia; order Pholidota; family Manidae; genus Manis; species Manis pentadactyla. The sequence goes on from NC_080027.1 coordinate 60,130,154, forward strand.
GATTGTCTTTCTATCTGTTCTCCCACTGCACTTTATGGTGCCATTTATAGCGCTTGTGACACTTAAATTGTGTCATCCATTTTTGTGTCTTTCTCCCTGGCTGTGTTGTGAGTTTGAGTGGCGGGGTTGGACCTTGTTCATCTCTTCATCTCTAAAGCCGATCACAGGTACCGGTACATACAAGGTGTTCAATATATATTACTTGAAATAATAGATCTTAGACTCTAATTACAATGACTTATGCTACGTTTACTTAATATATGTAGTAAGAAACATTAATGCAGACATATTTTGATTACAAAGTATTTTCATCTATTCCCTATTGATTCTAATATTAACCCCAATGATGGAGGTATTATCCCCATTGTTCTAGGAATGCATAGAATCAGAGGAGTCATTGTTATTTAGTGTGATTTAATGGAAAAACTGAGATTTCAATCCAGGAATCCTGGCTCCAAACCATAGTGCTCTATTCTATTCATGGAGGTTTTCAAATACCAGGCATGTACTGACCCCAATTTGATAGTTTTCACATGTCCATGATTAAATGACAAAAATAAGAATGATGGGTGAGTTTTCTTATAATGCTGAATTTCAAATAAAGGATGATCCTTTGTTTCTGTTTTAAAATGTCCTTTTTAAAATAAAATAATAATGGTGGCATATAGTACATTAAAAAATCTTTACTGTCCAAAAAATCAGCTATAATTTGTAAGAAAAACATTAAAACAATTTTTCTTTGAAATGTTACCAGTCTTTAAACCCCAAAGCATACAAACCACAGCTACATAGGTGGAGCACCTCAACTAATCAATTTTTTTTCACACCTGCATTTTGGAAGCAAATGATGAGAAAACAAGCTCATATCAAAAATTTAATTAAGACAACATCCATCCAAAATCCATCTAGGGTGTGTGTTGTAATCAGAATATACCAAATCTAATTTATCAGATTTGCTGTAGCTATTTGAGGGCTCACATTCAGAGTAATAACTATCGTCATGATTTCCTTATGAGCTTGTATTCTATTATTACAGTATTTACTGATGCTTGGGGTGGTTAAAAACATCTGTGTGGCTTCCCACAGTAAGATTTAAAACAAGGTGTATTGTTACCTCTCATTTAAGCTTCCTTTTAATATTATACTTCTAGATCATTCTAGACAATTAGCCTTTTTCTCTGTATTTACAGATTGGGTGACACCACAGATTTCCCCCTTTTTGAGTTAGAGGCTAATACTAGGAGCAGGAGGTGGGTATGGTTTTGTCTTAGCCTGCATTCCCTTCACATGGCTGTTGAGCTGGACTCTGGCAGTTTTTGCTGGAGAAGGAACACTGATGGGTCATCCAACTGGTGGCATTTGGAGCCCCCCTCACTGTGCAGGGGTACCGCTGCCTGATCACTGGCATTTTGCAGCCTCTTGGCCCTTGCCTTTATGAATGAGTCGCATGTATTTCCAATCTCATCTTTTCTCGATGAAGACTGTGTTTATGAGTGCTGGCATTAATGGCATAGTTTTGCAGCCCTGAGGTTAAAAGCTTTCCAATGTCTCATTAACTTGCAATGGCATTTCATTTTTAATGTTATCTATGCACACTTGCTTGAATCATCACAGTTCACATGATTTTAATTTGCTGAGGCAAACTGAGCAGTGATGGATGCTTTAGATAAACACCAAAGTGGCAGGTGCCACCTTGAAGAGCTTCTTCTTGGCTAACAGTTTTTCAGAGTGTTAGGAACACCGCACATGGCATTATTGTAACTAAGCTTTGGACTTAGACTGACCTGGGTGGTTTGAGTCTTACCTGTCTCAGGTGCCAGTGGCTTTGGGCAGCTCTCTTAACCTTGAGTTGTAGTTTCTTTATCTATAAAATAGGTGTAATTTTGCCAACTTTATGGATTTCAGAGGAAGATTAAGTAAGAAAAAAATATGTAGTCCCTAGCAAAATACTGGATGGAATCTGTCCTGTGTGTTGTCTTCCTGGTGGCACTCAGAGAACTCCTTTTAATGGAAAGCTTTGCCTGTGGTTGCAAAATGCAAGTGATCAGGGCAACAGCAAGTTTAGACAATCAAGCCTTCCTGCTCCCCCATGATGGTCTCTCTAGGCAGAATCTCCACTCTCTCTGGGCAGTAGAGGATATGGAGGTTTTGGCTCCTCTCCTAATCCCTTCTTGCTGTTTCTCAAGAAGCAGGGTAGTTAACATGACAGGGTCAAATTCTGCTTTAGTGGTTGAGCCCCATCTTCTAGCAAGTAGGGTCACTATGTATGACCTTCACTTGTGTATGAACACCCTTGTTCATCTTCCCTCCACGTGGTGAGTGAGGCAGGCCTTGCTCCCTGAACAAGTCCAGCAATTTCTGATCCTCAGTTCATTCTTTTCTCTCCTCTCAGCAGTGTTTACAGGTTATCAATGACATGGTCACTTGCAGCTGCTCCCTGGAGGATAAAATCCCAAGACTTCTCATGGGGTTGAAGCTGCCAGCTACATCCCATTCATCTGAAAGCTTTGCATTGGAGTTTTGGCCACTGTGGTACATTACTTCCCATTTGTCATTGTCCCTCAAATGATTCTCTCTCTGACAGCTTCTCAGGGAGCTGGGTAGGCTGAACTGAAGTAAATTGCTTGGTCTTTCAGTGAAATAAACATCTCCAGCAGCTTCTAACAATATGAATCACTGGGAAAGTAGAACACAAAATTAAGGTTAGAGTTAGCTTTTCATGGATATCTGCCTGTCAGTGGGTAGTAGGTGATATATTTATATATAACAGTCTAGATGAAGGTGGGCTGATCTTGCTTTACTTTGGGGACTAGAGGCCACAGACCTCTTTTCTTGAAGAAGGCTGCATTCTATTCTAGACCTAATCCTCCATGCTGCCCCATGCCTACAGAAACAAGATAAAGCACTCAACTCACCTAGCATTTTTTTCTCATTCTCTTATTGTCTGGCTAACTTTTGTTTTCCAACGTTGGGGTAAGGGCAGCCATTTGTGAAATTACTAGAACCTTTAAACTTGTTGCAGATGTCAGTTCTTTGTGACATATTCTCCCCAGAAGACATCATAACGTGTGACATATTGATAGGATTGGGGCATTAACAACCAGTGTGTATATCAGGCACAGGATGAGAAACTGCAGAGATGATGGGATGAAAGTTATTGCCAGCCTGGGGCTGCTCTCTGCTGTAACTGCCGCAACTCTTGTTTGGAGCTTTTTCCATGCATATATTACACCCCTGCCAGCCTTCCTCACTGGAATTATCTTCTCTTTCTTGGATATTTCTATGTTTTGTTAGAAACAAGGCAGTCAGATTCCATTCTCTTGATGTCTCAGTGTGAATTTGTGAGAGGCAAGTACACACATTCACATTCATTTACAATTGTAGATGCTAAGCAATTATGACTAAACAGTGAATAATTTTATCACATCCTCCAATTCTCATATTAAAGAACAAGGAAAATAGAATCTAGATGCCTATTTAAAAACAAGCAATTTTAAAAATTCAGGTGTGGCTTACTACCTAAGATAATTTCTGTAACACTTTGCATATGTAGCTGAAGATATAAATATGAATAGAAAAAGCCAAGTGTTTATTTTGCAAAAGGCTCAGATGAAGTTCATGCCCCAACACAAAGCTTACAATGACTTGTACTAGAGATGTACCAAGGAGTTCAGAGCTGGAAGCGACTTTATAAATCATTTAAGCCAACCCTCTCATTTTGTGGCTGGGGAAATAGTTGCCAGGAGAAGTGAAATAACTTGCCTCCAGCTCCTTAGTGGAAAGAGGTCGAACTCACCATCTCTCATTCTCCCACTCACCTTCTCTCAACTGCTACAGTAATTAGAGCTTTGAATCCCCAATACAGATGGGGTCACACCTTTGGGCACCTCTTATGTTGCTTGCTTATTGCTTCATATGTACAGATTTGTCTAACCTACTTCACTGATGTAGACTAAGAGCTTCACCATAAAGTTTTCTATCGTGAAATCTAAATTGATACTAATCATTTAATAGAAAGAGTCAATAACATTGATTGAAATATCCAGGTATTTTGTCTACATGATTCTAAATAAAGGGATATACTAGGAAATTAAAAAAAATCTGAACTTGTTAGGTTCTTTCTGAGCTATGGTACCCTAAACTGGGAGTTTCTTGGGACAAAGGCTGCAGTGCAATAATTATTAAATTCACAGAGCCTGGTACATAGTACTGAAAAAAAAAATTTGTTGAATAAATGAATGAAGGAGCAAATGAAAGAAAAATGTGAGTAAAGCACTAATAGGTAAAAATCAATGGTCAGGAAGTGGGGAGAGGAGCAAGTTTATGAGGAAAGGCCAGGTTGTCAGGATCCCTGTGCTTCTGTACACACACATCCTAGGCCAGAACGTGAGGCAGGCAGACTCCAGAGGTCTCCCATGGAGGGCTGGGCCTGTGGTAACATGGTTGCATTGTGGTGCCAGCTCTTCTACTAAATGACCTTGGTGCTCCCAAGAGGGAAAGAATTTAATATGCAGGGGAAGGTGAAGTTCCAGAAATATTGTTGCTCTCAATGTCTCCTCAATGGAGGCAATTCAAGATACCAAGGAAGGTAGCCTGAAAGGCTCCAAGCAGGTCACAGGATACGGTACAATCGTGGCAGTTGGGTTGGTGGGTGGTTTTGTGTCCTTGGGCCTGTGTTTATTTGGTGTGCTCCCAAACCACTTTGCTTCAGTTCACTGTCAAAATCATTGCAGCCTCTTATGATGGGGCCCACTGATGATCATATCTCACTCTCAGCTGCTACCTGAAAGATTACCGGCATACCAGCTCACTAGATTCAACTTTCTCCTTGGCACTGAGCCCCACATATGTCTCACAGCAACTTCTAAGTAGCCTCATGCCATTTGTCATCATTTGTTCATTCATTCATTCAACTAACATTTATTGAAGATGTTCTCTTTATTAGACCATAGCAAAGTGCTGAGGATATGAACATGAAAAACGTATTGCCCACGTTCATAGTGCTCACTGTGTGGTGAGAAGAGTAAGGAAGACCCAAGCCTTCATTTGACTTTGTGATCTCTCATATGCAAACCTATGACTCACAGTGAACTGGACGGTATCATAAGGGAAAAATGCATGATCGGTTTCCCAGAGTGCACAGCATGGAGACCTTTCTTCAGGTGTAAATCTCTGCTGCCCAGGGTCTGCATCTTGCTGCCTCAGAAATCAGATTTTGCTAGTTTGCTGAGAAAAACTCTCTCTCTTCAGGATAGGCTTATATTTGACATGCTTGTACAACTTGATTATATATGATGTCTCAGAATGTCAATTTAATAATTTTTAGTAACTGTCAGGCAGGTCGGACATTTATCTCAGACCAGGATATTCTCACCTTGAAGGGAAGGAAAAATGATTAGAGGGTTTCTTAACAAACATGTGCTTGTTTAGAGGAAAATTTAATTAGTAGCAGGTTCTGGTAGGCTATATCTGGACAGCACGCATATCCTGGCAGGAGGTGGCTGTTCTTGAGTGGTGACCAGAGCCCTCTCTCTGCAGGGTGGGCCCTGTCGTCTTCCAGGTCCTCTCCCTGTGCTCTGAGGATATGGCTGGTTGCTGTTCTGGCTTTATCCAGGAATGGAGGTATGAAGTATTCAGAGGAAGGGGGTTAGTATTCAAAGTGAAGTATTTACAGCATGTCTTTCAGACTGTGCTACACAAATATTTTTTAGAGCCTTGTATTTCATGCTAACTTAATTTTTATCAAAACAAAATATTTGTATACTTTAATGTGACATCATGTTACATGGCCTATGATGAAAAACAGCAGTCTACTGTTCACCCCTTCCCTCTCCCGCCCTAAGGAAGTTTCTTCCGCTGCTTACTTCCTTATTTAATTCATGATGCGCTTATATTGCTATCTTTGCACAATTCTATTCATTATTTACTGCCTTTCTTTTATAGTAATGAGGATTCAGCTTGCTGACTCTCCCCACCCCACATTGCCTGCCCTTTTTCCTCTCCCCAGCTGCCCATGGAGCTAGTAGGATTAATAGGAAGCCTCAGGTGAGGCTTGAAAGAGCCGGACTGCTCTGCTCTGTGCAGGAGCCGGGGCCAGGGTACAAATCCCCATACTCTGCCCTAACAGCTGAGACTGCAAACAAGTCATTTAGAATTTAAGGCCCTGGGTTTCATCCTCTTCAGAATCAAAGTGGCAATAATTGCTGTCTGGAAAATGAGGGTGAATCATATAATGTACATAAATTGCCTAGAACTTCATGCCTGAAAAATAGGACTAAGGGTAGACTGGAGGGGCTCTTTTGAATAGTGAGGCAGCATAAAGCTTGATGAGAAACATTTTTTTTTTTACTGGAGAATTTAAAGCTGGGAGAAGTATGTGCCTTCTCTCCTGCCTCAGATCATTTTTCAGAAAGTCTCAGCAAACTGAGCTCCCTGGCTTTGAGCCAAGTCATCTCTGGAGTACTTTCCACCTTCTGCTGCCCAGCCCCCTTTCTGTTCAAGGTCTTCTCTAAACAAGGTACAATGCCATTGATTAGGCTTCCTTCTACTCAGTAAATTACAATCACACTGCAGTTCTCCTTCCTTGAAATTACTCCCAAATCACCTTGATTGGGGTTTTCAGTGCTCCCGAATTCCTCAGTCACACATTTATAGACATTCTCTAAGTTTCTTTCCCCAGACTGCTAATCTCACTCGTTATATGTGGATTTTACGAGTTTACTTCTCAGGTGGCGACCTTATTTCCCTTCTCTTTGCTTTCTTAAGATCTAACTATCCTGCAGAGAACAACTAAGGATGACCTTTTTAATAAAGCTTGTTTGGACCTCCCGCTCAAGTCAAGATTCGTTTGCTGTCCATTCTGTGGACCAGTCCCCTTTCTTCTGTTACGTATTTGGTTCTCTGAAAGCAGATGCTGCTAAGATGGAGTTTGGGGTACAACATGTTTAGTAGGGATCAACACCTGTGAAAGGAATAAGGAAGGAGGATTGGGCAGAGGGAGAAGTTACGATGCCAGCACCACAAAGATCTGGAACAAATACTATATGTCAGAGTTGTGCCATGTTAGACCAAAATGACCAGGCCTTTATATCTCGACTGGGCTCTATCACCAGTGCAGGCTGCCTTGGGAAGAGTGTATCCTCTTTGTGCCCATCACATATGCGGATTACTTATGTCAGTTTCTCAGCTAACACCCTCATGTGGGCAATTGCTTGACTATTGTCTGTCTTCCCTACAAGACTGTGAGCTCCCTAAGCTCAGGAGCTGTGTTTTTTCATCATCTCCAGCACCTTAGTATAGGATAGGCAGGCAGTAAAAAGTCATGAAAGCAGTGTTTATCATCAAGTTCAATGTCTAGAGTTCTTTCTAGCATGGCAGTCACCACTATAATCTGAAGGGTAGAAAACTAGTGTATCCTGAGCCCCTCTTGGTTGCCAACTGCTGTGTGAAGAGCTTTACATCTGCAAACTAACTTCATCTTCAGTACCACTTTGTGAGATAAAAGTGATTGCTCCCACTTTATTGTTGAAGAGGTGCAGCTCAGAGAAGTTGAGCCGCTCTCTGAGTCCAGGGCCTTACACTTTTCTAGGGCTCTATGCCACCTCTGCCAGTGGGGCTGGGCTTTTAGGCACCGGGATGAGAGCACCTCTCGGGTAGGATCTGCGTTTTCCCTATTGAGATTAGAACCCAAAGGACATAGGCCACCCCAAGTTGAGCACCACTGTAGCCAGTATCTTCCTCAGTCGCTGCCACACTAAGAATGCTCTGTATCTAACAGCAAGCATCCTGCGGCTACAGATCTTCACATGCTCTGTTGATTGTATCTTTTCCAACCCGAGAGCATGTCTCAGATTGCCTGCATGCTGTGTTCAGAGCTGTTTTCCCTGCCAGTCTTTCATTCAAGACCACATGGTTTTCCCCTGGGGCTCCCTTTCTTTCTCCTCCATCCTGGCACTGCTTTGGAGTTAGGGGCATCAGAGGCTCACTTCGTCCTCATCCTACATGGGAGTCTTGGCTGGTGTCAGTTAGGACCAACCCAGCATTCTTGATCTCTCCCCTGAGTCTCTTAGTGCCTTGTACAGATGAACCCTGGCCATCCATGGAGACTTCTGGCTTGTGCCTCTCGCTGAGGTAGGTATCACTTGACTCAGGCCCTCCCTCTGGCCTCAGGATATAGAAAGCAGTGCTGAGGATATGAGCACCAGAAATGTTAGAGAAGCCTGGAGTTGGTCAAGCAGGGACTGGGGAGCAGCTGTTTGGTTTCTAATCTTGAGGCAAGAGGTGAAAATATGTGGCTGGAGGCTGGGCTGTGAAGTGGCATCAAAGGTAACCGGTCAGGGAAAAACCCCAGAGCCTGTGCTGGAGCCCCCGGAGGCTGGAGGAGGAGCCCTGTGCCTGGAAGGAGTGAGTGCGAACAAAGGGTGTGCAGATGAGAAAGTGCTTCAGTGTAGTACCCGGGGTCCTTACAGTGTGGTGACTGAAAGCGTGGTCTCTGCAGTGAGACTGTTTGGATCTGAATCCACACTCCACTAGCGTATAACCTTCAGCAAGTAACTTAACTCTGTTTTCTCCGTAAAATGAGGACATTATGGCTGCTCCCTTGTGGGGTTGCTGTGAGGATTAAATGGGTCCTACATTATCTGCCGAGGATCTTTTTTTTCTCTTTTGTTCTTTAAACACATTTTTTATTTTAGAATCGCTTTAGAGTTACAGAAAACTGCAGAGAGAGTGCATGTTCTCAGTTTCCCATATTATCAGCATCTTAGAATGGTGTATTTGTTACAATTAATGAATCCATACTGATACATTGTCATTAAAGTCCATACCTTTTTTCAGGTTTCCTTAGTTTTTACCTAATGTCCTTTGTCTGTTACTGTACCCCATCCAGGATACCACTTACATCTCACCATCATCTCCCCGTAGGCTCCCCTTGATGTGACAGTTTTGAGGCGCACTGGTCAGGTATTTTGCAGAATGTCCCTCGATTGGGATATATCTGATATTTTTCTCATTATTAGACCAGGGTTATATTCTTTGGGAAGGAAGACTCGTGGATATTTATTTTATACTTTGGATTATAATCCACACTACTCTTTTCATGTTGCTCTAATTGTTCCATCTTTGTCAGATGGGAGCTCTTCCAGGTGACTTTCATGACAGGGATTTTAAGTTTGATTCAACATCATCAACTCAATGACTTAGTTGGATTTGATACAATAGGCAACTGGGGTTCTGAGCAGGTGTAGCCTGTGCTCTCAATGCCTTTGACTGTGGTGAGATTCTTCCAGTTGTCAGGACTGTGTCAAGCCATGTCCCCAGAAGTCCTCTGAGCCTCTGAAATGGAAATTCTTGGAGCAGAGTCACGCTTGTTCAGTTTGTTTCCTATCTTCTCTCTCTGTTCACACTAAATTCTCCTTGAACAACTGGGAAACATCCTCTGTAGGCCAGATTAATAATGAAATGTAGTTTAATGTGCCATTTCCTCAGACCTGCAGTGCTGGGCTTCCCTTGTAGTCTGAATCTTGTCTAACCAAGCACTGGACAGACTTATTTTCCAGGTTAGTTTTACATTCATGGGCTGATAAGTTCATAATTCAGTGTATGCATAACTCCTGGCTTGAGTATTAATATTTCTGTAATTATTTGGTTACTATTTGTGGATTGCCCTAATCTCAGATACTGTGAACTGAAAGGAAGAGACTGTATTTTACACATATTTGTGAATCCATTGTCTGGCATAAGTGCTATATTAGAGACTTAACAATGCTGATTAAATAATTAAAGAAGACAGGACAATAAATAATTGAAGAAGAAAAGTAATTTGTTTACTGAATTTGGTGAATTTAAAATCTTACAATCAACATATATAATAAAGTTAATATTTAAGGAAGGTGAAAGATGTTCTCACCTCCTCCCATCTCCCTCCTTCCCCGGCTTCATTATCAGCCTCTTTAAAGCACTTTTAAAAAATCTATCCTTGATTTTAACATTTGTCTTCCTTAGCTGAATTTTTCCACTGCATTTGTCAGATAATTTTTCCTCTTGGCTTTCACTCACTGAACATACTTGTTCCCTGACTTGAACTTTGTCCATCTTTTCCCATCCACCTTTTCAGATCTGTATACTCTTCTCATTATGTCAACTCTCTTTTTCTTAAGGTAACCATATTTTGAACACTTCTTTCTGTTTCCCAGTTTCATTTCTTCTTCCTTTTTTCTTACTTTGAGAGTGTGCAGCTCATTTTCCTTCAAGCTTTACTGTCAGGGAGTTTGATGAATACATTACCTCTGTTTACTGTTGGATGCCTGTTTGAAGAATGAATAACCCTCTTGTGACCCAGATGTGAATGAAGCAAGGTTGTCAATGAAGGACCCAGAAGAGTAGGAGGGAAAAGAAATTCCTTCTTGCTGTTGAAATGACTGCTTTGGTTACTTAATCTGAGCAAATTGTGGGCTCAGGACTTGTTCTGCAAGTGAGCACCTGCTTCCCTGAGGCGATTCTACTTCACACTTCCTACTTGGGCGTGACCTTGGTGATAAATAAAAGCCTGTCCAGGTTGTGTGGGCCTGACAATATGCTAGCCTTTGAAGGTCAAGCTTCTTTCTTCCTATCAAAATTTGCTTTAACCTGTTATCCTGAGGTGACTTTATTTGCTTCACATCTTTTTTATCCTGTAGCCCAATCAATGCAGTTGTGAAAAGGTCAGCAGCTTCTGAAACACCTTTGGTTTGTAATGGAATGTAAGGCCTATTTTCAGGACCCCCAATTCCTCTTCCCCTCCCATCAAAAATCAATTCCAGAGCCCCATCTGTGCTTTTCCTCTGAATGGTTCTTCTTTACAGGTGTTAACATTGCATTTAAGTAAAACACGACGTTGCCCCCTTTTAAGCAGGCACATTCTGTCAGAGACACAGTATGTTCTCCATTCCCACCAACCTCCTGGTAATTATCCTTGCACTGTCTCTGTTTCTGGGTGACTGTTTTGCTATATAAAGGGCTGTTTCAGCCTGGTTTATGTGGATACATGGTATAGAGCTTTTGTGTCTGAACACTGAGCTGCAGGATCCCGTAGCATTTGCCTTTTGTGTTTCCAGTATTGGCAGAAAGTAACTACGCCACCCAGATCCTGCGGTGGAAAGAGGCTCTTCCATTGTGGTACTTATTGGCATTACTGGACACTAACAGATGGATACCAGATAATGAGTATATCAGAAGTCTAACCTTTCTGCTTCCATTGTGTTAGGACAGACAGGTCCATTCAGGGCAAGGTGAGTGTAATTACATGCTTTCTTTTTAATGACAAATCAGTTTTGGCTTAATTCATCCACTCTTTCCTATCCAATAGCTAAAAATGAACAGATTACCTCAAGAAGCCTTGGGTCAGGTAAGTAAATGTATTGCTTACTCTTTCTTAGACATTGGAAGCACTGGCTTGGATGATCTTTGTAAACACAAACCAGTCAGACGTTGAACAGAGGGTAGTTCTCCAAGCCCCTATTCAGAAAGGCACACAGGTGCGCTGTGACTTAGTCCCACCATCCTTTAATTTCATTTCCCTCTTCTCACCCACTTGCATTCTGTCCTAGCCTTAGGGAGGAAATCACAGTTCCTGTAACAGATCCTGCCCTTCACTTGGTGCCTTTGCACATGCTGAGCTCCACCCTGTTACCTTTGGCTCCCGTAGTTTCCAGCTGCCTCACCAGCAGGTAAACTATGCTGCACTTAAGACCCTGACTCCTGACCTATTGTTGTTAAGCCTTCGGTGACCCCTTCCCTACCTGTAGAACTGGCCACTCCTACCTTTGTGCAACACCTGTACTTGGTACATTGTTGTGCCTATTTTGATACCAGGCAATTTTTGTTCTATGTGTCTAGCTAAACTAGCGCTGTCCAACAGAAATTTCTGTAACGAAGGGGATATGTTCAGTATGCTAGCCCGCAGTCACATGTGCCTGGTGAGTGCATGTAGTGTGGCTAGTGTGAGTGAGGAGCTGAAATTTATGAGGTTGGTTATTGCTACCATACTGGACCATGTAGGTCCAGACCAGTGGTCATCACACTTTAGTGTATATCACAATCACTTGGCGGGCTTATTAAAACATAGAGGTCTAGGGCCCACCCCTAGGCTTCCTGATTCCCCGGGTGTAGGGTAGGGCCTGATAATTTTCATTTCTAACAGGTTCCCAGGTGATGCTGGTGATTTCTGATGGAGAGTTCCTACTTGGAAAACTAGTAGTCTGCCCAGTGTTGGCAATTTACAGCCTCGAGGCCAGATTTAACTAGTTCACCTCTCTTTAAATTTGTTGTTTTGGAAACAACCTGCGCTTTCACTTACATTGCCTATGTATGCTTCACACCACAAAGACAATTGAGTAGTCACAACAGAGATCATATGACTTGTGAAGGCAAAACATTTGCCCTTGACCCTTGGTCTCTGTGAAGGTGAGTTCTTCACCTTTGTAACTCTGGCATAGTCAGCAGTGTCTGGTGTAGAGCAGTCACCAAAGGAATGAATGGATGGAGATTTTATAGGCTCCCAGTTGATTATAAATATCAAATTTGTTTACGAGAGATTGTTGTAGGCTTTTTACAAGTTTTCAAACAACCGATTTGAGCTGTTTTTACTTGAGCCTTGAGGTATTTAAAATTCATGTCCCTTAGCAATTTGATCAAGGTAAAAGCTTTGAGTAAAGGACTATGAAATGGAAAAAACCACATTATTCTGAAAGGTAGGAATATTGCCTATTCAATTTATTATTAGTAGTAATATTTTACTGTACTCTTACTGGAAAGCCATTTTATCCTGGGAACCAGGTAGGGTGACCTTCTCTTGGAGACTGGAAAGAATAGCTCTTGGGACCTGATCCCCACACCTCTGTGGTGCCCTTCTGGGACAAAAATTAGGGGATCTTTCAGATTGATGTGTCTCAGCACTCCCTCTGGGCCACTGAAGTCAGTTGTGCTGGACAATTTCAAGGTCCAGAGACCATGAAGAGCTTTTTGGAGTCCCGTTAAAGTGAGGAGTGTAGCTTTTAAGCACTTTTTCCTTCTTTCCTGTTTAACATGGCTTTTTGGATGTAAGAACAGGTTAGACTAGTCTTAGTTTAGCAGCATCTAGAGTTGTTAACCAATCAGAAACCTGCAAATTATTCTTGATCTCTTCTTTTACCAATTTCTCATATCAGCATAGTGCTTGAATGTATAAAGCTTGTAATCTGGCTGCCCATGTCTGAAATCCTGGCTCTAGTTGTTATGATCTGTGAGATGAGACCCTGGATGAATTACTTAATTTCTCTGGTCTCAACTTAGAGGTGTTCTTAGGAAAGTACCTAAACGCATTGTGCCTCAGTTTCTATGTTGGATTCTGTGTTGTAGACCTGGTACCACCACCACCACTGCTTTCTAAAGGTCACATCTTCTTCATACCACAGAAGCAGGGAAACTTTCCTCTCCTTCTTTATATGATTTTGAGCTAGAGGCACCAAATTACACTTGTGTGTGTTGGGAGGCAGGAGAGGGGAAGTCACTATTCTCCAGAAGCAGGAGTAGCCAGACACCTGGGCAGATGTGACAGCCACAGCAGTTTCCCAGTGAGCTCCTGAGAATGACCTGTTTGCCACTGTAGCTCCAGGCACTGGAAGAAGCTTCCCAGAGATTCTTTAGACTTTTAGTGGCTTCTTAGTGAGCTCTTGAAATAAGCGAGTTCATTGCTACAGTCTGAGGTCATTGGTGGTTGCTTCCCGGCCTTTACTCCCTTAGCTCTCCTAAACATCACCCACATCTCTAATTCACTCTCTGCCGTATCTGGCATCCATAGAGTGGGTTATTTGCCTAATCAAACTACAACGATGCAATAGTCTCATCAGTTAAATGCATGTGATAATAGGACTTGCTTCACTGTACTTAAGTGATAAAAAAATATACAGTTGACCCTTGGACAACATGGGGGTTAGGTGTGTTGAACCCCTGTGCAGTTGAAAATCCACATATAACTTTTGACTCCCCCAAAACTTAATTGCTAAAAGCTTTCTATTGATTTTATGGTAGTAAATGATAAAATAGACTAGTATGTACATATATTTGATGCACTGATGACACACCTTGCATTTTCTTTCTTTTTCTTCTTTGACATTTCTAGGCTATGCAGTTCACCTGTTAAGTTTTTTTAGATTGTCACAAATCTCCAACATTTTCTCAATATATTTATTGTAAAACATCCATGTATAGGTGGATCTGAGCAGTTCAAATGTGTTGCTTCAAGGGTCAACTGTATACCTGAAGCTCTGCACATGTTACATACTGTTATTTTTGTGTGTGTGTCTACCCCATTTCCTCCTGGAATATGAACTCCACTCTATTCTAGACACTCTTGTTGAAAGCCTTCTCTGCTGTCTTTTTTGCTTAATATGTCCATTCCTTACATTTCCAGCAGATTGATATTTCTAAGTGAGAATTTGATCATGTCTCTCTTTTCCTGACCATCAATAGCCTCCATTATCTCTGAGGTGAAGTAAAAACTAGTTCCGTGGAGTAGAAGATACAAAGTCTGCCATGATGGATCACTGATCCACTCTAGCCCATGCTGTAGTCCTACTGATCTTCTCGAGGATCTCAGAACTTAGTCTAGTATTTCATACATCTTTGTCTTTGCTTATGCTCTTCCATCTGCTGGGGAGACCCTTCCTTCTTTTGTCTCCCTGGTTAACTTCTCTATCTTTAACACTTTGTTTTAACCGTTATCCTTCCTGAGATCCTAGGCACAACTGGTCATTTGTTTCTCCTTACTCTTGTTCCATTTTGAGAACTTACCAGACCTTCCTCAAAGTTTTCAAATTAAATATTTGCATGTTTGTTTTTTCTTTAATTCTGTAAGGTATCTGGCTTAAGAATTTTTTCTTACTCCTCTTAGTATTTCTAGCCCAGGGACTAGGATAGAATGGTTTTTAATGATACATGTTAATGAATGACTGATTGAAAACATTCATACTAACAGAGGCCTCACAACTTCCAAAGGAGTGCACTTGGCCACAAGGGTTAGAGGGACATGGTGTTCTAGATGCCATCATCTTTAAGAGCAGTGTTTGTGTATATAGAACAGCAGGAAATATTTTGGCCAGTGGCACCAAGACTGATACATTAACTGAGAGCAACTGAGAACAGTCACTGCTGTTGTGGTTCCAGTAGTATCAGATGTTTGGGTTTGATCTTCCTGATTAGGACAATATCTCCTTCTTGGGGGATAAAACAGCCAGGCTGTTTTCTTCTCTGTCAGCCTGGCTGTTGTCACTGGCTGTTGTAATGTGGCAAGCATGTTAGATCATGACTGCCTGGTACCAGAAAGGTCCTTGGCTGTTGATGGAAAGATGAAACCAATGTATAATGTGCTTTTGTTTCCCTACAAGCTGGTGCAGGGGAAGCTGCCTATTTTCAGTGACTCTGCTTGGAAATTTTTAGAGAGTAAGTTTATCCCAGGAATGCTTAGATCTATTACCAAGTGATAGGAGTTAGAGATGTATGTGACGTGGCAGAATCTATATTCATTTCTCATGCACACAGGCTGTTTCCCATTGAGCAATTTTATTCTACTTCATTTTAGGAATCCCTAATGTTTGGACAGCTCCCAATCTCTGCTCAAGATGATTTAGTCATCAGAATGCAGTTATGAAAATTTCACTTTTCTTTTTACTTTAATTGGTCTTTTGGAAGCTTTACTCTCCTGGGGGTGGCAGGGAGGCATAATAAAGTTTGACATAAAACGACTGGGGCTGAATCCTAGCTCTGCCACAAAGTAGCTTTGTGACCTCAGACAAATCTCTTAGCCTTTCTGAACATCAGGTTCATGTTCTTTCAAATAGAAGTGTTTACAATTGCTCTTCTTACCTCCTAGGGATTTTAGTTTGATTAAGGAATTTCTAGTTATAGGGCAAAGCTAGAACCAGCACTTGATTTTTCACCTAAACTAGTGAGCCAGTAGACCCTGCTGAACTTTAATATGACCTCCGATCCCACCAACATCCAGTTGGCGGAAGAAAAAAACTGTGACTGTATTGAATATACGTGGCCCGAGAAGGGGTTTGAGAATCCCACCATTCCAGACAGAGTATGTTTGACTGTGATGACAGAAGGGAGAGTAGAGTTATTGTACACTCTGCGAGGCTTTTTTTGTTTATTAGGGGCTATATGTATTTTAGTGGTTCTCAAATGGGGGTGCATTTGCCTCCCAGGGAACATTTGGCAATGTCTAGAGATGTTTTTGGTTGGTACAAGCACAGGAGAGTAAGGGGGTACTGCCAGCATCTAGTGGGTGGGGGCCAGGGATGCTGCTAACCATACTGCTATGCAGAGGCCAGCCCCCCAACTGGGGCTGCTGTGTCCCAGATGCCAGGAGTGCTGTGGCTGAGGATCACTGATGTGTCTTATTTAGTCCTGCCCCAGAGTTCCAGGACTGATCAGGATGAGCTGCATCAGGATGCAGAGAACCCTGAGGGAGATGCTGAAGATGCTGAATGGCCTGCCTGAGGGCCAGTTCTTGGTTTAGTGCTTGACCCAACTCCTGGATTCTGCTCTTGGTTTTCAGCCTAATGAGCTCAGTACTTATGACATGAACTTGCATTAGGCTCTTCTCTGCCCATTTTCACCCTGGAATAGTCTTTTGCATCTATATAACCTAATGGTTAAGAATATGGACTTAGCAGCCATAGATAGAATGCTGACTCTGGCTCCTGGCCTGTCATTTACTAGCCTTATGACCATAGACAACTGTGCTGTCACTTACTTGACTATAAAACAGAGATATTAGTATTCATCTTAATATGGTTGTAGTCCAGTTATTTTGTGAAAATAATATTATATGTCAATAAGCACCTGGAATGGTGCTTAGCACATAGTAAGTGCTCCACAGATGTTAACCATGATGTACCTGTTATATTTCAGAGCCAATACATACCAATGGTATAGCATATTATGTGGTTCCCATATCATTTTTAATTCAGCTGGTCAAATAATTATGTTCATGCCTTACTTTGTGCCAGGTACAGTGGGAAATACAAAGTGCCCTAAATGAGTCTGTAGGCATGTAAGTGAATGTATCACTCTGTAGTCCAGTGTGTGCGAAAGAACCACACACGCTCGTCTGTGGTATCTCCAGATTGGGAGTGGGTTATTCTGTCAGAGGCCATCTGGGAAGAAAGTTCATTTTTTCTTTTTGGAAGGTTAGTTTTTAAAAGATGACAAAGCAGATGTGGAAAAGGCACTGCAGATAGAAAGCATAAGCTTCTCATTTTTGCCTAACCCCAGATGGTTATCTCTTGCACCTTCTCCACAGCTGAGCTGCTCGGTCTCCCTGACTGGTACCATTTTGGATTCTTCTCCCTCGTCTACAGCAGCAGGAGGACATTGCTCCTCCTTGTGTGTCTCTATTTTTTCCACCTTGACAAATGGACTGTTGTTAGAAAAGACATCTTTGCGTAGGAGGGCCTCTGAACATGCTCTTTTCATCTCTTTCGTGCTTGGAAGAGGTACCACTGTGGAAGCCTAAAAATAATGATTAATTTTGGAAGCCCATGTAGTAGGTCGGCTGGACGTTGTACCAAACAGCCCTGATCTGCGGGCCTGTTTGAACCGGTTCAACCTCGTGTTGATCAGGAAAAAATCCTTCCTGGTTGGGATCGGCTGGCTGGTAGTGTAGAGAGAAACTTAGGACTTCAAAAAATTAAAATCTCTTTCGTGGAGTTTTTAGACCTTCATAAGGGTACCCAAACCAGAAAGTGCCCTTTCTACAGAGAAATAGGGATTATGTTTTGCTTGGAACTGTATTTTAATGAGCTGCATTTGCCTTAAGAGTTGAGATAAACATGTTTACATATCCAGTCTTACAGCCACTTTTTTGCACCAAGCTACATCCATTCAATGCAACATTGAGTATTGAAGCTTGGCTCATGCGGGAGGGGTGTGAATCTGGGGAGTTTTTAAAACTTTAATATCTCTTTCATGTTTATCTGAGAGTGTGAAAATGTGAGTGAGTCATCAATTAATTATGGCCCATACAGTTGCAGATAATTGCTCATTCTCTTTCAAAGAATTTTAGTTCCCGAAATTGTTGCTTCATTTTAGGCATGGGTTTAAAAATTAAACTTTTTATCATCAGAGCCTTTCTAGGGAAGACAAGCCAGATGAAGGCTTTATTGCTAATCATAATTTCATACCTTTAGAGAAGCACCTGTGTTGATTGCATGTGAACTGCTGTTCTTTGAATGTATGCAGATTGCATTATGTACACGGTCCTTGGCCTCTTGTTTTCTTGCATAACAAGCTGCCTCTGAGATATGAGATGGTACTTTTAGAATGGTGATAGGCCCATTTGCAAATCTGTTTATAGTAATTAAGCTGTCAAAAGAATGTACCATTTCGCTTGAATACTAAGGGAAATGATTTCATTAGCACCATGTTTGGGCTAACCAGGATAAAACTGAGAAGCAAAGTGAACTCTGTCATTGATATATGAGACCTTCTCTAGCTTCTCTTCCACTGCCTTAATGAAAAGTTAGATTTTAGGGTTTCTCAACCTTGTCATGATTGCTGTTTTATTTTAGGGGCCTGTCCTTTGTATTGGGGGGTGGTTAGCTGCATACCTGACTTCACCTACTAGATGCCAAGAGCATCTTCTCCCCAAGTGTGACAACCAAAAATGTCCCCAGACATTGCCGGAAGTTCCCTGGGGGTGCAAAATTGCCCCTGGTTGAAAACCACTGTGCTATTTGATGCTTCATTTATACAGAAAAGAAAGGAATCTACTATGCTGAACCTCAAATTTATGCTGAGCAATACACAACGTTCTTTGACATGGTTATCTTGCAAAGGACTGTATGTACTGATTTGCCCAGGCAAGTCCTGTTTTATACTGGTTCTTGCCCCATTTATTAACAATATCCTCTTTTACTTTCAGAAGTGTACAGATTTAAAGGCTAAATTTTATAAACTCCCTAGTTTTTAGGAACATGTTCAAATCATCATAGTTCCAGAAAAGGAAATTAGGACCAGACATTCAGTGATTTGCCAAAGGTCAGGATGCACTAGTATAATGGGTTGCTAAACCTTGAAATCAAGGCTATTTTAGTCCAAAGTCCTGTTGGTTGTTTCAGTTTTCTGGTTTCCCTGTAGAGATCTCAGTAACTCTTAACATTAAAAGGGTTTCAGGAATAGCCATGGAGGCAAGATGCTGGAAGAGTTCATCCTTTTCCATATCCAGAAGGGAGAAGAGAGGGTTTAGAGTTCAAAGAAGACAGTCCCAGATTCAAGCCTGAGTCTCAGCATTTACTTTTCCGTACCTCTTCAGTTACTGCCTCTATAAAACAGAGCTAATAAACCGAACACAAGGCTATCATAAAGGATGAAATTAGGTAATATATGTATAGTATGGTGCTTGGCAGATATTAAGCAATAAATTATTGATAATTAGATTTCAAGATGTGAAGGAAAGCAGGCAGAATCTAGGGCTGTGATAGGCAAGAAGGGCCACTTGCTGAGGAGGGCACCGAAGGGTGCTTGTCTGGGCTCTGGGGCTCCGTGGACGGGTCTGTATCTGCAAACAATACTCACTAGAGTTTTGTGACCCAAGACTTAACCTCTTACTCTCTACTCAGGATGTTTCAAATTTACAGGAAGCTGCTGAAAAGCAAAAGACCCAATGTCATGAATATAAAATTGTGGGATTTTTGCCTTGGACAGCTGAGTACTGAGAGTGCTGAATGTGGTGGTAGAAGACCAGCCCTTCACAGATGAGCAGCTGTGTGATCTTAAGCAATCATTCCTCTTCTGAGCCTTAGTTCTTTCAATGTAAAAAGAATGGGGGCTAGGCCCTAATATCCTTCTTCCCATTAAAAAAAAAAAAGACAAAATGGCTCTATAGCAATGTTAAAAGAACACCGAAAAAACTATATAGACCATAACCGTCACCCTTCCCAACCACTTTTGCTATTTTTTCTTTTACTTTGATATTAAAATTCTATATTACCCCTGTGTAATGGCTATACGTGTGAGTTTTAATTTTTTATTTTCCAAATGTTCTACCATGCCCATGTGTAACTTTTGAAATCAGAAAATCTCTAATGCTGCTAATTTATTTTTTAAGTCTATGAACCTGCTAATTTAACAGGCCAATGTGGAAAAATACTCCCTTTCTGGAAAAAGAGCTTGAGTCTGAAGAATCAAATGTAGGCAGATGCTGTTACATTGGAGTCCCATGCTGGGTCTGTGGGACCATTACTTGAGAGATAATGTACTGTGGGACATGTTGAAAAAGACCGTGGGTGACAGACACTTGCCCACTCTAACCCCACCTCCCAGCTGCATATGCCCAGATGGTGAGTGTGGTATCTTTGTTCTGGCCCATCACTAAGGGGAAAAACAGATGTGTATGGCTTTTTGCTCAGTTGTTTCAGCAGTTTTAGTGCACTGTGTTTGACTTTTTCAATTTGTACCTGTATTAATAATCCCTTAGCATTCTTTCAAGGAGATGCAGCATTGCATGGAAATTGTTTTACCAAAACATATGCACATGTTCTCCTAAAACTGTCTTACAAATAAAGATGGCTCTTTACCTCTTAAAAGTAATAACAGTTCTTATCCTTATAGAGAAGAAAAAAGATCCAGAGGTGTTTGGATTTTCCAGTGTGGGAGCAGACACATTCAGTTCCATTCAGATACACAGAAACTTTGGAAGTGTGTTTGGGCATTTCAGTCATTTGTTCACAAATATCTGAACACTGAAACCAAGAAAAAGGGGCTTACTTATAATCAAGTAAGAGGAATGGTGCTGATTAACTTTTTTATCATTAATTTGCCTAAATTCTCTGTTTTCTGGCTTTCTTTACCTAACAGCTTTGGAAATCATCAGTATTTTGAGATATGGAGTCATGGTCTCTACAGGACACACTAATAGTGAAGGGCTCAGTTCTAGAGGAGAGGTATGAGTCCCGGCTCTACCACTCAGTGTTAGTTAAAATTGTATTGTCCCAACTTCTTCATTGATTAGATGGATATAATAGTAGTATCTATCTTGATTGTTCTGAGTAGTAACTGCATCTAGCTTGCTTACAAGAGTGACTGTACAAGTTAGATCTCAAGAGCTATTCACCTTTATTTTTATTATCATTCATGAGGGAGATTGCATTCTTAGCACGGTGAAACAATTATCCCTAAAACAAGATTTACAAGGCAATAGGATCCTCTGTTTAGGTCGAAGGCTTGTCTAGGAATCCTAAATGCCATGGTTTTATTTCCCTTTCATTTTGCCTTTTTATGTAAATTGTGATTCATTCAGTGGGAAAAATTCACCTAAAACTTTTCTTCCCAATTTGTGAATGTACTCTGTCCATTTCAACTCCCAGTGATCTCTCTCTGCCACAAACTCAAAGTGTTTCATGTTAGTCTCATTTGTTCATTCATGAAACACACACAAGTGCCATGCTTGTCCCACTTGCTAGTGATATCGATGCTGGGGTTCTTGTTTGCAGAGTCGAAGAATGAACTTAGCAAACACCCAAGGTAGGAGAGCCAGGGAGAGGCTTTTATTTAGAGATACAGTGAGAGGACAGAGCTCCTGGCTCATGCCAGGAGGGGACAAGAGAGCCCGTGATGGTGCATTGTCTAGGGGATTTATAGTTGGTTGAGGATTTTCAGAAATGTGGGTAAGGGCTAAGGGTGCAGACTTGTACCACCTGCCCTGCCCCTAAGGTGGGCTGGGCTGTTGTCTGTTTGCTAGGGCTGTTTATAGTTGAGATACAGTGAAGTCACAGGTTATCCTGAGATACCCTTCTTTATTTGCAGAACACTCAAACATTGCAGGCCAAGTGGCTCTTGGCCTTTTGAGCTTTAACTGATCTCACTGAAGATGTCTGTATTCCTAGTCTGATATCTTTACCCTAGAGAATTAGTGTGACCTTGACTTTGCATAATGCTTAACACAGTTTCGATGGAGACTTCTTTGCACATTGTTACATTGTTCTGTCTGTAATTATCTTGCTTTGTTTTTGTTTCCGGAGGCCCTAACCCTACTCTGCCTAAACCCATGGTCCCTGTCTCAATATTCTACAAATCAGACAGAAAAGGTCACTGCCTTCAAAGAGCTTGTCTGTGGGACTATGGTCTATATATTCATGAAATTTCCATATATAATTTTTTATTCTCTACTAGATTTTATTTTTCCAATGCCTGACATGGTGCTTTTTGTATCCACTATAGGTGCTCAAAATGTACATAATGAGTTATAGAAATTAGCCCCTCTATTTTGAGCATTTGGAGTGCCAAGCTCCATGCTTTATGTATGAAGTCTCATTTATTCCTCACAATCCTAGGAAATTGGTGGTGGTTTTCTTATTTTATAGTCAAGGAACCAGAGCCTGGGCAAGGTTAAGTAACTTCCAGAGTCACAGACCTGGTTAGGGGTTGAATCTGGCTTTGAAAACAGGTTTATCTCATTCTGAAGTCCATGATGTGAACTGTTCTGCTCCACTAGATGGAGAGGTGCCTGGGTTCCTGCCTCACTAGGCCAGCTGGTG